>NC_053035.3:70212379-71462379 GCF_002575655.3 Aegilops tauschii subsp. strangulata
ATCGTCAAGTCTCAGCCGGGTCTGAAGTAAACCGCCAAGTCCGGCCGGGTTATACCTCCGGCCGGTTTACATCGCGGGGTATATCCCCGACATGATCAGTAGCTCAAGGGCATCATCACCAAGATCTTCATCACTTGACAGATCAATGGTGGCATCCTCATTGCGCAGAACGGCAGCAGGGGTCAGTTCTTGCGCAGAACTCTTGATGAGCCTCTTCTTCTTCGTGGACTTCTCTATCTTCTTGGAGACACGAGAAAGATCTTCAGATTGCACACTGGCTTCAGGAGGTGCAGTGGCCAATGGCTTCACGCCCGAAGCTCATGGTGCGACAAAGGGCTTCGAAGCCTTAGTCTTCTTTTGCTTCTGAGGCTTCGGTGGTGCTGGTGCTTCCTCAAAATCAACATCATCCACAGATTGATCAACAGTGGCCCTCTGTGCAGCGATATGAGAGAGAAGGCCATCAAAGTTGTCGAAGGGGCCGATGACATTGGGATTGGCATCGCATGTGCCATAAGCCCTAGGAGCAGACGGACCAGGGTTGAAGTTGAGGCTCAGATCCTTCTTATTCTTCACAGCAGAATCTCTCGCAAACTGGTAGTTGCGCTTGAAGAGATTGTCTTCACGACACCATAGCATAGCTGATGGGTCGGCATTCTCTGGCTTCGGTCCATGGACCTTGCATGGGTAGAAGCCCTGAGCAATTGCTTCAGACTTGGTCTTGGGCTGAAGATTTCTGTAGAGAATATCTCCCCATGGGCGCTTGATGGCGTTCTTCTCAACATACTCTAGGGTCACGAAGTTACACTTGAACCATTCTTCGGCCCAATATCTTCGAATCCATTGGATTCGGGTCTTGCGCTGGCCATAGCTCTCCTCAGGATCTATCTTGTACATTTCAAAGAGATCTGGTGGCAAATCCTTAGCTGTATCTCCACGGCGCTGCCTGCCACCATTTCTTGCTGACTTGTTAGTAGACATGATATTCAGACTGAAGGACTTCAACACAGTGAATTGCTGGTCAGACAGGAACTAGCTTCTGGTGAGTGAATGTGACGCTGTAGGAACTCTGCAAATGAATGCAGACTATGAGAACCAAGGGATTCTCCCACGGACATGTACCTGTGACAGCATTAGAGGTGCGAGGGAAGGGAAGAGGTCATATGCATTCTCAGAAAATTTTGAAGATAAATCAATTTGAAGACATTGACCTCATAGCACGAAGACATTCACTTATTTGATGAGAGTTGGTTCCAGATTTGTACGAATCCAAGAATAAGTACAAGTGAGGAATCTAACTAGTTGTGAAGCATAAGTGAATATACTTTGCAAGATATGAGATGCAGAAGAAGACATATCCAGTTTTGGAAGTTAAGAAACCACTTTTGGTTGAAGTGGATGGATCTGATGGATCAAAAAGGCAGTAAAAAGTAAGTTTTAATTACCGCACGATGAACTGCTGACGAAGTTGAGAGGAAGGCCAAGTAGTTCAATCTCCCGCGCCCTAACTTGGCGGCGGAAGACACCTACGGCGGTGGCAGAGAGGACGAGGTCCGCTGCCAGCTTGAGGACGGCGTCGAAGAAGTCGCGGCAGCTAAGCGCTTTGTCTCCGGCGTCGACGCGAGCTAGCGGAGGCGCTAGGGTTTGTGCGAGGTGGCGAGGTGGAAGAAGAGATAATGACTGCGGTGAGCTGGGTATATATAAGGAAAGGGACAACACAGCGTAATTACGTAGGTGCCCCTGGCGGTTCACATCTGAAGGACACGTGGCATGCATGCAACTCGTTGGAAGTTGTTCCATGTTCCCACGCATGCCTGGATTGTCGGGTGGTTGTTCCGGCTTCTCCGGGTTTCAGGCAATAAGGATATGGCATTAAAACAGATTCAACTTTTGTCTCTGTGTCTTCTGCTGACAAGGACGCAGAGAAGACATTCGACAGATTCAATAGAATGCATATGATTTAGATAGATAGAATCTGAGGTAGAAGCATAGAGGGGGTTAGGATCCGATCAAATTCACTTAGATCAAAAGATTCAAACATGAAGACATAGCTATAAGTGAATGTTGTAGAGGACAGAACACAAATATATATATATATATATATATATATATATATATATATATATATATATATATATATATATATATATATATATATATATATCAGTATAAGACCAAATCAACATTGCGAAGATAAACATGAAGTCAAATCAATGTTGAAGACAAACTAAATGCGAAGACTTTGCAAATGTGACGCCAAATGAAACACTTCAAACAAGAATTTGGTGGTGGCGTTACCCACCGTATAGGAAGTATTAGACCCAGACACAACGCACAATTATCATGGCGCTCCGAAGTCAAATTCCGTATTAATCTATTCACACTTAGAGTGTATGTCTTCATTGATTGAAGATATACTTTACTTCGTGTGTTGCACATCTAAGTCATCAATATGCATAAGCGTTAGGATGTGTGTCCAATTACAGGACATTCGAGGATTCCAAGATATTTAGCTCACACTGCAACTTGCAAAACCTTTTCTCATCCAAGGGCTTTGTGAAGATATCTGCCAATTGCTCTTCTGTGTTGACGTGAATGATATCAATATCTTCCTTCATGACATGATCTCTGAGAAAGTGATGACGGATCTGAATGTGCTTTGTCTTCGAGTGCTGAACTAGGTTGTTCGCAATCTTGATGGCGCTTTCATTATCGCAGTATAGTGGCACTTGCTTCAGATGGATGTCATAGTCCTTGAGAGTTTGCTTCATCCATAGAAGCTGAGCGCAGCAAGATCCAGCAGCACTGTGTTCAGATTCAGCAGTGGAGAGAGATACACAGTTCTGCTTCTTTGAAGACCAAAAGACAAGAGATCATCCAAGAAAGTGACATGTGCCTGATGTAGACTTGCGATCAACCTTGTCACCAGCATAATCAGCATCTGAGAATTCAACTAGATCAAACTCTGAGCCCTTTGGATACCATAATCCTAGTGTTGGGGTGTAATCCAAATATCGAAGAATTCGCTTCACAGCTAAGTGATGAGATTCCTTTGGTGCCGCTTGGAATCGGGCAGACATGCAAACGCTAAGCATGATATCTGGCCTAGATGCACATAAGTAGAGTAAAGAACCAATCATGGAGCGGTATACCTTTTGATCGAACTCTTTACCATTGTCGTTGGGACCCAATTGACCTTTGCTTGGCATTGGCGTCGTGTACCCTTTGCAGTCTTGCATACCAAACTTCTTCAGGCAATCTTTGAGGTATTTTTCTTGAGATATGAAGATGCCATTTCTCTGCTGGCGGATTTGGAGACCTAGGAAGAACTTCAGCTCACCCATCATGGACATCTGATATTGCTCTTGCATCATGTGCCCAAACTCATCACTATATTTCTTGTTAGTGCAGCCGAAGATAATGTCATCCACATAGATCTGGCACACGAACAGTTCACCATCGTATGTCTTTGTGAAGAGAGTGGGATCCAGGGAACCAGGTTTGAAGCCTTTGCTCTTCAGGAAGTCTTTGAGTGTGTCATTCCAAGCTCGAGGGGCTTGTTTGAGGCAATACAGTGCCTTGTTGAGCTTGTATACCATATCAGGATGTTTTGGATCTTCAAAGCCAGGTGGTTGTGTAACATACACTTCTTCTTCAATCTTGCCATTGAGAAAAGCACTCTTCACATCCATTTGGTACAGGAGGATGTTGTGATGGTTGGCATAGGCTAGCAGTATGCGAATGGCTTCAAGCCTAGCCACCGGAGCAAATGTTTCATCGAAGTCAATCCCTTCAACTTGAGTGTATCCTTGAGCAACGAGACGAACCTTGTTTCTGACAACTTGACCATGCTCATCTTGTTTGTTGCGATAGATCCATTTGGTGCCAATGATATTGTGCTTGCGAGGGTCAGGACGCTTGACTAACTCCCACACATTGTTCAGCTCGAACTGTTGAAGCTCTTCTTGCATAGCTTGAACCCATTCAGGTTCCATGAAGGCTTCAACAACTTTCTTGGGTTCAGATATAGAGACGAATGCAAAGTGCCCACAGAAATTTGCTAGCTGTGTTGCTCTTGAACGAGTGAGTGGACCAGGTGCATTGATGCTATCAATTATCTTCTCAATCTGTACTTCATTTTCCACACAAGGATGAACTGGACGAAGATTTTGCCTTTGCTGACCATTGTCTTCTTCTTCAGCATTGGCTTCAGGCTGAGCAATGTCTTCAGGTTGATTAGGTGCAGAAATGATAAGTTCCTCTTCAGCCTGTGCCCTTGAAGGTATGATTTCTCCAGTGCCCATAAGATTGATCAATTCAGTAGGAGGAATTTCATCTAACACATTTGGCAGGTGCTCTCTTTGCGAGCCGTTAGTCTCATCGAACCGCACAGCCACAGTCTCAACCACTTTATAGTGAAAGAGGTTGAAGACTCTGTAGGAGTGCGAATCCTTTCCGTAACCAAGCATAAAATCTTCATGTGCTTTTGGTGCAAATTTTGAAGTGTGATGTGGATCCTTGATCCAGCACCTAGCACCAAATACTCTGAAGTAACTGACGTTTGGCTTCTTACCAGTTAGAAGCTCATAGGATGTCTTCTTCAGAAGCTTGTGAAGATAAACATGGTTGATGATGTGGCATGCAGTATCAATGGCTTCAGGCCAGAACTTCCTTGGAGTCTTGTACTCATCAAGCATCGTTCGAGCCATCTCAATGAGTGTTCTATTCTTGCGCTCCACGATGCCATTCTGCTGAGGTGTGTGATACCCAATGTATCAAGATAAGTGTCGAGGCCTGTGTTCGTGAACTCTGTGTCGTTGTCACTTCTGATGTGCTTGATCTTGATGCCATAGTTCGTCATGGCATGGTTGGCAAATCGTCTGAAGACATCCTGCACTTCATTCTTGTAGAGGATTATATGCACCCATGTATATCTTGAATAATCATCAACAATGACAAAGCCATAGAGACAAGCAGTGGTAGTAAGAGTAGAGTAGTGAGTAGGGCCAAATAGGTCCATGTGTAGCAGCTTGAAGGGACGTGATGTTGTCATGATTGTCTTCGAGGGATGCTTAGCCCTAGTCATCTTCCCAGCTTCGCAGGCACCACACAGATGATCCTTCTTGAACTTGACGCCCTCGATGCCCACGAGATGTTTCTTCTTCGCGAGTGTTAACAAGTTCCTCATGCCAGCATGCCCTAGCCTCCGATGCCAGAGCCAACACTCTGAAGCTTTTGCTAGAAGACATACGGCCAACTGTGGTCCTGCTGAGAAATCTACCATATACAGATCATCTTTCTGATACCCTTCAAAGACTAGAGACTTGTCAGTTTCCATTAGTACAAGGCACCGATATTTTCCAAATATCACAATCATGTTCAAGTCACAAAGCATTGAGACAGACATTAAGTTGAAACCAAGGGATTCAACAAGCATAACTTTGTCCATGTGTTGATCCTTTGAGATTGCAACTCTACCTAGACCCAATACCTTGCTTTTACCAGTGTCAGCAAATGTGATGTGACTCTTGTCAGATGGACGTAAGGTTGAGTCCATGAGAAGACTTCAATCACCAGTCATGTGGTTAGTGCATCCACTGTCCATAATCCACTCAGAAGCCTTTGGTATCGTACCCTATAGTGCAGTTAGGGGGATAGGCTTCACCAAGGGAAATGTGAAGCATAAACATTTGACGAACAAGCATATTATCAAAGCTCAGATCCAGGTTAGGACTGATAGGATGATTGGCAAGGGATCCAGGAACAAAATACATAGTAAGACCATTTGGGCATTTTATCTTGCGCCCCACAAGATGTTTTAGGTCCCCAGCAATAGCATCAGATGCCTTTGATTTCCGGCTGGAGACCTTTCCCTACAAAAGAAAGTTAATTTTTCTTAACGACCCACATCTTCAGGGGTGGCTTAGAAGCAATGAGTCTAAGTGCAGCATCTGAGAACTTCGGCTTTGGAGCCCTAGCAAATAGCCTTGCAGGAGGTGAATAATACTCATATGAATAAGCAGAATAGTTCTTGGTCTTATGAACATAGCGGTTTGATGAAACACGCTCATATTCATAAGTCTGAGTATGATTTCCCTGCAAAACATTGGCGTTAGGGTGACTTTGGTGAGTCCTCTATCTGTATGAAGCCTTTGGTCTGGGGTTTGTCTTCTTCCCAGGTGGTGTCATGATGAAATTCACAGGAAGATTCTCAAGACAACTTTTGGGTACCCAGATCTTCTTCATAGGTGGTCCATTCTTGCAGTTAGTACCAATATACCTGGCAAACACTTCACCATTCTGATTCTTAAACAGTTTATAGTTTGCATCAAAGGATTCATCAATGATAATTGGGTTAGCACAAGTGAAGCCAGACAGGGTAGATGGATCCACTGAAGCTCCCTTTGCAGCAACCCATGTGGTCTTGGGGTACTGCTCAGGCTTCCAGTAAGAACCATCAACATTCATTTTCCTCTCGAACCCAACACCCTCTTTCCTAGGGTTTCAGTTCAGAATCTGCTTTTTGAGGACATCACATAGTGTCTGATGCCCTTTGAGACTTTTGTACATCCCTGTCTCAAGCAATGTCTTCAACCTGGCATTCTCATCGGCAATAGTAGTGGTATCCTCAGTAGAGGGGTTAGTTACCACATCCGCAGTTGAAGATATTGCAGCAGTAGAACATTCAGCAATAGAGACAGCGTTATCACGCTCAACACATTTTAGACATGGTGGTTCAAATCCTTCCTGACCGGAACTGGTCTGTTGAGCGCGAAGTGACTCGTTTTCTTTTTGAAGATCTTCATGAGCCGCTCTCAAGTTCTCAAGTTCTTCCTTCCTTTGAAGATAATCGTAGGAAATCTTTTAATGAGTTGTTGAGAGCGTTTCATGACGACTTTCAAGTTCCTCGTACTTAACATGAAGATTTTTGATGTCTTCAATTAAGGACTGAGATCGGGTCATTTCTGCGTCCAACAGGTCATCGCTTTTGTCTAGCAATTTTTGAATATGTTCCATGGCATTCTGTTGTTCAGTTGCAATTTTAGCAAGTGTGTTGTAACTAGGTTTAGATTCACATTCAGAGTCATCTTCACTTGATGTTTGAAAGTAAGCATCGCGTGAGTTTACCTTGGCACCGCGTGCCATGAAGCAATAGGTGGGAGCAGAGTCGTCCTTGTCATTAGCATCAGCATTGGTGACGGAGCCATTGTCTTCAGAGCTGAAGATGGACTTGGCAACGTAGGCAGTAGCCAGAGCCAGACTCGCCACGCCTGAGTCGAACTCCTCCTCAGACTCCACCTCTGCCTCCTCAGAAGCAGACTCCTCCTCTGAATCCATCTCCTTGCCAACAAAAACACGAGCCTTGCCAGATGAGCTCTTCTTGTGTGATGAAGACTTCATAGAAGACTTTGAAGAATATTTTGAGGATTTCTTCTTCTTCTTGTCATCAGAATCATATTCCTTGCTCTTCTTCTTCTTCTTCTTTGTCTCATTGTCCCACTGCGGACACTCAGAGATATAGTGACCAGGTTTCTTGCACTTGTGGCATGTTCTCTTCTTGTGATCACTTGTGGAAGCTTCATCATTTCTAGAGCTGGATCTTGAAGACCTTCCGAAGCTTTTCTTCTTGGTGAACTTCTAGAACTTCTTCACAAGCATAGCAAGCTCCTTTCCAATGTCTTCAGGATCCTCAGAACAGCAGTCAGATTCTTCTTCAGATGAGGAAACAACCTTTGCCTTCAAAGCGCGAGTACGACCATAGTTGGGACCATAGATATCTCTTTTCTCAGATAACTAGAACTCATGTGTGTTGAACCTCTCAAGTATGTCAGACGGATCGAGAGTCCTGAAGTCAGGGCGTTCTTGAATCATCAGTGCTAGGGTGTCAAACAAGCTGTCAAGTGATCTCAGGAGTGTCTTGACGATTTCATGCTTGGTGATCTTAGTTACGCCGAGAGCGCGAAGCTCATTTGTGATATCAGTGAGGCGATCAAATGTGAGCTAGACATTCTCATTGTCGTTTCTCGTGAAGCGGTTGAAGAGGTTGCGAAGAACACTGATCCTTGAGTCTCTCCAGGTTGAGACGCCTTCGTTGACTTTGGAGAGCCAGTCCCAGACTAGCTTTGCGGTTTTCAGAGCACTCACCCGACCATACTGTCCTTTGGTCAGATGACCACAGATGATGTTCTTGGCAGTAGAATCCAGTTGAATGAACCTCTTGACATTAGCAGGGGTGACACCTTCACCGGCCTTAGGAACGCCGTTCTTGACGACATACCAGAGGTCGACATCAATGGCTTCAAGATGCATGCGCATCTTATTCTTCCAGTAGGGGTAATCAGTGCCATCGAAGACAGGGCACGCAGTGGAGACTTTGATTATCCCTACAGTCGACATAGCTAAAACTCCAGGTGGTTAAACCGAATCACATAGAACAAGGGAGCACCTTGCTCTGATACCAATTGAAAGTGCTAGTTATCGACTAGAGGGGGTGAATAGGCAATTTTTATGGAAGTCTTCAAAACACGGGGGCTTTGAGGACAAACAATACAAATGAACCTATTGATATGCAGCGGAAGGTAGACTACACTAGACAAGCCATAGTCAAGTAAGTAATGAAGTGAAAGCTCGAAGACTATTAGCAGCTAGGTAGTATGGATCAGGATGGAAGATAGTATGAAGCCAAACAACAACAGTCTTCACACAATGAAGCCAATCAGATCAAGCAAGCAAGCAATGACTTCACGAAGACAAACTGTAAGTAAAGAGAGGTAAGAGATAGAACCAGTTGCTTGGTGAGGACAGGGATTTGTTGGACCAGTTCCAGTTGCTGTGAAAACTGTACGTTTGGTTAGGGAGGCTGAGATTGAACTTAGAAGACCGCGTCTTCACCTTATTCCCCTTGAGATAAGAACACTTAGTCCTCGCCCAATCACTCTGGTAAGTCTTCAAGGTAGACTTCCAGACCTTCACAGACTTCATTCACCGGCAATCCACAATGACTCTTGGATGCTCAGAATGCAACGCCTAACCGGCTGGAGGATTCACAGTCCTCAAGTGTAACAAGTCTTCAGGTCATGCGGACAGAAAGACTGCAGTGATGCCTAACACTCTTTGGCTCTGGTTGTGTTGGGCTTTGTCCTCGCAAGGATGTCTCTCACAAATGCTTCGGAGGTGGGTTGCTCTCAAACGACAAAAGCCGTGCACTAACTCTAAGCAACCACCAATTTATGGTGTAGGGGGTGGGCTATTTATAGCCAGGAGGCAACCCGACCTGATTTGTCTGAAATGACCCTGGGTCACTAAGGAACTGACACGTGTCCAACGGTCAGATTTCAAACACACGCGACAGCTTGACTTGGGCTACAAGTAAAGCTAACTCATCCAGCTCTGGATAAGATTTGCTCTCATTGTCTTCGCTCGAAGACATAGGATTTGGTTAAGCATCACTTCAGCCACTCTGACTTTGTTCACTTGGACCCCACTTAACAGTACGGTGGTTCCTATGACTCAAGAAAGAAGAAAAGGAAACTACGAAACAACTATGTCTTTGTACTCCATAGTCTTCACGTGAATGTCTTCTCAAGTCATAATCTTCGTTGTGAATATCTTCACAGACCACGATGTTCTTCAATGTCTTCACACATTTTTAGGGGTCATCTCTGGTAGGTAAATTGAATCAATGTGGGACTACTACCTATGTTATCCTGCAATTCTCACAAACACATTGTAGCGATCCGACCTCAGACGGTCAAATCTTTGTGTATAAGTGTCATCCCTGGATCGGTAATGCTGTCACACACAGTACTTGAAGGATTTATAATAGAGTAGCAATCACACACTTATTACATCGATAGTCTCAAGAGAGAACTTATTACAATAAATATGGCTTAAGGCCGTCTAAATAAGATAACAGCGGAAGGCTTGGAAGATAAAGTGAGTCCATCAACTCCAACGACATAGCTGAGTGCACGACAACGACCTAGCGCACCTTACTCTTTGTCTGAAAAGTCTGCAACAGCCCGAAATGGGTCAGCACATGGAATATGCTGGCAAGATAACACAGTAGAGCAATGAACAAGTAAAAGCTATCACTACATGCATATATGGCTGGTGGAGGCTCTACGGTTATAATGTTTTGCGAAAAGCCAATTTTTCCCTACTTCAAAGTAATATATTTTATTTAACTATCATGGTAGTTGAAACATTGAGAATGGTAAATCCCCATCTCAATCCCAATTAAATAAGTAATTAACAAACCCACCAAATTAATTTAGAGTGATGAGATCAATATGATAATCCAAGAACCAGATACTCAAGATGTCCATAACCGGGGACACGGCTAACCATGATTAGTTTATACACTCTGCAGAGGTTTGCACACTTTTCCCCACAAGACTCGATCTCCTCCGTTGGATTTCTCGCACTACAAGGTGTTTGAGAAACGGATGACCGAGACACAGTCTTTTAGAAACATTAACTCTTTAGTCTGGGTGGACAGTACCAACCTACATCCCCTACATCTGCTAGCCCACCACTGAAAGAGGTCATGTAACATACCCAACTATGCTAGAGCCCATAATAGCTTGTGGCTGCACACGGAAGTTTCTAGCATGAATAATCTTATGATCCCTTTGAGCCTGGGTGGCGAACCAAAAGGACAACACTGGTATATCCCCAGGTGCCCGCAACCAATCCACCCAGATGTATGTTCAAGTAGCCACCTTAAGTTAACCATTAATTAACAATCTCACATCTGTCATGCATACACTCAAACCCAATCCACGTCTATGAGCATAGCATGGCAATATAAGCATAGCGTAGAAGTAACTCCCAAGGGTTTGATAATAAAAGGGTAATAGGTTCTACCTCATCATCTACTTCCCAGAACCCACATGTTAAGAGATCCTACTCATGCAATGTTTGAGGGGTTTAACTAATGCATAAAAACTGGGTAATAAAGGGGTATGATCAATGTGTTACTTACCTTGCTGACGATCTGCAAACCCTAGAGACTCGTAGTAGCACGCTTCGCACTCTAGAAATTCTATCGCAAACAAACAATAGCATACATAAGCACTCAAGCATAGATGCACAGGTAAAACTTCAAATAAGAAGATCAAAGCTGAAAGTGCAACTAAAGAGCTTAGATTTGCAAAAAGAATCAATCGAATCGGAGCTTCGGAACTGAAACTACGATAAAAAAAACTTCGAATTCAAAACTGCTTGAAACCAAATTTTAAATTCGTCAAAACCTTGTTCAAGTTGATTAAACAGAAAGAGGGGCTCGAGACGAAGATTTTGGCGTTGGTTTCACTGGATTTGGACAAACGGTTTAGAAACGGCGAGGGTTTGAAGATCAGGGGCAAATCTGCGATAAAAATAATCACGGATAGGTCCCTGGACGAAAAAGAAAATAAAAAGAAAAATCTATCAGACGAACGTCCGCTAACAGAGATGAACGGGCGAATAAGTTCGTTAAAACAAACGAACGAGCGAACGTTCGCAAACGAACTAAACCGGGAAAAACTGAACCGATCTAGGGTTTTTAAGAAAACCGACGGTTTTACCTAAAACCGAAAAGAAACCGGGACGGTGAGATCCGACGGTGGCGGCTCGGATTCCGGTGAGACTGGGCGTGCGGCGGCGACTAGGCGACGGCGCAAGGCGAGGCGGGGCGGCAAGGTGCGGCGCGGGCGGCGCGACGCTGCGGCGGTGGGGCGGCGCAGGCGGCGGCGGCGGCTCGGCTGCGGTGCTGCTGCTGCTTGCTGCGGGGCGGGGCAGGGTGGTGGTGAGTGGCGGCGGCGGCTATATATAGGAGGGGGGCAGAGCTTGGCTTGGGGGAGGGGGCGACGGCGGTGGTGGCCGAGTCAGCCACGGCGGCGGTGTCGTGCGTGGGCGGGAGTCCCGCTCGGGGTCGGGGACGCACGAGCTGGGCCAGCTGGGCTTCGGCCCAGTCGGTCCGAAACAATTTTTTTAAAATAAAATTCCACAGAAAGAAAATCCTGAATAAATATAAAAATATTCTAAAAATGGCAAAAACAATTTTCACCGTCTAAATAAAATATTTAGAACAAAGTGAACATTTTCTTGGCCTAAAAATACAATTTTGAAAAAATGCATATTTTTTAATTCAAATAAAATAGCAATAAATCCAAATAAAATTATTTATTTGATTTTAACATTTTTCCTCCAATATTTCTTTTATTTTGGAGAAGTCATATTATCTCCTCTCATTTATTTCAATATGAAATATTTCGGAGAGAAAATAATTAAAACCAAAATGATCCTTGTTTTGATATTTGAGAAAATTCAAATATGAAAACGGTGAAATCCCCAACTCTCTCCGTGGGTCCTTGAGTTGCTTGGAATTTCGAGGATCGCAAAACAAAAAATGCAACAAAATATGATATGCATATGATGACCTATGTATAACATTCGAAATTGAAAATTTGGGATGTTACACATTAGTCCCTCAACCAAGTTTGTCGTGAATACTCCAAAACTAACTAGGGGTGGCACTAGATGCACTTACAAGTGGTCTTTTAAAAAATTAAAAACCTTTGCAAAATGATCTTACTAAACACTTCTCTGCCTAGGACAGAACCCAAATTCTGTTCCAGCTATTCCTCTCTCTCTCTCTCTCTCACACACACACATACATTATTTTCTCTAACCCTTCTCTGCCTAGGACAGAACCCAATTAAATTGCAAAGGAACTCCATTTCTCTAACCTTCTGACCTAATGCCCTAAAATAATTTTTTCCTCTAACCTAGCGAACCTAGTTAACCTAGCTATTTAACCTAGCTAGTTAGTTAACCTAGCTTGTTAACCTAGTTCACCTAGATAATTAACCTAATTAAACTAGTTAACCTAGCTAGTTCTCTGTCAAAGCCGTAAATAATTTTTTTCTTAACCTAGATAATTAAACTAGTTAACCTAACTAGTTCTCTGTCAAAGCCCTGACTAAATTTTTGCACTAACCTAGATAATTAACCTAATTAAACTAGTTAACCTAGCTAGTTAGTATGTCCAATGTTTGTGCTATGCAGGAGAGAGAGAGAGGAGGGGTGCTTACAGAGGATGGCTCCGGTGGTGGCGAGGGAGGCAGTGGGGTGAGGGAGGCAGGGGCGTCTCCGGTGACGGCGAGGGAGGCAGGGGCATCTAGGGTGGCTCCGGTGGCGTTGATGAGGCCGCGCGGCTCCGGTGGCATTGGGGGCGCCTCTGGTGGCGTCGATGCGCGCGACTCTGGTGGCTCCGGGGGCGTCGACAGGAGACGGCGACAGCGAATTGGGGACACAGCACCGAAGTGGGGCGAGGGATTTGGGGGAGAAGTGGTGGCCGGGGGAAAACCGATGGTTAAGTGAAACATAGCGGTAGCGCGTTACAGAAAACGCGCTATACC
Source organism: Aegilops tauschii subsp. strangulata (assembly GCF_002575655.3). Classification (NCBI taxonomy): domain Eukaryota; kingdom Viridiplantae; phylum Streptophyta; class Magnoliopsida; order Poales; family Poaceae; genus Aegilops; species Aegilops tauschii. The sequence goes on from NC_053035.3 coordinate 70,225,783, forward strand.
TAAGTTAGCTATAGCGCGTTTCACAAAACGCGCTACTGCTAAGCCTTTCTCCCTTTTTCCTTTCTCATTTATTTTTCTTTACATTTTATTTTTTCCTTTCTCATTTTTCTATTTCTTTCATTTTCATTTACTTTTCTATTTATTTTCTTTTCGTTAGCAGTAGCGCCTTTCTACGTAAACGCACTACTACAATAAACTTAGCGGTAGCGTGGTTTCTATAAGAACACTACTACTATGTGTAGCCTATCGGCTTAGTAGTGCGAATTTTAGTAGTAGCGCGTTTAAATTTAGACGTGCTACTACTGCTTTTGTATCTGTAGCGCGTTTAGCCTGAACGCGCTACTGCTATTTAGCACTAGCGCCCTTTTTTAACAAGCGCTACTGCTAAAGTTCTTTGTATAAGGTTTTCCCTAGTAGTGAGGGGCTGGTTGAAGGAAATATGCCCTAGAGGCAATAATAAAGTTGTTATTTATATTTCCTTATATCATGATAAATGTTTATTATTCATGCTAGAATTGTATTAACGGGAAACTTAGTACATGTGTGAATACATAGACAAACAGAGTGTCACTAGTATGCCTCTACTTGACTAGCTCGTTGAATCAAAGATGGTTAAGTTTTCTAGCCATAGACATGAGTTGTCATTTGATTAACGGGATCACATCATTAGAGAATGATGTGATTGACTTGACCCATTCCGTTAGCTTAGCACTTGATCGTTTAGTATGTTGCTATTGCTTTCTTCATAACTTATACATGTTCCTGTGACTATTAGATTATGCAACTCCCGAATACCGGAGGAACACTTTGTGTGCTACCAAACGTCACAATGTAACTGGGTGATTATAAAGGTGCTCTACAGGTGTCTCCGATGGTGTTTGTTGAGTTGGCATAGATCAAGATTAGGATTTATCACTCCGATTGTCGGAGAGGTATCTTTGGGCCCTCTCGGTAACGCACATCACTATAAGCCTTGCAAGCAATGTAATTAATGAGTTAGTTGCGGGATGATGCATTACGGAACAAGTAAAGAGACTTGCCGGTAACGAGATTGAACTAGGTATTGAGATACCGACGATCGAATCTCGGGCACGTAACATACCGATGACAAAGGGAACAACGTATGTTGTTATGCGGTTTGACCGATAAAGATCTTCGTAGAATATGTAGGAACCAATATGAGCATCCAGGTTCCGCTATTGGTTATTGACCGGAGACGTGTCTCGGTCATGTCTACATAGTTCTCGAACCCGTAGGGTCCGCACGCTTAACGTTCGGTGACGATCGGTATTATGAATTTATGTGTTTTGATGTACCGAAGATAGTTTGGAGTCCCGGATGTGATCATGGATGTTGGAATTTCGCCCTCAGGATCGATCACATAAAATCACACGAAGACACATGCACAAAAAACTGATAGCCAAGGGCCCGTATCGTGCCCTGTTTTTCCTTTCTTTATTGCTTTTCTCCTTTCTCTTGTGTTACAAATCTCATGACCTGGCTGTGTATATATACACGTACCAGCTATAACATCAACCGACTCAAGACCTTACTCGTACTTGCTTTGGACTCCAATAGCAACACGGACACAATGTCCTAACCTGACTCACATCTGACACATATACCGAAACAAGACCTAGTACTACTCGTACCAACGCAGCTAGATAGCTAGGCCCAAGTCCTAGCCGGACTCAACTTAGTATTTTGCCTAATCTAATTATACGGCCACGTTCACATCCTAGTACAAATCCTAACGGGACTAGCACTAGAACAACTTCAGTTTGGATTACTCCAACATTCACCCCCTAATCCAAACATCCAACTCTTTACACGGATGAGACACGTAGACGACCATCTGTTCATCTTGTCACGCTGGCTGCCTCCGGTGACGCAACTTACCGGACTGCAACTTCTCTCTTCTTCAACCATGGCCACCACTTCATCAACATCTTTTCTTTTTCATACCGACTTGCATACTAGAACCAACAATTACCCGGACTACCAGCCACGCCGCCACATCTTAGCGTGCTACATGCAGACTAAATGCATAGCCTCATGCAGGAACTCAACTTAACTGGTGCGCGTCCATCTTCACGTTGATCTTCATCTTCTCGTTGGTTGCTTGCACACGGGGAGACACATCTCTTCACCCATCACATCTTCGCATCTTCTCAGTGTCACCGATGCCATATCTTATCGAACGACACCTCCTGTCCAGCGGCAACACAACTCGCCATATACGTGCAACTCATCTCCACCGTATATGAACTCGCCGGAACTCCGCGACCACGAACGGACACGCAAGGCACAATTTCCTTTTTCCATCCGCTCTCATGCTCAATTCTCCTCCGCTAGTGATGCATCTCAACTGCAGCAGAAGACTCACACACTTGAGCTCTTGGACGCACCTTACAAGAACTCATGTGCACACCTTGACGACAGCTCACAACTTTGTCGCCTCTTCCTCGCTTCCCCAACGATGATTTTTATGATTTCCTCGGTGTCGCAACTTCGGCACCTCCATAACCATCAACGATCACCAACGCCTTGTCGACGAAAGCCCTGTCGCCTCGCTTGCGACAGCGTCATCGCCGCGTCCTTGTCGTCACTCCGCCGAACGACAATCAACCCGATCCTTCACGTCGTTGCACCTCCAACAACTAAATCGCCTGCTCTCCTTGTCGCTGCATCAGCCAGCGACTATATCGCCCTCTCTTTCTCGTCGTTGCACCGGCGACTATATTGCGTGCCCCGAGGCGCTAGCAGGGTCGCCACCCCGGGGCAAGCGTAGCTTCACTCGAACCTTGCTCTGATACCAATTGTTGGAAATTCGCCCTCAGGATCGATCACATCAAACAAGATGAACACGCGCACACGAAAACTGATAGTCGAGGGTACGTCTCGTACCCTGTTTTTCCTCTCTTTATTGCTTTTCTCCTTTCTCTTGTGTTACAAATCTCATGACCTGGTTGTGTATATATACACGTACCAGCTATAACATCAACCGACTCAAGACCTTACTCGTACTTGCTTTGGACTCCAATAGCAACACGGACATAATGTCCTAACCTGACTCACATCTGACACATATACCGAAACAAGACCTAGTACTACTCGTACCAACGCAGCTAGATAGCTAGGCCCAAGTCCTAGCCGGACTCAACTTAGTATTTTTCCTAATCTAATTATACGGCCACGTTCACATCCTAGTACTAATCCTAACGGGACTAGTACTAGAACAAATTCAGTTTGGATTACTCCAACAATGGACATGACGAGGAGTCTCGAGATGGTCGAGACATAAGGATTGATATATATTGGACGACTATATTCGGACACCGGAAGTGTTCCGGGGGTCACCGGATAATTATCGGAGTGCCGGGGGGTTATCGGAGCTCCCGAGGGAACTAATGGGCCAACATGGGCCTTGTGAGAGAGAGATGAGAGGGCCTAGGGCTGCCCCCCCCTTGTGGAGTCTGAATTGGACAAGGAGGGGGGCGGCGCCCGCTCTTTCCCTCCTTCTCTCCCTCTCCTTCCTTCCCCCTTCCTCCTCCTAGTTGGACTAGGAAAGGGGGAGTCCTACTCCTACTAGGAGGAGGACTCCTCCCCTCCCTTGGCGCGCCCCTAGGGCCGGCCGGCCTCCTCCTCCCCTCCTTTATATACGGGGGAGGGGGCACCCCATAGAGACACACAAGTTGATCATTGATCTCTTAGCCATGTGCGGTGCCCCCCTCCACCATAATCCACCTCGGTCATATCGTTGCAGTGCTTAGACGAAGCCCTGCGCCGGTAGCTTCATCATCACCGTCATCACGCCGTCGTGCTGACGAAGCTTCCCTCGACACTCTGCTGGATCGTGAGTTCGTGGGACGTCACCGAGCCGAACGTGTGCAGATCGCGGAGGTGTCATACTTTCGGTACTAGGATCGGTCAATTGTGAAGACGTACGACTACATCAACTGCGTTGTCATAACGCTTCTGCTTATGGTCTATGAGGGTACGTAGAGAACACTCTCCCCTCTCGTTGCTATGCATCACCACGATCTTGTGTGTGCGTAGGAATTTTTTTGAAATTACTACGTTCCCCAACACTGGTATCCGAGCCAGGTTTATGCATAGATGTTATATGCACGAGTAGAACACAAGTGAGTTGTGGGCGATAATAGTCATACTGCTTACCAGCATGTCATACTTTGATTCGGCGGTATTGTTGGATGAAGAGGCCCGGACCGACATTACGCGTACGCTTAGGCGAGACTGGTTCTACCGACGTGCTTCGTACACAGGTGGTTGGCGGGTGTCAGTTTCTCCAACTTTAGTTAAATCGAGTGTGGCTACGCCCGGTCCTTGTTGAAGGTTAAAACAACACATACTTGACGAAACATCGTTTTGGTTTTGATGCGTAGGTAAGAACGGTTCTTGCTCAGCCCGTAGCAGCCACATAAAACTTGCAATAACAAAGTAGAGGACCTCTAACTTGTTTTTTCGGGGCATGTTGTGATGTGATATATGGTCAAGACATGATGCTAAATTTTATTGTATGAAATGATCATGTTTTGTAACAAAGTTATCGGCAACTGGCAGGAGCCATATTGTTGTCACTTTATTGTATGAAATGCAATCGCCATGTAATTGCTTTACTTTATCACTAAGCGGTAGCGATAGTCGTAGAAGCAATAGTTGGCGAGACGACAACGATGCTACGATGGAGATCAAGGTGTCGCGCCGGTGACGATGGTGATCATGACGGTGCTTTGGAGATGGAGATCAAAGGCACAAGATGATGATGTCCATGTGATGTTTATCCTTTATGCATGTTATTTTGATTGCATGTGATGTTTATCCTTTATGCATCTTATTTTGCTTAGTTCGACGGTAGCATTATAAGATGATCTCTCAATAAATTTCAAGGGACAAGTGTTCTCCATAAGTATGCACCATTGCGAAAGTTTGTCGTGCCGAGACACCACGTGATGATCGGGTGTGATAAGCTCTATGTTCACATACAACGGGTGCAAGCCAGTTTTGCACACGCAGAATACTCGGGTTAAACTTGACAAGCCTAGCATATGCAGATATGGCCTCGGAACATTGAGACCGAAAGGTCGAGCGTGAATCATATAGTAGATATGATCAACATAGTGATGTTCACCATTGAAAACTACTTCATCTCACGTGATGATCGGACATGGTTTAGTTGATTTGGATCACGTGATCACTTAGATGATTAGAGGGATGTCTATCTAAGTGCGAGTTCTTAAGTAATTTGATTAATTGAACTTTAATTTATCATGAACTTAGTACCTGATAGTATTTTGCATGTATATGTTGTTGTAGATAGATGGCCCGTGCTGTTGTTCCGTTCAATTTTAATGCGTTCCTAGAGAAAGCTAAGTTGAAAGATGATGGTAGCAACTACACGGACTGGGTCCGTAACTTGAGGATTATCCTCATTACTGCATAGAAGAATTACGTCCTGGAAGCACCGCTAGGTGCCAAACCCGCTGCAGGAGCAACACCAGATGTTATGAACGCCTGGCAGAGCAAAGCTGATGACTACTCGATAGTTCAGTGTGCCATGCTTTATGGCTTAGAACCAGGACTTCAATGATGTTTTGAACGTCATGGAGCATATGAGATGTTCCAGGAGTTGAAGTTAATATTTCAAGCAAATGCCCGGATTGAGAGATATGAAGTCTCCAATAAGTTCTACAGCTGCAAGATGGAGGAGAATAGTTCTGTCAGTGAGCATATACTCAAAATGTCTGGGTATAACAATCACTTGATTCAACTGGGAGTTAATCTTCCTGATAATAGCGTCATTGACAGAATTCTTCAATCATTGCCACGAAGCTACAAGAGCTTCGTGATGAACTATAATATGCAAGGGATGGATAAGACAATTCCTGAGCTCTTTCCAATGCTAAAGGCTGCGGAGGTAGAAATCAAGAAGGAGCATCTAGTGTTGATGGTCAATAAGACCACCAGTTTCAAGAAAAAGGGTAAAGGGAAGAAGGGGAACTTCAAGAAGAACGGCAAGCAAGTTACTGCTCAAGTGAAGAAGCCCAAGTCTGGACCTAAGCCTGAGACTGAGTGCTTCTACTACAATGGGAATGGTCACTGGAAGCGGAACTGCCCCAAGAATTTGGCGGATAAGAAGGATGGCAAGGTGAACAAAGGTATATGTGATATACATGTTATTGATGTGTACCTTACTAATGCTCGCAGTAGTGCCTGGGTATTTGATACTGGTTCCGTTGCTAATATTTGCAACTCGAAACAGCGATTACAGATTAAGCAAAGATTGGCTAAGGACGAGGTGATGATGCGCGTGGGAAATGGTTCCAAAGTCGATGTGATCGCGGTCGGCACGCTACCTCTACATATACCTTCGGGATTAGTTTTAGACTAGAATAATTGTTATTTGGTTCCAGCGTTGAGCATGAACATTATATCTGTATCTTATTTGATGCGAGGCGGTTATTCATTTAAATCAGAGAATAATGGTTGTTCTATTTATATGAGTAATATCTTTTATGGTCATGCACCCTTGAAGAGTGGTCTATTTATGTTGAATCTCGATAGTAGTGATACACATATTCATAATATTGAAGACAAAAGATGTAGAGTTGATAATGATAGTGCAACTTATTTGTGGCACTGCCTTTTAGGTTATATTGGTGTAAAGCGCATGAAGAAACTCCATTTTGATGGACTTTTGGAATCACTTGATTATGAATCACTTGGTACTTGCGAACCATGCCTCATGGGCAAGATGACTAAAACACCGTTCTCCGGAACAATGGAGCGAGCAACAGATTTGTTGGAAATCATACATACTGATGTATGTGGTCCGATGAATGTTGAGGCTCGCGACGGGTATCGTTATTTTGTCACCTTCACAGATGATTTGAGCAGATATGGGTATATCTACTTGATGAAGCATAAATCTGAAACATTTGAAAAGTTCAAAGAATTTCAGAGTGAAGTGGAAAATCATCGTAACAAGAAAATAAAGTTTCTACGATCTGAACGTGGAGGAGAATATTTGAGTTACGAGTTTGGTCTTCATTTGAAACAATGCGGAATAGTTTCGCAACTCACGCCACCCGGAACACCACAATGTAATGGTGTGTCCAAACATCGAAATCATACTTTACTAGATATGGTGCGATCTATGATGTCTCTTACTGATTTACCGCTATCGTTTTGGGGTTATGCTTTAGAGACAGCTGCATTCACGTTAAATAGGGCACCATATAAATCCGTTGAGATGGCACCTTATGAACTGTGGTTTGGCAAGAGACCAAAGTTGTCGTTTCTTAAAGTTTGGGTCTGTGATGCTTATGTGAAAAAGCTTCAACCTGATAAGCTCGCATCCAAATCGGAGAAATGTGTCTTCATAGGATACCCAAAGGAGACTGTTGGGTACACCTTCTATCACAGATCCGAAGGCAATACATTCGTTGCTAAGAATGAATCCTTTCTAGAGAAGGAGTTTCTCTCGAAAGAAGTGAGTGGGAGGAAAGTAGAACTTGATGAGGTAACTGTACCTGCTCCCTTATTGGAAAGTAGTTCATCACAGAAATCTGTTCCTGTGACTCATACACCAATTAGTGAGGAAGCTAATGATGATGATCATGTATCTTTAGATCAAGTCACTACCGAACCTCGTAGGTCAACCAGAGTAAGATCTGCACCAGAGTGGTACGGTAATCCTGTCCTGGAGGTCATGTTACTTGACCATGACGAACCTATGAACTATGAGGAAGCGATGATGAGCCCAAATTCCGTAAAATGGCTTGAGGCCATGAAATCTGAGATGGGATCCATCTTTGAGAACAAAGTGTGGACTTTGGTTGACTTGCCCGATGATCGGCAAGCCATCGAGAATAAATGGATCTTCAAGAAGAAGATAGACGCTGATGGTAATGTTACTGTCTGCAAAGCTCGACTTGTTGCTAAAGGTTTTCAACAAATTCAAGGAGTTGACTACGATGAGACCTTCTCACTCGTAGCGATACTTAAGTCCGTCCGAATCATGTTAGCAATTGCTGCATTTTATGATTATGAAATTTGGCAAATGGATGTAAAGACTGCATTCCTGAATGAATTTCTAGAAGAAGAGTTGTATATGATGCAACCTGAAGGTTTTATCGATCCAAAGGATGCTAACAAAGTGTGCAAGCTCCAGCGATCCATTTATGGAGTGGTGCAAGCATCTCGGAGTTGGAATAAATGTTTTAATAGTGTGATCAAAGCATATGGTTTTATACATACTTTTGGAGAAGCCTGTATTTACAAGAAAGTGAGTGGGAGCTCTGTAGCATTTCTAATATTATATGTGGATGACATATTGTTGATTGGAAATGATATAGAATTTCTGGATAGCATAAAAGGATACTTGAACAAGAGTTTTTCAATGAAAGACCTCGGTGAAGCTGCTTATATATTGGGCACCAAGATCTATAGAGATAGATCAAGACGCTTAATTGGACTTTCATAAAGCACATACCTTGATAAAGTTTTGAAGAAGTTCAAAATGGATCAAGCAAAGAAAGGGTTCTTTCCTGTGTTACAAGGTGTGAAATTGAGTCAGACTCAATGCCCGGCCACTTCAGAAGATAGAGAGAAAATGAAAAGTGTTCCCTATGCTTCAGCCATAGGCTCTATAATGTATGCAATGCTGTGTACTAGACCTGATGTGTGCCTTGCTATTAGTTTAGCAGGGAGGTACCAAAGTAATCCAGGAGTGGATCACTAGACAGCGGTCAAGAACATCCTGAAATACCTGAAAAGGACTAAGGATATGTTTCTAGTTTATGGAGGTGACAAACAGCTCGTCGTAAATGGTTACGTCGATGCAAGCTTTGACACTGATCCGGATGACTCTAAGTCACAAACCGGATACGTATTTATATTCAACGGTGGAGCTGTCAGTTGGTGCAATTCTAAGCAAAGCGTCGTGGCGGGATCTACGTGTGAAGCGGAGTACATACCTGCTTCGGAAGCAGCAAAAGAAGGAGTCTGGATGAAGGAGTTCATATCCGATCTAGGTGTCATACCTAGTGCATCGGGTCCTATGAAAATCTTTTGTGACAATACTGGTGCAATTGCCTTGGCGAAGGAATCCAGATTTCACAAGAGAACCAAGCACATCAAGAGACGCTTCAATTCCATCCGCGATCAAGTCAAGGAGGGAGACATAGAGATTTGCAAAATACATACGGATCTGAATGTTGCAGACCCGTTGACTAAGCCTCTCTCACGAGCAAAACATGATCAACACCAAGACTCCATGGGTGTTAGAATCATTACTGTGTAATCTAGATTATTGACTCTAGTGCAAGTGGGAGACTGAAGGAAATATGACCTAGAGGCAATAATAAAGTTGTTATTTATATTTCCTTATATCATGATAAATGTTTTATTATTCATGCTAGAATTGTATTAACCGAAAACTTAGTACATGTGTGAATACATACACAAACAGAGTGTCACTAGTATGCCTCTACTAGACTAGCTCGTTGAATCAAAGATGGTTAAGTTTCCTAGCCATAGACATGAGTTGTCATTTGATTAACGGGATCACATCATTAGAGAATGATGTGACTGACTTGACCCATTCCGTTAGCTTAGCACTTGATCGTTTAGTATGCTGCTATTGCTTTCTTCATGACTTATACATGTTCCTGTGACTATGAGATTATGCAACTCCCAAATACCGGAGGAACACTTTGTGTGCTACCAAACGTCACAACGTAACTGGGTGATTATAAAGGTGCTCTACAGGTGTCTCCGATGGTGTTTGTTGAGTTGGCATAGATCAAGATTAAGATTTGTCACTCCGATTGTGGGAGAGGTATCTCTGGGCCCTCTCGGTCATGCACATCACTATAAGCCTTGCAAGCAATGTAACTAATGAGTTAATTGCGGGATGATGCACTACGGAACGAGTAAAGAGACTTGCCGGTAACGAGATTGAAGTAGGTATTGAGATACCGACGATCGAATCTCGGGCAAGTAACATACCGATGACAAAGGGAACAACGTATGTTGTTATGCGGTTTGACCGATAAAGATCTTCATAGAATATGTAGGAACCAATATGAGTATCCAGGTTCCGCTATTGGTTATTGACCGGAGACGTGTCTCGGTCATGTCTACATAGTTCTCGAACCCGTAGGGTCCGCACGCTTAACGTTCGGTGACGATCGGTATTATGAGTTTATGTGTTTTGATGTACCGAAGATAGTTCAGAATCCCGGATGTGATCATGGACATGATGAGGAGTCTCGAAATGGCCGAGACATAAAGATTGATATATTGGACGACTATATTCGGACACCGGAAGTGTTCCGGGGGTCACCGGATAATTATCGGAGTGCCGGGGGGTTATCGGAAACCCCGGGGAAACCAATGGGCCAACATGGGCCTTGTGAGAGAGAGAGGAGAGGGCCTAGGGCTGCCCCCCCCTTGTGGAGTCTGAATTGGACAAGGAGGGGGGCGGTGCCCCCTTTTTACCTCCCTCTCTCCCTCTCCTTCCTTCCCCCTTCCTCCTCCTAGTTGGACTAGGAAAGGGGGAGTCCTACTCCTACTAGTAGGAGGACTCCTCCCCTCCCTTGGCGTGCCCCTAGGGCCGGCCGGGCTTCTCCTCTCCTCCTTTATATACGGGGGAGGGGGCACCCCATAGAGACACACAAGTTGATCATTGATCTCTTAGCCGTGTGCGGTGCCCCCCTCCACCATAATCCACCTCGGTCATATCGTTGCAGTGCTTAGGCGAAGCCCTGCGCCAGTAGCTTCATCATCACCGTCATCACGTCGTCGTGCTGACGAAGCTCTCCCTCGACACTCTGCTGGATCGTGAGTTCGTGGGACGTCACCGAGCCGAACGTGTGCAGATCGCGGAGGTGCCGTACTTTCGGTACTAGGATCGGTCGATCGTGAAGACGTACGACTACATCAACCGCGTTGTCATAAAGCTTCCGCTTACGGTCTACGAGGGTACGTAGACAAAACTCTCCCCTCTCGTTGCTATGCATCACCATGATCTTGCGTGTGCGTAGGAATTTTTTTGAAATTACTACGTTCCCCAACACTGGTGTGCCCCACCCGCCGACCCTTAGGGAAGGAAAGGGAGGAGGGCTAGCCCCTCCTGCGTTCCCCTCCACATGAGAGAAAGGAAAGGGGGGGCTCCCCTCCTGCCTTCTCCCCAGCACCAAGAAAGGAGGGGGGCGCGGCCAGGGCAGGAGCCCAGGGCAGTCGCCGGCTCTCTTGGGGGCGACCTAGGCTGCCTTCCCTCCTCCCCCACCTATATATATGTTAGGAGGGAGAGGGCCAACACACACCACGATCCCCAAGCCGTGTGCAGCGCCCCGTCTCCCCCTAGTTCTACTTCCTACTCCGTCCACGTCCGTTGTGCTTGGCGAAGCCCTGCGGATAGTTTCACCACCACTGTCACCACACCGTCGTGCTGCCGGAACTCATCTAATACTTCACCCCTTTTGCTGGATCGAGAAGGCGAGGACGTCATTGAGATGAACATGTGCTGAACGCGGAGGTGCCGTACGTTCGGTACTTGATCGGGACGGATCGTGAAGACGTATGACTACATCAACCGCGTTGATAAATGCTTTCGCTTACCAATCTGCAAGGGTATGTAGATGCTCTTCCCCCCTTCGTAGCTATGCATCTCCATGGATAGATCTTGCGTGTGCGTAGAAAATTTTTGTTTTCCATGCAGCGTTCGCCAGCAAGCCTCATCCTACATGGCAGACTGACCAGGCGCGTCCGTGAGCCCTCATATCCTCTCTACATTTAGTGTCAATACGAGTGTTCGCGAGCAGCCCAGACGTATATGAATGATATGAGGGGTCCAGTTGGGTCGCTTTTCCTTTTCTCTCATGTCCAGTCACTGACTGTGCGAGTCTGTGGATGTTTGAGGGGGATTTGAGGAGGTCGGATGTAGATGCTCTAAGGGCATCTCCAACGCTGACCCTCAAACCGCTCGCATCCGTCCGGCCGAACTATTCGGACGTGTTATGTCATCCAACGAGGTAACCCCTCCGTCTGCCGATTTGTACGGACGTCTGTTTTCTGGCAAACCGAAAGCAAACCAAGGGCTTTGGGGCTTTGCGGGCGTCCAGACTGCAGCCACGCATGCGTCCGATACCTCGGACCCACCATCCTGCGCCACGCGAAGTGAGGCGACCACACGGCATCCCACGCCCAACACAACGACCACGCGAGGCCACTGCCTCCACCTCGCCCTGCTTGCCCACACCAGCTGGGAGGATCCGACCATAGCACGCACTGTGCACCACCCCCATCCTCTACTCGCGGTCACTGTCGTCGGCCCACACCGCCCGCAGCGGGCACCACCCGCCGCCGCCAACCGTCAGATCTGTGGCCGCCACTACCGCAGGCACACCCTACCACTTCGCAGCCAGCCATGCCCCCAAAGGCCCCGAGTGCCACCGCCGGAGAGGCCTCTCTAGCGCCACCATGCCCTGCAACCACGCAGAGTCCCGACCCAGCAGCGCCACCGCACATCGGAGCATATGCGCGAGGAGGCGAGGGGCCCCGCACCAGAGTCCCTGGCAGCGGTGAGGAGGAGGAGGTCCGAGAAGGGAGCTGCGGGCGGCGGCTAGTGATTCTCCCCATCGCCCACGGGAGCGACGAGGGAGGGAGAGGATAAAGTCTTTCTGTTGGCTCCCATGCCTTAGGTGCTGCCATGCTCTTAATGTCACAAAACTCAATTTGAAAGTATAAGAGCATCTACAGCCGGACATAGCAAATATGACCCCTTAAACGCCCATGGACGACTGACTGGGCGTGTCCGTTTTGAGCCCCTATTTGTCCGTCTGCGCAGTGACACTCCTCATTTTCTTTCTCATATGTCCGGTCACTTGCATGTGATTGGTGGAGATGGAGAGAGAGAAAGAAAAGAATGAATAAAGAAAGAGAAAAGGTGGTCCGGGGTGAGGCCGTGTCCTACGTGGCGGACTGACCGGGCGCGTCTGCGAGCCCTCATATCCTCCCTACATTTGAGATGGATATGAGGGTTCACGGAGAGCCTAGATGTATAGGGATGATACGAGGGGTCCGGTTGGGTCATGTTTTTCCTTTTCTCTCATGTCCGGTCACTGGCCGGGCGCGACCGCGAGCGTACGAGAGATGGTTTGAGGCGTCCGGCTGTAGATGCTCTAAGAAACTTCTAAAAAAATCGTGGATGTTCACAAAATAGGTGTTTACAAACCCCTACAAATTTCATCTTCAAACACGTTACAAGTAGAGATAAAAAAAAGATAAGTTCGAATTTGAATAGTACCAATTTAGCTTTTGTCTTCCGTGGCACTATTCCTGTTAAAAATTGTTTTATCATATTTTATGTATTTTGGTTTTGGAGTTTAAAAAAGTAGACATCGTATACATTTATCTTGTGACACTATACATTTATGTCAATTCAGTAAGAGCACTGTGGATAAACTACCACCTGTTTGTCTGCTAGGAAAACTTGATTATGAACAATAATGTTTGATTGTCAATAAAGAATTACAGAGGTCATCACACCTACATCATCCAAACCGTGTCCGTGTCAAAGGGCCAGCTGGTAATCGTTGTGGGGCGCTTTGGTAGAGCCCAAGATAAGAGCACCGGGTAATACAGCGTCAAATGGAATAATAATATACTATTCCCTCCGTCTCAAAATATAAGAACGTTTTTAACACTAGCATAGTGTCAAAAACGTATATTCTGGGACAGAGGAGTAAAAGTTTGTTGGACTAATTAGCTCGTCGAATTTCTCTCATGACAATCCCAAGCGCGCGATCATCAACCACAATGTCCGTGTGGTTCACGTTGTCCACCTTGACCATCCTAAAATACGGACCACGACGCCTCCACTCCGGCTCCACGGCGACCAGGCTCGCCAGGTTGACCAGGCCGTCGCCGTCTCCGACGACCATGCCGGGCATCGCCTCGAAATCGTCCCCCGGATACACCATCCTCTCCGGCGTCGCCACCCCGACGCCCACGACGCAGGTCACCGGCACCATCGGACACGCCGGCAGCTCCTTGAACAGCGGCAGCACGCGCGACTCGTCCGGCCCGACGCCTTCGCCGAACCCAATGTCGCCGAGGAAGTCCGCCACGTCGCCGGCCGAGTAGTTCCGGCGCTTGGTGCTCACCAGTGGCTGCCCGGCCCCGAACACCTTCGCGCTCGGCAGCGGCCACAGGCTGCTCTGCAGGCTCCGGTACTCCTTCCGCAGGGCCCCGGGGTCGACGAAGGGGAGCGCAAGGTTGTTGCCTGAGATGAGGGCCTGCATGCCCAGCACGAGCCCTCCCCACGGAGCGGCGACGGGTATGAAGTGCCGCACGAACCGCCGGCGCCACGCCAGGGGCTGCCGGATCAGGAACTGGTGCGCCAGCATCCCGCCGTAGCTGTGGGTGACGATAATCGCCGGGCGGTCGCCGTTGAGCTGGCTCGCCCTCTCCACCAGGCTCTTGAGGCTCGTGAAGAAGGCGGTGCCGGTTCTGGACGGGTGTCCCGCCGGCGCGACGGCGTAGCGGAAGTCGTAGGGCGCGCCGAACATGGTCTCGCCGTCGCGGTACCCGGCCCCCTCGAGCCTCTCCAGCAGCTTGTCCATGTAGGAGAAGTCCCTCCGGTCTGGATCTGGGTGGCGGAAGCTCTGGGTGGAGCCAAAGAAGGGGACGCGCGTCTCGACGCCGGGGACGTTGTAGTAGTCGTCGGACGCGGCGTCGTACGCCGTGCTCATCTGGTCGGCGAAGCACCGGACGCCGTCGGGGTCGTCGTGGAGGGCCGTGTAGTTGAGGAAGAGGCGGAACCAGCCCGGTCTTCTTCCCCTTGCGCGCGCGCGCGCCGCACCCCGGCCGGTACAGCTCGGTGAGCCGCGCGTCGAGCTCGTTGCTGGCGTAGCCCGGCACCAGCACGACGGGATGCATCCGCGGCCGCGATGATGACCACCATAGTGCTGCGGCTGTTACTACGAGTATCAGAAGAATCATTCGCCATCGCACAAGACGAATTGCCATGAACTGGTGAGTGGACGGAAATCTAAATCGAGCCATCGATCTTTGGGTTCAATGTGGTGTGCACAGAGTTAGTACTAGCATAGATGGAATTGATTCACATTTATACCACGAGCATACATCCATGTCCTATTGTTTATACCGACCTGACTTCTCTTAACGCATTTTGATCAACTTGCGGAACAAAAAAGACTGACTGATCTCGGTCCTCGAGAAAACTCATTTCTAGTTAATAAATTGGAACAGCTATGTTATGGCTACCTAACTTGCCTCCCCAAACAAATATAAACAAATATAAAAGTGTTTAGAGCAACTCCAACACGACCATCCAAATGAACGTGTCGTTTATTTGTTTTTGGTTTGTTTGGACGGCTAGGCGATCACTGTTCGCGTGTGTTCGACCGATGCGTTCAAGACCAACTCCAACACGCGACCAATCTGATCCGCGTGAGTCCGTTTGAACCCAAACTGACAAACGCGACGGCCCAACGGGCGACCTCATCCTTAAATTCTGTCTGTTTTGTGTCCGGCTCGACCCATTTACAGAGCAAAATTGCTTCTGGTTTGCGTCCAGACAGACAGCGAACGGACGCGCACGTGCCCGCTTATCGTCCGCCTCGCGCCCGTGTGTCGACCGCCAACATACTTACCACCGCCAATATTCAAGGCGCACGCGCGGGCGGACCCACTTGTTAGCCACCCGGCCGCCCGGTCGTCGTCCTTTTCAATGTGGAAGCCTTGGACCGGCTAGTCCACAGACTTCCACTTTCAAAGCCGTGTGCCTCCTCAAACCCCGACACGCGCAAACCCTAGACCCCGGCCACCGGTACTCCACCTCCTCGCCGGCGGCCATGGTGTGGACGTGGATCTCCGGCAAGGGGAAGCATGACCACGAGGCCAGGTCGTCCTCCGGCCGCCACAACCGCTCCACCCCTCCCCCTCCTCCATCATTCACAACGCCATGTCGGCGGCCCCGCCTCGGCAACGGTCGTACGTGAAGGCCGAGATATGCCATAGGTATAGTGAGACAAGCACACTGCTGCTGCGGAGCGACGTGCACCTCCCCAACAACTGGCATCTTTCGGCGGGCCGCGTGCTCGTTCCTCCGATCCCGGTCAGCGGCCGCTGTGCCGCCCCCGATTCAATCGTACACTAATCATACACGCAAATGTGTACCATCAAGATCAAGGACTCACGGGAAGATAGCACAACACAACTCTAGACACAAATTAAAACAATACAAGTTTTATATTACAAGCCAAGGGCCTTGAGGGCTCGAATACATAGCTCGATACACAAGAGTCAGCGGAAGCAACAATATCTGAGTACAGACATAAGTTAAACAATGTGCCATAAGATGGCTAGCACAAACATGAATACACATCGAAGAGGCAAGGCCTCCTGCCTGGGACCTCCTAACTACTCCTGGTCGTCGGCAGTCTCCACGTAGTAGTTGGCTCCATCGGGGTAGAAGTAGCCGTCGGCGGTGGCATCTGGCTCCTGGGATCCACCATCTGATCGTAGCAACCGGGTATAGGGGAAAAGAGGTAGCAAAGCAACCGTGAGTACTCATCCAAAGTACTCGCAAGACTAACATCAGAACTATGCTAAGTATGCATCGGTATCAAAGGAATGAGTTGTATATGTGGACTGAACTGCAGAATGCCAGAGGAGAAGGGAAAGCCTAGCCCATAGAATACTAGCATCTTTAAGCATCTTGCAGCATTCAGAAGAGTACATAATAGCATTTTAATATTTAACAAGCAGTTGTAGTATTAACGCCCAGAGATCCTTCCTCAACTCCCTGCGAGAAGGCAATCCCGGAGCCAACATATCCATCTCATATCTCAAGTATCCATTTCTAGTTGTAATAGATTGGGATACAACTCCGAGCGTCCATTACCGTGGACATGGAGCTATTCGAATAGATAACTTCCCTTCAGGGGTGCACCACATTACCCAACATAAGAGACATCATAGAACGCAACATATCTAATAATGTACGGTTACGACGTCAGGCGACACCATTACACTGTGGTGTTCCAGGTGGCGTGAATTGTGAAACAATTCCACATTGTTTTAAATGAAGGCTAAACTCGTAACTCAAATATTCACCTCTGCGATCAGATCATAGAAATTTTATTTCCTTTTTAAGATGATTCTCCACTTCACTCTGAAATTCTTTGAACTTTTCAAATGTTTCAGACTTGTGTTTCATTAAGTAGATACACTCATCGGATCGCATACATCGGTATGTATTATTTCCAATAAGTCATTAACTCGCTTCATTGTTCCGTAGAATGGAGTTTTAATCATCTTACCCATGAGGCATGGTTCACAAGTATCAAATGATTCATAATCAAGTGATTCCAAAAGTCCACCCGCATGGAGTTTCTTTCATGCGCTTTACACCAATATGACCTAAACAGGAGTGCCCGAAGTATATATGTTGCACTATCATTATCAACTCTGCATCTTTTGGCATTAATACTGTGAATATGTGTATCACTACGATCGAGATTCAACAAGAATAGACCATTCATCATAGGTGCATTACCATAAAAGATATTACTCATATAAATAGAACAACCATTATGCTCTAACTTAAATGAATAACCGTCTCGCATTAAACAAAATCCAGATATATTGTTCATGCTCAACGCTGGCACCAAATAACAATTATTGAGGTCTAAAACTAATCCCGAAGGTAGATGTAGAGGTAGCGTGACGACGGCAATCACATCGACCATGGAACCATTCTCGACGCGCATCGTCACCTCGTCCTTAGCCAATCTTCGTTTATTTCGCAACTCCTATTTTGAGTTACAAATATGAGCAACGGAAGTAGTATCAAATACCCAGGTGCTACTACGAGCATTAGTAAGGTACACATCGTTAACATGTATATCAAATATACCTTTGTTCACTTTGACATCCTTCTTATCCGCCACGTATTTGGGGCAGTTCCGCTTCCAGTGATCATTTCCTTTGTAGTAGAAGCACTCAGTTTCAGGCTTGGGTCCAGCTTTGGGCTTCTTCACGGGAGCGGCAACTTGCTTGCCATTCTTCTTGAAGTTCCCTTTCTTTCCCTTGCCATTTTTCTTGAAACTAGTGGTCTTGTTAACCATCAACACTTGATGTTCCTTCTTTATTTCTACCTCCGCCGATTTCAGCATCGCGAAGAGCTTGGGAATTGTTTTCGTCATCCCTTGCATATTATAGTTCATCACAAAGCCTTTGTAGCTTGGTGGCAGTGACTGAAGAACTCTGTCAATAACACTGTCAACTGGAAGATCAATTGCCAGCTGAGTCAAGTGGTTATGATACCCAGACATTTTGAGTATGTGTTCACTGACAGAACTATTCTCCTCCATCTTACAACTATAGAACTTGTTGGAGATTTCATATCTCTCAACCCCGACATTTGCTTGAAATATCAACTTCAGCTCTTGGAACATGTCATATGCTCTGTGGCATTTAAAACGTCTTTGAAGTCCCGGTTCTAAGTCGTAAAGCATGGCACACTGAGCTATTGAGTAGTCATCAGATCAAGCCTGCCAGACATTCATAACATCTGTAGTAGCTCCTTCAGCAGGTCTGTCACCTAGCGGTGCATCAAGGACATAATTCTTCTGTGCAGCATTGAGATAATCCTCAAGTTACGGACCCAGCCCATGTAGTTGCTACCATCATCTTTCAACTTAGCTTTCTCTAGGAACGCATTAAAATTCAAGGGAACGGTAGCACGGGCGATCTACAACATAGATATGCAAAAACTATTAAGACTAAGTTCATGATAAATTTTAGTTCAAATAATCAAATTATTAATGAACTCCCACTTAAATCAACATCCCTCAAGTTGTCTAAGTGATACATGATCCAAATCAACTAACCCATGTCCGATCATCACGTGAGATGGGGTAGTCTTCAATGGTGAACATCTCTATGTTGATCATATCTACTATATGACTCACATTCGACCTTTCGGCTCCAGTGTTTCGAGACCATGTTTGTACATGCTAGGCTCGTCAAGTTTAACCCAAGTATTCTGCATGTGCAAAACTGGCTTACACCTGTTGTATTTGAACATAGAGTCTATCACACCTGATCATCACGAGATGCTTCGAAATGACGAACTTTGGCAATGGTGCATATTTAGGGAGAACACTTTTATCTTGAAATTAAGTGAAGGGATCATTTTATAATGCTACCGTCGTTCTAAGCAAAATAAGATGCATAAAGGATAAACATCACATGCAATCAAAATATGTGACATGATATGGCCATCATCATCTTGTGCTTTTAATCTCCATCTCCAAAGCATCGACATGATCTCCATCGTCACCGGCACGACACCTTGATATCCATCGTATCGTCGGCGTCATCTCGCCAATTATTGCTTCTACAACTATTGCTAACGCATAGCGATAAAGTAAAGCAATTACATGACGCTTAGTGATTGACACGCAGGTCATACAATAATTAAAGACAACCCTAAGGCTCCTGCCGGTTGTCGTACTCACCGACATGCAAGTCATGAACTTATTACAAAACATGATCATCTCATACATCAACATATGTCACATCATATCTTGACCATATCACATCACAACATGCCGTGCAAAAACAAGTTAGACGTCCTCTACTTTGTTGTTGCAAGTTTTACGTGGCTACTACGGGCAACTAGCAAGAACCGTTCTTACCTACGGAAAACCACAACGGTGAATATCAAGTTTGCTATTTTAACCTTCTGCAAGGACCGACCGTAGTCAAATTTGATTCAACTAAAGTAGGAGAAATAGACACCCGCCAGCCACCTTTATGCAAAACAAGTTGCATGTCAGTCGGTGGAACCGGTCTCATGTGCGTGTACATGTAAGGTTGGTCTGGGCCGCTTCATCCCACAATGCCATCGAATCAAAATAAGACGTTGGTGGTAAATAGTATGACCATCACTACCCACAACTCCTTTGTGTTCTACTCGTGCATATCATCTATGCATAGACCTGGCTCTGATACCACTGTTGGGGAACGTTGCATGGAAAATAAAAAAATTCTACGCACACGCAAGATCTATCCATGGGGATGCATAGCTACGAGAGGGAGAGAACATCTACATACCCTTGTAGATCGCTAAGCGGAAGCGTTTATCAACACGATTGATGTAGTCGTACACCTTCACGATCCCTCCCGATCAAGTACCGAGCGTACGACACCTCCGTGTTCAATACACGTTCAGCTCGATGACGTCCTCGCCTTCTCGATCTAGCAAGAGAGGCGGATTAGTAGATGAGTTCCGGCAGCACGACGACGTGATGATGGAGGTGGTGAAACTATCCGCAGGGCTTCGCCAAGCTCATCGGACGTGGACGAAGGAGGAACTAGAACTAGAGGGAGACGGGGCGCCACACACAGCTTGGGGATCGTGGTGTGTGTTACCCCTCTCGCTCCTCTCATATATATAGGTGGGGGGAGGAGGGCAGGCAACCTAGGGAGCCCCCAAGGGGGTCGGTGGCCGCCCTGGGCTCCTGCCCTGGCCGCGCCCCTCCTTTCCTTCCTGGCGCTTGGGGGGAGGCAGGAGGGGAGGCGCCCGCCTTTCCTTTCCCTGCATGTGGAAGAGAAGCAAAGAGGGGGCTAGCCCTCTCCCTTCCTTCCCTAGGGATGCCTGCCATGAGGTGGGGCGCGCCAGCCCTATGTGGGCTGGTGTACTCTCCCTCGTTGGCCTGTTTGGCCCAATATGCTCCCGTGGCCTCCCGGAACCCCTTCCGGTGATCCGTGCGGTGCATTCCGATACTCTTCCGGAGACCAAATACTATCATCCAATATATCAATCTTTACCTCCGGGCCATTCCTGAGCTCCTTGTTGATAACCCACAAGTATAGGGGATCGTTTGTAGCCTTTTTCGATGAATAAGAGTTCGAACCTAACAAGGAGCTAAAGGTAGAACTAATATTCCCTCAAGTTCTATCGACCACCGATACAACTCTACGCACACTTAACGTTTGCTTTACCTAGAACAAGAATAAAACTAGAAGTACTTTGTAGGTGTGGATAGGTTTGTAAGATAACAAAGAACGTGAAAATAAAAGCTAGGTGCTATTTTAATAAAAGAACAATTTACTAAAGCGAGTGTGGAAAAGTGGTGATAGGATTTGCAGAATTGTCCCTAGGCAATCGATAACTAGACCGGTAATCATTCTTGCAATTTTACATGAGGGAGAGGCCTGAGCTAACATACTGTCCTTACTTGGATCATATGCACTTATGGTTGGTACTCTATCAAGCATCCGCAACTAACAAAGATCATTAAGGTAAAATCCAACCATAGCATCAAGTATCAAGTCCTCTTTACTCCCATACGCCATAACCCCCTCACTCGGGTCTGTGCTTCTGTCACTCACGCCACCCACTATAAGAGAACCATGAACATATTGCAACACCCTACAGCGGGGACCCCTCACGTTTGCGCGAGACGGAGGACACCGTAGGACAACACCATAATAAAATATACACTCATACGAACCAAGATCACGATTAACCCATAGGACAAAATAGATCTACTCAAACATCATAGGATGGAACATAGTATTGGATAATCATGTGAAGCATAAAGCGCCATGTTCAAGTAGAGGGTATAGCGGGTTGTGGGAGAGTGGACCGCTGAATATAGATGGGGGAAGGTGACGGAGTTGTTGGTGAAGATGACAGAGTTGTTGGAGTAGATCGCCGTCACACGATATTGCCCTGGCGACGTTCCGGTGCCACCGGGAGAGAGGGGAGAGAGCCCCCTCCTTCTTCCTCTTTCTTGGCCTCCCCCTAGATGGGAGGAGAGTTCCCCCTCTGGTCCATGGCCTCCATGGCGGTGGAGGGGCGAGAGCCCCTCCTAGATTGGATCTCCCTCTCTGTTCTCTTCTGTTTCACGTTCCTGTTTTCTGGCCGAAAATCGTTTCTTATATTCCCGGAGATCCGTAACTCCGATTGTGCTGAGATTTTAACATGATTTTTTCCGGTTGTAAGCTTCCTTGCGCTTGAAGTAGAGCTCCAACCGACTTACGAGGAGGGCACAACCCACCACCACGCGCCTGGGCTGCCTGGCGCGCCCATATGTCTTGTGGTGGTTGTGGGGCCCCGTTTGCGATGATTCCACCTTCCAAAAATCACAAATATTCCAAAATGATTCTCCGTAAATTTTTATCCCGTTTGGACTTCATTTGATATGGATATTCTGCGAAATAAAAAACATGCAACAAACAGGAACAGGCACTGGGCACTGGATCAATAGGTTAGTCCAATAAATCATTTAGAATGTTGACAAAATATGTAAACATTGTATAATATTGG
Source organism: Aegilops tauschii subsp. strangulata (assembly GCF_002575655.3). Taxonomy (NCBI): domain Eukaryota; kingdom Viridiplantae; phylum Streptophyta; class Magnoliopsida; order Poales; family Poaceae; genus Aegilops; species Aegilops tauschii. The sequence goes on from NC_053035.3 coordinate 70,248,179, forward strand.
CATGAAACAATCAAAAATTATAGATACAAGGGAGACGTATTAGCATCCCCAAGCTTAATTCCTGCTCGTCCTCGAGTAGGTAAATAATATAAAAGATAATTTTTGATGTGGAATGCTACCTAGCATAATCTTGATCATATATCTAATCATGGCATGGATATTAGGACACAAGTGATTTAAAGCAATAGTCTTTAATTTGACATAAAGACATCAATACTCAGGCATCCCAACAAACAATCGTGTCTTTCAAAATATCAACGCTAAAGAAAGCTATCCCTACAAAATCATATAGTCTTGTCATGCTCTATCTTCTTAACACAAAGTATTTATCATGCACAACCCCGATGACAAGCCGAGAAATTTTCTCATACTTTTTAACGCGCTTCAGCTCTTTCAACCCTCACGCAATACATGAGCGCAAGCCATGGATATAGCACTATGGGTGGAATAGAGTATGATGATAGGGGTAAATATAGAGAAGACAAAAAAGTAAGGAAGTCTCACATCGACGCGGCTAACCAACGGGCTATGGAGATGCCCATCAATTGATATCAATGCGAGGAGTAGGGATTGCCATGCAATGAATGCACTAAGAGCTGTAAGTGTATGAAAGCTCAACATGAAGACTAAGTGGGTGTGCATCTGACTCTATTATGAAAAGTTCCCACTAGTATATGAAAGTGACAACATAGGAGACTCTCCAAATGAAAAACATGGTGCTACAAGCAGAAGTGTGGAGTTAGCATGCTCCTTCTCTCTTTGTCTCCTTTTTTGTTTTTTTGTTTTTTTGTTTTTTTGTTTTTTCCCTCTTTTTTTCTGTCTCTTTGTCCGGAGTCTCATCCCGACTTTAGGGGGGGGGGTTCATAGTCTCCATCATCCTTTCCTCACTAGGGCAATGCTCTAATAATGAATAATGATGGTCATCACACTTCTATTTACTTACAACTCAAAAGAAATAAAAATTACAACTCGATACCTAGAACAAAATATGACTCTATATGAATGCCTCTAGCAGTGTACCAGGATGTGCAATGATCTAGCGTACCATGTATAAAAAAATGATGAATGATGGTTGAGCCACAAATACTATGTCAGCTATATGATCATGCAAAGCAATATGACAAGGAATGCTCAAGTAATCAAAATGGAAGCGGTGGAAGTTTGATACGTCTCCAACGTATCTATAATTTTTGAGTGTTCCATGCTATTATATTATCTATTTTGGATGTTTTATATGCATTAATATGCTATTTTATATGATTTTTGGGACTAACCTATTAACCTAGAGCCCAGTGCCAGTGCCAGTTTCTGTTTTTTCCTTGGAGTTTCGCAGAAAAAGAATACCAAACGGAGTCCAAACGGAATAAAACTTTCGCGATGATTTTTCTTGGACCAGAAGACACCCAGGAGACTTGGAGTGCAAGTCAGAAGAGCCACGAGGCGGCCACAAGTGTAGAGGGCGCGCCCCCCAACCTTGTGGGGCCCTCATAGACCCCTTGACCTAGATCTTCCTCCTATATATACTCTTATACCCCAAAAACATCCAGGGGAGCCACGAAACCACTTTTCCACCGCTGCAACCTTCTGTACCCGTGAGATCCCATCTTGGGGCCTTTTTCAGCATCCTGCCGGAGGGGGATGATGTCTACTACGCAACTTTATTCTTGTAGACACGTGTTGGGCCTCCAAGCGCAGAGTTTTGTAGGACAGTACCAATTTTCCCTCAAGTGGATGACCTAAGGTTTATCAATCCGTGGGAGGTGTAGGATGAAGATGGTCTCTCTCAAACGACCCTGCAACCAAATACAAGAAATCTCTTGTGTCCCCAACACACCTAATACAATGGCAAATTGTGTAGGTGCACTAGTTCGGCAAGAGATGATGATAAAAGTGTAATATGGATGGTAGAAATATATTTTTATAATCTGAATAAATAAAAACAACAAGGTAGCTAATAGTAAACGGGCACAAAAACGGTATCGCAATGCTTAAAAATGAGGCCTAGGGTCCGTACTTTCACTAGTGCAATCTCTCAACAGTGCTAGCATAGTTGGATCATATGATTATCCCTCAAAGTGTAACGAAGAATCACTCCCGAGTTCCTATTAGCGGAGAACAAAAGATAGGAATTGTTTGTAGGGTATGAAACCACCTGAAAGCTATTCTTTCCGTTCGATCTATTCAAGAGTCCGTACTAAAATAACACAAAGCTATTTTTTCCGTTCGATCTATCCTAGAGTCCGTACTAAGATAGCACCAAAGCAAGTTCATATTCGTAATACTCAATCCACACAAAGAACTATAAAGAGACCCCAAAGTTTCCGTCGGAGAAAAGATAATAAAAAGATGCATCAACCCCCATGCATAGATTACCCCAATATCACCGCGGGAATCCGCGAGTTGAATGCCATAACATATATCAAGTGAATCAATATGATACCCCAATTGTCACCTCAAGTATTCATAGCGGAAGACATATATCATGTGTTCTCATCTCTGAATATTCAATCCGATAAGACAAAACTTCAAAGGGTAAAGACTCAATTCATCACAACAAGAGTATAGAGGGGAGAAACATCATATGATCCGACTATATTGACAAAGCCCATGATATAGATCACGAGAGAGAGATTAAACACATAGCTACTGGTACAAACCCTCAGCCTCGAGGGTGGACTACTCCCTCCTCATCATGGTGGCCGCCGGGATGATGAAGATGGCCACCGGAGATGATTCCCCCCTCTGGCAGGGTGCAGCTCTGGCCCATTGGGTTCCTTCTGGTCCATAAAAAATCTCCGTGGATTTTCGTTGCATTTGGACTATGTTTGGTATTGATTTCCTGCGATGTAAAAAACAAGCAAAGAACAGCAACTGGCACTGGGCACTGGGTCAGTAGGTTAGTCCCAAAAAATGATATAAAGTTGCTATAAAACGATTGTAAAACATCCAATAATGATAAAATAGTAGCATTAATACTTCATAAATTATAGATACGTTGGAGACGTATCAGCATCCCCAAGCTTAATTCCTACTCGTCCTCGAGTAGGTAAATGATAAAAGAAATAATTTATGATGTGTGAATGCTAGCAAAGTACATAAGTTTGATCAATGATAAATCCAATCACTTTTCCTAGCATTATAACAACAATTCTTTCTTATAAAACTTCTCATGTTATAGTAGCAACCAATTCACATGTTAAGGTTCAAACAATGAACTCTCTTGAAACTCAACAACCTATGTTCTTAGTCACCAAGCAATTGCGATTCAACGTATTCAACAGAGTTTAAGTAAGAGCTCCACATACTCAACTATCATGTATTCTTCTATGATTGCTAACACTCACTGCATACACATGAGCAAAACGTTTCAACCAGACACATAGAAAGATAGGGGCTTATTGTTTTGCCTCCCAACGTATTCACCTCAAGGGTGATGTCAACAATAATAACTCATGCTACACATATTCAAATGGACATATGTGCCTAGATCTTTCCTCACCACATGATGCTTGCCAAAAGAGAAAAATAAAAAGGAATAGAGAGAATAACTTTGACTCTTTGCATAAAAATAAATACTGAAAACTAAAAGATAGGCCCTTCGCAGAGGGAAGCAGAGGTTGCCATGTGCTTATTTGTTTGTACGCTCAATCCCTTAGTGCAAGAGAACGTCACGTTCTATTGCCCCTTAAGATGACAACCTTTATTATGCAGTCTGTCGCTTTTATTCTTTGTCATCCAAGTTCGTACAACGCTCAATTTTCTCTTACACTAAATGATCTCACACTTTTAGAAGCAATTTTTATTGCCTTATTGCACCGATGACAACTTACTTGAAGGATCTTGCTCAATCCTTAGGCAGGTATGGTGGACTCTTGAAAATAAGATTTGGGTTTAAGGGTTTTTGGATGCACAAGTAGTATCTCTACTTGGTGCGGAATTTTTGGCTAGCAAAGATGGGGGGCAAGCACCACATGTTGAAGGATCTATGACAATATGACTTCTATGTGAATATGAGCAAACATAAATCATTACGTTGTCTTCCTTGTCCAACGTCAACAATTTTGGCATATAATATTTTGACGGGGGCTCACAATCACAAAAGATTTCTAGGATAGTATATTTGCATGTGAAAGTTCTCTTCCTTATACTAATTATTCGTGAATTGCTTGTATGACCAATATTGTGATTGTCAAGCCTCAAAAGGTTTCATTTTATAAACCCAATGTGAAGCTACCACTAGGCATGATATGATTTCAACTTCATGACATTCAATTTATTCAACAATTTACTCATAGCATATAAGTGAAGCACAAGAGTAAATGACAAGCTACTCCAAAAAGATATAAGTGAAGATCAAATGAGTAGTTAAGTAAATAGATAGCTATGTCTGGACTCTCTCTTATTTAAAACTTTCAGATCTAAGTATTTTATTAAAACAGCAAGCAAAACAAAAATAAATTGACGTTCTAAGAATAGCACAACTCATGTGAAGAAGCAAAAACTTAGGCTCAACCGATACTAACCGATAATTGTTGAAGAAGAAAAGTGGGATGCCTACCGGGGCATCCCCAAGCTTAGATGCTTGAGACTTCTTGAAATATTATATTGGGATGCCTTGGGCATCCCCAAGCTTGAGCTTTTGTGTCTCCTTAATTCCTCTCATATCACGGTTTTCCTAAATCTCAAAAGCTTCATCCACACAAAACTCAATAAGAACTCGTGAGATAAGTTAGTATAAACCGATGCAAAAACCTTATCATTCTCTACTGTAGCAAATCACTAAAATTATTATTCAACATTGCATACTAAATGCCTCTGCATATTTAATACTCCTATCCTCAAATAGATTCATTAACAAGCAAACATATGCAAACAATGCAAACATAACAACAATCTGCCAAAACAGTACATTCTGTAAAGAATGCAAGACTATCAATACTAATTCGACTCCAAACATTATGAAATTCTACCACACTGTAAAGAATTTATCAGAGCTCATTTTGCAAAAAGTTTCAATATTTTATCACATTCTTTCTTTCCTCGGAAATTTTTGTAACATCGATAAACTTTCTGTTTTCAAACAGCAACACGTATACTTGCAAGATAAGCATGGCAAAGGCTGTCAATGCCACTTTTATTGAAATAAAAGATGCAAAACATTATTCTAAATAACACAAAGTGAATCCTAACAAAATAAATTGACGCTCCAAGCAAAACACATATCATGTGACGAATGAAAACATAGCTCCAAGTGAGGTTATCGATAATGTTGGAGACGAAAAGAGGGGATGCCTTCCGGGGCATCCCCGAGCTTAGTTGCTTGGATATTCCTTGGATATTAACTTGGGGTACCTTGGGCATCCCCAAGCTTAGGGTCTTGTCACTCCTTATTCTCCTCATATCGATATCTCACCCAAAACTTGAAAACTTCAATCACACAAAACTTAATGGAACTTTGTGAGATAGGTTAGTATGATAAAGAGCAAACCATTTCACTTTGGTACTGTAAAAGACAAGATTAATAATTGTTTCCACACAATTCCTATTATAGCATATCATATCCACAATTTATATTGAGCAATATAAGCCATAGAAACTAGAAAACAAGCAAACTATGCATTGAAAACAGAATCTGTGAAAAACAGAACAGTCTGTAATGATCTGGATAACTACAATCCTTCTGCTAGTCCAAAAATTATGTAAAAATTAGGACCACGTGAGCAATTTGTATATTAAACTTCTGCAAAAAGAATCAACTCAAAATCACTCTTCTGTTAAAAATGAGACTTATTTTCGTGAGTGACAAAGTTTCTGTTTTTCAGCAAGATCAAATCAACTATCACCCAACATAATCCCAAAGGCTTTACTTGGCACTTTATTGAAACAAAAGCAATAAAACATGATCAATACAGTAGCATAATCATTTGAACACACAAAAACAGTAGGTAAAAGTGTTGGGTTGTCTCCCAACAAGCGCTTTTCTTTAATGCCTTTTAAGCTAGGCATGATGACTCAATGATGTTCACATGAAAGATAAGAATTGAAATGTAAAGAGAGCATCATGAATCATATGACTAGCACATTTAAGTCTAACCCACTCCCTATGCATAGGGATTTTGTGAGCAAACAACTTATGGGAACAACTCAACTAGCATAGGAAGGCAAAACAAGCAAAACATCAATATTTTCAACACATAGAAAGGAAACTTGATATTATTGCAATTCCTACAAGCATAAGTTCCTCCCTCATGATAATTTTAAGTAGCATCATGAATGAATTCAACAATATAACCATCACATAAAGCATTCTTTTCATGACACAAAAACATAGAAAACTTATTACTCTCCACATAAGCAAATTTATTCTCATCAATAATTGTGGGAGCAAACTCAACAAAATAACTCTCATGTGATTGGAAATTAAAATCATGATGAAAAGTTTCATGTTTATAATTATACAATATAGCATACATGTCATGACCATAATCATCATAGATAGCAACTTTGTTGTCATAATCAATTGCAACCTCTTCCAAAATAGTGGACTCATCATCAAATAAAGTCATGACATCTCCGAATCCACTTTCATCAATATAATCATCATAAATAGGAGGTGTGCAATTATCATAATAAATTTTCTCATCAAAACTTGGGGGACTAAAAATATCATCTTAATCAAATATAGCATCCCCAAGCTTATGGCTTTGCATATCATTAGCATAATGGATATTCAAAGAATTCATACTAATAACATTGCAATCATGCTCATCATTCAAATATTTTATGCCAAACATTTTATTGACTTCTTCTTCTAACAATTGAGCACAAATTTCCGAACCATCATTTTCAAGAAAGATATTGTAAAGATGATCAATAATATGATGCAACCTCAATTCCATTTTTTATGTAGTTTTGTTTTATAAGCCAAAGTACTGATAAAACAAGAAACTAAAAGATTCAATTGCAAGATCTAAAGATATACCTTCAAGCACTCACCTCCCCGGCAACGGCGCCAGAAAAGAGCTTGATGTCTACTACGCAACTTTATTATTGTAGACACGTGTTGGGCCTCCAAGCGCAGAGTTTTGTAGGACAGTAGCAAATTTCCCTCAAGTGGATGACCTAAGGTTTATCAATCCGTGGGAGTGTAGGATGAAGATGGTCTCTCTCAAACGACCCTGCAACCAAATACAAGAAATCTCTTGTGTCCCCAACACACCTAATACAATGGCAAATTGTGTAGGTGCACTAGTTCGACAAAGAGATGATGATAAAAGTGTAATATGGATGGTAGAAATATATTTTATAATCTAAATAAATAAAAACAGCAAGGTAGCTAATAGTAAACAGGCACAAAAACAGTATCGCAATGCTTAAAAATGAGGCCTAGGGTCCGTACTTTCACTAGTGCAATCTCTCAACAGTGCTAACATAATTGGATCATATGATTATCCCTCAAAGTGTAACGAAGAATCACTCCCGAGTTCCCATTAGCGGAGAACAAAAGATAGGAATTGTTTGTAGGGTACGAAACCACCTCAAAGCTATTCTTTCCGTTCGATCTATTCAAGAGTCCGTACTAAAATAACACAATGCTATTTTTTCCGTTCGATCTATCCTAGAGTCCATACTAAGATAACACCAAAGCAAGTTCATATTTGTAATACTCAATCCACACAAAGAACTATAAAGAGACCTGATGATTTCTGCTAGGACTACGCCGATGTTTCCCCCAAGAGGAGAGGATGATGTAGCACAACGACGGTAGGTATTTCCCTCAGTTATGAGACCAAGGTATCGAACCAGTAGGAGAACCAAGCAAAAAAACGTAAACAACCCCTGCACACAAATAACAACCACTCGTAACCCGACGTGTTAAAGGGGTTGTCAATCCCTTTCGGGTAACGGCGCCAGAAATTGGCGAGGAGACGGGAGAAAATTATAATAGATTGAAATAATAGATCACAAATAAAATAAAGTGTAGCCAAGTATTTGTGTTTTTGGTTTAATAGATCTGAATAAAAACGCAAAGGAAAAGTAGATCGCAAGGCAAATATATGAGAAAGAAGACCCGCGGGCCGTAGGTTTCACTAGTGGCTTCTCTCGAGAAAAATAGCAAACGGTGGGTAAACAAATTACTGTTGGGCAATTGATAGAAATTCAAATAATTATGACGATATCTAGGCAATGATCATTACATAGGCATCACGTCCAAGATTAGTAGACCGACTCTGCCGGCATCTACTACTATTACTCCACACATCGACCGCTATCCAGCATGCATCTAGTGTATTAAGTTCATGGAAAAACGGAGTAATGCAATAAGAACGATGACATGATGTAGACAAGATCCATTTATCTATTGCGGCAGATATTAGATCTCGTCTTTTTATCCTTAGTAGCAACGATACATATGTGTTGGTTCCCTTTCTGTCACTGGGATCAAGCACCATAAGATCGAACCCACTACCGGGCACCTCTTCCCATTGCAAGACAAATAGATCAAGTTGGCCAAACAAAAAGCAAATATCGGAGAAGAAATACGAGGCTATAAGAGATCACGCATATAAGAGATCAAAGAACTCAAATAACTTTCATGGATATAAAAATATATGACTGATCATAAACTCGAAGTTCATCAGATCCCAACAAACACACCGCAAAAGGACTTACATCATATGGATCTCCAAGAGACCATTGTATTGAGAATCAAAAGAGAGAGATGAAGCCATCTAGCTACTAACTATGGACCCGAAGGTCTACAAAGAACTACTCACGCATCATCGAAGAGGCACCAATGGAAGTGGTGAACCACTACGTGATGGTGTCTAGATTGGATCTGGTGGTTCTGGACTCTGCGGCGGCTGGATGAATATTTCGTCGACTCCCCTAGGGTTTCTGGAATATTGGGGTATTTATAGAGCAAAGAGGCGGTCCGGGGGGCACCCGAGGTGGGCACAACCCACCAGGGCACGCCTGAGCCTCTTGGCGCGCCCTGGTGGGTTGTGCCCCCCTCGGGGCACCCCCCAGGTGCAACCAGGGCCCATTGCCTTCCTTCTGGCCCATAAAAAATCATAATGGAGTTTCGTGGCATTTGGACTCTGTTTTATATTGATTTCCTGTGATGTAAAAAACATGGAAAAAACAGCAACTGGCACTTGGCACTATGTCAATAGGTTAGTACCAAAAAATGATATAAAATGATTATAAAACATCCAAGATTGATAATAAAATAGCATGGAACAATCAAAAATTATAGATACGTTGGAGACGTATCAGCATCTCCAAGCTTAACTCCTACTCGTCCTCGAGTAGGTAAGTGATAAAAACAGAATTTTTGATGTGGAGTGCTGTTCATCAAGTCATATCATATTCTTTTCTTTATAGCATGGACATTTGTACTTTTATGTGATTCAAAGCAATAGTCTAGTTTTGACATAATAATTTAGATACTCAAGCATATCATCAAGCAACCATGTCTTTCAAAATATCCATGCTAAAACAAGTTATCCCTAGCCCATCATGCTCAAACATTGATCCATTCATGAAACACACTCGAATATTAGCTACATCCAATACTTACTCACGATCATATTGCCTCCTAGTTGTTGCTTTTGTAGGAGAAGATGGAGACTCAAATTCAAAAATAAAAATTGCATAAAGTAAAAGAAAGGCCCTTCGCAGAGGGAAGTAGGGATTTGTAGAGGTGCTAGAGCTCAAAGCGAAAAAGATAGAGATAAAAACATTTTGGGAGGTGTATCCATCCCACCAACGAAAACGAATTAGAGTTCCGAACACTTTCCATGCTAGATATGCCATAGGCGATTCCCAAACAGAAAATAAAGTTTATTCCTTTTTCCACCATTCTTTCACTTTCCATGGCTAGCCGTATCCACGGGTGCCTTCCATACCAACACTTTCCAAGGAATTTATTATTTGACAACATAAAATTAATATTTTTTCATTTTGGGACTGGGCATCCCTAAAACCCTTGCCTTACTCTCGTGCAATGACAAGTGAATAAACACTCATCTTGAGAATAACACATCTAGCATGGAAAATATTAGCCACCCGTTACCGTTCCGCAAGCGAAACAAACACCCAAAAGAGAAGTTTATTTTGAAAGTTAGAGATGGCACATGCAAATTTGCTTAGAACGGCAAAAGAATACCGCATATAGGTAGATATAGTGGATTCATGTGGCAAAACTGGTTTAAAGGATTTTGGATGCACAAGTAGAGGTCATACTTGGTGCAAAATGAAGGCTAGCAAAAAGATTGAGAAGCGACCAACCAAGAAACGAATAATTTTGTAAAGCAAGCAGTAAGCATAAGTAACATCGAATAATGCACCACAAGTAGGATATAATTTTCATTGCATGATTATTGACTTTCGTGCATGCATAGGGAATCACAAACCTTAACACCAATATTCTTACTAGAGCACAATTACTCATCAACATAACTCACATATCACATCATCATATCTCAAAACTATTACTAATAATCAAGTTTATTTTGTCCAATGATCTTCATGACATTTTCTTTCTTTATCCTTCTTCGATATCTATCACTTTGATACTAATTTTCATGTGTTGATTTTCATAAACTCAAACAAATATAAGTGAAGATCATGAGCGTAACAAATTTTCTTTCTCTCAAAATAATTTAAGTGAAGCAAGAGAGAATTTCTTCAAAATTTTACTAACTCTCAAATAAATCTAAGTGAAGCAAGAGAGCATTTCTTCAAAAATAACAAAGCACACCGTGCTCACAAAGATATAAGTGAAGCACTAGAGCAAGTCCTAGCTCATAAAAGATTTAAGTGAAGCATAGAGAGCAATTATAACAAGTCATGATATAATTTTGGTTCTCTCAAATAGGTGTGTCCAGAAAGGATTGATGACTTAAAACACGAAATAAAACAAGAAAAGACACATATCATACAAGACGCTCCAAGCAAAACACATATCATGTGACGAATAAAAATATAGCCTCGAGTAAAATACCGATAGTTGTTGGAAGAAAGCGGGGATGCCACTTGGGGGCATCCCCAAGCTTAGTTGGTTGCTCATTCTTGGATAATAGCTTGGGATGCCGGGGCATCCCCGAGCTTAGGCACTTACATCCTTCCTTCATCCATCGTAAGATAACCCAAAACTTGAAAACTTCAATCACACAAAACTCAACAAAACCTTTGTGAGATCCGTTAGTATAAGAAAGCAAACCACTACTATAAGTGTTGTACAAAACCAACTCATATTTTATTTTTGTATTATATCTACTGTATTCCAACTTTTATATGGCAAAAACTCATCAAAGAAAACCATAGAGCCATCAAAATAAGCACAAAACACAAAGAAAATAGAATCTGTCAAAACAGAACAGTCTGTAGTAATCTGGAACATTCGATAACTTCTGTAACTCCAAAAATTCTACCAAATTAGGACTAACATGGTAATTTGTACATTAATCTTCTACAAAAATAATCAGGGCAAAATCTCTTTTCTGTGATGAGCACAAAGTTTCTGTCTTTTTCAGCAAGATTAAACAACTATCACACAAGAAGATCCTAAAGGCTTTACTTGGCACAAACACTAATTAAAACACAAAAAACACAATCATAACAGTAGCATAATTGTGTGAACACACAAAAACAGAAGGCAAAAAGCAAAAAATAAATTTTATTTATTGGGTTGCCTCCCAACAAGCGCTATAGTTTTACGCCCTTAGCTAGGTATAAGGCAGGGATCTAAGTTTTGTCATCTTTGTCCAACTCTTCAATCAAACACTTAGAATCCCTCAAAGATTTAGCATAAAGATTTTCAATAATAACACTCCTAGGAATAAATTCAAAGATTTCATTCTTGCAAAAAGGATCTCTTATCACTTCAACAAAATCAGGGTGGATACTAATCATCTTAAGATCTCCTTTATTGCCATCACTAGAAGTTGCACCCTTGTTTCTGGATCTCCTACTATTTACGGGAGTTTCCTCAGTAATTTTAGTGGTAGCAAAAGCCGTACTTAGATTACTAAAGATTTCTTCCAATTTATCGATTTGAGACGGACTTTGTTCTATTCTTTCGTGGATTAAGGTACCCCTCTCTTTTAACAACTTAAAAATATCACCCGCTTTTGACCCAAGATTAGTAGAAAAATTATGCATCTTTTTATGTATAATTTCCATATGATCCTTAGTGAGCATTTTCTTTTCGATAGCATCTTGTCTTTCCATTACGTGCTCAAGAGTCAATTTTTTTTCATTAACCATAAGAGGTGGTGAGCACACTAAATTTCCCATAGCATTAAGAGCATCAAAAGGAGGACTCATTAAGAAGTTTCCACCGGTAATCGTATCAAGGATGAGTCTATACCAAGTGGTGATGCCAACATTAAAACAATGCAAAAGCACAACGGTAGACTGCTTATGGCTAGATCTATTATGAGCATTGCAAATTCTATACCAAGCATCTTTTAAACTTTCTCCTCCCCTTTGTTTAAAGTTGAGAACCTCGTTCTCGGGAGTGCAAGCAATAGAGGAGGAATTATCCATAACGACAAACAAGATCTCACAAAAAAACAGAACCGGCAAGAAACGGCGAATGGAAAAAGAGAGGCGAATAAAACGGAAATTTTTTGTGAAGTGGGGGAGAGGAAAATGAGAGGCAAATGGCAAATAATGTAAATTGCAAGGATATGAGATTTGTGATTAGGAACTTGGTGATCTTGAAGATCCTCCCCGGCAATGGCGCCAGAAATTCCCTTGATGATGTCTGCTAGGACTACGTCGGTATTTCCCCCAAGAGGAGAGGATGATGTAGCACAGTGACGGTAGGTATTTCCCTCAGTTATGAAACCAAGGTATAAAACCAGTAGGAGGACCAAGCAACAAAACGTAAAAAGCCCCTGCACACAAATAACAGCCACTCGCAACCCGACGTGTTAAAGGGGTTGTCAATCCCTTTCGGGTAACGGCGCCAGAAATTGGCGAGGAGACGGGAGAAAATTGTAATAAATTGAAATAATAGATCGCAAATAAAATAAAGTGCAGCGAAGTATTTTTATGTTTTTGGTTTAATATATCTAAATAAAAACGCAAAGGAAAAGTAGATCGCAAGTCAAATATATGAGAAAGAAGACCCGGGGGCCGTAGGTTTCACTAGTGGCTTCTCTCGAGAAAAATAGCAAACGGTGGGTAAACAAATTACTGTTGGGCAATTGATAGAACTTCAAATAATTATGACGATATCCAGGCAATGATCATTACATAGGCATCACGTCCAAGATTAGTAGACCGACTCCTGCCTGCAACTACTACTATTACTCCACACATCGACCGCTATCCAGCATGCATCTAGTGTATTAAGTTGATGGAAAAACGGAGTAATGCAATAAGAACGATTACATGATGTAGAAAAGATCCATTTATCTATTGCGGCAGATATTAGATCTCGTCGTTTTATCCTTAGTAGCAACGATACATACGTGTCGGTTCCCTTTCCGTCACTGGGATCAAGCACCGTAAGATCGAACCCACTACCGGGCACCTCTTCCCATTGCAAGACAAATAGATCAAGTTGGCCAAACAAAACCCAAATATCAGAGTGATAACCCACAAGTATAGGGGATCAATTGTAGCCTCTTTGTAGCGACCAGACCTCAAATGGCCTGTGCTGCTGTGCACCAGTGTCATCCCTGGATCAGTAATGCTGACACGCACAGTACAAATGGAGGATTTATAACAGAGTAGCAATCACACACTTATTACATCGAATATCTCCGAAGAGATTAAGTATAATAAACATGGCTTAAGGCCATCTAATAACGATAAAAGCGGAAGACTTGGAAGATAAGTGAGTCCATCAACTCCAGCGGCATCACTGAGTATAAGACCACGACCTAAGGCACCTTACTCGTCGTCTGAAAAGTCTGCAACATGAAACGTTGCAGCCCGAAAACGGGTCAGCACATAGAATATGCTGGCAAAGTAACACATAGAGAGCAATGAACAATAGTAATGCTATACTATATGCATATATGGCTGGTGGAAAGCTCTATGGTTACAGTTTTGCGAAAAGCCAATTTTATCCTACTGCAAAGGAATATATTTTATTTAACTATCATGGTGGTTGAAACATTGAGAAGGTACCTCCAACTCAATCCCAATTAAGTATCATCATTAACCCAACAAAATTAATTATAAGTATCACGGTGATGAGATTCAAATGATAATCCAGATACTAGATACTCAAGTTGTCCATAACCGGGGACACGGCTAATCATGATCAGTTTGTACACTCTGCAGAGGTTTGTGCACTTTTCCCCACAAGACTCGATCGCCTCCGCTTGATTCTCGCACTGCATGATGTTTGAGAAACGGATGACCGAGACACAGTCTTTCAGAAACAATCACTCTCTACTCTGGATGGACCGGTACACCTACTTTCCCCTACATCTGCTAGTCCACCTCTTCAAGAGATCCTGTAACCTACTCAGCTATGCTAGAGCCCATAATAGCTTGCAGCTGCACACGGAAGTTTCTAGCATGAATAATCTTATGATCCCTTTGAGCCTGGGTGGCGGACCTTATACATACAGACAACACTGGGTTCTCCAGGTGCCTCAATCCACCCAGATGTGAGTTTTAGTTGCCACCCTAAGTTTGAACCATTATTAAACATCTCACATCTGTCATGAATATCACTCAAACCCAATCCACGTCTACGAGCATAGCATGGCTATATAATAGCAACGTAGAAGTAACTCCCAAGGGTTTGATAAATAAAACAGGAAATAGGTACTACCTCAACTACTTCCCAAAACCCACAGTTTAATTAGATCCTAATCATGCAATGTTTGAGGGAATAGATCTAATGCAATAAAAACTGAGTATGAACGGGGTATGATCAAAGTGTTACTTGCCTTGCTGATGATCCGCAAAACCTAGAGAGTCGAAGTAACAAGCGGCACACTCCGGGTACTCTATCGCAAACAAACAAGCATACAATCAGTACTCATCTAACGCACAGGTAAAACTCGAATGAAAGATCCAACCAGAAAGTTCAACTTAAGAACTCCGGTTTGCAAAAAGAATCAACTCGAAAGAAGCAACGAAAGTCAAACGGCGAAAGAAAGAAACTTCGTTTGCTAATCTGAATCTAGGTCAAATTTTACTGTAGCAAAAACTTGTTTGAGTAGGTTAAACGGAAAGAGAATTTCGAGACGAAACTCTAGGCGCTTGAATCGCCTGATTCCGATAAACGAGCGAAAAGTTAAACAGATTCGAAAATTCGATCAGAAATCGAATCCGAGAAAATAACGAGAAAATCCGACGAAAAAGAAAAACGGACGAACGGTTAAATAACGGACGTTCGTTAACAGAGAAAAACCGATGAACGCGTTCGTTAAAACGAACGGTTCGGGGAACGCTCGCGAAATAAGAAAACCGAAAAAAAAACTGATCTAGGTTTTTTTTTAAAACAAAAGGTTTTTTTTTACAGAAAACCGGTCAACAACAAAGCGGCCGGCGGCAGTACCTCGACGGCGGCTCGGCGAGGGGCTCCGGCGGGCGGGGCTCGGGCGCGAGGGGCGGCGGGGCTCGGGAGGGTGCTCCGGCGGCGAGGGGCTCCGGGCTCGGGCGCTCCCGGCGGCGGCGGCGAGGCAAAAAGGCGGCGGCGGCGGGGCTAGATGCGGGCGGCGGCGGCGGGCTCCTCCGGCGGTGGTGGTGAAGAAAACGGAGGGGGGGCTATATATGGAAGGGGGGGTGCGGGCGGCTTGGGGGAGGGGCAAACCCGAGGCGGCGGCGGCTCCCGTGGCGTGCTCGGACTCCGGCGGCGGCGTCGTGGGGAGAGAGGAGAGGGGCGACGGGGCGGGCCGTCGGCTGGGCTCGGCCCAGTCGGCGCGGGCGCGTTTATTTTTTAAAATAAGTTCCGCGAAAAAAATTGCGTAGAAAAATAAATAAAAATCAGAAAAATATGAAATAAATTTTCCCCGTCTAGTTAGAAAATCTAGAATAGGGTGAACATTTTTAAAATCAAAAATAAATATTTTGAAAACATGCATATTTTTAAATGCAATAAAAATTGCCAATAAAATCCAGATAAATTCCAAATAATGATTTTAACATTTTTCCTCCAGTATGTCAATGTTTTGGAGAAGTCATATTTTCTCCTCTCGTTTATTTAAAATGAAATATTTTTCCGGAGTGAAAAATAATTAAAACCAAAAATCCTCGTTTGAAAATCAAATTTGAAAATACGAGAAAATCCCCAACTCTCTCCGAGGGTCCTTGAGTTGCTTAGGATTTATCGAGGATTTGTCAAAATGCAATAAAACATGATATGCAATGATGATCTATGTATAACATTCCAAATTGAAAATTTGGGATGTTACACTCTTTCTATAAGTAAGAGTGTCGAACCCAACGAGGAGCTAATGGTAGAATAAATATTCCCTCAAGTTCTATCGACCACCGATACAACTCTACGCACACTTAACGTTCGCTTTACCTAGAACAATTATGAAACTAGAAGTACTTTGTAGGTCTTTTTGGATAGGTTTGCAAGAATATAAAGAGCATGTAAATAAAAGCTAGGGGATGTTTAGATGAAGACACAACTAAATTAGTTTTAGTACAGAGCTTTTTGTCACAAGAAAGTCATTTGTCCCTAGGCAGTCGATAACTAGACCGGTAATCATTATTGCAATTTTAGTTGAGGGAGAGGCATAAGCTAACATACTTTCTCTACTTGGATCATATGCACTTATGATTGGAACTCTAGCAAGCATCCTCAACTACTAAAGATCATTAAGGTAAAACCCAACCATAGCATTAAAGTATCAAGTCTTCTTTATCCCATACGCAAACAACCTACTTACTCGGGTCTGTGCTTCTGTCACTCACGCCACCCACCATAAGCAAATCATGAACATATTGCAAACCCTACAGCAGGAATCCCTCATGCTTGCACGACACGGAGAGCACCATAGGACAGCACCAATAATAAAACATGCAACTCAAACCAATCTTGATCATCAAATAACCCAAAGGACAACACAGATCTACTCAAACATCATAGGATAGCCATACATCATTGGGAAATAATATATAGCATTGAGCACCATGTTTAAGTAGAGATTACAGCGGGTAAGAGAGAGGTTACACCGCTGCATAGATGGTGGAAGAGTTGGTGATGATGGCGGTGAAGTTGTTGGTGAAGATTGCGGTGATGATGATGGCCCCCGGTGGCACTCCGGCGCCACCGGAAGCGAGGGAGAGAGAGCCCCCCTCCTCCTTCTTCTTCCTTGACCTCCTCCCTAGATGGGAGAAGGGTTTCCCCTCTGGTCCTTGGTCTCCATGGCATGGGAGGGGCAAGAGCCCCTCCGAGATTGGATCTGTCTCTCTGTCTCTCTCTGTTTCTACGCTCCCCTTCTGCCCTTTTATCGTTTCTTTTATTCCGGAGATCCGTAACTCCGATTTGGTTGAATCTTTCGCCCAGATTTTTTGTCATAAAATTAGCTTTCTTGCGGCAAAAGAAGAGCGTCAACCGCCTTACGGGGTGCCCACGAGGGTCAACCGCCTTACGGGGTGCCCACGAGCGCCAAAATTAGGAAAAATAAACAATTTTTATAGAAAGACAGTGCAAAAAGAATCAGAACCGTTTGACGTTCCATTAAAAAATTAAAAATCGCGCACTACAGCCAAAGTTTCTGTCCTGCACCGTACAAACCAACAAGCATTGAAAACATCCTAAAGGCAAACCTTGGCACATTATTTTTATAATACAATGGAATTGTACAAGGGGATAATTATTTTTGTTGAAAAGTTTCTGTAATCAAGATTCACAAAGTTTCCGTGAGCATGAACAAAGTTCAAGGCTAGCTCCCACTTCAACAATGCTTGTCTCTCTCACTTTCACTTTCCTTTTTGAAAAAGTTTTGGGTTCCCCTCTTTATTTTTGTTTTTTTAAACTATATGAAAGCACTCCACAGAAATAAATGACTCTCTAAAACTTCCGGGTTGTCTCCCTGGCAGCGCTTTCTTTAAAGCCATTAAGCTAGGCATATAGTGCTCAAGTAGTGAATCCACCCGTATCCCAAGGTATATCAAAGCCAATTTTAATTAGCAATGATTTGTAATTTAGTAGTGAGCACAAAGCAACATATATCATGTAATGACGAAGTCTAACTCTCTTCCTATGCATCGGCATGTCATAAAAGAACAATTCATGCACACATAGTAAAGGCCAATGCACAGTATAAACAGTTTCTTGCAATTTTATCTTGTCGGAAACATAGAGAGGTGGAGATATAGTTCCTCTCTCATAATAATTGCAAGTAGGAGCAGCAAGCACATGCATATTATATTCATCAAAATCATCACGTGCAACGGAAAAAGGCAACCCATCAATATAATCCTTAATAAGCACAAACTTCTCCGATATAGTGTAGTCAGGAGAATTCAAAAAGATAACAGGACTATCATGCGTGGGTGCAATAGCAACAATTTCATGTTTAACATAAGGAACTATAGCAAGTTCATCTCCATAAGCATAATTCATATTGGCATCATGGACACAAGCATAGCAAGCATCATCAAAAAGGGATATTTCAAGAGAACCAACGGGATCATAACAATCATCATAACAATCATCCTTCGGTAAGCACGAAGGGAAATTAAACAATGTATGAGTTGAAGAGTTACTCTCATTAGAAGGTGGGCATGGGTAGCTAATCCGCTCTTCCTCCTTTTGTTCTTCGCTCTCCTCCTCATCTTTTTTCATCCAATGAGCTCACAGTTTCATCAATTTCTTCTTCCATCGACTCCTGCAAAATATTAGTCTCTTCTTGGACAGCGGAGACTTTCTCAATAAATGCATCAATATCGGAATTGAATTCATAATTGGCATAACAATATTTAAGGATAGCTAAATTTTCAGGTCTATAAACAGCATCATAAAGATTTTCAAACTCTTTGAACATAGATTCAATTTCATAAGCACCCATAAAAGCAACAAATTCTTCTATTTGTTCCACATCATAGTAATCATATATACCATTAGCATAAGAAGCCAAGGTTTTATTATCATTAAATTTGCATGAAAAGGGAAGGTGTGGAGCCTTCATCCTAGAGCAACAAGTATAATCATATCTCAAGCATAGTTGCCTAGCATACCACTTCAACATATGAATTTGATCCCATAATAGTTTCCCTTTTTGAGTCAAGCGATAATCCCTAAAGTATTCACATTGATCCAACGTGTCTCCCATTACATAATTGAATGGGGTTTTCTCGGGATTATCAAAGTAGTACATAATATCTTTCACATAATGAGCATCGAGGGTTTTATGAGGTTCCCCATCTCCATGAGTAGCAAGTAAACCTAATTTTTTTGGTATTTCGTGTTCCATATCCATAACTAAAGATAGAGAACAACTAAGAACAGCAAATAAAAATTACTTAGTGATAAAGCAAACAAGCACACACGAGAATATTCACCCCACGCTATTGCTCCCCGGCAACGGCGCCAGAAAAAGGTCTTCATAACCCACAAGTGTAGGGGATCAATTGTAGCGTCTTTTGATAAGTAAGAGTGTCGAACCCAACGAGGAGCTAAAGGTAGAACAAATATTTCCTCAAGTTATATCGACCAACGATACAACTCTACGCACACTTAACGTTCGCTTTACCTAGAACAAGTATGAAACTAGAAGTACTTTGTAGGTTTTTTTGGATAGGTTTGCAAGAATATAAAGAGCACCTAAATAAATGCTAGGGGCTGTTTAGATGAAGACACAACTAAATTAGTTTTAGTACATAGCTTTTTTTCACGAGAAAGTCATTTGTCCCTAGGCAATCGATAACTAGACCGGTAATCATCATTGCAATTTTATTTGAGGGAGATGCATAAGCTAACATACTTTCTCTACTTGGATCATATGCACTTATGATTGGAACTCTAGCAAGCATCCGCAACTACTAAAGATCATTAAGGTAAAACCCAACCATAGCATTAAAGTATCAAGTCCCCTTTATCCCATACGCAAACAACCTACTTACTCGGGTCTGTGCTTCTGTCACTCACGCCACCCACCATAAGCAAATCATGAACATATTGCAAACCCTACAGCGGGAATCCCTCACGCTTGCGCGACACGGAGAGCACCATAGGACAACACCAATAATAAAACATGCAACTCAAACCAATCTTGATCATCAAATAACCCATAGGACAAAACAGATCTACTCAAACATCATAGGATAGCCATACATCATTGGGAAATAATATATAGCGCTGAGCAGCATGTTTAAGTAGAGATTACACCGGGTAAGAGAGAGGTTACACCGCTGCATAGAGGGGGGAAGAGTTGGTGATGATGGCGGTGAAGTTGTTGGTGAAGATTGCGGTGATGATGATGGCCCCCGGTGGCACTCCGGCGCCACCGGAAGCGAGGGAGAGAGAGCCCCCCTCCTTCTTCTTCTTCATTGACCTCCTCCCTAGATGGGAGAAGGGTTTCCCCTCTGGTCCTTGGTCTCCATGGCATGGGAGGGGCGAGAGCCCCTCCGAGATTGGATCTGTCTCTCTCTGTTTCTGCGCTCCCCCTGCTGCCCTTTCATCGTTTCTTTTATATCCGGAGATCCGTAACTCCGATTGGGTTGAATATTTCGCCCAGATTTTTGTCATAAAATTAGCTTTCTTGCGGCAAAAGAAGAGCGTCAACCGTCTTACGGGGTGCCCACGAGGGTCCAGGGCGCGCCTGCCCCCCTGGGGCGCGCCCCTGCCTCGTGGCCCCCTCGGGCACCGTCTCGCGTTGATTTTACTTCCCAAGAATCATAAATATTCCAAAATAATTCTCCATCCATTTTTATCCCGTTTGGACTCCGTTTGATATTGGGTTTCTGTGAAACATAAACATGCAACAAACAGGAACTGGCACTGGGCACTGGATCGTATGTTAGTCCCAAAAATAGTATAAAAAATTACCAAAAGTATATGAAAGTTGTAGAATATTGGCATGGAACAATCAAAATTTATAGATACGGCAGAGACGTATCACGGAGAAGAAATACGAGGCTATAAGAGATCACGCATATAAGAGATCAAAGAAACTCAAATAACTTTCATGGATATAAAAATATATGACTGATCATGAACTCGAAGTTCATTAGATCCCAACAAACACACCACAAAAGGACTTACATCATATGGATATCCAAGAGACCATTGTATTGAGAATCAAAAGAGAGAGAGGAAGCCATCTAGCTACTAACTACGAACCCGAAGGTCTACAAAGAACTACTCACGCATCATCGGAGAGGCACCAATGGAAGTGGTGAACCCCTCTGTGATGGTGTCTAGATTGGATCTGGTGGTTCTGGACTCTCCGGCGGCTGGATGAATATTTCGTCGACTCCCCTAGGGTTTCTGGAATATTTGGGTATTTATAAAGTAAAGAGGCGGTCCGGGGGGCACCTGAGGTGGGCACATGGCACGCCCTGGTGGGTTGTGCCCCCCTCGAGGCACCCCCTAGGTGCAACCAGGGCCCGTTGCCTTCCTTCTGGCCCATAAAAAATCATCGTGGAGTTTTGTGGCATTTGCACTCCGTTTGATATTGATTTCCTGCGATGTAAAAAATATGGAAAAAAAACAACTGGCACTTGGCACTATGTCAATAGATTAGTACCAAAAATGATATAAAATGACTATAAAATGATTATAAAACATCCAAGATTGATAATAAAACAACATGGAACAATAAAAAATGGTAGATACATTGGAGACGTATCAAGACCCCAAAGTTTCCGTCGGAGAAAAGATAATAAAAACGTGCATCAACCCCTATGCATAGATTACCCCAATATCACCGCGGTAATCCCCGAGTTGAATGCCATAACATATATCAAGTGAATCAATATGATACCCCAGTTGTTACCTCAAGTATTCATAGCCCAAGACATATATCATGTGTTCTCATCTCTGAATATTCAATCCGATAAGACAAAACTTCAAAGGGTAAAGACTCAATTCATCACAACAAGAGTATAGAGGGGAGAAACATCATATGATCCCTATATTAAAAAACCCCATTATATAGATCACGAGAGAGCGAGATTAAACACATAGCTACTGGTACAAACCCTCAGCGCCAAGGGTGGACTACTCCCTCCTCATTGTGGTGGCCGCCGGGATGATGAAGATGGTCACCGGAGACGATTCCCCCCTTCGGCAGGGTGCCCGAAAGGGTCTAGATTGGTTTTCGGTGGCTATAGAGCCTTGCGGCGGCAGAACTTCTGATCTAGGTTAACCCCGATGGGTTTCGGAATATTTGGGAATTTATAGTGCAAAGAGGGGGTGCGAGAGGCCACCGAGGTGGGCACAACCCACCTGGGCGCGCCAGGGGGCCCTGGCGCACCCTGGTGGGTTGTGCCCCCCTCGGGGCACCCCCCAGGTGCTGCTCTGGCCCAATAATGTCTTCTGGCCCATAAAAAATCCCCGTGGAGTTTCGTTGCGTTTGGACTCCGTTTGATATTGATTTCCTGCGATGTAAAAAGCAAGCAAAAAAATAGCAACTGGCACTGGGCACTGGGTCAATAGGTTAGTCCCAAAATTGATATAAAGTTGCTATAAAATGATTCTAGAACATCCAAGAATGATAATAAAACATCATGAATACTTCATAAATTATAGATACGTTGGAGACGTATCATCCACATGCAGGGAAAGGAAAGGGGGGGCTCCCCTCCTGCCTTCCCCCCAAGCGCAAGGAGGGAAAGGAGGGGGCGCAACCAGGGCAGGAGCTCAGGGCAGCCACCAGTCCCCTTGGGGGTGCCCTAGGCTGCCTCCCCTACTCCCGCACCTATATATATGAGAGGAGGGAGAGGGGCAACACACACCATGATCCCCAAGCCGTGTGCGGTGCCCCGAATCCCTCTAGTTCTAGTTCCTCCTTCGTCCACGTCCGTTGTGCTTGGCGAAGCCCTGTGGGTTTCACCACCTCCGTCACCATGTTGTCGTGCTGCCGGAACTCATCTACTACTTCGCCTCTCTTGCTGGATCGAGAAGGCGAGGACGTCATCGAGATGAACGTGTGTTGAACGCGGAGGTGCCGTACGTTTGGTACTTGATCGGGACGGATCGTGAAAGTGTACGACTACATCAACCGCGTTGATAAACGCTTCCGCTTAGCGATCTACAAGGGAATGTAGATGCTCTCCCCCTCTCGTAGCTATGCATCTCCATGGATAGATCTTGCGTGTGTGTAGAATTTCTATTGTTTTCTGATAACCCACAAGTATAGGGGATCGCAACAGTTTTCGATAAGTAAGAGTGTCGAACCCAACGAGGAGCTAAAGGTAGAACAAATATTCCCTCAAGTTCTATCGACCACCGATACAACTGTATGCACGCTTGACGTTCGCTTTACCTAGAACAAGTATAAAACTAGAAGTACTTTGTAGGTGTTTTTGGATAGGTTTGCAAGATAATAAAGAGCGCGTAAATAAAAGCTAGGGGCTATTTAGATGAAGACACAACTAAGTTAGTTTTAGTAAAGAGCTTGTTGTCACGAGAAAGTTATTTGTCCCTAGGCAATCGATAACTAGACCAGTAATCATTATTGCAATTTTATTTGAGGGAGAGGCATAAGCTAACATACTTTCTCTACTTGGATCATCTGCACTTATGATTGGAACTCTAGCAAGCATCCGCAACTACTAAAGATCATTAAGGTAAAACCCAACCATAGCATTAAAGTATCAAGTCCCCTTTATCCCATACGCAAACAACCTACTTACTCGGGTCTGTGCTTCTGTCACTCACGCCACCCACCATAAGCAAATCATGAACATATTGCAAACCCTACAGCGGGAATCTCTCACGCTTGCGCGACACGGAGAACACCATAGGACAGCACCAATAATAAAACATGCAACTCAAACCAACCTTGATCATCAAATAACCCATAGGACAAAATAGATCTACTCAAACATCATAGGATAGCCATACATCATTGGGAAATAATATATAGCGTTGAGCACCATTTTTAAGTAGAGATTACAGCGGGTAAGAGAGAGGTTACACCGCTGCATGGAGGGGGGAAGAGTTGGTGATGATGGCGGTGAAGTTGTTGGTGAAGATTGCGGTGATGATGATGGCCACGGCAGTGTTTCGGCGCCACCGGAAGAGAAGGGGGGAGGGGACCCCTTCGTCTTCTTCTTCCTTGACCTCCTCCCTAGATGGGAGAAGGGTTTCCCCTCTGGTCCTTGGCCTCCACGGCGTGGGAGGGGCGAGAGCCCCTCCGAGATTGGATATGTCTCTCTATCTCTCTTTGTTTCTGCGTTCTCTTCTGCTGCCCTTTCACCGTTTCGTATATATATGTAGATCCGTAACTCTGATTGGGCTGAAACCTTCGCCGTGATTTTACCAAAAATTAGCTTTCTTGCGGCCGAAGGAGGGCATCAACCGCCTTACGGGTGGCCCACGAGGGTCAGGGGCGCGCCCAGGGGGGGAGGCGCGCCCCCTGCCTCGTGGCCACCTCGGGCACCGTCTCGCGTTGATTCTTCTGCCGGAATTTTCCAAATATTCCGAAAATAAGCTCCATCCGTTTTTATCCCGTTTGGACTCTGTTTGATATGGATATTCTGCGAAACAAAAACATGCAACAAACAGGAACTGGCACTGGGCACTGGATCAATATGTTAGTCCCCAAAAATAGTATAAAAAGTTGCCAAAAGTATATGAAAGTTGTAGAATATTGGCATGGAACAATAAAAAATTATAGATACGACGGAGACGTATCAGCATCCCCAGGCTTAATTCCTGCTCGTCCTCGAGTAGGTAAATGATAAAAAAAAGATAATTTTTGATGTGGAATGCTACCTAGCATAATCTTGATCATGTATCTAGTCATGGCATGAATATTAAGACACGAGTGATTCAAAGCAATAGTCTATCATTTGACATAAAAACAATAATACTTCAAGCCTACTAATAAAGCAATCATGTCTTTTCAAAATAACATGGCCAAAGAAAGTTATCCCTACAAAATCATATAGTCTGGCTATGCTCCATCTTCACCACACAGAATATTCACATCATGCACAACCCCGATGACAAGCCGAGCAATTGGTTCATACTTTTTAACGCGCTTCAGCATTTTCAACCCTCACGCAATACATGAGCGCAAGCCATGGACATAGCACTATAGGTGGAATAGAATATGATGATGGGGGTTATGTGGAGAAGACAAAAAGGAGAAAGTCTCACATCGACGCGGCTAATCAACGGGCTATGGAGATGCCCATCAATTGATGTCAATGTGAGGAGTAGGGATTGCCATGCAACGGATGCACTAGAGCTATAAGTGTATGAAAGCTCAAACTGAAACTAAGTGGGTGTGCATCCAACTTGCTTGCTCATGAAGACCTAGGGCATTTGAGGAAGCCCATCGTTGGAATATACAAGCCAAGTTCTATAATGAAAATTCCCACTAGTATATGAAAGTGGTACTCAAGAGACTCTCTATATGAAGAACATGGTGCTACTCTGAAGCACAAGTGTGGTAAAAGGATAGTAACATTGCCCCTTCTCTCTTTTTCTCTAATTTTTTTCTTTTTTTCTTTTTTTGGGCCTTCTTTTGGCCTTTCTCTTTTTTTTCGTCCGGAGTCTGATCCCGACTTGTGGGGGAATCATAGTCTCCATCATCCTTTCCTCCCTGGGGCAATGCTCTAATAATGATGATCATCACACTTTTATTTACTTACAACTCAATATTACAACTCGATACTAGAACAAAGATATGACTCTAGATGAATGCCTCCGGCGGTGTACCGGGATGTGCAATGATCTAGCGAAGCAATGACATCAAAAAACGGACAAGCCATGAAAACATCATGCTAGCTATCTTACGATCATGCAAAGCAATATGACAATAAATGCTCAAGTCATGTATATGATGATGATGGAAGTTGCATGGTAATATATCTCGGAATGGCTATGGAAATGCCATGATAGGTAGGTATGGTGGCTGTTTTGAGGAAGATATAAGGAGGTTTGTGTGTGATAGAGCGTATCGTATCATGGGGTTTGGATGCACCGGTGAAGTTTGCACCAACTCTCGAGGTGAGAAAGGGCAATGCACGGTACCGAAGAGGCTAGCAATGATGGAAGGGTGAGAGTGCGTATAATCCATGGACTCACATTAGTCATAAAGAACTCATATACTTATTGCAAAGGTTTAGTAGCCCTCGAAGAAAAGTACTACTATGCATGCCCCTAGGGGGATAGATTGGTAGGAAAACACCATCGCTCGTCCTCGACCGCCACTCATAAGGAAGACAATCAATAAATACCTCATGCTCCAACTTCGTTACATAACGGTTCACCATACATGCATGCTACGGGAATCACAAACCTCAACACAAGTATTTCTACAATCCACAACTACCCACTAGCATGACTCTAATATTACCATCTTTATATTGCAAAACTATTGTAAGGAATCAAACACATCATATTCAGTGATCTACAAGTTTTATGTAGGATTTTATGACTAACCATGTGAATGACCAATTCCTGTCATCTCTCTAAATGGATATAAGTGAAGTAAGAGAGTTTAATTCTTTCCACAAAAGATATGCCCACGCTCTAACAAATATAAGTGAAGCAAAAGAGCATTCTACAAATGGCGGTTTTCTATGTGAAGAGAAACATGCAATCCAAACTTCAAATGATATAAGTGAAGCACATGAAGCATTCTATAAAGCCATACTCAAAAGA
Organism: Aegilops tauschii subsp. strangulata; assembly: GCF_002575655.3. Lineage (NCBI taxonomy): Eukaryota > Viridiplantae > Streptophyta > Magnoliopsida > Poales > Poaceae > Aegilops > Aegilops tauschii. Next base: position 70,274,958 of record NC_053035.3, read on the forward strand.
TATAAGTGAAGTGCAAAGAGCATTCTATAAATCAACCAAGGACTATCTCATACCAGCATGGTGCATAAAATAAAAATGAAAACTAAATGCAAAAGACGCTCCAAGATTGCACATATCGCATGAACGAAACGAATCCGAAAACATACCGATACTTGTTGAAGAAAGAGGGGATGCCTTCCGGGGCATCCCCAAGCTTAGACGCTTGAGTCTCCTTGAATATTTACTTGGGGTGCCTTGGGCATCCCCAAGCTTGAGCTCTTGCCTCTCTTCCGTCTTCTCACATCGAAACCTTCTCGATCATCGAACACTTCATCCACACAAAACTTCAACAGAAAACTCGGTAAGATCCGTTAGTATAATAAAGCAAATCACTACTCTAAGTACTGTTGCAAACCAATTCATATTTTGTTTTTGCATTGTGTCTACTGTAATATAGCTTTTTCATGGCTTAATCCACTAATATAAATTGATAGTTTCATCAAAACAAGCAAACTATGCATCTAAAACAGAACAGTCTGTAATAATCTAAACATTCATCATACTTCTGATACTTGAAAAATTCTGCGCAAATTAGGAAAAATAAACAATTTTTATAGAAAGACAGTGCAAAAAGAATCATAACCGTTTGACCTTCCATTAAAAAATTAAAAATCGCGCACTACAGCCAAAGTTTCTGTCCTGCACCGTACAAACCAACAAGCATTGAAAACATCCTAAAGGCAAACCTTGGCACATTATTTTTATAATACAATGGAATTGTACAAGGGGATAATTATTTTTGTTGAAAAGTTTCTGAAATCAAGATTCACAAAGTTTCCGTGAGCATGAACAAAGTTCAAGGCTAGCTCCCACTTCAACAATGCTTGTCTCTCTCACTTTCACTTTCCTTTTTGAAAAAAATTTGGGTTCCCCTCTTTATTTTTGTTGTTTTTAAACTATATGAAAGCACTCCACAGAAATAAATGACTCTCTAAAACTTTCGGGTTGTCTCCCTGGCAACGCTTTCTTTAAAGCCATTAAGCTAGGCATATTGTGCTCAAGTAGTGAATCCACCCGGATCCCAAGGTATATCAAAGCCAATTTTAATTAGCAATGATTTGTAATTTAGTAGTGAGCACAAAGCAACATATATCATGTAATGACGAAGTCTAACTCTCTTCCTATGCATCGGCATGTCATAAAAGAACAATTCATGCACACATAGTAAAGGCCAATGCATAGTATAAACAGTTTCTTGCAATTTTATCTTGTCGGAAACATAGAGAGGTGGAGATATAGTTCCTCAATCATAATAATTGCAAGTAGGATCAGCAAGCACATGCATATTATATTCATCAAAATCATCATGTGCAATGGAAAAAGGCAACCCATCAATGTAATCCTTAATAAGTGCAAACTTCTCCGATATAGTGTAGTCAGGAGAATTCAAAAAGATAATAGGACTATCATGCGTGGGTGCAATAGCAACAATTTCATTCATAGCATAAGGAACTATAGCAAGTTCATCTCCATAAGCATAATTCATATTGGCATCTTGGCCACAAGCATAGCAAGCATCATCAAAAAGGGATATTTCAAGAGAATCAACGGGATCATAAGAGTCATCATAGCAATCATCCTTCGGTAAGCACGAAGGGGAATTAAACAATGTATGAGTTGAAGAGCTACTCTCATTAGAAGGTGGGCACGGGTGATCGATCCGCTCTTCCTCCTTTTGTTCTTCGCTCTCCTCCTCATCTTTTGCATCCAATGAGCTCACAGTTTCATCAACTTCTTCCATAGATTCCTGCAAAATATTAGTCTCTTCTTGGACAGCGGAGACTTTCTCAATAAGTGCATTAATATCGTAATTGTATTCATAATTCTCATAACAATATTTAAGGATAGCTAAATTTTCAGGTCTATAAACCGAATCATCAAAATCTTCAAACTCTTTAAACATAGATTCAATTTCATAAGCACCCATAAAAGCAACAAATTCTTCTATTTATTCCACATCATAGTAATCATATATACCATTAGCATAAGAGGCTAAGGTTTTATTATCATTAAATTTGCATGAAAAGGGAAGGTGTGGATCCTTCATCCTAGAGCAACAAGTATAATCATATCTCAAGCATGGTTGCCTAGCATACCAATACAACATATTAATTTGATCCCATAATAGTTTCCCTTTTTGTGTCAATCAATAATCCCTAAAGTATTCACGTTGATCCAACGTTACTCCCATAACATAGTTGAATGGGGTTTTCTCAGGATTATCAAAGTAGTACATAATATCTGTCGCATAACGAGCATCGAGGGTTTTAGGAGGTTCCTCATCTCCGTGAGTAGCAAGTACACCTAATTTTTTGGTATTTCGTGTTCCATATCCATAACTAAAGATAAAGAACAACTAAGAACAGCAAATAAAAATTACTTAGTGATAAAGCAAACAAGCACACACGAGAATATTCACCCCACGCTATTGCTCCTCGGCAACGGCGCCAGAAAAAGGTCTTGATAACCCACAAGTATAGGGGATCGCAAAATTTTTTGATAAGTAAGAGTGTCGAACCCAACGAGGAGCTAAAGGTAGAACAAATATTCCCTCAAGTTCTATCGACCACCGATACAACTCTACGCATGCTTGACGTTCGCTTTACCTACAACAAGTATAAAACCAGAAGTACTTTGTAGGTGTTTTCGGATAGGTTTGCAAGATAAGAAAGAGCGCGTAAATAAAAGCTAGGGGTTGTTTAGATGAAGACACAACTAAGTTAGCTTTAGTAAAGAGCTTGTTGTCACGAGAAAGTTATTTGTCCCTAGGCAATCGATAACTAGACCGGTAATCATTATTGCAATTTTATTTGAGGGAGAGGCATAAGCTAACATACTTTCTCTACTTGGATCATATGCACTTATGATTGGAACTCTAGCAAGCATCCGCAACTACTAAAGATCATTAAGGTAAAACCCAACCATAGCATTAAAGTATCAAGTCCCCTTTATCCCATACGCAAACAACCTACTTACACTACTAGGGAAAACGTTATACACAGAACCTTAGCAGTAGCGCTTGTTAAAAAGGGGCGCTAGTGCTAAATAGCAGCAGCGCGTGCATGATAAGGGCGCTACACATAAAACTTAGTAGCAGCGCGCCTAACAAAAAACGCGCTACAACTAAAATTCTCACGACTAAGCCGATAAGCTACACATAGTAGTAGCGTTCTTGCCTAAACCGCGCTACCGCTATGTCTATTGTAGCAGCGCGTTTTGGTAGAAAGGCGCTACTGCTAACCAAAAGAAAATAAATCGAACAACAAATAGAAAAGTAAATGAAAATGAAAGAAATAGAAAAAGGAGAGAGGAAAAAAATAAAATGTAAAGAAAAATAGATGAGAAAGGGAAAAAAGAGACAGGATTAGCAGTAGCGCGTTTTGTGAAACGCGCTATAGCTAACCTAGCTATAGCGCGTTTTCGCTAACGCGTTACCGCTATGTTTCACTTAACCAGCGGTTTTCCCTCCACCCAGCCACCACTTCTCCCCCAAATCCCTCTCCCCCACTTCGCCGCCGTGTCCCCAATTCGCCGTCGCCCCACTTCGCCGCCGTCTCTTGCCGACGTCGACGCCCCCGGAGCCACCAGAGCCGCGCGCCGTCGACGCCACCAGAGCCACCCCCAACGCCACCGGAGCCGCGTGACCTCATCAACCCCACCGGAGCCGCCCTCGGCGCCACCGGAGCCACCGTCGACGCCCCTGCCTCCCTCGCCACAACTGCCTCCCTCGCCGTCACCGGAGACGCCCCTGCCTCCCATGCCACCACCGGAGCCATCGTCTGTAAGCAACCCTCCTCTCTCTCTCTCTCTCTGATGCATAGCACAAACATTATTGGACATACTAACTAGCTAGGTTAACTAGTTTAATTAGGTTAATTTTCTAGGTTAGTGCAAAAATGTAGTTAGGGCTTTCACAAAGAACTAGTTAGGTTAACTAGTTTAATTATCTAGGTTAAGAAAAAATTTATTTAGGCCTTTGACAGAGAACTAGCTAGGTTAACTAGTTTAATTAGGTTAATTATCTAGGTAAACTAGGTTAACAAGCTAGGTTAACTAACTAGCTAGGTTAATTTGGTTCCTTAGGTTCATAAGCTAGGTTAACTAGGTTCGCTAGCTTAGAGGAAAAATTTATTTTCGACCACTATTTTTCTAGGAAAAGAATTTAGGCAAGTTTTATTTTAAAGATGATCCCTTCCTAGACTTTTATTGTTGATTATATCTTTTCATTGAAGTGGTCATGTTATATCTTTTCATTGAAGTGGTTCGATTGTGCCCAAGTGGCCTTTTGTTGTTTCCAGGGAATGAAGCTGAGTGGCCTATGTTTTGCCGGAATGTTGATTCATTTCCGTTCCGACAAATTTCAGGTTCTCGACTTGTCCACTTTTTAGCAAAGGTCATGCCAAAATTTGCCGTGAATTTCGGCATGACTTGTGCTACAAACTCTAGGACATATCGAGTGCCCGGGATTTGCCGCACCGGGAAGGAGTCAACGTTCCTGCAAAACATAGGCCTTTTTATGTCATTATTCATTTTATTAGGTCTAGAATTAATTGACTAGATTTAATCGTAGGAAACATGGCTAGCAACGATGAAGGATAGGGTTCTGGTTATTGCGATGACGTCTACCTGGCGGCAGACGAATTTTTGAGCCTTGCCGACGATCAATCGACGTTGTTGTTGCTGGGCCCACCGGTCGCATCGGGGACTGAGACCGACACGCAGACCGGTGCTGACACTGAGACCGGCACTGAGACTGAGACCGGCGCTGAGACTGAGACCGGCATCGAGACCGGCGCTGAGACTGAGACCGGCGCCGAGACTAGCGGAGCCGGTGTAGAACCGAAAGCAAAGAGGCAACGGCTTCCTAACAAGCTCAGGACTACTAGACTGTTGGTCACGGAGGTGGGCGACGGCAATTTTGAGCCAAAAGCGCCCGAGGAAGCGCGCGCGTGCTATGGCAATCAATTAGGCTGCATCATACGGACAACCGCCACCATCAACGATGAGAAACTACAGAAGATAGATAATGCGAGGTCCTCCCTCCTAAAGAAGCTGCACCAGATATTCTTGTTCCCGGGCCAGAATGAAAAGGATTATAAAGATCCAGATAAGGACCCGACAATGAAGAAGATAAACAAACACGCCATGACCAAGTTTAGCGACGCGTTGGCCGGCTGGAAAACAAGGGTGAAATATTGGATCGTCAACAAGAAGGAACCCTACTCCGAGATTGTAAAGGATAATCCGACAATCACGGAAGAGCAGTTTCAAATATTCAAGGCGGCTTGCGAGGCCGAAGCTGCCAAAAAAAAGTCTAAGTACATGAAGGGGCTTCAAGAGAGGAACATTGGGAGCCACCACCTCGGAAGCCGTGGTTACGGCGGGAAGAGGTCCAAATGGGCCAAGGAGGACGCGGAAGCCGCGAGTCTGGGCATCCCAGACCCCTTGGCGGATTTCACCGTCCCGCAGGAGCGTGATGTCCTGAGGGCCCGGCACCATTGGGACCCAGTGAAGAAAGTTTTCGAGACGGACGCGGTCACGACGGAGTTCATGAGACTGCTGGTAATTTTAGTTTCTGATCAATTCGATTGCACGTTAGTCATATTTGTAAACGATCCTTGTGCCTTTTGCAGAGAAAGCAGCACAGGATTGCGGCCGAAAGCGACTCGCCGTCTGATGACCCACAAGTGTAGGGGATCTATCGTAGTCCTTTCAATAAGTAAGAGTGTCGAACCCAACGAGGAGCAGAAGGAAATGATAAGCGGTTTTCAGCAAGGTATTCCCTGCAAGTACTGAAATAAGTGGTAACAGATAGTTTTGTGATAGGATAATTTGTAACGAGCAACAAGTAACAAAAGTAAATAAAGTGCAGCAAGGTGGCCCAATCCTTTTTCTAGCAAAGGACAAGCCTGGGCAAACTCTTATATAAAGGAAAACGCTCCCGAGGACACATGGGAATTATCGTCAAGCTAGTTTTCATCACGTTCATATGATTCGCGTTCGGTACTTTGATAATTTGATATGTGGGTGGACCGGTGCTTGGGTGTTGTTCTTACTTGAACAAGCATCCCACTTATGATTAACCTCTATTGCAAGCATCCGCAACTAAAACAAAAGTATTAAGGTAAACCTAACCATAGCATGAAACATATGGATCCAAATCAGCCCCTTACGAAGCAACGCATAAACTAGGGTTTAAGCTTCTGTCACTCTAGCAACCCATCATCTACTTATTACTTCTCAATGCCTTCCTCTAGGCCCAAATAATGGTGAAGTGTTATGTAGTCAACGTTCACATAACACCACTAGAGGATAGACAACATACATCTCATCAAAATATCGAACGAATACCAAATTCACATGACTACTAATAGCAAGACTTCTCCCATGTCATTGGGAACAAACGTAACTACTCACAAAGCATATTCATGCTGATAATGAGAGGGGTATTAATATGCATATAGGATCTGAACATATGATCTTCTACCAAATAAACCAACTAGCATCAACTACAAGGAGTAATCAACACTAGCGTTGCTGACTTCTTGGCGGGGAGCAGCTCGACTGGCGTTGCACCAGCACCTGCAGCTGCACCTGCTCCCGCACCGGACGTGCTCGGCGGTGCTTCATCTTTGGCTGAGCTCGACGCCCTCACGGTATCGGTCACACCGGCCCCCTTCAATAAATGTATAATCTCCCGTTTTCGTTGCCTTTCGGATGTCTCACGTCGCAGACTTTTCTTTGCAGGCCGACGAAACCCCATGCACCATATTGTACACCATCGGCGACCAGAAGGTGGACGTGGGGAAGGCGACGATAATGAAGCCGAAGGAACCATTGTTCCACAGCCGGCCGATCCCCCCGAACATCTTCAAGGTTTCCGTGGCCAGTGTCAAACCGGGCCACGAGAATTTGCCTCCGCTGGTACTAGGGGGGATGACGACGAGACCCCGCGGCGGCTTGGTGATTGTTGCAATGGGTGGGTCCTGTTGTGGCCAAAGAGTCTGCTTCGTCTGGAGGCGGCCGGGAGCACACCCACGAGCTCGCAGCCTCAGCATGGTATGAACATCAACACCCCACCTACCCAATTAGCGTCGGGTGTCGGGTTGGGTGATAGCGGACGGGGTAAGGAAGAGGCTCCATTAGTCGCTGATGATGTCGCCATGGATGAGGATGAGGATGACGATGGCACTCAACAGTATGTCTACACTGGCGCCTACTCAGGGTTTGAGCGTCATGAGTCGGAGCCTGAATTGCCGTCTCCGGAGGCTGAACATATTAAGGACGACCTTCCGGTAGTAAAGAAGTCTAGGAAGAGATTGAGGGAAGGCAAAAAAGCTGATTCTATGATCCAGCTGCCTCAGCAGCCTCGGGTTCAAGACCGTGTAGATATCCCCGGTGTGGATAAATGGCATATGCCCGGTCAACCAATCCTACCTGCAGCAGCGCTAAGGACCAGATTCGGTGATCTAATGAGACTTCATGACGATGTGCTGCGGATAGAGAAAGGCCTCATCGCCTCGAAAGATCCAGGATACCCACTCTACGTGGTTAACGTTCCGGGGCAATTATCGTACGTCGAAAAATTCCCCGCGGAGAAGTTCTTCCTTCGATCCGATTACATATTCGACATGTTTCACGTGAAGAAACTGGATTTTACGTTTGTCCGCCTTTATGCCTTGCACATGAACTATATCATCAGGGTTGAGCAGATACCTCATATCTGTGTCGCTGACCCGTACTTCATGCACGAGAGCTTCTTGGGAGTCTGCCCAAAGCACCTTGAATACACGAGGGAATACATCGTCAATTTCATGCTCGCCAATAAGGACAAGGAGGCGATTCTCATGCCTTATCATCCCCTTTAAGTCATCCGCGCGGATATCCTTCCTTCGATTTCAATCATTCATTTGCACGGTGGAGGCTAATTAATTTGAGGTGTACTTATTTTGCGCAGCAGCGGGCGCGTCGTCCTCATCATCCTCTACCCCCGATACTCCCACGCTCTTTACTTGGACTCGTCGAAGAACATTAACAAAAAGGATTACACCCACATCAAGGATGTTCTCGACAATGCTATGTTTTACTACGACGCACGGGGTGGAGAGGTCAAGGACAAGAAGAGAAGGGGCGGCAGGCTCGCCTTCGGCCATAAAACCGACTTCTGCTGCATCCAGCAACCGAATGATTCTCTTAATGATGGATTCTATGTCCTACACCACATGCTGGAGTACAGACGGGATCACCAGAACCTTCGCATGTCACCTAGATCCGGCGATGCCCATATTCTGCAATGGGCAAAGAACGTAGGAGATATCGAGGATCATCGACTTCGAGCTGAGTTCTATCACATCCAGCGCGAACTTGCCCAAATCATCATGAAGGAGGTCGTCGGAAAAACAGGGATGTTCTACGAAGAAGGACAAATGTCGCAGGAAGACGTCCGAACACGGGTAGCCTCTCAGCGTCTCGACCTGAAGCCTTTCACTAGGCTCGGGGACTATCTCCTTGACTTGGATGGATGGCACGACATGTTGGAGTGATTGTCGATATATGACAATGTGTCTGTTTAGTCCATACTTTCTGTATGATGAAACTTTGAGTTATGCACGACGAAACTTTATTTTTGATGTAATTAAACTGTCCTCCTCGACTAGCGACGATCACTCTAGTGAGGGCATTTTGGGTACGATCAACTTTGTTATTTATGCTTATGATATGTTGCTTCTATTTTTGCCAAGTCTGTCTCTTTCTGTTGCTGAACTATATATGTTGCATAACATCTACTCATGTGACGATGCAGGTGCATAGATCATCGATGGCGAAGAAGTGCTACGCCAGGAGTCTTTCATAATTACTAACACTCACGCAATACTTGTGGTTACGGAGTTTTAATCGGACACAGAGAAAGATAGGGGCTTATAGTTTCGCCTCCCAACCTTTACCTCAAGGGTAATGTCAACAATAATAACTCATGGTGACTTACATCCAATTAGATATATCTATCAGGATCTTTCCAACACCCTGTGCTTGCCAAAGGATAAAATGTAAAAAGGAAAGGTGAAGATCACTGTGACTCTTGCATAAGCAAGAAGATAATAGTAAAAGATAGGCCCTTCGCAGAGGGAAGCAGAGGTTGCCATGCGCTTTCAGGGTTGGATGCACAAAATCTTAATGGGAAAGAACGTCACTTTATATTGCCCCTTGTGATATGAACCTTTATTATGCAGTCCGTCGCTTTTATTTCTTCCACATCACAAGATCGTATAAAGCTTATTTCCTCCACACCAATCAATCATACATATTTAGAGAGCAATTTTTATTGCTTGCACCGATGACAACTTACTTGAAGGATCTTACTCAATCCATAGGTAGGTATGGTGGACTCTCATGGCAAAACTGGTTTAAGGGTTTTTGGAAGCACAAGTAGTATCTCTACTTGGTGCAAAGAATTTGGCTAGCATGAGGGGGAGAGGCAAGCTCAACATGTTGGATGATCCATGACAATATACTTTATCTCAGATATAAGAAAACATAACCCATTACGTTGTCTTCCTTGTCCAACATCAACTCGTTAGCATGTCATATTTTGATGATGCTCCCAATCATAAAAGATGTCCGAGATAGTATATTTATATGTGAAACCTCTCTTTCTTTATTACTTCCTATTAATTGCAACGATGACCAAAGATGCTTGTCAACTCTCAACAATTTTTAATCATCATACTCTTTCTATGTGAAGTCATTACTGTCAATAAGATCAATATGATATCTTTGTTTCTTTTTATTCTTTTCTTTTATTCACTCAAGATCATGGCAAAATAATCAAGCCCTTGACTCAACACTAATCTTTATTATATAGCTCACGGACTCGATTACATAGAAGGGATCATAAAGCAAAACTCAAAACTAGATCATACCAAAACTTTTATTCTACTAGATCAAGATACTACAAATAGGATTGAACTAACAAAAACGGTAAAGATAGGAGTGTGATGGTGATACGATACCGGGGCATCTCCCCCAAGCTTGGCAGTTGCCAAGGGGACTGCCCATACCCATGTGATTATGTCTCCTTTGCTGGTGAAGAGGGTGGAGTTGTTGATGACGGGTAATCGCACATCGAGCGTAAGAGATCCTCCAACTTGCGGATAATGCCCTTGAGTGCGACAATATGCTCCTTCAACAAAATATTTTCACGGGTGAGATACTTGTTTTGAATACAAGCTAACTCAATCATCTTGAAAGCTTCGATCTCAGTTGGGGTAAGAAGATGGTGATCAAGTTGAAGGTTGTCTTCAGGAGCTTGGTCCTCCGTGGCCTTCTTGATTCCTTCATCCTTGTTGATCTCCATGGGTTCTTCCCTCTTCAGCTCTATCTTCATTAGCCAAGCATCGTTGTCATCATTGTTGGAGGAGGGGGACGACATGATGCCTGGCCTTGACAATCCTGACAGAAAACAGCTCGAAACAAGAACAGAGGACAATTGCGTGATACAGGAGTCAAAACCTTCGGGAGATTATATAATGAATTTTTACCGACCAAAATACGTATCGTGCAAGAAAACGGAGTCCGGAGAGCACACGAGGTGCCCACGAGGTAGGGGGGCGCGCCCAGTAGGGTAGGGCGCGCCCTCCACCCCCGTGGAGCCCTCGTGTCCTTCCGAGACTGCTTCTTATTTTTCTATTTTTCTAAATATTCCAAAACGGAGAAATATTGCCATAAAAATTGTTTTGGAGTCGGTTTACTTACCGTACCACATACCTATTCCTTTTCGGAGTCTGAAACATTCCGGAAAGTGTCCCTTATGTATTCCTCCGGGGTTACGGTTTCAATAACATTGGTTTCAACATTTATAGGATTACCTGAGATATAGTGTTTGATTCTTTGACCGTTCACCACCTTCGGATTTGTGCCTTCGAAATTGTTGATTTTTATGGCACTGGAACGATAGACCTCCTCGATAACATAAGGACCTTCCCATTTAGAGAGAGTTTTCCTGCAAAAAATCTTAAACGAGAGTTGTATAGCAATACATAATCACCTACGTTAAACTCACGCTTTTGTATCCTTTTGTCATGCCATCTTTTAAATTTTTCTTTAAACAAATTGGCACTTTCATAAGCTTGGGTTCTCCATTCATCAAGTGAGCTGATGTCAAATAACCTCTTCTCACCGGCAAGTTTTGAAATCCTAGTTGAGCTCTCTAATAGCCCAATAAGCCTTATGTTCTAGTTCGAGAGGTAAGTGATATGCTTTTCCATAAACCATTTTATACGGAGACATACCCATAGGATTTTTATATGCAGTTCTATATGCCCATAATGCATCATCGAGTTTCTTGGACCAATTCTTCCTAGATCTATTAACAGTCTTTTGCAAAATTAATTTAAGCTCTCTATTACTCAATTCTACTTGACCACTAGACTGCGGGTGATAAGGAGATGCAATTCTATGGTTAACATCATACTTAGCAAGCATTTTATGAAAAGCACCAGGAATAAAATGTGAACCACCATCAGTCATTAAATATCTAGGGACTCCAAACCTCGGAAAAATAACTTCTTTAAGCATTTTAATAGAAGTGTTATGATCAGCACTACTAGTTGGAATAGCTTCTACCCACTTAGTAACGTAATCAACAGCAACTAAAATATGTGTATAACCATTAGAGGCAGGAAAAGGTCCCTTATAATCAAAGCCCCAAACATCAAATGGTTCAATAACAAGTGAATAATTCATAGGTATTTCTTGACGTCTACTAATGTTACCAATTCTTTGGCATTCATCACAAGATAAGACAAACTTACGGGCATCCTTGAAGAGAGTAGGCCAATAAAAACCAGATTGCAATACCTTATGTGTAGTTCTATCTCCAGCGTGGTGCCCGCCATAAGCCTCGGAGTGACACTTGCGTAGGATCTGTTCCTGTTCATGCTCAGGTACACAACGTCTAATAACACCATCAACTCCTTCTTTATAAAGATGAGGGTCATCCCAAAAGTAATGTCGCAAATCATAGAAGAACTTTTTCTTTTGTTGGTATGTGAAACTAGGTGGTATAAATTTAGCCACGATATAATTAGCATAATCAGCATACCACGGAGTACTGCGAGAGGCATTTATAACATTCAATTGCTCATGAGGAAAGCTATCATCAATAGGTAGTGGGTCATCAAGAACATTTTCTAACCTAGACAAGTTGTCTGCAATGGGGTTCTCAGCTCCCTTTCTATCAACAATATGCAAATCTAATTCTTGTAGCAAGAGAACCCATCTAATAAGTCTAGGTTTAGCATCTTTCTTTTCCATAAGATATTTAATAGCAGCATGATCCATGTGAATAGTTACTTTAGAATCAACAATATAAGGTCTGAACTTATCACAAGCAAGTACAACTGCTAAGAATTCTTTTGCAGTAGTAGCATAATTTCTTTGAGCATTGTCTAGAGTTTTACTAGCATATTGAATAACATTTAATGTCTTATCAACTCTTTGCCCTAGAACAGCACCTACAGCATAATCACTAGCATCACACATAATTTCAAAGGGTAAATTCCAATCAGGTGGCTGAACAATAGGTGCAGAGATCAATGCTTTCTTAAGTATTTCAAATGCTTCTACACAATCATCATCAAAGACAAATGGTATATCTTTTTTAATAAATTAGTCAGAGGCCGAGAAATTTTTGAGAAGTCCTTAATGAACCTCCTATAAAAACCGGCGTGACCAAGGAAACTTCTTATACCTTTGATGTCCTTGGGACATGGCATCTTTTCAATAGCATAAACCTTGGCTTTATCAACTTCAATACCTCTTTCAGAAACCTTATGCCCCAAGACAATACCTTCATTAACCATAAAGTGGCACTTTCCCAATTCAAAATAAGATTAGTTTCTTCACATCTCTGCAAAACTCGATCAAGGTTGCTCAAGCAATCATCAAAAGAGGATCCATAAACGGAGAAGTCGTCCATGAAAACCTCACAAATCTTTTCACCAAAGTCAGAGAATATAGCCATCATGCATCTTTGAAAGGTAGCAGGTGCATTACATAAACCAAAAGGCATACATCTATAAGCAAAAGTACCAAAAGGGCAAGTAAAAATAGTTTTAGACTGATCGTTAGCTGACACGGGTATTTGAGAGAAACCAGAATAACCATCTAGAAAGCAAAAATGTGTATGTTTGGATAGTCTTTCTAGCATTTGATAGATAAAAGGTAAGGGGTAATGATCTTTCTTAGTAGCCTTATTTAATTTGCGGAAATCAATTACCATCCTATAACCTGTAATAATTCTTTGCGGAATCAATTCATCTTTATCATTAGGAACGACGGTAATACCTCCCTTCTTAGGAACGCAATGGACAGGACTTTCCCACTGACTATCAGCAACGGGATAAATTATACCTGCCTCAAGGAGCTTTAGTATGTCTTTTCTTACCACTTCTTTCATCTTAGGATTCAGCCTTCGTTGATGATCACGAACTGGTTTGGCATCTTCTTCCAAATTTATTTTATGTTGACATAGAGTGGGACTAATGCCCTTAAGATCATCAAGAGTATATCCAATAGCAGCACGGTGCTTCTTCAGAGTTTTCAATAGTCTTTCTTCTTCATGCTCTGAAAGGTTAGCACTAATAATAACAGGATATATCTTTTTCTCATCGAGATAAGCATATTTAAGAGTATCAGGTAAAGGTTTGAGCTCAAACACGGGATCACCTTTGGGTGGAGGAGGATCCCCTAGGATTTCAACAGGCAAATTGTGTTTCAGGATAGGTTCCTGTTTAAAGAACACTTCATCTATTTCCCTTATTTCATTCATAAACATATCATTTTCATGGTCTAGCAAATATTGTTCTAAAGGATCACTAGGAGGTACAACAATAGAAGCAAGACCAATAATTTCATCCTTACTAGGTAATTCCTCTTCGCGGTGTTGTCTACGAAATTTAGAGAAATTAAACTCATGAGACATATCACCCAAGCCTATAGTAACAACATCCTTTCGCAGTCTATCCTAGCATTGGCGGTGTTCAAGAAGGGTCTACCAAATATAATGGGACAAAAGCTATCTTGTGGGGAACCAAGAACAAGAAAATCAGCAGGGTATTTAGTTTTCCCACACAAGACTTCAACATCTCTTACAATTCCCATAGGTGAAATAGTATCTCTATTGGCAAGTTTAATTGTGACATCAATATCTTCTATCTCAGCAGGTGCAATATCATGCATAATTTCTTTGTATAAGTCGTAAGGTATTGCACTAACACTAGCACCCATATCCCATAAGCCATGGTAACAATGATCTCCTATTTTAACATAAATAACAGGCATGCCTACCACAGGTCTATGTTTATCTTTATCACAAGGTTTGGCAATTCTAGCAGTTTCACCGCAGAAATAAATAACATGCCCATCAATATTATCAGCCAAGAGATCTTTAACAATAGCAACATTAGGTTCAACTTTAACTTGCTCGGGAGGTATATAAGTTCTAATATTGCTTTTACGAACTACAGTTGAAGCTTTAGCATGATCCTTTATCCTAACAGGGAAAGGTGGTTTCTCAACATAAGAAGTAGGAACAATAGGATCATTATAAGTGATAGTCTTTTCTTCAACTTTAATAGGTGCAGCTACTTTTAATTCTATGGGAGGATGATATTTAAACCACTTCTCCTTGGGGAGATCAACATAAGTAGCAAAAGATTCACAGAATGAAGCTACTATCTCAGAGTCAAGTCCATATTTAGTGCTAAATTTACGGAAAACATCGGTATCCATAAAAGATTTAACACAATCAAACTTAGGTGTCATACCTGACTCCTTACCTTTATCAAGATCCCAATCTTCAGAGTTGCATTTAATTCTATCCAATAAATTCCATTTGAATTCAATACTCTTCATCATAAAAGAGCCAGCACAAGAAGTATCGAGCATGGATTGACTATTACGAGAAAGCCGAGCATAAAAACTTTGAAGAATTATTTCTCTTGAGAGCTCATGATTGGGGCATGAAGATAACATTGATTTAAGCCTCCCCCAAGCTTGAGCGATGCTTTCTCCTTCGCGAGGCCAAAAATTATATATATAATTGCTATCACGATGAACAAGATGCATAGGATAAAATTTCTGATGAAATTCCAATTTCAATCATTTATAGTTCCATGACCTCGTATCATCACATAGCCTATACCATGTCGATGCATCTCCCTTCAAAGATAAAGGGAAGACCTTCCTCTTAACAACATCACCGGGTATACCTGCAAGCTTAAATAATCCACAAACTTCGTCCACATATATTAGGTGCTCATCAGGATGCTTTGTTCCATCTCCTACAAAAGGATTAGCTAGCAGGTTTTCTAACATACCCGAAGGAATCTCAAAGTGGACATTTTCATTTTCATTTTCATTTTCAGTAGGTTCAGTAGGTTGAGGAGCAACTCTTTGCTCTACTGGTCGGGGTGAAGATACCCCGAACAACCCCCTCAGAGGATTACTTTCCATAGTAACAAGTGATAGTAAATTTCAGCACACTATATAAAATATTCCTTACCAAATTCCACCTACCAAAGGCGCTTCACTCCCCGGCAACGGCTCCAGAAAAGAGTCTTGATGACCCACAAGTGTAGGGGATCTACCGTAGTCCTTTCGATAAGTAAGAGTGTCGAACCCAACGAGGAGCAGAAGGAAATGATAAGCGGTTTTCAGCAAGGTATTCCCTGCAAGTACTGAAATAAGTGGTAACAGATAGTTTTGTGATAGGATAATTTGTAACGAGCAACAAGTAACAAAAGTAAATAAAGTGCAGCAAGGTGGCCCAATCCTTTTTCTAGCAAAGGACAAGCCTGGGCAAACTCTTATATAAAGGAAAACGCTCCCGAGGACACATGGGAATTATCGTCAAGCTAGTTTTCATCACGTTCATATGATTCGCGTTCGGTACTTTGATAATTTGATATGTGGGTGGACCGGTGCTTGGGTGCTGTTCTTACTTGAACAAGCATCCCACTTATGATTAACCTCTATTGCAAGCATCCGCAACTACAACAAAAGTATTAAGGTAAACCTAACCATAGCATGAAACATATGGATCCAAATCAGCCCCTTACGAAGCAACGCATAAACTAGGGTTTAAGCTTCTGTCACTCTAGCAACCCATCATCTACTTATTACTTCCCAATGCCTTCCTCTAGGCCCAAATAATGGTGAAGTGTTATGTAGTCGACGTTCACATAACACCACTAGAGGATAGACAACATACATCTCATCAAAATATCGAACGAATACCAAATTCACATGACTACTAATAGCAAGACTTCTCCCATATCCTTAGGAACAAACGTAACTACTCACAAAGCATATTCATGTTCATAATAAGAGGGGTATTAATATGCATATAGGATCTGAACATATTGTGACAGCCTGGTTTTTGCCCTTTCTTATTTGTTTGAAATTTCATTTGAAAGTTTTTGAAACTTGGAGTTTCTGAATCTTTTCATTTGGACTTAAACACTTGGGCATCCTTGGCTCTCACCCAAGTGTTCACTTCTCTCCCAAACCATCACTTCACTTCTGATCCACCACAAAATAACCTTTGGAATATTTTTCTTAAATGAAAAATATTCATTTTCTCTCAAAAACCCTAAGCCAGATCTGTTTGCTTCAAGCCAACCCTAATTTTTATGGCTCAGAAAATTCTAAGATAATTCACAAATATTCTAGGGACCCTAGGGCACCTCTCTGAGCAAAAATATTTCATCACTATTTGGAATATTTTTGCTACAGAAAATCTTTTCTGTTCTGGACAGAAATGGTGGTTTCTACAGCAACTACCATTTTACTTGCTCCATTTGACCTGAACTTTCTTGTGCATCTTTACCTTAGTAACTTATAACTAGCCTCCAAAGCACAACCCCAAACTCCCAGCCATTTGACCACAGTAACATCACAAAGTTATTGACCAGAAACTTACCTAGCTTGTAAAATCTTCTCTACTGCACCTGGATCCAAACCAAACCGTGGTGAACTTCAAAACTACCACGAACAACATGCCAGACATGATTTTTGGACGAAGGCTGGCCTGAGGAGAGAGTTCGCGCGGTGACCACGCGTGTCCACAATGCCAGGCATGCGTGTCGACGCGCTCTGGGTGACGCCGAGTGCTCTGTTCGAGCGTGCTCGCTTCCCCCGCCTGCCCAACCATGCCAAACCCCGCCACCATCATCGTCTCGACGTCCTTAACTTCTCCCTGGCACTTGCCGATGCCGGAGCTCGCCGCAGCGAGCACGGCCAAGGTCCGGCCAGCCCAACAGTGCGGAGCGCACTGTGCTCGTCGCCGTCCCCTTGATCCTGTGCTCGTCTCCGCTCGCCCACAGTGGCCGCGTGACCTCCGTCGCCTTCTCCCCCTCTCACTGACGCCGCTCGTCGCCGGGCGCCGTGGACAGGTGTCCACCGGTGGAGCCCGAAGCACCCTCGCCTATAAATAGAGCCACCCCCAGCCTCCTCGAGCACCATCCAGCACTCACACACACCCCACGATCGAGTAGGAAGCCGTAGCCCGGCCGGGCAGGCCTCGGGCCATCGTCCCCGAGCTCGAGCTCGCCGGCGATCCCCTCAGGTCGCCGCGGTAGCTCCAGCCCCTCCCAGGCCTGGGCGACCCCTCCTAGGCCTCCGCCTCTCTCCGGTGAGGCCATCTCGCCCGCTTGGAGCCTCTGTAGTGACCTCTGCTCGCCATCTTCCTCAACTCCGGTGACCTCCACGTTCTGCCTCCGCTTGCGAGCTAGTTTCCGACGCCGTCCGACCACCCCTAGCCACGCTACGGGTACGGGCAGGTGCGCCATCGTCCCCTCTCTCAATCCCTCCCTCTCGTTTGGGCCAAGGAGCCCTCGTCGCCGGCGAGAGATCCGGCGAAGCCGCGACCCTCTCTGTTTCTCTCTCCCTCTTCCCCCACCTGACTAGCGGGGCCCGCTAGTCAGCCACTCAGTACACGTGCGAAGCGGTATGAGTGGTGGCGCTCCTGGGCTTTACGCCTTCGACGTGACCCCCCAGTTGTTTCTTTTTATTCAAATTCATTTATATTCCACAGAGCTTCAAACAATTTTAACTTTTTAACCATAAGTCCAAATGAGATGATTCTTTTTGCATTGTGTTCTTTGAAAGGAAATCTAACAGCTCACCAAAGATGAGATTTTTCTGAGCTGTTTAGAATTTCTGGTGAATTTCAGAAGTGTTCTTGATATTCTCTTTTTGTGTTTAAAATTATTTTCAGAGGGTGAGGCTTGTCTTGAGGATCACCAAAAGGCTTGTGAACCTCATCTGTACTAAGGCAAGCCACACCAACATTTTTATGATCCCATTTCAATATTTGTGATTTTCTCACTTAAATGAAATGATTAACCCATGCATGTAAATAATTATTGAATTATTTGTATTCTGTTAAGTATTGGTCAGTTGTTATGCTTGATTTACAGAATAGTTGAAACTAGTTTAAGTGGGTAAAGCAAGTTAAAATTTATTTGAGGTGATGTTAGAAATAATTTTGTTATGCATGTTAGTAATTATTTAAGGCTTTGTGTTTGCATTCTTAAATTGATAAAAATTTGTTAGAAAATATTCTGTTAAATACTCGTTTAATCATATTACTTGTCTTACAGAATGTTTGAACCCAACTTAGTGATAAAGAAATTAAGAGTTGTTGATAATGATATCTTTTGGTCAAGCATATGAAAGATTTATCGGAGTTACTTTCTTGCGTAGGAAATTAATAAAACTTGTGGCAAAATATTTTGGTTAAGTTGTGAGTCATTTTTGAGCAAGTAGAGTAATATGAGTTGTTGACGTTTATGCTTGGTGTGCATATGGACGATGTCGGTCATTTTTATCAATATGTGATACATGCGTTGTTTTGCATTTCATGGCATGCTATGACACCGGTCATTTTTAGTTTAAAGTTAATCCTGAATATAACTCAACTTGAATATACCGTTGACTGGGTCATGGTGCCGCTGAATCGAGTTTCTTTCCAGTGCAACCACATTTGCCTTGTGGGAAGGCCTTGATTCGGTCCATTGACACGGCCTCTGGTCGGTGCCTCCATCTAGGGAAGATTATGTCGTGTTTGCCCTGGCCCGGTAAGCACGCATAATCTTGTGTGCTCGTTGATGAGTTTATGGTACCGAGTCCCCGAGTGGGAGTGTTTTGACCACGACGGTGGTCGGGGTGTCTTTGGTAGACACGGGGCCACCCAGGACCAGCCCGTTGGGGATTTGGGTCGGAGTGGCCGGGAGAGTGCTGTGGCAATGGAGGGGTTTTGTCGGTATGCCGTTGGTCCACCCGAATGGGAATGCGAGGCCATGGGTTCCGTGGTGTGGGTACAGTGTGCTACCTCTGCAGAGTGTATAATCTATCGATAGCTGAGTCCATGGTCACGGACACCTCGTACTAGGTCCCACCATGAGTCAACGTTTAATAAAAATTGCACACTAAGCTATGAACTTTGCATTGTCAATGGATGGCAGAAAGGCCATCGAGGTATTTGGGACCAAATGATGGTCATGGTTGTGATCGCCGTAAGGATCACGAGTTGTTCTTGAGAAAGACCACTATGGTGGTGTGTTTGTGGTCCAGAGATGATCACAGTTGGTAAGCTATCCCGAGGGACGTTCGGGCTTGATCACAGCATGTTGACATATAATGTTGCGTTATTAATAATTGGTTAAATATCATGATATTGTTTGTCATTATGATTATGCTTGTTGTGAGCTTGCAAGTACATTCAATGTACTGACCTGGCGTGTCATGCCATATTTCAGGAAAGTCTCATTGGAAAGGAGCGCTGTTCGAGTCTAGATCGTGTCCACATCAGTGTCCCTGTGATATGGAGCTTCCGCTACGACGTTATTCCGCTGCCACGTAGTTGTTTGAGTCGAGGCCCCTTTATGTTCACTAAATAATGTACATATTGTTCCGCCGCACCGAGTGTGCCGCTTGGCCTCGACCACTGTTGTAATATGAACTCTGTTCCGCTAGCATCAATAAAGCGGTTGTTTTCTGTACCAATATGTTGTGTGTTGCCAGAAGACATGATCTCTGAGCTGGCAATGCAGGGTAAACCGGTCGCTCTGAGCCGGGGTGCCACACATACGATCTTCCACCAAATAAACCAACTAGCATCAACTACAAGGAGTAATCAACACTACTAGCAACCTACTAGTACCAATCCCGGACTTGGAGACAAGAATTGGATACAAGAGATGAAATAGGGTTTTGAGAGGAGATGGTGCTGGTGAAGATATTGATGGAGATTGCCCTCTCCCGATGAGAGGAGCGTTGGTGATGACGATGGCGATGATTTCCCCCTCCCGGAGGGAAGTGCCCCCGGCAGAACAGCTCTGCCGGAGCCCTAGATTGGTTCCGCCAAGGTTCCGCCTCGTGGCGGCGGAGTCTCGTCCTGAAAGGTTTCTTATGATTTTTTCCTCGATGAAAGACTTCATATAGCAGAAGATGGCCACCGGAGAGCCAACAAGGGGCCCACGAGGCAGGGGGGCGCGCCCAGGGGGGTAGGGCGCGCCCCCCACCCTCGTGGCCAGGTGGGGCCCCCTCTGACATACTTCTTCCGCTCAATATTTTTTATTATTTCCAAAAATAACTTTCATGGAGTTTCAGGACTTTTAGAATTGTGCAGAATAGGTCTTCAATATTTTCTCCTTTTCCAGCCCAGAATTCCAGCTGCCGGCATTCTCCCTCCTTATGTAAACCTTGTAAAATAAGAGAGAATAGGCATAAGTACTGTGACATAATGTGTAATAACAGCCCATAATGCAATAAATATTGATATAAAAGCATGATGCAAAATGGACGTATCACCGTCTGAGGCGTTGGCGAGGCCCAAGTGGGACACTCCATTCAACCGGGCGTTGAACATATTGAAACGACTCCCGGTGGAGACTCGACCGTCGTATGGACACGTGCACGATGTCGGAGACGGAGCCACGTGGAAGAAGTACTACCGTGAGACCACGGAGGAGAGAAACGAAAGACGGAGGTTAACTCAAGAAAACATCGACAAGAAGGTTGATATTGCGGTTGAGAAGAAATCAACTTAGACAGTCGCAACAGCGGTAGCTGCCGCAAAACAGGTGGCTGTAGATATTTCTACTTCCTTGGTTCCGGCCATTTTCAATTGGACCAGGCAAAATCCAGAAAAAATGCAGCGGACTTTCCCCTTGCTGACTTCTTGGCGGGGAGCACCACGACTAGCGTTGCACCAGCACCTGCAGCTGCACCTGCTCCCGCACCGGACGTGCTCGGCGGTGCTTCGTCTTTGGCTGAGCTCGACGCCCTCACGGTATCTGTCACACCGGCCCCCTTCAATAAATGTATAATCTCCCATTTTCGTTGCCTATCGGATGTCTCACGTCGCAGACTTTTCTTTGCAGGCCAACGAAACCCCGTGCACCATATTGTACACCATCGACGACAAGAAGGTGGACGTGGGGAAGGCGACGATAATGAAGCCGAAGGAACCATTGTTCCACAGCCGGCCGATCCCCCCGAACGTCTTCAAGGTTTCCGTGGCCAGTGTCAAACCGGGCCACGAGAATTTGCCTCCGCTGGTACTAGGGGGGATGACGACGAGACCCCGCGGCGGCTTGGTGATTGTTGCAATGGGTGGGTCCTGTTGTGGCCAAAGAGTCTGCTTCGTCTGGAGGCGGCCGGGAGCACACCCACGAGCTCGCAGCCTCAGCATGGTATGAACATCAACACCCCACCTACCCAATTAGCGTCGGGTGTCGGGTTGGGTGATAGCGGACGGGGTAAGGAAGAGGCTCCATTAGTCGCTGATGATGTCGCCATGGATGAGGATGAGGATGACGATGGCACTCAACAGTATGTCTACACTGGCGCCTACTCAGGGTTTGAGCGTCATGAGTCGGAGCCTGAATTGCCGTCTCCGGAGGCTGAACGTATTAAGGACGACCTTCCGGTAGTAAAGAAGTCTAGGAAGAGATTGAGGGAAGGCAAAAAAGCTGATTCTATGATCCAGCTGCCTCAGCAGCCTCGGGTTCAAGACCGTGTAGATATCCCCGGTGTGGATAAATGGCATATGCCCGGTCAACCAATCCTACCTGCAGCAGCGCTAAGGACCAGATTCGGTGATCTAATGAGACTTCATGACGATGTGCTGCGGATAGAGAAAGGCCTTATCGCCTCGAAAGATCCAGGATACCCACTCTACGTGGTTAACGTTCCGGGGCAATTATCGTACGTCGAAAAATTCCCCGCGGAGAAGTTCTTCCTTCGCATGTCACCTAGATCCGGCGATGCCCATATTCTGCAATGGGCAAAGAACATAGGAGATATCGAGGATCATCGACTTCGAGCTGAGTTCTATCACATCCAGTGCGAACTTGCCCAAATCATCATGAAGGAGGTCGTCGGAAAAACAGGGATGTTCTACGAAGAAGGACAAATGTCGCGGGAAGACGTCCGAACACGGGTAGCCTCTCAGCGTCTCGACCTGAAGCCTTTCACTAGGCTCGGGGACTATCTCCTTGACTTGGATGGATGGCACGACATGTTGGAGTGATTGTCGATATATGACAATGTGTCTGTTTAGTCCATACTTTCTGTATGATGAAACTTTGAGTTATGCACGGCGAAACTTTATTTTTGATGTAATTAAACCGTCCTCCTCGACTAGCGACGATCACTCTAGTTAGGGCATTTTGGGTCCGATCAACTTTGTTATTTATGCTTATGATATGTTGCTTCTATTTTTGCCAAGTCTGTCTCTTTCTGTTGCTGAACTATATATGTTGCATATCATCTACTCATGTGACGATGCAGGTGCATAGGTCATCGATGGCGAAGAAGTGCTACGCCAGGAGTCTTTCATAATTGCTAACACTCACGCAATACTTGTGGTTACGGAGTTTTAATCAGACACAGTGAAAGATAGGGGCTTATAGTTTCGCCTCCCAACCTTTACCTCAAGGGTAATGTCAACAATAATAACTCATGCTGACTTACATCCAATTAGATATATCTATCAGGATCTTTCCAACACCCTGTGCTTGCCAAAGGATAAAATGTAAAAAAAGGAAAGGTGAAGATCATCGTGACTCTTGCATAAGGAAGAAGATAATAGTAAAAGATAGGCCCTTCGCAGAGGGAAGCAGAGGTTGCCATGCACTTTCAGGGTTGGATGCACAAAATCTTAATGCGAAAGAACATCACTTTGTATTGCCCCTTGTGATATGAACCTTTATTATGCAGTCCATCGCTTTTATTTCTTCCACATCACAAGATCGTATAAAGCTTATTTCCTCCACACCAATCGATCATACATATTTAGAGAGCAATTTTTATTGCTTGCACCGATGACAACTTACTTGAAGGATCTTACTCAATCCATAGGTAGGTATGGTGGACTCTCATGGCAAAACTGGTTTAAGGGTTTTTGGAAGCACAAGTAGTATCTCTACTTGGTGCAAAGAATTTGGCTAGCTTGAGGGGGAGAGGCAAGCTCAACATGTTGGATGATCCATGACAATATACTTTATCTCAGATATAAGAAAACATAACCCATTACGTTGTCTTCCTTGTCCAACATCAACTCGTTAGCATGTCATATTTTAATGAGTGCTCCCAATCATAAAAGATGTCCAAGATAGTATATTTATATGTGAAACCTCTCTTTCTTTATTACTTCCTATTAATTGCAACGATGACCAAAGATGCTTGTCAACTCTCAACAATTTTTAATCATCATACTCTTTCTATGTGAAGTCATTACTCTCAATAAGATCAATATGATATCTTTGTTTCTTTTTATTCTTTTCTTTTATTCACTCAAGATCATGGCAAAATAATCAAGCCCTTGACTCAACACTAATCTTTATTATATAGCTCACGGACTCGATTACATAGAAGGGATCATAAAGCAAAACTCAAAACTAGATCATACCAAAAAATTTATTCTACTAGATCAAGATACTACTAATAGGATCGAACTAAGAAAAACGGTAAAGATAGGAGTGTGATGGTGATACTATACCGGGGCATCTCCCCCAAGCTTGGCAGTTGCCAAGGGGAGTGCCCATACCCATGTGATTATGTCTCCTTTGTTGGTGAAGAGGGTGGAGTTGTTGATCACGGGTAACCGCACATCGAGCGTAAGAGATCCTCCAACTTGCGGATAATGCCCTTGAGTGCGACAATATGCTCCTTCAACAAAATATTTTCGTGGGTGAGATACTTGTTTTGAATACGAGCTAACTCAATCATCTTGAAAGCTTCGATCTCAGTTGGGGTAAGAAGATTGTGATCAAGTTGAAGGTTGTCTTCAGGAGCTTGGTCCTCCATGGCCTTCTTGATTCCTTCATCCTTGTTGATATCCATGGGTTCTTCCCTCTTAAGCTCTATCTTCATTAGCCCAGCATTGTTGTCACCATTGTTGGAGGAGGGGGTCGACATGATGCCTGGCCTTGACAACCCTGACAGAAAACAGCTCGAAACAAGAACAGACGACAATTGCGTGATACATGAGTCAAAACCTTCGGGAGATTATATAATGAATTTTTACAGACCAAAATACGTATCGTGCAAGAAAACGGAGTCCGGAGAGCACACGAGGTGCCCACGAGGAGCCCTCGTGTCCTTCCCGGACTGCTTCTTATTTTTCTAAATATTCCAAAACGGAGAAATATTACCGTAAAAATTATCGTACGTCGACACATTCCCCGCGGAGAAGTTCTTCCTTCGATTCGATTACATATTCGACATGTTTCACGTGAAGAAACTGGATTTTACGTTTGTCCGCCTTTATGCCTTGCACATGAACTATATCATCGGGGTTGAGCAGATACCTCATATCTGTGTCGCTGACCCGTACTTCATGCACGAGAGCTTCTTGGGAGTCTGCCCAAAGCACCATGAATATGCGAGGGAATACATCCTCAATTTCATGCTCACCAATAAGGACAAGGAGGCGACTCTCGTGCCTTATCATCCCCTGTAAGTCATCCGCGCGGATATCCTTCATTCGATTTCAATCATTCATTTGCACGGTGGAGGCTAATTAATTTGAGGTGTACTTATTTTGCGCAGCGGCGGGCGCGCCGTCCTCATCATCCTCTACCCCGATACTCTCACGCTCTTTACTTGGACTCGTCGAAGAACATTAACAAAAAGGATTACACCCACATCAAGGATGTTCTCTACAGTGCTATGTTTTACTACGGCGCACGGGGTGGAGAGGTCAAGGACAAGAACAGAAGGGGCGGCAGGCTCGCCTTCGGCCATAAAACCGACTTCTGTTGCATCCAGCAACCGAATGATTTTCTTAATGATGGATTCTATGTCCTACACCACATGCTGGAGTACAGACGGGATCACCAGAACCTTCGCATGTCACCTAGATCCGGCGATGCCCATATTCTGCAATGGGCAAAGAACGTAGGAGATATCGAGGATCATCGACTTCGAGCTAAGTTCTATCACATCCAGCGCGAACTTGCCCAAATCATCATGAAGGAGGTCGTCGGAAAAACAGGGATGTTCTACGAAGAAGGACAAATGTCGCGGGAAGACGTCCGAACACGGGTAGCCTCTCAGTGTGTCGACCTGAAGCCTTTCACTAGGCTCGGGGACTATCTCCTTGACTTGGATGGATGGCACGACATGTTGGAGTGATTGTCGATATATGACAATGTGTCTGTTTAGTCCATACTTTCTGTATGATGAAACTTTGAGTTATGCACGACGAAACTTTATTTTTGATGTAATTAAACCGTCCTCCTCGACTAGCGACGATCACTCTAGTTAGGGCATTTTGGGTGCGATCAACTTTGTTATTTATGCTTATGATATGTTGCTTCTATTTTTGCCAAGTCTGTCTCTTTCTGTTGTTGAACTATATATGTTGCCTATCATCTACTCATGTGACGATGCAGGCGCATAGATCATCAATGGCGAAGAAGTGCTACGCCAGGAGTATATATACAACGAGTGGCCGGAGTGTAAGGCCCAGGTGTACCGGTTTCCGGTTTTCGAGCGACAGGCAGTAGTTAGTTTAGGTTCACGCTAATGCGAGAGAGGGATACGAACTCATGTACTGCATAGTTCCGCTCTCACTCAAAGTGATAGCTCTTCTTGCGTATATCATTGTTTAGATGGATGACGATGTAGTTGCAAGTAATCGTGACTTGCATGTATCGCTATTTTCGAGATGATACGTAATACCACTTTGTGTTGGATGATGATTATGATGAGACTATTTGTATGTATATGCTATGATTACATTTGTGGTCTCGCAGCCATTGTATGTGTATCATGATGACATTTGTATCTACTAAAGATTCTTGTATAAAGCCTGTTCAAATACAAAAAATATATGCAGAAAAAAAACTACTAAAATTAGCAGTAGCGAGTGGAGAAAAGTTAGCAGGAGCGTCACACTAGCAGTAGCGCGTCTAGGCAATGCGCGCTAGAGCTATTAGCAGTAGCGATCTTCCATGAAGCACGCTGCTGCTACACTTGTATTGCAGTAGCGCGGGTGTGCGCGCGCTGCTGCTACGGGTTAGCTGTAGCGCCTTATTAGTAGCGCCTGCCACCGCGCTACTAATGTACCTAGAACCTGCGCTGCTGCTAGGCTTTTCCCTAGTAGTGTTACTCGGGTCTGTGCTTCTGTCACTCACGCCACCCACCATAAGCAAATCATGAACATATTGCAAACCCTGCAGCGGAAATCCCTCACGCTTGCGCGACACGGAGAGCACCATAGGACAGCACCAATAATAAAACATGCAACTCAAACCAATCTTGATCATCAAATAACCCATAGGACAAAACGGGTCTACTCAAACATCATAGGATAGCCATACATCATTGGGAAATAATATATAGCGTTGAGCACCATGTTAAGTAGAGATTACAGTGGGTAAGAGAGAGGTTACACCGCTGCATGGAGGGGGGAAGAGTTGTTGATGAAGGCGGTGAAGTTGTTGGTGAAGATTGCGGTGATGATGATGGCCACGGCAGTGTTCCGGCGCCACCGGAAGAGAAGGGGAGAGGGGACCCCTTCGTCTTCTTATTCCTTGACCTCCTCCCTAGATGGGAGAAGGGTTTCCCCTCTGGTCCTTGGCCTCCATGGCGTGGGAGGGGCGAGAGCCCCTCCGAGATTGGATCTGTCTCTCTGTCTCTCTCTGTTTCTGCGTTCTCTTCTGCTGCCCTTTCACCGCTTCGTATGTATATGGAGATCCGTAACTCCGATTGGGCTGAAACCTTCGCCGTGATTTTTTACGGAAAATTAGCTTTCTTGCGGCCGAAGGAGGGCATCAACCGCCTTACGGGTGGCCCACGAGGGTCAGGGGCGCGCCCCCTGCCTCATGGCCACCTCGGGCACCGTCTCGCGTTGATTCTTCTTCCGGAATTTTCCAAATATTCCAAAAATAATCTCCGTCCGTTTTTATCCCGTTTGGACTCCGTTTGATATGGATATTCTGCGAAACAAAAACATGCAACAAACAGGAACTGGCACTGGGCACTGCATCAATATGTTAGTCCCCAAAAATAGTATAAAAATTGCCAAAAGTATATGAAAGTTGTAGAATATTGGTATGGAACAATCAAAAATTATAGATACGACGGAGACGTATCATTTTCCATGCAACGTTCCCCAACACTTTCCTGGGTCATGCCGGCCTCGGAAGATCAACACATCATAGTACTACCTAGGCTCCACAGAGAGGTCCCCGCTGGTCTACATCCTAAGCGCGCCGGGGTCTTGGGCCCATCGCCCATTGCACTCCGGGTCATTATGCGACGAGCCGGTTCGAGCACCACCTCATCCTGGATGGCACTAGCCCGACAGGTCCACAATGCTAAACTGGACGTCTGACAGAGCTTTCGAAAGAAACGTACGACGCTGAGTGCCCATAATTGTTCCCGCGTGGCGGTTAGTGCTGAAGGAAATATGCCCTAGAGGCAATAATAAAGTTATTATTTATTTCCTTATTTCATGATAAATGTTCATTATTCATGCTAGAATTGTATTAACTGGAAACATAATACATGTGTGGATACATAGACAAACAGAGTGTCACTAGTATGCCTCTACTTGACTAGCTCTTTGATCAAAGATGGTTATGTTTCCTAGCCATAGACATGAGTTGTCATTTGATTAACGGGATCACATCATTAGGAGAATGATGTGATTGACTTGACCCATTCCGTTATCTTAGCACTTGATCGTTTAGTATGTTGCTATTGCTTTCTTCATGACTTATACATGTTCCTATGACTATGAGATTATGCAACTCCCGTTTACTAGAGGAACACTTTGTGTGCTACCAAACGTCACAACGTAACTGGGTGATTATAAAGGTGCTCTACAGGTGTCTCCGAAGGTACTTGTTGAGTTGGCGTATTTCGAGATTAGGATTTGTCACTCCGATTGTCGGAGAGGTATCTCTGGGCCCACTCGGTAATACACATCACTATAAGCCTTGCAAGCATTGTAACTAATGAGTTAGTTGCGGGATGATGTATTACGGAACGAGTAAAGAGACTTGTCGGTAACGAGATTGAACTAGGTATTGAGATACCGACGATCGAACCTCGGGCAAGTAACATACCGATGACAAAGGGAACAACGTATGTTGTTATGCGGTTCGACCGATAAATATCTTCGTAGAATATGTAGGAGCCAATATGGGCATCCAGGTTCCGCTATTGGTTATTGATCAGAGAGATGTCTACATAGTTCTCGAACCCGTAGGGTCCGCACGCTTAACGTTCGTTGACGATATAGTATTTATGAGTTATGTATGTTGGTAACCGAATGTTGTTCGGAGTTTCGGATAAGATCACGGACATGACAAAGAACTTCGGAATGGTCTGGAGATAAAGATTGATATATGGGATAATAGTGTTTGGTCTCCGGAAGGGTTCCGGAATTCATCGGAAGGGGTTCTGGATGTTTCCCGAAATGTTTGGGTACGAGAACACTTTATTTGGGCCAAAGGGGAAAGCCCACGAGGCTTTTGGAAAGTGCAAAAGGAAGTTTTGCAGAGACCAGAGAATAGACGCCGGAACCCTGGCGTCTAGGGGGTAGACGCCGGGAACCCTGACGTCTAGCCCTGGAGTCCGAGAAGGACTCTTGCCTTTTGGGAAAAACCGACTTTGAGGAGGCTTTTACTCCAAGTTTCGACCCCAGGGCTCAACATATAAATAGAGGGGTAGGGCTAGCACCCAAGACACATCAAGAAACACCAAGCCGTGTGCTGGCAACCCCGTCCCCCCTAATTTATCCTCCGTCATAGTTCTCGTAGTGCTTAGGCGAAGCCCTGCGGAGATTGTTCTTCACCAACACCATCACCACGCCGTCGTGCTGCCGGAACTCATCTACAACTTCGCCCCTCTTGCTGGATCAAGAAGGCGAGGACGTCATCGAGCTAAACGTGTGCTGAACGCGGAGGTGCCGTACGTTCGGTACTTGATCGGGACGGATCATGAAGGTGTACGACTACATCAACCATGTTGATAAACGCTTCCGCTTACGGTCTACAAGGGTACGTAGACAACACTCTCCCCTCTCGTTGCTATGCATCACCATGATCTTGCGTGTGCGTAGGATTTTTTTTTTGAAATTACTACGTTCCCCAACAGTGGCATCCGAGCCAGGTTTATGTGTAGATGTTATATGCGCGAGTAGAACACAAGTGAGTTGTGGGCGATACAAGTCATACTGCTTACCAGCATGTCATACTTTGGTTCGGCGGTATTGTTGGATGAAGCGGCCCGGACCGACATTACGCGTACGCTTACGCGAGACTGGTTCTACCAATGTGCTTTGCACACAGGTGGCTGGCGGGTGTCAGTTTCTCCAACTTTAGTTGAACCGAGTGTGGCTACGCCCGGTCCTTGAGAAGGTTAAAACAGCACTAACCTTACGAACTATCGTTGTGGTTTTGATGCGTAGGTAAGAACGGTTCTTGCTCAGCCTGTAGCAGCCACGTAAAACTTGCAACAACAAAGTAGAGGACATCTAACTAGTTTTTGCAGGGCATGTGATTTGGTCAAAACATGATGTTATATTTTATTGTATGAGATGATCATGTTTTGTAACCGAGTTATCGGCAACTGGCAGGAGCCATATGGTTGTCGCTTTATTGTATGCAATGCAATCGCCCTGTAATTGCTTTACTTTATCACTAAGCGTTAGCGATAGTCGTAGAAGCAATAGTTGGCGAGACGACAACGATGCTACGATGGAGATCAAGGTGTCGCGCCGGTGACGATGGTGATCATGACGGTGCTTCGGAGATGGAGATCACAAGCACAAGATGATGATGGCCATATCATATCACTTATATTGATTGCATGTGATGTTTATCTTTTATGCATCTTATTTTGCTTAGATCGATGGTAGAATTATAAGATGATCTCTCACTAAATTTCAAGGTATAAGTGTTCTCCCTGAGTATGCACCGTTGCGAAAGTTCTTCGTGCTGAGACACCATGTGATGATCGGGCGTGATAAGCTCTACGTTCGAATACAACGGGTGCCAGACAGTTTTGCAGACGCGGAATACTCAGGTTAAACTTGACGAGCCTAGCATATGCAGATATGGCCTCGGAACACTGAGACCGAAAGGTCGAGCTTGAATCATATAGAAGATATGATCAACATAGTGATGTTCACCATTGAAAACTACTCCATCTCACGTGATGATCGGACATGGTTTAGTTGATATGGATCACGTGATCACTTAGATGATTAGAGGGGTGTCTATCTAAGTGGGAGTTCTTTAATAATATGATTATTTGAACTTTAATTTATCATGAACTTAGTCCTGGTAGTATTAGCATAACTATGTTGTAGATCAATAGCTCGCGTTTAGCTCCCCTGTTTTATTTTTGATATGCTCCTAGAGAAAACTAAGTTGAAAGATGTTAGTAGCAATAATGCGGATTGGATCCGTGTTCTGAGGATTATCCTCATTGCTGCACAGAAGAATTATGTCCTTGATGCACCGCTAGGTGACAAACCGATTGCAGGAGCAAATGCAGACATTATGAATGTTTGGCAAGCTCGATATGATGACTACTTGATAATTTAGTGCACCATGCTTTACGGCTTACAATCGGGGCTTCAACGACGTTTTTGAAACACCACGGAGCATATGAGATGTTCCAAGAGTTGAAATTATTATTTCAGACTCACGCCCATGTCGAAAGGTATGAGACCTTTGACAAGTACTTTGCCTACAAGATGGAGGAGAATAGCTCAGCTAGTGAGCATGTGCTCAGAATGTCTGAGTACTACAATCACTTGAATCATTGGGAGTTAATCTTCCAGATAAGATAGTGATTGACAGAGTTCTCTAGTCACTATCACCAAGTTACTAGAACTTCGTGATGAACTATAATATGCAAGGGATAACGAAACAATTCCCAAGCTCTTCCTGATGCTGAAATCGACGAAGGTAGAAATCAAGAAAGAGCATCAAGTGTTGATGGTTGACAAGAGCACTAGTTTCAAGAAAAGGGTAAAGGGATAGAAGGGGAACTTCAAGAAGAACGACAAGCAAGTTGCTACTCAAGTGAAGAAGCCCAAATCTAGACCTAAGCCTGAGACTGAGTGCTTCTACTGCAAAGGAAATAGTCGCTGGATGTGGAACTACCCTAGATACTTGGTGGGTAAGAAGGATGGCAAAGTGAACAAGGGTATATTGGATATACATGTTATTGATGTGTACTTTACTAGTGTTTATAGCAACCCCGCGGTATTTGATACTAGTTCAGTTGCTAAGAGTAGTAAATGAAACGGGAGTTGCAGAATGAACAGAAACTAGTTAAGGGTGAAGTGACGATGTGTGTTGGAAGCAGTTCCAAGATTGATATGATCATCATCGCACACTCCCTATACTTTTGGGATTAGTGTTGAACCTAAATAAATGTTATTTGGTGTTTGCGTTGAGCATGAATATGATCATGTTTATTGCAATACGGTTATTCATTTAAATTAGAGAATAATTGTTGTTCTGTTTACATGAATAAAACCTTCTATGGTCATACACCCAATGAAAATGGTTTGTTGGATCTCAATTGTAGTGATACACATATTCATAATATTGAAGTCAAAAGACGCAAAGTTAATAATGATAGTGCAACTTATTTGTGGCACTGCCGTTTAGGTCATATTGGTGTAAAGCGCATGAAGAAACTCCATGCTGATGGGCTTTTGGAATCACTTGATTATGAATCACTTGATGCTTGCGAACCATGCCTCATGGGCAAGATGACTAAGACTCCATTCTCCGGAACAATGGAGCAAGCCACTGACTTTTTGGAAATAATACATAACCGATGTAAGCGGTCCAATGTGTGTTGAGGCTCACGACGGGTACCATTGTTTTTTGACCTTCTAGAATTCATCGGAAGGGGTTCCGGATGTTTCCTGAAATGTTTGGGTACGAGAACACTTTATTTGGGCCAAAGGGGAAAGCCCACGAGGCTTTTGGAAAGTGCAAAAGGAAGTTTTGCGGAGACCAGAGGCTAAATGCCAGGAACCCTGGCGTCTAGGGGGTAGACGCCGGGAACCCTGGGGTCTAGCCCTGGAGTCCGATAAGGACTCTTGCCTTTTGGGCAAAACCGACTTTGAGGAGGCTTTTACTCCAAGTTTCGACCCCAGGGCTCAACATATAAATAGAGGGGTAGGGCTAGCACCCAAGACACATCAAGAAACACCAAGGCCTTCTTTGGTTCATAGGGTTGGAAAATCGTAGGAATAGGAAAGTCATAGGAAATCTGATGACATGTATCTCAAATCCTATGTTTAGGAATAGGAAAGGAGATGCCATTTGATTCACATCATAGGATTTTTTCCATTGAGTCTAGGCTAATGTTTATTTTCCTATGAAATATGGAGGATAGGAAGAATTCCTCCATAGGAATAGGATTCCATTCCTACAAACCAAAGGGCTCTAAAGGAATGTTTCCTATAGAAATCCTATCCTATGAAATTCCTACAAGATTCCTCTAAACCAAAGGAGGCCCAAGCCGTGTGCCGGCAACCCCGTCCCCTCTAGTTTATCCTCCATCATAGTTTTCGTAGTGCTTAGGCGAAGCCCTGCGGAGATTGTTCTTCACCAACACCGTCACCACGCTGTCGTGCTGCCGGAACTCATCTACAACTCCGCCCCTCTTGCTGGATCAAGAAGGAGAGGACGTCGTCGAGCTGAACGTGTGCTGAGCGCGGAGGTGCCGTACGTTCGGTACTTGATCGGGACGGATCGCGAAGGTGTACGACTACATCAACTGCGTTGATAAACGCTTCCGCTTACGGTCTACGAGGGTACGTAGACAACACTCTCCCCTCTCGTTGCTATGCATCACCATGATCTTGCGTGTGTGTAGGTTTTTTTTTGAAATTACTACGTTCCCCAACAAGTGCATATAGGAGAGTGGCCAACTTAGATCAAATACCCAAATCCTTAGTGTATTGGGAGCTCGCGGAGACGAGCAGAGACTCACGATCATGTGACCCGGTTGCCCCATCTCGAGGAAATACGACAAGGGCCATGTCCAACCCTCTCTCTCACTAGGGCGGTCTACCTGCACGGTCATGCCTCGGAATTATCTCGCGGGTACCCTCCAGGTCAACCCGACAATCCATAGAGTGTCGGGAACTCGGGTCCACCTCTACCGGGCTGGGACCGCCTGTTCCTTCAGTCCTGCAATAACAGTACACGGGGGCTACAAGTAAAGGTAATTGTGTGTCCGTGACATCAAGGGGGAAACCTGAGGAATCACCCTCGATGGAATCCACTTGATGTAATCGTCAAGGTGAACATATGAGGAATCACCCTCGAGGTTCACACTTGAGGTGTTGCACGACAGTCATCATCAGGAGTGGTGAAGGAGGAATCACCCTCGGTAGACCACGACCGATTAGCTACGCTACAGAATTATCATCAGGAGTGCGTTATGAGGTACCACCCTCGACACTCGATAGTAGCTGATACGTCTCCAACGCATCTATAATTTATGAAGTATTCATGCCATTATATTATCATTCTTGGATGTTTTACAATCATTTTATAGCAAATTTATATCATTTGTTGGGACTAACCTATTGACCTAGTGCCCAGTGCCAGTTGTTGTTTTTGCTTGTTTTTTACATAGCAGGAAATCAATATCAAACGGAGTCCAAACACCACGAAACTTTTTTTTATGGACCAGAAGACATCCAATGGGCCATAACAGCACCTGGGGGTTGCCCCGAGGGGGCACAACCCACCAGGGCGCGCCTGGGCGCCCAGGCGCGCCCAGGTGGGTCGTGCCCACCTCGGTGGCCTCTCGCACCCGTTCTTCGCCCTATAAATTCCCAAATATTCCAAAAACCCTCGGGGTAACCCTAGATCGGAAGTTCCGCCGCCGCAAGCCTCTATATCCACAAAAACTAATCTAGACCCTGTTCGGGCAACCTGCCGGAGGGGGAGATCATCTCCGGTAGCCATCTTCATCATCCCGGCGGCCACTACGATGAGGAGGGAGTAGTCCACCCTCGGGGCTGAGGGTTTGTACCAGTAGCTCTGTGTTCAATCTCTCTCTCTCTCACTCGTGTTCTTGAGATGTCACGATCTTGATGTATCACGGGCTTTGTTAATATAGTCGGATCATATGGTGTTTTCCCCTCTCTATCTTGTGATGAATTGAGTTTTCCCTTTGAGATTTCGTTTTATCGGATTAAATAATTTTATGCATTTGTAAGCACTTGATATATGTCTTGCAAATGAATACTCGTGGTGACAATGGGGTATCATATTGATTCACTTGATATATGTTTTAGTTGGGGAACGTAGTAATTTCAAAAAAATTCCTACGCACACGCAAGATCATGGTGATGCATAGCAACGAGAGGGGAGAGTGTCATCTACGTACCCTCGTAGACCGTAAGCGGAAGCGTTATGACAACGCGGTTGATGTAGTCATACGTCTTCACGATCGACCGATCCTTAGTACCGAACGTACGGCACCTCCACGTTCAGCACACGTTCAACTCGGCGACGTCCCGCGAACTCACGATCCAGTAGAGCATCGGGGAAGAGCTTCGTCAGCACGACGGTGTGGTGACGGTGTTGATGAAGTTACCGTCGCAGGGCTTCGCCTAAGCACCGCTACGATATAACCGGGGTGGATTATGGTGGAGTGGGGCACCGCACATGGCTAAGAGAGATCAATGATCAACTTGTGTGTCTATGGGGTGCCCCTTGCCTCAGTATATAAAGGAGGAGAGGAGGGGAGGCCGGCCGGCCCCTATGGGCGCGCCAAGTGTGGAGTCCTACTAGGACTCCAAGTCCTAGTAGGAGTCCACCAAAGGGAAGGAGGGAAGAAGGAAGGAGAGGGAGGAGAGAAAGGAAAGGGGGGCCGGCCCCCTAGTCCAATTCGGTTTGGGCTAGGGGGGCCGCGCGCCCTGCCTTGCCCTGCCTCATCTCTTCCACCACTTGGCCCAGGAGGCCCAATACTTCTTTCCCGTATTCCTGTATCTCCCCGGTACTCCGAAAAATACCCGAATCACTCGGAACCTTTCCGATGTCCGAATATAGTCATCCAATATATCGATCTTTACGTCTTGACCATTTTGAGACTCCTCGTCATGTCCCCGATCTCATCCGGGACTCCGAACTACCTTCGGTACATCAAAACACATAAACTCATAATACCGATCGTCACCGAACGTTAAGCGTGCGGACCCTACGGGTTCGAGAACTATGTAGACATGACCGAGACACATCTCCAGTCAATAACCAATAGCGGAACCTGGATGCTCATATTGGTTCCTACATATTCTACGAAGATCTTTATCGGTCAAACCGCATAACAACATACGTTGTTCCCTTTGTCATCGGTATGTTACTTGACCGAGATTCGATCGTCGGTATCTCAATACCTAGTTCAATCTCGTTACCGGCAAGTCTCTTTACTCATTCCGTAATGCATCATTCCGAAACTAACTCATTAGTTATATTGCTTGCAAGGCTTATAGTAATGTGCATTACCGAGAGGGCCCAGAGATACCTCTCCGACAATCAGAGTGACAAATCCTAATCTTGATCTATGCCAACTCAACAAGTACCATCGGAGACACCTGTAGAGCACCTTTATAATCACCCAGTTACGTTGTGACGTTTGGTATTACATAAAGTGTTCCTCCGATATTCGGGAGTTGCATAATCTCATAGTCATAGGAACATGTATAAGTCATGAAGAAAGCAATAGCAATAAAACTGTAACGATCACAATGCTAAGCTAATGAATGGGTCTCATCCATCACATCCTCCTAATGATGTGATACCATTCATCAAATGACAACACATGTCTATGGCTAGGAAACACAACCATATTTGATGAATAAACTAGTCAAGTAGAGGCATACTAGGGACACATTGTTTTGTCTATGTATTCACACATGTATCACGTTTTCGGTTAATACAATTCTAGCATGAATAATAAACATTTATCATGAAATAAGGAAATAAATAATAACTTTATTATTGCCTCTAGGGCATATTTCCTTCAGTCTCCCACTTGCACTAGAGTCAATAATCTAGTTCACATCGCCATGTGATTTAACATCAATAGTTCACATGTTTATGTGGTTAACACCCATAGTTCACATCGACATGTGACCAACACCCAAAGGGTTTACTAGAGTCAGTAATCTAGTTCACATCGCTATGTGATTAACACCCAAAGAGTACTAAGGTGTGATCATGTTTTGCTTGCGAGATAATTTTAGTCAACGGGTCTGTCACATTCAGATCCGTAAGTATTTTGCAAATTTCTATGTCTACAATGCTCTGCATGGAGCTACTCTAGCTGATTGCTCCCACTTTCAATATGTATCCAGTTTGAGACTTAGAGTCATCTGGATCAGTGTCAAAACTTGCATCGACGTAACCCTTTACGACGAACCTTTTGTCACCTCCATAATCGAGAAACATATCCTTATTCTACTAAGGATAAGTTTTGACCGTTGTTCAGTGATCTACTAAGGCATAGGGAACGACTTTCATTCTCTTTCTATCTTCTGCCGTGGTCGGGCTTTGAGTCTTACTCAATTTCACACCTTGTAACACAGGCAAAAACTCTTTCTTTGACTGTTCCATTTTGAACTACTTCAAAATCTTGTCAAGGTATGTACTCATTGAAAAAACTTATCAAGCGTCTTGATATATCTCTATAGATCTTGATGCTCAATATGTAAGCAGCTTCACCGAGGTCTTTCTTTGAAAAACTCCTTTCAAATACTCCTTTATGCTTTCCAGAAAATTCTACATTATTTCCGATCAACAATATGTCATTCACATATATTTATCAGCAATGTTGTAGTGCTCCCACTCACTTTCTTGTAAATATAGGCTTCACCGCAAGTCTGTATAAAACTATATACTTTGATCAACTCATCAAAGCGTATATTCCAACTCCGAGATGCTTGCACCAGTCCATAGATGGATCGCTGGAGCTTCCACATTTTGTTAGCACCTTTAGGATCGACAAAAGCTTTTGGTTGCATCATATAGAACTCTTCTTTACGAAATCCATTAAGGAATGTAGTTTTGACATCCATTTGCCAGATTTCATAAAATGTGGCAATTTGCTAACATGATTCAGATAGACTTAAGCATCGCTACAAGTGAGAAAATCTTATCATAGTCAACACCTTGAACTTTGTCAAAACCTTTTTTGACAAGTCTAGCTTTGTAGATAGTAACACTACTATTAGCGTCTGTCTTCCTCTTGAAGATCAATTTATTTTCTATGGCTTGCCGATCATCGTGCAATTCAACCAAAGTCCACA
Source organism: Aegilops tauschii subsp. strangulata (assembly GCF_002575655.3). Taxonomy (NCBI): domain Eukaryota; kingdom Viridiplantae; phylum Streptophyta; class Magnoliopsida; order Poales; family Poaceae; genus Aegilops; species Aegilops tauschii. The sequence goes on from NC_053035.3 coordinate 70,312,876, forward strand.
CTTTGTTCTCATACATGGATCCCATTTCAGATTTCATGGCCTCAAGCCATTTTGCGGAATCTGGGCTCACCATCGCTTCTTCATAGTTCGTAAGTTCGCCATGGTCAAGTAACATGACCTCCGGAATAGGATTACCGTACCACTCTGGTGCGGATCTTACTCTGGTTGACCTACGAGGTTTCGTAGTAACTTGATCTGAAGATTCATTATCAATATCATTAGCTTCCTCACTAATTGGTGAAGGCATCACTGGAACTGATTTCTGTGATGAACTACTCTCCAATTCGGGAGAAGGTACAATTACCTCATCAAGTTCTACTTTTCCTCCCACTCACTTCTTTCGAGAGAAACTCCTTCTCTAGAAAGGATCCATTCTTAGCAACAAATGTATTGCCTTCGGATCTATGATAGAAGGTGTACCCAACAGTTTCCTTTGGGTATCCTATAAAGACACATTTCTCCGATTTGGGTTCCAGCTTATCAGGTTGAAGCTTTTTCACATAAGCTACGCAGCCCCAAACTTTAAGAAACGACAACTTTGGTTTCTTGCCAAACCACAATTCATAAGGTGTCATCTCAATGGATTTTGATGGTGCCCTATTTAACATGAATGCAGCTGTCTCTAATGCATAACCCCAAAACGATAGTGGTAAATCGGTAAGAAACATCATAGATTGCACCATATCTAATAAAGTACGGTTACGATGTTCGGACACACCATTACGCTGTGGTGTTCCAGGTGGTGTGAGTTGCGAAACTATTCCGCATTGTTTCAAATGAAGACCAAACTCGTAACTCAAATATTCTCCTTCACGATCAGATGGCAGAAACTTTATTTTCTTGTTACGATGATTTTCCACTTCACTCTGAAATTATATGAACTTTTCAAATGTTTTCAAACTTATATTTCATCAAGTAGATATACCCATATCTGCTCAAATCATTTGCGAAGGTCATAAAATAACGATACCATCTGCGAGCCTCAACACTCATCGGATCGCATACATCAGTATGTATTATTTCCAATAAGTCAGTTGCTCGCTCCATTGTTTCGGAGAACAGAGTTTTAGTCATCTTGCCCATAAGGCATGGTTCACAAGCATCAAGTGATTCATAATCAAGTGATTCCAAAATCCCATCAGCATGGAGTTGCTTCATGTGCTTTACATCAATATGACCTAAACAGCAGTGCCACGAATAAGTTGCACTATCATTATTAACTTTGCATATTTTGGCTTCAATATTATGAATATGTGTATCCTACGATCGAGATCCAACAAACCATTTTCATTGGGTGTATGACCATATAAGGTTTTATTCATGTAAACAGAACAACAATTATTCTCTAACTTAAATGAATAACCGTATTGCAATAAACATGATCAAATCATATTCATGCTCAACGCAAACACCAAATAACACTTATTTAGGTTAACCACTAATCCTGAAAGTATAGGGAGTGTGCGATGATGATCATATCAATCTTGGAACTACTTCCAACACACATCGTCACCTCGCCCTTAACTAGTTTTTGTTCATTCTGCAACTCCCGTTTCGTGTTACTAATCTTAGCAACTGAACTAGTATCAAATACTGAGGGTTTGCCATAAACACTAGTAAAGTAGACATCAATAACATGTATATCCAATATACCTTTGTTCACTTTTCCATCCTTCTTATCCGCTAAATACTTGGGGCAGTTCTGCTTCTAGTGACCAGTCCCTTTGCAGTAGAAGCACTTAGTCTCAGGCTTTAGGTCCAGAATTGGCTTCTTCACTTGAGTAGCAACTTGCTTGCCGTTCTTCTTGAAGTTCCCCTTCTTCCCTTTGCCCTTTTTCTTGAAACTAGTGGTCTTGTCAACCATCAACACTTGATGCTTTTCTTGATTTCTACCTTCGTCGATTTCAGCATCACAAAGAGCTTGGGAATCGTTTCCGTTATCCCTTGCATATTATAGTTCATCACGAAGGTCTAATAACTTGGTGATAGTGACTAGAGAACTCTGTTAATCACTATCTTATCTGGAAGATTAACTCCCACTTAATTCAAGTGATTGTAGTACTCAGACATTCTGAGCACATGCTCACTAGCTGAGTAATTCTCCTCCATCTTGTAGGCAAAGTGCTTGTCAAAGGTCTCATACCTTTCGACATGGGCATGAGTCCGAAATACAAATTTCAACTCTTGGAACATCTCATATGCTCCGTGGCATTCAAAATGTCTTTGAAGCCCCGATTCTAAGCCGTAAAGCATGGTGCACTAAACTATCAAGTAGTCATCATATCGGGCTTGCCAAACGTTCATAACGTCTGCATCTGCTCCTGCAATCGGTCTGTCACCTAGCGGTGCATCAAGGACATAATTCTTCTGTGCAGCAATGAGGATAATCCTCAGATCACGGATCCAATCTGCATCATTGCTACAAACATCTTTCAACTTAGTTTTCTCTAGGAACATATCAAAAATAAAACAGGGGAGCTAAACGCGAGCTATTGATCTACAACATAGATATGCTAATACTACCAGGACTAAGTTCATGATAAATTAAAGTTCAATTAATCATATTACTTAAGAACTCCCACTTATATAGACATCTCTCTTATCATCTAAGTGATCACGTGATCCAAATCAACTAAACCATAACTGATCATCACGTGAAATGGAGTAGTTTTCAATGGTGAACATCACTATGTTGATTATATCTACAATATGATTCACGTTTGACCTTTCGGTCTCAGTGTTTTGAGGCCATATCTGCATATGCTAGGCTCGTCAAGTTTAACCTGAGTATTCTGCATGTGCAAAACTGGCTTGCACCCGTTGTATAAGGACGTTGATCTTATCACACCCGATCATCACGTGGTGTCTCGGCACGACAAACTTTGGCAACGGTGCATACTCAGGGAGAACACTTGTACCTTGAAATTTTAAGTGAGAGATCATCTTATAATGCTATCGTCAATCAAAGCAGAATAAGATGCAAAAAGGATAAACATCACATGCAATCAATATAAGTGATATGATATGGCCATCATCATCTTGTGCCTTTGATCTCCATCTCCAAAGCACCGTCATGATCACCATCGTCACTGGCGCGACACCTTGATCTCCATCGTAGCATCGTTGTCGTCTCGCCAACTATTGCTTCTACGACTATCGCTACCGCTTAGTGATAAAGTAAAGCAATTACAGGGCGATTGCATTGCGTACAATAAAGCGACAACCGTATGGCTCCTGCCAGTTGCCGATAAGTCCGTTACAAAACATGATCATCTCATACAATAAAATATAGCATCATGCCTTGACCATATCATATCACAACATGCCCTGCAAAAACAAGTTAGACGTCCTCTACTTTGTTGTTGCAAGTTTTACGTGGCTGCTACGGGCTGAGCAAGAACCGTTCTTACCTACGCATCAAAACCACAACGATATTTCGTCAAGTTAGTGTTGTTTTAACCTTCAACAAGGACCGGGCGTAGCCACACTCGATTCAACTAAAGTAGGAGAAACTGACACCTGCCAGCCACCTATGTGCGAAGCACGTAGGTAGAACCAGTCTCGCGTAAGCGTACGCGTAATGTCGGTCCGGGCCGCTTCATCCAACAATTCCGCCGAATCAAAGTATGACATGCTGGTAAGCAGTATGACTTGTATCGCCCACAACTCACTTGTGTTCTACTCGTGCATATAACATCTACGCATAAACCTGGCTCGGATGCCACTGTTGGGGAACGTAGTAATTTCAAAAAAATTCCTACGCACACGCAAGATCATGGTGATGCATAGCAACGAGAGGGGAGAGTGTCGTCTACGTACCCTCGTAGACCGTAAGCGGAAGCGTTATGACAACTCGGTTGATGTAGTCGTACGTCTTCACGATCGACCGATCCTCAGTACCGAACGTACGGCACCTCCGCGTTCAGCACACGTTCAGCTCGGTGACGTCCCGCAAACTCACGATCTAGTAGAGCTTCGGGGAAGAGTTTCATCAGCAAGACGGCGTGGTGACGGTGTTGATGAAGTTGCCGACGCAGGGCTTCGCCTAAGCACCGCTCCGATATGACCGAGGTGGATTATGGTGGAGGTGGGCACCGCACACGGCTAAGAGAGATCAATGATCAACTTGTGCGTCTATGGGGTGCCTCTTGCCTCAGTATATAAAGGAGGAGAGGAGGGGAGGCCGGCCGGCCCCTATGGGCGCGCCAAGTGTGGAGTCCTACTAGGACTCCAAGTCCTAGTAGGAGTCCACCAAAGGGAAGGAGGGAAGAAGGAAGGAGAGGGAGGAGAGAAAGGAAAGGGGGCCGGACCCCTAGTCCAATTCGGTTCGGGCTAGGGGGGCCGCGCGCCCTGCCTTGCCCTGCCTCCTCTCTTCCACCACTTGGCCCATGAGGCCCAATACTTCTTTCCCTTATTCCCGTATCTCCCCGGTACTCCGAAAAATACCCGAATCACTCGGAACCTTTCTGATGTCCGAATATAGTCGTCCAATATATCCATATTTACGTCTTGACCATTTCGAGACTCCTCGTCATGTCCCCGATCTAATCCGGGACTCCGAACTACCTTCGGTACATCAAAACACATAAACTCATAATACCGATCGTCACCGAACATTAAGCGTGCGGACCCTACGGGTTCGATAACTATGTATACATGACCGAGACAGATCTCCGGTCAATAACCAATGCGGAACCTGGATGCTCATATTGGTTCCTACATATTCTACGAAGATCTTTATCGGTCAAACCGCATAACAACATATGTTGTTCCCTTTGTCATTGGTATGTTACTTGACCGAGATTCGATCGTCGGTATCTCAATACCTAGTTCAATCTCATTACCGGCAAGTCTCTTTACTCGTTCTGTAGTGCATCATTCCACAACTAACTCATTAGTTATATTGCTTGCAAGGCTTATTGTGATGTGCATTACCGAGAGGGCCCAGAGATACCTCTCCGACAATCGGAGTGACAAATCTTAATCTTGATCTATGCCAACTCAACAAGTACCATCGGAGACACCTGTAGAGCACCTTTATAATCACCCAGTTACGTTGTGACGTTTGGTAGCACACAAAGTGTTCCTCCGGTATTCGGGAGTTGCATAATCTCATAGTCATAGGAACATGTATAAGTCATGAAGAAAGCAACAGTAATAAAACTGTAACGATCACAATGCTAAGCTAATGAATGGGTCTCGTCCATCACATCATTCTCCTAATGATGTGATCCCGTTCATCAAATGACAACACATGTCTATGGCTAGGAAACATAACCATCTTTGATGAATAAGCTAGTCAAGTAGAGGCATACTAGGGACACATTGTTTTGTCTATGTATTCACACATGTATCAAGTTTCCGGTTAATACAATTCTAGCATGAATAATAAACATTTATCATGAAATAAGGAAATAAATAATAACTTTATTATTGCCTCTAGGGCATATTTTGTTCAGTTTTGGCACTCAACTCGCGGATTCTCGAGGTGACATTGGGGTAATCTACGCATAGGGGTTGATGCACGTTCTTGTCTTTGTTTCTCTGGTAGAAATCTTGGGGCACTCTTTGAGGTTCTTTGTGTTGGATTGAGTATTATGAATCTGAAATTATTTGGTGTTATTTTAGTACGAACTCTTGGATAGATCGATTGGAAAGAATAGCTTCGAGGTGGTTTCGTACCCTACAAATGATTTCTTCTTATGTTCTCCGCTAGATAGGAACTTTGGAGTGATTCTTCATCGCACGTTGAGGGATGGTTATGTGATCCAATTATATTAGCATTGTCGAGAGATTGCACTAGCGAAAGTACGGACCCTAGGCCTTGTTTCTAAGCATTGCAATGCCGTTTTTGTGCCCGTTTACTATTTGCTACCTTGCTGTTTATATTTATTCAGATTATAAAAATATATTTCTACCATCCATATTACACTTTTATCACCATCTCTTCGCCGAACTAGTGCACCTATACAATTTGCCATTGTATTGGGTGTGTTGGGGACACAAGAGACTTTTATTATTTGGTTGCAGGGTTGTTTGAGAGAGACCATCTTCATCCCAAGCCTCCCACGGATTGATAAACCTTAGGTCATCCACTTCAGGGAAAATTGCTACTATCCTACAAAACTACGTTTGGAGGCCCAACACGAGTCTACAAGAATAAAGTTGCGTAGTAGACATCAAGCTCTTTCTGGCGCCGTTGCCGGGGAGGTTAGGTAAGCGGCACTCACACCCCATCAACGAAGCTCTTTTCTGGCGCTGTTGCCGGGGAGGTGAGTGCTTGAACGTATATCTTTAGATCTTGCAATCGAATCTTTTAGTTTCTTGTTTATCACTAGTTTGGTTTATAAAACAAAACTACAAAAAATGGAATTGAAGTTGCATCATATTATTCATCTTTATAGTGTATTTCGTGGAAATGATGGAAAGAAATTTTTTGCTCAATTGATAGAAGAAGAATTCAGTAAAATGTTTGGTATAAATTATGAGCATGATTGCAATGTTGTTAGTATGAATTCTTTGAATATTCATGATGCTAATGATATGCAAAGCCATAAGCTTGGGGATGCTATGTTTGATGAAGATGATATTTTTAGTCCCCCAAGATTTGATGTGCAAATTTGTTATAATGATTGCATGCCTCCTATTTATGATTATAATGATGAAAGTGGATTTGGAGAGGTCATGACTTTATTTAGTGATGAATCCACCATTTTGGATGAGGCTTCAATTGACTATGATAACAAAGTTCCTATCTATGATGATTATGCTGACGACATGTATGCTATAAAGAATAATGATAACCATGAAACTTGTCATCATGATTTTAATTTTCAATCCCATGATAGTTATTTTGTTGAGTTTGCTCCGACTACTATTCATGAGAATAAATTTCCTTATGTGGAGCGTAATAAAATTTCTATGCTTGTGGATCATGAAAAGAATGCTTTGTGTGATAGTTATATTGCTGAATTGATTCATGATGCTACTGAAAATTACTATGAGAGAGGAACATATGCTTTTACATATTGCAAAAATATCAAGTTTCCTCTGTTTATGTTAAAAGTTTTGAAGTTGCACTTGTTTTGCCTTCCTATGCTAGTTGATTCTTGTTCCCATAAGTTGTTTGCTCACAAAATCCCTATGCATAGGAAGTGGGTTCGACTTAAATGTGCTAGTCATATGCTTCATGATGCTCTCTTTGGGTTTCAATTCTTGTCTTTTATGTGAGCATCATTGAAATCATCATGCCTAGCTTAAACGACATAAAAGAAAAGCGCTTGTTGGGAGACAACCCGACACTTTTACTTACTGTTTTTGTGTGTTCACATGATTAATCTAATGTATTAATCATGTTTTATTGCTTTTGTTTCAATAAAGTGTCAAGTAAAGCCTTTGGGATAGTGTGGGTGATAGTTGACTTGAATCTGTGCAAAAACAGAAACTTTTGCGCTCAGTCCAGAAATTTAAAAAATTCACTGGAACATGCTTTTGATCTGAATTTTTTACAGGTGATAGATATAAAAATTCCCTACATTTTCCTAGTTTTTCAGAATTTTTGGTGTAGTAGAAGTATGGTTGGAGTACCAATTACTACAGACTATTCTGTTTTGACAGATTCTGTTTTCAATGCATAGTTTGCTTGTTTCCTAGTTTCTATGGCTTATATTGCTCAATATAAATTATGGAAATGATATGCTACAGTAGGCATTGTGTGGAAACAATTATGAATCTTGTCTTTGACAGTACCAAAGTGAAATGGTTTGCTCTTTATCACACTAACCTATCTCATGAAGTTCCGTTAAGTTTTGCGTGATTCAAGTTTTCAAGTTTTGGGTGAGATGTCGATATGAGGAGAATAAGGAGTGACAAGACCCTAAGCTTGGGGATGCCCCGGAAGGCATCCCCTCTTTCGTCTCCAACATTATCAGTAACCTCACTTGGAGCTACATTTTTATTCGTCACATGATTTGTGTTTTGTTTGGAGCGTCATTTTCTTTTGCTAGGATTTGCTTGTTGTTATTTATAATAATGTTTTGCATCTTTATTTTTTTGGCAGTAAAAATGTCAGGGATAGCCTTTACCAGCCTTATTTTGTAAGTATATGTAACGACCCGACCCGAATGGATCAAGTCTCTGTGCTTAAGTGTCATCCCTGGATCGGTATGCTGACACACACAGTACTCGAGAATTTATAACAGAGGTAAATCACATGTATAAAGTAACGTAAATACTATTACCTCAATCCATATAGCAATGGCAAAGTTGAGTGTAGACATCGTAACCCTAACGTATCACTTACTCATCGTAAGAATTCCTGCAACATGAGACGTTGCAGCCATGTAGGTCAGTACATTGAATGTACTGGCAATTTCACACTGTAGAGCAATGCTGAATAATGGCTATCACTACATGCATATTTGGCCGGTGGAGGCTCTATGGTTATCATTTGCATAAAGCTAGTTTTTCCCTACAACAAAGGAATATATTTTATTTAACTACCAAGTTGGTTGAAAAATATTTGATTTAACAATCGCAAAATAATAATTATAACCCAACAAATTAATTAAGTAAAATGATGAGGATCAAATCAATAATTCAAGTACCAGATACTCAAGATGTCCATAACCGGCTACACGGCTAATCATGATTAGTTTGTACACTCTGCAGAGGTTTGCGCACTTTTCCCCACAAAACTCGATCTCCTCTGTTGGATTTCTCGCACTGGATGATGTTTGAGAAACAGATGACGAGACACCGTCTTTCCGAAGAGGTCCCCTTAACCGATAGATAGGCCGGTACACCTACAATCCCCTACATCTGGTAGCCTATCATGGAAAGGATTCCCACAACTTACTCAACTATGCCAGAGCCCATAACGGCTTGTGGCTGCACACGGATGTTTCTAGCATGAATAATCTTATGATCCCCTTGAGCCTCGGTGGCATTCCATAGGGTAATCACACGGGTACTCCGGGATTCCCTTGGGCAAGCACTCGGTTCTCTAGGTGCCCAGGAAAACCACTGGGTGCTCCAGGGTGCCCCAACCATTCCACCCAGATATGTATTAATGTAGCCACCTTAAGTTTAAACCTTAGTTTAATAATAACTCTCACATCTGTCATGAATTCTCTCAAACCAAACCACGTCTACGAGCATAGCATAGCAGTATAAGCATAACGTAGTAATCCCAGGGTTTGAATGTAAGACAATAGGTTCCTACCTCATCAACTACTTCCCAATACCCACATGTTATCAAATCCTACTCATGCAATGTTTGAGGGTTGAAACTAATGCATAAAAACTGGGTATGAAAGATACGATCAAAGTGTGAACTTGCCTTGTACTATTGATGAAGATGATTCGCACTCATAACTCCTGATAGTTCTACTCGTCACACTCCGTTCAATCTATCGTGAGCAAGCAATTGCATACATAAGCACTCATGCAAGAAAATCGAAGAAAAAGAATCTCGGAAAACTTCGAAAACAAGCAATTAACTCTTGCAACAGAAAATAACTTCTAACAATACCAAAATTGGGGGGATTTGGTCTTATCAGAAAGTTTAGGTCAAGAGCTTCAATTTGCAAAAAGAATCAATTAATCGGAGTTGTAAAACTCAAGTTATGAACAAAATAAGTTTGAATTCAAATCTGTTTGAAATCAAATTTTAAATTTTCAAAAATATGTTTAAGTTGATTATCTGGATAGAAAGAATCATAACGAAGAAGTGGGCGTTGGTTTCGTTGGATTTGGACAAACAAGTAAAAAGTTATGAGGGGTTGAAGAACAGGGATTGATCTGTAAGAAACTTATTTGCAACTGGGTCCCTGACTACTAGACAAAAAAGCTAACGAACGAACGTTCGCTACAGAAGCATAAGCGACGAAGTCGTGCGCTACCGAGGCTAAACTAGTGAATGTTTGCTATTTAGAGAATAATGGTTGGAGAGAAAAAAATCGTAATCTAATCTGGACCGTAGGAGGGGGATCAGACGGACAAGGGCGGCCGGTGGCTTACCGCGGCGGTGGGCATCGACGTCGCCGGAGAAGACGGCGGTGGCGGTGTTGGCTTCGAGCGGCGGTGCGGCTCGGCAAGGCGAAGTCGACGATGGCGTCGGCGGCGGTCGGGGGCGACGGTTGCGCGAGCGGGCGGCGGTGCGGATCTCGTCGGAGCTCGCAACTCATCGATGGCTGCGTGACGCGTGGAGAGGCAAGGGCGGCTGCATTTCGAGACGAAAATGGGGCCGGGGTCTCGGGTATTTATAGGAGGGAGGCGTGGAGGAGGGGCAACGCGAGAGGAGGTGCCTGGGACGGGCACGGCGTCTGCGAAGCGTACGCGCGGAGGAGTCTGGCTCGGCTTGGGGAAGAAGAAGCTGACATGTGGGGTCCACCTGTCAGTGGCTGGCGAAGCGGCGTCTGCGCGAGGGGGCGAGCGGGCGAGCGAGGCAAAGGCGGTTCGGGCGCGGGGAGATGTTGGGCTGCGGCTGGCCTGGTCCGGTTGGCTGGGCCTGCCCAGTTCGGCGGTTATGATTTTTTTACTATTTTTTAATAAATAGACAATAAATAAAAGAAAACCCACATAAAATAAAAAATATAATATAGGCATATTATATACCAAAAGTTTCAGAAAAAGATTTTCTACAACGTGAACATTTTTATAGCGTCAAATAAGTTCCACAAAAATTTAAATACAGCAAGTAGTGCTATAGCTACAATAAAACCCAATAAAAATCAATTTAAAAATACCAAAATGATTTCAAATTTATTTCTCTCCAATTTTCTACTGTAGGGAATCATTTTACCCTAATTTCCATATATTTTATTTTTGGAGGAAAATAATTTGAAATAAAACCCAAGTAAATCCAAATTGAAAGTAATTTCAAAGGACTTTAAATTTGATTCTTTTGAACTTCCAACTCATATTTCATATGTTTTGAAGAAGTCATTTTATCTTCTCTCATGAAAATCATTGAGGTGCTTAAAGTTTCTGAATTTGAAATATTTCCAAGTGAAATTCAAATGTTTTCAAAAACCCTTTTCATTTTAATTGGAAGAAGTCATGTCATCTTCTCTCTAGGGTTTTGTATTTGAAAAGAATTTGAATTCATGGAGATCATAAATGCAAAATGAAAGTTTGGGAAAGTCCTTTTATTCCCACTCATTTAACTTTCATAAAGTTTTGAATTTCACTCAGTTTCACACAAGCAACCACACCACAATCAAACAATCAATCAAAACTATTTGTTTAATATAACATTCCAAAATTTAGAATTTTGGGATGTTACAAATCTACCACCCTTAAAATGAATCTCGTCCTCGAGATTCGAAGAGGCTAGCAAGAAATGGGTTAGGGTCGGGGTCTTCTCAAAATCCATCGATCGTCACAGGGGGTCTAGGGTGCTACCACCCTTAGAAGCTAGAAGCATTGTTACGGTTCCATCAATACTCATATACTCCATCCTTTTTGTTGACAGTGTCGGTTTTCTCAGATCTTCAGGAAAATTCCGTCTTTGGGCTCTTCCGGTAGTGGCATATGCTTTTCCCTCAATTCTTGTGTCCATTCCATCTTGGTACGGTACCTCTGTGACTGGGCACTCTTAGCTGACAGGTCTGGTGTAACACCCCAGATGTAACTTTCCATATTTGTAACTCCAAGTCTTGCCATTTTCGGCTATGTGTTAGGATATTCCCTTCGTGGTCGGGTTTTGTCTTTCGTTTTGCATTTTGTTCATGTCATGCATTTCATATCATGTCATCATGCGCATCTCATTTGCATACGTGTTCGTCTCTTGCATCCGAGCATTTTTCCCGTTGTTCGTTTTGCAATCCGGCACTCCCACATGCACCGGCGCACCCCCTCTTGTCTCTTTTCGTGAGCGGGTGTTAAACGTTCTCGGAATGGACCGAGGTTTGTCAAGTGGCCTTGGTACACCACCGGTAGACCACCTGTCAAGTTTCGTTTCATTTGGAGGTCGTTTGATGCTCCAACGGTTAACCGGGTAACCGCAAAGTCCTTTTGTGTGTTGCAGCAAACCCCCCTCCAAACAGGCCAATAACCCCTCTAAGTCCCTTCCATGCTCTCAGTCGTTCGATCACGATCGTGTGGGCGAAAACCGCACTCCATTTGGAGTCTCCTAGCTCCCTCTACCTATAAATATACCCTCCCCATTCCAAATCGCAGATAAACCCTAGCAATTTCCCCTCTCCGCCGCCGGACACCTTCCCCGCCGCCGACGGACGTGTCCGCGCCGCCACCCGACGAATCTGGGGGCAACACGTGGCCTCCGCGCCGCCCGTACGCCGCCGGCCCGCCAGGGCCCAGGCCGAGCCCTCCTGGCCCGAGCCGCCCGAGCCAGCCCCCGCGCCCCGCGCCACCGAAGCCCGCGCCCCGCCACCTCGTCCTCCCGCCGGCGCCGCCGCCGTCCTCCGCCCGCGCGGCACCCGCGACACCGTCCGCCGCCGCCTCCTCTCCTTCGCCGCCCCGTCGCCTCTCCGCCCGCGACGCCGTCCGCCGCCGCCTCCTCTCCTTCGCCGCCCCGTCGCCTCTCCGCCCGCGACGCCGTCCGCCGCCGCCTCCTCTCCCTCGCCGCACCGTTGCTCTTCCGCCTGCAACGAGCTCCGGCCGCCTCGACTTCCATGCCGGGCCCCGATCCAGATCTAGAGGTTGACTTTCCCCCCTCTTTTTCTGCTAAGTCCCGAAGTTTTCACCATATGTGCTCATGTTCATTGCATCATATCTCATCGTATACTGCTTCGTTTTGCGCACATGATATATCAGAATGTTCGTCTCGAGATGCTCTTCATTTAGTTCCATTGTGCCATGCTCGTTGGGGTCCATCTTGATGCCCAAATCTCTGGTGCAAGAGTGCTATATGATGTTTACTGCTGTTACTTATCAGAACTTGATGTTTTGTTATTTTTGTTGCATTTAATGTGTGCATCTTATGTGCATGAGCTCTACAGGTGTTTTGATCTATTCCATGCCATCTTTACAGAGGTGTATGCCATGTAGTTTTGTGATCTATGTGGTGACTAGCACAAGCATACAAACTAGGCTTCGTGATGTTTCTGTTTTCAGGGACTCAGGATTTTGCTGTCTGTTACTGCTGTTATTTTGTTGCCATGTATCCATGTGGCTAGAGTGAGATCCATGCTTCTTTTGAGCATGTTCAGTAAGGATGTTTTGTAGATATGGTTGCTCTCTATCCATCTGTGCCCCTGTTTTCATTTATGGAGTGTCCTAGCATGTCTCAATCTTGCTCTACGTTTGCTATAAAATATTTCTGGCAGAATGTTAACATGATATTCAATTTTGCCAAGGTTGTTGTAGTTGATCCATACATGCTATGTATTTTCTCTTGCCATGGATAGCTTCATAAATATGCCATCTTGCTGTAGGTATGCTTGGTTTTTCATGCACTGCTTCATGATGAGTGAATCAAGCTCACCAAGATGCCCTCATAATTTCTGTTAATGCCATGCTCTGTTTTCTGCCAAGTCTGAAACCTGTTAACGAAACTTGCTATGTTTACATGGGTGCCATTATATCTTCTGATCCTTTTTGGATCATGGTCAGTAAGGGACTTTTGTTCTATGCATTTAGTAGATTCATGCCATGCCTTGTTTTTCTATGTTAAGTTCCTGTAGCATGTCGATTGCTTGCTCTGAACATTGCTACCTGTTGCTGTTTCAGCCATGTCCAGTAATTTCACCAAGTATGTTAAGCTAATATCTTTTGCACTTTTGCCATGCTTGTTTGAGCCTGTTGTGGGGTGAGCTAGCCGTAGCTCAGTGTTCATCTTTTGTCAAGCATCTCCTGTAGATTACTTCCATATGCTTTGTCACTATGTTGGAGTGTTGTAGCATAGTTACTTGATGTATTCTAAGTGCTATCATGCTGTTAATCGCAGAATCGTGTCATTCTTGTTTTGCTTGCCATTTGCAAACCGTGCATCCGTTTCCGGTGATCTTTATATCGTTTTCGACCGAAATAATCTCATCTTTCCAGTGGCATACTTGGTTTGCCAAGTTACTGCCTTGTTCATCATTTTTCTTCCGGAGCACGCATATGCATCGCATATCTTGTCTCGCATATCATGCATGTTTTGCATCATGTTGCTTGTGCATTTCCCGTGATTGATGTGGTTCCATTGCTTGTGTTCTTGCTGTGGGTAGAGCCGGGAGACGAGTTCGTGAACGAGGAACCTGTTGAGTACGCTTACGAGGATCAAGCTTTCGACAACTCTGAGAACCTTGCAGGCAAGATGACCATACCCTCGAAATCACTTCTATGTTTGCTTTGCTAATTGTTCGTTCTATTGCTATGCTGCGCTACCTACTACTTGCTATATCATGCCTCCCATATTGCCATGTCAAGCCTCTAACCATCCTTTCCTAGCAAACCGTTGTTTGGCTAAGTTACCGCTTTTGCTCAGCCCTTCTTATAGCGTTGCTAGTTGCAGGTGAAGTTGAAGTTAGTTCCATGTTGGAACATGGATATTTTTGGAATATCACAATATCTCTTATTTAATTAATGCATCTATATATTTGGTAAAGGGTGGAAGGCTCGGCCCTATGCCTGGTGTTTTGTTCCACTCTTGCCGCCCTAGTTTCCGTCATACCGGGATTATGTTCCTTGAGTTTGCGTTCCTTACGCGGTTGGGTGATTTATGGGACCCCCTTGACAGTTCGCCTTGAATAAAACTCCTCCAGCAAGGCCCAACCTTGGTTTTACCATTTGCCTACCTAAGCCTTTTTCCCTTGGGTTTTCGCGAGCCCGAGGGTCATATTTATTTTAACCCCCGGGGCCAGTGCTCCTCCGAGTGTTGGTCCAAACTAGAGCACCGTGCGGGACCGTCCCTTGGCAACTTGGGTTACGTTGGTAACTGTACGCTTAGCTTATCTGGTGTGCCCTGAGAACGAGATATGTAGAGCTCCTATCGGGATTTGTCGGCACAGCGGGTGGCCTTGCTGGTCTTGTTTTACCATTGTCGAAATGTCTTGTAAACCGGGATTCCGAGACTGATCGGGCCTTCCCGGGAGAAGGTTTATCCTTCGTTGACCGTGAGAGCTTATAATGGGCTAAGTTGGGACACCCCTGCAGGGTATTATCTTTCGAAAGCCGTGCCCGCGATTATGAGGCAGATGGGAATTTGTTAATGTCCGGTTGTAGAGAACTTGTCACTTGACTTAATTAAAATACATCAACCGTGTGTGTAGCCATGATGGTCTCTTCTCGGCGAAGTCCGGGAAGTGAACACGGTTGGAGTTATGCATGAACGTAAGTAGTTTCAGGATCACTTCTTGATCATTTCTAGCTTCGCGGCCGTTGTGTTGCTTCTCTTCTCGCTCTCTTTTGCGTATGTTAGCTACCATATATGCTTAGTGCCTGCTGCAGCTCCACCTCATTAAACCATCCTTTCCTATAAGCTTAAATAGTCTTGATCTCGCGGGTGTGATCTTGCTGAGTCCTCGTGACTCACAGATTCTACCAAAACAGTTGCAGGTGCCGACGATGCCAGTGCAGATGACGCAACCGAGCTCAAGTGGGAGTTCGACGAGGAACGTGGTCGTTACTATGTTTCGTTTCCTGATGATCAGTAGTGGAGCCCAGTTGGGACGATCGGGGATCTAGCATTTGGGGCTATCTTATTTTCATTTGGATTTGACCGTAGTCGGTCTATGTGTGGATTTTGGATGATGTATGATTTAAATTATGTATTGTGTGAAGTGGCGATTGTAAGCCAACTCTCGTTATCCCATTCTTGTTCATTACATGGGATTGTGTGAAGATGACCCTTCTTGCGACAATTCCTATAATGCGGTTATGCCTCTAAGTCGTGCCTCGACACGTGGGAGATATAGCCGCATCGTGGGCGTTACATCTGGCGCCAATACTAAACAACTATCGGTACCTCATGGTGGTCATAAATTTATGGTTTCTCCTGCAGGAAATCGGTCTCGACTTCATTCTCGCCGTATAACCTACGATTGGCAACAGCTGCCTTGTACAAGGGAAAATTATCATACCATTCTAAGGTTTAAACAAGGTTTTGATCGTCGTCACTCTACTATGGGTAAGTCACTCAGATTTACCATCCCATATAGCAAGGCGAATAATAACAGTAAGTCGGTATGGTGATCAATCCATCCCGCACCCAAATCATTACCTTGTATATGGTTTAGCGATTCTCGCATTCTAACACTCGGTCATCCTCACAAGCATTGCAGAATTTCTATTGTCGATGAACCAAGTTCGGAAAAATCCATTGATTCTACAAGCCAAACAAACATCTATCGTTTCTTCACAACTCTCAGGTTTTGCGTAAACTCCTATAAAATCGTCTGTTGCTAAAGTCGTAACTTCTTCCAGGGTTTTTCCTTCAGCAAGAGTGTGCTTGCTTCTTGGCAGGTCCTGGAGCCTGTGGGTTATGGCCCATCTCATCACTTGTAAACCTTGAACTCATCATCGGGGCAACTGATCATTATTCCAACATCCAGCTTCCTAGCATTCTTAAATCCATCCAATGGTACTGTGTCCCTTCCTTCTATTTGTACCAAACTAAGACATGATTGCTCAGACTTATCATGGAGTTACAATTGCTCCATATTACCAACACTATACATCTTTTATATCCAATAGTACTTCATCTCTTCATATTCTTGGGATACCCCACATATCGAGACAAAACTCATACTTATTTTGTCCGAAGTCCACTCCGTGGAATATCATCATCTTTTCCAGGGGTCAAGGGTCCTCACAGGGTACTACCACCCTTGAAATGCACAAATTCTTTCATAGACCATATTTCTCATATCCTCGAAACTGGTCAAAATCTTTCTTCATAGAGTAACTACTCATAAAATACAAGTCAGTACCAACGATGCTAACTTTATTGATTCTCAAATTATTACAATCTCTTGCATTTCCATTACATGCCTCAACTCAACAACTCAATATAAAAGAAATGTTCCCTCTATCACTACTATATTTCTTTTGTTACAAACTCAACTATTTAGCACAAGCCTCCTTCTCTTTGGGACAATCTCTCGCAAAGTGCCCTGCTTCATTACAGCAGAAACATATTACTTCTGACAAGTCTCGTGGTTTCCTTATGACTAAATAGCCTCCTTGGGTCCTCGGCTTCCTTTTTGGGCAATCGTTCAAGTAGTGTCTTGAATCTTTGCACATGAAGCATGTGATATGACTCAGGTCCTTCTTTGTAGAAATTGGGTTGTTCCTGGAATCCAATCTATTTCTCTTCCTGGACTTTTCCGTGCCAATCAGGGCTTCTATTCCCTGTGGGTCATACTCTGCTTCCTCTGTCGGTTCTACTAGGTCCCCATTCAGTCGATTTTGGGAGATGTGTCCTTGTCCACATGAATAGCATGACTTGGTGCAGGCTTTAATTCTGTTTCCTTTGTGTGTGTCCTCGACATCTTCCTTCATCACCGGTTCTTCTAAAATTTCCATGAGGGGACCTTTCGTTTCTTCTTTCTTCTGTTGGATAGTTCGTTGTACCATGGGGTAAATGTGACACTGAGCAGGGTAGTGGTAGTCCCTTCACATAAGAAACAAGTAATCTGCCTAGTTGGGCATTCTTCAGCTGGGCGACTTTATTCACAATTAGGGCATTCATCCTTGTGTTCCTTATGGGTGTGTCCTATTTCTCCATAAATCTTGCATGCACAAGGTTTCTTCATATCATTTCCATAAGGCTTCAATTTTTGGGACACAAGACGAGACCTTTGCAGAGTCAACTTAAATTCTTTCCAAGTGGTTACTCTCTGCCATCCATTGATGGTTTGGTACATCCTCCACCAAGTAGCAGCACCTCTTTCAAAGCATTGAAGAGCATGCTGGGACATATCCTTTCCGGCTATAGTGTTATTCTTCACGTGATCCTCCATGTTCTGAATCCATCGGTCCGTCTCCAATTGACTCATCGGTCCAGAAATTATAAGCTCATCTCCATTCATCCTCTATTGGGTCCATGGGTTTTGGGGTGTGATGAGAGAGATAGGGAGGGATACACACAATACAAACAATAGTTTTGAAGAGACGGATTTTACTTTGTGGCTGTCGGAAAAACATCAAACAAATGACAACTCACAATCGTCGCATCTAACGTAGGTATATAACAGGGGTTTGGTCTTCTAAAGGTCAATGAATCTTCAAAGTCGCCAAACTCTTCAAGTCTTGTTCATGTCTCCGATGGCTTCTTCCGACCGTGCTTGTCCTTCTCAAGTTCTTTTACCAGATCATCTCTGTTGACGCGAAGTCTCTCGTGACGTCCTTTAATATTCTAGAGTTGCGCTCCAAACTTCTGGGTTTCAACTATCCTTCAGTTCCTCACGAATCTCTGGTATCTCGAGGTTTTGCTCCTCCAGCTTGCCTACTTTCAGCTTCTGGGTCCTGAGTTCTTCACCAAATGCTTCCTTATCAACTACGGCTTCCTGAAGATCCACCCTAAACTTCTTGATGTAATACTCCAGATCCTGGCGATACACCAGCTAAGGTCAAAACTTTATCTTTTGCTGATAGGTGTTCCATTAGCCCTTTTGTCATCCAATCCTTCTGATGAAATGCATGTTTAACTCAACATGGTGACAACAGCATAAACGGGCGATAACATCATGGATATCCATCTTTATGCCCATGTCTCCGCCATGAGCTATCATTCCATAGTTGATGTCTCCTGTCTTGGGGTTTCCTTGACAAAAACTTTAAGTTTTAACGCTCCATGTTCCGGTCTTTCTCCGACACACCTTGATCTCGGGTATTGACAGCTTCAATAGTCTGACAAATTCTAGAAGGGTAGCCTTCCTAGGTCATACCAATCGGGAAATCCTTCAGAGCCTTCAAATTCTCCTAGTCTTCGGAGCCTTCAACCATTGTAGTTTCCATTATTATAATGCATGGTAAAATCCTCTTCATTCCGAAGTGGTCTTAGTTGTCTGATATCTTATACTTCTTGGAGTGGTCTCACCAGTCGAATCTTCGTGTGGTCAGAAGGGGAAAGGGGTATAGTCTAACTAAAAGGGAATATTTGATAAAGCTCAGAAAAGAAGAGAGGTAAAAGATCTTTTTGAAAATAAAGTTTTAGAGAAAATCTTTCCTATGGGCTTGCCAGTTTCTAGGGGTCACGTCCTACAGTCAACATGTGCTCTGATACCATCTTGTAATGACCCGACCCGAATGGGTCAAGTCTCTGTGCTTAAGTGTCATCCCTAGATCGGTATGCTGACACACACAGTACTCGAGGATTTATAACAGAGGTAAATCACATGTATAAAGTAACGTAAATACCATTACCTCAATCCATATAGCGAAAGAAACAACAAAGTTGTGGAGTCTCAACAACACCAACGGCAAAGTTGAGTGTAGACATCGTAACCCTAACGTATCACTTACTCGTCATAAGAATTCCTGCAACATGAGACGTTGCAGCCATGTAGGTCAGTACATTGAATGTACTGGCAATTTCACACTATAGAGCAATGCTGAATAATGGCAATCACTACATGCATATTTGGCTGGTGGAGGCTCTATGGTTATCAATTGCATAAAGCTAGTTTTTTCCTACAACAAAGGAATATATGTTATTTAACTACCAAGTTGGTTGTAAAATATTGAGAAGGTTCCTCCAACTCAATCCCGAAATAACAATTATAACCCAACAAATTAATTAAGTAAAATGATGAGATCAAATCAATAATTCAAGTACCAGATACTCAAGATGTCCATAACCGGGGACACGGCTAATCATGACTAGTTTGTACACTCTACAGAGGTTTGCGCACTTTTCCCCACAAGACTCGAACTCCTCCGTTGGATTTCTCGCATTGCATGATGTTTGAGAAACGGATGACCGAGACACAGTCTTTCCGAAGAGGTCCCCTTAACCGATAGATAGGCCGGTACACCTACAATCCCCTACATCTGCTAGCCTATCATGGAAAGGATTCCCACAACTTACTCAACTATGCCAGAGCCTTGTGGCTGCACACGGAAGTTTCTAGCATGAATAATCTTATGATCCCTTTGAGCCTGGGTGGCATTCCATAGTGTAATCACACGGGTACTCCGGGATTCCCTTGGGCAAGCACTGGCTTCTCCAGGTGCCCAGGCAAACCACTGGGTGCTCCAGGGTGCCCCAACCATTCCACCCAGATGTGTATTAATGTAGCCACCTTAAGTTTAAACCTTAGTTTAACAATAACTCTCACATCTGTCACGAATTCTCTAAAACCAAACCACGTCTACGAGCATAGCATAGCAGTATAAGCATAACGTAGTAATCCCAGGGTTTGAATGCAAGACAACTGGTTCCTACCTCATGAACTACTTCCCAATACCCACATGTTATCAAATCCTACTCATGCAATGTTTGAGGGTTGAAACTAATGCATAAAAACTGGGTATGAAAGCTATGATCAAAGTGTGAACTTGCCTTGTACTGTTGATGAAGATGATTCACACTCATAACTCCTGATAGTTCTACTCGTCACACTCTGTTCAATCTATCATGAGCAAGCAATTGCATACATAAGCACTCATGCAAGAAAATCAAAGAAAAAGAATCTCGGAAAACTTTGAAAACAAGCAATTAACTCTTGCAACAGAAAACAATTTCTAACAGTACCAAAATTTGGGAGATTTGGTCTTATCAGAAAGTTTAGGTCAAGAGCTTCGATTTGCAAAAAGAATCAATTAAATCAGAGTTGTAAAACTCAAATTATGAAAAAAAGAAGTTTGAATTCAAATCTATTTGAAATCAAATTTTAAATTTTCAAAAATATGTTTAAGTTGATTATCTGGATAGAAGGGATCATAACGAAGAAGTGGGCGTTGGTTTCGTTGGATTTGGACAAACGAGTAAAAAGTTACGAGGGGTTGAAGAACAGGTACTGATTTGTAAGAAACTTATTTGCAACTGGGTCCCTGACTACTAGACAGAAAAGCTAATGAACGAACGTTCGCTACAGAAGCATAAGCGACGAATTCGTCTGCTACCGAGGCTAAACTAGTGAGCGTTCGCTATTTAGAGTATAACGGTTGGAGAAAAAACAAATCCTAATCTAATCTGGACCGTATGAGGGGGATCGGACGGACGAGGGCGGCTGGTGGCTTACCGCGGCGATGGGTGTCGACGTCGCCGGAGAAGACGGCGGTGGCGGCGTCGGCTTCGAGTGGGGTGGGGGGGCTCCGATGGTCGGTGGCGGTGGCGGAGTCGTCTTGGAGGTGCGGCTCGGCGAGCCGAAGTCGACGGTGGCGTCGGCGGCGGTCGGGGGCGACGGTTGCGCGAGCGAGCGGCGGTGCGGATCTCGTCAGAGCTCGCAACTCCGGAGAGGGCTGCGTGAGGCGTGGAGAGGCGGGGGCGGCTGCGTTTCGAGGCAAAAACGGGGCCGGGGTCTCGGGTATTTATATGAGGGAGGCGTGGAGGAGGGGCAACACGAGAGGAGGTGCCCGGGATGGGCACGGCGTCGGCGAAGCGTACGCGCGGAGGAGTCTGGCTCGGCTTGGGGAAGAAGAAGCTGACAGGTGGGGTCCACCTGTCGGCGACTGGCGAAGCGGCATCCGCGCGAGGGAGCGAGCGGGCGAGCGAGGCAAAGTCGGTTCGGGCGCGGGGAGATGCTAGGTTGCGGCTGCGGCTGGCCTGGCCCGGTTGGGTGGGCTGGCCCAGTTCGGCGGTTATGATTTTTTTACTATTTTTTAATAAACAGACAATAAATAAAAGAAAAACCACATAAAATAAAAAATATAATATAGGCATATTATATACCAAAAGTTTCAGAAAAAGATTTTCTACAACGTGAACATTTTTATAGCGTCAAATAAGTTCCACAAAAATTTAAATCAAGCAAATAGTGCTATTGCTACAATAAAACCCAATGAAAATCATTTTAAAAATACCAAAATGATTTCAAATTTATTTCTCTCCAATTTTCTACTGTAGGGAATCATTTTACCCTAATTTCCATATATTTTATTTTTGGAGGAAAATAATTTGAAATAAAACCCAAGTAAATCCAAATTGAAAGTAATTTCAAAGGACTTTAAATTTGATTCTTTTAAACTTCCAACTCATATTTCATATGTTTTGAAGAAGTCATTTTATCTTCTGTCATGAAAATCAGTGAGTTGCTTAAAGTTTCTGAATTTGAAATATTTCCAAGTGAAATTCAAATGTTTTCAAAAACCCTTTTCATTTTAATTGGAAGAAGTCATGTCATCTTCTCTCTAGGGTTTTGTATTTGAAAAGAATTTGAATTCATGGAGGTCATAAATGCAAAATGAAAGTTTGGGAAAGTCCTTTTATTCCCTCTCATTTAACTTTCATAAAGTTTCGAATTTCACTCAGTTTCACACAAGCAACCACACCACAATCAAACAATCAATCAATACTATTTATTTAATATAACATTCCAAAATTTAGAATTTTTGGATGTTACACTATACATGTTGTTGTTTCAAAACAGAAAGTTTATCGCTGTTGCAAAAATTCCCTAGAAAAGTCAGAATGTGATAAAATGTTGAAACGTTTTGCACAATAAGCTCAGACAAATTTTCTACACTGTGGTAAATTTTCAGAATTTTTGGAGTTAGGGAAGTATGATGAATCTTGCATTCTTTACAGACTGTGCTGCTTTGGCAGATTGCTGTTATGTTTGCATTGTTTACATATGTTTGCTTGTTTAACGATTCTATTTGAGGATAGGAGTATTAAATATGCAGAGGCATTTAGTATGCAACTTTGAATAATAATTTTAGTGATTTGCTACAGTAGAGAATGATAAAGGTTTTGCATTGATTTATACTAACATATCTCGCGAGTTCTTGTTGAGTTTTGTGTGGACGAAGTTTTTGAGATTTAGGAAAACCGTGATATGAGAGGAATTAAGTAGACACAAAAGCTCAAGCTTGGGGATGCCCAAGGAACCCCAAGCTAATATTCCAAGAAGTCTCAAGCATCTAAGCTTGGGGATGCCCTGGTAGGCATCCCACCTTTCTTCTTCAACAATTACGGTTAGTATCGGTTGATCCTAAGCTTTTGCTTCTTCACATGAGTTGTGCTATTCTTGGAATGTCATTTTATTTTGTTTTGCTTGCTGTTTTAATAAAATACTTAGATCTGAAATTTTTAAATAAGAGAGAGTCCACAATTAGCTACCTATTTACTTAACTACTCGCTTGATCTTCACTTATATCTTTCTGGAGTAGCTTGTTATTTACTCTTGTGATTCACTTATATCCTATGAGTAAATTGTTGAATTAATTGAATACATGAAGTTGAAATTATATGTTCATATCATGCCTAGTGGTAGCTTCACATTGGGTTTAGAAAGTGAAATCTTTTGAAGCTTGACAATCACAATATTGGTCATACAAGCAATTCATGAATGATTAGTAGAAGGAAGAGAACTTTCACATGCAAATACACTATCGTGGAAATCTTTTGTGATTGTGAGCCCCCATCAAAATATTATATGCCAAAATTGTTGACGTTGGACAAGGAAGACAACGTAATGATTTATGTTTGTTCATATTCACATAGAGGTTATATTGTCATAGATTCTTCAACATGTGGTGCTTTCCCCCCATCTTTGCTAGCCAAAAATTCCGCACTAAGTAGAGATACTACTTGTGCATCCAAAAACCCTTAAACCCAAATCTTATTTTCAAGTGTCCACCATACCTACCTAAGGATTGAGTCAGGTCCTTCAAGTTGTCGTCGGTGCAATAAGGCAATAAAAATTGCTTCTAAAAGTGTGAGATCATTTAGTGTAAGAGAAAATTGAGCGTTGTACGAACTTGTGATGGTAAAGAATAAAAGCGACATACTGCATAATAAAGGTTGCCATCACAAGGGGCAGTACAACGTGACATTCTTTTGAACTAAGGGTTTCAACATACAAACAAATAAGCGCATGGCAACCTCTGCTTCCCTCTGCGAAGGGCCTATCTTTTACTTTTATGTATTTACTTTTGTGCAAGAGTCAAAGTTTTTCTCTCTATTCCTTTTTATTTTTCTCTTTTGGCAAGCATCATGTGTGAGGAAAGATCTAGGCACATATATCCAGTTGGATATGGGTAGCATGAGTTATTATTTTTGACATCACCCTTGAGGTGAATACGTTGGGAGGCGAAATTATAAGCCCCTATCTTTCTATGTGTCCGGTTGAAACGTTTTGCTCATGTGTATGCGGTGAGTGTTAGCAATCATAGAAGACTATATGATGGTTGAGTATGTGGAGCTCTTACTTAGACTCTGTTGAATAAGTTGAATTGCAATTGCTTGGTGACTGAGAACATAGGTTGTTGAGTTTCAAGAGAATTCATTGTTTGAACCTTAACATGTGAATTGGTTGCTACTCTAAACATGAGAAGCTTTATAAGAAAGAATTGCTGTTATGATGCTAGGAAAAGTGATTGAAATTGTCATTGATCAAACTTGCGCACTTTGCTAGCATTCACACTTCATAAATTATTTATTTTATCATTTACCTACTCGAGGACGAGTAGGAATTAAGCTTGGGGATGCTGATACGTCTCCAACGTATCTATAATTTATGAAGTATTCATGCGTATATTATCATTCTTGGATGTTTTACAATCATTTTATAGCAACTTTATATCATTTTTTGGGACTAACCTATTGACCCAGTGCCCAATGCCAGTTGATGTTTTTTGCTTGTTTTTTACATCGCAGGAAATCAATATCAAACGGAGTCCAAACACCGCGAAACTTTTTGTGGATTTTTATGGACCAGAAGACATCCAATGGGCTAGAGCAGCACCTGGGGGTGCCCCGAGGGGGGCACTCCCCACCAGGGAGTGCCTGGGGGCCCAGGCGCGCCCACCTCGGTGGCCTCCCGCACCCCTTGTTTGCCCTATAAATTCCAAAATATTCCAAAAACCCTCGGGGTAACCCTAAATTGGAAGTTCCGCCGCCGCAAGCCTCTGTATTACGAAAACCAATCTAGAACCCGTTCCGGCACCCTGCCGGAGGGGGAGATCATCTCCGATGGCCATCTTCATCATCCCGGCGGCCACCACGATGAGGAGGGAGTAGTCCACCCTCGGGGCTGAGGGTTTGTACCAGTAGCTATGTGTTTAATCTCTCTATATCTCTCTCTCTCTCTCTCGTGTTCTTGAGATGTCACGATCTTGATGTATCGCGGGCTTTGTTAATATAGTCGGATCATATGGTGTTTTCCCCTCTCTATCTTGTGATGAATTGAGTTTTCCCTGTGAGATTTTCGTTTTATCGGATTGAATACTTTTATGGATTTGAGAGCACTTGATATATGTCTTGCAAATGAATACTCGTGGTGACAATGGGGTATCATATTGATTCACTTGATATATGTTTTGGCACTCAACTTGCGGATTCCTGAGGTGACATTGGGGTAATCTACGCATAGGGGTTGATACACGTTCTTGTCTTTGTTTCCCCAGTAGAAATCTTGGGGCACTCTTTGAGGTTCTTTGTGTTGGATTGAGTATTATGAATCTGAAATTATTTGGTGTTATTTTAGTATGAACTCTTGGATAGATCGATCGGAAAGAATAGCTTCGAGGTGGTTTCGTACCCTACAAACGATTTCTTCTTATGTTCTCCGCTAGATAGGAACTTTGGAGATTCTTCATCGCACGTTGAGGGATGGTTATGTGATCCAATTATATTAGCATTGTTGAGAGATTGCACTAGCGAAAGTACGAACCCTAGGCCTTGTTTCTAAGCATTGCAATACCGTTTTTGTTCCCGTTTACTATTTGCTACATTGCTGTTTTTATTTATTCAGATTATAAAAATATATTTCTACCATCCATATTACACTTTTATCACCATCTATTCGCCGAACTAGTGCACCTATACAATTTGCCATTGTATTGGGTGTGTTGGGGACAGAAGAGACTTTTAATATTTGGTTGCAGGGTTGTTTAAGAGAGAACATCTTCATCCTACGCCTCCCACGGATTGATAAACCTTAGGTCATCCACTTGAGGGAAAATTGCTACTGTCCTACAAAAATCTGCGCTTGGAGGCCCAACACGAGTCTACAAGAATAAAGTTGCGTAGTAGACATCAGTAGCCCTGCAGAGTCATAGAACTAAAGGGGGTGAGGTGATGTGTCGGGCTATGAACGTCAATCACGTTGATCGAGTCATCGGTGATGAAGCAGGAGCAACAGGGACAAGGTGAGGGGTCACTGATGGATCACTAACCAACCTATTCTAAGAAGTTTAGGATAAGCAGGTAAGGTACAATGAGCAGGTTACAAAAGCAGGCTATGCATCAGAATAGGAGCAATCAATTACAGTAGTAAAATCTAATGCAAGCATGAGAGAGAATGGAATGGGCGATATCGGAATGATAAGGGGGGTTTGCTTGCCTGGAAGCTCTGCTGAAAAGGAAGAAGAATCGTTGGTGACGTAGTCGATCACAGTGGCATCATCAGCGGTCTCGGGGTCTACCGGAGATAAGAGGGGGAAGAAACAATAAATACAAAGCACACAGATGCATGGCATGGCAATAAGCAGTGCCAGGGTGTTCTAACGCAACGCTACACGATACCGGCGAAGCGGGGAAACATCCGGGAAAGTTTTCCCGAAGTTTGGCATTTTCGAACAGATGAAACGGAGGGGGACAATTCCATGTTGGCTATGCTAGGGGCGTGTGACAGACGAACGGAGGGCGTATTCGGATTTGTCATATTTTTCTGAGCAACTTCCATGTATAAAACTTTTTCATCCAAGCTACGGATTAATTTATATGATTTTTCAAAGTTTTAATAATATACTGAAAAATAACATTAATCGTGCTCTAGATGAAACAAGGTACTTCAAAAACAATTTTTGAAGCTTTTACATCATTGTTTTTTTCAGCACTAAGAATGTTATTTCTTCATGAAATTTTGCACACTACTGGAACACTCGAATATGTTTGGCCAATAATTTGTCCTTTGGAATCTCCTTGCTACTCCCTCCATTTGACAATGTAGTTTGCCCGCGCTTCCCGAGATTCAACTTTGACCGTAAATTTGATATAATTTTTGTTGCCGACGCAGTCGGTCTCGTTGGTTAAATTTACAGTTAAAGTTGAATCTCGGGAAGCATGGGCGCACTACATTGTGGAATGGAGGGAATACTTGGGAGTAGGATTGAATATTCAAAGAAAACTGTCGACATTTGTTACACACCAGATGACCCCGCACGGGTCACTCTCAACACTTACTTTTTAAAATTTAAACTAATTTAAAAATGCATCTTGGTGTTCTGTGCAACGCAGAGGTGTCTTACTAGTATATGCTAGTTATTCAATTTGAACTACTATAATTTTAATACTTTGTTGGATTATAATATTTAAACTAGAACTGCTGCTGCATTTGAATATATTTTTTAGCTAAACTCAAACTAGATATGCGGCTATTTTAAATGTAAGACTTTTAAAAAGAATGTGTGGGAATGTATGCGAATATGATTCGATGCTCGGGTCTCACATTAGTGTTCGCAGAC
This sequence comes from Aegilops tauschii subsp. strangulata, assembly GCF_002575655.3. Taxonomy (NCBI): domain Eukaryota; kingdom Viridiplantae; phylum Streptophyta; class Magnoliopsida; order Poales; family Poaceae; genus Aegilops; species Aegilops tauschii. Next base: position 70,340,401 of record NC_053035.3, read on the forward strand.
TAGTCTTCCAATTCGTGCATAAATGCTTTAATAAAAAAGGCTTTCACCCCGCTTTATATATAAAGCAACGATCAATAGCACCCGGTACAATCACACGCCCCCACACCACACGCAAACACATCCAAGGCAGGATACAGAGGCGCTGAGCGCAACAACACCCTCACTAGCACTACAAGAGCAGCTAGGAACTACAACCGTGAACATGCCACCGCGAAGAACTGAAGCCGCATATGATGAACCGTGGGCTTCAAATCGGCGCCTTCAGAAAGGGGACAACACCGGAGTGCTGCCACCGCTCGATCCAAGGATCAGAGTTTCCCCTGGAGCAACACGACGGGTAGTGAGAGCCGCGACGACGCCTTCAAGAAGGGAACGGGCTACGCCGCCGCCGGCCCGTCCGAAGATAGAGTAGGTTTCCACCCCGGCTATCACACACAACCACCAAACGCCACACCCCCGCTACCGCATGGCCATGGCAACCGGGCAGCACCCAGCCACGGGCTCTGCCCAAGAGCACCACCTCACCCGAGACCCGCCACTGCCCCAGCCAAAGATACGAGGGGAAAGGACCCGCCTTTCGCACCCCTAGGCTGCCCCCAGGGTCGAGCCCCAAATAGGCTGGCCAAAACTGGCCTCCATCGACCCGTCCTCGGCACCGGGCGCGAGACGAGCTCGGTCCTGCCGCCGGGCGCGAGACGAGCATGGTCATGCTGCCGGGCGCGAGACGAGCGTTGTCCTGCTGCCGGGTGCAAGATGAGTGAGGGACCGCAGTTGGGGAGGGCCAACCATCGACGAAGAAAGCGGCCAGACGTCGAGAAGATGGATCGACGGTCAAACCGGACCGCCTACAAATGAGCCAACGCCGGAAATCCAGCCGCCGCCGCAGCCGACTCGCTGAGCTGATGTGATGCCGGTTGCGGCGAATGGAAGCCGCCACTCAAGATGGCCGAACCTCCTCGCCGCCGCCGCCCACAGCCGGAGCAGCAGCCACACCGGGCCGGTGCCCCAACCCGCACCGCCTGCTGAAAACGCCAGATCCGGCCAGCACGCACCGTTGCCACCGCCACCTACCTCCACCACCCACCACTGCCACCGGGTGCAGCCAGCCACACCAAGCCAGGGACAGGCCCAGGCGTGCACGTGCACGACCCCGCCACCGGAGCCCTCCGCCCGCTGCACCCAGCCGCGACCCGGTAGCCGCCGCCACGAACCACCGCACCAGCCGCGCGCAGCCCCCGCCACCCCACGACAGGCCGGATCCACGAAGCCACCACAGCAGCCACAGCCACCCGCACGCGCTGCGCCCTGCGCGAGCGCCCCGTCCTCGGGGGCCACCGCATCCCGCGCTGCAGAGGGGCGTAGAGGAGGGAAACCCGTCGCCGCCTACGCCGACCGGACTTTGCCCGGCGGCGCGCTCTGGCGGCGGCGAGGGGGGTGAGACGGGGGAAAGTTGGAGGCGCTCGATCTAGGGTTCGCCTCCCCGCTCGCGGGAGCGGGCAGGACGAAGCATGTTTGGTTGGGGGTAATTAGAGCTCGGGAATGAGAATTGAAGGGGTACGAGATTTCAAATCTATTGTTTGATTAGGGGGATTGGGAGTTCATAATGGAATAGTCATGGGATTTGAGACTCCAACTCTAACCGTTTTATTAACAGGGATGGGGTGAGAGTCGGAAGGAAATTGTTTTAGTGAGTGAATCTTAACCCTTCATCATAACTTACATTAATTTCCCTTGTCTATTCCCTTGTCAATTCCCACAACCAAACACGAGAATATAGTTTCTCCTCAAACTCTCACACACAATTTCTATCATTCGTCAAACAGGGGATTAGGAATAAAATGATTCATCCCATGTCTAATCTCAATACAGCTCTCTATATTAAACTTCCATTCCCCTTTCTAAATTTTGCCAAACGCGCTGTAAGGACCAGCGTTGGAGTACATGACAGATCAGAGGACCAACACGAAAGCACGGACAAAAACCGTAGGAAGATGAAAAGAATGCTGATCTGGACTAAAGAAGGAATGCCCGGGTAGCTCCGCAGGAAGACTTTAATCGTGGCCGTTGTTCTAGAAACATCACGGAAAGCAATGGCACCCACTTCGCTGACGCGAGCCGTGATGCACTAATTGACTGCACCCGTCACCCCACACCTCACGGTCTCCCCTTCAACCTTCTGGAGAGCTCACGTCCAACCATCCCACCAAGGCACCAACCACCTACCCGGAAACTTTGATGCCATATAAAATGGGGAGGAGTTTGCGTCATGCTACACACCGCTCAAACAAACACAGTCACACACAGACACACACCCCGATCCCTCACTCCCTCGCGTGTACTAGCAACCAAGGGAAACAATGGCGCCGGTGAAGGTGTTCGGGCCAGCGATGTCGACCAACGTGGCCCGGGTGCTGGTGTGCCTGGAGGAGGTCGGCGCCGAGTACGAGGTGGTCGACATCGATTTCAAGGCCATGGAGCACAAGAGCCCCGAGCATCTCGTCAGAAACGTAAGCTTCCCGACCACTCAAATCCTCTGGCTTCTCGTATCAACTTGTGTTTGGGTTCTGATGTAACATGTTTTGGTTTCTTGCAGCCGTTCGGCCAAATCCCTGCCTTCCAGGATGGGGATCTGCTTCTCTTCGGTATGATTAATCTGCCTTTTTCAGTTACTACTTTGTCCTTGTCAAAATAAATGTGAACTGCTTGGCCTCTGTTTCTCGGCATCTTAATGGGGCCAACTAGTAAAGCGAATCCTTCCTTTCTGTTCTCGTGGGTGGATGCTCCGTCTCCAAACATCCTCTCAAATTCTCAAAAACATTGTGTTCTTGCTCCGTTTTCAGAGTCACGCGCAATTGCGAGGTACGTGCTCCGCAAGTACAAGAAGAACGAAGTGGACCTGCTGAGGGAAGGCGACCTCAAGGAGGCGGCGATGGTGGACGTATGGACGGAGGTGGACGCGCACACCTACAACCCGGCCATCTCGCCGATCGTGTACGAGTGCCTCATCAACCCGCTCATGCGCGGCCTGCCGACCAACCAAACGGTGGTGGACGAGAGCCTGGAGAAGCTCAAGAAGGTGCTGGAGGTCTACGAGGCGCGCCTGTCCAAGCACGACTACCTCGCCGGGGACTTCGTCAGCTTCGCGGACCTCAACCACTTCCCCTACACCTTCTACTTCATGGCCACGCCGCACGCGGCCCTCTTCGACTCGTACCCGCACGTCAAGGCCTGGTGGGAGAGGATCATGGCGAGGCCGGCCGTGAAGAAGCTCGCCGCGCAGATGGTTCCCAAGAAGCCGTGATTTGCTAGGCGGGATCTCGCATCGTGGGATCCGATTCCGATCACTGATCTGTGTGGCGTTTTCTTTTCTTGTTGGTGTCGCGAATAAGGCAAATGAGCTCGTGTGTGTGTGGCTGGAATTGCACCAGCGTGCAGTTTTTGCGCTTTGCGTGTGTGTGGTCGTGAAAACTCTTGAGATGGAACAATGTCTTCGTAATGCTTTCAGAATTGTCGCTTGGCAAGCCTTAAATAAGATGTTTGTGTGTCTTTCTAGTCGATGATGTAAGCATGATTTCTAATTCCCGTATTGAATTTTTAAAAAGCAAATCAATTTGTATTTGGGCAAAGCACTGAACGAGAACTAAAAAAAACCCGCAAAAAAAGAGAACTAAAAGAAAATTTGATATTGATTAAAATCCGGCTAAACTTGAGGAACTTTCCAAAAAACAAATCACTTAAGAAGCCTGTAGCTTCCGATGTAAAAATATGGCGGAGTACTTAGAAAGGGTAATTTGGTGTAGCACGAGTTTGATAAATGCAAATAATTCAAGCAATCGCAAACCAAACCAATCTGTGGTTGAATGTTAGTAGGACAGTAGTATTTTCGGCCACCAGCGTTCAAGTCCTAAATTTGACACTAATGCTTATATTTTTTGAATTTATTTTAGGCCTTCCTGCTACTGCTATATACGTTCACTGCGAGGAGACGTTTCCGTCAACTAGAAAGGTGTTTGTGGCGACTTTATCGATCTCAAAATAATGTGTCGTCTCAGTCAAACAAAAATGCTCATAAAGGTATAATGTGAGTGTTCGCGTCTGTACTGTGATAAAAAGACTCCAAAATTACTAGCCTCTAGACATGTTGCTTCACACCTCGAGTTTATTCAAATTATAGTTCTCTGGGCCTTGCATTTATTCTTTTTATTTTTGTGACCTTCTCCATATTTTTATTTATTTATGATAATTTGTCAATTTTTTCTTGATAGTTCATATGTATTTTTTTTATTTTTAAACAATTTCCAAATATACATCAAAGCCTGTCTTGTGACGTGCCATTACTTTTATTAAGGTAATGGCATGTCATTCCTAAGAGCATCTCCAAGGCGGACCCGTAAATCTCTCGTAACCGTTCAGAGCGCGCTGTCCAGACCGTGAAAGCCATCCAACGCCGATCTGTATCGTTCCAGGGGACGGTCCGGACGCGATTTCTCCCGCAAATCGGAGACAAAAGTGGGGAGGTTTGCGGGAACCCGGACTGATCGCAAGACCGTTTTTTACCGCCCTGGCCCACCAAAACCGCTTCCTCTCCGGCTGAAGCATCCTCTTTGCCACTCCGATGAGCGGCGCATTCGGACATATGGAAGATACGAGGGAAGAACATGCCTCCGGGGCTCACGGCAGTCTCGTTATTCTGGGATGCCGAACATGGGGAAGACAAGTTGCGGCTGCTACTTGTGAGTTGCGTTGGGATTTCCACGAAGAGGAGGGGATGATGCAGTACAGTAGAGATAAGTATTTCCCTCAGTTATGAAATTAAGGTTATCAATCTAGTAGGAGAATCATGCAACACCTCGTTAACAGCACCTGCACACAAGATAACAAATCTTTGCACCCAACGCGAACAAGGGGTTGTCAATCCCTCGGCGGTTATTTGCAAGATTAAATTGTGTAATGATTGATAGATAGATTGAACAAAAAAATACAAAATAAATAAATAAAGTAAAATAATAATGACGATATCCAAGACAATGATCATGTATATAGACATCACGTCCAAGACAAGTAGAACAAAATAATTTTGCATCTACTACTATTACTCCACACATCGACCGCTATCCAACATGCATCTAGAGTATTAACTTCATAAAGAACGGAGTAACGCCTTAAGCAAGATGACATGATGTAGACAAAGTAAACTCACGCATGAATAAACCCCATCTTTTTATCCTTAATAGCAACGATACAATACGTGACATGTCCCCTACTGTCACTGAGATTGAGCACCACAAGATCGAACCCATTACAAAGCACCTATTCCATTGCAAAAAAATCAATCTAGTCGGCCAAACCAAACCAATAGATCGGGAGAAATATGAAGCTATAATAATAATGCATAAAAAGAGTTCAGAGAAGACTCAAATAGTATTCATGAATAATCTGATTATAAACTCACAATTCATCAGATCCCAACAAACACACTGCAAAAGGTGATTACATAGAATAGAACTCCAAGAACATCGAGGAGAATATTGTATTGAAGATCAAAGAAAGAGATGAAGCCATCTCGCTACTAACTATGAATACAGCTCCTCCGTGATTGATTCCTCCTCCAGCGGAGTGCCGGAAAAGGCCCCCAGATGGGATCTCTCGAGAACAGAAGCTTGCGGCGGCAGAAAAGGTATTTCTTGGACTCCTCTTTTGGTTTCTCGATTTTAGAGAATTTATAGAGGCGGAGTTAGGTCAAACGGAGCTACATGGGCCCCACGAGCCACCAGGGCGCGCCTATCCCTCCCCCCCAGGCGTGCCCTATTGCCTCATGGGCCACTGCTCCATCTTCTGGTCCTCTCCCGAAGCTTCCAGGATCTCTTATGTCCAGAAAAAAAATCTGCAAAAAGTTTCGTTGCATTTGGACTTCGTTTGGTACTGATATTCTGGAAACCAAAAACATGCAAAAAAAAAACAGCAACTGGCAATGGGCACTAAGTTAATAGGTTAGTCCCAAAAAATGATATATATAATTGCTTGTAAATGTATATAAAACATCCAAGATTGATAATATAATAGCATGGAACAATAAAAAATTATAGATACGTTGGAGACGTATCAAGCATCCCCAAGCTTAATTCCTGCTCGTCCTCGAGTAGGTAAATGGTAAAAACAGAAATTTTGATGTGGAATGCTACCTATCATATTCATCATTGTCGGGCCCGTGGGACCAGGGGTACCCAAGCTCATATGTCTTCGGCCGAGGACGCAGCGCATGTCGAGGGCCCAGCGGATGGCCCACCAGCAAGCTTCATGAGCAAGCTCCTCGCGAGACCCCCGTCAGTAGGCGTCTCGAGCTGACCGAATGGCGCCACCTGGAGCCTCGCAAGGCCCTCTCGCGAGGCGGCCTCCCGAGGCCCCCTCTCGGAGGCGAGCAAATCAGGGGCTGCTCAGCCCGGTCACGGTCTTGAATCTTCACGTGGGCAACGCGCGCGGCGACGAGCGATGCCAGAGGCCGTGCCAGAAGACGCCGATAAGGAGGTTTTCCTCTTTCGTGCTAAGGGAGCAAGGCCATCATGCCGGTTCCCAAAGAAACCCCCAATTAGGTTGCCCCAATGGTGCAAGAAGACCAAGACGACAGGCGCAGGGCTGAGGTCATCACCGAGGTCAGCGGCGCGTCATGGACGGTGGCTTTGCAGGCGAAGACCACCGATAGAATGCGCCCTTGTCCCCCTTCAAAATTGCAATTGTGTGGCAACCCTTCCCGCCAATGTCTTCGGGGGAAGAGGACCAAGGCAAGTATAAAGGAGGGCAGGGTGCTGCTTTAGTGAAGGATCGACTCCCTTGTACTCTCATCCTCTCTCGCGAGTGCAATCCAAAGCAAGCAGGAGTAGGGTTTTACACCGCAAGATGGCCCTTTAACCTGGGTAACTGTTGTGTCTCTGGCCCACTCCCGCTAGCTCGCTCTAGCTGTTGCCTTGCCGTGGTTAGCTGCAGGAAAGACTAGGGCGGTAGGAACGAGGGCACCCCAGAGTTCGAACCTTTGGGTCCCCGGAGCCCTGATTCCGACATTTGGCGCGCCAGGTAGGGGTGTGCTGTCGTTCTTCCGATTCGCTCCGCCTTCTGCTTCGTCAAGCTCCATGGCTGACGCCCGCCGCGAGCGTGCTAAGCGTCGGGCAGGTCGCATCGCCCAGACGGAGCCTGTGGGCTGCGGCAACCGCCGCTGCCCGGCTGGAGCTGAGGCTGCCGCCGCCACCGACCCTGCTGCCCGCGAGTAGCAAAACTCCTTCATGCACCCCCTCCGTGCGGCCCAACAGCCACACCGTCCTCGCAGGTGGCATCCCCACGGGCGATGTGGGCTGCTAGGCCTTCACCAGCGAGCTGCGTCGGGTAGTCTGGCCTACAAAATTTAGGCCGCAGCTGCCCCCGCGCTACAACGGCGCCCTCGGCCCCGCAAGGTTCCTTCAGCTCTACGCGCTAAGCATCGAGGCGGGCGGCGGCGATGACAAGGTCATGGCAAACTGGTTTCCTGTGGCCCTCGAGGACGGGTCGTGCTCCTGGCTCATGAGCCTTCCCGAGGCCTCGATCTCTTGATGGGACGAGCTCTGTGACCAATTCGTCGTGCGCTTCGCCTAGCTCGGCAGGGGCGCCGGGGCCTTCCAGGAGCTCCACGCAGTGGCATGCATCCTCGGCGGGGCTCAGGCCCCTGTGTTCGATCACCGCCGAAAGCAGCCCTCTCGCAAGGTGAACGCTGCTTCCCAGGGGCCCAAGGCTGCGCGGCCCCCCGAGTGGACGCAATGCGACATCACCTTCGACTTCGGAGATCACCCCAGGTCCACGACCGCTGCAGGTGCGCTCCCCATGCTGTGCACCCCAACCATCAGCAACGTCGCGGTCACCAAGACCCTTATCGACGGGGGCGCTGGCCTCAACGTGATCTCCATCGAGACCTTCGAGGCGGTCCAAGTGCCTTACGACCAGCTGATGCTGACCAGGCCCTTCTCTGGGGTGATAGATGGGTCTACCATCCCCCTTGGGCAGGTGCACCTCCCTGTCACCTTTGGCACCCGTGAGAACTACCGCACCGATCTCATCGACTTTGATCTGGCGCGCATTGGCCTGCCATACAACGCCATCTTGGGCGACCCACCCCAACTACAATGTTATCAAGATGTCTGGCTGCAGCGGTGTTATCACCGTCGCTTGCAACGAGAAGGATGCAGTTTGCTCCTCATGCGCGCGTACAAGGCCGCGGCGTTCACACACTCGACTGCCAAGGGCGAGGCCAAGCCTCCCGAGGCCGTGATAACCCACAAGTATAGGGGATCATTGTAGCCTCTTTCGATAAGTAAGATTGTCGAACCCAACGAGGAGCTAAAGGTAGAACAAATATTCCCTCAAGTTCTATCGACCACCGATACAACTCTACGCATGTTTGACGTTCACTTTACCTAGAACAAGAATAAAACTAGAAGTACTTTGTAGGTGTTTTTGGATAGGTTTGCAAGAATATAAAGAGCACGTAAATAAAAGCTAGGGGCTGTTTAGATAAAGACACAACTAAATTAGTTTTAGTAAAGAGCTTTTTGTCACGAGAAAGTTATTTGTCCCTAGGCAATCGATAACTAGACCGGTAATCATTATTGCAATTTTATTTGAGGGAGAGGCATAAGCTAACATACTTTCTCTACTTGGATCATATGCACTTATGATTGGAACTCTAGCAAGCATCCGCAACTACTAAAGATCATTAAGGTAAAACCCAACCATAGCATTAAAGCATCAAGTCCTCTTTATCCCATACGCAACAACCCCCTTACTCAGGTTTGTGTTTCAGTCACTCACGCAACCCACTATAAGAGAATCATGAACGTATTGCAACACCCTACAGCGGGGATCCCTCACGCTTGCGCGACACGGAGAGCACCATAGGACAGCACCAATAATAAAACATGCCACTCAAACCAATCTTGATCATCAAATAACCCATAGGACAAAACAGATCTACTCAAACATCATAGGATAGCCATACATCATTGGGAAATAATATATAGCGTTGAGCACCATGTTTAAGTAGAGATTAGAGCGGGTAAGAGAGAGGTTACACCGCTGCATAGAGGAGGGAAGAGTTGGTGATGATGGCGGTGAACTTGTTGGTGAAGATTGCGGTGATGATGATGGCCCCCGGTGGCACTCCGGCGCCACCGGAAGCGAGGGAGAGAGAGCCCCCCCCCCTCCTTCTTCTTCCTTGACCTCCTCCCTAGATGGGAGAAGGGTTTCCCCTCTAGTCCTTGGTCTCCATGGCATGGGAGGGGCGAGAGCCCCTCCGAGATTGGATCTGTCTCTCTGTCTCTCTCTCTGTTTCTGCATTCTGGGATTCTGCCGTGGCCCGTTTCTTTTATATCTGGAGATCCGTAACTCCGATTGGATTGAAACCTTCGCCCAGATCTTTTTCCAAAAATTAGCTTTCTTGCCGCCAAAGTAGAGCATCAACCGCCTTACGGGTGGCCCACGAGGGTCAGGGGCGTGCCTGCCCCGAGTGGGCGTGGGCCCCACCCTCGTGGCCACCTCGGGCACCGTCTCGCGTTGATTTTACTTCCCAAAAATCACAAATATTCCAAAATAATTCTCCATCCATTTTTATCCCGTTTGGACTCCGTTTGATATGGGGTTTCTGCGAAACATAAAACATGCAACAAACAGGAACTGGCACTGGGCACTGGATCAATATGTTAGTCCCAAAAATAGTATAAAAAGTTGCCAAAAGTATATGAAAGTTGAATAATATTAGCATGGAACAATAAAAAATTATAGATACGACGGAGACGTATCAGCATCCCCAAGCTTAATTCCTGCTCGTCCTCGAGTAGGTAAATGATAAAAAGATAATTTTTTATGTGGAATGCTACCTAGCATAATCTTGATCATGTATCTAATCATGGCATGAATATTAAGACACGAGTGATTCAAAGCATTAGTCTATCATTTGACATAAAAACAATAATACTTCGAGCCTACTAATAAAGCAATCATGTCGTTTCAAAATAACATGGCCAAAGAAAGTTATCCCTACAAAATCATATAGTCTGGCTATGCTCCATCTTCACCACACAAAATATTCACATCATGCACAACCCCGATGACAAGCCGAGCAATTGGTTCATACTTTTTAACGCGCTTAAACTTTTTCAACCCTCACGCAATACATGAGCGCAAGCCATGGACATAGCACTATAGGTGGAATAGAATATGATGATGGGGGTTATGTGGAGAAGACAAAAAAGGAGAAAGTCTCACATCGACTTGGCTAATCAACGGGCTATGGAGATGCCCATCAATTGATGTCAATGTGAGGAGTTGGGATTGCCATGCAACGGATGCAATAGAGCTATAAGTATATGAAAGCTCAAACTGAAACTAAGTGGGTGTGCATCCAACTTGCTTGCTCATGAAGACCTAGGGCATTTGAGGAAGCCCATTGTTGGAATATACAAGCCAAGTTCTATAATGAAAATTCCCACTAGTATATGAAAGTCATAACTCAAGAGACTCTCTATATGAAGAACATGGTGCTACTTTGAAGCACAAGTGTGGTAAAAGGATAGTAACATTGCCCCTTTTTGCGGGCTTCTTTGGCCCCCTTTTTTTAATGGGGCAATGCTCTAATAATGATGATCATCACACTTTTATTTACTTACAACTCAATATTACAACTCGATACTAGAACAAAGATATGACTCTATATGAATGCCTCCGGCGGTGTACCGGGATGTGCAATGATCTAGCGTAGCAATGACATCAAAAAACGGACAAGCCATGAAAACATCATGCTATCTATCTTACGATCATGCAAAGCAATATGAAAATAAATGCTCAAGTCATGTATATGATGATGATGGAAGTTGCATGGCAATATATCTCGGAATGGCTATGGCAATGCCATGATAGGTAGGTATGGTGGCTGTTTTGAGGAAGATACAATGAGGCTTATGTGTGACAGAGCGTATCGTATCATGGGGTTTGGATGCACCGGCAAAGTTTGCACCAACTCTCGAGGTGAGAAAGGGCAATGCACGGTACCGAAGAGGCTAGCAATGATGGAAGGGTGAGAGTATGTATAATCCATGGACTCAACATTAGTCATAAAGAACTCATATACTTATTGCAAAAGTTTATTAGCCCTCGAAGCAAAGTACTACTATGCATGCCCCTAGGGGGATAGATTGGTAGGAAAAGACCATCGCTCGTCCCCGACCGCCACTCATAAAGAAGACAATCAATAAATACCTCATGCTCCGACTTCGTTACATAACGGTTCACCATACGTGCATGCTACGGGAATCACAAACCTCAACACAAGTATTTCTACAATCCACAACTACCCACTAGCATGACTCTAATATCACCATCTTTATATCGCAAAACTATTGCAAGGAATCAAACACATCATATTCAGTGATCTACAAGTTTTATGTAGGATTTTATGACTAACCATGTGAATGACCAGTTCCTGTCATCTCTCTAAATAGATATAAGTGAAGCACGAGAGTTTAATTCTTTCTACAAAAGATATGCCCACGCTCTAACAAATATAAGTGAAGCGAAAGAGCATTCTACAAATGGCGGTTTTCTATGTAAAGAGAAACAGGCAATCCAAACTTCAAATAATATAAGTGAAGCACATGAAGCATTCTATAAAGCCATACTCAAAGAATATAAGTGAAGTGCAAATAGCATTCTATAAATCAACCAAGGACTATCTCGCACTAGCATGGTGCATAAAAGAAAAATGAAAACTAAATGCAAAAGACGCTACAAGATTTGCACATATCACATAAACGAAACGAATCCGAAAACATACCGATACTTGTTGAAGAAAGAGGGGATGCCTTCCGGGGCATCCCCAAGCTTAGATGCTTGAGTCTCCTTGAATATTTACTTGGGGTGCCTCGGGCGTCCCCAAGCTTGAGCTCTTGCCTCTCTTCCTTCTTCTCACATCGAGACCTTCTCGATCATCGAACACTTCATCCACACAAAACTTCAACAGAAAACTCGGTAAGATCCGTTAGTATAATAAAGCAAATCACTACTCTAAGTACTGTTGCAAACCAATTCAAATTTTGTTTTTGCATTGTGTCTACTGTAGTATAACTTTTTCATGGCTTAATCCACTGATATAAATCGATAGTTTCATCAAAACAAGCAAACTATGCATCAAAAACAGAATCTGTCTAAAACAGAACAGTCTGTAATAATCTGAACATTCACCATACTTATGATACTTGTAAAATTCTGCAAAAATTAGAAAAAATAAACAATTTGTATAGAAAGAAAGTGCAAAAAGAATCATAACCGTTTGACGTTCCAGTAAAAACATAAAAATCGTGCACTACAGCCAAAGTTTCTGTCCTGCACCGCACAAACCAACAAGCATTGTAAACATCCTAAAGGCAAACCTTGGCACATTATTTTTATAATACAATAGAATTGTACAAGGGGATAATTATTTTTGTTGAAAAGTTTCTGTAATCAAGATTCACAAAGTTTCCGTGAGCATGAACAAAGTTCAAGGCTAGCTCCCACTTCAACAATGCTTGTCTTTCTCACTTTTGCTTTTCTTTTTGAAAAGTTTCGGGTTCCCCTCTTTATTTTTGTTGTTTTTAAACTATATAAAAGCACTCAACAGAAATAAATGACTCTCTAAAGCTTCCGGGTTGTCTCCCTGGCAGCGCTTTCTTTAAAGCCATTAAGCTAGGCATATAGTGCTCAAGTAATGAATCCACCCGGATCCCAAGGTATATCAAAGCCAATTTTAATTAGCAATGATTTGTAATTTAGTAGTGAGCACAAAGCAACATATATCAAGCAATGACGAAGTCTAACTCTCTTCCTATGCTTCGGCATGTCATAAAATAACAATTCATGCACACAAAGTAAAGGCCAATGCATAGTATAAGCAGTTTCTTGCAATTTTATCATGTGGGAAACATAGAGAGGTGGAGATATAGTTCATCTCTCATAATAATTGCAAGTAGGAGCAGCAAGTACATGCATATTATATTCATCAAAATCATCATGTGCAATGGTAAAAGGCAACTTATCAATATAATCCTTAATAAGCACAAACTTCTCCGATATAGTGTAGTCGGGAGAATTCAAAAAGATAATAGGACTATCATGCGTGGGTGCAATAGCAACAATTTCATGTTTAACATAAGGAACTATAGCAAGTTCATCTCCATAAGCATAAATCATATTGGCATCTTGGCCACAAGCATAGCAAGCATCATCAAAAAGGGATATTTCAAAAGAATCAAAGGGATCATAACAGTCATCATAGCAATCATCCTTCGGTAAGCACGAAGGGGAATTAAACAATGTATGAGTTGAAGAGTTACTCTCATTAGAAGGTGGGCACGGGTGATAATTCCGCTCTTCCTCCTTTTGTTCTTCGCTCTCCTCCTCATCTTTTTCATCCAATGAGCTCACAGTTTCATCAACTTCTTCTTCCATAGATTCCTGCAAAATATTAGTCTCTTCTTGGATAGCGGAGACTTTCTCAATAAGTGCATTAATATCGGAATTGTATTCATAATTCTCATAGCAATATTTGAGCATAGCTAAATTTTCAGGTCTATAAACAGCATCATCAAAATCTTCAAACTCTTTAAACATAGATTCAATTTCATAAGCACCCATAAAAGCAACAAATTCTTCTATTTGTTCCACATCATAGTAATCATATATACCATTAGCATAAGAAGCTAAGGTTTTATTATCATTAAATATGCATGAAAAGGGAAGGTGTGGAGCCTTCATCCTAGAGCAACAAGTATAATCATATCTCAAGCATAGTTGCCTAGCATACCATTTCAACATATAAATTTGATCCCTAAAATATTCATGTTGATCCAACGTTACTCCCATTACAAAGTTGAATGGGGTTTTCTCAGGATTATCAAAGTAGTACATAATATCTATCACATAATGAGCATCGAGGGTTTTAGGAGGTTCCCCATCTCCATGAGTAGCAAGTACAACTAATTTTTTTGGTATTTCGTGTTTCATATCCATAACTAAAGATAGAGAACAACTAAGAACAGCAAATCAAAATTACTTAGTGATAAAGCAAACAAGCACACACGAGAATATTCACCCCACGCTATTGCTCCCCGGCAACAGCGCCAAAAAAAGGTCTTGATAACCCACAAGTATAGGGGATCATTGTAGCCTCTTTCGATAAGTAAGAGTGTCGAACCCAACGACGAGCTAAAGGTAGAACAAATAATCCCTCAAGTTCTATCGACCACCGATACAACTCTACGCATGCTTGACGTTCACTTTACCTAGAACAAGAATAAAACTAGAAGTACTTTTGTAGGTGTTTTTGGATAGGTTTGCAAGAATATAAAGAGCACGTAAATAAAATCTAGGGGCTGTTTAGATAAAGACACAACTAAATTAGTTTTAGTAAAGAGCTTTTTGCCACGAGAAAGTTATTTGTCCCTAGGCAATCGATAACTAGACCGGTAATCATTATTGCAATTTTATTTGAGGGAGAGCATAAGCTAACATACTTTCTCTACTTGGATCATATGCACTTATGATTGGAACTCTAGCAAGCATCCGCAACTACTAAAGATCATTAAGGTAAAACCCAACCATAGCACTGAAGCATCAAGTCCTCTTTATCCCATACGCAACAACCCCCTTACTCGGGTTTGTGTTTCAGTCACTCACGCAACCCACTATAAGCGAATCATGAATGTATTGCAACACCCTACAGCGGGGATCCCTCACGCTTGCGCGACACGGAGAGCACCATAGGACAGCACCAATAATAAAACATGCAACTCAAACCAATTTTGATCATCAAATAACCCATAGGACAAAACAGATCTACTCAAACATCATAGGATAGCCATATATCATTGGGAAATAATATATAGCATTGAGCACCATGTTTAAGTAGAGATTAGAGCGGGTAAGAGAGAGGTTACACCGCTGCATAGAGGAGGGAAGAGTTGGTGATGATGGCGGTGAAGTTGTTGGTGAAGATTGCGGTGATGATCATGGCCCCCGGTGGCACTCCGGCGCCACCGGAAGCGAGGGGGAGAGAGAGCCCCTCCTTCTTCTTCTTCCTTGACCTCCTCCCTAGATGGGAGAAGGGTTTCCCCTCTGGTCCTTGGTCTCCATGGCATGGGAGGGGCGAGAGCCCCTCCGAGATTGGATCTGTCTCTCTGTCTCTCTCTGTTTCTGCGTTCTGGGATTCTGCCCTGGCACCGTTTCTTTTATATCTGGAGATCCGTAACTCCGATTGGATTGAAACCTTCGCCCAGATCTTTTTCCAAAAATTAGCTTTCTTGCCGCCAAAGTAGAGCATCAACCGCCTTACGGATGGCCCACGAGGGTCAGGGGCGTGCCTGCCTGGAGTGGGCGTGGGCCCCACCCTCGTGGCCACCTCGGGCACCGTCTCGCGTTGATTTTACTTCCCAAAAATCATAAATATTCCAAAATAATTCTCCGTCCATTTTATCCCGTTTGGACTCCGTTTGATATGGGGTTTCTGCGAAACATAAAACATGCAACAAACAGGAACTGGCACTGGGCACTGGATCAATATGTTAGTCCCAAAAATAGTATAAAAAGTTGCCAAAAGCATATGAAAGTTGAATAATATTGGCATGGAACAATCAAAAATTATAGATACGACGGAGACGTATTGGGCCGCGCCAGCAAGGAAGAAGCAATTGTTCTCCCAGGACCGCGTGGAAACAAAGAAAGTGACGGTTGATGGTAGTGACTCAGGCCTACCTTCACCATCGGCGCCAGCGTCCCCCCTGAGCAGGAAGGTGCGCTCGTCGCCTTCCTTTGGGCAAACTCAGATGTGTTCACCAAGAAGGCGTCTGATTTGTTTGGAGTATCGAGGGAGGTAATCGAGCACCGCTTAGCGGTGTGCCCCAATGCACGCCCCATCAAACAAAAGGCTCGGTGCCAGGCGCCAGAGAAGCAAGAATTTATCGTCCATGAGGTGCACAAGCTGCAAGAAGCTGGAGTCATCCGAGAGGTGCGCCACTTGGAGTGGCTCGCCAACCCAGTCGTCATCCGCAAGAAGGGGGGCAAGGAGCGCATGTGCGTCAACTTCACGAGCCTCGACATGGCCTGCCCCCAGGACCCCTTTTCGCTGCCGCGCATCGACCAGATCGTGGACTCCACCACCGGGTGCGACCTACTGTGCCTCCTAGATGCCTTCTCGGGCTACCATCAGATAGATGGCGGCAGAAGATGTGGAGAGGACAGCCTTCATCTCCCCTTGCAGCGAATTCTGCTACACCTGCATGCCTTTCGGCTTGAGGAGTGCTGGTGCCACCTTCCAGCGGCTAATGCGCATCACGCTGGGGCCTCAGCTGGGAAGGAACGCGGAGGCTTATGTCGATGACATCGTGGTCAAAACGCGTGAGGCCAGAACGCTCATCAAAGATCTAGAGGAGACATTCACCAACTTGCGCAAGGTCCACCTAAAGCTCAACCCCGACAAGTGCGTCTTTGGAGTCCCATCTGGCAAGCTCCTCAGCTTCCTCATATCCCACTGAGGAATCAAAGCCAACCCATAGAAGGTCATGGCCATCAAGAGGATGCGCGCTCCCCGGACCCTCAAGGAAATGCAGCGATTGGTGCGGTGCATGGCCTCCCTAGGGCGCTTCATCTCCAAGTTCGGCGAGCGAGCCTTGCCATTCTTCAAGCTCATGAAGACGCCCGGTCCCTTCGAATGGACTCTTGAGGCAGACACGGCCTTTGAAGATCTCAAGAGGTACCTCACGAGCCCGCATCATGGTCACACCGCGCCCTCGCGAGCCCTTGCCCTTTACATGGCAGCCACCCCCAGACGGCCAGTGCAGCGTGGCGGTATGGGAGGAGCGTGTCAGTGCTAAGGAGAAACCTTCCAAGCCTCGTGAGCTTCCCGAGTCCCCCGGGCCTCACGAGCCCTCCGAGCCCCGCGAGCCTCACGAGCCCCCCAAGCCTCACGAGCCACCCATGGAGCAAGCTGCCTCAACCGCCTTGCACCTCATCGAGCACCCCGTGTACTTCGTCAGCACAGTGTTGAGGGATGTGCGTGAGCGCTACCCCATGTAGCAGAAGCTCGTCCTCGCGCTTCTCGTCGCCTCCAGGAAGCTGCACCACTATTTCCATGGCCACCCCATTAAGGTCATTTCTGCGTACCCCCTCGAGCAAGTCCTAGCAGCCCCAACACAGCTGGCCGAGTCGCAAAATGGAACATCGAGCTGCAGGCCTTCCAGCTGGAGTTCTTCACCACCAGGGTCATCAAGGGTGCGGCCCTCGCCGACTTCGTGGTAGAATGGACGGCCCCGTGTGAGGAAGAACCTCGCGAAAACAAGTCCCTCCTGCCTGGGGACGAGGCACCCAGTGGCTTAGGTGGTAACATAACACATTTCAAGAAAAATTTGCTTATGTGACATGAAGTTAATGAGGAGAGAGATGCTTGTGGTAACATAATATGTTACTGTAACGTAACACACCCCGAGGTAAAATGAGTCTATATCTCAATTAATGAAGGCTTGCATGTTACCATCTATATGTTACTACCCATTATGAAGGTAGTAACTTAGACTAGTAATAACATATGCATGTTACTACTCCCTCCGTCCAGTGAAAAGTGTACATATAAATTTTTTAGGACAAATTATGGAGTGGAGTAGAAATGCATTGGAAAGGTGCAAGCCACCATCTCTCTCCTCATTAATTACCCAACCCTCAATGACTAAGTGCATGTAGAAATTAAGGACATCATATGTAGAATGTTATTGGTCTTGATTACCATGTGATGAGAGAGAAACATTTTTTCCTACTTTAAAGTGTATTGGGAAGATAAAAGTACACTCTTTTGTGGACAAATTTTAAAGCCAAATGTACACTCTGGAATGGACGGAGGGAGTAGTCTATGTTACTCCCCACTATGACTAGCCTAAGAGCATCTCCAACAGGTGCGCTATCTTAGCCGTGCAATGTGAAAAACGACCATTCTGCACGCGCGCGACCGAAATCGGCGCTCCAGCAGACACGCTAAAATCATGCGCGCGGCAAAGTTGGTTTAGTGCGCTGGGGAAAACGGCATTGCGAGCGGCTTATTTGGTGGCGAGGACATATACCTAGGGTAGGCTCCTAGGCCTGACCTACATACCCTACCCAAGGACACCGCATACAAGAATCCAAGGCCCACAAAGTTACGAAGGCGTCGCCAACTGGGATACCTGCAACTTACAAGTCACTCGGAGGAGGGATTCACTCGGTGATCTCACCAACACTCGACTGTCACTGCTCACTCGAAGTACCAAGCGTCACTCGACCACAGAAGGCTTAGAGTCACCCCGAGATAGCAACAGTCAAGAGATCAGTTCGCCGTCATAAAGAACATCTAATGTTGGCGTTACCTGTAACTCTTGCATCCTTTAACCTCTCAATTGAACCCTTGGGTGACGGGGCATTCATGAAGGGCCAGCAGACTTTATATAAGCCGCCCCTCTACCCCTGCACAAGGGTTCGCACCGTCTATAACTCAACACTCCAGAAAAACAAAGCTCCCGCAGCACCGAGGCGTAGGGTCTTTACCTCTTCTGAGAGGGGCCTGGACTCGTAAATCCAAGTGTACAACCACACCATAGCTAGACTCTGCCCTCTCATACGTACCCATATACTCTACTACCAGATTTGTTCCCATGACACTTGGCGCCCACCTTGGGGCAGGCGTCTAAGCGGCTTCCTGCATGGTTGCGTTTTTCATCATCTTCACCATGGTTTCCGGCGGCGGACTGTCCCTGGGTTGTGAGATCTGTCTTGGCGCTCTCAGCTTCATCGTCGATGATTCGGCGTGGCTCCAAGAAGCCCCTCTGGACGTAGAGGCGATCCCTATTCGCGGGGCAGCGCACTTCCGTGCAAGCTCCTACGGTGTCCTCCTCCGGCAGCCGTCGAATCAGTATCAGTCGGCTCCAGTGGCGTTTCCCCTGCCCACTGCTCGCCGTCACAAATGATACGGTCGCTCTCGGCTCCAGCGGTGGGTGAGGCACGCGGTGGCTCGTCAGTCTTCCACTCTGCAGATCGCGGCGATCAAGCCTGATGAATCCCTCTACGACATGTTCGATCAGTTGTCAGACCACTCTGATGTTCCATCCGAGTGTGAGAGTAGTGACTCGGCGGTGGAGGTATTTATGGACGGCTCTCATCGTAGCCCGCCAGGGATTCCCCATGATGGAGATGGGAGCGATGGTCCGTCGCATATCAATGACGAGTATTACCTGCATCCCCTCGCTGCTGAACAAAGGGAAGAGCTATTGCACATGAACGATCAAGTCCTTCAGACTCCCATCGCTGGCACGACCGCCAAGGCCCGGGCTTTGGAAGCTGTGCACATAGCCACTCTGGCTGAACGCACGCGTCTTGAGGAGCTCCAGAAATCGCTCGACGACCGCAGTCGCAGGCAACCCACAAACTCCAATCGACGGCAGCGGAAACTGTTCCCGAGTGGATCGCAAAACGAGTACTAGGTATTCGGCACTCCGATTCAAAACGTAGCCGCCGCTGCGCGGATTGCATATTCTATCCAGCCGTCTGATACGTCTCCAACGTATCTATAATTTATGAAGTACCCATGCCATGTTTACAACAATTTTAAATGGTTTTGGTATGATTTGATTAGAACTAACCCGAACTGACACTGTTTTCAGCAAAACTACCGTGGTGTCGTTTTTTGTGCAGAAATAAAAGTTCTCGGAATGGGCTGAAAATTTATGGTGATTTTTAGGGACCAAAAGAGAACCCCGAGGCACAAGAGTTGAACCAGAGCTTCATGAGGAAGCGGCAAGGGTGGAGAGCGCGCCCCCTTGGCTTGTCGCTGCCTCGTGGACCCTCTTGACTTGAGACCGATGCCAAAAATTCCTATAAATACCAAAACCCCAGAAAGAAACCTAGATCGGAAGTTCCGCCGCTGCAAGCCTCTATAGCCACAAAAAATCGATCTAGGCCCTCTCCGGCACCCTGCCGGAGCGGGCCATCATCACCGGAGGCCATGGAGGAGGAAGCCGGAGGGGGCCATCATCACCATGGAGGCCAAGGACCAGAGGGAGAACCTCTCCCCATCTAGGGGGGAGGCCATGGAGGAGGAAGCGCAAGGGGGAGACCCTCTCCCCCTCTCTCTCAGTGGCGCCGGAGTGCTGATGACCCACAAGTATAGGGGATCTATCATAGTCCTTCCGATAAGTAAGAGTGTCGAACCCAACAAGGAGCAGAAGGAAATGACAAGCGGTTTTCAGCAAGATATTCTCTGCAAGCACTGAAATTATCGGTAACAGATAGTTGTGTGATAAGATAATTCGTAATGGGTAACAAGTAACAAAAGTAAACAAGGTGCAGCAAGGTGGCCCAATCCTTTTTGTAGCAAAGGACAAGCTTGGACGAACTCTTATATAATGCAAAGCGCTCCCAAGGACACATGGGAAATGTTGTCAAGTTAGTTCTCATCATGCTCATATGATTCGCGTTCGTTACTTTGATAATTTGATATGTGGGTGGACCGGTGCTTGGGTGCTGCCCTTCCTTGGACAAGCATCCCACTTATGATTAACCCCTCTCGCAAGCATTCGCAACTACGAAAGAAGAATTAAGATAAATCTAACCATAGAATGAAACATATGGATCCAAATCAACCCCTTACGAAGCAACGCATAAACTAGGGTTTAAGCTTCTGTCACTCTAGCAACCCATCATCTACTTATTACTTCCCAATGCCTTCCCCTAGGCCCAAACAATGGTGAAGTGTCATGTAGTCGCCGTTCACATAACACGACTAGAGGAAAGACAACATACATCTCATCAAAATATCGAACGAATACCAAATTCACATGATTACTTATAACAAGACTTCTCCCATGTCCTCAGGAAAAAACGTAACTACTCACAAAGCATATTCATGTTCATAATCAGAGGAGTATTCATTATCATTAAGGATCTGAACATATGATCTTCCACCGAATAAACCAACTAGCATCAACTACAAGGAGTAATAAACACTACTAGCAACCCATAGGTACCAATCTGAGGTTTTATGACAAAGATCGGATACAAGAGATGAACTAGGGTTTGAGAGGGGATGGTGTTGGTGAAGATTTTGATGGAGATTGACGCCCTCTCAATGAGAGGATTGTTGATGATGACGATGGCTTCGATTTCCCCCTCCCGGAGGGAAGTTTCCCCGGTAGAACAGCTTCGCCGGAGCCCTAGATTGGTTCTGCCCAAGTTCCGCCTCGAGACGGTGGCACTTCGTTCCGAAAGCTTTCTTCTGATTTTTTCTAGGTCAAAACACACCATATAGCAGAAGATGGGCGTCGGGGGCCTGCCAGGTAGCCCACAAGACCGGAGGGCGCCCCAGGGGGTAGGGCGCGCCCTCCACCCTTGTGGATGCTAGGTGGCCCCCCTCTGGTGCTTTATTTGCCCAATATTTTTTATATATTCCAAAAATATTCTCCGTGAAGTTTCAGGACTTTTGGAGTTGTGCAGAATAGGTTTCTAATATTTGCTCCTTTTCCAGTCCGGAATTCTAGCTGCCGGCATTCTCCCTCTTCATGTAAACCTTATAAAATAAGAGAGAAAAGGCATAAGTATTGTGATACAATGTGTAATAACAGCCCATAATGCAATAAATATTGATATAAAAGCATGATGCAAAATGGACGTATCAATTCCCCCAAGCTTAGACCTCGCCTTGTCCTCAAGCGAAAGCCGATATCGAAAAATATGTCTGCATGTTTAGAGACAGAGGTGTCGACAAAATAAAGTACGGACATGAGGGCATCATGATCATCTTTAGAACAGCAACATATATTGTCATATAATTTCTTATGCTAAAGTAACAGTTTGTTCACAAATTAAAGTATGAATCGGAAAATTCATAAAAAACTAACAAACTATTATCTCAGTCATTGAAGCAATTGCAATTTATCATAACATTGGAAAGAGTCAATTCAAGAGCTTTTCAGCAAGTCCACATACTCAACTATCATTTAATCTTTCGCAGTTGCTAACACTCACGCGATACTTATGGGTTCAAAGTTTCAATAGGACACGGAGAAAGATAGGGGCTTATAGTTTTGCCTCCCAACCTTTTACCTCAAGGGTAATGTCAACAATAATACTTTGTGATAACCTACATCCGAGTGGATATATATATCCGGATCTCTCCAACACATAGTGCTTGCCAAAGGAAAAAGTGTAAAAGGAAAGGTGATGAACACCATGACTCTTGTATAAGGGTAGGAGATAAAAGTAAAAGATAGGCCCTTCGCAGAGGGAAGCAGAGGCTGTCATGCGCTTTTATGGTAGGATGCACAAAATCTTAATGCAAAAGAACGTCACTTTATATTGCCGCTTATGATAAAGAACTTTATTATGCAGTCCGTCGCTTTTATTTCTTCCATATCACGAGTTCGTATGAAGCTTATTTTCTTCACACTAATAGATCATACATATTTAGAGAGCAATTTTTATTGCTTGCACCAATGACAACTTACTTGAAGGATCTTACTCAATCCATAGGTAGGTATGGTGGACTCTCATGGCAAAACTGGTTTAAGGGATGTTTGGAAGCACAAGTAGTATCTCTACTTGGTGCAAAGAATTTGGCTAGCATGAGAGGGAAAGGCAAGCTCGACATGTTGGATGATCCATGGCAATATAACTTCTATTCGGATATAAGAAAACATAACCCATTATGTTGTCTTCCTTGTCCAACATCAACTTTTTAGCATGTCATATTTTAATGAGTGCTCAAAATTACAAAAGATGTCCAAGATAGTATATTTATATGTGAAGCCTCCCTTTCTTTATTACTTCCTATTAATTGCAACAATGACCAAAATTATGTTTGTAAACTCTCAACAACTTTTATTCATCATACTCTTTATATGTGAAGTCATTACTCCCCATAAGATCAATGTATGATCTTTTTATTTCCTTTTATTCTTTATTTTATTTAATTCCCTCAACATCATAGCAAAATAGCAAATCCCTCAACTCAAAACTACTCTTTATTATATATAACTCATGGACTCAATTACATAGATAGAGATCAAAACAAAACTCAAAGCTAGATCATACTAAAAACTTTATTCTACTAGATCAAGATATAACCAAAAGGATCGAACTAAGAAAAACGATAAAGATAAAAGATGTGATGGTGATATGATACCGGGGCACCTCCCCCAAGCTTGGCAGTTGCCAAGGGGAGTACCCATACCCATGTATTTATGTCTCTTTCTTCAGATGTGGTGATGATGGAATTGTTGATGAAGTAGTGCCAAACTTCGAGCGAAGGAGAAACTCCAATCTACGAATGATGCTCTGGAGGGTAATGATATGCTCTTGCAACAGAATATTTTCACGGGTAAGATAATTGTTTTGCACATGAACAAATTCAATGATCTTAAAAGCTTCAATTTCAATAGGGGTAAGATGATTGTAGTAAGGTTGAAGGATGTCTTCTTCTGCTGCCGGAACTTGATCTTCTGTGGCCTTCTTGATCTTATCACCCTCGTTGATTTCCCCAAGTTCTTCTCTCTTCATCTCCATCTTCATTATCCAAGCATTGTCGCCCGCGTTGTTGGAGGAGGGAGGCGACATGATGCTTGGCCTTGAAAAACTCTGGCAGAAAACAGCTCAAAACGAAAACAGGGGATATTGCCGTGGTACGGTGGTCAAAACCTTCGGGAGATTATATAATGAATTTTGACCAACCAAAAGAAGTATTATGCAAGAAAACGGAGTCCGAAGGGCACACGAGGTGGCCATAAGGCAGGGGGCGCGCCCGGGGGGTAGGGCAGGCCCTCCACCCTTGTGGATACCTCGTGTCTCTTTCGGACTACTTTTAATTTTCCTTTTTTTTAATATTCCAAAACGGAGAAAAATTTCTATTAGAATAGTTTCGGAGTCGGTTTACTTACCGTACCACATACCTATTCCTTTTCGGAGTCTGAAACGTTCTGGAAAGTTCCCTTACGTACTCCTTTGGGGTTACGGTATCAATTATATTGGTCTAAACATTTATGGGAGTACCTGAGATATAATGTTTGATCATTTGACCGTTTACCACCTTCGGATTTGTGCCTTCGGCGTTATTGATTTTTATGGCACCAGAACGATAGACCTCCTCGATAATTTAAGGACCTTCCCATTTAGAGAGAAGCTTTCCTGCAAAAAAACTAAAACGAGAGTTGTATAGCAAAACATGATCACCTACGTTAAACTCACGCTTTTGTATCCTCTTGTCATGCCATCTTTTAACTTTTTCTTTAAACAACTTGGAATTCTCATAGGCTTGGGTTCTCCATTCATCAAGCGAGCTAATGTCAAATAACCTCTTCTCACCGGCAAGTTTGAAGTCATAATTGAGCTCTTTAATAACCCAATATGCCTTATGTTCTAATTCAAGAGGTAAGTGACAAGCCTTTCCATAAACCATTTTATATGGAGACATACCCATAGGGTTCTTATAAGCAGTTCTATAAGCCCATAATGCATCATCAAGTTTCTTAGACCAATTCTTCCTAGATCTATTAACAGTCTTTTGCAAAAATCAATTTAATCTCTCTATTGCTCAATTCTACTTGACCACTAGACTAAGGATGATATAGAGATGCAATTCTATGGTTATCATTATACTAAGCAAGCATTTACGGAAAGCACCATGAATAAAATGTGAACCACCATCAGTCATTAAATATCTAGGGACTCCAATCCTCAGAAAAATAACTTCTTTAAGCATCTTAACAGAAGTGTTATGATCAGCACTACTAGTTGGAATAGCTTCTACCCACTTAGTAACGTAATCAACAACAACTAAAATATGTGTATACCCATTAGAGGAAGGAAAAGGTCCCATATAATCAAAACCCCAAACATCAAATGGTCCAATAACAAGTGAATAATTCATAGGCATTTCCTGACGTCTACTAATATTGCCAATTCACTGGCATTCATCACAAGACAAGACAAACTTACGAGCATCCTTGAAAAGAGTAGGCCAATAAAAACCGGATTGCAATACCTTGTGTGCAGTTCTATCTCTAGTGTGGTGTCCTACGTAAGACTCGGAGTGGCACTTGCATAGGATATGTCCCTGTTCATGCTCAGGTACACAACGTCTGATAACGCCATCTACTCCTTCTTTAGTAAGGTGTGGGTCATCCCAAAAGTAATGTCTTCAATCATAGAAAACCTTTTCTTTTGCTGGTATGTGAAACTAGGTGGTATAAATTTAGCAACAATGTAATTAGCATAATCAGCATACCATGGAGTATTACGAGAAGCATTTATGATAGCTAATTGTTCATCAGGAAAGCTATCATCTATAGGCAGTGGGTCATCAAGAACATTTTCTAATCTAGACAAGTTGTCTGCAACGGGGTTCTCAGCTCCCTTTCTATCAATAATATACAAATCAAATTCTTGTAACAAGAGAACCCATCTAATAAGTCTAGGTTTAGCATCTTTCTTTTCCATAAGATATTTAATAGCAGCATGATCGGTGCGAACAGTTACTTTGGAATCAACAATATAAGATCTGAACTTATCACAAGCAAAAACAACTGCTAAAAATTCTTTTTCAATAGTAGCATAATTTCTTTGGGCACTGTCTAGAGTTTTACTAGCATAATGAATAACATTTAATTTCTTATCAACTCTTTGCCCTAGAACAGGACCAACAGCATAATCACTAGCATCGCACATAATTTCAAAGGGTAAATTCCAATCAGGTGGCTGAACAATAGGTGCAGAAATCAAGGCTTTCTTAAGTATTTCAAATGCTTCTGCACAATCAACATAAAAACAAAAGGAACATCTTTTTGCAAGAGATTAGTGAGAGGCCTAGAAATTTTAGAGAAGTCTTTAATAAACCTCCTATAGAAACCAGCGTGACCAAGGAAACTTCTTATACCTTTGATATCTTTAGGACACGACATCTTTTCAATAGCATCTACTTTAGCTTTATCAACTTCAATACCTCTTTTAGAAATTTTATGCCCCAAGACAATACCTTCAATAACCATAAAGTGGCACTTCTCCCAATTCAAGACAAGGTTAGTTTCTTCACATCCCTGCAAAACTCGATCAAGGTTGCTTAAGCAATCATCAAAAGAAGTTCCGTAAACGGAGAAATCATCCATGAAAACCTCAACAATCTTTTCACAAAAATCAGAGAATATAGCAGTCGTACATCTTTGAAAGGTAGCAGGTGCATTGCATAAACCAAAAGTCATACGGATATAAGCAAAGGTACCGAAAGAGCAAGTAAAAGTCATCTTCTCCTGATCATCTTTTGACACAGGTATTTGAGAAAAGTCAGAATAACCATCTAGAAAGCAAAAATGTGTATGTTTGGATAGTCTTTCTAGAATTTGATCAATAAAAGGTAGGGGGTAATGATCTTTCCTAGTAGCTTTATTCAATTTGCAAAAATCAATTACCATTCTATAACCTGTAACAATTCTTTGTGGAATCAATTCATTCTTATCATTAGGAACAATATTAATACCTCCCTTCTTAGGGACACAACAAACGGGACTTACCCATCTACTATCAACAATAGGATAAATTATGCCTGCCTCCAGAAGCTTTAGTATTTCATTTCTTACCACTTCTTTCATTTCGGAATTTAACCGTCGTTGGTGATCAACAACTGGTTTAGCATCATGCTCCAAATCAATTTTGTGCTGACATAGAGTGGGACTAATGCCCTTAACATCATCCAGAGTATATCCAATAGCAGCACAGTGCTTCTTCAGAGTTTTCAATAATTTCTTTTCTTCATGCTCTGAAAGGTTAGCACTAATAATAATAGGATATATCTTCTTTTCATCAAGATAAGCATATTTCAAAGTATCGGGTAATTGTTTAAGCTCAAACACGGGATCACCCTTGGGTGGAGGAGGATCTCCAAGGATTTCAACAGGCAAATTGTGTTTCAAGACAGGCCCTTGTTTAAAGAATATTTCATCTATTTCCCTTCTTTCATTCATAAACATATCATTTTCATGGTCTAGCAAATATTGTTCTAAAGGATCAGTAGGAGGCACGACAATAGAAGCAAGACCAATAATTTCATCCTTACTAGGCAATTCTTTATCATGGGGTTGTCTATGAAATTTAGAGAAATTAAAATCATGAGACATATCCCCTAAACCAAAAGTAACAATATCTTTCTCGCAGTCTATCTTAGCATTAACAGTATTCAAGAAAGGTCTACCAAATATAATGGGACAACAATCATCTTGCGGGGAACCAAGAACAAGAAAATCAGTAGGGTATTTAATTTTCCCACACAAGACTTCAACATCTCTAACAATCACAATTGGTGATATAGTGTCTCTATTGGCAAGCTTAATAGTAACATCAATATCTTCTATCTCAACAGGTGCAATATCATTCATAATTTCTTGGTATAAGGTATAAGGAATTGCACTCACACTAGCACCCACATCAAATAAGCCATGATAACAATGATCTCCTATTTTAACAAAAACAACAGGCATGCCAACAACAGGTCTATGTTTATCTTTAATATCAGGTTTAGCAATTCTAGCAACTTCATCACAGAAATAAATAACATGCCCATCAATATTATCGACCAAGAGATCTTTAACCATAGCAATACTAGGTTCAACTTTAATTTGTTCAGGGGGTGTAGGTGTTCTAGTATAACTCTTACGAACCACAGTTGAAGCTTTAGCATTTTCCTTTATTCTAACAGGAAAAGGTGGTTTCTCAATATAAGCAGTAGGAACAATAGGATCAACATTATAAGTAATAGTTTCTTCTTCAACTTTACTAGGTTCTACTACTTTCACTTCAATGGGAGGATGATATTTAAACCACTTCTCCTTAGGGAGATCAACATGAGTAGCAAATGATTCACAAAAAGAAGCTATTATCTCAGAGTCAGGTCCATATTTAGTGCTGAAATCACGAAAGGTATCGGTATCCATAAAAGATTTAACACAATCAAACTTTAGGTTTATACCTGACTCCTTACCTTCGTCGAGTTCCGAATCTTCAGAGTTGCGTTTAATTCTTTCCAATAAATCTCATTTGAATTCAATAGTCTTCTTCATAAAAGAACCAGTACAAGAAGTATCGAGCATGGATCGATCATTATGAGAAAGCCGAGCATAAAAATTCTGAATAATACTTTCTCTTGAGAGCTCATGATTGAGGCATGAATATAACATTGACTTAATCCTCCCCCAAGCTTGAGCGATACTTTCTCCTTCATGAGGCCAAAAGTTATATATATAATTTTGATCACAATGAACCAGATGCATAGGATAAAACTTCTGATGAAATTCCAATTTCAATAGGCTGTAGTTCCAAGATCTAATATCATCACATAGCCTAAACCATGTCAATGACTTTCCCTTCAAAGATAAAGGGAAGACCTTCTTATTGACAACATCCTCGGGCATACCTGCAATTTTAAATAATCCACAAACTTCATCCACATACATTAGGTGCATATTGGGATGTAATGTTCCATCTCCTTCATAAGGATTAGCCAGCAGTTTGTCTATCATACCCGAAGGAATTTCATAATAAATATTTTCAGTAGGTGCAGTAGGTTGAGGAGCAACTCTTTGCTCTTCTGGTCGAGGTGAAGATACCCCAAACAAGCCCCTCAAAGGATTATTTTCCATAGTAACAGGTGACTGTAAATTTTAGCAAATTATAAAAATGTTTCCTTACCAAATTCCACTTACCAAAGGCGCTCCACTCCCGGGCAATGGCACCAGAAAAGATTCTTGATGACCCACAAGTATAGGTGATCTATCGTAGTCCTTTCGATAAGTAAGAGTGTCGAACCCAACGAGGAGCAGAAGGAAATGACAAGCGGTTTCCAGCAATGTATTCTCTGCAAGCACTGAAATTATCGGTAACAGTTAGTTGTGTGATAAGATAATTCGTAACGGGTAACAAGTAACAAAAGTATAAAAGGTGCAGCAAGGTGGCCCAATCCTTTTTGTAGCAAAGGACAAGCCTGGACGAACTCTTATATAATGCAAAGCGCTCCCGAGGACACATGGGAATTGTTGTCAAGTTAGTTTTCATCATGCTCATATGATTCGCATTCGTTACTTTGATAATTTGATATGTGGGTGGACCGGTGCTTGGGTGATGCCCTTCCTTGGACAAGCCTCCCACTTATGATTAACCCCTCTCGCAAGCGTCCGCAACTGTGAAAGAAGAATTAAGATAAATCTAACCATGGCATGAAACATATGGATCCAAATCAGCCCCTTACAAAGCAACGCATAAACTAGGATTTAAGCTTTTGTCACTCTAGCAACCCATCATCTACTTATTAATTCCCAATGCCTTCCCCTAGGCCCAAACAATGGTGAAGTGTCATGTAGTCGACGTTCACATAACACCACTAGAGGAAAGACAACATACATCTCATCAAAATAGCGAACGAATACCAAATTCACATGATTACTTATAACAAGACTTCTCCCTTGTCCTCAGGAACAAAAGTAACTACTCACAAAGCATATTCATGTTCGTAATAAGAGGAGTATTAATTATCATTAAGGATCTGAACATATGATCTTCCACCGAATAAACCAACTAGCATCAACTACAAGGAGTAATCAACACTACTAGCAACCCACAGGTACCAATCTGAGGTTTTGAGACAAAGACCGGATACAAGAGATGAACTAGGGTTTGAGAGGAGATGCTGCTGGTGAAGATGTTGATGGAGATTGACCCCCTCTCGATGAGAGGATCGTTGGTGGTGACAATGGCTTCGATTTCTCCCTCCCGGAGGGAAGTTTCCCAGCAGAACAGCTCCACCAGAGCCCTAGATTGGTTCTGCCCAAGTTCCGCCTCGAGACGGCGGCGCTTCATCCCGAAAGCTTTGTTCTAATTTTTTTCCATGTCAAAACACACCATATAGTAGAAGATGGGCGTCGGGGGCCTACCAGGTGGCCCACTAGACCGGAGGGCGCGCCCTCCACCCTTGTGGATGGCAGGTGGCCCCCCTCTGGTGCTTTCTTCGCCCAATATTTTTTATATATTCCAAAAATATTCTCCGTGAAGTTTTGGGACTTTTGGAGTTGTGCAGAATAGGTCTCTAATATTTGTTCCTTTTCCAGTCCAGAATTCCAGCTGCCGGCATTCTCCCTCTTCATGTAAACCTTATAAAATAAGAGAGAAAGGGCATAAGTATTATGATATAATGTGTAATAACAGCCCATAATGCAATAAATATTGATATAAAAGCATGATGCAAAATGGACGTATCAAGTGCCGCCGGGGGAACCATCGCCGCGGTGATCGTCTTCATCAACATCACCATCTTCATCACCTTCCTCATATCGTTTAAGAGGTCCACTCTCCTGCACCCCGCTGTAATCCCCTACTTGAACATAGTGCTTTATGCCACATATTATGATCTACTAGCACATATGCCCGTGCGTTGCAACGGAGATATTTTTTTACGAGAAGCATCAGAGAGATAATTGATGTGTCCATCAAAACGGTCTCCATAGTGGTGGGGCTACAGAGCGAGGAGCTGCGATGTTCTCAAGGGTCATGTTTGGCCCACGAGATCTTAATAGTAATGGGGTTGGTCGGAGTGGTGGCCACCACCCAACTTGTGCCTTTTTTTTCTTCGTGTCCGCCACCGTGTCTAGGTTGTGGTTGCCTCCTCATTTTGTGGTAGCACGGCGACCTTCAGGGCATAGTTGCTTCGACCACTCCCTCATATGATGGCGTAACAGATATAGTACAAATTGCAGCGAATCCCATTTCATTGGTATAATCAACACATAACCAGGTAGGCCCTACTTTACCAGGTTTTATTCTCTGTAATTATTTCAGCGATCACTTGCCCACATATTTTTAGTCAAAGCCAAACCAACATCTCCTCTTTTATTGCTATGTGCCCACAATTTCTTTTAATTATAGTCAACAAACATATTCTTTTTTATTGTCAAATAGCACGTCGGATGCACAACAGTTCAAGTCTGGCCAGGCAAGTGGCAGGCACCAAAACGACATGTGTTTGTAAGGCACGAACACAAATCCAAAATAACCACTGAGTTGAAGGATCAAATTCATGACCTCAAAAACTCGACCACGTGCTGCTAGCCACTCGAACAAATAGCTCCTGCTAACAAATGGCCAGTGTGAATGTTTAATAATATACTGTAGCCTACCATTCAAAACATTTTTTCCTCATCTTATTGAACTCATCAAAAAATAAATTAATAATTATGATATCTCGAATATTCTTCGAAACATGAAAATTTATTGAAATTCACAAAAAATTAAAAACATGAACCTTTTAAAAGAAAACGAACATTTTTTGAATATGTGAACAATTTTTGAAAATGAAATATGTTTTGAACATTGAAACACTTTTCGAAAACATGTTTTCTAACACAAGCATTACTTTGAATTTGTGAACGTTTCAATAAAAATGAATATTTTTTGAATTTGTATCATTTTCGAAATGCAATTTATTTTGAAAATATCAAACAATTTGGGAAAACTTAAAAACAATTAAAATGCGAAAAATTTCAATAGTTTTCAATAAATTCCGGAATGGGAAGAAAAATCTAAAATTTGGAAAGATTTCAAAATGGTAAAAATATAATAAATTCTGGAGATTTTACAAAAATTTAATTAAAAACTAAAATTCTAAAAAATTGAATTTATAAAAAAGGAAAAAACAAAAAGAAACTTGGAAGAGAAAAAAGAAAAAGGAAAGAGAAAATAAAAAGGGAAAAGAAGCAGAACAGAGAAAAAAATAAAAACGGGCCGTCCCAATACTGGGCGACATATGCGAAACTTCATCTATTTTTGGCCCAGTGCGGTAAATAATGGTTCTCAGCTGCATGGATAGGACATAAATGGGCTCGGCCTCAGCGCGCGCGGCCACGTACGAAATTTTGGATAAAACTGTTTCTTTTATGGCAGATGGACACATAAAAAATTAGTACCACCTTGGATAGAACAAAAAATCGGTGGTGAACGGATGAAAAAATCGAAGAAACGCACCTTGCTTTATTAGTAGGTATAGAAATGATGTGTTGCCATCCTATGATGTTCTGAGTAGATTTCTTTTGTCTTTGGGTTGATTGATGATCTAGATTGGTTTGAGTTGTATGTTTTATTTTGGTGCTGTCCTATGGTGCCTTCCGTGCCGCGCACACGTGAAGGATTCCCGTTATAGGGTGCTGCAAGACGTTCATGATTCGTTTATAGTGGGTTGCTAGAGTGTCAGAAGCTTAAACCCGAGTAAGGGGGTTGTTGCGTATGGGATAAATGGGACTTGATACTTTAATGCTATGGTTGAGTTTTACCTTAATGATCTTTAGTAGTTGCGGATGCTGGCTAGAGTTCCAACCATAAGTGCATATGATCCAAGTAGAGAAAGTATGTTAGCTTACGACTCTCCCTCATATAAAATTGCAATAATGATTACTAATCCTGTTAACAATTGCCTAGGATAATTCCGCATACCGATCCATCATTATTCCACACTCGCTATTTATAATATATAGTAATATATTCTAACCTTATGTTAACATCACCTATTTTTATATTTTAGTTCTCTGATATCATGCAAAGCTATCCTCTTCATACCCACAACATAGTTTTATTTCTTGTTTCTAGATGGAAGCAAACGTTCGATGTACGTAGAGCCATATGAGTGGCAGATAGGACTTGAGATAATATTGATCTTACCTCTTCATACCCACGAGTTCTTGTTTAGTTTTGTGTGTATGAAGTTTTTAAGATTTAGGGAAACTGTGATATAAAAGGAATTAAGGAGACGCAAAAGCTCAAGCTTGGGGATGCCCAAGGCACCCCAAGATAATATTTCAAGAAGTCTCAAGCATCTAAGCTTGGGGATGCCCCAGTAGGCATCCCACCTTTCTTCATCAACAATTATCAGTTAGTATCGGTTGAGCCTAAGTTTTTGCTTCTTCACATGAGTTGTGCTATTCTTGGAATGTAATTTTGTTTTGTTTTACTTGCTGTTTTAATAAAATACTTAGATTTGAAAGTTTTTAAATAAGAGAGAGTCCTCAGTTAGCTACCCCTTTACTTAACTACTCGCTTGATCTTCACTTATATCTTTTTGGAGTAGTTTGTCATTTACTCTTGTGCTTCACTTATATCCTATGAGTAAATTGTTGAATGAATTGAATATCATGAAGTTGAAATTATATGTTCATATCATGCGTAGTAGTAGCTCCACATTGGGTTTAGAAGTGAAATATTTTGAAGCTTGACAATCACAATATTGGTCATACAAGCGATTCATGAATGATTAGTATAAGGAAGAGAAATTTCACATACAAATATATTATCTTGGACATCTTCTATGATTGTGAATACCCATTAATTATTTTCAAACTTGAGCAAACTAGTTGAAGTTGGACAAGGAAGACAACGTAATGAGTTATCATTGTGTATATTTGCATAGAAGTTATATTGTCATGGATCCTCCAACATGTAGTGTTTGCCTAGGATCTTTTGCTAGCCAAAAATTCGTACTAAGTAGAGATACTACTTGTGCATCCAAAAACCCTTAAACCTAGTTTGTTTCCATGAGTGTCCACCATACCTACCTATGGATTGAATAAGATCCTTCAAGTAAGTTGTCATCGGTGCATAAAGCAATAAAAATTGCTCCTAAATATGTTTGATCTGTTATTGTAAGGGAAAATTCAGCGTTGTATGAACTTGTGATGGCAGAGTAAATAAAAGCGACGGACTGCATAATAAAGGTTGCTATCATAAGGGGCAATATAACGTGGCGTTCCTTTGCATTAAGAGCTTGGGCATCCAAATAAAAAACACATGGCAACCTCTGCTTCCCTCTGCAAAGGGCCTATCTTTTACTTTTCAGTATTTACTTTTATGCAAAGAGTTAATAGTATGCATTCTCATTTCAACCTCAATTATTCTCTAGTTGGCAAGCATCATGTGGTGGGGAAAGATCTAGGCACATATGACCAGTCAAATATATTTTATCATGAATTATTATTGTTGACAATTATCTCTATGATAAATGAGTTGGGAAGCGAAACATTAAGCCCCTATCTTTCTCTGTGTTCGATGGATGCCATTTGTTCTAAGAATATGCTTTGAGTACTAGCAATCATGGAAGACTATATGATGATAGAGTAGGTGGAGCTCTTACTTAGACTCTATTGGATAAGTTGAATTGCAATTGTTTGGTGACTAAGAATATAGGTTGTTGAGTTTCAAGAGAATTCATTGTTTGAACCTTAACATGTGAATTGGTTGCTACTTTAACATGATGAGTTTTATGAGAAAGAGTTGATGTTATGATGCTAGGAAATCGATTGAAATTATCATTGATCAAACTTATGCATTTTGCTAGCATTCACACTTCATAGATTATTTCTTTTATCATTTACCTACTCGAGGACGAGTAGGAATTAAGCTTGGGGATGCTGATACGTCTCCAACGTATCTATAATTTATGAAGTATTCATGTTGTTATATTATCATTCTTGGATGTTTTACAATCATTTTATAGCAACTTTATATCATTTTTTGGGACTAACCTATTGACATAGTGCCCAGTGCCAGTTGTTTTTTGCTTGTTTTTTACATCGCAGAAAATCAATACCAAACGGAGTCCAAATGCAGCGAAACTTTTTGGAGATTTTTTGACCAGAATACATCCAGTGGGCCAAAGAAGTGCCAGAGGAGAGCCCCGAGGGGGGCACAACCCACCAGGGCGTGCCTGGAGGCCGAGGCGCGTCCAGGTGGGTTGTGCCCACCTCGGTGGCTTCTCGCACTGCCTCTTCACCCTATAAATTCCCAAATATTCCAAAAACCCTCGGGGTAACCCTAGATCAAAAGTTTCGCCGACACGAGCCTCTGTAGCCATGAAAAACCAATCTAGACCCCATTCTGGAACTACGCCGGAGGGGGAAATCATCACCGGTGGCCATCTTCATCATCCCGGCGGCCACCATGATGAGGAGGGAGTAGTCCACCCTAGGGGCTGAGGGTTTGTACCAGTAGCTATGTGTTTAATATATATATATCTCTCTCGTGTTCTTGAGATGGCACGATCTTGATGTATCATGGGCTTTGTTAATATAGTTGGATCATATGGTGTTTCTCCCTCTCTATCTTGTTGTGATGAATTGAGTTTTCCCTTTGAGATTTCGGTTTATCGGATTGAATACTTTTATGGATTTAAGAGCACTTGATATATGTCTTGCATATGAATACCCGTGGTGACAATGGGGTATTGTATTGATTCATTTGAGATATGTTTTGGGACTCAACTTGCGGATTCCCGAGGTGACAGTGGGTAATCTACACATAGGAGTTGATGAACGTTCTTGTCTTTGTTTCTCCGGTAGAAATCTTGGGGCACTCTTTGAGGTTCTTCGTGTTGGATTGAGTATTATGAATCTGAAATTATTTGGTGTTATTTTAGTATGAACTCTTGGATAGATCGATCGGAAAGAATAGCTTTGAGGTGGTTTCGTACCCTATAAACAATTTCTTCTTATGTTCTCCACTAGATAGGAACTTTGGAGTGATTCTTCATCGCACTTTGAGGGATGGTTATATGATCCAATTAGATTAGCATTGTTGAGAGATTGCACTAGCGAAGTACGAACCCTAGGCCTCATTTTCAAGCATTGCAATATTGTTTTTGCTCTGTTTTATCAATTGCTACCTTGCTGTTTTTTATTGTTCCTATTACAAAACTTGATATCTACCATCATTACTACACTTGTATCACCATCTCTTCGCCGAACTAGTGCACCTATACAAATTACCATTGTATTTGGTGTGTTGGGGACACAAGAGACTCTTTGTTATTTGGTTGCAGGGTTGCTTGAGAGAGACCATCTTCATCCTACACCTCCCATGGATTGATAAACCTTAGGTCATCCACTTGAGGGAAAATTGCTACTGTCCTACAAAACTCTGTGCTTGGAGGCCCAACATGAGTCTACAAGAATAAAGTTGCATAGTAGACATCAGTAGTCAATCAAGTGATGAACGAATGGGATGTCAGAAACCCCGCTATGACTGGATACCGCAACGCGGTGAGAAAGTTAGAGAATAAATTCGAGGTTCTGGAGCTTCATCATATTCCCCGAATCAAGAATCAAGCGGCCGATGATCTGGCAAAGATCGGATCCACTGGGAAGCCCGTTCCCAGCAACATGTTCCTCGAACACCTCCATTCCCCCGTCAGTGCAGGAAGACCCTTTCACTGAAAGAGCCCCTACAGGTGATAAGTTCCTCCAACCCGACTGAAATCGATGTTCCCGCAGTCATTGACTTGGTTATGGAGATTCTGGTAATTACACCCGACTGGATAGTGTCGTACATTGCATATTTACTCAGGCAAGAACTCCCAGAGGATGAAGTCGAGGCACGTCAGATTGTCTGTAGGTCCAAAGCTTTCACTATGATGAATGGACAATTATACAGAGAGAAAGTATCACAAGCGTAGCTCAACGATGTATTTCTCCAGAGCAAGGTCAATTGATCCTAGAAGAAATCCACTCAGGAACCTGTGGTCATCATGCGTCTTCTCGGACAATCATAGCCAAGGCGTACCGAGCCGTTTTTTACTGGCCCCGTGCCAATGAAGCCGCCAAAGAGATCGTTCAGCATTGCCACGGATGCCAGTTTTATGCAAACTTGTCCCATAAAACTGCGTCCGCCTTGAGTACCCAGACGTGCCTGCTAGTGGCCCACGGCGTGGCTCCGTCGATGGCCTGGTATGGCCCATCTTCAGCATCGAGAAGACAAGACCCTTGCGAGGGGCCAAGCCTCGCGAGGCGGGCGACGCCTCCGGAGGGGGCAGCCTCCCTAGGCTGACTCCTGAGGAGCGGAGATTCCTATGTAGGCGCTCACCTCATGAGGTTGAGGTGACGTAAGCCATGACGATCGAGGCCAGGCGGGCGTCAGCGGGCGCAGAGCGGCAGGTTTCCTCTTCGGTGCTAAGGAGGCAAGCGCGGGCGCGGAGTACCGAGGTATCAGCCAAAGGTTTCCATTCCCATGCTACAAGACCAAGACCGCCAGGATGGAGGGTCGGAGGTCATCGCCGAGCCCACCACGGCGTCACGACCAGAAGCTTTGCAGGCGAACACCACCTTTCGTTACGTAGGATGTAATAGTTGTCTCCCTTCAAACTGGCCGTTGT
Source organism: Aegilops tauschii subsp. strangulata (assembly GCF_002575655.3). Taxonomy (NCBI): domain Eukaryota; kingdom Viridiplantae; phylum Streptophyta; class Magnoliopsida; order Poales; family Poaceae; genus Aegilops; species Aegilops tauschii. The sequence continues at coordinate 70,377,674 of NC_053035.3, forward strand.
GGAATCCCTTCCCACCTACATTTTGGGGGAAGAGGACCGAGGCCTCTCTCTCTCTATATATATATATATATATTATATATTATATTATATATATATATATATGTTAGCCACCACCATGGAGGGGGCGGATCCATTCAAACCCTCACTAGCTCACACCAACACAAGAACTGACCTCCTGAGGTTGTTCTTCCTCTGTACTAGTTCATCCTCAGCCCCTCACGAGGCTAATCCACCCCAAAGCAGGAGTAGGGTTTTACACCGCAAGGTGGCCCGAACCTGGGTAAACTGTCGTGTCCCTTTACTTTCCCGTTCATCGAGCTGGGCCATGAGATCGACGAGCTAGCAGACTGGGGAGATCGAGTTCTTCGCACGCACCCCAGAGTTCAAACCTTTCTCGGGTTTGCGGGGCCCTGAATCCGACGCATTATCCTTATCTTCCAGAGCCTGCTTCATGGTGTCTAAAGAAACAACATTCCTGAGTCGCACTTGAAGCTGACGGTTCTCATTACGCACATATGTTTGAGTGAAACTACTCGGCTCAAAGGATGGAAAGCAAGGATGACGGTATACACGGTCGACAAGAATTACCTCCCATGGTCTTCATCTCCGTTTGGGAGCGAGCCAAGTTCCTTTTCTCCAGTTCCAGATCCAGTTGGAGCTGGATCTTCTCCTTCTCCAAGGCGACATATTGGGTCCCAAACTCATAGGTTTTCTGAAATCAACAAAGAAATAATTCAATCGGCGACGAGAAAAGATTCTCAAACCGAGTGGAGAAGAGCCAATGCAGTTGATACAAATAAAAATTTCTTAGACCCCCATCGAATCAAACAATCGACGGCGGTCTCAGGGACTACACCCAGTGGGTGCACTCAGCGTGTCCCCACTGGATCAATTCCCATTCAGCGCTGCTTGCCCGATCCGACTGAAAACCTACAAACAAAAATTTCTCAGACCCCCGCCGTATCAAACATTCGACGGCGGTCTCGGGGACTACACCCAATGGGTGCTGTCGGCGTTCTGGGAACGGGGTTACCCAGATTTGCCTGCCTGCGGCCCATGGGGTGGCTCCATACACGGCCTGGTACAGCCCAGCTTCAGCATCAACAACTCAAGACCCTCGCGAGGGGCCAAGCCTCGTGAGGCGGACTGACACCAAGACCTCCGGAAGGAGCGGCCTCCTCAGGCTGGCTCCTGAGGAGCGGAGATCTCTATGCAAGCCCTCACCTCGTGAGGTTCGGATGACGTGAGCCATGACGACCAAGGCCACGCGGGCGCCAGCGGGCGTAGTGCAGCACTTTCCTCTTTGGTGCTAAAGAGGCAAGCACAGGCGCGGAGTCCTGAGGAATCAGCCAAAGGTTTCCATTCCCATGCAACGAGACCAAGACCGCCAGGACGGAGGTCATCGCCGAGCCCACCGCGGCGTCATCACCAGAGGCTTTGCAGGCGAAGACTGCTTTTGTCAGGATAGGATGTACTAGTTGTCCCCCTTCGAATTTGGTTGTTGTGGATCCCTTCCCGCCTTCATTTGGGAAGAGGACCAAGGCCACTATAAATAGGACTTAGCCACCACCATGGAGCGGGGATCGGTTCCATCCACACACCCAGCAGCTCACTCGAGCACAAGAACACCTCTCCTCCTGAGGTTGTTCGCCCACTGTAGTAGTTCATCCTCAGCCCCTCGAGGCCAATCCATCACAAAGCAGGAGTAGGGTTTTACACCGCACGGTGGCCCGAACCTGGGTAAACTGCTGTGTCCCGTTTCCTTACAGTTCGTCGAGCTAGGCTGTGAGATTGGCGAGTAGGCAGACTAGGGAGGTTGAGTTCTTCGCACGCACCCCAGAGTTCGAACCTCTCAAGGTTCTGCGGAGCCCAAAATCTGACATTTGGCGTGCGAGGTAGGGGTGCGTCGGAGCCTCTCTTCTTCCAATCAATCCGCCACTACCCCGCAATTCTCATGGCTGATGCTCCGAGGGCTCACGTTGAGCACTGGGTTATTCGGCCTACCGGAGCAGTGCCGTCCGCCCAAGAGGATCTCCACTCCGCGCTCCTCGCGGCCCGCACGTCGCCTGCCCTCGCGCCATGCCGTAACCGTGCCACCACACAATCTTCGAGCTATGCCGCGGCGACAGCGCCGCACACTCGCCGGGAGCAGACGAACATGGGAGCCGCACTCATCGTGGTGCGGGAGCTGCTGTGATGTTGGTTGGCAGAAGGCGGCCATGATGCCCTGCTGGAGCGGGTCGCCGAGCTGCTTGATGCTGCCTGCAGGGGTGCAGCACCCTTCTGCACCCTGCCTACGTCGCAAGCTGTGGCAGGGGTGCGTGCCGACCTCCGCCACGCCCGTGCGCCCCTCCCTGAGCACCTGGGGGACCCAACGGCGCCAACCCGGCCGGCGGCACTACTCGTCCGACCCCAACTATGCTACCTCCGGGCGAGGCAAGCTCGGGTGGCCCCTCTTGGGGCTGCGCCGGGACGCCACCCTACGGCCATCAGAACCTGGCGCCGAGCCTGGTGGCCAACGACGTGGGACGCCCAAGCGATGACCTTGCCGCGGCAATTTCAGATGCCTACGTACCTCCCATGATGGATCTGCTGCACACATCAAGCAAAGGCCCCTGCCCGTTCCCCTCACCAGGCTGGGCATGAGGGGCACATGAAGCCGAGGCTCCTCGCAAGCCGCTCCAGAGCTTCACCAACGCCTTCAATGACAACAGTCACTGGGTAGAGTCGATATCTCAGCAGCACGATTATGCTAACCATGGACCATAGGTGAACCAAGCCACAGCAGCAACCAGGGACCCCAGGGTGATGGCCCCGCCACAGGCGGGCAGAGTGCACTGGGGGCTGCGCGGGGGGAGCCCGGTGCCAGGGCCCCCTCCTCGCCGCATGGAGCAAGACGCCGCATGAAGGTAGGTCCCCTGCCGGGGAAGGCGCCGGCGAGCCCTTCTCCCCGGCAGAGGGCCTACGGTCGCCGGGGGCACCGCCAGCGTCTCCCTTGCCCCTTAGTCTCGTCCTGGTTTCCGGACGCCCCAACGGTGGTCGGGGGAGGCGCAGGGCGGGGCCCTCGTCAGGCGACACAGACGTACTTGAAGATCTCCGCTCATGACACTCTCACGTAATAATGAGTGGGGCTGTACATGCCCCGGAGTCTCCTGAGTGTCGCCCTCGGGCCTCACGGGGGCTCCAACCCACATCCAAGTGGAAGCACCATGCTCCGCGCTGGCTGTCGACACTGTCCCCCAATGACTATGCCCACGCCTAGTGGAAGCACTTAGCTCCGCGCTGGTGAGAAGACCAGAAGATTAGCTAGGTGCCGGACGCGGCTATTTGCTCCTGTCCTCTTTCTGTAACCCAATTTGCCGTCTTTTGGAATGAGATTTGGAGTTTCGTGTGCTTATCAAAAGAAAAGCGGGGGGGGGGGGGGGTTTCTTGGCTCGTAGCGATTTCTTGCTTTCTGGCTTTGTGTTTAAAGAGTAAGGCTCACGCCTGCTACCCCCCTGGGAGCGCCCCACGAGCGGGGGCTGGGCCTGGTATGCGCGCGTCAAGCATGCTCGGGCTAACCCTGGCGACGCCAAGCCCCCCCCCCCCCGGCGGGGGGGCAGGAATGCAACCGCCGTAGAATCTCCACGCGCACACCTTGCCGTAGTCCGGCAATCAGCTCCTCGCAAGGCCCTCTTGGGCAGGCCAGCAGGCTCCCCGGGAGGCTTAAAACCTCGCGAGCCCTCTGAGGGCTCGCCTCAGGAGAAGGGCGCTTTCGCGACATCAGGACTCGCTCAAGACCTACAGAACCAAAGATAAGTCGCGACAACTACCCTGCTCGGGAGCCTCCAGGCTCAAGACGGCGTGTCCCGAATCCTATTCAAAAGCTTATCGTTGTTTCATACATTACAAGGGGCACCCCCTTCCAAAATGCTCTCACGCCCCGCAGGGATGTATTCGAAGATTTTTTGCATACAGGTCAGAGCAGGAAGGGGAATGCAAGTCTAGCCGGATGCGCTGCCGCTGGCGTTGTCCTCGTCGTCATCATCCGCACCACCAGCGCTGCTAGTGGCATCGTCCTCGTCATCGTCACCCGCATCACCTCCCTCGGCCGCAATCACGGTCGCGCCATCTTCAGGAGTAAACTCCGCTACCAGGTTATCCACATGGTCGTCCACCCAGCCCGCCAGATTGCCCTAGATGACCTCGGGCACGGGGGCTATTACAGCATCAAAGTCGAAGTGGGGGTCAAGGTTGAAGAGGTGACTGAAGACACATGAGAACGCATGCCAAAGAAGGCTCGGCTTCTCTCTGCAACGAGCTCGCGAGCCCGCGCATCCCAGTCCTCGAGACGGGTCACGATCTCGGTGAAGAAGCGGAGGTGACTAGCGTCGTCATCCTCATGCGGGTGAGGGACACTCTCCTCGCAGATGGTGTCTAGGGCTCGGTTGGCCCTGACCCTGAGATCCTTGAGCATCGAGGAACGCTCGCGCTCCATTGTCTGACGGCGGCACACCTCGTTCTTGGTCTTCTCCGCGAGGGACGCAACGGACTCAGCCTGCTGCTGAAGTGAGGACAGGTCGGCGCGGGCACAGGCTAAGTCGGCTTGGGCGGAGTCCTGAGCCTCCTTGGCGGCCCGCTCGCGCTGCTCTGCCGCGTACAGTTTCATCTTCACGGTGGAGGTTCTACCCTCAAGCTCGGCCTGCTGCAGCTCGAATTTCTGGCAGTGCTCGTCAACAAGGGCCACTCGAACCTTCGCCACCCTTTGATCAACCTCTTGTTGGATCCTCGCCTCCCAAGCAACAGTGGCATACCTCAGCCGCGGCTGCTTGGTGCTCCCTCACCTCCAGTCGCTCGAGCTCCAGGATGTGCTCCAAGATCTCAAGCACCAGCGCCTCCTCGCGTTCCTAGACCTCCTTCTCATCAGAGCGGGCCATGCCCGATGATGCCGCCAGGGCGGCCCTGCGCGCCTGGATCTGCCGCTCAAGGACGGCATTTGAAGATCGAAGCTCCCGCTCTCGTTCCTCGGCTGCCTCATGACGGCAGTCGGCGGCCTAGGCTTCCTCCAAAGCATGAGCGCAGGCCTCACGAGAAGCTGCGAGGGACACCGTGGTGCTCGCGCTCTCACGCTCATGTTGAAGATGCCCAAGGTTGACGGCGACCTTCAACTGGTGCCACTTGCGCGCCAAGTGGAGGCGCTCTGTCTCGAGGCGGGCGTCGACATCGGCAAGCTCTCCTCCAAGCCGGCTCAGCGCACCCATCGCCTCCTGGAAAAGCTCATGGCAGACGGAGCTGCGCCCGTGCGTGAGCTCCAGCGCGCGGCCAGGCCCATCCTTCGCGCCAAGGGCCATCGGAGAGGCGCGGAGTGATAATCCCCAAGTGCAGGGAATCATCATAGCAATTCCCAAAGGTGGAAGTGATAAGTATGGAGTGTCGAACCCACAAGGAGCTAAAGGTAAGATCAATATTCTCTCAAGTCTTATCTGCCACTGATACGACTCTACGTACACCGAACGTTTGCTTCAAACTAGAAACGAGAAATAAAACTACGTTGTGGGTATGAAGAGGATAACTTTGCATGGTATTGGAGATCTAAAATATAAAAGTAGGTGCTGTTATCATAAAGTTAGAATATATTACTAAATATTATAAATAGCGAGTGTGGAATAATGATGGATCGGTGTGCGGAATTGTCCTAGGTAATTGTTAACAAGACCGGTAGTCGTCATTGCAATTTGATATGAGGGAGAGGCATAAGCTAAGATACTTTCTCTTCTTGGATCATATGCACTTATGATCGGAACTTTAGCAAGCATCCGCAACTACTAAAGATCATTAAGGTAAAACCCAACCATAGCATTAAAGCATCAAGTCCCCTTTATCCCATACGCCACAACCCCCTTACTCGGGTTTATGCTTCTGTCACTCAAGCAACCCACTATAAGCGAATCATGAACGTATTGCAACACCCTACAGCGGGAATCCCTCACGCTTGCGCGACACGGAGGGCACAATAGGACAGCACCAAAATGAAACATACAACTCATACCAATCTATATCATCATTCAACCCAAGGACAAAGGATATCTACTCAAAACATCATAGGATGGCAACACATCATTGGATCATAATATGTGGCATAAAGCACCATGTTCAAGTAGGGATTACAGCGGGGTGCGGGAGAGTGGACCGCGTAAAAATAGATGAGGATGGTGATGATGATGGTGATGTTGATGAAGACGATCACCGCGGCGATGATTCCCCTCCCGATGGCACTCCGGCGCCACCGAGAGAGAGGAGGAGAGGATCTCCCCCTTGTGCTTCCTCCTCCATGGCCTCCTGTAATGCCCATGATGCGGCTATATCTCTGACGTGTCGAGGCACGACTTAGAGGCATAACCGCATTGTAGGTTTTGTCGCAAGAAGGGTCATCTTCACACAATCCCATGTAATGAACAAGAATGGGATAAAGAGAGTTGGCTTACAATCGCCACTTCACACAATTCATAAATAAATTCATACATCATTCAAGATACACACATAGACCGACTACGGTCAAATCCAAATGAAAAGAAGATAACCCCAATTGCTAGATCCCCGATCGTCCAACTGGGCTCCACTACTGATCAACAGGAAACGAAACAACACAACGAACAAGATCTTCATTGAGCTCCCACTTGAGCTCGGTTGCGTCATCTGCACTGGTATCATCGGCACCTGGAACTGTTTTGGTAGAATCTGTGAGTCACGAGGACTCAGCAATCTCACACCCGCGAGATCAAGACTATTTAAGCTTATAGGTAGGATGGGGTAATGAGGTGGAGCTGCAGCAAGCACTAAGCAAATATGGTGGCTAACATACGCAAATAAGAGCGAGAAGAGAAGCAACGGAACGGTCGAGAAGCTAGAAATGATCAAGAGGTGATCCTAATCTCCTACTTACGTCAAACATAACCCAAACACCGTGTTCACTTCCCGGACTCCGCCGAAAAGAGACCATCACGGCTACACACGCGGTTGATGCATTTTAATTAAGTCAAGTGTCAAGTTCTCTACAACCGAACATTAACAAATTCCCATCTTCCACATAACCGCGGGCACGGCTCTCGACAGTTCAGACCCTGCAGGGGTGTCCCAACTTAGCCCATGATAAGCTCTCACGATCAACGAAGGATATTCCTTCTCCCGGGAAGACCCGATCAGTCTCGGAATCCCGGTTTACAAGACATTTCGACAATGGTAAAACAAGTCCAGCAAAGCCGCCCGATGTGCCGACAATCCCGATAGGAGCTGCACATATCTCGTTCTCAGGGCAACACCGGATGAGCACTACGTACAACTAAAACCAGACCTCAAGTTTCCCCGAGGGGGCGCTGCAAGTGGCTCTAGTTCGGACCAACACTTAGAGAAGCATTGGCCCGGGGGGGCTAAATAAAGATGACCCTCGGGTTGGCCGACCCAAGGGAAGGGGTAATAGGTTGTTAGGCAAATGTAAAACCAAGGTTGGGCCTTGCTGGAGGAGTTTTATTCAAATGTCAAGGGATTCCCATAACACTCAACCGCGTTAGGGACGCAAAATCCGGGAACATAATACCGATATGACGGAAACTAGGGCGGCAAGAGTGGAACAAAACACCAGGCATAAGGCCGAGCCTTCCACCCTTTACCAAGTATATAGATGCATTAATTAAAATAAGAGATATTGTGATATCCCAACATATCCATGTTCCAACATGGAACAATCTTCATCTTCACCTGCAACTAGCAACGCTATAAGAGGGGCTGAGCAAAAGCGGTAACATAGCCAAACAACGGTTTGCTAGGAAAGGTGGGTTAGAGGCTTCACATGGCAATATGGGAGGTATGATATAGCAAGTGGTCGGTAGCGCGGCATAGCAATAGAGCGAACAACTAGCAAGCAAAGATAGAAGTGATTTCGAGGGTATGGTCATCTTGCCTGAGATCCCGCAAGGAAGAAGAACGAGTCCATGAAGAAGACAAACGGACGTAGTCGAATGAATCCTCACAACTCCGAAACGAAACCGAAGCTAACCAGAGAAGCAAACCGGAAAGAAGCAAACAACATGGTAAACAACCATCACATCAACATGGCACGGTGCACAATCAAGTATGATGCATGTCTGGTTTAAAGAGGCATGGCATGGCAAAGTGCAACAAACAACACTACAAATTAAGTGGAGCTCAATATGCAACGACTTGCATATTGACGAAACACCACATCAATTATTTAGTTCTCTCTCGGTTATGTACCCAACAATATTAAATGTTATTAAATATGGCAAGGGGTGAAGCATAATTAAACAACCTATCTAGGCAAGTTTAAATGAGGCCGGAAATAACAAACAACAATTCCGGAAAATCCCCATATGCATAAATAGCAATTTAAAGGAAACAACAATAATAAACATTTTTAAATGTTGTTATCATGATGCGGATGACAATGCAAGTTTTTATGCAATTTAATGAAAATATTGACATGAGCATGTTATGAAGCATTTGTCACCGTGGTGGAAGAAAGGGGTGCCACGGCAACGAATCCGAAAATGATGCCACGGCAACATATCGGTTCCGGTAGCTCGTGGAGATACCGGCGCAAAAGAGAATTGTGCGGATGTGTGGAACACGCAAGAGATGGTGGGGTGCTCCCGGCAACCGGGTTCCCATGGGTCGATGCCATGGCAACGGGAACATGCAAGAAACACGTCAGGCACGTTGCAAACGCGAGCATTTCATGCAACATATGCATTCGTCCACGGGCGGTCATTCTCGATGGTATACCTTCGTAGCGTGCATTTTCAGAGCGGTTCAAAATCGTCGAGGGAAGTAGTCGTTCATGGGTCGTCGTGGGAAGTAGTGGTTCACGTCTCGAAGAGGAACTTAACGGATCCGAGGTCTCCGATGTAGTGGTACACATTTCGTAGACGAACTTGGCGTTCCGAAGAGGGTACTTGCCGGATCCACAACACTGTGACCGTTCGTGGCAGGGGAACTTGATGTTCACGGGTCTCCCAAAGACGTCGTGGTACTTGGCGTCCTTGGCGATTCCGGAGACGGCGGTAGAGGTATTCGACGTGTCACCATGTAGTCGTACACTTGTCGGAGAGGATCTTGGCGCATCCAAAGCGAAGCAACACAAAAGGGCCTCGGGTCTTGGTGGTCAACGAAGGGAGGCGGGCGGCGAAGCAGCAGCAACGTGCCGGCACTGTACAGCCACGACGGACACCATGGCCGTGAGGTGGAGGGGCCCTGGCACGAGACCAGCAGCGGGCACGCGCGTGCAGGAAGGCGGTGAGGTCGACAGCTTGCCCAAGTCACGGCGGAGCGACGGGAACAGCGGTGGGCGAGGAAGCAGAGGGGAGGCGTCGCGTGGAGGAGAGTCGACGGGGCGGCGCTCGCGAGAGTCGGGGCCGAAGGGGACGGATCGAGGGGCTCCTCCCCTGGCGACGGAGCTGACGAGGCGGTGGCGCCGGGTAGACGAGGAGGCGGGCGAGGAGGCCCTGGCACGGTGGCGAGCTTGAGGTGGCTGACAACGGAGAGGTGCAGGCGCGAGCAGGAAGTTGGGCGCGCGGCACTCGCGCGCAGAAGCGACGGGGCCGCTGGAGTTGGTCGCACCGCAGCTCAGGGCAGAGCAACACATGCAGAAGGGAGCAGGGCGCGGCGAGCCATGGAGGCCGGCGGTGCCATGGCCGTGCGGGCAGACGAGCTCGCGGGGCCGCGGGGTGGTTGGCTTGAGGGGTCTCGCTCCTCTCTCTTTCTCTGTGGGTGGCGGCACAAGCGAGGGAGAGGGAGAGATCGAGAGGAGGGAGTGGCGGCGCAAGGGATTGAGGAGGAGCGATCGAGGGAGAGATGCTGAGGGGATCGGTCAGGGGGTTCGGCTAGGGTTTAGGAGTGTTAGGTGGGCCTAGATGGCCTGCTGGGTTGCTGGGCTCTCGTCTCCCTCTCTCTTATTTTCCAAAACAGAAAATAACAAAGAAGAAAAGAAGAAGAAAGGAGGTGTTGGGGAAGAAGTTGGACACGTGGATAATTTTCCCGGACTCACAAAAATGTGCTTGTTCCGAGAAAATAGAAAAGGCCATGATTGAAAGATTTAAATTCAAACTCATTTGGTTTAAATTCAAATGATTTGAATAGGAAGTAAGGGTAGGGAAGGTCCAAAAATGTTCGGATTTTTGGTGGAGCTCCGGAATATGATGAAAGAATAAATGGCAAGGTTGGAGACCAAGAATTAAGATAACAAAGGCATTGGGATAATTTGCAAGTGTGTTATGGTTAATTCCAAAAGAATGGAATATTTATTATAGCTCCCTAATATTGGGAGGATATGTTATAGAGAGAAGTCACCATATGAACTCCCTCGATTTAAATAGATCAAAAATCTATGCAATTTATTTAGTTGAGTTTTAAAATTTAAATGACATGATGGCATGATGACATGATGCAATGCAAAATAAATAGAGCAAGCAAAATGAAACACACGGTGATCACGAAATATATGGAAGTCTTCTGGAGCGTCGGTCTTGGGGCGTTACAACACTCCACCACTACAAGAGGATCTTGTCCCGAGATCTAGGATGGCACTGGATAGAAACGAGAGGAAGAGGTAAAACAAAGTTGCTTCTTTGACAAATGAGTGAAACCAAAGAACCTTGAGAGGTTGAACAAATTGAAAGAAACAATACCATGGAGATGAACGAAATGAAAACACTCCGTTGGACAAGGAACAAGGAATACGGCAAGAAAGAAGAGCATAAGTGACAAGATAGACATTGAAACCACTCCGGTTAAATGGATAAGCAAGAAAAGAACACGATCTTCACAATTCGAGATGATGCGCGAAGAGAGCAACATCACATTGCCTTCGGAAGAAGGAATAGAAGATGGATCATTGGAATAAAAGAATGGAGAAGGAAATGCCAATTTCTACCACAAATGAGCTTGGAAAGCACCTTTCCAAGAAGGTTATAACAGAGTTGTTGGAAAACCAACAACGAAACGAATAAGCTTGTAGTGGGCTTAAGGAAAACTTCTCAAAATTATGAGGTTAAATCCTGCCACTAACGAAAACAATAGATTGGATGGATAAGAACAAGGAGACGAGAAATTTATTTCACCAAGAGGATAAAAGAAGAACTTGGGTCATTTATAAGCACCATAATTAGCAACAAACCTTAGGGAAAGCTTTAGGTGACATATAACCCAAGGTAATTCCAATGAAGAGATTGATGGGTTGCAAAGGATCTCATGAACGAATAGAAAATGATGGGTTTAAAATATGTCATTCCGAACAACTTGTCAATCATGAAACATGAAGGAAACTGTCAAAATGACATAACACCACCTCAAAAGAAAAGGTAGGAAGAATTACACTTCGGAATGCAAGATGAAGAATAATTGAAGTATAGCTTGGCGGACCATAACTTCGAGAGAGATCTTGAAGAACAATTGAAGAGTGAACAGAATCCTTGACGAGCCACCATGAAGAAACTCTCGAAGAACTCCGGATAGATAAAAAGAAGGTCACAAGAAAAGAAGCTTGAAAAGAATAAGATGAATCCTTGCATTGATTAAATGGAGCTTCGTGATGATATAACCGAGAAAAACTTGGAACTCCGGAAAGAAAGATGAACAAATGAAATCAAGCATTTTGATGAACCTCCGAAATAAGGAATTAATCACTTGGGTAAAACAAGAATAAGAATTAAGTTATGCATATCCTTCACCAATTTAAATTGATGACAAGCAACGGATATGGCATACCACTTATTCTCGTAGAAAGGATTAAGAGAGATATAGCATAAACTTAGGAAAAGTCTTCAACGATCCGCCGGTAGGATTGGAAAGAACGAATGAATTGATATGATAAACAAGGAAGAGAACTCTTGAATGAACCACTGTAAGAATTGAAAATGAACAAAGAAAAGATAAAGAAACACCGGGAAGAATTATAAAAGAACGAAGATACTTTAGAGAATTTAGATACATGAGAATGAAGAGATCATGAACTGATTAGAGGATATTTCAACGATGCACCGGTAAGATTTGGGGAATGAGATCTGAAAGCTGAGAATGAATAATACTGAGATGATGGGCTCCGGAGAATCAAAATGAAAAGACTCCTGAATTGCTCTGGATGGGTATGAAAAGAATTCTCACAATCGAAAAACAATTATGAGAGGATGGCATAAGCTAGAACTATGAATCTTCAAGAGAACGGACCAAGATTTAGGAGAAATTCTTCTTCGGTCTTCAAAATCCGAGAATGACGACGAGAAACACCACCATGACTTGTTGAAGCACTCCGGAATGAAAATTAGAAAGGTTGAACCAACAATGAAAAGAATTTGAAAGCTCTTGGAGAAAGACATTTGACTGATGAGAATTCATTCTTACGTCAAACTTCGAAATGAATTTTAGAAGCTCCGGGAAAATTAGAAGAGTCGGGTAAGATCCTGGGAAAAGACGTGTGGGTTAGGGCCCACTCAAAAGATACACCGTTGAACGATTTAAAAGATAGATTGTGCCGGTTGAATTAAATGGCTTGAATAAGGTAAGACCTCGAAATAGCTAGAAAGGATTTCGAATAGAAACTTGAATCTTCTGGGATATCTTCAGCACTCCGGAACAATTGAATAGCAAGCGGGGAATGATTAAGAGATATACCAACATGAGAAAGCATTTGAAAGGAGGAAAGGGCTATAATCAACGCTGAAAGCTTCAATTGAATCCACCAGAAAAGAATACGAGAATGAAGAATGATAAACTTGAAGCTTCCTGAGCATCTTCCTGAGAATCACCAGATAAGAACATTGATGGAAAAGAATGGAGAAACTTCACATCCATAAGATGGATACATGATTAAGAAATCAGATTCCTTGAAGAAAGAGGGTGGGAGGGCGGGAAAACAAAGGCAACTTGGGACGGATGAAGCAAACACCGTTGCAAAGAACTGAGAATTGATCTCACGAATGTTGAAATGATCGGATCCACTTGAAAAAGAGCACGTCGGTTGGAAAAGAATTGGCATGACAATCTCGATGATCAAGAAGGATTTGGTATTCACATAGAAGTATAAGAACACCGCTTAGGAAAGGTATGGAATCAACACTTGACTTCGAAGCAACTCGAATACCACAACTCAAAACAAAACAAAGGATTGGCTCGCAGAATAAGCCGGAAACAAACATATGATAGAGATTTCGCCCAAAGTGTTCGTGATGAGGCCCCACGGGCACGACGTACAGCGGACGTCACGAATGACAAACAAGACGTCCCCGAATCGGCATAGCCAAGGATTCTTTAAGACGCCTCACGACCACTGTAAATCGACTGTGAAAAACGAACCACTAGACGTTGGACCCCAATCTCAAATCATACATCTGTCGAAAAGATATTCTAGGAGCTACTTGAATTCCCACCTATAAACTCCCGAAACTTTCTGGTTATACAATCTGGTGTTGGGGATACAGGGGATGCAATATATCTCATCCAAACTAACAATACCTACATCCAGCTGTATCCATCCGTCAACACATAACCAAGAAAACTCCGGAAATCGTGTACCTCAACCTTCGAAAAGCATCCGTTATACGAGTTATGGCAATACTCCCGAACTCCCGCCCCAGTACTGGGTGGCGTCGAGGTGATCTCACCAACAACTGCATAAAAGAGATTTTTGATGTCGGCGAAAAAAAACTCAGGTATTCCAGAACTACAACAATAAAATTGTGACGACAACACCTCGGAGCTCAACTCCCCGGGACACTGCCACAACCCCTAAATGTCAGGAGGCACCAAGAACAATGTTCTCGTCACAAAACCATCGAGACGATTCCAAGATACCCGCGTGATCCTAAAAAAATTAGTGAAATTTGAGGAGAGGAGAGTCAAAACTTCTACGTCAGGGGGCCTCACCAGAGCGACGAAGGGACTGAGGAGTAAAAAGAATCCTACTCTCCGATATATATAATCCTAAGACTCAAAACACTTTGTTTCTAGACTCAACAACGCCAGCGATTCGATCAAGCAGGGGGCTCCTAAGTCGGGGATGGCTCTGATACCAACTTGTAACGCCCACGATGCGGCTATATCTCTGACGTGTCGAGGCACGACTTAGAGGCATAACCGCATTGTAGGTTTTGTCGCAAGAAGGGTCATCTTCACACAATCCCATGTAATGAACAAGAATGGGATAAAGAGAGTTGGCTTACAATCGCCACTTCACACAATTCATAAATAAATTCATACATCATTCAAGATACACACATAGACCGACTACGGTCAAATCCAACTGAAAAGAAGATAACCCCAATTGCTAGATCCCCGATCGTCCAACTGGGCTCCACTACTGATCAACAGGAAACGAAACAACACAACGAACAAGATCTTCATTGAGCTCCCACTTGAGCTCGGTTGCGTCATCTGCACTGGTATCATCGGCACCTGCAACTGTTTTGGTAGAATCTGTGAGTCACGAGGACTCAGCAATCTCACACCCGCGAGATCAAGACTATTTAAGCTTATAGGTAGGATGGGGTAATGAGGTGGAGCTGCAGCAAGCACTAAGCAAATATGGTGGCTAACATACGCAAATAAGAGCGAGAAGAGAAGCAACGGAACGGTCGAGAAGCTAGAATGATCAAGAGGTGATCCTAATCTCCTACTTACGTCAAACATAACCCAAACACCGTGTTCACTTCCCGGACTCCGCCGAAAAGAGACCATCACGGCTACACACGCGGTTGATGCATTTTAATTAAGTCAAGTGTCAAGTTCTCTACAACCGGACATTAACAAATTCCCATCTGCCACATAACCGCGGGCACGGCTCTCGAAAGTTCAAACCCTGCAGGGGTGTCCCAAATTAGCCCATGATAAGCTCTCACGATCAACGAAGGATATTCCTTCTCCCGGGAAGACCCGATCAGTCTCGGAATCGCGGTTTACAAGACATTTCGACAATGGTAAAACAAGTCCAGCAAAGCCGCCCGATGTGCCGACAATCCCGATAGGAGCTGCACATATCTCGTTCTCAGGGCAACACCGGATGAGCACTACGTACAACTAAAACCAGACCTCAAGTTTCCCCGAGGGGGCGCTGCAAGTGGCTCTAGTTCGGACCAACACTTAGAGAAGCATTGGCCCGGGGGGGCTAAATAAAGATGACCCTCAGGTGGGCCGACCCAAGGGAAGGGGTAATAGGTTCTTAGGCAAATGTAAAACCAAGGTTGGGCCTTGCTGGAGGAGTTTTATTCAAAGCAAACTGTCAAGGGGTTCCCATAACACCCAACCGCGCTAGGGACGCAAAATCGGGAACATAATACCGATATGATGGAAACTAGGGTGGCAAGAGTGGAACAAAACACCAGGCATAAGGCCGAGCCTTCCACCCTTTACCAAGTATATAGATGCATTAATTAAAATAAGAGATATTGTGATATCCCAACATATCCATGTTCCAACATGGAACAATCTTCATCTTCACCTGCAACTAGCAACGCTATAAGAGGGGCTGAGCAAAAGCGGTAACATAGCCAAACAACGGTTTGCTAGGAAAGGTGGGTTAGAGGCTTGACATGGCAATATGGGAGGTATGATATAGCAAGTGGTGGGTAGCGCGGCATAGCAATAGAGCGAACAACTAGAAAGCAAAGATAGAAGTGATTTCGAGGGTATGGTCATCTTGCCTGAGATCCCGCAAGGAAGAAGAACGAGTCCATGAAGAAGACAAACGGACGTAGTCAAATGAATCCTCACAACTCCGAAACGAAACCGAAGCTAACCAGAGAAGCAAACCGGAAAGAAGCAAACAACATGGTAAACAACCATCACATCAACATGGCACAGTGCACAATCAAGTATGATGCATGTCCGGTTTAAAGAGGCATGGCATGGCAAAGTGCAACAAACAACACTACAAATTAAGTGGAGCTCAATATGCAACGACTTACATATTGACGAAACACCACATCAATTATTTAGTTCTCTCTCGGTTATGTACCCAACAATATTAAATGTTATTAAACATGGCAAGGGGTGAAGCATAATTAAACAACCTATCTAGGCAAGTTTAAATGAGGCCGGAAATAACAAACAACAATTCCGGAAAATCCCCATATGCATAAATAGCAATTTAAAGGAAACAACAATAATAAACATTTTTAAATGTTGTTATCATGATGCGGATGACAATGCAAGTTTTTATGCAATTTAATGAAAATATTGACATGAGCATGTTATGAAGCATTTGTCACCGTGGTGGAAGAAAGGGGTGCCACGGCAACGAATCCGAAAATGATGCCACGGCAACATATCGGTTCCGGTAGCTCGTGGAGATACCGGCGCAAAAGAGAATTGTGCGGATGTGTGGAACACGCAAGAGATGGTGGGGTGCTCCCGGCAACCGGGTTCCCATGGGTCGATGCCATGGCAACGGGAACATGCAAGAAACACGTCAGGCACGTTGCAAACGCGAGCATTTCATGCAACATATGCATTCGTCCACGGGCGGTCATTCTCGACGGTATACCTTCGTAGCGTGCATTTTCAGAGCGGTTCAAAATCGTCGAGGGAAGTAGTCGTTCATGGGTCGTCGTGGGAAGTAGTGGTTCACGTCTCGAAGAGGAACTTAACGGATCCGAGGTCTCCGATGTAGTGGTACACATTTCGTAGACGAACTTGGCGTTCCGAAGAGGGTACTTGCCGGATCCACAACACTGTGACCTTTCGTGGCAGGGGAACTTGATGTTCACGGGTATCCCAAAGACGTCGTGGTACTTGGCGTCCTTGGCGATTCCGGAGACGGCGGTAGAGGTATTCGACGTGTCACCATGTAGTCGTACACTTGTCGGAGAGGATCTTGGCGCATCCAAAGCGAAGCAACACAAAAGGGCCTCGGGTCTTGGTGGTCAACGAAGGGAGGCGGGCGGCGAAGCAGCAGCAACGTGCCGGCACTGTACAGCCACGACGGACACCATGGCCGTGAGGTGGAGGGGCCCTGGCACGAGACCAGCAGCGGGCACGCGCGTGCAAGAAGGCGGTGAGGTCGACAGCTTGCCCAAGTCGCGGCGGAGCGACGGGAACAGCGGTGGGCGAGGAAGCAGAGGGGAGGCGTCGCGTGGAGGAGAGTCGACGGGGCGGTGCTCGCCGGAGTCGGGGACGAAGGGGACGGATCGAGGGGCTCCTCCCCTGGCGACGGAGCTGACGAGGCGGTGGCGCCGGGTAGACGAGGAGGCGGGCGAGGAGGTCCTGGCACGGTGGCGAGCTTGAGGTGGCTGGCGACAGAGAGGTGCAGGCGCGAGCAGGAGGTTGGGCGCGCGGCGCTCGCGCGCAGAAGCGACGGGGCCGTCGGAGTTTGTCGCACCGCAGCTCAGGGCGGAGCAACACATGCAGAAGGGAGCAGGGCGCGGCGAGCCATGGAGGCCGGCGGTGCCATGGCCGTGCGGGCAGACGAGCTCGCGGGGCCGTGGGGTGGTTGGCTTGAGGGGTCTCGCTCCTCTCTCTTTCTCTACGGGTGGCGGCACAAGCGAGGGAGAGGGAGAGATCGAGAGGAGGGAGTGGCGGCGCAAGGGATTGAGGAGGAGGGATCGAGGGAGAGTTGCTGAGGGGATCGGGCATGGGGTTCGTCTAGGGTTTAGGAGGGTTAGGTGGGCCTAGATGGCCTGCTGGGTTGCTGGGCTCTCGTCTCCCTCTCTCTTATTTTCCAAAACAGAAAATAACAAAGAAGAAAAGAAGAAGAAAGGAGGTGTTGGGGAAGAAGTTGGACACGCGGATAATTTTCCCGGACTCACAAAAATGTGCTTGTTCCGAGAAAATAGAAAAGGCCATGATTGAAAGATTTAAATTCAAACTCATTTGATTTAAATTCAAATGATTTGAACAGGAAGTGAGGGTAGGGAAGGTCCAAAAATGTTAGGATTTTTGGTGGAGCTCTGGAATATGATGAAAGAATAAATGGCAAGGTTGGAGACCAAGAATTAAGATAACAAAGGCATTGGGATAATTTGCAAGTGTGTTATGGTTAATTCCAAAAGAATGGAATATTTATTATAGCTCCCTAATATTGGGAGGATATGTTATAAAGAGAAGTCACCATATGAACTCCCTCGATTTAAATAGATCAAAAATCTATGCAGTTTATTTAGTTGAGTTTTAAAAATTAAATGACATGATGGCATGATGACATGATGCAATGCAAAATAAATAGAGCAAGCAAAATGAAACACACGGTGATCATGAAATATATGGAAGTCTTCTGGAGCGTCGGTCTTGGGGCGTTACACCTCCCCCCTAGATGGGGAGAGGTTATCCCTCTGGTCCTTGGCCTTCATGGCGATGATGGCCCCTCAAGGATCCTCCTCCATGGCCTCCGGTGATGATGGCCCTCTCCAGCAGGGTGCCAGAGAGGGCCTAGATTGATTTCTCGTGACTACAGAGGCTTGCAGCGGCGGAACTTCCGATCTAGGTTATTTTCTGGAGGTTTCTGTATTTATAGGAATTTTTGGCATAGGTCTCACGTCAGGGGGGGGTCTTCGAGTCGTCCACGAGATAGGGGCCCACACCCAGGGGGTGGGCGCGCCCCCCACCCACGTGGACAGCCCGAGACTCTTCTGGCCCAACTCTTTTACTCCGGGGGCTTCTTTTGGTCCATAAAAAATCATCAAAAATTGGCACGTCAATTGGACTCCGTTTGGTATTCCTTTTCTGCGATACTCAAAAACAAGGAAAAACAGAAACTGGCACTGGGCTCTAGGTTAACAGGTTAGCCCCAAAAATCATATAAAATAGCATACAAATGCATATAAAACATCTAAGATGGATAATATAATAGCATGAATACTTCATAAATTATAGATACGTTGGAGACGTATCACGGAGCGGCTCGCTTGCCTCTGGAAGGGGGCTGGAGGCCGGTGCCTTCCCGGCCGCTCTACGGGCCTTGGTGAAGGCGCTAGGCGGCATGGTCTCGCTGCTCGAAGATGAAGCCAATGCTGGGGGTGCACAGCCACCAGTGATGACAAATGGAGGAGCCCTCTGCACGCCTCCTGCCCCCCCCCCCCCAGGCCAGGCCGCGAAGGAAGGACGCTGGAAGCACATGCTCACGGCCCCCCAGCGGCGCATCTGCCCCTCGGACCGGCCCCGTACCTCGCGCGGGAGTCTGGTGCAGGGGGCTTGGAATCAAGAGCGGGCCAAGGACTTCTGGGGGTCGCTTCCCAGGAGGTTACACCGCCGCAGCCGAAGGGATCCTATGGAGCTATGGTCAGGAAAGGACGCGGCACGCGGGAATCACGAAGATAAGGTACTTACTCGTCTATGGCTATGTACTTCCTCTGCTTCAGTGGCCGGTAGGCGTCACCACTGCAGCTCGGAGGCCCTTTCCTCTTGCGGAGTGCTTCGAGGTTCAGGCGAAGCTTGCCAAAGTTCGGGGCATGGCTCTCGGCAGCTGGAGCACTCGGCGGGGATTCTGGGCAGTAGCCTCGGAAGCATCAGGCTGCACCTACCCACCAGCCGCCACCTCAGGACCACTTGCCCGAGCTTCGGAGGCAACCACCTCAGGAGTGTCGGGTCGCGCCGGCTCTCCAGCGGCCCCCTTAGGAGCGCTCGCCAGAACTGCAGGAGCGGCTACCTCGGGAGCACCCGACGACACCCGCTCCCCAGTGGTCGCCCCAGCGGTATCGGGCGGCGTTTGCCCCCCTGCATCCACATCTGGGGCGTGCGCCGCAGGGTCAACGAGCAAAGGAGCCAGGAAGATGGGATTCTCGCGAGGCCCCTTAAAGCCCTCCGGGCGCAACCCCCACTCGTCAAAGAGGGGCTTCTGCCTCACGAAGTCCTCCTTGTTCGAGCATTGGTACAAGAGGCATCCCTCCTCTGGAAGCGCGGCTGGCGCTGGGTCGCCCGTCAGGAGCTCGAGCATCGCGCGCAGCGTCTTGGAAGGAAGCGCAGGCACCTGGAGCCTCATGGGGTCCTTGCTGCCGGTGAAGGCCCACATTGGGCAAGAATGGCGCTGGAGCGGGGCGATGCGCCATCGAACGAACTCCTTCATCACCATCGGCACCGTCAGCCCGGCCTTCTTCAACCGGGCCAGCCTGGACCAGACATGGGCAAGCCGACGGTCGACAAGCTTCACGTACCCCCAGCCGGAGTTGGGTACCGCCGGCACTCGCGGAAGCAGGAGCAGGGGGCTGAGCGTGCCGGCGTCCACAAACACCCACTGCTTCCGGAATCCCTTCACATCTGGGCAGAGCGTGAATTCGATGCCCGAGCCAGCCGTCGCTGCCACGGCCTGGAAGTCCACGCATCCTGAGTGTTGGCGGGCGTCGACTAGATGGAGCGAGAAGAAATGGTGAAACAAGGCAACGGAGGGAGCAATGCCCACCATAGCCTCGCACAGGAAGGTGAAGACAGCGAGGAGGATGATGAATTGGGGGTCCAGATGCAGCGCTTGGATCTGGTAATGCAAGATGATAGCATTGAAGAAATCAGAGAACGAGGGAACCAAGCCAGCCAAGAGAGCGTGAAGATGGATGGGGATCTCGGTGGCCTCCCTGTCGATCGCAGCCCGGGAGGCGAGCCAAGCCATCGTCGCCTTCCACTCATTAGAGTCGGCGGTGAGAGCAGGCCGGACCTTGGCCATCCCTTCCTGATTGATCACCGTCGACTGCTCCAGTGCTGGCTCCAAGACTGGCCGGGGTTCAGCCGGAGCACAGGCCTTTCCCTTCTTCTTCAACCGTGGGGCCATGGCGGAAAGGAAGGATTGGCACCAGCGCCAAACCTGGGAGAGAGGTTGCGAGTTAGAGGGAAGAGGAGGAGCCAAGGGTGAGTACGGCAAGCAATGAAGGCAGAGCTACGCTAGCAACGGGCGACCGCAAAGCCTGGCGGATACCAAGGCTGCGTGGGGAAGTATAGGGGCGCCCACGCCCCATCAATCGCCACGCGTCGACTGAGGCCGCAGGCGGATGGTGCCCGTGGTGCTCCGAAGCCAAGTTCGAGTGCGCCTTGGGCCCGGGGGCTACTGTCGGCATTCTGGGAACGGGGGTACCCAGACTTGCCTACCTGCGGCCCACGGTGTGGCTCCATCGACAGCCTGGTACGGCCCAGCTTCAGCATCAACAACTCAAGACCCTCGCGAGGGGCCAAGCCTCGCGAAGCGGACAACACCAAGACCTCCAGAAGGAGCGGCCTCCTCAGGCTAGCTCCTGAGGAGCGGAGATCTCTATGCAAGCCCTCACCTCGTGAGGTTCGGATGACGTGAGCCATGACGACCAAGGCCAGGCGGGCGCCAGCAGGCGCAGTGCAGCAGTTTCCTCTTTGGTGCTAAAGAGGCAAGCGCAGGCGCGGAGTCCCGAGGAATCAGCCAAAGGTTTCCATTCCCATGCAACGAGACCAAGACCGCTAGGACGGAAGGACGGAGGTCATCGTCGAGCCCACCATGGCATCACGACCAGAGGCTTTGCAGGCGAAGACTACTTTTGTCAGGATAGGATGTACTAGTTGTCCCCCTTCGAATTTGGCCGTTGTGGGATCCCTTCCCGCCTTCATTTGGGAAGAGGACCAAGGCCACTATAAATAGGACTTAGCCACCACCGTGGAGCGGGGATCGATTCCATCCACACACCCACCAGCTCACTCGAGCGCAAGAACACCTCTCCTCCTGAGGTTGTTCGCCCACTGTACTAGTTCATCCTCAGCCCCTCGAGGCCAAACCACCACAAAGCAAGAGTAGGGTTTTACACCGCAAGGTGGCCCGAACCTGGGTAAACTATTGTGTCCCATTTCCTTACAGTTTGTCGAGCTAGGCTGTGATATTGGCGAGTAGGCAGACTGGGGAGGTTGAGTTCTTCGCACGCACCCCAGAGTTCGAACCTCTCAAGAGTCTGCGGAGCCCGAAATCCGACAGGTGCACTCAGCATTCCCCCACTGGGTGAATTCCCATTCAGCGCGGCCTAACCGGTCCGAGTGAAGACCTATAAACAAAAATTTCTCAGACCCCCGCCGAATCAAACATTCGACGGCGGTCTTGGGGACTACACCCAGTGGGTGCACTCGGCGTGCCCCCACTGGATCAATTCCCACTCAGGATGGCCTGACCGGTCCGAGTGAAGAACTACGAGCAAATGGGCACTGGCATCATAAGTCAAAAACACCCAGTGGGTGTACAGAGTCAAGATGGAGAAGAAATAACCCAATTAGAAATCAACTTACAATCGCACTTACTCGGACATTCGCCTGAAGAGCTGTACTGGCATCATAAGCCAGTTTGCTGGCTTCATACGCCTCCCTCAAATGTTGCATCATCAGATTGGCTTGAATCATGGCCTCTTTGCTAGCCCCAATTTGGTCCTCTAGAACATGATGCAGAGTGAAGACATGAGGTGGCGGACTCGGTGACGCAGCCAGAGGGATCAACACTTGAGGCTGACCAGTCGGTCCCGAAGCTGGAGGAGTCGATACCAAAGGCAAAGCAGTTGACAAAGGGGCAGCAGAGATAGCACCAGCTCGAGACGAGCCACCTTGTTCCTGAGATGTGATAATCCCCAAGTGCAGGGAATCATCGTAGCAATTCCCAATGGTGGAAGTGATAAGTATGGAGTGTCGAACCCACAAGGAGCTAAAGGTAAGATCAATATTCTCTCAAGTCCTATATGTCACTGATACGACTCTACGTACACCGAGCGTTTGCTTCCAATTAGAAACAAGAAATAAAACTACGTTGTGGGTATGAAGAGGATAACTTTGCATGATATCGGAGAGCTAAAATATAAAAGTAGGTGTTGTTATCATAAAGTTAGAATATATTACTAAATATTATAAATAGCGAGTGTGGAATAATGATGGGTCAGTGTGCGGAATTATCCTGGGCAATCGTTAACAAGACCGGTAATCACTATTGCAATTTCATATGAGGGAGAGGCATAAGCTAACATACTTTCTCTTCTTGGATCATATGCACTTATGATTGGAACTCTAGCAAGCATCTGCAACTACTAAAGATCATTAAGGTAAAACCCAACCATAGCATTAAAGCATCAAGTCCCCTTTATCCCATACGCAACAACCCCCTTACTCGGTTTTATGCTTCTGTCACTCAAGCAACCCACTATAAGCGAATCATAAACGTATTACAACACCCTACAGCGGGAATCCCTCACGCTTGCGTGACACAGAGGGCACAATAGGACAGCACCAAAATAAAACATACAAGTCATACCAATCTATATCATCAATCAACCCAAAGACAAAGGATATCTACTCAAAACATCATAGGATGGCAACACATCATTGGATCATAATATGTGGCATAAAGCACCATGTTCAAGTAGGGATTACAGCGGGGTGCGGGAGAGTGGACCGCATAAAATAGATGAGGATGGTGATGATGATGGTGATGTTGATGAAGACGATCACCGCGGTGATGATTCCCCTCCCGATGGCACTCCGGCGCCACCGAGAGAGAGGAGGAGAGGTTCTCCCCCTTGTGCTTCCTCCTCCATGGCCTCCCCCCTAGATGGGGAGAGGTTTTTCCTCTGGTCCTTGGCCTTCATGGCGATGATGGCCCCTCCGGGATCCTCCTCCATGGCCTCCGGTGATGATGGCCCCCTCCGGCAGGGTGCCAGAGAGGGCCTAGATTGATTTCTCGTGGCTACAGAGGCTTGCGGCAGCGGAACTTCCGATCTAGGTTATTTTCTGGGGGTTTCTGTATTTATAGGAATTTTTGGCATCGGTTTCACGTCAGGGGGTCTCCGAGTCGTCCACGGATAGGGGCCCACGCCCGGGGGGGTGGGCGCGCCCCCACCCTCGTGGACAGCCCGGGACTCTTCTGGACCAACTCTTTTACTCCGTGGGCTTCTTCCGGTCCATAAAAAATCGTCAAAAATTGGCACATCAATTGGACTCCGTTTGGTATTCCTTTTCTGTAAAACTCAAAAACAAGGAAAAAACAGAAACTGGCACTGGGCTCTAGGTTAATAGGTTAGTCCCAAAAATCATATAAAATAGCATATAAATGCATATAAAACATCTAAGATGGATAATATAATAGCATGAATACTTCATAAATTATAGATACGTTGGAGACGTATCAGCATCCCCAAGCTTAATTCCTGCTCGTCCTCGAGTAGGTAAATGATAAAAGAAATAATTTATGAAGTGTGAATGCTAGCAAGTGCACAAGTTTGATCAATGATAATTTCAATCACCTTTTCTAGCATCATTATATGTCATAACAGTAGCTTATCTCATAAAACTTTTCATGATCAAGTAACAAGCTATTCACATGTTAAAGTATAGATCATAAACTTTCTTGAAACTAACAAACTATATTCTCAGTCATCAAACAATTGCAATTCATCTTATTTTCAGGAAGGGTCTATGTCAGAGCTTTGATTTAGCAAATTCCACATACTCAACTATCATTTAATCTTTCACAATTGCTAACACTCATGTGATATTTATGGGTTCAAAGTTTTAATCGGACACAGAGAAAGATAGGGGCTTATAGTTTTGCCTCCCAACCTTTTACCTCAAGGGTAATGTCAACAATAATAATTTATGAAAACCTACATCCAAGTGGATATATATATATATATATATATATCTGGATCGCTCCAACACAAAGTGCTTGCCAAAGGAAAAAGTGTAAAAAGGAAAGGTGATGATCACCATGACTCTTGTATAAGGGTAGAAGATAAAAGTAAAAGATAGGCCCTTCGCAGAGGGAAGCAGAGGTTGTCATGCGCTTTGATGGTTGGATGCACAAAATCTTAATGCAAAAGAACGTCACTTTATATTGCCTCTTGTGATAAAGACCTTTATTATGCAGTCCGTCGCTTTTATTTCTTCCCTATCACAAGTTCGTATAAAGCTTATTTTCTTCGCACTAATAGATCATACATATTTAGAGAGCAATTTTTATTGCATGCACCGATGACAACTTACTTGAAGGATCTTACTCAATCCATAGGTAGGTATGGTAGACTCTCATGGCAAAACTGGTTTAAGGGATGTTTGGAAGCACAAGAAGTATTTCTACTTGGTGCAAAGAATTTGGCTAGCATGAGAGGGAAAGGCAAGCTCAACATGTTGGATGATCCAAGACAATATAACGTTTCGGATATAGGAAAACATAACCCATTAAGTTGTCTTCCTTGTCCAACATCAACCTTTTAGCATGTCATATTTTAATGAGTGCTCACAATTATAAAAGATGTCCAAGATAGTATATTTATATGTGAAATCTCTCTTCCTTCAATATTCTTTCATGAATTGTTCAAGTGACCAATTTTGTGTTTGCTAACTTTCAATAAGTTTACTACCTATACTTATTCTGTGTGAAGTCATTACTCCCCATGGTATAAGCATATGAAACATATAAATTCAGATTTATGATATTTAACTCATTCAACCATTTACTCATAGGATATATGTGAAGCACGTGAGTAAATGACAAACTACTCCAAAAAGATATAAGTGAAGAACACTGAGTAGTCAAATAATTAACTAGCCATGGGAGGATTCTTTTTCATTCAAGATTTCAGATCCAATGATTTTATTCAAACAGCAAGTAAAATTGAAAATACGCTCCAAGCAAAACACATATCATGTGACGAATAAAAATATAGCTCCGAGTAAGGTATACCGATAGTTTTGAAGACGAATGAGGGGATGCCTTCCGGGGCATCCCCAAGCTTAGGCGCTTGAGTCTTCCTTGAATATTACCTTGGGGTGCCTTGGGAATCCCCAAGCTTAGGTTATTTCCACTCCTTATTCTCCTCATATCGATATCTCACCCAAAGCTTGATAACTTCAATCACACAAAAAACTTAACAGAACTTCGTGAGATAGGTTAGTATGATAAAGAGTAAACCATTAACCTTGGTACTATCAAAGACAAGGTTCATAATTGGTCTCACACAATGCCTACTGTATCATATCATTTCTACAATTTATATTGATAAATATAAGCCATAGAAACCAGAAAACAAGCAAACTATGCAATGAAAACAGAATCTGTCAAAAACAGAACATTCTGTAATGATCTGAACAGAAACCATACTTCTGCTACTCCAAAAATTATGAAATAAAGAGGAATTTGTCTATTACTCTTCTGCAAAAAGAATCAACTCAAAAGCACTCTTCTGTAAAAAATGACAGCTAATCTCGTGAGCGCAAAGTTTTCGTTTTTTACAGCAAGATCACATTAACTTTCACCCAAGTCTTCCCAAAGGTCTTACTTGGCACTTTATTGAAACAAAAGCTATAAAACATGATTACTACAGTATCTTAATCATGTAAACACACAAAAACAGTAAGGGTAAATATTGGGTTGTCTCCCAACAAGCGCTTTTCTTTAATGCCTTTTAGCTAGGCATGATGATTTCAATGATGCTCACATAAAAGATAAGAATTGAAACATAAAGAGAGCATCATGAAGAATATGACTAGCACATTTAAATCTAACCCACTTCCTATGCCTAGGGATTTTTTGAGCACATAATTTATAGGAACAAGAATCAACTAGCATAGGAAGGCAAAACAAGTATAACTTCAAAACTTTAAGCACGTAGAGAGGAAACTTGATATTATTGCACTCCCTACAAGCATGTATTCCTCCCTCATAATAATTTTCAGTAGCATCATGAATGAATTCAACAATATAACCATCACATAAAGCATTCTTTTCATGATCTACATGCATAGAAATTTTTTTACTCTCCACATAAGCAAAATTCTTCTCATTCGGAATAGTGGGATCACTAATTCCTAAAGTTGACACTCTTCCAAACCCGCTTTCGATGATAGTATTATTCATACTCCAAAAGATATAAGTGAATTTCATGGAGCATCCTACAATTAATATAGACTAACCAATATCCAAGCTCAAAATATATAAGTGAAGCACACGAAGCATTCTATAAAACCATACTCAAAAGATTTAAGTGAAGCACAAAGAGCATTCTATAAGGTCATACTCAAAAGATATAAGTGAATCACATGAATCATTATATAAATTGATGAAGGGACATCCCATACTAGTATGGTTCTTAAAGAAAAATAAAAACACAAAGGACACAAATCATGTGAACAAAACAAAAACCGAGGTATACCGATAATTGTTGAAGAAGAAAGATGGGATGCCAACCGGGGCATCCTCAAGCTTAAATGCTTGAGTATCCTTGGAATATTTACTTGGGGTGCCTTGGGAATCCCCAAGCTTGAACTCTTGCCTCTCTTTATTGTTCTCACATCGGTAACTCCTCGTTCTTCGAACACTTCATCCACAAAAACTTAACAAAAACTTTGTGAGATCCGTTAGTATACTAAAGCAAATCACTACCTTTAGGTACTGTTGCAAACTCATTCCAATTTCATATTATCACTTTATCTACTGTATTCCAACTTCACCATGGTTCATACCCCCCGATACTACCCATAGATTCATCAAAATAAGCGATCTACACATAGAAAACAGAATCTGTCAAAAACAGGACAGTCTGTAGTAATATGGAAGTTTAGTAAACTTCTGTAACTCCAAAAAATTTAAAAAAAAGATGAAAATTTTAAAAAAAATTACAAAAGTAATGTGCAAAAAGTTTCAGACCCATTTGACTTTCCAGTAAAAAAATGTAAATTCACGCACTACAGCCAAAGTTTTTGTTTTTGTACTGCACATAGTAAACAAGCAATCTAACCATCCTAAAACCAAAGCTTGGCACATTATTTTTATAATACAATGGATATATACAAGGGGATAATTATTTTCAGAGAAGCTTCCATCAAATTTTTTTCATTGTTTCCATGAGCATGAACACAAGTGTTCAAGGTCGACCCTCACTTCTCCAATGCATAACCTTCCAATCAATTCTCTTATTGAAAAACTTTTTAGGCATGAGAGGCAAGTAAATTTTTTTGTATTTTCATTCTTAAAAAAAATTGTGTGTTTCACCCACAACTATATAGAAACAAAAAGGAAAAACAAAATCTACTTAGTGAAGAAAGCAAACAAGCACACACGAGAATATCAACCCCACGCTATTGCTCCCCGACAACGGCCCCAGAAAAGAGCTTGATAATCCCCAAGTGCAGGGAATCATCGTAGCAATTCCCAATGGTGGAAATGACAAGTATGGAGTGTCGAACCCACAAGGAGCTAAAGGTAAGATCAATATTCTCTCAAGTCCTATCTGCCACTGATACGACTCTACGTACACCGAACGTTTGCTTCCAACTAGAAACGAGAAATTAAACTACGTTGTGGGTATGAAGATGATAACTTTGCATGATATTGGAGAGCTAAAATATAAAAGTAGGTGTTGTTATCATAAAGTTAGAATATATTACTAAATATTATAAATAGCGAGTGTGGAATAATGATGGGTCGGTGTGCGGAATTATCCTGGGCAATTGTTAACAAGACCGGTAATCACTATTGCAATTTCATATGAGGGAGAGGCATAAGCTAACATACTTTCTCTTCTTGGATCATATGCACTTATGATTGGAACTCTAGCAAGCATCCGCAACTACTAAAGATCATTATGGTAAAACCCAACCATAGCATTAAAGCATCAAGTCCCCTTTATCCCATACGCAACAACCCCCTTACTCGGGTTTATGCTTCTGTCACTCAAGCAGCCCACTATAAGTGAATCATAAACGTATTGCAACACCCTACAGCAGGAATCCCTCACGCTTGCGCGACACGGAGGGCACAATAGGACAGCACCAAAATAAAACATACAACTCATACCAATCTATATCATCAATCAACCCAAAGGCAAAGGATGTCTACTAAAAACATCATAGGATGGCAACACATCATTGGATCATAATATGTGGCATAAAGCACCATGTTCAAGTAGGGATTGCAGCGGGGTGCGGGAGAGTGGACCGCGTAAAATAGATGAGGATGGTGATGATTATGGTGATGTTGATGAAGACGATCACCGCGGCGATGATTCCCCTCCCGATGGCACTCCGGCGCCACCGAGAGAGAGGAGGAGAGGTTCTCCCCCTTGTGCTTCCTCCTCCATGCCCCCTAGATGGGGAGAGGTTCTTCCTCTGGTCCTTGGCCTTCATGGCGATGATGGCCCCTCCGGGATCCTCCTCCATGGCCTCCGGTGATGATGGCCCCCTCCGGCAGGGTGCGAGAGAGGGCCTAGATTGATTTCTCGTGGCTACAGAGGCTTGCGGCGGCGGAACTTCCGATCTAGGTTATTTTCTGAGGGTTTCTGTATTTATAGGAATTTTTGCGTCGGTTTCACGTCAGGGGGGTCTTTGAGTCGTCCAGGAGATAGGGGCCCATGCCCAGGGGGTGGGCGCGCCCCCCACCCTCGTGGACAGCCCGGGACTCTTCTGGCCCAACTGTTTTACTCCGTGGGCTTCTTCTGGTCCATAAAAATCATCAAAAATTGGCACGTCAATTGGACTCTGTTTGGTATTCCTTTTCTGTATAAGTCAAAAACAAGGAAAAAACAGAAATTGGCACTGGGCTCTAGGTTAATAGGTTAGTCCCAAAAATCATATAAAATAGCATATAAATGCATATAAAACATCTAAGATGGATAATATAATAGCATGAATACTTCATAAATTATAGATACGTTGTAGACGTATCAAGATGCAGCTGCAGGCAGTGCCCGGGGCGTTTCGCTCGACGGCACTC
The DNA here is from genome assembly GCF_002575655.3 of Aegilops tauschii subsp. strangulata. Lineage (NCBI taxonomy): Eukaryota > Viridiplantae > Streptophyta > Magnoliopsida > Poales > Poaceae > Aegilops > Aegilops tauschii. Next base: position 70,407,330 of record NC_053035.3, read on the forward strand.
TCCGAGTGAGGCTGCAGGAGACGGTCAAGGTCGTACCCTCCCCTCTTGTGTCCTTCTAAGGCTCGTCTTCATCGTCGTCCGCCAGGTGGATGATGTTCATTGGCTCTGCAGTCACTCGACAACAACATCAATTTTATTGATCGTCGAATCAATCAATGGAACAGAGCAGAGTGAAAACCGGTCATACCTTGTCGGGAGGTGGTCGCGTCTGCAGTATCCACCTCCGCATGTTCCTTATCAATTTGCATGGGTGATGTTGTAGAAGTAGCAGCTCTGGCACACAATTCTTAGTCGGTCAGCAAAAGTATAAAGATCTGCAAGAGTAAGAAAGAGATAACACTCATGTTGAAGCTACAGGCACGGTGACCTTTATTCTGGGCAGAGCCTTCCGAGGTTTCGGTGGAGCGACCTTGAGATGCTTCACGATCTTCTCAGTCGGATCTGGCGTCGCCGTCCGAGTGCGCTTCGGGTTCCTGCCACTCGACGCCAAGGCCTTGCCCTGGTTGGCACTCGGATCTTGGTTCGCTTTGGTTCGGCGCTCGGTGCATGGAGGAGACTCGACCTCTTCACTGTCTTCTGAGTCGTCACTGCTGCCCACTGCTGCCCTTAGTATCTTCGGCATAGCTGTCCCGAGCACTCCCACCTTCACTCTCAGCACCTTCAACAAGTTGTTGTCCGTTCAGCACAGGTGAAAACATCTTCGTGGACTCCTGCGAAGTACAAAAATAAAAGTCAGTCGGCTTATCAATCCAGTCGGATGTTGGAAACAAAAGGGAAAAGACTCGACAAGGTAATTCTCACCTCCCCTGGTGGGTGCTCAGCGTCGAAGGGTTGAACCTGCTTGGATCCACGTGGATTGTCATGAGCTCCGGTGATGCTGCTAAGCCATTGGATCACGTTCTCGTCCTTGACCTCCTCTTGATGAGTCTGAGTGGAATCGTCTAGACCTGTGTAGTGCCACATGGGATGGCCTCGTGCTTGCAGGGGCTGAATCCGTCGACTGAGGGACACCTCTAACATATCCAAGCCCGTCACTCCGCCTCGAATTAACTCAACTACAGATTCTACCAAAACTGCTACTTCAGCTTTCTCCTCCTCGTCCACGATCAGCGAGCGGGGAGCGTTGATCCTTGCAGATGAGTAAGGAGGAAGGCCAGCCGACTAACTAGAAGATGGAATGTCGTTGCAGTAAAACCAGGTCGACTGCCAACCTCTAACGGACTCGGGAAAGGACATTGCGGGGAACGCACTCCTGCCTCTCATCTGGACACCTAAACCACCATACAGCTGAATCACATGGGTCCTTTCGTCACTCGGATTTGCTTTCTTGACCGACTGAGAATGACACGTGAAGATGTGCTTGAACAACCCCAAGTGAGGATGACAACCCAAGAAATTTTCACACATGGAGACGAAAGCAGCAAGATACGATATGGCATTCGGGGCAAGATGGTGGAGTTGCACACCGAAGAAATTCATAAATCCTCAAAAAAAGGATGGTGAGGCAAGGAGAAACCTCTCTCCACATGGGTGAGGAGGAGGACCCGCTCTCCGAGGCACAGCGCAGGATCGACCTCCCCTCCCTCTGGCAGCCTCCAAGACCCTGGGACCAGCAGGCCGTTGGCGGCGAGCCCGTCGAGGTCCTTCGTCGTGACCGTCGACGGCAGCCCGTCGCCCTGGATCCAGCCCGGCGGTAGCGCGGCCCGAGAACTCGACGCCTTCTTCCCCTTGGTCGCCTTCTTGGCGCGCTCTAGCTTCGCCATCTCCGTGGTGGTGGTCGGTGTGGAGCGGGGCGGCGCAACGCGGAGGCGAAAGAGGTGGAGAAGCGAGGAGAAAGGGGAAAAGAAGAGAACACAGTTTCACCCCTCGGCCACATCGCCCTTTATAACTCCGTGCCCGAGTCACCGAGACCTGGGCCCACGAGATCCCAGCGCATCCTGCTGAACAGAGACTGCGCAGTACGTGGCGATAAAGGTGGATCGATAATCGAGGAGTCCCGCCCCACTTACCGCGCCGTTGCCGATCCGTGCGCTTCTCCAAATTTTTGAATCCCGTGAGATCCAGAACCTGGTAGAACGATCGATTGCGTCAGAAGATTTCCTTGTTCATCGGGTCCGACCCGATGCTCGGAATCACTCGGTCGCACATCGAGCCGGAATCGATCGAGGCGATTGAAAAGGGATTAAGCAGTGCGGGTATCTGCAGATCTCTAAAACGCCTCCGAGGCATTGAGTCTAATGAGAACCCACTCCTATCCTTTTCCACTCGAACCCCGATCCATTCGGGGGCTAATGACGAGGACATGTACCTAGGGTAGGCTCCTAGGCCTGACCTACATACCCTACCCAAGGACACTGCATACAAGTATCCAAGGCCCACAAGGTTATGAAGGAGTCGCCGACTGGGATACCTGCAACTTACAAGTCACTCGGAGGAGGGATTCACTCAGTGATCTCACCAACACTCGACTGCCACTGCTCACTCGGAGTACCAAGTGTCACTCGACCACAGAAGACTTAGAGTCACCCCGAGATAGCAATAGTCAGGCGATCAATTCGCCGGCATAAAGAACATCTAATGCTGGTGTTACATGTAACTCTCGCATCCTTTAACCTCTCTATTGAACCCTTGGGTGACGGGGCATTCATGAAGGGCTAGCAGAATCTATATAAGCCGCCCCTCTACCCCTGCACAAGGGTTCGCACCTCCTGTAACTCAACGCTCCAGAAAAACAAAGCTCCCGCTGCACCGAGACGTAGGGTCTTTACCTCTTCTAAGAGGGGCCTGAACTCGTAAATTCGAGTGTACAACCACACCATAGCTAGACTCTGTGCCCTCTCATACGTACCCCTATACTCTACTGCCAGGTCTGTTTCCATGACATTTGGTGCGCCCGCTCCCGCGCACTGGACGTGGCAATTGAGCGCGTGAATCGCACCAACCGCCAGATCTGAAACCTCCAGGCGTTGGTGCCGCCACCCGCACCTTCCCCATTCGCTCCCGCGACCCGTCGGCGCTACCTCCACCTATCCCCGCGCACCGTCGTTGCTTCCTCCACCTTCTCTCCTCACCGCCTCCCTCGAGTGCACTGTTCCTTCGACAAACAGCGCCCGGCGGCTGTTTGTAGCTTGGCGCCCACAAGGTGTTTGAAAAAACGCTTGCAAGGTATCTATTGCTTCAACTTCATATTTGTAGATGAATTTGGTGCATGTTGTTTGTAGTTTTAAATTAGTTTAAATTCAACTGTGTAGATGAGTTCGTCCTACGATTCTTCCGACGAAGAATTTGATATTCAAGAGGAGTACATCGCAATGATCCTAGCTATGCATGTTAATAAAAAGCTGAAGCACGGTGGTTCGGTTATCGGCCATAAAAAATTGTGGAGGGATAGGATCGATGCCCACAACAAATTGTTGGGGAACTATTTTTTGGAGAATCCCACATACCCCGAGTCCTACTTTCGGTGCCGTTTTAGGATGAGCATCGAGTTTTTCGAACACATTGCGGAGAAACTGGCAAGCCATGATCGGTTTTTTCAGCAAAGGAGGAATGCCGCCGGAGAACTCGGGCATAGCACCTTTCAAAAGGTGACCGCCACTTTGCATATGTTGGCATACGGTATTCCGACGGATCTAGTTGATGACCACTTGGCCATGGGTGAGAGTCAAGCCATCATGTGTGTCAAGCGCTTCGCAGTCGGAATTGTGCAAGTGTTTGGTCCAGAATATTTGAGAGCTCCCAATGTTGAAGTCACCGCAAGGCTTTTGGAGATGAACAAAGCTTGCGGGTTCCCAAGTATGCTTGGCTCAGTAGATTGCATGTATTGGAGTTGGAAGAACTGTCCTAAGGCATGGCATGGACAATTTCACAGCTAGAAAAAGGGTTCCACTATAATCCTTGAAGCGATGGCTGATCAGGAGACTTGGATTTCGCATGTTTTTTTGGAATGCCTGGATCTTTGAATGACATCAATGTTCTTAATCGGTCACCACTCATCAATAAGATCGCAAATGGTGAAACTACGCCGGTGGAGTTTGTAGCAAATGGTCATACATACAACCATGGCTACTATCTTGCGGATGGCATCTACCCGATGTGGCAAACATTTTTGAAGCCATTGACAGCACCGCAAGGTAAGAAAAATCTTGATTTCCATAATGCTCAGGCGGCGGCTAGGAAAGATGTGGAGATAGCTTTTGGGATTTCGCACGCCCAATTTGCTATTGTCAGAGGGACGGCTAGATTTTGGGATCAAAAGATCCTTTGCTACATCATAAACGCTTGTGTGATCATGCATAACATGCTCATTGAGAATGAGCGTGGACAAGCTTTAGACTATTCTTAGTATGAGTTGTTGGGACGTCCCGTGCAAGTGCGGAGGAGGGCTGCGAGGGTGGCCCAATTGATTGCCTCCTATCATGCCACTCGACGTACCGAAATGCATGATGATCTTCAAAAGGATCTAATCGAGGAGTGGTGGGCATGGAATGGGCGACATAATTAGTTTGATGTTGTATTATTGAACTATTTGTTGAATTGGAAGATAAACTATTTGTTTGAGTTATAATAATAATGGAACTATTTATTGTTGATTTATTTTTTGTGTTTGATCTTCTTGGTTCTATGTTGAGTGGAAAATATTGTTTGTGTTGGGCGCGCGCTATAATTTTAGAGCGCCTACGAGAGCGCTACCTGCGGCACAAAATATAACGCTTCTGTTAAAGCAGAATACCTGCTCCGCTCGCCAAAACGCTATTTTGACGTTGTAAAAGTTTTTTAGCGCATCGCGCGTCTGTTGGAGATGCTCTAAGATGGCTTATGCACCTGCACATGGATGGAGTACTCCTTTGTAAACAAATACTCACTCCTTTTCGGTTTATAGGGCTCATCTCAAAAAGTTTTTTTTTCATTTTATAACTCTCAATTCTACTACTTACCATCACATGTTCAGATTTTAAGGTGTATTAAATCACTACATGCAAGGATGAAGAAAAACCTCACCAATGCATGTAGAAGTTCTTGGTCATTAAGAGCATCTCCAGCCCTTCGACGCCTCCAGGGACAGAAATAACGCCTCCTGGGGGCTAGTCGTCGCTATTTTGGCCATGGGGGCGGTCGGGTTCCCAACCACGGCCCTAGGTCGGCTCCCAGACACCGTTTTTTGAATTGAACTTCGGCTAAAATTAGACGAAAAAGCCACTAATTCGCTAATATTCGGCGGTTTTCAATCATATTTGTATATAATAAAGAAGACATAATAAAACATAAAAAAAAAACTACGCCGCCCGCCGTCGCCCGAGCCTTTTACATGTCGAGGAGCTTGCAGAAGTCTGTGTAGTCGCCGTCGTAGTCGTCATCGTCGCCCTGCACGCCGCCACCGTCGTCTTTGCTGCACCCCTAACCCGCGTCGTTGATGCGTGGGGGGTTGGACGGCCCGGGCGCCTCGTCGTCGCTGTCGTCGAGGATGACGACGCCGCCCTCGTCACGGCCGTGGCACCGAGCGGCGATCTCCTCGAGGGCGCGGCGCTGGCGCTCCATCTCCTGCTGGATGTAGTCGTCCTGCGCCCATTTGAGACCGGTCTTCTCGTCGGCGGCCATGGCCTCGTGCTCTTCTTCACGTGAAGGAGCGCCGACTCGGTCTTCGACTTGACGAGGCGGGAGGAGGGAGGAGAAGGGACACAACCGTCCTCATTGATGACGAGGGCGCCGCCCGAGCGGCGTCTCCCGTGACTCCGGCTTGACGGGAGGAGCGCCGGCGACCCGGAGGAACGGGAGCCAGACAAAAACGACGACGACGTCTCCATTCTCCTCGGCGTTCAAGAACTGCTGTGGCGGCGAGAGAAGGAGGGGGGCGCCGGGTACTCCATCCGCGGCGAGTTGCCGGCCTCGATGTGCTCGAGGACGGCTTCGAGCGTGCGCCCGGGGACGCCCCACCATTGACGCCGCCCCTTGGAGTTGTGGCGCCCGCGGGGTTTAGCGCTATTCGTGGCGGCGAGTTGGTCGGAGTGGCGGTGGTCGAAGTACGCCGTCCATAGCGTGTGGCTGTCGGGGGCGTACCTCGGCTGCTGCCGCGCGTGCTCCGGCAGCGACGACCTGATGCGCGTGATCTCGGTGCACCGTTCAACACCGGAGGACGGCGGTGGCACTGGGACTCCGCCGACGCCGAGCCTCCACGAGCTCGGCACCCGCATGTCGGGTGGCGCCGGGTAGTCCGCCTCGTAAAGGAGACGGGCCTCCGCCTTGTGCAGGTGGCGGCGGCCGAAGCCATTGGCTGCCGCTCCATCGCCGGGGGAACGTTCAACCATCGTTGGCGAAGGAGAGAGAGGGAGCCGGAGGCGAAGGAGAGAGGGGCGTCGGTGCGGCCAGCGGCGAGGGAGGGCGGTTTTTATAGCGGCGAGTGGACGGCGAGCGGGCGACAACAGTGTGGACGCATGGCGGGGAGGGGGTGGGACGCGCGCCTTCATTGCGCCACTCGTGAGGAATCAATGGAAGGCTGGCCGACGGCAACCTTCGCATTGATTCCCGCAGGAAAACGAGGCGATGAGGATGACGAAGGGGCCCAGCCGCTGACTCGGCGGGTCCACCAGGCTTTTGCGCCAAAAAGTTTTCCTCGGCGCCCCCGGACCCCCCCCCCCCCCCTCTCCCTAGCGCACCGGGTTCGGCCTGGGTCCGTCGGCACCAATTTCGACCCTAACCGGCGAATATTGGGCTTCTGGAGGCACGAGTAGGCCTATTTTTCAAGCCGGCGCTAAAAAAGGGGATTGGGGGCCTCTTCGGGGGGCGAGTTGAGATGCTCGAGGTGGCCATGCATGCATGTGCTGTAATTAATACATTGGTATACATAAAATTTTAAGAAAAAAGAGAGTATTAATTAAGTACTTCTGCAAACTACGAAATTAATTTCATCATTCTCATCTATCTTAGTTGACGGGATTTTCGAATTAAGCCTTGTAAATCTGAAAGGTGGAAGTACGTATCACACAAAATGCCTTTGGATGTCTTTTCTTAAAAAAAGAAAAACAAGAGAGGAGCGGGCAGACGTGCTCCCCCGAGAGACAGAGGGGGGAAACAGAGCCGCGCTCCTGCCTCACGACCGCGCCGGCCGCCGCCGCCCCCTTTACGCTGCTAGGTTTCCTCATAGTCCTCCTTGACTCCTTTCTTCTCGGCCTCCTAGTCCGGTGACGGCGGGAGACCGTCGCGGTCCGCGAAAGCGAGCACTTGGGCAGCGGCGAGTTTCGTTCCATGGCGGGGCACTTGCTGGTGGCGGTGGCGGGGAGGAGGAGAAGATGGTGGGAAGCGCCATTGTTTGCGGCGGAGCAGCGCGCGACGCTGGTTAACGTGAAGCTGAAGCTGGTCAAGGATCCGGCACTCGACGGGGCGTTGTCGCGCCAGCGCCACCTCCGCGCTGCCCACCACCTGCTCGACCTCGTGTCCTCGCGGCCCGGCCACCGTATCTCGTGCCCCGAGCTCCTCGCCGATAAGTCCGTCCACAAGATGCTTGGCTCCACGGCCGCCGTGCTCGCCTTCCTCCGCAGATACCACACCCTGTTCTCGCTCTCCCGCCGCGGTGGAGGCGGCGTGTCCCTCACGGACGCAGCGCTCGGCCTCCGGTGCCGGGAACTGGACTGCCTGGACGCCTCGGAGCCCGACCTGCTCGCTCGCCTCCGCCGCCTCCTCATGCTCACCCTGCCGCGCTCGCTCCCGCTCCACACCGTCGACCTTCTCCGCTGGGACTTGGGCCTGCCCCGCGACTACCGCGCATCGATCCTGGCTCGCCACCTCGACCACTTCGACCTTAAGCAGCCCGAGGGCGACGAGCGCATCTGGCTCCACCTCCTCTCCTGGGACGACCGTCTGGCTGTCTCGGAACTCGAGAAGGCTGCGGCAGGTGGCGACACCACCTGTCTCCCATTTCCGGTGAGCTTCACGAGGGGGTTTGGCCTGAGGAGCAAGTCTATGGACTGGCTGAAGGAGTGGCAGACGCTTCCATACACTAACCCGTACGCCGACGCCTCGGGCCTTGACCGTCGCACTGATGTGTCAGAGAAGCGGAATGTCGGAGTGTTCCATGAGCTGCTGCACCTCACATTGGCAAAGAGGACAGAGCGCCACAACGTGAGCAACATGAGGAAGCTTCTTGGCATGCCACAGAAGTTTACCAAGGTATTTGAGCGTCACCCCGGCATTTTTTACCTCTCAAGGATACATGGTACACAGACAGTTGTACTCAGGGAAGCTTACGGTGGCACGAGCCAGCTGCTTGAGAAGCATGCGCATCCACTTGTTGCTATCAGGGAGGAGTATACCACCATGATGAGGGCTGCATTGCCACCAAGGAGGAGCAGAGAAAGCTGCAACTATTGTGGTGAACTGGATGAGGAAAGTGAGGGAGAAGAAGGAACTGAACTCTCTTAATGAATGTCTTATAGGCTCAGTTGATTCTTAGTGCACCTGAATGAAGCAAAGCTAGTGACTTGAGAGAATGGATGCTCTCTGATGGTTCAGCAGGTATGTGCATATTGATGCATCGTGTCGAACGCACATTCCAGAATTTAGGAAATTACAATGCCTACATTATTATGAAGCTTTCTTTTTCCAAGATCTTTACACAGCTCTCTTATGTCATTTTGTCAGCCTACAGAACAATTTGTTTATATCGTTGCCTCATATTTTGCTTTTCTTTTTCCTGCAGCTACGAATGCGTTGGAGATTGAAAAATGGAATTACTCCCTCTGTTCCAAAATAATTGAAGTTGTAGGTTTGTCCCAAGTCATACTTCATTAACTTTGAACAAGTCTATATAAAAATATATCAACATCTACAACACCAAATTCGCTTCGTTAGATTCATTATGATATGTATTATCATATAATATATATATTTAACATTGTGGATATTAGCAGATTTTTCTATAGACTTTCTCAAACTTCAAAAAGTTTCACTTAGGACAATCCTAGAACTTGCAGTTCTTTTGAAACGGAGGGAGCAGCTAACAGCAAGCGCCTTTTCTTGTCTAGAAAAAATATTTGTGATTTTAAGGACATTGTTGCTTAGCAGACTGGGATGCCGTTTGAGTATGGGGCCAAACAGTACCTACCTTGGATGTTTGTTCTGTTTTTCTAAAGATGACATTTTCTTCCCTGTTATGCAGTCCTAAAAGGCCAATGTCTTCAAGCATAGTTATATAGGGCTTGGTTATGCTTGGAAGAGCAACTTTCATTTTCCTTGCAGCCATATACAAGTTAGAATTTTACAATTTGCGTCCTTCAGAAACCAGACAGAGACAACTTCAATGGTCTTTTCCTTTAGGAAATCATATGGTGGGCTCTACAATTACCAATTATACTTGCCTATAAGAAGGTGATGTTCAGCAGTAACAAATATGTACTGAGCACTCCTGTTAAAAAAGCAAATCAGATCTGAACAATTATCTCCTGTAATCATTTGCAGTTCAGTGCATCTGGTCAACTCGTCATATTGCACGGCGAGGTAATGCTATCATGGCCACAGGCATATCCATTGTTATTCCGTTTATCACAATGGTTGAACAGCCATGTCTTTCCACCCTATATATGTGATGCTTGGTCAGACATAACAGATTATATGTGATCAATATGAGCCTATTGCATACACATATCGCGGTTTGTTCTATGACAGTTTTTGAATTGTTGGGACTTGGGAAGGTCCATGAATAATACGGCTACCACCCAAGAAGTCCTGACCATGTCATATTAATTTCCTTCCATCAAGAAAAGGGGAATGAGCTTCCTTTTGCTAATGTGTCCGTCAAATTTGATTGAGAGGTTAACTCATCAGCCCTATTCAACAACAACTACAACAACATAGGGAATGATGATATTCGAGATAGAGTTGGGGTAGCGCCGATTGAAGAGAAGCTTGTCCAACATCGTCTGAGATGGTTTGGGCATATTCAGCGCAGGCCTCTAGAAGCGCCAGTGCATAGCGGATGGCTAAAGCGTGCCGATAATGTCAAGAGAGGTCGGGGTAGACCGAACTTGACATGGGAGGAGTCCGTAAAGAGGGATCCGAAGGACTAGAGTATCACCAGAGAACTAGCCATGGACAGGGGTGCGTCGAAGCTTGCTATTCATGTGCCAGAACCATGAGTTGGTTACGAGATCTTATGGGTTTCACCTCTAGCCTGCCCCAACTTGTTTGGGACAAAAGGCTTTGTTGTTGTTGTTGTGCTAACAATCAGTATGTTTTCGGTTGGAATTTGGGCCTTGGACTTTGGACAAGCTCATGTTCGCAGCAATGTTGTTGGGTAAACATGTAGGATCATACAATGAGCCAGTGCCAACGTTATGCTTTTAGTCTTGTAATGACAAATTGATAACTATGTCAGCAACCTACTATTTCAGGAATTCAGAAGGAACCTCTTGGAGCATTTCAGCTGGTGAAGAGCTGGGGGATCTCTAGAGGAATGAAGAACAACTGGTCACAACAGCAGGAACAGGGACATCTGCCAATTTATTTGTGGTTGTTCATCGCCGAAGACGAGATAATACAGTGGCCTAACCACACTTTCGAAGAGCTTAGCTCTTTCTTGATGCATGTTATTAACAATTGTGGGCTGCAATGCTTCATGCAATTAAGGCTTGTTTGTGGTTAGATGTCAGGCAGTGCTAAGATGTTCATCAGTTCACCATTTCCTCAAAGCTTCTGCCCAAAACTGATTCGTTTTAATGCATGTTCCTGAAAGACTGTAATATTGTATTGCATGTTCCTAAAAGACTGTATATTGTGCTAAGATGTCTCGTGAAAGATTTTATTTAGACGCGGCTGCAAGGCTCTAAAACGACCGTCCAATGATTAAGGGGCTACCGGTTCGTGCCACCGTGGACTGAAAAATGGGTTCTTCACATTGATGAAGATGGAAGCAAAACAAACGAGATAGTTCATCTTCTGCTGGTGGTCACTAAAATTCATTTGGTTACCTCTGCTCATCATTTTTATTGGTCTAACTGCTAAGCTCCGTTTGTTCTTGGTAATCTCTTGGTACTATTTTCCAGCAATACTCATTTCCTTCCAATTGTTATTCCTTCACTGTCTTCCTTGTTTAGTGGAGTAGTAGTTTGAGCCGGGAGACACAAGGGCATCTCCAACCCAAAACCCTAAACGGACAACCACGTTTGTCCGTGGACACCCTCAAAATGTTGTGTTTACCAATGGCATCCCCCATTTTCCTCACAAAATTCAACCATTGATCGTATAAAAATATGGAGATGTTCAACATCACATACAAATAGACCTTCTAGATATTTATGTGATTATCACTACAGACACCTCCCTGGAAGAGACCTCCGAGATATAAGATTCAGATTCCTCGGTGGCCGAGCAGCGAGGGTGGCTCCGCTGTGGTGACGTTCAGTGCGGAACTCCTCCTGGGCGGCCCGACAGAGAGCTCGACAGAAGGAGCGCTCCTCATCTTTCACTATGGTGGCGTGACGGGTGGCGCACGGCTCTTCTGCGAGGGTGCTATGACGGGCAGCGTGTGCCTCCTTCTTGGCTCGGCGGGAGTGAGGGGCAGAGCGCGCCTCCTCTTCCTCTTTGGCTCCGGCGGCACGATGGGCGGCGAGTGCCTCCTCCTTGGAGGCGATTACGTTTTTCTCCATGATGATGGTGGGTAGGCACGAAAAATACATGGGAGCGGCGTGTAACTCCTCCTTGACGGCCCGGGGCGAAACAAAGGCGGGAAAAGGACGGGGTGCCATGGCAAAGCCACGGGGGGGGGGGGGGGGGGGGGGCAGCGTGGTGGGTTTAAAAGGAAAGGGATACTACGAGAAGGAGAGGGCTCTACCGGGAAACCGGGCATGAAGGGGAAGGGTCCAAAGGGAAAGGAAACGACTGGTGGGGCTACGTTGCCATATTTGACGTGGCAGACGATCCGGATTCGCCTACTCCCCTCGATTTGGGGTTCGGCTGGGGGATTTCGGATAGTCCAGACCGCCCGGATGAAATGGGGGAGCCCATTGAATGGCAAATTCGGTCGGGCAGTCAGGACAAATAGGGGGAATGGGGAGCCCCATGGAGATGCCATAAGAGAAGCTTTCTATCACCCGCACTAAACAATCATGGTCATTGCACTAGTAAAAACGAGTGTTAGAGGCAGGCCACGGAGGTGCTTTTTAGCAAACAAACTTCAAGCCGCCTATAATGACCAGATGTAGGCGATTATTCTGTTTGGAAAATCTAACTAGGGTAGTTCTGAAAAGCAAACCGCCTCTAAGAACTCATTAAGGTGGTCCATAAAACAAAACCGACTAATAACTCCACCACATAGGCAATTTTGATTACTAAACTGTATCTTCTAGTAAGTTATAACCATGGGCAACGACCTTCTCTCTTCTCTCTCTTCCCCCTTGTTCCCCTTTCAGCCTCTTCATTTCTGAAAGTGCTAGTTATCGACTAGAAGGGGGTGAATAGGCAGTTTTTATGGAAGTCTTCAAGACAGGCAATGTCTTCGAAGACAGACAACCAAATAACACCTACACAGTATGCACCAGAAGATAAACTACGCTAGCCATGCCATAGTCAAAGAAATAGTACATAGTAAACACGAAGACAAATAGCAGCTAGGTAGAGTGGATCAGAATAGGAAGATAGTATGAAGCCAAATATGCAATCAGAGAGAATGTCTTCACACAATGAAGTTAAACAGAGCATGCAAGCAATAACTTCGTGAGACTGAATTGTAAGTAGAGTGAAAAGATAGAACCAGTTGCTTAGCGAAGACAAGGATTTGGTAGACCAATTCCAGTTGCCGTGACAATTGTACTTCTGTTTAGGCAGGCTGAGATTGAACTCAGAAGACCACGTCTTCACCTTATTCCCCTTGAGCTAAGGTCACTTAGTCCTCGCTGAAAGCACAAGTGCTCCCTGGGTGATTTTGGTAATTAATGTCAACATATCTCTTGTTGGACTAATATTTTTATCTAGTATATTTCAGAAAGTTCAACAAAGGCGTGGCATGGACAAGAGGATGTGGAACCCCTTCAAGAAGCTAAGGACAAAGATTGGCAAAAGCTCAAGACTCTACATTTTCATTTTAGTGATCCAAGTTCACATTGAGTCCATAGGAAAAGCCAATACTATTAAAAGGGGATGAGGTGTTGCTTAATGGGTTGCTTGCTCAAAGTGCTTAGTGATATGCTCCAAAGCCCTCAACCACTTTCTCATTTCCACATATGTCCTAAACCTAAAGTCAAACTCGGCCCCACCGATTTGATCTATCCGGCGCCACCGAGTTCACTTGACAAAGCCACTGCCAGAAACCCTAATCAGTTCGATCTCACCGATGGGATCTCGGTCTCACCGAGATGGGCTTGCAAACCCTTTGTTGCCTGTTGCAATTATTTTGGTCCCACCAAGATATGCAGTCGGTCCCACCGAGTTTGCTTGACCAACTCTCTGTTTGCCTATTACCAAAATCGGTCTCACCGAGTTTGTGTAATTGGTCAAACCGAGTTTAGGTTTTACCCTAACCCTAGCACATCGGTCCCATCGAGTTGATCATGTCGGTCCCACCGGAAACTCTAACGTTCACATTTTGAACCATATCGGTCTCACCGAGTTTCACTATTCGTTCCCACCGAGTTTGGTAAATTGTGTGTAACTGCTAGATTTTGTGTGGAGGCTATATATACCCCTCCACCCATTCTCCACTCGAGGAGAGAGCCATCAGAACGTGCCTACACTTCCACTACTCATTTTCTGAGAGAGAACCACCTACTCATGTGTTGAGACCAAGACATTCCAATCCAACCACAAGAATCTTGATCTCTAGCCTTCCCCAAGTTGCTTTCCACTCAAATCATCTTTCCACCATATCCAAATCTGTGAGAGAGAGTTGAGTGTTGGGGAGACTATCATATGAAGCACAAGAGCAAGGAGTTCATCATCAACACACCATCTATTACCTTTTGGAGAGTGGTGTCTCCTAGATTGGTTAGGTGTCACTTGGGAGCCTCCGTCAAGATTGTGGAGTTGAACCAAGGAGTTTGTAAGGGTAAGGAGATCGCCTACTTCGTGAAGATCTACCCTAGTGAGGCAAGTCCTTTGTGGGCGATGGCCATGGTGGGATAGACAAGGTTGCTTCTTCGTGGACCCTTCGTGGACTCGCGCAACCGTTGCCCTTCGTGGGTTGAAGTCTCCACCAACGTGGATGCACGATAGCACCACCTATCGGAACCACGCCAAAAATCGCTGTGTCTCCAATTGCGTTTGCACACTCCAATCCCATCCCTTTACTTTCTTGCAACTTGCATGCTTTACTTTCCGCTGCTCATATACTCCTGTCATGCTTGCTTGAAATGTATTGTGAATGTTTAAACTTGTGCTAAAACTCCACCTTAACTTAAAGAACTTCAAAACTGCTACTTTTCTTTGTTGAGGGTCTAATCACGCCCCCCCCCCTCTAGACACCTCTTCTCGATCCTTTCAATTGGTATCAGAGCATTGGTCTCCATTGCTTTGGTTTAATCACCATTGGAGGAAGATGGATGAGTCTACGTTGGGAGTCTTAGACGTAGAGTGCCTATACTTGATGGAGAGTTCTTTCATGCTTGGAAAAATGAGATGCTTGAGATTTTCAATGAGTATCATTTGAACAAGTACATTACTAGCCCTTGTGCGCCCCTTGTTGACCCCTTGCATCCTACTCCTGATGAGTCTCTTGACATGATCCGCAATCTTAGAACAATCAGTCTTATCATTAGAGAATTGCCTAGAAATTTGATTGTTTGCTTGCCTACTCTTGATTGTGCTTACACCATATGGAGATTTCTTGAGGAACAATTTCCAAACTATTCCTTGCAAAATCTAGATGTGATTCTTTAAAAGTCCATTGCTTTAAATAAGATGAATCCTAAAGATCCTAAGTTTGGTGATTGTTTATTTGAGCTTCGTGACCTTATGCGTGCCAAAGGAGATGTTGGAATCATTAGTAACATCATCTCGGAAGTCATTAGAATTCATAAAGATGAACATTGTCATGATCATACATCTAATGAATCACTCTCTCTAGGTGATGATCAATCACAAGATGTTGAACATGGATACTATGATGAGGATGATGATAGTGACTTCGATCTCGATGAGTCTATGAGACACTTTGGTCTTATGGCTAACCTTCGCGGCTACATGGCTGGAGGAAAGGAATGGGTTCTTGATAGTGGATGTACCAATCACATGACCGGAGACAATGATTTCGTGAGCTTGCTGAAAATGATGGCCCTCGAAAGTATGTCACTTTTGGTGATAACTCAAAGGGTAAGGTGGTTGGCCATGGTAAGGTGGCCATCTCACATGACAGCTCCATCCAAAATGTTATGCTCGTTGAATCGCTTGGCTATAATTTACTTTCCGTATCTAGACTAGCTAACTTCGGTTTCATTATCCTATTTACTGAAGTAGATTGCCAAGTGTTTCGAAGAGATAATCATAATATGGTCTTTACCGGTATGCGTAGAGGTGGTCGATACATTGTTGATTTCACTAAAAAGGCTCAACCTAGGACTTGCTTAATTGTTAAATCTTCTAAAGGTTGGTTATGGCATAGAAGGTTTGGTCATGTGGGCATGCAAAATCTTGATAAGCTTATTAAAGGTGATCATATCCTTGGAGTGAAAGACGTTATATTTGACAAGGATAGATTGTGCAGTGCTTGTCAACAGGAAAACAGGTTGGAGGAAGCCACCTCGTGAAGAACATCATGACCATGAGAAGACCGCTCGAGCTACTTTATATGGTTCTTTTTGGTCCAAGCGCCTACGAAAGTCTCGATGAAAATTCATTTGGTTTAGTCATAGTCGATGATTTTTCAAGATTTACGTGGGTATTCTTTCTTGATGATAAATCACAGGTCCAAAAGATCTTCAAGAACTTCGCTAGGAAGGCCCAAAATCAATTTGAAGTGAACATCAAGAAGGTTCACAGTGACAACGGAACGGAGTTCAAGAACGCAAATGTGGATACCTTTCTTGACGAAGAAGGGATTTCACATGAGTTCTCGGCTACATACGCGCCTCAACAAAATGGAGTTGTTGAGAGGAAGAACCGGACTCTTATTGAGATGGCGAGAACGATGCTTGATGAGTACAAGACGCCAAGACACTTTTAGGCGGAAGCGGTTGAGACAGCTTGTCATGCAAAAAAAATCGTCTATATCTTCACAAGCTACTCGGCAAGACGGCATATGAGCTTCTCACCGGTAACAAACCCCAAGTTGGATAATTTTGAGTATTTGGCTCAAAGTGCTATATTCTTGATAAGCATCATCGTTCTAAATTTGCTCCTAAATCTCATGAGGGTTCCCTACTCGGTTATGGCTCAAACTCTCACACTTACCGTGTCTACAATAATTTCACCCAAAAGGTTGAAGAGACGGTAGATGTGAAGTTTGATGAATCTAATGGCTCGCAAGTAGAGCAATTGCCAATTGATGTAGGAGACAAAGACCCTTCGGAAGCAATCCAAGACTTGTCTATTAGCAAGATTCGCCCAATGGAGGTGAAGGAGAGTACCTCGTCCGTCCAAGTGGAAGCTTCTACTTCACGACAAGGTGAACCACGAGTTGACTCGGAGGCATCCACAAGTGGGACACGCCAAGATGAAGAAAACGAGGATGTACACCAAGATGAACCTCATCAACCTCCTTCTCCACCTCCACAAGAGAACAACAACACCAACAACGAAGAAGGCCAAGAGGAAGAACAAGATGATGAAGAAGATGTTCCACCCCGACCCAAACAAAAGCTCTCACGAGTTAGAGCAAGAGTTTCAAGAGACCATCCCATCGAACAAATCTTTGATGATATACAAACCGGGAGAATTACTTGCTCTAAAACTCGTTTGGCTAATTTCTGTGAACATTATTCATTCATCTCTAGCATTGAACCTATGAAGGTTGAAGAAGCGCTTGATGATCCGGATTGGATAAATGCCATGCACGAAGAGCTACACAATTTTGAGAGGAACCAAGTGTGGACATTGGTTGAGAAGCCCGACAACAACCACAACATCGTTGGTACCAAATGAGTGTTTCGCAACAAGCAAGACGAAGATGGACAAGTCATTCGCAACAAAGCACGTCTCGTCGCCCAAGGCTACACTCAAGTCGAAGGTATGGACTATGGTGAGACATATGCCCCCGTTGCTAGACTTGAGTCCATACGCATCTTACTTGCTTATGCCAATCATCATGATATCACATTGTATCAAATGGACATTAAAAGTGCTTTTCTAAATGGTGAAATTGAGGAGGAAGTTTATGTTAAACAACCTCCTGGCTTTGTTAATCCTAAGAAACCCGACCATGTTTACAAACTTCACAAACCTCTTTATGGTCTTAAACAAGCTCCTAGAGCGTGGTATAAATGCTTGACCAAGTTCCTTATTGAAAAAGGCTTTGAGATTGGAAAAATTGATTCTACTCTTTTTACTAAAAGGGTTAATGGAGAATTATTTGTGTGTCAAATTTATGTTGATGATATCATATTTGGTTCGACTAACCCTTATTTTAGTGAAAAGTTTGGAAGGCTAATGTCGAAGAAGTTTGAGATGTCTATGATGTGTGAACTCAAGTTCTTCTTGGTTTGCAAATCAAGCAAACTAAGGAGGGACCTTCGTTTCCCAAACAAAGTATACCAAGGACTTATTCAAGAAGTTCAACATGCAAGAAAGCAAAGGTATGAAGACACCCATGCCTACTAGTGGACATCTTGACTTGACTAAGGATGGCAACCCGGTTGACCAAAAGGTCTATCACTCTATGATTGGTTCATTGTTATATCAATGTGCCTCCCGTCCCGATATTATGCTAAGTGTGTGCATGTGTGCACGATATCAAGCGACCCCCAAAGAATGTCATCTTAAGGTTGTGAAAAGGATAGTGAGATACTTATTTCACACACCAAATTTTGGCATTTGGTATCCTAAGAGGTCTTCTTTTGATCTTGTTTGCTACTCCGACTCGGACTATGCCGGTGACAAGGTTGATAGAAAGTCCACTTCGGGTACTTGTCAATTTCTTGGTAGATCTCTTGTGTCTTTGTCCTCCAAGAAACAAAACTCGGTATCCTTATCCACCGCCGAAGTGGAATACATTGCCGCCGGTTCATGTTTTGCTTAGTTACTTTGGATGACACAAACTCTTAAAGATTATGGGATATACATGAAACATGTTCCATTGCTTTGTGACAATGAAAGTGCTATTAAGATTGCTCACAATCCCGTGCAACATTCTCAAACTAAGCATATTGAGGTTCGTCATCATTTCATTCGAGATCATGTTGCTAAGGGAGACGTAGATCTTAAGCATGTTCGTACAGATAAGAAATTGACAAATATATTCACCAAACCGCTTGATGAGAAAGTATTTTGTCGTTTAAGAGGTGAATTGAACATCATTGATGCCTCAAACTTGGAGTAGAAACTCCATTTGTATACATGCAAGGCATGAGCCTTTGACCAATCCTTGATATTTCTATTATGATGATGATCATATGTCTTGGATCTATATTTGTACCCTTGCATGTCATCTAACCCTTGTAGGTACTTGGATGAATCCAAATCTATGAGATTGCAACTCAATCATATCTTGAGAAGTCTCTACATCACCAAGTCTCTACAATATGGTGGTTGAAGACAAGGAAGCATAAATCGTTTCATCATATCCTTTGACAATTTTTATATATCAAATTTCATTTGGTATCAAATTCATGCTTGTCATTTTGAATACACAAGTGCTCTTCCTTGCAAGACTAACCCATGTAGGTAGACGAACTCAAACTACAAGTGGTGCTCTCAACTCTTGATGAGCTACGTCAACCTTGAGCATCCCACACAAGTTTAACTACATGATCAAGATCAACACCACCACCCAAGGTATGTCATTCCATCAAGCTTTACCCCAAGTCATGGGTCAAAGCAGCTCAACAAGATGCGAATACATCAAAATGCTTAAACGAAAAATGGGAACCCCATTTTGAGCTTAAACGATGAGTATGACCTACGATCAAGTGTTCTCACTTGACTCCTCGGTCAATATACTCTAACATAGGTGACTTTGTCGCCGACCCTCTCTAGATGATGTTTTCTAGTGTTTCTTTGAGTTCTTGCATTTGTGCCTAGCATGTTTCCCTTTCACTTAATCTAGATTTCTTTTCTGTTATGTTCTGCATTCCCTGCATCCAATTCATTGCAAATCCTTCAGTTAATTCCTTGCAAATCTTTGTGAGATCTTATTTGCCTAGTGAGCTGAGATGACAAATGTTTTCTCTCTATGTTGAATTCGACCTCAATGATTTGTTTCTTATTGGCTAAACTGAAACAACTCGGTGCCACCGAAGAAAAAGACTCGGTGTTACCGATTTCAATACTGAGAAAACATTTTGCCAGTTGCATCCTGCATATTTGTTCCAGCTCCACTCAATGATTCTTGTCCTCTACCAGCATCTTATATTACATGTTGCTTTGTAATGTGACTCAAGGACCAAACCTAATTGACACATGCTCCAGAAGATCCCTTCTTGGAAATTGATGTCAAAGGGGGAGAGAGAGCACATCAAAACTTATCACATAAAAGAGAAAGCATGCCTTAAGCTTCTCCAGATGCTTATTATCCATAGAGGAGAGAAGTCACATGTCTTCAAGAGGGGAAAGACATGTTAGTATGTGTTATGATTGTTTTACTCTGATTTTGTTTTGCTCTGATTTTCTGTTACCCTATCTTCTCCCATTATCCAAATATAAGATTCAACGGGAGAAAGACAATTAAGGGAAGAAAATCTTTGGAATTCATTGCATATATTTACTCTTTGGGGACATTTCTATATCCAAATAGAGTACTAAGTACTCACTCTGTGCATATCATCCCAATCTTGGTACTCTTGTGGTGTTCTCAACTTGCTTTGTGTAGTAGGTGTTCGTGTGTTATCTAACCTTGTTTACTCAGGTTCATCTCTTCCAAAGCCAACTCAAGACCACAAGGTAAGTATATGCATCACACTCATGCGCATGATGATCTCTTGCTGATGTACATATTGTTTGCAAGAAGGAATCATGAACATGGAGGTACATTTCCACACTTACATCATTTGCTCTGATGCATATATATAGCCAAGTTACATCATTTGCTCTGATGCATATAGCCAAGATACGTGTAACTCATTGCTTGCTCTGACATGCTTATGCATTCACATACTCTTATATTCTATATTTACATGATTGCATACATGTTGGGGGAGCATATGCATGTTACATGTCTTTCCAAAGCTTTACTTATTATCCTTCATATCTTTATCTGAAGCTTTGATGTATGTTGTCATCAATTACCAAAAATGGGGAGATTGAAATCACAAGTGCTCCCTGGGTGATTTTGGTAATTAATGTTAACTCTTGTTGGACTAATATTTTTTTCTAGTATATTTCAGAAAGCTCAACAAAGGCATGGCATGGACATGAGGATGTGGAACCCCTTCAAGAAGCTAAGGACAAAGAATGGCAAAAGCTCAAGACTCTACATTTTCATTTTAGTGATCCAGGATCACATTGAGTCCATAGGAAAACCAATACTATTAAAAGGGGATGAGGTGTTGCTTAATGGGTTGCTTGCTCAAAGTGCTTAGTGATATGCTCCAAAGCCCTCAACCACTTTCTCATTTCCACATATGTCCTAAACCTAAAGTCAAACTCGGGCCCACCGATTTGATCTATCCGGCGCCACCGAGTTCACTTGACATAGCCACTGCCAGAAACCCTAATCAGTTCAGTCTCACCGATGGGATTTCAGTCTCACCGAGATGGGCTTGCAAACTCTCTGTCGCCTGTTACAATTATTTTGGTCCCACCAAGATATGCAGTCGGTCCCATCGAGTTTGCTTGACCAACTCTCTGTTTGCCTATTACCAAAATCGGTCTCACCGAGTTTGTGTAATCGGTCAAACCGAGTTTAGGTTTTACCCTAACCCTAGCACATCGGTCCCACCGAGTTGATCATGTCGGTCTCACTAGAAACTCTAACGTTCACATTTTGAACCATATCGGTCTCACCGAGTTTCACTATTCAGTCCCACCGAGTTTTGGTAAATTGTGTGTAACGGCTAGATTTTGTGGAGGCTATATATACCCCTCCACCCATTCTCCACTCGAGGAGAGATCCATCAGAACGTGCCTACACTTCCACTACTCATTTTTTGAGAGAGAACCACCTACTCATGTGTTGAGACCAAGACATTCCAATCCAACCACAAGAATCTTACTCTCTAGCCTTCCCCAACTTGCTTTCCACTCAAATCATCTTTCCACCATATCCAAATCTGTGAGAGAGAGTTGAGTGTTGGGGAGACTATCATTTGAAGCACAAGAGCAAGGAGTTCATCATCAACACACCATCTATTACCTTTTGGAGAGTGGTATCTCCTAGATTAGTTAGGTGTCACTTGGGAGCCTCCGTCAAGATTGTGGAGTTGAACCAAGGAGTTTGTAAGGGCAAGGAGACCGCCTACTTCGTGAAGATCTACCCTAGTGAGGCAAGTCCTTCGTGGGCGATGGCCATGGTGGGATAGACAAGGTTGCTTCTTCGTGGACCCTTCGTGGACTCGCGCAACTGTTACCCTTCGTGGGTTGAAGTCTCCACCAACGTGGATGTACGATAGCACCACCTATCGGAACCACGCCAAAAATCTCCGTGTCTCCAATTGCGTTTGCACACTCCAATCCCATCCCTTTACTCTCTTGCGACTTGCATGCTTTACTTCCCGCTGCTCATATACTCTTGTCATGCTTGCTTGAAATGTATTGTGAATGTTTAAACTTGTGCTAAAACTCCACCTTAACTTAAAGAACTTAAAAACTGTTGAGGGTCTAATCACCCCCCCTCTAGACACCTCTTCTCGATCCTTTCAGTCGCCCAATCACTCAGGTAAGTCTTCTAGGCAGACTTCCAAACCTTCACAGACTTCGTACACCGGCGATCCATAATGACTCTTGGATCCTCAGAACGCGATGCCTAACCGACTGGAAGATCGCAGTCTTCAAGTGTAATAAGTCTTCAGATCACGTGGACAGAAAGACTTAAGTGATGCCAAACACTCTTTGGGCTTTGGGTGTTTTGGGCTTTGTCCTCACAAGGATTCTCTCTCAAAGGCTTCGGAGGAGGGCTGCTCTCAAACGACAAAAGTCGTGCACTAACTCTGAGCAGCCACCAATTTGGTGTAGGGGGTGGGCTATTTATAGCCAGGAGGCAACCCGACATGCTTTGTCCGAAATGACCCTGGGTCACTAAGGAACCGACACGTGTCCAATGGTCGGATTTCAAACACACGCGGCAGCTTGACTTGGGTTGCAAGTAAAGCTGACTATCCAACTCTGGATAAGATTTTCTCTCGTTATCTTTACTCGAAGGCATAGGATTTTGGTTGAGCATCACGTCCGTTTTTCTGACTTGTTCACTTGAACCCCACTTGACAGTTTAGTGGTTTCTATGACGCAAGAAAGAAGAAAATAAAACTACGAAAGAAACTATGTCTTCGCACTCCATTTACTTCAAGTGAATGTCTTCACGCGTCATTATCTTCGACATGAATGTCTTCGCGAACCACCACTATCTTCAATGTCTTCATACATTTCTAGGAGTCATCTTTGATGGGTAAACCGAATCAATAGGGACTTCTACCTGTGTTCTCCTGTGAATCTCACAAACACATTAGTCCCTCAGCCACGTTTGTCATCAATACTCCAAAACCAACTAGAGTGACAGCAGATGCACTTACAATTTCCTTGCCTTTCCCTGAACGTCGTTGCCCAAATCCTGGTCAAGATCTGACATCATAGCCAAGGGAAGTGGCTCAGGCTGCTCCTGGACTTGGCGTGACACCAAGCTCATGAAGACCAGCTCTCCACGGAGATCCGTGATGTATTCCATGTTACCAAATCTTATGATCCGGCCTGGAGCAGAGAACTCAATCTGGCTGAGGTGGCTAGCCAAGTTGGCGACAAGGGTGACGCTGCCGAAGACGAAAATCTGGCCCGGCACAAAGACCGCGACGGTCCCGATATAAGCATTGATCTTCACTCCCATTGCACCGCGACGATCCACCTAGTAGGACTTGCATAGGCCACCACTGTTGGAGCTAAATCCAGCATAACTCTAGGTAGAGGATCCTAAACTAGATGTCTTGGAACGATGGTAATAGGGGCACAAGATTTACCCGGGTTCAGGCTCTCCGAGGAGATAAACCCCCGCGTCATGCTTGTGCTTTATTGCGTTGGAGTGTGTACAAAGTACATGTAAACTACCAAGAGATTTATGATATGGGGGGGGGGGTCTCGGGGTACAAGATCGTAGTCGGCTGCGTACGAGGAGGTAGATTCCTCCACAAATCCGGCATCTTGTTGTGGACGCCAAGTCTTTTGGATTACCTGTATTCGTCATGGGCTGCCCGATGCGGTCCATGCGGAACCGACAAGGGGTCCTCAACTCGGCCTATCAAACCGAAAGTAAGAGTGGTGAGAGGCCCCTTAGCCGGGACACCGTCAAGAGGCGCTCGGTTCGGCCGCAGGGGAACCAACATGATGACAGATAGTGAATTCATGGATGACGAGGCCACCGGAGAGCGTGGGTGAAATGGATCTAGAGTCGCACGCCAATGATCACTTCTCTGCATCGGACTTCTGGCCCATCATGGCGGCCAGAGGTGTGGTGGTGTGTGGCGGCCGATGAATGTGTGGGAAAGAAAGGGGATTGTACTGGTAGGAGTTTAAGGAGGAGGAGCCCATCCGGCTTTAAAGCCGAACTAGGCTTAATGGTTGTTGTGGACGCACATAAGGGTGGGTGGATCCGTTTGGTTGGAGTCTGACATGGCGAACGTCCAGACTCTTCCAAACCTCCCTCCATTTTAGTGTCGATTTGCAAGATTTTAAGAGCAACTCCAACGGGCCGACCCAAACGGACGGCACTTTTGTCCGTTTTTTGTCCGTTTGGGTCGGCCAGGCGGACACAAACGTCCGCTTCCGCGTTTGGGTCGGCGCGTGTGCCCAACACTGGCCCGATCCATTTTTGACGGCGTGAGAAGAAAAAAGAAAACATGCAATAATTATACATTAAAGCCGGCCATGATGGCCGGCGAGAGTCCACGCGTCCACATTAGCATTAATAAAAACTAAGAATAAACTAAACTACGAGGCGGCGCGCTACCCTAGGCATCGTCGTCGTCGTCCTCGGGGTCCGTCAGGTCGATGAGCGTCGGTGCAGGGCCGGCCCAGGAGAACGCCGAGTTCCAGAGGGCGTTCATGTCGGGCGCGGGCTGTGCCGCCGCCTTTGCCGCCGCGTCCTGGCACGCCTCCTCCTCGGCCTCGCATTGCTCGGCCTCGGCGTCGCACTTGAGCATCTTGAGGTACTCGCCGTCGCGGTGTTCCTCGGCCAGCCGGATGTGGCGCCAGTGCTCGAGGTACGCCGCCTCCTGCGCCGGTGTCCCCCCCACCCAGACCGGCGACGCGCGGACCCACTCGCGCACTACTCCCGTCCAGGAGTAGCGCCCGACGGGCTCCGGCTCGGCTTTCACATAGGACGGCGGGGACGGCGGGGTCACCAGCGGCAGGACGCAGTCACCCGCCGCGGAGAGGGCCATGGCCTGCACCATGGCCGCCTCGTACGCCGCCTCCTCTTCCTCTGCCGCCGCCGCCCTGCGCCGCTCGTCCTCCTCGCTCTCCCGGTAGACCGCTGCAAGGGCAGCCTGGTAGGCGGCCTCCGCTACCTGGTCCTCCTCGCGGACGATGAGCAGGGGCGGTGGCACGGAGCGGTCGACCTCGCGGACGCCGCGTCGCCTCGCCTCCTCGTGCTCGAAAGCGAACCAGCGCGCCCAGTTGGGCGAGTCGGAGGCGTAGGCGGCGTCCCAGCGCTGCTCTGGCGTCAGGAGCGCCCGCCGGCGTCGCACCTCCTCCGCGTACACCCTGGCCGACCGCGGGGCTGCCGGCACCGGGATCCTCTCCGGATCTAGGTGCCAGTCGTGCGGCAGGGTGGCGTCGGGGTACGGGAGAGGCACGCGGTGCTGCCAGTGCCACTCCGCCTGGTGCACCGGCACGTTGACGCGATGCCTTGGCCGGCGAGCTGGCGCCGACGGAGGCGGAGAAACTCCGGGGGAAAGGGGATGGTGGGCGACCTGTCCTTGGCCTTGCTGCTGCTGCCGGCGCCGGAGAAGAGCCCCATTTGGCACGGCTGGGGTGGCTAGGGTTTGCCGATGACGGGGGAGCGAGTGTGGCTAGATGGGGACGGGGGCTGGCTGGATGAGGACGGCCCTGCCGCACGGTCGGCTTAAAAAAGAACGACCATCGTTGCTGACGTGTGGACCCCAGGTCATAAATTAAGCTGACCAGGTAGGTGGCGGGCGGTTGGACGACCGCCAGGTGGGGCCACGACGGACACCGAGAAGGTGCGCGTGGCGTCTGTTTCGCGTCCGCGCCGACGCATTTGGGGCGCAAATTTAAGCCGCAAATGCGTCGACGCAGACACGAAGAGGACTCCATTTAGGTTTGGGTCGCCGTTTTGGACCTCCTCTTTTGTCCGCGCTGACCCAAAGAGACGGTGGCGGATCAAATGGGTCGCCCCATTGAAGTTGCTCTAAACGAGCCCGTCCGAACAAATCAGGTGACCGCTCTGGAGTTTTGACCCTGTCCTTGGCCCTTTCCAAGACCAAGATGCCACCAGAACCGGAGGTGACGGACAGGGAGAGCACGGTGCCATGTGAACCAAGCCGACCCGACCTGACGGCGCGCGTCTGGTCAGAAATAAAAACCGGGTGCCAGCCAGCCAGCCAGCACCGCCGCTATCCTCCCCCAACCCCAACGGCACAACCTGCCACCGGACTACTCCTAGAAGACCAGAGCCTGTGCTCATCACCGGCACCAACCCAGCGCCAAATCCAGCTCACACGGGAAGAATCCAACCATTCATGAGACCACGAATATACAAAGATGTTGGTTGACAGGTACTGCCATGAGATATGTTCGTGTCTGCTAAGAAAAATAAAAATAATAATACAAACCATATTAGTTCTCCTGTATTTATTTTTTGACAGGAAAAAACAAATACGGGGCGATGGAAAGAGTACGCGGAGAGGTTACACAAACGGCGACGGTGTCCCTGTCGTGTACGTCAAATAGACGTGTGAATGCTTTCATTCTCTCACGGCTCTCCTTGCATGTTCTTCATCTTACCTTTTTCTATTGAAGTTTCTCATGGTGTGGTACGTGTGTTTACTTTGGTAGTGTACCATTGTTCATTCGGTCGTATGATAGGACTGTAATTAGGGGCCTCCAACCTGCCAGCACAAAAATGCAGCGGGGTCAAGTGTAACAAACTCTCTCAACTATCCTAATTTTCACATAATATTATGTAAAGCTGAGGGTGTAATCAGAAAGGTTGTGGGATCAAACACATAGAGTCGCCACTGTCTCCAACACTTATCATGTATCGAATATGGGAATATATAGGAAACACGGGTGAATAGACTTTTTTCTCCCGTCCCCCTCGCTGGGAGTCAACGGATTCCTCGTGCTGGTTGTTAAGTTGTTTGTAGTCCGAGTTAGGGTTTTGGTCGTCTGTTTGGCTTCAACAATGGTGATGGCGGCGGCAAATAAGTTCCTCTGGTTCTTCCCGTTGCGGTGGCTCTCTCATTATTGTCATATCTGGGAGTCGGTGATTGCGTCGTCTAGTTTCTTTCACTTCTAAACAGAGGCATTGTGGGTGATGAAGACAAGGTGGTGGCCGTCGGCGGGTGGAGGGGGTAACTTTTTCATTGCGGGGAAACAAAAATAGTATAATCTGAGCAAGTATTAAAGTCACAAACTTACTATTTGATACCGCTACATGATTCAACTAAAACAACGTCTTCTTTAATTACAGGAAAACTAGCTACTCTTCGTAAATAAATAAAAAATCTTCTAAACCCATAGTCTCACCACAATTTTTAGAAGGTCAATTCGATACGCATCCGTGGAACTCGCTCATCCACACCCACAAAATGCCACAGGAATCGGTCTTCACCAATCTGAGGCCCCCTTTTAACTTAGTTGTTAGTCCAAGCCTCTCTAGTCAACGTTGCTGGTGGCTCCATTCTTCTTAATTTGACAAATTCCACAACTAGATGGCTCAATCAAGACCAAGTGCGACATATTTAAGGCCCAATTAGTCACCGTCACCCTCCCGTGCTCGTTCATCTAGTGTGCGATTTTAGCATGCATAACGATTAAACTCACACTTAATTCAGGCGGCATAATCACGCCCGCTCCATCTTAAACAATTTAGATAGAACCACTTTCTTTTTCTTTTTTCTTTTTGCGAAAGCACTGTATGCATCTCTCTTGGCCTTTTTACTGACCAATCATTATTTCAAAAAAAGAAACTGATCAATCATCACACATCACACATGTTGGACACTGCCTTTTTACTCTTCTATCAACACAAAGGGAGAACATATATTTACACATACTCTATATATATAATAAGAAGAAGAGGAGGAGAAATGAGAGAAAGAAAACACATGGCCGTTTCCCTACCCAACCCCACCAGACACGCGTTCTGACGAATACGCGGAGGGGACGGAGGTACGACCGGTAGACCAGCCAGCCCGCAGCACCAGCATATAACCTCGCTCGCCGCCGCGGGTGGACCGGACAGCTCACAGACGCTGTTGCTACTCCCCTCCCTCTCCCTTCTTGCCTGCTTCCGCCGCTACCTGCTCCTCCTCCGCCCCTCCGCCGTCGCCGGGACACGCCCAAGGTGCGCGCCGTCCTCACGCCGGATTCGGCTCCTCTCCTCCCCTCCCCTCCCCTCCCTTCTTTCCCCCCAGCAGCTCGCCTTTTGCTCCGATCTGCGGGCGCTCGCGGGATCTCCCGTGATCTCGTCCTTGGGCGGGCTCGCTTCGCGGGACGGGGACTGGCCGTGCCCCTCTGGCGGGTTCGAGCTCCGAATCTCGGCGGGTTCCCCTTTCTTGCCGGTCGATTTGCTCCGATTCGTCGCGGAATTTGTAGCGTGCTAAGCTTGACTTCTTGCAGGGGAGAGGGAAAAGAGAAGAGGGCCCTTGACTTCTTGTATTACAGTGTTTTCTAGCTTTCCCCCTTTCGTCTAGTGTGAAGAAGCAAGCTAGGGTTCTAAGTTCGGTAGTAATCAGTTCTTGCGACTGGTCAACTGCGCATAGGTATTTGGATTCTCGTCAGGAAATAGTTCGATGCTGTGCCTTCAATGGCTAGTTTATGGCGTGGCATGATAAATCAGCGGTACAGCTGCATGATGTTTCGTCCGTATATATAGCAATTAGCATCCAGGGGAGTGTGAGAGCTAATAAATAGTGACTGGTGTGGTTACCTTTTGGATTGGCCTTCTTTGGGGTGCATCCCGAATTAGTTGGTGTTGGAATTGCATGGCTGGTTGAGCTGTGGGCAAGAGCGAGTGAAGAACTGAGCTGGCGCGCCCGCCAGCCCGCCAAGATTGTTTGCGCGCAATTTCAGTTTAATTGCATGCAAATTTAGAAGTAGTTATCGTTAAGTTCAAAGCTGTGGACCAGGTAGCAATGTACTCCCACCCTCTCATTTATCATAGCTACCTTGTGGCGGTTGCACTTGTTTACTAGTAAAAGGAAGCGCATAATTTGCGAGTGTTCATCTGGTGCGGTGGGCCAGCCGCTGCTAGCTGGATGAATAATCTAACACGTTTCCAACCGCTATGCGTCATTGGGTCTGGATCAATGTGGTATGAAACCTGTAGGATATTGAGAAGTATCAAGGATGTTGATGCAGAATGAGCTGTCTTTTGGTCAGCTATAATAGCTAGGAGTGGTTGTTAGTTTCCGCCCTCCATTTAGATTCCAATCCTACCTGGGAAGATAAGAAATAATAAAGCACAGAGGAATGGCTCCATATTTTAGGTTTTCCTTGACAGAGAATGTTTGCACATGAACTTGGTGTGCACATGAGATTGTTTTCCTTGATAGAAAATATATGCGTGATTTCTGTAGTTCCCTTACTGCATGTACCGTAAAATATGCTGCACCTGCAAGCAAGTCATGGTTCACTTATGGGCTTGGTTTTTCCATTTGAGATAGATACAGAGGAGAGAAAGTAAGACGAAGGGAAGCAAAGTAGTGGGATAAAATGAACGAAGAGGAGAAATTTAGCTGTACATCTTAAGCATTCATTCACTTGTTTCCTAAAATTCAACTTCTGTTTCCCCATTGGGGCCATTACGCTATCTACAGAATGAAGTATGAATCGAAACTAAGTCACCTTCCGTTTATGTTCCCAACCGAGTACTCCCTTGTTTGTTTCTGTATGAGCTATCTACGTTCATACTGCTGATTCTGATAAAAAGATTCTTGGTTCCAGCCAGGACTTGTTTTCAGAAGAATATGTCTTGCTTTGGATGCTGTGGTGATGAAGATACTCAAAGAGCACCAGACAACAGGAATCAATACCCAGGAAGCCATCCAGCAAGTAATAACTTTGACTTCTTTTTTGTTACCATTCTATCATACCATTTCTCATACTGCATTTTACTTCTGTTGCCTGATAATATTTATCTAATGAACTGCAACTGATCTGCAGGGAATGATGCATACCGCACTGCCGATCCAATTCCCAAAGGTCCTCAACCTGTGAAAGTGCAACCCATTGCAGTTCCCACCATTCCTATGGATGAAATTAGGGAGGTTACAAAGGGTTTTGGTGATGAGGCTTTGATTGGTGAGGGTTCCTTTGGCAGAGTATATTTTGGTACTCTAAGAAATGGTAGAGGTGCAGCAATCAAAAAGCTGGACTCCAGTAAGCAGCCAGACCAAGAATTGCTGGCACAGGTTCGTGTTTGTCCCTGTTTAGGAATTCTGCATTTACTATGGTCTTCTATCTCACAAATTACATTCACAGGTATCTATGGTGTCAAGGCTTAAGCATGAAAATGTTGTTGAGTTGCTTGGTTACTGTCTTGATGGGAACACCCGTGTCCTTGCTTATGAGTTTGCCACTATGGGCTCTCTTCATGATATGCTTCATGGTATGGTTTTGTGCAATTTGAAGTCTTGAACATTTCGTGTAATGTTATTTTATTCATCTATTGGCGCAGTTAAGTTCTTATGTTAAATAAACCTTTACTTTAAATGTTTACAGGAAGGAAAGGTGTTAAAGGGGCTCAGCCAGGTCCGGTCTTATCATGGATACAACGGGTGAAGATAGCTGTTGGTGCCGCGAAAGGCCTAGAGTATCTTCATGAGAAAGCACAGCCTCACGTCATACACAGGGACATCAAGTCCAGCAACGTTCTTCTCTTTGATGATGATGTAGCTAAAATAGCTGACTTCGATTTGTCAAACCAAGCTCCTGACATGGCAGCCCGGCTTCACTCAACTAGGGTTCTGGGAACATTTGGATACCATGCACCTGAGTATGTTCTTGTTTTCTTTCAGTTGTTCATTTGCTCCATGAAGCTTTGGAATCATTCAACTTAAGCTTGTTTAAACTTTTTGATCAGGTATGCGATGACTGGTCAACTTAGCTCTAAGAGCGATGTGTACAGTTTTGGAGTTGTTCTTCTGGAGCTATTGACTGGGAGGAAACCTGTCGACCATACATTACCGAGGGGGCAGCAGAGCCTTGTCACATGGGTAATTTTTGTGCCCAATACTGCACAAGTGATCTCCTTTGGAGCTGTTCTGTTTGGTGGATGGAATTCTAACAATTGTTTGGTAAACACTGGCAGGCCACCCCAAGACTGAGTGAAGATAAGGTTAGGCAATGTGTTGACTCAAGACTTGGAGGGGACTATCCTCCTAAGGCTGTTGCAAAGGTATCATAAATAGCCTCTCTTGGTTTCGAAACAATGCATGAGTTAAGCAGTCTGTGTCAGTTATCAGTATTTTATGAAGTATAAAGATGTGGAAAATAAAATACTGATCTTACTGGAACTTACCAAGCTTGCCATTTTTGTTTTGAATGGATGAGTAATACTCCCTCCGTCCGGAATTACGTACGCTCAAACGGATGTATGTAACATTATTTTAGTGCTAGATACATCCATTTGAGCGTCAAGTAATTTTGGACGGAGGGAGTACTAGCTAAGAATTTCATTTCCAGAAACTGTGTTTGTTGTCACATATAGTAAAAAGTATTTCTGCAGCTGCTTTTATGCTCATAAAATATGTCCCGCTACTGAAATTAACATCATTCTTGGAGCATGCTTGGTTCCATCTGTCATAACTAAGTCGAGGTACTCTTCGGCAAAGCCACTTGTGACACCATTTCTTTTTCTGCTTGTTGTTTCAAACAGTTTGCAGCCGTCGCGGCATTGTGCGTCCAATACGAAGCCGACTTCCGGCCAAACATGAGCATCGTCGTCAAGGCGCTCCAGCCCCTGCTGAATGCGCGAGCAGCCCACCCTGGGGCTGAGCATGCCGGACGCTAAGCTCCACTCCTTGTATGATATAATAGATAAGGAAAAATGAGCCATCAATTGTTGTTCTTGCGGGGCGCGTGGCAGGCGGTTTTTGTACATTTGTGATTATTCTTCCCAAGTTGTAACCCTCGAGATTCTA
This sequence comes from Aegilops tauschii subsp. strangulata, assembly GCF_002575655.3. Lineage (NCBI taxonomy): Eukaryota > Viridiplantae > Streptophyta > Magnoliopsida > Poales > Poaceae > Aegilops > Aegilops tauschii. The sequence goes on from NC_053035.3 coordinate 70,438,928, forward strand.
GTACCAGAAATATTTGATTCTTTGTATCGGTTGCAAGGTCAGCAAGTATCTAGTACCTAGAACACTTGTCATCAGACAGAAAAAGGAAGAAAATAAACACTGCTGCGTGAGCTTATGTCATTTGCTTCCAAGTCCAGATTCCAGAACAAATTTCTCATTTTGTGTTGGATTTATCTCTGTATAGCCTTGTTTGGAACAGGAATCTTGCTAAGATTTTACTGGAATCTCAAACAGAAACAGAAGGGGAAAAGAGTCGCATAATGGACTCAAGAAGCAAGAATTAACAATGTACTTTGGTGATCTCAAACATCTTATATGTACTTTGGTGATCTAAAACGTATTATATTAGTTTACAGAGGAACAGTAGAATGTCTTATATTAGTTTACAGAGGAAGTAGATGCTAAAGAGTACCAAATGTCTTATATTAGAAGAATAGATGCTTAAGAGTACTAAACATCATAAAGTACAGGATTACAGTTAACTACCATACATGAACTAGCAGCTGAGCTACACTGCTACGGTCTAGAGGACTAAACCTGGATGTCGACGAATTCTGGTCTCTGAACATCTGACCATGCAGCATGCCCAGGCCTAAACCTAATTTTACAACGCTACTCCAGCACATGGCTGGCTTCTTAAAGCTACAGAGCGAGCTAGTTGCTCACCTAAAGTCTAGAGTCTCCAACTTCTCTACACAAGATCACGCTGTTCTCAACGCTTTGCGAGGACCATCACGACCAGCATTGACATGCCGGCGACGAACTTGAACGTATCATTCTCCCAGAAGGGCTTCTTGCCTTCGTCATGGCGAGGGCCGTTGGGCTGCTTCATGGCCATCTGATCCTTGAGCTCTTTGAGCTGCTTGTCCCTCTTCTCCCCCAACTGCAGCAGAGGCAAGAGCCGATGAGTTAAGTCTCGGGTTCGGATTTCTCAATGATCCCAGCTGATCAGTGAGAGTCATGAAAATCTTCTCAAGATTTCGACATGTGTTTAGTTGACATTGATTATTTCAACAGTTCATTGCAAAAACATGGCGAAAGAGTGTATGCATTGTTTCAGCATATTTTATTGCAGGCATCATCAATCAATGCAGAGGCCAGGAGTGTTCGATTTCTTCCTAAAGTTTTCTAGAGCAAAAGATTGCACACATGCATGATTTAGCTGGTACCAGAGAAGATGAGACCGCTGATACTAAACAATAGGTTTTTCCAGAACACATGAATCAGCGATCTGTTTGACTTTGACCTGGACATTTTCCACACATGATTATGGCCAACTGCCGTAGCAGGGATGCTTCATTCACATGGCATTGATTATTTGATTTGTTAATTTTAACTGTCAGAGATCTTGCGTTGATGCTCTGGGATAAGGTAGCATATATTCAATCCAAGAAGGCCATAAATGGATATGGACAATGATGATAGCGGAGCAAGCGAAATCGAAGTCATGTTTCCTTTTTCACTTGTTAAAGGAAAAGGATACACATGTATATGTACATACCCTCTGAAGTTTTCTGATTTGAGAACGTGATTCTTGAAGGCAGAATTCAAGTTTTAGAACCCTCTTTTTCAGCTCCTGGTCTGTTCTTCGCTGCTTCTCTAGCTGTTTTTCAGCAAAAAAACATATCTTGAGTAAACTTACAAAGCTTCATTGCAGCGAAAACAATGCCCGCGAAACAATTTCAGGCAACATTTCGTTATTTTGTGGTTGCAAGGAAGACAACTTACTTGTGACTCTAGTTCCTTTGTTTTGTTTGTCCAATGAGCAGATAATATCCTAATTTCATCTCTCAGCCTAGCAATCTCTGTATCCTTAGTATTCAAATGCTTGCTAATATTCTCGATATTCCTTGGTGAAACATCGGATAAAACCTTCAGAAGCTCGTTATCTTTACTAGACCCAGCTCTGGAAACTGCACCCATGATATCGGTCTCAATCCTTAAAACTTCATCCTTGAGTTGCCTCTGTGAAAGCTCCCTTGCCTCAAGGTCCTTCTGGAGAAGACCAAGCTGCTCGCCAAGCTTGTTAACTCGAAGCTCGTGCTCTTTCAGCGAGCGGTCCTTCTCATTCAGCTCTTTCAGCAAGGACAAGCACTGCGCCTGAGCCGACATGGCTGATGCAGCACTGGCTTCTGCTGTAGCTTGAGTAACTGATAGTCGTGATTTAAGATCATCCAAATCATCGAGGTACTGCACATAATTACAGGTTATTGACAAAGAGAATTCCAATTTGAAGAGAAATGGAATCATTTGGGTTGGGAAACCAGTATCATAATGAGGTACGTCACGCATAAGAAGATTTTAGATTACAAGTATGAAGATGTGAAATGGTACTACTCTTTTCCAGGTGCTCAGATCACCATCAGTTCAGCAAAAGACAGGCACAACCAATTCAGCAAAAGAAACGAATGAAAGCAATTTTACAAGCAAATACATGGTCACCCACCATGTTGCACTGCATTCAACTCAATTTTAAAACATGTCTGGAATCTAGAGTTAATATCAAAACACAAACTTTACCAATTCATCATGGAATAGAAATGGAGAATTTAAAAAAAATGGGAATGCAACCCCAAATGGAGAATGGAGGGAGCTCCTCACATGTTCGGTGATGCCTCTCGTTGCATTTAGCTGCTCATCTTTGTCCAGTAAGCATTTCTGCAGCTTACTCACTTCCTCCTCCATGCTCCTTGCCTTCGTCTCTGCAACCTGCAACGTTCTCTCCCTAGTCAGATCAAACTTGTAACTTTGTAAGCCATGCTGAAGGTAGAAATTACCGAGTAGTAGAAATTTACTAACCTCCCTAGTTTGGGATTCCCTAGTAAACAACTGCTCCTGCGAAGCAAGCTTGTGCCTCACATCCTTTAGCTCAGATGCCAGAGATGCCACGTTTCTTCTGAAAATCAACTTCTTCTCTGTAAGATCCTTCAACAGCGGGTCCAAACCCGACGAAGACGATGAGCATGGTCGTACCGCCTTGTCTGAAACTGCCATAGCCAAGCCCCGAACAAAACAGACAAGATTTAAGCCCAAAGGCTAAAACTCAGATCCTGGGAGCACTGTCCTATTTTCTCCAAGAACAAACAGGGCGGCTCACAGCAAGCATCCCATGCACAAGACAAAAATAAGGGCACCGAGAGCTCCTCTTTGACAAATCAAACACCTTAGCCGCCTCACAAACTTCTCTCTTTCAGAGGCCAGTAGTAGTCAACCGGTAGCTTTCACTGCACAAAACAATTGCACAAATTTAGGGGCAGAGAAAGATGGTGATGCTTGCTACATGCACCGTGTTGCCCTTAAGTTACTGGCCTGAAAGCATCCGTTACTTCAGATCACGGGTACGAGTTCTTGTGGCACTAGACAGTTGGCAAGTAATTGACAGAAGTGTTGCTTTCAGTGGTCGACATAGTTTTGTACTACGTATTAGTAATGGATGGCTGGTAAATGAAGCAAAGTAAGAAAATGTTGTTCAAGCAACTTGTTCATGGCGAACAATTAAGGGATCAACTCCTGAAGCATCTACTTGGTCAACTTTGCGGACACTACGCTGCAAACATAGCATGTTCTTGGTGGTTCAAGTCAACTCACGCGTTCCGCGGTACAGGTTAATTTTTACAGAATAAATTGACTGCAATATTGTCCTGTCCTACGGCCATGTGAAAAACAATCTGTTATATGAAGAAGATATCAGGCTTTCAAAAGAAATTACTGACAAGTATTGTATTGGGACAAAACAAAAAGCATCTTCCAATCGAGATTCCAGCTAGTAGATGAGGACAAAAAGAAGCTGCGCATCTGCAAATTTTCAAACGCGTTCAAATTTTCCAAAGAATCCGACAGAAACTTTAAGTGCTCAATTAAATACTGCCGACAGGCACAGGCACAGAGTAGTAGTTCCTCGAAAAAATCACTCATTTCTTTTTCGAGGAATATTGTACGGGGAGTACTTGATTTCCGTGGATTGTGGGGCTAAAATAAAAAAGAAACAATTGGAGATTTTCCTCCTAGTTCGAAATAATTCAAACCGGGGCAACAATCCAGACAAAAAACGGGCACAAGATTCCAAAGATTTGCAGGGCAAACTCAAGAACATCGAGCGCCGCATATTCACCGCTCAAATCTTCCGAGCTCGCAATCTTTCAACCCCCCAGCAAAAAGACCCGTAACAACAAACACAGCGACCACCGCATCACGGACGAAGCATAAACACAGGGAGACCGGAGAAATCTCGCACCTTCGTCCCCAACAGCCGCCGCCGTCGCCGAATCCCAGCACGGGAAGCTCCACAGACCCGCCCGAGAAGAGCCCTCCTTCCGCTCCCTCCCTCCTGCGGAGATCTACGGCCCCATTGCTGAGAACTGGCGAGTAGGGTTTTTGAGATTCTGGGACGGGCTTCCCCTGATTTTTCGCAGTGTCTGGTGGCGGAGGGGAGGAGATTGATGAGGGGAGAGAGAACGGGAGCTGTGGGTTTCGAAACTGAAATGCTGGCGTGTGGGCCCCGGCGGCGTCAGCGCGCGGCAAACTCCGAAATTTTCTGGGCTGCTGTGCGGCACGTGGCCGCGCGCCGGATTGGATCCCCGGTTCCGTGTACGCGTAGCGTAGGGTTGTGGTGGTGGTGCCGCTGTGCTAGACTACCCACAATGAGAGTAACATGGGTAGTAACATCACACATATCTAGATAAAATAGATGATGTGGCAAGCAATAAATGAAGAAAGAGAGGTAACATAGCTAGTTAGACTAGTCATAGTGGAGAGTAACTTAGGCTAGTGTCATGACACTAGTCTAAGTTATTATCTTCATAGTGTAAAATAACATAGATGTACTATCATAGTTGCCTTCATTTATTAGCTTCTAGACTCATCCTCTCTTGGAAAGTGTTATGTTACAGTAACATATTATGTTATTCTAAACACATCACTCCTTATTAAATACATGTCACATAAGCAAACTTGTCTTGAACTGCGCTATGTTACTAGCTAAGTTACTCCCACTATGACCAGCCTTACTAGTAGTATGAGTAACATCACACATATCAAGGCAAAATGAGTCTATAGCCTAATAAATAAAGTGTTACATGTTACCACACATATGTTACTCCCCACTATAGAGGTAGTAACATAGACTGGTAACATGTGCATGTTACTAGTCTATGTTACTACCCATTGTGGCTAGTCTTAACGCCGCGACGGTACGACAAGCTCTTTACCGTCGCATTTTGAGTGAATAGCATAAAACTATCACTTTTTGTATAAAAAAACTACCGAAAATTTGTTTGTGACTAATACCTACCACTGTTGGCGTCGGCTGTCTCAAAAAATCCAAATGGACGAGTGGTTAACATCTGATCAGGTTTATGACAGCTGGGATCCGCATGTAAGATAACAGTTCGTTTGACCATTTATTTGACAGTTAACTTACATGTGAGGCCTACATGTGAGTGTCTCTTCCACATATTCAAATAAAATAAATCTTTATTCCCTCAATTAGCAATCAAGTCCCTGAAAATAAAATAAAAACAATAGAGTCCCTGAAAAATAATACAAAAGGCAACCGGGTCCCCGCCGGCAAGCTCGTCGCCGGAGCTAATGCGGGCGTCGGTCGGCCTTCAACGGCGCCGTCTCTGCTGCTCTGCTACACACGCCGGAGCTCGAGGCCATCGTTGCTGCCCTGTTGCACGCGGCAGAGCTCGAGGGCTCCCTGCTGCTTGATACGTCTCCAACGTATCTATAATTTTTGATTGCTCCATGCTATATTATCCAACCGTTACCCCCACTTCAGCCCCGCAGAGAGCGGTACTACTGCTCCCCCTCGCAGTACTGCCGCTGGGCCTAGAGCGGTACTACCGCATACGAGCGGTACTACGGCCCCCACTGCCGCGGCTAGTACCGTAAAACCCGACACGAAAAAAGACCCCTCGAATCGAGGCGGTACTAGCACGAGACCGCAGCGGTACTACGGCTGGGGGCTACCAACGGTACTACCGCTCCGGCCCGCGGTACTACCGCTAGGAAACCAAAACTGCCATAACTTCAGCATATGAGCTCCGAATTGAGCAAACTCAAGCTTGTTGGATAGAGGGAGACGAGTAGCATCAAAACAGCGCATAGAGGAGTGAAACCTCCAACCGAGATGAACCGGCATAACCTCCAACATCGAAAACATCATAGAAGATGCGAGTGAACTCCGTTTTCGACGAACTCGAGCTTGTCATCAAGATGACCATAAGCTTCAAAACTCACAAAGAGAAGAACCAAACAAGAACCAATAAAGATGATGCAAGGATGCAATGGTTTGAGCTCTCTATGAACGATACGATCAAGCTACTCATCGAGAGCCCCCCTTAATAGTACGACAATCGATCCTATAACCCGGTCTCCCAACTACCATCATGAGACCGGTAAAATAGAAAACCTATCAAGAGCAAACCTTTGCCTTGCACATGGTCCACTTGAGCTAGATGATGACGATCTTGACTCCCTCAAGTTGGACCACCTTTCTTGGTTGCGTTGGCTCGATGAAGACTAGTTGATTGCTCCCCCATGCTCCACTATGGGTAAGCCACTCTTCCGCACATCTTCACAAGTCCATTGTCACCACAATAGACGGCAAGCTTCAAGCATTTGATCTCTTCATGATGCTTCACTTGAACTTGCACACCACAACATCTTCACAAGTCCATTGTCACCACAATGGACGGCAAGCTTCAAGCATTTGATCTCTTCATGATGCTTCACTTGAACTTGCACACCGCAACCTAACCTCACAAAGAACTCTCACGAAGATCATGGGTTAGTACACAAAGCGTAATTGACAATGCTTACCACACCATGGGATCGCTTGATCCCTCTCGGTACATCTTCTACGCTTTGTGAGTTGATCAAGTTGATTCACTCTTGACTTAGTCTTGATCAACCATGAATCTTTTCAACTCTCTTCATTTGGATGATGTCTTGAAGATATACATGAATGATCACACAATCTTCTTCTCCAAGACATGCTTGCAATAAGCTCAACTCTCACATGACCAATCTTTGGATAATTCCTTAATAACACCTTGGTCACCACATAAACTCCTTGAAACCAACACATGAACTTCAAGAAATGCCTATGGACAAATCCTTCAAATATAACTCAAGGCAACCATTAGTCCATAGAGATTGTCATCAATTACCAAAACCAAACATGGGGGCACCGCATGTTCTTTCACTATTAACCGGAGGCCCAGCCCAGAATTGTTGTTTTTTTGCCTATTTCAGAGTTTCACAGAAAAGATATATCAAACGGAGTCCAAACGGAATGAAACCTTCGGTACGTGATTTTTTAGGAAGAATATGATCCAGGAGACTTGGACCCTACGTCAAGAAACAAAAGAGGAGGCCACGAGGTAGGGGGGCGCGCCTACCCCCCAGGGCGCGCCCTCCACCCTCGTGGGCCCCCTGTTGCTCCACCGATGTACTCCTTCCTCCTATATATACCTACGTACCCCCAAACGATCAGATATGGAGCCAAAAACCTAATTCCACCACCGCAACCTTCTGTACCCACGAGATCCCATCTTGGGGCCTGTTCCGGAGCTCCGCCGGAGGGGGCATCAATCACGGAGGGCTTCTACATCAACACTATAGCCCCTCCGATGAAGTGTGAGTAGTTTACCTCAGACCTTCGGGTCCATAGTTAGTAGCTAGATGGCTTCTTCTCTCTTTTTGGATCTCAATACAATGTTCTCCCCCTCTCTCGTGGAGATCTATTCGATGTAATCTTCTTTTTGCGGTGTGTTTGTTGAGACCGATGAATTGTGGGTTTATGATCAAGTTTATCTATGAACAATATTTGAATCTTCTAATTCTTTTATGTATGATTGGTTATCTTTGCAAGTCTCTTCGAATTATCAGTTTGGTTTGGCCTACTAAATTGATCTTTCTTGCAATGGGAGAAGTGCTTAGCTTTGGGTTCAATCTTGCGGTGTCTTTTCCCAGTGATAGTAGGGGCAGCAAGGCACGTATTGTATTGTTGCCATCGAGGATAACAAGATGGTTTATTATCATATTGCATGAATTTATCCCTCTACATCATGTCATCTTGCTTAAGGCGTTACTCTGTTTTCATGAACTTAATACTCTAGATGCATGCTGGATAGCGGTCGATGACTGGAGTAATAGTAGTAGATGCAGGCAGGAGTCGGTCTACTTGTCTCGGACGTGATGCCTATATACATGATCATACCTAGATATTCTCATATCTATGCTCAATTCGGTCAATTGCTCAACAGTAATCCGTTCACCCACCGTAAAATACTTATGCTCTTGAGAGAAGCCACTAGTGAAACCTATGGCCCCCGGGTCTATCTTCATCATATTAATCTTCCAACACTTAGTTATTTTCTTTGCTTTTATTTTACTTTGCATCTTTATCACAAAAATACCAAAAATATTGTCCTATCATATCTATCAGATCTCACTCTTGTAAGTGACCGTGAAGGGATTGACAACCCCTTATCGCGTTGGTTGCGAGGATTTATTTGTTTTGTGTAGGTGCGAGGGACTCGCGCGTAGCCTCCTACTGGATTGATACCTTGGTTCTCAAAAACTGAGGGAAATACTTACTCTACTTTGCTGCATCACCCTTTCCTCTTCAAGGGAAAACCAACGCAGTGCTCAAGAGGTAGCAAGAAGGATTTTTGGCGCCGTTGCCGGGGAGGCTTACGTAAGGTCGAGTCAAGATTTGGACTCCCGACAACGAGCCATTTCTGGCGCCGTTGCCGGGGAGGTCTACGCAAAACTCAACATACCAAGTACCCATCACAATCCCTTATCTCCCGCATTACATTATTTGCCATTTTCCTCTCGTTTTCCTCTCCCCCACTTCACCCTTGCCGTTTTATTCGCCCTCTCTTTTTTGTTCGCCTATTTTTCGCTTGCTTTTTGTTTGCTCGTGTGTTGGATTGCTCGTTTGTCACGATGGCTCAAGATAATACCAAATTATGTGACTTTACCAATACCAACAATAATGATTTCCTTAGCACTCCGATTGCTCCTCTTACCGATACTGAATCTTGTGAAATCAATACTGCTTTGTTGAATCTTGTCATGAAAGATCAATTCGCCGGCCTTCCTAGTGAAGATGCCGCTACTCATCTAAATAGCTTCGTTGATTTGTGTGATATGCAAAAGAAGAAAGATGTTGATAATGATATTGTTAAGTTGAAGCTATTTCCTTTTTCGCTTAGAGATCGTGTTAAAGCTTGGTTTTCGTCTTTGCCTAAAAATAGTATTGATTCATCACTACAGGAAACAGCTACTTTGCCGTCTGCCATGGCGGACGGCAAAGGCTCGAAAGGCGGACGGCAAAGACCTTTGCTGTCAGCCGCGGACGGCAAAAGGCTCCGGCAAAGAAGGCTACGGTAAACAGCTGCTTTGCCGTCTGCTTCCTGGCGGCGGACGGCAAAGGCTCTTTGCCGTCTGCGGCGGACGGCAAAGAGGGCGGACGGCAATATTTGCGATGTCAGTCCGTTAAGTGGCTAACGGCAGACCTTTGCCGTCCGCCGCAGACGGCAAAGAGCCTTTGGTCTTTGCCGTCCGCCTTATGATGTCATCTACACGTCACTAGATGGCAGGTTCTTTGCCGTCTGCCACTGATGGCAAAGTGCAGGTTCTTTGCCGTCTGCCACGGACGGCAAAGTCTTTGCCGTCTGCCATTGTAGGCAAACTGACCAAATGGGTCAGCTCCCAGGAAGCACAGTTGGCTGCCACGTGGCTTCTTTGCCGTCCGCCGCAGACGGCAAAGGCTCTTTGCCGTCGGTGGCAGACGGCAAAGAGGCTGTATATTGTCTGTTTTTTCTGTTTTTTATTAAATCCCACAATTTGCAGCACATATCACATATATAAGTTTCATATCCAGCACATATCCAACACATATCTAGCACATAAGTTTCATATCACATATCACATCAGTTTCATCCATACACATTGTTCATACATAAGGAAGTTCCATCCATACACATTGTTCCATCCATATATATATTACAATGCAAAGTGTCATGAAGATAGCAAGCTAGATACAATGCAAAGTTTCATCAAAGGAAAAGCAAGCACTCCATCATAGCTAGCTAGCTTCCATCAAGTGAATGAAATCTGCAAAATGGTAAATAAGAAAGTTAGAAATAGGTGACTAGAACAAGAAGAAGACTAGAACAAGAAGTATATGTCATTTATGAGCTAACTTAGGTGAAATGGATCATATATGAGCTAACTAAGTTGAAATGGGTTGTTTATGAGCTAACTTAGTTGAAATGGATCATTTATGAGCTAACTTAGTTGAAATGGGTCGTTTATGAGCTAACTAAGGTGAAGGGCATCGTTTTTGAGCTAAGTAAGGTGAAATGGGTCATTTTGGAGCTAACCTAGTTGAAATGGATCGTTTTTGAGCTAACTTAGTTGAAATGGATCGTTTTTGAGGTAACTAAGGTGAAATGGATCGTTTTTTAGCTCACTTAGGTCAAATGGATCGTTTTTGAGCTAACTTAGTTGAAATGGATCGTTTTTGAGCTAACTTTGTTGAAATGGATCATTTTTGAGCTAATTTAGTTGAAATGGATCGTTTTTGAGCTAACTTAGGTGAAATGGATCATTTATGAGCTAATTTAGTTGAAATGGATCTTTTTGAGCTAACTTAGGTGAAATGGGTCGTTTATGAGCTAACCTAGGTGAAATGGGTCGTTTATGAGCTAACCTAGGTGAAATGGGTCGTTTATGAGCTAACCTAGGTGAAATGGGTCGTTTATGAGTTAACCTAGGTGAAATGGGTCGTTTATGAGCTAATTATGCAATTTTTGACATAAGTAAGCTAAGTACATATCGTTTTAGAGCTAACTTAGGTAAAATGGATGGTTTATGAGGTCAGTAAGCTTATTAAGTCATTTTGGAGGAAAAGAAGCTAACTCTAGGTCATTATGGTAAGCATATTGGAGGAAATAAAGCTAAGTCTAGGTCTTTATGCATTTGTTAAGCAAAACACTAGAGAAACTTACCGTGATCAGGGAGGTGTAGGAGCGGGCTGGCTAGTGCCGGTAGCTGGAGAAGGATCATGCGATGCGTTTCTGGAGTTAAGCTGCACCAAAGATCATTTCCAATGTCTCGTTAGCATTATGACACTCAAATGTTAAGACTAGCAAGTAATGTCCATTCAAATTAAACTCACCGTGGTCCCAGGAGCAATCACTGGCATCGGCGGAGCGGTCTGACCGGTCTTCTCGCACACAGACTGCACATTTGGTTTTGACGACTCAGTCATACTAGTTAGTAATGAGACAAACACTACATGAATGTTTTGGCTAATCTGCAGAAGAAACTTACCACAAGGAGCTCGTACATGGCCCTTGCCTGCATGTCATTCCGTGCCCTCTCCTCCTCCATCATCTTTGTCGTCCTCTCCTCCAACTCCCGCTGCCTCTCCGCCGCCTCCGCTAGAAGTTTCTCCGTTCTATCTCTTTCACTCTGTATAGCAGCCTGCAACACCACTCACATGACCATTTGTAATCATTGATGGAAGCGCACACAATGTAATGGAGAAAGATAGCTGAGTACGTATCACTAACCTTGATGGCGAGTTGCACTGGCCGTTCACGAGGCCTTATCTCAGGAGCGGAGCTCGACTGGCGCGCCTTGATCTCCGGGAGAGTGCTAGGACAACGGATAAGTCCATCTCCAATGGCTATGGAGCCATGGGACCTCCCGCCACCAGATATCATCACCAGCTCTGGATCAATGGGACCCTGGCTCGGGTTAAAGTCCTCCCCTTTCCTCGCCTTCCCCTCATCTCTATATCTCACGAGCTTGTTGTGGGAGGAGATGTTGGTGAAGTTGTTTGCATCATCGAGGTCAGACTGAGAGAAAGCCTTGACTTTCTTGTAAGAGCCAGTGTGGGCCATGGCATACAGGTCGTACACCTCTGGCACCTTATCCGCCTTATTGTGGCGTGCCTGAAAGAGAGAAACAATGAAAATTAGTAACTAAAGGGCTCAAGCTAGCATGATGAATGAATTGCATGAATCATGAAGCAAACCACATACCCAGTTGCGCCCGAACTGATATAAGTTGGAGCTGCCTTGATGGTGTGGCACACCTTCCATTTGGGCACGTTTGTCCTTGGCCTGGTTGTGGAGGGCTAGCCATTCTTGTGAGCACCACTCATCAACCAACACCTCCCAACAATCCATCCGATCCGCACACCATCTCGGAGGTGCCTAAGTTAGCAAATAGAAACTTGAGCGCTACGGCTAAGAATTACTAAATGAAGGAACTTAAGTAGAAGGCCTTAAGAATTACCTTCATGTACTGCTCCTTACTCAGGAACTTATCGCGGCACGCCGGCTTGGTCTTCTTGATACCACGCAAGGTGTAGTAGTCTCGAACAGCCTGCACCCGAGCCTCGTGCCGTAAGTTTTGGAGTAGGCGCTTGCAGACGTTCTGGATAACATTTGCGCACTCCTCCTCGTATCCCTCCTCACACCTGTAGAATGTCTGCAATCAAATGAGACAATATTGATTAGTACAATTAATAACTAGCTAGTTGAAGATTTTGAAATGTGTAAAGGAGAAATTACCCAGAACGTCCTGATCACCATGTCTGCCCTCGTGTCGCACACGACACCGTCGATAATGACATCCGGCGGGGCCGGGGCAGCCACGTAGTGCTCCCAGCTCAACCCAAGCTCTGGAAGCCGACCCTCACCAGGCAACGTGACAAACCCCGGGAAGTTTTGCCGGCAAAGAACTCCAAGGACGGAGTTGGGCCGGCGGACACTATGATGGTGGTCCCAACCCCTGTAGCATGACAAGGCCAACGCATTAGTTATTTGAAGAAACGTGAATGCAGAAGGTACAAAAATATTAAATGCACTTACGTACCTCTCCCCATCAGGGAAGATCAACCACCTCTGCTCGCGGGTCGCCGGCACGGACGGGAGCCGTGTAGCACCACGCTGGTAGACGGTGCGACCCTCCTCCTCAAGATCAGTCGGCTCCCCGCCATCATCAGCATGGCCACTCGGCTCCTCGGGCTGATCCGGCCAGGTACCCCATCCGGACGTGTGCTCCTCCAGGGTCTCGTGGGCCGAACTCTCGTGGGCCGAAGGCCAGTCGACCCGAGGCTCGTGGGCCCAAGACCCGTGGACCGGAGGCTCGTGGACCGGAGTCCGTGTAGCCTCCTCCTCGGACGAGTCCACCCTAGCAGTCACGTGCTCGGGTGAAACAGCTGGGGGTGGCGGCGAGGAAGGCTCCCTAGCAGTCACCCTACCTCCTCTCCCGCGACCACGTGCCCCACCTCCTCTCTTCCTACCTCGTCCCCTGTTGGGCACCGCGGTGGACGAAGAAGGGCCCGGCGGTGTGGACATACTGTCCAGCAACGCTCGGCGAAGAGGTACGTCTGGAATCGAAGACCTCAGACCACGCGCCGAGGAAGAAGGGGCCTTGGCGCGCTCCCGACCAGCGCCCACCATCTTTCAACACCTGCCATGACAAACAGTAAACGAAATTAGTACAACATAAAAAAAAGACCGACATGAATAATAATATGTGTATCACTTAAGTGTATCATCATCAAGTACAACATTAAAAAATTTAATACCTGACACTACTAATAATCTCGATCAGTATCATCAATAAATGCATAATCATCATCATCACTATAATCAATGATGGGCTCATAGGGTTCAGTGGCATCAACATGTGCAAGGCCACCTTGACGTAATCGGTCAAGCAATGATAGGTCATCCGCAGCAGTAACCTCTTCTTGTTCCGGCTCTTCTTGTTCCTCCTCTGGGGTGATGTCGGATTCACTGTCACTGTCTACTTCAATGTTTTGGGGTGAAGTATAGCGGTTCTTGAAACGCTTTTTGGAAAGACGTGTCTCTTGGAAGAATTCTCCTTCATATGTGTCTGGGTTAATGTGAGGTTCATAATCCTCTTCCTTTGGGGGAGATAGTCTAGCACGTGGCGGCACTTCATAAACGACATCCCAACCTTTCAGATTTGGATTAGTTTGGCAGGCCCACGGTAGATAGAATACTTGGGTCGCCTGTTGAGCCGTAATATAGACATCAGGAACATCTAAATGGGTGCTTTGGTTGATTTAGACTAGCCCTATATGTTCATGAGTTCTTCTAGTCTCCTTCGGCTGAAACCAATAACATTTGAAGACTACGACATTCGGTGGGTTTTCACCATAGAATAGAAGTTCATAAATTGCTTCAACTCTCCCATAATACTCGGTACCTCCTTCGCCGATAGCAGATACACAACAATTTGTAGACTTTCGGTCGGCCATAGATAGCTCTTTGCCATAGGTACGAAAGCGATACCCGTTGATGTCGTATTTGTCAAATGAACGGACCTTATAGTCAAAACCATTAGCGACTTGTCTCAATTCGGCGTCCATAGACTCTGAATTAGCCTACAAGTTTAATATGAAAGGATTGTTGCATTACGCACAAATTAGCGAATGAAACCGGGATAGCCGCCTACAAATTAGCCTACAAGTCTAATAGAAATTACCGTTTGTTTGAACCAAGAGATGAAACCGGGATAGCCGCCACCTTGCTTTGCGAGAAGCTCATACTCTTCGACAGAATCCTTTTGGATCACCGCTCCATACGAGAATAAGGCGACGTATCGACTGTATGAAATATCCAGGAATAAGAGCAGTTCAAAGGAAATAGAAGTTGCGAAACTATGTACCGAGAACTTACTCGATGTACGGCCGCACTTCTATCAGGTTGTTGAAGATATACAACGAAATGGTCTGCCATTGTTCGTTATCCAAAGATACTGGATTTGAAACACTGGCTGGTGCGAGATTCCCTTTGAATAGGCTGAGGTTGGATCCACCCTTTTTAGGGTCGTCAGCATTGTACCGAGGCTTCGGATTATGCAAATGACGATTTTTGGCTTCGTAGTGTGCTGTCACGAAGTTTGCCGCCTCCTCAGTGATGAATGCCTCAGCCATCGATGCTTCAATTCTACGTTTATTTTTACATTTTTGTCGAAGCGTCTTCTGCATCCTCTCAGTTGGGTAGCACCAACGATTTTGCACGGGCCCCCCCAATCTTGCCTCGGTCGGGAGATGCAAAATCAAATGTTGCATTGGATTAAAGAAGCCCGGTGGAAAGATCTTCTCTAACTTGCAGATCAACTCCGGCGCCAACTCTTCCATTTCTTCTAGCACGCTAGGCGATAGTTCTTTCGCACAAAGAACACGGAAGAAATAGCTGAGTTCTGCCAGTACTAGCCATTCATCCTCAGGGATGAAGCCACGCAACATCACCGGCATTACCCGCTCAATCCATATGTGCCAATCATGACTCTTGAGACCAAATATCTTCAATTTATCAAGACTGGCTCCCCTCTGTAGATTCGCTGCATACCCATCGGGGAACATCAACTGCATTTTCACCCACAAGATAATTTCCCTCATAGCCGGCCTTCCAAGATTGAACCATGCCTTTGGCTTCGTCCAGTTCTGCTTTCCTTTCGGTTCTTTCATGTTTTGTAACGGCCTATCACATAGCGCCTCCAGATCGACTCTAGCCTTAGTATTATCCTTTGACTTCCCATCTATGCCGAACAATGTACCAAAAAGTGCCTCGGCGATATTCTTCTCAGTGTGCATCACGTCGATGTTGTGTGGGCAAAGGAGGTCTTTGAAGTAAGGCAGATCCCATAAGCATGTTTTGTGAGTCCAGGCGTGCTTAGAATTATACCCCTTGAAGTACCCTGGACGCTCGGGATCTGGCTCGAGAGCGTTTAACTGATCCAGGGTCTGTTGGCCTGTCAATGCATGTGGTGCAGAGTTTTTGACAACTCTACCTCTGATGAAGTTCTTCTTGTCTTTCCTGAACTTATGGCGAGGATTCAGGAACTCTCTATGCATGTCGAAGCAAGAAAACTTGCGACCGGCCTGAAGCCAACGAAACTCAAGAGCTCCCTTGCATGTGGGGCACGGGAACCTTCCATGCACACACCAGCCAACGAATAGCGCATACGCCGGCAAGTCATGCGTCGAGTACATGTACCAGACACGCATTATGAAGTTCCGTTTGCTATAGGCATCGTATGTCTTGAACCCATTATCCCAGGCTTCTTGCAATTCGTCCTTAAGCGGTTGCATGTACACATTCATATTTTTCCCCGGATAGTTGGGCCCTGGAATTATCAACGTCAGGAAAATGTTCTTTCTTTGCATAATCTGTCCGGGGGGGAGATTGAGTGGAAAGACAAATACGGGCCAACAACTGTATTGGGCTGCCGTCATACCAAACACACTGAACCCATCCGTGCTGATGCCGACTCGAGGATGCCTCGGATCTGCCGCTTTGTCACCATGTAATTCATCAAACTTTTTCCACGCAACACCATCCGATGTGTGTACAATCATCAGATTCCCATCTGCATCTAGTTCGGTTCTTTTGCCCGTTTTGTGCCATGTCATCTGTCTGGCCGTCTCTTCGACCATGAAAAGACGTTGAAGTCTTGGTACGATTGGCATATACCGAAGAACACTAACGGGGATTTTGGTCTGTGTCTTCTCACCCATACCGTTGTCTACCACAACATACCTGGAAGACTTGCAAATGGGACAACAGTTCAAGTCCGCATAGTCAAGCCTAAACAAGACACATCCTTTCTCACAGGCATGTATCTTATCATAGGGCATCTTCAGTGCACGGAGGATTTTGTCCGACTGGTACAGGTTTGCAGGCATTACATGGCCTTTGGGTAGAAAGCGTCCAAATACTGTCATCATTGCATCGTAGCATTCTCTGCCCAAGTTGAACTGAGCCTTCAGAGCCATTACTTGTGAGATGGCATCCAACTGACAAAGCTCAGTGTGCTCATGGAGCGGACGTTTTGAAGACTCCAACATTTCATTGAAGGCCTTTGCAGATTCCTCCATCTCCTCGTCCGAATCCCGAGCATCATCAAAGTCTTGCACCATGTTTTCCATACCGGTACCATGCTCGTCGGTGCGACGACGATCCACCTCAGCTCGGTCACGTTGGGCAGACTCACCATGAAATGTCCACACCGTATAATCGGGCGTAAAACCACTCTTCTGCAGGTGTTTGCCCATTTCAGCCTCTGTCCTCTTTTCCCAATTGCCGCACCGTAAACAGGGGCACCAGGTTTTCCTCTGGCCATTTGCAAATGCGGCTCGCACAAACCCCTTGGTTTTTGTGAACCATTCAGTGCTCCATTTGTTCTGACCAGTGTGACCGGTGTACATCCACGCACGATCACTCATCTTGACTTTCAGAGCTACTAGACACACAACAAATATATATATATAATTCACCATGTATGTATTCATCAGTTGATCTACTTTGTCAATTTTATACGTCCATGCAACCTACACTCTAATAGGTAATGATAGGTCCTAATCCCACCCGAGTATGTTTAGATTGGGTTCATTTTCCCATGCTATGCCCCGGATCCTACGCAAAATTTCGGCAGCACCTCCCCGCTGTTCTCCTGATACACGTCTCTGCAATAAACAGAGAAGATGTGTACCCGGAGAACAACAGGGGAGGCACTCACGAAATTTATGCGTCGGATCCGGAGCAAAGCACATGGGAAAACGAACCCAATCTAAACATACTCGGGCTGTCCATGGATAGCGTTGGACAATTCGAAAGAATCAAGGTTATAAATATGCAAATGCATGCATATTTATAACTATGACGCTTTCGAACGGGAGACACATATTGGTTACGCATACTGATGATTCAAGACACATATATATCTAGCTATCAAGTTTCATCGGAATAGATCAAATAATTAATGGGGGAGGAGGACATGTCATTTGTGCTCACCCACGAACGAAGGGGCAGAGCTCGTCAAACGCACGACGAGGTCGTCGAACACCAAACCTCGCAGCGATGAAACAACTGCACATTTAAAACTACCCGATCAACATAATTATATATGATGTTTTTCATAACAAAATCGAAAGATATATGACCTAACTAATAATTCACAAATATATGACCCCGTCGGCTTCTGGAAGGCCAAAGAACACCTTTTCGGGGTCGGGGTCTCGGGGTCGGGGTGTCGGGTCGGGGTGCCGGGTCGGGGTCGGGGTGCCGTGTCGGTGTCGGGGTCGGGGTGTCGGGTCAGGCTCGGGGTCGGGGTGTCGGGGTCGGGGTCGAGGTCGGGGTCGGGGTCTCGGGGTCGGGGTGTCGGGGTGTCGGGGGTGTCGTGTCGGGGGTCGGGGTGTCGTGTCGGTCTCGGGGTGCCGTGTCGGGGTCGGGGTGTCGTGTCGGTCTCGGGGTGCCGTGTCGGGGTCGGGGTCTCGGGGTCGGGGTGTCGGGTCGGGGTGCCGGGTCGGGGTCGGGGTGCCGTGTCGGTGTCGGGGTCGGGGTGTCGGGTCAGGCTCGGGGTCGGGGTGTCGGGGTCGGGGTCGGGGTCTCGGGGTCGGGGTGTCGGGGGTGTCGTGTCGGGGGTCGGGGTGTCGTGTCGGTGTCGGGGGTCGGGGTGCCGGGTCGGGGTCGGGGTGCCGTGTCGGTGTCGGGGTCGGGGTGTCGGGTCAGGCTCGGGGTCGGGGTGTCGGGGTCGGGGTCGGGGTCGGGGTCGGGTTCTCGGGGTCGGGGTGTCGGGGGTGTCGTGTCGGGGGTCGGGGTGTCGTGTAGGTGTCGGGGTGCCGTGTCGGTGTCGGGGTGCCGTGTCGGGGTCGGGGTGCTGTTTCGGGGTCGGGGCTTCGGGGTGTCTCCTCCTCCTCCTCCTCCTCCTCCTCTTCTTCTTCTTCTTCTTCTTCTTCTTCTTCTTCTTCTTCTTCTTCTTCTTCTTCTTCTTCTTCTTCTTCTTCTTCTTCTTTCTCCTCCTCCTCCTCCTCCTCCTCCTCCTCTTCTTCTTCTTCTTCTTCTTCTTCTTCTTCTTCTTCTTCTTCTTCTTCTTCTTCTTCTTCTTCTTCTTCTTCTTCTTCTTCTTCTCCTCCTCCTCCTCCTCCTCCTCCTCTCCTTCTCCTCCTCCTCCTCCTCTCCTTCTCCTCCTCCTCCTCCTCTTCTTCTTCTTCTTCTTCTTCTTCTTCTTCTTCTTCTTCTTCTTCTTCTTCTTCTTCTTCTTCTTCTTCTTCTTCTTCTTCTTCTTCTTCTTCTTCTTCTTCTTCTTCTTCTTCTTTCTCCTCCTCCTCCTCCTCCTCCTCCTCCTCCTCCTCCTCCTCTTCTTCTTCTTCTTCTTCTTCTTCTTCTTCTTCTTCTTCTTCTTCTTCTTCTTCTTCTTCTCCTTCTCCTCCTCCTCCTCCTCCTCCTCCTCTTCTTCTTCTTCTTCTTCTTCTTCTTCTTCTTCTTCTTCCCCCTTCTACTTAACCTAAACCTAAACTAACCTAAACTAATTAAAACTAAACTATTTAAACTAATTAAACCTAAACTTAAACAGAAAAAAACAAAAAAACAGAAAAAAATAACAAAAAAACAGAAAAAAAGGGAGGAGGGGCTCACTATGGGGGAGGGCCGGGGCGGGGCCGGCGACGGAGGGCCGGGGCGGGGCGGCGGGGGCCCGGCCGGCGGGGGGCCGGGGCGGGGCGGTGGAGGAGGCGGGGCGGCGGGGGCCCGGCCGGCGGGGGGCCGGGGCGGGGGGGGATGGGGGGCGGGGGGCCGGGGCGGGGCAGTGGAGGAGGCGGCGGGGGGCCGGGACGGCGGGGGGCCGTGGCGGCGGTGGGGCGCGGGGCGGCGGGGGGGCCGGGGCAGGGGGGGGGCGACGGGGCGGTGGGGCGGCGGGGAGCCGGGGCGACGGGGCGGCGGGCGGCGGCGGCGGCGGCGGGGTGGGAGGAGAAGGGCGAGGCGAGGACGAAGTGAGTAACGGGCGGGGGGTACCTGCCGTTAGGCAAGTGCCCTCTTTGCCGTCCGCCAGCCTTTGCCGTCCGCCTTTCTGCCTCTTTGCTAAGAGGTGGGCCGTTAGGATTTTTTCAAACGAGCGGGGGGTGGGGGCCACCACACTCTTTGCCGTCCGCTGGCAGACGGCAAAGACCTGGCAGATGGCAAAGAGCTTCTTTGCCGTCAGCCTTTTCTTTGCCGTCTTTTTATGTGTAGCTGATGGCAAAGAGCTTCTTTGCCGTCAGCTAGCAGACGGCAAAGATCTGGCAGATGGCAAATTAGCTGATTCCAGTAGTGCATGGAATAAGTGCAAAGATGCTTTTATCTCTAAGTATTTTCCTCCCGCTAAGATCATCTCTCTTAGAAACGATATTATGAATTTTAAGCAACTTGATCATGAACATGTTGCACAAGCTTGGGAGAGGATGAAATTAATGATACGTAATTGCCCTACTCATGGTTTGAATTTGTGGATGATTATACAAAACTTTTATGCCGGATTGAATTTTGCTTCTAGAAATCTTTTAGATTCGGCCGCGGGAGGCACTTTTATGGAAATCACTTTATGAGAAGCTACTAAACTCCTAGATAATATTATGGTTAATTATTCTCAATGGCACACTAAAAGATCTACTAATAAAAAAGTGCATGCAATAGAAGAAATTAATGTTTTGAGTGGAAAGATGGATGAACTTATGAAATTATTTGCTAGTAAGAGTGTTTCTTCTGATCCTAATGATATGCCTTTGTCTACTTTGATTGAGAATAATAATGAATCTATGGATGTGAATTTTGTTGGTAGGAATAATTTTGGTAACAACGCGTATAGAGGAAACTTTAATCCTAGGCCTTATCCTAGCAATTCCTCTAATAATTATGGTAATTCCTACAATAACTCTTATGGAAATTTTAATAAGATGCCCTCTGAATTTGAGACTAGTGTTAAAGAGTTTATGAATTCGCAAAAGAATTTCAATGCTTTGCTTGAAGAGAAATTGCTTAAAGTTGATGAATTGGCTAGGAACGTTGATAGAATTTCTCTTGATGTTGATTCTTTAAAGCTTAGATCTATTCCTCCTAAGCATGATATCAATGAGTCTCTCAAAGCCATGAGAATTTCCATTGATGAGTGCAAAGAAAGAATCGCTAGGATGCGTGCTAAGAAAGATTGCTTTATGAAAGCGTGTTCTTCAAATTTCTATGAAAATAAAGATGAAGATCTAAAAGTTATTGATGTGTCCCTTATTAAATCGTTGTTTTGCAATATGAATCTTGATAATGATGGGACTGAATATGATCCACCTTTACCTAGAAGGCGTTCCGAATTGGTCAGGGCCTCCGAATTGGTCGGGAGGGAGTGCATGTGAAAGAGGGAACGACTCGATATTGAGCCTCGATTCCATGACTCAATGTCAAGCACAACCAAACAGCGATATTCGAGCAACCAAATGCCAATGTCGAAATCTGGGCCTCAATATCTACATCCAAACGCTGCGTTAGTCATTTTGTAGCTTTGATTTCCAATCTACGTCAGCCTAAATATCCCATGGTCAGCACATCTGCATGGTTAGTGGACACTGACCCTTTTTTATTCAGTGATGGATGAAAAGTCAGAAATGACAATTCTGATGTATTATTCAATTTGAACTAACGTTTAATCTTCCATATTGACGACAAAAATAAATTTTATGCGCTTGATTTATGAAGTGCACGGTCTGTCAGTATATTCTGTAGCTCTTTCAGATGTGAAAGCGCATGTTACATAAGAAATCATTATCTCTGAAGCATACTCACATTAGACCAAGAACTAGGCGAGGTTCAGACTTCAGAGAAATGATAACAAGGTTAGTTCCTCGCTCCTCTGTTGGACTTTTAGTTCCAAGTTCACATAACTTTGATGATTTCTTATCAGCTTCACAAGTCTGTATGTTTGCTGGTTCGTACTTGATATGTGATAAACAGAGTCAAAACAAATTTGGTCATGTTATTGAGGGGTTTGTCTGAACTCCAGCGCAAGGACTTTCTGGTTAAAAAAATAACTTTTGGTCTCTTTAATTACAAATTGATTGCAACATCGTGTTAGTCATCCATGGTCTCGAAAAGGATTTGCTAATAACAACAAATAATCTGTACCATCACTAACCCTTTACATGATGCAATGTCAGTATATGTTTCACATCACGTCGCATCCATTCTCTTAGTGTAGTCAGAGTGTTCATCATTTTTTGCAATTGGCCTGAAAGATATCGAACCTCTAATATGTGGTTGTAAGATGTGCTTTGGTTAAACATTCTATTTACCCACCTTCAGGAGAATTGTAAATGGCATTTGGTTATTCATGTATACCACCAGTAGGACTCATGGGATTTATGGATTGTCAATAGCCCTCATCTGATTCTTTGATGTACTCATATCGCTTTCTTTTCAGTCTCCTTTTCATTCAAGCGGGACGATGAGGGAAAGAACTGGTTGTGGTGAAAGTCAGTTTAGTGCATCAAGGATTGGAGGTTCTGAGATTTGCAAGAGGTGATGGAGGATCTTTAGTTACTTTGGCTCATGATATAGTACTGGAAGATGAGTACAAGCATAAGCTTATTCAAAATCTGAAGTTCCTGACTGCACGAGACATGTACTACCTCTGTTCCTAAATATAATTCCTTTTAAAGATTCCACTATAGAGACTAGATTCGGATGTATATAGACGCCTTTTAGAGTATATGTTCGCTCATTTTGCTCTGTATGTAGTCTATAGTGAAATCTCCGAAAAGACTTATATTTAGGAACGGAGGGAGTATTTTGTAATCTTTTTTTCTTTTTCTTTTTCTTCTACTTATTTTCAATTTGAACGAACGGAGGGAACAACATGAAGATGGGTAGCACTATACAGTTTTATAGCAGTAACATTTTGCGAGCTTCTTAAATTTGGTATCTATGAATAGTTGATTTGTTCGTTTTGATTTATAGCCTTGTAGATGTTCACCTCTCTACCAGATTTCCATAATGGAATGTCGTCCGGTGTATACGATGGGCAGCTCAGCTTGCACGTGAATTGGACGTGGCAAAGCTTATCTTGGAGCAGACTCAAAAACAGTGGCGGCTAAATTAAGAAGCTCGGAAATTGATAGATCAATCTATGTCCTATTGCTGAGGAGGTAAAGGAGTGCATGCGATCAAGAGAGGAGTTTCAGGGTGGCATGGGTGAGATGCTTGACTAATGGAGCTTCTCTTTGGCTAACTAAAGAGGATTGTGTGAATAAGTTATGTGAAACTTGGGCCAGGTACATATCAGATCGTATTCGTGATGTTTTTGGTCTCGGATCGTGCTGAAATGAATGAATAAAACAAAACCCATTCCAACTAAAAAAACATGACTGTTTGAGTTGTCAATAGGAACATCTATAGCCGGATTTAGCAAATCCGCGCACCCTAAAAGTCCACGGAAGCGCCGAGTCAGTGTCCGTTTTGAGCCTCTATTTGTCCGTTCATGCAATCATACTCCTCATATTGTCCCTTATATATCCGGTGACGTGCATGTGCTTGATGGAGATGAAGAGAGAGAAAGAAAAGAAAGAAAAGGTAGTCCATGGTGGGCCACATCCTACGTGGCGGATCGACCATGCACGTCTATGAGCCTCATATACTCCCCATGTTTGGTGTCAATATGAGAGTTTGCGGATAGCCTAGACCGGGGATGATATAAGGGGTCGGGTTGGGTTGCCATTTTCCTTCTCTCTCTCAATGATCGGGCGTGTCCGCAGATTTGAGGGGACCGGCTGTATGTGCTTTAAGATTATTGTGTTTGATAATATGATGTGTGTTAGTCGACTATCAAAAAAAGAGATGTGAGTTAGCTTAGACGACATTGTTCTCGGTAATATTAATTCAGTGAGTAGTACCTTATCTTTTTTTTCAAAAGCCCATGACAACGCACGGGCATTTACTAGTTAAATCTTTGTTTTGCAATATGAATCTTGATAATGATGGGACTGAATATGATCCACCTTTACCTAGAAGGCGTTCCAAAAATTCGGAGTTTTTAGATCTTGATGCTAAAATTGACAAAAGTGGGATTGAAGAAATCAAAACGTTAGATGTTAATAAACTCACTATTTTGGATTTCAAGGAATTTAATTATGAAAATTGCTCTTTGATAGATTGTATTTCCTTGTTGCAATCCGTGCTAAATTCTCCTCATGCTTATAGTCAAAATAAAGCTTTTACCAAACATATCGTTGATGCCTTGATGCAATCCTATGAAGAAAGGCTTGAGTTGGAAGTTTCTATCCCTAGAAAACTTTATGATGAGTGGGAACCTACTATTAAAATTAATATTAAGGCTCATGAGTTCTATGCTTTATGTGATTTGGGTGCTAGTGTTTCCACTATTCCCAAAACTTTGTGCGATTTGCTAGATTTCCGTGATTTTGATGATTGCTCTCTAAACTTGCACCTTGCGGATTCCACTATTAAGAAACCTATGGGAAGAATTAATGATGTTCTTATTGTTGCAAATAGGAATTATGTGCCTGTAGATTTTTCGTTCTTGACATAAATTGCAATCCTTCATGTCCTATTATTCTTGGTAGACCTTTCCTTAGAACGATTGGTGCAATTATTGATATGAAGGAAGGGAATATTAGATTCCAATTTCCACTAAAGAAAGGCATGAAACACTTCCCTAGGAAGAAAATAAAACTACCATATGAATCTATTATGAGAGCCACTTATGGATTGCCTACCAAAGATGGCAATACCTATATCTATCCTTGCTTTTATGCCTAGCTAGGGGCGTTAAACGATAGCGCTTGTTGGGAGGCAACCCAATTTTATTTTATTTTTTGCTTTTTGCTTTTTGCTTCTGTTTAGGAATAAATATTTGTTCTAGCCTCTGGTTAGATGTGTTTTTATGTTTTAATTAGTGTTTGTGCCAAGTTAAACCTATAGGATTTTCTTGGATGATAGTTATTTGATCTTGCAGTAATTTCCAGAAACTTTCTGTTCACGAAAATAATTGTTAAAAATCACCAGAACGTGATAAAATAGTGATTCCAATTGCTTCTGATCAATAAACAAATTTTCTAGGTCGTCCTATTTTGGCTGTTTCTTTGGAGTTCCAGAAGTTTGCGTTAGTTACAGATTACTACAGACTGTTCTGTTTTTGACAGATTCTGTTTTTTTCGTGTGTTGTTTGCTTATTTTGATGAATCTATGGCTAGTAAAATAGTTTATAAACCATAGAGAAGTTGGAATACAGTAGGTTTAACACCAATATAAATAAAGAATGAGTTCATTACAGTACCTTGAAGTGGTCTTTTGTTTTCTTTCGCTAACGGAGCTCACGAGATTTTCTGTTAAGTTTTGTGTTGTGAAGTTTTCAAGTTTTGGGTGAAAGATTTGATGGATTATGGAACAAGGAGTGGAAAGAGCCTGAGCTTGGGGATGCCCATGGAACCCCCAAGATAATCTAAGGACACCATAAAGCAAAAGCTTGGGGATGCCCCGGAAGGCATCCCCTCTTTCGTCTACTTCCATCGGTAACTTTACTTAGAGTTATATTTTTATTCATCACATGATATGTGTTTTGCTTGGAGTGTCTTGTATGATATGAGTATTTGCATTTTAGTTTACCACAATCATCCTTGATGTACACACCTTTTGAGAGAGCCATACATGATTTGGAGTTTGTTAGAATACTCTGTGCTTTGCTTATATCTTTTGAGTTATATAGTTTTGCTCTAGTACTTCACTTATATATTTTAGAGCACGGTGGTGGATTTGTTTTATAGAAACTATTGATCTCTCATGCTTCACTTCGATTATTTTGAGAGTCTTAAATAGCATGGTAATTTGCTTAAATAATCCTAATATGCTCGGTATTCAAGATTAGTAAAAACTTTCTTCTGAGTGTGTTGAATACTATGAAAAGTTTGATGCTTGATAATTGTTTTGAGATATAAAGATGGTGATATTAGAGTCATGCTAGTTGAGTAGTTGTGAATTTGAGAAATACTTGTGTTAAAGTTTGTGATTCCCGTAGCATGCACGTATGGTGAACCGTTATGTGATGAAGTCGGAGCATGATTTATTTATTGATTGTCTTCCTTATGAGTGACGGTCGGGGACGAGCGATGGTCTTTTCCTACCAATCTATCCCCCTAGGAGCATGCGTGTAATACTTTGCTTTGATAACTTGTAGATTTTTGCAATAAGTATATGAGTTCTTTATGACTAATGTTGAGTCCATGGATCATACGCACTCTCTTCATTCCACCATTGCTAGCCTCTCTAATACCGCGCACTTTTCACCGGTATCATACACCCACCATAAACCTTCCTCAAAACAGCCACCATACCTACCTATCATGGCATTTCCATAGCCATTCCGAGATATATTGTCATGCAACTTTCCACCATCCCGTTTATTATGACACACTCCATCATTGTCATATTGCTTAGCATGATCATGTAGTTGACATCGTATTTGTGGCAAAGCCACCGTTCATAATTCTTTCATACATGTCGCTCTTGATTCATTGCATATCCCGGTACACCGCCGGAGGCACCCAACATATCTATAATTTTTGATTGCTCCATGCTATGTTGTCTACTGTTTTGGACATTATTGGGCTTTATTATTCACTTTTATATTATTTTTGGGGCTAACCTATTAATCGGAGGCCCAGCCCAGAATTGCTGTTTTTTGGCCTATTTCAGAGTTTCGCAGAAAAGGAATATCAAACGGAGTCCAAACGGAATGAAACCTTCGGGGACGTGATTTTTAGGAAGAATATGATCCAGGAGACTTGGACCCTACGTCAAGAAACAAAAGAGGAGGCCACGAGGTAGGGGGCGCGCCTACCCCCCCAGGGCGCGCCCTCCACCCTCGTGGGCCCCCTGTTGCTCCACCGACGTACTCCTTCCTCCTATATATACCTACGTACCCCCAAACGATCAGATACGGAGCCAAAAACCTAATTCCACCGCCGCAACCTTCTGTACCCACGAGATCCCATCTTGGGGCCTGTTCCGGAGCTCCGCCGGAGGGGGCATCAATCACGGAGGGCTTCTACATCAACACCATAGCCCCTCCGATGAAGTGTGAGTAGTTTACCTCGGACCTTCGGGTCCATAGTTAGTAGCTAGATGGCTTCTTCTCTCTTTTTGGATCTCAATACAATGTTCTCCCCCTCTCTCGTGGAGATCTATTCGATGTAATCTTCTTTTTGCGGTGTGTTTGTTGAGACCGATGAATTGTGGGTTTATGATCAAGTTTATCTATGAACAATATTTGAATCTTCTGAATTCTTTTATGTATGATTGGTTATCTTTGCAAGTCTCTTCGAATTATCAGTTTGGTTTGGCCTACTAGATTGATCTTTCTTGCAATGGGAGAAGTGCTTAGCTTTGGGTTCAATCTTACGGTGTCCTTTCCTAGTGACAGTAGGGGCAGCAAGGCACGTATTGTATTTTTGCCATCGAGGATAACAAGATGGGGTTTTTATCATATTGCGTGAATTTATCCCTCTACATCATGTCATCTTGCTTAAGGCGTTACTCTATTTTCATGAACTTAATACTCTAGATGCATGCTGGATAGTGGTCGATGACTGGAGTAATAGTAGTAGATGCATGCAGGAGTCGGTCTACTTGTCTCGAACGTGATGCCTATATACATGATCATACCTAGATATTCTCATAACTATGCTCAATTCCGTCAATTGCTCAACAGTAATTCGTTCACCCACCGTAAAATACTTATGCTCTTGAGAGAAGACACTAGTGAAACCTATGGCCCCCGGGTCTATCTTCATCATATTAATCTTCCAACACTTAGTTATTTTCTTTGCTTTTTACTTTGCTTTTATTTTACTTTGCATCTTTATCACAAAAATACCAAAAATATTATCCTATCATATCTATCAGATCTCACTCTCGTAAGTGACCATGAAGGGATTGACAACCCCTTATCGCGTTGGTTGCGAGGATTTATTTGTTTTGTGTAGGTGCGAGGGACTCGCGCGTAGCCTCCTACTGGATTGATACCTTGGTTCTCAAAAACTGAGGGAAATACTTACGCTACTTTGCTGCATCACCCTTTCCTCTTCAAGGGAAAACCAACGCAGTGCTCAAGAGGTAGCACTGCCCGCTACGGGCGAGGCAGCCATGGCGAGCTTGTTGGGGAACGTAGTAATTTCAAAAAAATTCTACGCACACGCAAGATCATGGTGATGCATAGCAACGAGAGGGGAGAGTGTTGTCCACGTACCCTCGTAGACCGAAAGCGGAAGCGTTAATACAACGCGGTTGATGTAGTCGTACGTCTTCACGATCCGACCGATCAAGTACCGAACGCACGGCACCTCCAAGTTCAGCACACGTTCAGCTCGATGACGTCCCTCGAACTCCGATCCAGCCGAGTGTTGAGGGAGAGTTTTGTCAGCACGACGACGTGGTGAAAATGATGATGTTCTACCGACGCAGGGCTTCGCCTAAGCACCGCTACGATATTATCAAGGTGTAATATGGTGGAGAGGGGCACCGCACACGGCTAAGAGATCAATGATCAATTGTGTGTCTAGAGGTGCCCCCCTGCCCCCGTATATAAAGGAGCAAGGGGGGGTTCGGCCGGCCAAGGGGAGAGGCGCGCCAGGAGGAGTCCTACTCCTACCGGGAGTAGGACTACTCCCCCCCTTTTCCATGTTGGACTAGGAGAGAGAGGGGGAAGAGGTGGAGGGGAGGAAGGAAAGGGGGGGGCGCCGCCGCCCTCTCCTTGACCTATTTGGACTGGGGGGGAGGGGCGTGCAGCCCTTCCCTGGCCTCCTCTCCTCTCTTTCACCTAGGCCCACTAAGGCCCATTAAGTTACCGGGGGGTTCCGGTAACCTCCCGGTACTCCGGAAAAATCCCGATTTCACCCGGAACACTTCCGATATCCAAACATAGGCTTCCAATATATCAATCTTTATGTCTCGACCATTTCAAGACTCATCGTTATGTCCGTGATCACATCCGGGACTCCGAACAACCTTCGGTACATCAAAACATATAAACTCATAATATAACTGTCATCGTAACGTTAAGCGTGCGGACCCTACGGGTTCGAGAACTATGTAGACATGACCGAGACACCTCTCCGGTCAATAACCAATAGCGGAACCTGGATGCTCATATTGGTTCCCACATATTCTACGAAGATCTTTATCGGTCAGACCGCATAACAACATACGTTGTTCCCTTTGTCATCGGTATGCATGTTACTTGCCCGAGATTCGATCGTCGGTATCTCGATACCTAGTTCAATCTCGTTACTGGCAAGTCTCTTTACTCGTTCCGTAATACATCATCCCGCAACTAACTCATTAGTCACAATGCTTGGAAGGCTTATAGTGATGTGTATTACTGAGTGGGCCCAGAGATACCTCTCCGACAATCGGAGTGACAAATCCTAATCTCGAAATACGCCAACCCAACAAGTACCTTTGGAGACACCTGTAGAGCACCTTTATAATCACCCAGTTACGTTGTGACGTTTGGTAGCACACAAAGTGTTCCTCCGGTAAACGGGAGTTGCATAATCTCATAGTCATAGGAACATGTATAAGTCATGAAGAAAGCAATAGCAACATACTAAACGATCGAGTGCTAAGCTAACGGAATGGGTCAAGTCAATCACATCATTCTCCTAATGATATGATCCCGTTAATCAAATGACAACTCATGTCTATGGCTAGGAAACATAACCATCTTTGATCAACGAGCTAGTCAAGTAGAGGCATACTAGTGACACTCTGTTTGTCTATGTATTCACACATGTATCATGTTTCCGGTTAATACAATTCTAGCATGAATAATAAACATGTATCATGATATAAGGAAATAAATAATAACTTTATTATTGCCTCTAGGGCATATTTCCTTCAGTCTCCCACTTGCACTAGAGTCAATAATCTAGTTCACATCGCCATGTGATTTAACATCAATAGTTCACATCACCATGTGACCAACACCCAAAGGGTTTACTAGAGTCAATAATCTAGTTCACATCGCTATGTGATTAACACCCAAAGAGTACTAAGGTGTGATTATGTTTTGCTTGTGAGATAATTTTAGTCAACGGGTCTGTCACATTCAGGTCCGTAAGTATTTTGCAAATTTCTATGTCTACAATGCTCTGCATGGAGCTACTCTAGCTAATTGCTCCCACTTTCAATATGTATCTAGACCGAGACTTTAGAGTCATCTAGATTAGTGTCAAACCTTGCATCGGCGTAACCCTTTACGACGAACCTTTTGTCACTTTCATAATCGAGAAAACATATCCTTATTCCAGTAAGGATAATTTTGACCGCTGTCCAGTGATCTACTCCTAGATCACTATTGTACTCCCTTGCCAAAATCAGTGTAGGGTATACAATAGATCTGGTACACAGCATGGCATACTTTATAGAACCTATGCATAGGGAATGACTTTCATTCTTTTTCTATCTTCTGCCGTGGTCGGGCTTTGAGTCTTACTCAATTTCACACCTTGTAACACAGGCAAGAAACTCTTTCTTTGACTGTTCCATTTTGAACCACTTCAAAATCTTATTAAGGTATGTACTCATTGAACAAACTTATCAAGCGTCTTGATCTATCTCTATAGATCTTGATGCTCAATATGTAAGCAGCTTCACTGAGGTCTTTCTTTGAAAAACTCCTTTCAAACACTCCTTTATGCTTTGTAGAATAATTCTACATTATTTCCGATCAACAATATGTCATTCACATATACTTATCAGAAATGTTGTAGTGCTCCCACTCACTTTCTTGTAAATACAGGCTTCGCCGCAAGTCTGTATAAAACTATATCCTTTGATCAACTTATCAAAGCGTATATTCCAACTCCGAGATACTTGCACCAGTCCATAGATGGATCACTGGAGCTTGCATATTTTGTTTGCACCTTTAGGATTGACAAAACCTTCTGGTTGCATCATATACAACTCTTCTTTAATAAATCCATTAAGGAATGCAGTTTTGTTTATCCATTTGCCAGATTTCATAAAATGCGGCAATTGCTAACATGATTCGGATAGACTTAAGCATAGATACGAGTGAGAAACTCTCATCGTAGTCAACACCTTAAACTTGTTGAAAACCTTTTGCGACAATTCTAGCTTTGTAGATAGTAACACTACTATCAGCGTCTGTCTTCCTCTTGAAGATCCATTTAATCTCAATGGCTCGCCGATCATTGAGCAAGTCAATCAAAGTCCATACTTTGTTCTCATACATGGATCTCATCTCAGATTTCATGGCCTCAAACCATGGTCTAGTAACATAACCTCCAGAACAGGATTACCGTACCACTCTGGTGCGGATCTTACTCTGGTTGACCTACGAGGTTCAGTAATAACTTGATCTGAAGTTCCATGATCATCATCATTAACTTCCTCACTAATTGGTATAGGCGTCACAGAAACTGGTTTCTATGACGAACTACTTTCCAATAAGGGAGCAGGTACAATTACCTCATCAGGTTATACTTTCCTCCCACTCACTTCTTTCGAGAGAAACTCCTTCTCTAGAAAGGATCCATACTTAGCAACGAATGTCTTGCCTTTGGATCTGTGATAGAAGGTGTACCCAACTGTCTCCTTTGGGTATCCTATGAAGACACATTTCTCCGATTTGGGTTTGAGCTTGTCAGGATGAAACTTTTTCACATAAGCATCGCAACCCCAAACTTTAAGAAACGACAACTTTGGTTTCTTGCGAAACCACAATTCATAAGATGTCGTCTCAACGGATTTAGATGGTACCCTATTTAACGTGAATGTAGCTGTCTCTAATGCATAATCCCAAAATGATAGTGGTAGATCGGTAAGAGACATCATATATTGCACCATATCTAATAAAGTACGGTTACGATGTTCGGACACATTACACTGTGGTGTTCTAGGTGGCGTGAGTAGTGAAACTATTTCACATTGTTTTTACTGAAGGCCAAACTCGTAACTCAAATACTCTTCTCCACGATCAGATCGTAGAAACTTTATTTTCTTGTTACGATGATTTTCCACTTCTCTGAAATTATATGAACTTTTCAAATGTTTCAGACTTCTGTTTCATTAAGTAGATATACCCATATCTGCTCAAATCATCTGTGAAGGTCAGAAATTAATGATACCTGCTATGAGCCTCAATATTCATCGGACCACATACATCTGTATGTATGATTTCCAACAAATCTGTTGCTCTCTCCATAGTTCCGGAGAACGGCGTATTAGTCATCTTGCCCATGAGGCATGGTTCGCAAGCATCAAGTGATTCATAATCAAGTGATTCCAAAATCCCATCAGTATGGAGTTTCTTCATGCGCTTTACACCAATATGACCTAAACGGCAGTGCCACAAACAAGTTGCACTATCATTATTAACTTTGCATCTTTTGGCTTCATTATTATGAATATGTGTATCACTACGATCGAGATCCAACAAACCATTTTATTGGGTGCATGACCATAGAAGGTTTTATTCATGTAAATAGAACAACAATTATTCTCTAATTTAAATGAATAACCGTATTGCAACAAACATGATCAAATCATATTCATGCTCAACGCAAACACCAAATAACACTTATTTAGGTTCAACACTAATCCCGAAAGTATAGGGAGTGTGCGATGATGATCATATCAATCTTGGAACCACTTCCAATACACATCGTCACTTCATCCTTAACTAGTTTATGTTCATGCAACTCCCGTTTTGAGTTACTACTCTTTAGCAACTGAACCAATATGAAATACTGAGGGGTTGCTATAAACACTAGTAAGTACACATCAATAACATGTATATCCAATATACCTTTGTTCACTTTGCCATCCTTCTTATCCACCAAATACTTGGGGCAGTTCCGCTTCCAGTGACCAGTCCCTTTGCAGTAGAAGCACTTAGTCTCAGGCTTAGGTACAGACTTGGGCTTCTTCACTTGAGTAGCAACTTGCTTGACGTTCTTTTTGAAGTTCCCCTTCTATCCCTTTGCCCTTTTCTTGAAACTAGTGGTCTTGTTAACCATCAACACTTGATGCTCTTTCTTGATTTCTACCTTCATCGATTTCAGCATCGCGAAGAGCTCGGGAATTACTTTCGTCATCCCTTACATACTATAGTTCATCACGAAGTTCTACTAACTTGGTGATGGTGACTAGAGAATTCTGTCAATCACTATTTTATCTGGAAGATTAACTCCCACTTGATTCAAGCGATTGTAGGACCCAGACAATCTGAGCACATGCTCACTGCTTGAGCTATTCTCCTCCATCTTTTAGCTATAGAACTTGTTGGAGACTTCATATCTCTCAACTCGGGTATTTGCTTGAAATATTAACTTCAACTCCTGGAACATCTCATATGGTCCATGACGTTCAAAACGTATTTGAAGTCCCGATTCTAAGCCGTTAAGCATGGTGCACTAAACTATCAAGTAGTCATCATATTGAGCTAGCCAAACGTTCATAACGTCTACATCTGCTCCTGCAATAGGTCTGTCACCTAGCGGTGCATCAAGGACATAATTCTTCTGTGCAGTAATGAGGATAATCCTCAGATCACGGATCCAATCCGCATCTTTGCTACTAACATCTTTCAACATAATTTTCTCTAGGAACATATCAAAAATAAACACAGGGAAGCAACAACGCGAGCTATTGATCTACAACATAATTTGCAAAAATACTATCAGGACTAAGTTCATGATAAATTTAAGTTCAATTAATCATATTACTTAAGAACTCCCACTTAGATAGACATCCCTCTAATCCTCTAAGTGATCACGTGATCCATATCAACTAAACCATGTCCGATCATCACGTGAGATGGAGTAGTTTCAACGGTGAACATCACTATGTTGATCATATCTACTATATGATTCACGCTCGACCTTTCGGTCTCAGTGTTCGGAGGCCATATCTGCATATGATAGGCTCGTCAAGTTTAACCTGAGTATTATGCGTGTGCAAAACTGGCTTGCACCCATTGTAGATGGACGTAGAGCTTATCACACCCGATCATCACGTGGTGTCTGGGCACGACGAACTTTGGCAACGGTGCATACTCAGGGAGAACACTTTTATCTTGAAATTTAGTGAGAGATCATCTTATAATGCTACCGTCAATCAAAGCAAGATAATATGCATAAAAGATAAACATCACATGCAATCAATATAAGTGATATGATATGGCCATCATCATCTTGTGCTTGTGATCTCCATCTCCGAAGCACCGTCATGATCACCATCGTCACCGGCGCGACACCTTGATCTCCATCGTAGCATCGTTGTCGTCTCGCCAATCTTATGCTTCTACGACTATCGCTACCGCTTAGTGATAAAGTAAAGCATTACAGGGCGATTGCATTGCATACAATAAAGCGACAACCATATGGCTCCTGCCAGTTGCCGATAACTCGGTTACAAAACATGATCATCTCATACAATATAATTCAGCATCATGTCTTGACCATATCACATCACAACATGCCCTGCAAAAACAAGTTAGACGTCCTCTACTTTGTTGTTGCAAGTTTTACGTGGTTGCTACGGGCTTAGCAAGAACCGTTCTTACCTACGCATCAAAACCACAACGATAGTTTGTCAAGTTGGTGTTGTTTTAACCTTCGCAAGGACCGGGCGTAGCCACACTCGGTTCAACTAAAGTGAGAGAGACAGACACCCGCCAGTCACCTTTAAGCAACGAGTGCTCGCAACGGTGAAACCAGTCTCACGTAAGCGTATGCGTAATGTCGGTCCGGGCCGCTTCATCTCACAATACCGCCGAACCAAAATATGACATGCTGGTAAGCAGTATGACTTATATCGCCCACAACTCACTTGTGTTCTATGCGTGCATATAACATAGACGCATAAAACCAGGCTCGGATGCCACTGTTGGGGAACGTAGTAATTTCAAAATATTTCTACGCACACGCAAGATCATGGTGATGCATAGCAACGAGAGGGGAGAGTGTTGTCCACGTACCCTCGTAGACCGAAAGCGGAAGCGTTAACACAACGCGGTTGATGTAGTCGTACGTCTTCACGATCCGACCGATCAAGTACCGAACGCATGGCACCTCCGAGTTCAGCACACGTTCAGCTCGATGACGTCCCTCGAACTCCGATCCAGCCGAGTGTTGAGGGAGACTTTCGTCAGCACGACGGCGTGGTGACAATGATGATGTTCTACCGACGCAGGGCTTCGCCTAAGCACCGCTACGATATTATCGAGGTGTAATATGGTGGAGAGGGGCACCGCACACGGCTAAGAGATCAATGATCAATTGTGTGTCTAGAGGTGCCCCCCTGCCCCCGTATATAAAGGAGCAAGGGGGGTTCGGCCGGCCAAGGGGAGAGGCGCGCCAGGAGGAGTCCTACTCCTACCGGGAGTAGGACTACTCCCCCCTTTTCCATGTTGGACTAGGAGAGAGAGGGGGAAGAGGTGGACGGGAGGAAGGAAAGGGGGGCGCCGCCCCCCTCTCCTTGTCCTATTCGGACTGGGGGGGAGGGGCGTGTGGCCCTGTCCTGGCCTCCTCTCCTCTCTTCCACCTAGGCCCACTAAGGCCCATTAAGTTACCGGAGGGTTCCGGTAACCTCCCGGTACTCCGGAAAAATCCCGATTTCACCCGGAACACTTCCGATATCCAAACATAGGCTTCCAATATATCAATCTTTATGTCTCGACCATTTCGAGACTCCTCGTTCTGTCCGTGATCACATCCGGGACTCCGAACAACCTTCGGTACATCAAAACATATAAACTCATAATATAACTGTCATCGTAACGTTAAGCGTGCGGACCCTACGGGTTCGAGAACTATGTAGACATGACCGAGACACCTCTCAGGTCAATAACCAATAGCGGAACCTGGATGCTCATATTGGTTCCCACATATTCTACGAAGATCTTTATCGGTCAGACCGCATAACAACATACGTTGTTCCCTTTGTCATCGGTATGTTACTTGCCCGAGATTCGATCGTCGGTATCTCGATACCTAGTTCAATCTCGTTACTGGCAAGTCTCTTTACTCGTTCCGTAATACATCATCCCGCAACTAACTCATTAGTCACAATGCTTGCAAGGCTTATAGTGATGTGTATTACTGAGTGGGCCCAGAGATACCTCTCCGACAATCGGAGTGACAAATCCTAATCTCGAAATATGCCAACCCAACAAGTACCTTTGGAGACACCTGTAGAGCACCTTTATAATCACCCAGTTACGTTGTGACGTTTGGTAGCACACAAAGTATTCCTCCGGTAAACGGGAGTTGCATAATCTCATAGTCATAGGAACATGTATAAGTCATGAAGAAAGCAATAGCAACATACTAAACGATCGAGTGCTAAGCTAACGGAATGGGTCAAGTCAATCACATCATTCTCCTAATGATACGATCCCGTTAATCAAATGACAACTCATGTCTATGGCTAGGAAACATAACCATCTTTGATCAACGAGCTAGTCAAGTAGAGGCATACTAGTGACACTCTGTTTGTCTATGTATTCACACATGTATCATGTTTCCGGTTAATACAATTCTAGCATGAATAATAAACATTTATCATGATATAAGGAAATAAATAATAACTTTATTATTGCCTCTAGGGCATATTTCCTTCAGAGCTCGCCTCGAGGTGTTGCAGATGGGGCCAGCACGGCGGCCGTCGGACGTGAAGAAAGCGAGCTCGGCTTGAGTGGAAGGAGGCCAGCAGGAGGTGAGGGAGTTGGCCGAGCTCCGCCGGAGATGGGGCCGGGCGGCGCACGCGCCATAGGAGGCAAACTATGGGGAGGAGGAAGGAGGCGTGGGAGGTCGAGCTGCTCGCCGGTTGCCTCCGTGCCCGTGGCGGTGGCCAACTGTAGCCTGTCGTCGTGGCCGGCCATGAGCGGTGGCTGGCCGTGAGGAAAGAAGAGAGAGATCAGGGGAGGGGAGTAGAGAAGAAAGGGAAGAAGATGAACCTTACGGGTGGGCCCCACATGTAAGTTAACGGTCAAACTAAACAGGCAAACAAATGGTTTGTTTAGGAGCGGGCCCGACTTGTCATAATCCAGATCAATTTTGAATCACATGGTGATCTGGGTTTTTTGAGACAGCCGACGCCAACAGTGGTAGATATTAGTCACAAACAAATTTCCGGTAGTTTTTTGGTACCATAGCACGAAAAGTGGTAGTTTTATGCTATTCACTCTCGCATTTTGTACAGCCGCGTTAAACGTGCAGTACGCTCAATTTGTACCGTGGGTGGGTGCAGCCGCGAGCTCTCCTTAAGTAAACCGGTGGTTGTCAGCATAGCATCACAACTCGGGTGACATAGTTGTTTGATAAATTAGCAATTATTCAATTGATTTAATTCATAAATAAATTATGAACACATCATTAATATGTTTAAAATCGTGGAAGATGTGGCGGCGGCGGAAGCTAGAGGACTACACGATGGACTCCTACCTGCGAATGAAGTCGGTTGCAACAAAGTGTGTGTCGAGGCCGATTGTCTGGAGATCATCAAGATCATGAAAAACGGCGGGAATTCGCTCGGCAATTTACGAAGAATGCTCCTTGTTGGCTAGTAATTTTATTTCCGTAGTTTTTACCCATTGCCCTCAGGAAGCCAATGTGGCGACAGATCTGTTGGCTAGGAATTCGAAGGTCTCTCGAACCTTTGTTTGTAAATCAGAGCCCCTGGGTTTCATGGTGGATGTTTTAACAAATGAGATGTATCACTTTTGCGCATGAAAATATAAACGACCATGACGGCATTCCCTAAAAAGAACTTGTGAGCACGTAGCATAGAGCGGATACACCTATGTAAACAGCTAATACAACTAACATAGGAATAGATATGAGATGGATGAATGCAATATACCATCCATTTGGCTAGGTCAAAGTTGCCGCAACGACGAGAACATTCTCATCAGCCTTCTTTTGGGCATCGGAGCTTCCAATCAAGGTGATGTCAAAGAGGTTGAGCACATAGTTGAAGTTGAGGAACAACAATGAGAAGTCGCTCCTGAGACACTCCCTAAGAACCTAATGTCCCCTTCTCCCGGTGCACGATCAGAAAAGGGTGGGGTTTCGAAGGCCTCCTCCCCCATGTACGATGTACGAGATGAGAAGCCATGATCCTTGTCGGCACTGCTCCCCTTGTGGAGAGGACATGAGGCTAGGAGAATGATCCAGTACAAGCATCATTGCTTCTCTTCTGGAGAGGACATGCAACGTAACATCTGCTTGCAGCTGCTGGAGAAGAGGAAGGAGAAGCTGCAACCCTTGTCGACGACGAAGAGGATGTAAGCATGTGCTCAAGGAAAGAATGGGGAAATGCAAAGACGGGGCGAGTCAGGTGAAGGGGAGGTGGGTATAATAACCATGTTCGCGCGGTTCATGAAGGAAGTGAATGGTTTTCAAAGAGCGTTCACCCGGAAAACAACCCTAGCGCGCGTCAGTTCAATAGAGTTTAGGTATATTATTCTCCACCTACCCCTTGATTGTGTGAAAAGGCGTTTGATTAACAAAGGAACTCGGAGTAGCCACACAACCACTCTTGTTACTTCCTCTGTTCACTATTATAAAAGTTTAAATATATATTTTTTCGAATCGGATGTATATGGATGAATTTCAATGTGTGTTTGCCCACTCATTTCAGTCTGTATGTACTCCGTATTGAAATATGCACAACATCTTAGGGCATCTCTAGCCGACCCCCTAAATTAGAGGAGTAAACGACCGAATAGACTTTAGTGAAGTATTTTTACCCCCCTAAATTTTGGTCATTTCTAGCCGATCCCTTAAATTTAGGGGAGTAAAATTTTGTTTTCGCCAAATTGTTCCAATTATAGTTACATTGCAACTACATATTAGCACGCATATAAAAAACAAACATAATAATTAAAGTTCACACATTTCACGAAATATTACAGATTCATAGTTTACAAACCAAATTTCGATTTCCCCCTCAGAAGATGAGGAGTCCTCGAACATCATATCTCTCACCCTCTTCGTCTTCAATTGAAACAATTCGATTGAATTCAGTTGGCCAAAACAAAATGTGACAAAAAACCCCAAAAAAGCTCACCTAGGCAAACCATCAAATACTAGCAAGGCGATGGAGGTGTAACGGCCGACCGACAACTCTGAGCCGAAACTAGTGGGCGGCGAGGCGTGGAGATGGCCGGCAAAGGTGCGTAAGCACGACGAGATGTCGTTTAGCCAAGGAGGAAGAAGACCCGAGGCGGTTTTCGTCGAATCGGTCAATGCGGCGGCGGTGGCGTTTCAGTTTGACTCCGGCGACTGTGTCAGACCACTACTAGAGAAAAGCCTAGCAGTAGCGCTGGTTTTAGGCCTACCAGTAGCGCGGGCGGCAGCGCTACTGGTACGGCGCTACAGCTAAAGGTTAGCAGTAGCGTGGGTTAACCCACGCTACTGCTATATCCACTTAGTAGTAGCGCTTCCTGAAAAGGGCGCTACTGGTAATTACTAGTAGCGCTTCTCGCAGCCCGCGCTACTACTATTATTCCGTATTATATTTCTTTTTTATTTCATGTTGTATTCATACACCTTTATACAAGTTTTCATACAGCAACAATTTAGAGATTATTTTTACATCATAATGAGTTATTACATCAGTGGGTGAAAGAACCGTGGACTAGTTTCAAGTGTATGGACATCCACTTGAAACTAATCCGCGGTTCTTTCACCCAATGATATAATAAATATCATCATCATCATCATATAGTTAACAACTTATCATCATAATACATCATTGTCATATAACACCTCCTCATGATCATCGTTTTCATCAATGAGACATCACATAGCAAGTTGGTCACTAGTCATAATCACAACTCCTCCTCGTCATCAACTCTAACACATTGTACCACATAATAAACATTGTACCTAGGACCTACTTCTCTCTCATAGGACCTACTACCTTCTCTTACGTAAAATAGTATAAAACAAGATAGGCCCTGACTCTCCATTATGGAGAATGGAGATTACCCTGTCTCCAATTCTCGCACAATGTTGCTTCCGAGAACCTCCCTACGACTGACCATAAATTTTTTCCATTCTTTGATTATCATGTCTTCACCGGTTTTACAAATCTGATATGGATAGATGTGATTCGTAGGATGATCTGGCTGTATGTTCAAAACATCAAGGCGACCATTCTGAAACATCAGATGAGGCACACAATCCTTCGGGGTTTTCTGTTGAAAAACATAGTAATAACTTCGTAGTTAGCAATGTAGTTCGGTTTTAGAAGAATTTATGCAAAAGATGCACGGATGCCGTAATAGTAAAAAATCATACCATGGCATCCATGACCATAATGCGGAGGAGTTTGATAGCAGATATTGTAATTCTCAAGATCAGTACAAAATGCGATCAGATGATTTTTCTCCTGATAAGTTAATTCAGAGCCATCGGTGTACTAGGTTCTGTCTACCATCTTCCGCACATTGTTTGAAGAATGGAAATAAGTTATCAATGGAAATAAGCTGTCAACTACTTTGAAATAAATAATATAAATTAGTTAATAACTATGTTTGAGAAACTCACATAGCGATAGAATTGGAAGTGTCAACAAGGACCCAAATGTCCATATTGTCTTGGTCGATGTCAGGATCACCATGATCCATGGTGACAAGCATACCCTCATAAAAACCATACATCTTGCAAAGTGCTTCCCAATTTGTGCAACCAAATTGGTTTACGCTCTCAGAATTGTACAGATTTACTTCAAAATCCATGCCATGATGGGTCCTTAGGTGATTTTTTTTGTTTCGAAACTTTCATGGTCTTCAAAATCCATCCTCTCCAAGACATAGCGTCTTGCATGGCATGGGATAAGCTAGTCGAATTGTAAAAGATGAAAATTACACGTTGAAATAGTTGAAGTCGTGCTTAATTACGAAAAAAACACTTGTCGTTGTTGCGTACAGTTTCAACATCGAAGGTCTCCTGGAGCTTAATGCTGAAGCGCCGATCTTCGTCCAGGTGAGGCCTGTCACACAGACCTCGGTCATTGTTGCACCAGTCGCACTCCCCCGGGAGACTTTCGTCGTCCGATGACGACATTTCCTATGTTCATAATTCAAAGATTAAACTTGTACAATTAAATATATGTACTACAAAAACTAAATTATATCATTATTATTCATCACGGGTTGACTATTGGTCTGTCGAGTCTTTTCTTGAAAACTCTCATCTCACGTGGTGTATATATTCGACAGTCAGTGACGGTCGCCCCTCCCTTCGTCCCTGAGTGCATTACACCAAAATGTCTAGCACACGGGAACGAAGGAGAAGCAACCCCCATGCACGACAACAGTCGGGATTCTTCGTCCTCTCATATATGGTGGAGTCTCGACAGACGTCAACCCGAAATGTCGTTTAATTATCTTTCTAGAAAATCCAGGCCACTCGATATTTCTTACTTATTCTAGCACAAGTCATGCCAAAATTCACGGAAAAATCCGGCATGACCTTTGCTAAAAAAGGACATATCGAGCGCCTAAAATTTGCCGGAATGGAAATTAATCAACACTCCGGCAAAACATAGGCCACTCGGAGGTGTAACCTGCAAACATGACCGGCCACTTGGGTAAGCACATGTCCTATTTGAGATAAGATATACATGTTTTTATCTACATCATATGAGCATTCAAACTTGATGGTCATTGCATTTGAATGGTTGAAAATATGAACAAAAACATTTCAAAATATCTTATAGGACTCATATTGACGTGGAGATTTGGCTGGTCTCACCTCGAGGTCGGAGGGGGTCGGTGACGGGGCCGACGGCGGGGATGATGGAGGGGCCCCTTGATTTCTGCAAAAACAAAAGCTATCAACTAATCAAATGCATACGCCTTGCATAGTGGGGTCCAATTTGAGCATTCAAAATAGGAGCACTTCTCCAATTTGAGCATTCAATAAGCAAAACCAAATCATAAAATAAATAAGTACTCAAATTAGCATGCATTAAGCAAAACTAAATCATCTCTTGCGTCTGTACATCGTCGAATATTATCACTAATACATCTCGAATAGCATCATACATATAACATCACTAATACAACTAAAACCCTAGCGAACAACGGGTATCGGCGCGGGCGGTGGACACCCAAAGAGAAGGAACCATCACATGATCATAGCTCCAGCGAGATCCCTGAAGAACCTGCCAGGTATTGGAGAACCTGCCCTCCAACGCAACCATGTAGCGACGGACGTGCTCGTCCTCCTCGCTGACACGGTGACGTACCACCTCCGCGGGGTCCTCAAGCCTCTGCACCGTCACTGGCCCACGCGATCGCCACCAAAGAGGGTTCGGGTCAACGACGGGATGGCTCCTCACCAAGCTGCGCCCCC
Organism: Aegilops tauschii subsp. strangulata; assembly: GCF_002575655.3. Lineage (NCBI taxonomy): Eukaryota > Viridiplantae > Streptophyta > Magnoliopsida > Poales > Poaceae > Aegilops > Aegilops tauschii. The sequence continues at coordinate 70,481,202 of NC_053035.3, forward strand.
TGGTAGGTAGCACCTCCCAGTACCAGCCCGACGGAGCCCAGTCCCGGACATGGCCCCTATGATCAATCAGGTGTCCTCCGCCAAGTCGACGACGAGGATGCGGGATAGGCATCGTCGACGTCGATGCGGGAATAATTGCTTTAACTAAAAAAATAACAACAAATGTGACATGTTCAAAATATGACATGTCCACTTCAAAACGAATCAACCTAAAATACTGTTAAATACACCTAAAAATAAACTAGTTTTATTAATTTTCTTACTAAAAAAACTAGTTCTATAGTAAAATTTTAATTAGATCATCAAATCTCATATACCTAAATTTTCTTACTAAAAATAAACTAGTTCTATTAATTCAACAAAACACTTACTATAAATAAAAATAAACTAGTTCTTACTAAAAATAAACTAGTTCAACTAGTTATATTAATTTTATTACTAAAAATACACTAGTTCTATTAATTCAACTAGTTCTTACTAAAAATAAACTAGTTCAACTATTTCTATTAATTTTCTTACTAATTCTATTAAACACTACTGCCCTAGTTCTTAAGCATCTACAAGCACTAACTAATTGGATGAACCCTACCTAGGAACTACTGCCCTAATTAGCATCTAATTTGATGAACCCTAACTAATTTTATGCACTCTAAAATTTGATGAACCCTAGGAACCCTAGCTAGGCAGAGGTAGGGGAGGAGGAGGTGTAGGCGTGCTCACCTCGTGTGCCGACGGAGTTAGGGAGCGGCCGAGGGAGGGCGACGTCGAGGTTGGGGTCGGGGCTCGGGCGCACGGCGGAGGGCGGCAATGTAGGGCGGCGTCGAGGTCGGGGGCGGGGGCGGCGTCGAGGGCGTGCACAGGGCCACGGGAGAGCGTGCGGCGGCCGATGGCGATGCAGGGCGACGATGACAGCGACAACAGACGAGTTTGATTTGGAGGAAGTGGCCGTGGGGAAGCAGAACCGCGCGGTTAAGTCAAAAATAGCAGTAGCGCGTTCCAGGAAAGACGCTACTGCCACATTAGCTATAGCGCTGGCTCACAAAACGCGCTACTGCTAAGTTAGCTACAGCGCATGTCTTGAAAGCACGCTGCTGCTACGCCTTTCTCCTTTATTTTTATTTTTCATTTGTTTTCCTTCACATTTTCTTTTTTTCCTTCCCTTTTTCTATTTCTTTCATTTTCATTTACTTTTCTATATGTTTTTCATTTTATTTTCCTTTCATTAGCAGTAGCGCTTTCTTCGTAAAACACGCTGCTACAACAACCTTAGCAGCAGCACGCTTTGCTTAAGCTCGCTACTACTATTGGTAGCCTGCCGAGAACAGTAGGGGAATTGTAGTTGTAGCGCTTCTTTCTTGAGACGCGCTACTGCTATAAACTTAGCTGCAGCACGTTTGGTTGCCACGCGCTAGTGGTAAGTAGTAGTAGCGCTTGTTTTTGTCCCGCTCTACTAGTAAGATTCTGTGTATAAGATTTTCCCGAGTAGTGGACTAGGGAAGAAGCATTAGTAGAAAAAGGCCCATTTGTCCCGGTTTTTATACGAACCAGGACTAAAGGCCCTCCACGTGACCGTTGTCTGGAGCTCCCAACCAGGACTAAAGGAAATTTTACGATTTTTTTTATTTTTTTCCCGATTTTCAAATTTCTGAATTATTTTACAATTTAATCTCTAATCACCCCTCATTACTGCTCAATTTAACCTCTAATCTCTAATCACCCCAAACCATCTAACTTCCCGGCCGGTCACCCATCCTCTCACTACTCCAGCCTGAGCACGCTTAACTTCCGGGTTCTATTTCCCCTTGCTTCCAAGTCTGCACTTGTTGTTTTCCTAACAATAATAAGATGTCAATCCTATTAACCCTCAGGAGTTTAGCTTGAGCATGAAGTCACACGTTTCACTGTTTGAGTTTGAAACTATTATTCTAAAAAACAATAATTATTTAGTAATACTAATATTTCTTGAATAAGTAGTTTGACCATAGTTTGACCAGATTTGACCAAAATTCAAAAAAACTGAAATAATTATTTAGTAACACTAATATTCTTGAATATTCATTTAGTACCACTAATACTTCTTGAATAAGTAGTTTGACCATAGTTTGACCAGATTTAACTAAAATTCAAAAAAAATTGAAATTTGAGCATAACTTTTTTTCCTTTTAGAATTTGAGGATTCTAAACAATTGCAAATAGGCCTACGGGCGGTCAAAATCGGATGCGGATTTTCATGCTGAACATTTTGATATATTATATGTTTTTTTCTGACATCGTATGCAAAAATTATAGCCGTTTTACTTTTTCATAACACTTTTTTGCAAAACATGTCCAAATTTAAGTTTTTTTATTTTCCTAACTAGTAGATGTAGTAATCTAACTACATCTCGAAGGATTTTATTTTTTGAAGTTTTTATCATTTTCTTTTGTTTTTTTCAAAATTGAAATGGGGATAGGGGGGTAGAGTTTGAGACACGAACCCCTTTAGTCCCAGTTTGAGACACGAACCGGGACTAAAGGGCATCGCACCCTTTTGTCCCGGTTCGTGTCTCAAACCGGGACTAAAGGTCTCATTTGAATCGGGACTAATGCCTTTAGCCGCTCGAACCGGGAATAATGCTCACATTAGTCCCGGTTCGTAATGCAACCAGGACTAATGTGTATATTAAGCTGTGACCAAAGCCCTGTTTTCTACTAGTGAAGGGCGACGAAGGCCAAGGGAGGCGACGAGGTAGCGACAGAGGCAGTGGATAGTCGCCGACAGTTGCGCCGGGCGACGAAGCAGTGGAGGGTGGGGGTCAAAAAGTGGTGAAGACTTTAGTTGACTGCCTGGAGGCCAAGTATTTTTAGGCATTGGTGGGGCCGATGACCAAAATTTTTGCACGCCTAACGGTTTTCAGGCTTATAATAGTCTTGGCCCCGGCGCAAATTTTTTAGGACTTATGATAGTGAGAAGTAAAATTTTAGGCGTCCGCGGGGTGGAGAACTAAATATTTTACACACCCAACGTTTTTAGGGAATTGGCTAGAGATGTCCTTATAATAGTGAATGGATGATACTTTTATTAAACACTATACAAAGGATAATAGGTGGAATCGTGGCATGTGCTTCACTACGTTACATGCATCGGTTCAGAGGCGTGCAGCTGGTGCGAACACCGTCATCTGTGTAGTAACGAGTTCTTTGAAGCTTTTGACTTGATTTTATGGTTTATTAGAAGAACTGGCCATCCAGAGGGGACTCTTAGCAGGGGCGTGAGTAATGAATTTATGATGCATTCATATATGATTTTCGACAAAGGTACGTTCATATATAATGGCTTATCCATTCATTAATTGTGGACACGGGTGCCCTGTGAGGCTCTATGACTGGAACGAAAGACAACACGTGGGTACACAGCCTCATACATGGCCGGGTGTTCATCATTGCTTCTTTTTCTACCTGTACTAGTAATTTGCACGTGCTCTGCACGTCAGTCTAATATGTATTGGGTGCAACGCCGAGTCAGTTAAGTGAGTGTTAAAATGACGATATAGTGTTCAAATTCTATAGAAATTTCGTGGAGCTTATTATGCAAAAAAATCCTTTTAAAAAGATGTTCCAGATGTGCTTTGAAATCCTATAATTTCTCAAATTTTAAATTCAAAATAGTATCAATAAATGAAAGGGAAATAAGAAGTTCGAAGTAATAATAAATTTCCACGTTCTCATTTTTATAGTTTCCTTCTGCCATGTCAGAACATTCTCATAATTTTCCTTATTATTTTTTTGTATACTCCACCACAAGGGCATGTAGATCGACTTCAAACATCCAGTTCAATAAATAAAAAATAGTGTTCCCACACAAAAAGTTACACATTGTGCTTCAAAAAAAAGTTACACACATTGTTCATATATTTATGTAGATCGGCCTAAAACATTCAGTTCAACACAATACGGAGTAATAATTCTCCATACGTTGTTCATATATTTGTGCCCATTCTGATTGCACTTGCTTTTTTTTAGCGATGATAAGAGAGTTTTATTCCATATGAATAGGGTTACAATCGAGAGGCATCAATTCCTCAATACATGATGGACCTCTACTAAGCCATACAACAGTAGTGTTCTCCGTATGGCTATACAATGCCAAACCATGTGCTACCCTATTTTGTTCCCGTTTAAGTTTTGACGGAATAAACTCCCGCTCCATCATGTGATGCCGAATCTCCGCTACCAGATGGCCATATGCTGATCTGGTTAGACTTTCCCCCTTCATAGCCGCCAGTGCCTCCACGGAATCAGACTGAACGATGATAGGTAGGAAACAATGTTGAATAGTTAGTGACATGCCCTGCATTATAGCATGTAATTCCGCCTCTAAAGCATCATTGCAGTTGAAGATGCACCGGTAGGCAGCAAATATGATGCTGCCATCCTGCCTGCACAATATCATTCCCGCCGCCGCCGAACCATCAGATGGTGAGAACGCTCCGTCGACAGATAGCGCAGCCCAGTCCGCCGATGGGTGCGGCCATGGCAGAACCGGGGTCTTAACTCGCTGCTCGACGGGCTTATCCTGAACCATTGGCATCTTTCCTTTAATAATCTCCTCCGTTGTGAATCTCCTGCTCACATGTAGCGATTCCATATAACTCTGAAGATATTCGGCCGTTGCCTCCAAAGATGGAACATCCTTCCCATGCGCCAGGTCTGACCTTAATGACCAAATTCTCCAGAGCAACATTATTGTGCAGTCACGCATCGAGTCATCACAGCTTGCTAGGATGTTCAAGAGCCAATCTTTCCCCGTATCCTGCAACCATTCTTGAGCTGGCAATTTCCACACTGTACGCATTTGTGTCCAGATATTTCTTGCATGAACACACGAAACCAATGCATGGAAGCTGGACTCTTTTTCTCTTCCGCACAAAGGGCAGCCGTCTCTAGTAGAAATATGTCTATATTTTTTGCACGCATTAGTGGCAAGGGCTCCAGAGATAACTTTTCAAGCCATAATCCTCATTTTTAGCGGAACCTGGGCACTCCAAATCCGCTGCCACATAGGTCTCTGGCCCGACGGATTAGTGCTAGATGAGCCCAAGCTTAATGACAACTGACCATCAGTTGCCAGGTGGTAAGCACTCTTAACCGAAAACTGTCCGCTCCTCTCCGGATACCACGCAAGAAAGTCCTGGCCGTTTCTCGGTGAGGTGCGGATCTTCAAAATCTCACGTACATCCAAATCCCAGAAATGCTCACGTAGTCTCTGAACATTCCACGCACCATGATCATCCAGAAAGTCAGCTACCCAATTGAAACGGCAATTTCTTTTTGGTGTGACAGACCGGAAGTCATGCCTCCTCGGGATCCAAGCATCCCTCCATGTTTTGATCAAAGTATCATCCCCGACTCGCCATATAATACCTCTTTTCAGAAGCTCTAAGCCATGAACAATCCCTTTCCAGACCGCAAACGAGTTCGTGGAAAAGACAGTGTCCAATAAATTTCCTCGTGGGTAATATTTAGCCCTCAGTAGCCGAGCACACAGGCTATCCGGTCTATCCAATAGACGCCAGGCTTGCTTTGCTAACAGAGCCTGGTTGAAGGTTCGCGTGTCTCTAAACCCCATGCCCCCCTTAGACTTAGGGAGCATCTTCTTTCCCAGCTGAGCCAAGCCATCTTCCTCTTGCCATTCTCCACCCCCCACCAATACTGCTTCATCATTTTTGTCAAATCATCACACACTGATGCCGGCAGACGGAATACGCTCATAACATAGGTGGAGATTGCTTGCGCCACAACCTTTATCAAAATTTCTTTGTTCCCAGAGGATACATATTGTTCACTCCAGTCAACAAGCCTCTTCCTTAACCTTTCCTGTAGGGTCTCAAATTGCCCTTTGTGGACTCTTCCTTCCGATACTGGTAGGCCCAAGTATTTCGGTTCAAACACCTGTTGCGTAACCTCCGGAATGCTCTTGACCTCAGCTGACACTGACTCATTGCAATTATCAGAAAAAAGGATGGAACACTTTTCAGGGTTTATAAGTTGACCCGTCGCCGCAGTATAAGTGTTCAACAAACCTTTGACAATGTTCGCTTGCTGGCCAGAAGCTTCAAACAACAACATAGTATCATCCGCGAATAGAAGATAAGATATAACCGGTGCACCTCGGCATATAGTCATGGGTAAGAAAAAGGAAAGGCCTGATACATACTGTGTGCTGGCCTAGATAGACATGCGGGCTTGCCGAGACGCTTTTACGAATTTTAAAATTCTCTCCCTCATTGTCCGGGCTACAACCATGTTGTACCATTTTTTTAAACACAACCCATGCATGTACTCTGAGTCCACCTACCTATAATCGTAAGAAAGTTCTAGAGTGTGGGTCCGATGGTAGGACATGGTGAGTTCTGGAGTGTGGGTATGGTACGATGGCAATGTCAAGGCATGGTGGATTCTAGAGTGTGGGTACGATGGCAGGGCATGGGGAGTCCTCGTGCGAATCCTTGAACTATTGGCCGCAGGATTGAAAGATCCAATGGCATATATGGTGCCACGTTCCATTGAGTTTTAGACAATCAATGAGAGCCCTTCGATTGTAGACATCCAACGGCTCGTATGTTGCGCTACTGGTACCCTATGTAGTAGTATAGAAAGTTGATTCATTTTGTGAAAAATCCTCTAACAAAGAAGAAGTACCAACTTGGGCTCGAAATTTAGCCCATTAAAAATCATGGTTTAGGTGGAAATTCCTATTTGACGCCTGCTGCATCAAAATGTCGACCGAACGCATAAGGATCGAGCGCACTAGGCCGGCCCAGTTAGGTGATCTCTTTCGTTTGGTTTTGTGAACCTTCTGGCAGGTTCCTGTCCAGTTTTACTGGTCTCGGGAATCTTCTAGAAGGTTCTCTGAGCCGAGTTTTTTTCCTCTTTTCTCCCTTTTTCCTGTTTATTTTTTCTGCTACTTTTTCTTTTTTTCACATTATTTTGGTATTCTTTTTTCCTTTTTCGATTCTTTTTCCAAAAAATGGGTTTTCAAAAAAATATTTGGAATTTTCAAAATACGATCTTGTTTTTTAAAATGTTCAAAAATTTCAAATTATGTTTGTCTTATTAAAATTTGTTCGCATTTTTTTAGTTTTTGTTCAAAATTAAAAAATGTTCCGTTTTCAAAATTATGCTCGATTTAACCTTTCTTTTTGTCACATAATGTTTGGGAATTTCATTTTTGTTCAAATTTTCGAAAAAATGTTCCCGTTTTTAAAATTTGTTCGTTGAATTCATTTTTTTGTGTGTTTTGAAAAATGTTCAGGAATTCCAAACAAGGTTCCCTTTTTCAAAATTTGATCATAAATAAAAAAATCTTCGCGCGTTTATAAACATTTGGTACTTTCATAAATTGTTCAGGGTTTTGAAAAATGCTCCTGTTTTTAAAAAATCATAGACACGAAATTGTTGGCGTTTTCAAAAAAATGTTCACATTTTTTTTCGAAATTTTAAAATCTTTAAACTGTTATCGGTTTTCAATTTTATTTTATAAATATAAAAATGTTTTGAACTTTCAAAAAAGTTCATGTTTTTAAAAATATTGTTCAAAAATTTCAAAAATATTTCCATTTTCACAATCTGTTAAAAGTCAAGAAAAGTTTGCACTTTTTTCAAAAGTTTAAAATTTTGTCCAGGTTGTTTATAAAATGTTAGGATTCTCAGACTTTATTTGACTTTTAAAGAGGAGCTCTCCTAGGTTGAGTGGCGGACAGCACAAAGGTTGCTATCGTCGGCCTGGGTTCGAGTCTCCTCATTCTCTGTAACACCCCGGATGTAACTTTCCATATTTGTAACTCCAACTCTTGTCATTTTCGGCTATGTGTTATGATATTCTCTCCGTGGTTGGGTTTTGTCTCTCGTTTTGCATTTTATTCATGTCATGCATCTCATATCATGTCATCATGTGCATCGCATTTGCATACGTGTTCGTCTCATGCGTCCGAGCATTTTTCCCGTTGTCCGTTTTGCAATCCGGCACTCCCACATGCACCGGCGCACCCCTATTGTCTCTTTTCGTGAGCGGGTGTTAAACGTTCTCGGAATGGACCGAGGTTTGCCAAGTGGCCTTGGTATACCACCGGTAGACCACCTGTCAAGTTTCGTTCCATTTGGAGGTCGTTTGATGCTCCAACGGTTAACCGGATAATCGCAAAGTCCTTTTGCGTGTTGCAGCAAAAACCCCCCTCCAAACAGCCCAATAACCCCTCTAAGTCACCTCCATGCTCTCGGTCGTTTGATCACGATCGTGTGGGTGAAAACCGTGCCTCATTTGGACTCTCCTAGCTCCCTATGCCTATATAAACACCTCCCCCTCCGAAATTTCGGATCAAACCCTAGTCTTCCCTTCCCTCGCGCCGCCGGACACGTCCGGCCCGAGCCGGACGAAACGCGCCGCCGCCCCGAGCCAATCGCCCGCTGCCACGTGGCCTCCGCCGGCCTCGGCCCGCGGGAGGCCCTCCCGGCCAAGTCCGCCGCCGCCGCCCCGCGCGGGACCCCGCCCGCGCCCGCCGTCGTCTGCCGCCGCACCAGAGCTCCCGTCGTCGCCCGCCGCTCCGGCGCCTCGCCGCCGACCGCGTCGGCCTCCCCTCCTCGCCGGGAGCCGCGCCCGACGCCGCGGGCAACCGCGCCCGTGCCCCGTCGCCTCCTCTCCCCCGAGCTCCTCTCCGCCGGCCACCGTCTCCTCCTTCTTCCCCAGCTCCGGCGGGCGCCAGATCTGGATCACGAGGAGGTTGACTTCTTCCTCTCCCCCGAAATCCTCCAACTCCCGTATATTTTACATTATATGCTCCTGTTCATCGCATCATATCTCCGTGCATACTGCTCCGTTTCGTGCGTGTAATATGTCAAGATGTTCGCCTCGAGATGCTCTTCATTTTGTTACATTGTGCCATGTTCGTTTGAGTCCATCTTGATGCCCAAATCTCTGGTGCAAGAGTGCTATATGATGTTTACTGTTGTTACTTATCAGAACTTGGTGATTTGTTATTTTTGCTACATTTGATGTGTGCATCTTATGGGCATGAGCTCTACAGGTGTTTTGATCTATGACATGCCATCTTTACAGAGGTGTATGCCATGTATTTTTATGATCTCTGTGGTGACTAGCACAAGCATGCAAACTAGGCTTCGTGATGTTTCTGTTTTTAGGGACTTAAGATTTTCACCGTCTGTTACTGCTAATATTTTGTTGCTATGTATCCATGTGGCTACAGTGAGATCCATACTTCTTTTGGGCATGTTCAGTAAGGATGTTTTGTAGATATAGTTGTGCTCTATCCATGCATGCCCTTGTTTGAAATTATGGAGTACCCTAGCATGTCTTAATCTTGCTCTACTTTTCCTATAAAATGTTTCTGGCAGAATGTTAACATGTTATTCAATTTTGCCAAGTTGTTGTAGTTGATCCATACATGCTATGAACTTGCCCTTGCCATGGCTAGCTTCATAAACATGCCATCTTTCTGTAGGTATGCTTGTTTTGTCATGCATTGCTTTGTGATGAGTGAATCAAGCTCACCAAGATGCCTTCATAATTCTGTTAATGCCATGTTCTGTTTTCTGCCAAGTCTGAAACCTGTTAACGAAACTTGCTATATTTACATGGTTGCCATCATATCTTCTGATCCTTTTTGGCTTATGGTCAGTAAGGAACTTTTATTCTATTATTTTAGTAGATTCATGCCATGCCTTTTGTTGCTATGTTAAGTTCATGTAGCATGTGTTTTGCTTGCTCTGAACATTGCTACCTAATGCTGTTTCAGTCATGTCCAGTAATTTCACCAAGTCTGTGAAACTGATATCTTTTGCACTTTTGCCATGCTTGTTTGAACCTGTTATGCTGTGATCTAGCCATAGCTCAGTGTTCATCTTTTGTCAAGCATCTCCTTTAGATTACTGTCATATGCTTTGTTGCTATGTTGAAGTGCTGTAGCATAGTTACTTGTTGCATTCTAAGTGCTATCATGCTGTTAATCGCAGAATCGTGTCATTCTTGTTTTGCTTGCCATTTGCAAACCGTGCATCCGTTTCCGGTGATCTTTATATCGATTTCGACCGAAATCATCTCATCTTTCCAATGGCATACTTGGTTTGCCAAGTTACTGCCTTGTTCATCATTTTTCTTCCAGAGCACACATACGCATCGCATATCATATCTCGCATATCATTCATGTATTGCATCATGTTGTTTGTGCATTTCCCGTGATTGATTGTGGTTCCATTGCTTGTGTTCTTGCTGTGGGTAGAGCCGGGAGACGAGTTCGCGAACGAGGAACCTGTTGAGTACGCTTACGAGGATCAAGCTTTCGACAACTCTGAGAACCTTGCAGGCAAGATGACCATACCCTCGAAATCACTTCTATCTTTGCTTTGCTAGTTGTTCGCTCTATTGCCATGCTGCGCTACCTACCACTTGCTATATCATGCCTCTCATATTGCCATGTCAAGCCTCTAACCATCCCTTCCTAGCAAACCGTTGTTTGGCTAAGTTACCGCTTTTGCTCAGCCCTTCTTATAGCGTTGCTAGTTGCAGGTGAAGTTGAAGTTGGTTCCATGTTGGAACATGGATATTTTGGAATATCAAAATATCTCTTATTTAATTAATGCATCTATATATTTGGTAAAGGGTGGAAGGCTCGACCTTATGCCTGGTGTTTTGTTCCACTCTTGCCGCCCTAGTTTCCGTCATACCGGTATTATGTTCCTTGAGTTTGCGTTCCTTACGCGGTTGGGTGATTTATGGGACCCCTTGACAGTTCGCCTTGAATAAAACTCCTCTAGCAAGGCCCAACCTTGGTTTTACCATTTGCCACCTAAGCCTTTTCCCTTGGGTTTTCGCGAGCCCGAGGGTCATCTTTATTTTAAACCCCCGGACCAGTGCTCCTTCGAGTGCTGGCCCAAACCGAGCGATGTCCGGTGCCCCTGGGCAACCAGGGTCTATGCCAACCCAACGTCTGGCTCATCCGGTGTGCCCTGAGAACGAGATATGTGCAGCTCCTATCAGGATTTGTCGGCACATGCGGGTGGCTTTGCTGGTCTTGTTTTACCATTGTCGAAATGTCTTGTAAACCGGGATTCCGAGACTGATCGGGTCTTCCCGGGAGAAGGTTTATCCTTCGTTGACCGTGAGAGCTTATAATGGGCTAAGTTGGGACACCCCTGCAGGGTATTTATCTTTCGAAAGCCGTGCCGCGGTTATGAGGCAGATGGGAATTTGTTAATGTCCAGTTGTAGAGAACTTGTCACTTGACCCAAGTAAAATACATCAACCGTGTGTGTAGCCGTGATGGTCTCTTGTCGGCGGAGTCCGGGAAGTGAACACGGTTTGAGTTATGCATGAACGTAAGTAGTTTCAGGATCACTTCTTGATCATTTCTAGCTTCGCGACCGTTGCGTTGCTTCTCTTCTCGCTCTCATTTGCATATGTTAGCCACCATATATGCTTAGTGCATGCTGCAGCTCCACCTCATTACACCATCCTTTCCTATAAGCTTAAATAGTCTTGATCTCGTGGGTGTAGATTGCTGAGTCCTCGTGACTCACGGATTCTACAAAAACAGTTGCAGGTGCCGACGATGCCAGTGCAGGTGACGCAACCGGGCTCAAGTGGGAGTTCGACGAGGAACGTGGTCGTTACTATGTTTCTTTTCCTGATGATCAGTAGTGGAGCCCAGTTGGGACGATCGGGGATCTAGCATTTGTGGTTATCTTATTTTCTTTTGGATTTGACCGTAATCGGTCTATGTGTGGATGTTGGATGATGTATGAATTATATTTATGTATTGTGTGAAGTGGCGATTGTAGGCCAACTCTCGTTATCCCATTCTTGTTCATTACATGGGATTGTGTGAAGATGACTCTTCTTGCGACAAAACCACAATGCGGTTATGCCTCTAAGTCGTGCCTCGACACGTGGGAGATATAGCCGCATCGTGGGCGTTACATTCTCCTATAAGAATAAGACAGGGGGCTTTTTCCCTTTGTTCTCATTCTTTTTTATTTGACTTTTAAAAAATTGTTCACAATTTTACTAGAGTGTTCGGATCTGCCAACGTATTTAGTTGTTAAAAGTTTGCATGGTTCATAGATCACTTACACTAGTCCGTGTCAACTGGTTAGCAACGCCCGTACACACAATTGTGATTTCAGTTCCTGTTTGCCGTGCCCCATTTTTTGGAAATTCGCACTTAAACCTAAATGCTTTAGTGGGGTTTTACAACAATCGCGCTTCTAGTTATCTCCAGGGCCGATTACCTCAATGGGAAGGAGCGAGTTTATGCAGCCCAAGGTAGTGAATCCGATTCCCCATGATCGCCGCTTTTTTGTGATTTTCACGTCGCGCGTGCGGTGGGCCGGCCCAGTCGCTCGATCCCTATGCATCGGGCTCATGTATGATGCAAAATGCGTCATATAGGAGTCCCGGGTTTAGGCTGGTCGGAGGAACTTATCCGATGGGAGCACATATTCCACGCGCAGCGCCTTATCACGCCCGCAACAAGACAGAACGAGGTCTCAACTTTCTACCACGTGACACATGTGATAAGCAATTCAAACAATTAAAAAAAAGGTCTCAGCTAGCTCATCTATGTCGTGTTTGCATCATTTTTTGGGGTACATTCTGCATTAAATAGACATGCGCCACACCAGGGCTCCTCCGATTGGGCCGTCCCAACAAGTGATACTGCAGGTAAACGGACAAGGGACCTCCTGCTACTGAACGTGCGTGGCTAGCTAATGGAGATGATGACTGTTGGTGACTAATAGGCAGTGCAAAGCACTAGGAAACTGCCAGCATCAAAATATCTGAGATTTTTTTGAAATTTCAAATGTGTTTTTTCGAGAAAAGTGAATATTTGAAATTTGAAGATTTTTCAAATTTGCTAAATTTTTGAAAACTAGAGTATTTACTGACAACCTCCTTTTGCATTGAATAATGAACTATCAAGTGAAACAAAAGGACTGGCGCGAGATGAAGGATCAACATTTTAAAAAAATTGAACAATGTTTGAAAACAGGAAAAAATGGGAAAAGAAATGAAAAAATAATAAGAAGAAAATCCAAGAGAAAAGAGTAAAAAGGTTGCTCATAAAAGACGTACAAAGACAGTAAAAGAAAAAATATAGAAAAACCTGCTTTTGGGAACCATCTTTTTGAAACTTCTAGAAGGTTCCCAAAATCGGCTGTCTGATAAGTGGACGCTATAGTGACTGCAGGTAACATTGCCCGCTGATAGTCACGATTCAATACAAGTGACATACATAATTTAAACTTCTGAAGGTATACAGAAATATACTGAAGTGTCGGTTTGGGGATTTCTTCTGGCGTGGTCAAATTGGTACCTCTTATGAGCACGACGAAACCTATTACCAAAACTAACTGCAATCTAAAGTTCTCATCCGAGACTCTCGTATTCCTCTTGCTGTAAGACAGCAATCTAAAGTTCTGAACTGCTGTGATGTGTACACACCTTGAAAACTATGGTTGCACTACTTGTTACCGGATTGTGGTTCCCTGAATCGAGTAAATACAACACCAAGAACCTGATACTTCCATTTTCTCCACCTGTGAAATTTCAGTCATCTTGTTGCCCACACATGATAGTGATATTTTTCCTTTTCACCACCAGTATATTTGTATTACAAAATTATAGGGTGTTTTTGTTGTATACTTCAGCACTTGTGTGTATCTTGTCTTTAGTGTGTACTGAGTCATCATCCTTTTTGCACATGATGATTTGCACAGAGTAAGTGGCATGGCAAATCAATCTAGAAAACGATGTATGAAATGCGTACAGACTAATCCCAATCTCGATTACACACATTGTTGCAACATAGAAGGATCATAAATGGTGCCCGATACAAATGCATCAGATCAAATAGCAGAAACGGATCAAATGATGTTGGTGATTCGGCCATACACAATTGTTCGGCAAGCAAGTACCATCCGTCAGGGTCTCCTGGTAAAAGAATGGCACAACAATCCAACTCCCAAGCGCACACAATTTTGCATCGCAGGAGAAAGAACAAACATACATTAACAGAGATGCAGCAGAACAAAATCAGAGACGCGTTGTTTCACAGAGACAGGTTCCATTTCCAGCAACACATGCGAACAACTTTGTTCCACGATTCAGTTCGAACTACAGAGCAAATAGAGAACTGAACAAGTCGCTGTTCTATAAAGCTTTTGGGACCTGCAGGGGAGGCGAGGAAGAGCCTAGCCGCCGAAGCCGTAGAGGGTGCGTCCCTGGCGCTTGAGGGCGTAGACGACGTCCATGGCGGTGACGGTCTTGCGGCGGGCGTGCTCGGTGTAGGTGACGGCGTCGCGGATGACGTTCTCGAGGAAGATCTTGAGCACGCCGCGGGTCTCCTCGTAGATGAGCCCCGAGATGCGCTTCACGCCTCCACGGCGAGCCAGACGGCGGATGGCCGGCTTGGTGATGCCCTGGATGTTGTCGCGCAGCACCTTCCGGTGGCGCTTGGCGCCGCCCTTGCCAAGCCCCTTGCCTCCCTTGCCGCGCCCAGACATGGCTGACAGATCTCTCCTTGGTTCGAGCTGCGAGCGGATGGAGGTCGAGGAGCGGTGGTGAATTTGTTTTGTGGTTTGCCGGAGGCGGGGAGGGGATTTTAAGGTGGGCGAGAGGTGGGAGGAGGCGTGCTCCTGCCGTTCGATGCAGATGGAATGCACGGTTGAGATTGCGATCCGGGGAAGAGACGCCGCGGATCGATCACGTGGCGGGAGGCTCCCGTCGCTTGAGTGGCGGGCTGGGTCAGAGGTGTGCCCGCCGGCTCCAAAGTTTTGGGCTGTGGGCGCGATGTTTTCGTGCTGGTGTACGCCAGTGGCGCCAACACGGGAGTCGGTGACGTCGTTTTTACCAGAATATTGTTTTCTAAGCAAAGGTAGTTCCACAAAGTTTCCTTGACTAGGCAACCTAGTTCTAGGGACAAAAGACATTTTGAAAAATGAAAAGTAAATCGGCATTGCAATTTTTATGGACCCGGATATCCTGGAAACATCAGATTTGTAGCCCGTTCGAAATGAACAAATCGATACCGAGGGAAAGATCAGCCTACCGAACGAAAACATTCGATCTGATAGCATCTCCACTCGTTCGGCCCCCCAACGCACCCGGCCGGCGATTGCGTTTTGGCCTATGGGTCGGCGGTTTTTTCGCCCTGGGGACGATCCAGTCCCCAGCCGCCCTCGTTTCGGCCCCAAGACGCACATAAATTCAAACTTGTCTTTCCTGCTGCCAAAAAAATGCCACAAGTTCGGCGATCATCGGCGATCTGCCACAGTTCGGCGATCAACCATACACGAAAAGTTCAGCGTTCAAAAGGAAGAGCGCGTAGACAGAGGAATGCATCAAACGACGGGCTCTCCGGCGTGGGACTGCCCGTCGGCGGCGTGGCATTTGTGCTCGGGTTGGTCGGCGCCGGCATGGCTTCTGTGCTCGGCGTCGGCGTCGGCATGGCTTCATCGCTCGGGCTGGGCATCGGCGTTGGGGTCGGCGTGGGCGTAGGCACGGTGGTAGAAGGCATCTGGTTCAAGATGAGACCGCGCTCCGCCATGTACCACGCCTTGACCTGCTCGTCCATCGTCGACATGTCCGCCCCCATCAAGAACCCAGGTCGGTGTTCCTCTTCTTCACGGCTACGTTGGTCCGGAGTAGGTCGAGCTTCACGTCCTTGTGACGCCCCCGGTTTGACCGTACACTAATCATGCACGCAAATGTGTACGATCAAGATCAGGGACTCACGGGAAGATATCACAACACAACTCTAAAACATAAATAAGTCATACAAGCATCATAATACAAGCCAGGGGCCTCGAGGGCTCGAATACAAGTGCTCGATCACAGACGAGTCAGCGGAAGCAACAATATCTGAGTACAGACATAAGTTAAACAAGTTTGCCTTAAAAAGGCTAGCACAAACTGGGATACAGATCGAACGAGGCGCAGACCTCCTGCCTGGGATCCTCCAAACTACTCCTGGTCGTCGTCAGCGGGCTGCACGTAGTAGTAGGCACCTCCAGTGTCGTAGGCGTCGTCGTCGACGGTGGCGTCTGGCTCCTGGACTCTAGCATCTGGTTGCGACAACCAGATAGAAAGGAAAGGGGGAAAAGAGGGAGAGAAGCAACAGTGAGTACTCATCCAAAGTACTCGCAAGCAAGGAACTACACTACATATGCATGGGTATATGTGTAAAGGGCCATATCAGTGTACTGAACTACAGAATGCCAGAATAAGAGGGGGGATAGCTAGTCATGTCGAAGACTACGCTTCTGGCCATCTCCATCTTGCAGCATGTAGAAGAGAGTAGACTGAAGTCCTCCAAGTAGCATCGCATAGCGTAATCCTACCCCGGCGATCCCCTCCTCGTCGCCCTGTTAGAGAGCGATCACCGGGTTGTATCTGGCACTTGGAAGGGTGTATTTTATTCAGTATCTGGTTCTAGTTGTCATAATGTCAAGGTACAACTCTGGGTCGTCCTTTTACCGAGGGACACGGCTATTCGAAT
This sequence comes from Aegilops tauschii subsp. strangulata, assembly GCF_002575655.3. NCBI lineage: Eukaryota > Viridiplantae > Streptophyta > Magnoliopsida > Poales > Poaceae > Aegilops > Aegilops tauschii. The sequence goes on from NC_053035.3 coordinate 70,497,752, forward strand.
AGATAAACTTCCCTGCAGGGGTGCACCACATAACCCAACACGCTCGATCCCATTTGGCCGGACACACTTTTCTGGGTCATGCCCGGCCTCGTAAGATCAACACGTCGCAGCCCCACCTAGGCTCAATAGAGAGGTCAGCACGCCGGTCTAAACCCTATGCGCGCAGGGGTCTGGGCCCATCGCCCTATGCACACCTGCACGTTGCGTACGCGGCCGGAAGCAGACCTAGCCCCCTTAATACAAGCGCGAGCTTACGGTCCAATGCGGCGCGCGCCACTCAGTCGCTGACGTCAAAAAGAGCTTCGGCTGATACCACGACGCCGGGATACCCATAACTACTCCCGCGTAGATGGTTAGTGCGTATAGACCAAATGGCCAGACTCAGATCAAATACCAAGAACTCGTTAAGCGTGTTATTTTGAAGTAACCGCGGACGCCGTCCAGGGCCAGGCCCACCTCTCACCTAGGCGGTCTCAACCTGCCCTGTCGCTCCGCCACAAAGATCCACTTGCGGGTACTCCTACGAGCCGACCCGACTTTAGTCACCACCTGTGTCGTGTATAGAGTATATAAGTATATACCCGTGATCACCGCCCAGGTGATCACGGCCCGATAGTATAGCACAGCAGACGGACAAGAATGTAGGGCCACTGATGGAAAACTAGCACCCTATACTAAGCATGTAGGATTGCGGGTAAAGGTAACAACGGTAGTAGCAAGTACAGGCTATGCATCAGGATAGGATTAACGGAAAGCAGTAACATGCTACACTACTCTAATGCAAGCAGTATAGAGAAGAATAGGCGATATCTGGTGATCAAGGGGGGAGGGGCTTGCCTGGTTGCTCTGGCAAGTAGGAGGGGTCGTCAACTCCGTAGTCGAACTGGTCAGCAGCAGCGTCGGTCTCGTAGTCTACCGGAGAGAAGAGGGGGGAAGAAACAGTAAAAACAATGCAAACATAAGCATGACGATGCGTGACATGACAATGAGCGGTGCTAGGTGTGTCCTAGCGCGGTAGTAGGTGGTACCGGCGAAGGGGGAAACTTCCGGGAAAGTATTCCCGATGTTTCGCATTTTCGGACAGGTGAAACGAAGGGGGAAAGTTGTGAGTTCGATATGTTAGGGATGTGTGGCGGACGAACGGACTACGTATTCGGATTCGTCTTGTCGTTCTGAGCAACTTTCATGTAGAAAGTATTTTCATCCGAGCTACGGTTTATTTTATATGAATTTTAAAAGATTTAAATTAATTTCTGGATTTTATTTAATTATTTAATATTTACATATCCGAAACAGTGTTGTGATGACATCAGCATGACATCATGCCGATGTCAGCAGTCATCTGACACGTGGGTCCCACATGTCATAGACTGATTAGGGTAATTAGGGTTAACTAATTAATTAACTATTAATTAAATTAACTAATTAATTTGATTAATCTAAACAGGGTTAATTAACTTAATTAATTTATTTTTTATTTTTTTATTATTATCATTATTTATTTCTTTTTTTTCGTTCTGTGGGCTGGGCCCCTCTGGTCAGTGGCACAGGGGCCTAACGGGGCGGATCGGCTAGCGGACGTGGGCGTGGGCATCGGCGCCCGACTGGGCGAGCACCCAGATCGACAGGCAGAGGGGGGGCGCCAGCCACGGGCGTGGCGAGGCCGCCGGCGCGCGGCGGGGTAAGGCCACCGCAACAGGGCGGGGCAAGGGGCAGGAGCAAGGCACGGCGGCCGCAGCGCCGGAGTTGGCCGTGGGTATGGCGGTGTCGCCGGCGCAAGGGGTGGGGCGCAGGAACGGGGCGGATGTGGGCGCTGTCTGGCGGACGCGGCCGTAGGCGCGAGCGCCTCGGGCGTGGTCGGCACGGGTGCGCGGCAGTGAGGCCAAGGGCGTCGACGAGCGTGGCGGTCGTGGGGCGGCAGCGGCAGCCGCAGAGGGCGCCGGCGGGGGCGAAGCAGCGCGGGGCCGGTGGCCATCGGGGACGGCAGCAGGGCCATGGCGCGGACGACGGCACGGTCGGATTCGGTGACGGGAGCAGAGGGGAGAGGAGGAGCGGGAGGTGCTCGCGCGAAGACGAGCGCGGCGGCGGGGCTCACATTGCCGGTAGGGGAGTGGCAGCGGGGCGCGAGGTGGAAGATGGGGACGACGGGCGACGTGGGAGCAGGCCGGTGGGGAGGAGGAAGCAGGCCGGCGGAGGAGCTCCGGCGTGGCGACGTCCAACGGCGAGGCGGCGTGGTCGCGGGGCGCGGGGTCGTCGGGGCGTCGTTGCGGGCGACGGGGTCGTCGGGGCGGCGTCGGGGGCGAGCGGGGCGACGGGGTCGTCGGGGGCGAGCGGGGCGACGGGGTCGTCGGGGCGGCGTCGGGGGCGAGCGGGGCGACGGGGTCGAGCCCGATCCGATCTGGATCGGGGGAGGGAGGGGGAGAGTGGGGTGTCGGTGGGGGGTTAGGGTTTGGGGTAGTGGGGGATATGGGCGCGGTTGATGGGCCGGCCTGGTGGCCTGGTGGGCCGAGGCCGTTCGGCCAAGTTGGGCCACGGCCCAGTGGGGGGCTCCTTTTCCTTTTTTTGTTAGCTTTCTTTTCTTTGTATTTATTTTCTTTTCTGTTTTACATCATTTTAAAATATTTAGGCATTTTCTAAAAATGTGTTTACTTCACCATAATTAACTATGCCTTATTTGGCACCCACCGAACATTTTTGTTTTGACTTTTGAAAACTTTGGGTGTTTACCACTATTTAGAATTTAAATTTTGGAACGGTTTCGAATCATCGTGAGGTTAGCAATAGTAACAGAGGTGGCGTGGCATGATTAGCGTGGAATTACTGTAGCATGATTATCCGGGCGTTACAAATCTCCTCCACTACAAGAAATCTCGTCCCGAGATTTAGGAGGTAGATGGAAACAGTGCGGGGTATTCATCACGCAGGCGATCCTCGCGTTCTCAAGTGGCCTCATCTTCAGAATGGTGCGACCACTGGACTTTGAGAAACTTGATCGCCTTCTGACGTGTGCGGCATTCAGCTTGGTCGAGAATGCGGACCGGATGCTCCTTATAGGAGAGGTCCTGCTGCAATTCGAGCACTTCATGATCCACTGCTCGGATTGGGTCCTTGAAGCAACGGCGGAGCTGTGACACATGGAACACATCGTGAACCTGAGAAAGGTTCAGCGGAAGCTCCAGTTGGTATGCCACTTTTCCACGCCTTTCGAGAATAGTGAATGGGCCAATATATCGAGGAGCTAGTTTGCCCTTGATTCCAAAGCGGTTCATTGGTGTGACTCGAAGATAAGCTTTTTCGCCAGGTTGATAGACCATGTCTTTATGATGACGGTCATACTGACTCTTCTGACGTGATTGAGCAGTCTTGAGATTCTCACGAATAATGCGGACTTGTTCTTCGGCATGTTGGATAATATCCGGACCGAAGAGTGGACGTTCCCCAGTTTCTGACCAGTTCAGAGGGGTTCGGCACTTTCGTCCATACAACACTTCGAAGGGGGCCATCTTCAGACTAGCTTGATAGCTATTATTATAAGAGAACTCAGCATACGGGAGAGATTCCTCCCATTTCTTTCCGAAGGAAATAACACAAGCTCGAAGCATATCTTCGAGAACTTGGTTGACGCGTTCAACTTGCCCTTGCGACTGAGGATGAAACGCAGTACTGAATGACAGGTGAGTTCCCATGGCTTCTTGGAAACTTGCCCAGAATCTTGAAGTGAATAAGCTGCCACGGTCTGAGCTGATAACCAATGGAATACCGTGGAGTGAAACAATCCTGGACATATAGAGCGTTGCCAGCTAACTAGCAGTGATCGTTTCTTTGACCGCCAGGAAATGTGCAACTTTGGAAAACCGGTCAATGACGACAAGAATAGCATCATTACCTTTCTGTGATTTGGGGAATCCAGTGACGAAGTCCATCTCAACATGGTCCCATTTCCATTCAGGAATAGAGATAGGTTGCAGAGTTCCAGCAAGCCTTTGATGTTCTGCTTTGATACGACGGCAAACGTCACACTCAGCAACATAACGAGCAATGTCTTGCTTCATATTAGACCACCAGAATCTCTGACGGATGTCTTGGTACATCTTTGTACTACCAGGATGGATACATAGAGGCGTATCATGAGCTTCTTTCATAACTTCCTGAGTCATATCCAGGTTTTTCTCTGCACATGGCACCACTAGGCGGCCCTTGAAGTACAAGGTGCCATCTTCAGCAATAGTGAAGAATGAGGGCTTTCCTTCTGCGAGGTAGCGCTTAATCTTGTGGGCTTCAGAGTCATATCCCTGTATTCTCTTGATGGAGTCCAAGAGATCTGGTTCGACGGCCAGGGTATTGAGGGAACCCTGGGAAACAACACGGAGGTTCATCTTGCGAAACTCCTTAGGAGGGGGAGCGAGTGCACCCGGAGGAACAATATGGAGGTTCAACTTCCTGAATTCTTCAACAAGCGAAGGCTGAACTTTGTGAACCTAGAGGTGGTTGCAGTAAGACTTGAGGCTCAAGGCATCAACCATTACATTAGCCTTGCCTGGCGTATAGGAAATACCCAAGTCAAAGTCTGCAACAAGCTCCATCCATCTCTGCTGACGGAGGTTCAGGTCTGGCTGAGTAAACAGATACTTCAGACTTTGGTGGTCAGTGAAGATCTCGCAACGATTACCGAGAAGGTAATGTCGCCACTGCTTCAGCGCATGAATGATAGCAGCAAGTTCGAGGTCGTGAACTGGGTAGTTCTCTTCGTGAGGGCGCAATTGCCGAGAGGCATAAGCAATCACTTTGCGGTCTTGCATTAGGACACAGCCTAATCCTTGACGGGAAGCGTCGCAGTAAATGACGAAGTCCTTCTTAGTATCAGGTGGAGCTAGAACTGGGGCAGAAGTCAACTTGTCTTTGAGTGCCTGGAAACTTTCCTGACATTTGTCTGTCCATTGGAACTCGACGCCCTTATGCGACAGGTTAGTCAGAGGCCTGGCGATCTTGGAGAAGTTCTCGATGAATCGACGGCAATAGCTGGCGAGACCGAGAAAACTTCTTACTTGCTTAACGTTCTTGGGAGGAGTCCAATCAAGGATAGCCTGGACTCGTTTAGGGTTGATGGCAATAGCATCCTTAGAGATGACATGCCCAAGATAGGTTACTTCGGGTAGCCAGAATTCACATTTGGAGAACTTGGCATATAGTTGATGCTCTCGTAGCTTTTCCAGCACAAGTCGAAGATGTTCAGCATGTTCTTTTTCGTTCTTGGAAAATACCAGGATATCATCCAGATAAACCACGACGAACTTGTCGAGGTAATCCATGAATATAAGTTCATCAGACGAGAGAAGGTGGCTGGAGCATTGGTTAAACCGAAAGACATGACGGTGTACGCGTATGAACCATAGCGAGTCACGAAGGCGGTCTTTGGGATATCCTCTTCGCGAACACGGATCTGGTGGTAACCCAACCTCAAGTCGAGCTTAGAGAACACTGACGAACCCGCCAGTTGATCATACAGATCATTGATCCGAGGAAGAGGGTATTTATTCTGAATGGTAGCTTGGTTTATAGGACGGTAGTCTTGAACTAATCGGTTTGTCCCATCCTTCTTCTTGGCAAAGAGAGAAGGTGCTCCCCAAGGAGAGCAACTTGGGCGAATGAATCCTTTGCGAAGAGATTTGTCGATTTCCTCCTTAAGCTCAAGGAGTTCATGCGGCGGCATCTTGTAGGGTCGCTTGGCTATAGGAGTGGTGCCTGGTTTCAAGTCGATGATGAATTCGACAGCTCTAGCAGGGGGAATCCCTGGAAGTTCTTCAGGGAAGACGTCAAGGAATTCACGCACGAAGGGAATGTTTTCAATGCCCTCGAGTGGTGCGGCGTTCAATGCATTCAATGCATAGAGCCTGGCCTCGGCATTTTGCACCAGATGAGCTTGGTAAGCAACTATTTCATCTGAAGGGTGTAGCAGATGGACGGTCTTAGTGGCGCAAACGATTGAAGCAGTATGCGCTTTCAACCAATCCATCCCCAAAATGAGGTCGATGTTAGACGACTTCAGGATAATGGGAGAGGCATAGAATTCCAGCCCTTCGATTTCCACGGGGACGTCGATGCCAACCAGGGAGGTTTGACACTGTCCCATTGGGGTTTTGACCAATAGCGAGGTGTTCATCTCCTCACATTTTACGTCGTGCTTGTATGCAAAATCTTCTGACATGAATGAATGCGATGCACCTGTATCGAATAAAACGGATGCTGGTACTGAATTTACGAGGAGTGTACCCATCACAGTAGCAGGCTGGTCTTGAGCTTCGTTCAGATCAACGTGGTTGGCATGAGCACGACCATAAGACTTAGCATTGTTGTTGCGGGGTTGGTTGTTACCACGGCCAGCTGCGGGAAGGGCAAGTTGATTCTGATTCTGATTGCAGTCCCTGGCACGGTGACCTGGTTGCCCACACTTGTAGCACAGACCATTATTGGGAGTGGGAACAGGAGCTTGGGGTGGTGGAGCTAGAAGTCTTGACTGCCTAGATGGTGGTGGAGGCAGACGAGGTGCAGCATAGGTCTGCCTTGGGGCAGATGCATTTGGACGATACATGCTGTTCGGGATCCATATCTTACGCTTCTGTGAGGGCGGGCCCGAAGATGAGCCCGTGTCACGGTTGCGCCTGTGAGAGCTCTGGTATTCCCGCAGACCAGTTTCGACATTGATGGCCTTGTTCACCAGGGTGGCGAAATCAGCAAAGTCATGCACTAGAAGTGCGAGCTTGATGTCAGCTTGAAGGCCATCACGGAACTTCTCCTGTCTGCGTGCATCAGTTGCAATGTCCTCTTCAGCATAGCGAGACAAGTCCAGAAACTCCCGCTGATAAGCTTCAACAGTTTTGTTGCCTTGGGTGAGGTTGCGGAACTCACGCTTCTTCCGGTCCATGACTCCCTGAGGAATGAAGCGGGCACGGAAAGCAGCTTGGAAGTCTGGCCAGGTGATGATTGTTCCAGCTGGCAGAGTACGCCTGTGGCTGTCCCACCATTGAGCTGCGGATCCCTTCAGAAAGAAGGAAACAAAGTTGACATAGCTGGCAGGGGCTACATTGGCAGACTCCATCTCATAGGTTATGTCACGGAGCCAGTCATCAGCATCCAGAGGCTGAGTTGAGCTGCGGTACACAGTTGGATTGAGGCGCATGAATTCCTGCAGAGTTACTGGGGTTGGTTGCTGGTCCATATTGGGGCGAGGAAACTGAGCCATCATATTTTCCATGAATTGGCGGTTCAGTTCAAACTGTTGGATCATACCAGCCATGTACTCAGGTGGTGGTGGGGCATTGCCACCACTACCACGACCACCTGGTCTAACCATCCTGCTAATATATAACAGGGGTAGTTCAGCATTGAGAAATTTGCAAAGGCAAGAATCATTCATGATGAAACATGCATAATGAAAGGAGCACGATAGCTACTACATAGTAGTCGGCATAACTTACAAAAGGGGTCATGCATAGAGTTCAGTACATAGACTAAAACAACATAGGCGGCACACATGCTCGCGGCGAATGCATCTAACACTAACAAGCAAGCCTACATCGGTCCCAAGAGGTACTATGGAGGTAGGTGTAGCCTGAAAGCTGGTAGTGTCGCATCGGGAACTCCACGTCAGCAACCTGGGGTCCGCGAATACTCTGGTGCAGAACCTGACGCTCAGGTGGCAGAAGAGGTCCAAGTGCGGGAGAGTGGCCTCCCACATCTGGCCAGCCGACACCCTGGGGCATCACAGTCCTGTCTGGGTAGATCGCAGAACGGGGCAGCTCCCTAGATCGGACAAAGAGGTGCAGCAGCGTCAGAGCACGGTAAAGGTGCTGACGGGTGGTGTACAACTCGTGGCGAAGAGCTCGGTTAGCTCGATCCAGCCCATCCACATGCAGAACCAGGTTCTGATGGTAAAAGGGCTCTCAGGTGACAGTGGAGTAGGCAGCAGTATAGTATCCCTCCGCACCAACATCAGATGCGATAGCAATGTGCCTGAAAGGGGAGGTGTCCAACTCCCGATACTCTCCACGAAGACGTGTCAGAGCAGCATAAGCAGCATCGTGGACAGCCATATCGATGGTCACTCCAACACCATGAGCGGTGTGCAGCACAGTAGTGGAGTCATACTCCCGCGAGTAGAGGTGGACGATGGCACGGTACTGCTCCTGGTTAAAGTCGTGGTACTCCTCGTAGACGGTGTACTCAGGGTGCCAGCGATAACCCAGATAGGTCATCATCTCAGCTAGCACAGCAGGTGATCCCGAGGCACCAATGGCCGTCATGTGACGCATGACCTACCTCGTGGGTTCCATCTGAAAGCAAAGACGTTTCAAAGGAGTCAAATGACAGTGTGTGAATTGTTCAAAATACTATTCTAAGAAACAACTATGGCTTATCCAACTTTGGGGTGAATGCGGTCACGGGATCCTAGTGTTAGAGTTAGCAAATTCGTTTAACCCGAGTAGAAGAGAGTTCAGAGTCCCAGAGTAAAGGTCGAGGAGTAAAAGATCCTAGTACCACCTAATGGCGATGTGGGCCCGTAAGACACACAGCCATGTTAGTAAAAGTTTTGTAATGTCTAGACTCGACTTCGGCCAAGGAGTGTGGAAAGGGGGATTCCTACAGGCAGTCGGCTCTGATACCAACTTGTGACGTCCCCGGTTTGACCGTACACTAATCATGCACGCAAATGTGTACGATCAAGATCAGGGACTCACGGGAAGATATCACAACACAACTCTAAAACATAAATAAGTCATACAAGCATCATAATACAAGCCAGGGGCCTCGAGGGCTCGAATACAAGTGCTCGATCACAGACGAGTCAGCGGAAGCAACAATATCTGAGTACAGACATAAGTTAAACAAGTTTGCCTTAAGAAGGCTAGCACAAACTAGGATACAGATCGAACGAGGCGCAGGCCTCCTGCCTGGGATCCTCCTAACTACTCCTGGTCGTCGTCAGCGGGCTGCACGTAGTAGTAGGCACCTCCAGTGTCGTAGGTGTCGTCGTCGACGGTGGCGTCTGGCTCCTGGACTCCAGCATCTGGTTGCGACAACCAGATAGAAAGGAAAGGGGGAAAAGAGGGAGAGAAGCAACAGTGAGTACTCATCCAAAGTACTCGCAAGCAAGGAACTACACTACATATGCATGGGTATATGTGTAAAGGGCCATATTAGTGGACTGAACTGCAGAATGCCAGAATAAGAGGGGGATAGCTAGTCCTGTCGAAGACTACGCTTCTGGCCATCTCCATCTTGCAGCATGTAGAAGAGAGTAGACTGAAGTCCTCCAAGTAGCATCGCATAGCGTAATCCTACCCGGCGATCCCCTCCTCGTCGCCCTGTTAGAGAGCGATCACCAGGTTGTATCTGGCACTTGGAAGGGTGTATTTTATTCAGTATCCGGTTCTAGTTGTCATAAGGTCAAGGTACAACTCTGGGTCGTCCTTTTACCGAGGGACACAGCTATTCGAATAGATAAACTTCCCTGCAGGGGTGCACCACATAACCCAACACGCTCGATCCCATTTGGCCGGACACACTTTTCTGGGTCATGCCCGGCCTCGTAAGATCAACATGTTGCAGCCCCACCTAGGCTCAATAGAGAGGTCATCACGCCGGTCTAAACCCTATGCGCACAGGGGTCTGGGCCCATCGCCCTATGCACACCTGCACGTTGCGTACGCGGCCGGAAGCAGACCTAGCCCCCTTAATACAAACGCGAGCTTACGGTCCAATGCGGCGCGCGCCACTCAGTCGCTGACGTCAAAAAGAGCTTCGGCTGATACCACGACGCCGGGATACCCATAACTACTCCCTCGTAGATGGTTAGTGCGTATAGACCAAATGGCATGACTCAGATCAAATACCAAGAACTCATTAAGTGTGTTATTTTGAAGTAACCGCAGACGCCGTCCAGGGCCAGGCCCACCTCTCACCTAGGCGGTCTCAACCTGCCTGTCGCTCCGCCACAAAGATCCACTTGCGGGTACTCCTACGAGCCGACCCGACTTTAGTCACCACCTGTGTCATGTATAGAGTATATAAGTATATACCCGTGATCACCGCCCAGGTGATCACGGCCCGATAGTATAGCACAGCAGACGGACAAGAATGTAGGGCCACTGATGGAAAACTAGCACCCTATACTAAGCATGTAGGATTGCGGGTAAAGGTAACAACAGTAGTAGCAAGTACAGGCTATGCATCAGGATAGGATTAACAGAAAGAAGTAACATGCTACACTACTCTAATGCAAGCAGTATAGAGAAGAATAGGCAATATCTGGTGATCAAGGGGGGGGGCTTGCCTGGTTGCTCTGGCAAGTAGGAGGGGTCGTCAACTCCGTAGTCGAACTGGTCAGCAGCAGCGTCGGTCTCGTAGTCTACCGAAGAGAAGAGGGGGGAAGAAACAGTAAATACAATGCAAACATAAGCATGACGATGCGTGACATGACAATGAGCGGTGCTAGGTGTGTCCTAACGCGGCAGTAGGTGGTACCGGCGAAGGGGGGGAACTTCCGGGAAAGTATTCCCGATGTTTCGCATTTTCGGACAGGTGAAACGGAGGGGGAAAGTTGCGAGTTCGATATGTTAGGGATGTGTGGCGGACGAACGGACTACATATTCGGATTTGTCTTGTCGTTCTGAGCAACTTTCATGTAGAAAGTATTTTCTTCCGAGCTACGGTTTATTTTATATGAATTTTAAAAGATTTAAATTAATTTCTAGGACTCTTGCTAGTATCATAACCTCTCGATGGGAGAATGAAACCATTAGATTAGTGGAAAGAAGAAAGAATGGGAAGATTTGAGACGAACCACATTTCCAAGAGATTGATGTCTACTCCGTGTCCTGTAACCTTGAATCTAGTGGAAAAAGAAAAAGCTAGTTCCACTTCAACGCTGTTATCTGCATCGGGCGATACTCCTTCAACGAGAGTGAGTCGCTTAACACGGAACCACTTTCAGAAGCTTTATTGAGTTTTGATAGTTGCGAAGATCCGAGTCCAGCTACTTACGAAGAAGGGCAGACTACCCTATTCCCATCCCTACAGACAGACTAGCTAAGCGTGGCTGGAATTTATTTAATTATTTAATATTTACATTATCCGAAACAGTGTTGTGATGACATCAGCATGACATCATGCTGACGTCAGCAGTCATCTGACACGTGGGTCCCACATGTCATAGACTGATTAGGGTAATTAGGGTTAACTAATTAATTAACTATTAATTAAATTAACTAATTAATTTGATTAATCTAAACAGGGTTAATTAACTTAGTCAATTAATTAATTAATTAAATTTAATTTTTTTATTATCATTATTTATTTCTTCTTCTTTTTTCGTTCTGTGGGCTGGGCCCCTCTGGTCAGTGGCACAGGGGCCTAACGGGGCGGATCGGCTAGCGGACGCGGGCGTGGGCGTGGGCGCCCGACTGGGCGAGCGCCCAGATCGACAGGCAGAGGGGGGGGGGGCGCCAGCCACGGGCGTGGCGAGGCCGCCGGCGCGCGGCGGGGTAAGGCCACCGCAATAGGGCGGGGCAAGGGGCATGAGCAAGGCATGGCGGCCGCAGCGCCGGAGTTGGCCGTGGGTATGGCGGCGTCGCCGGCGCAAGGGGTGGGGCGCAGGAACGGGGCGGATGTGGGCGCCGTCCGGCGGGCGCGGCCGTAGGCGCGAGCGCCTCGGTCGTGGTCGGCACGGGTGCGCAGCAGTGAGGCCAAGGGCGTCGACGAGCGTGGCGGTCGTGGGCGGCAGCGGCAGCCGCAGAGGGCGCCGGCGGGGGCGAAGCAGCACGGGGCCGGTGGCGATCGGGGATGGCACCAGGGCCACGGCGCGGACGACGGCACGGTCGGATTCGGTGACGGGAGCAGAGGGGAGAGGAGGAGCGGGAGGTGCTCGCGCGAAGACGAGCGTGGTGGCGGGGCTCACATTGCCGGTAGGGGAGTGGCAACGGGGCGCGAGGTGGAAGATGGGGACGACGGGCGACGTGGGAGCAGGCCGGTGGGGAGGAGGAAGTAGGCTGGCGGAGGAGCTCCGGCGTGGCGACGTCCAACGGCGAGGCGGCGTGGTCGCGGGGCGCGGGGTCATCGGGGCGGCGTCGGGGGCGAGCGGGGCGACGGGGTCGTCGGGGCGGCGTCGGGGGCGAGCGGGGCGACGGGGTCGAGCCCCATCCGATCTGGATCGGGGAAGGGAGGGGGAGAGTGGGGTGTCGGTGGGGGGTTAGGGTTTGGGGTAGTGGGGGATATGGGCGCGGTTGATGGGCCGGCCTGGTGGCCTGGTGGGCCGAGGCCGTTCGGCCAAGTTGGGCCACGGCCCAGTGGGGGGCTCCTTTTCCCTTTTTTTTGTTAGCTTTCTTTTCTTTTTATTTATTATCTTTTCTGTTTTACATCATTTTAAAATATTTAGGCATTTTCTAAAATGTGTTTACTTCACCATAATTAACTATGCCTTATTTGGCACCCACCGAACATTTTTGTTTTGACTTTTGAAAACTTTGGGTGTTTACCACTATTTAGAATTTAAATTTTGGAACGGTTTTGAATCATCATGAGGTTAGCAACAGTAACAGAGGTGACGTGGCATGATTAGTGTGGAATTACTGTAGCATGATTATCCGGGCGTTACAGTCCTGCTTCATCATCAACACCGACCACTGCGCGTCGGATTTCTCCTCCCTCTTTGCGGTGTTGTTCTTGGCGTTGACGATGCACTGCTCGATCCATGATTGCAGCTACTCGGCAGCCGGTGTTGCGTTCCTCGCCGTCTTGGCTCTTTTGTTGCCATCAGGGCGCCCGTCCGCCGCCCCCGGAGCGGGCGCGTCCGGCTTGTAAGTCTCCTTGGCCTTTGCGAGGGTGAGCCGGACATCCCTCCACTTCTCGCACGGCTCGATCAGAGAGAACACGTGAATGAACTTGAGCTCCTGGTCGCTGCTGTCCTGGCGGTACATGTTGAACATCCAAACCATCTGCGTAGCCGAAGAACAAGCGTCGGTGACATACACGACAAAAGAAGTGAGCTGGCGGCTGGACATACCTGACCCTCGATGTTGGCGCCGCTTTCCAGGCGAGCCGCGATCTCCTTGACAATCCCATGCCATTTGTTGCAGGCTGCCTGGATGATCGCCCAATGGTTCGACATGGCCTTTTCGCTGCGCTTCATGTGGATGGTGGCGAAGTAGGGGTCGACCAGCTTGCGCTCATTGAACGCCGATTTGATCTGTCTCCAGTACGTGTCGGCATTCTGGTTCGTGCCGGTGATCGGGTCGATGCTGACAGTCTTCCATGCTTCGGCGAGGTACTCGTCTTCTTTGGACGTCCACTTGACGCGGGGCTCGCCCGGCCTGGCATTGCCCCCCCGCTTCTTCTCCCTTTCCCCGCCAGCGCCGGCTCCATCTCCTCCTCCTCTTCCTCCTCCACCTCCTCGGCGTCGTCGAGCTCGTCGTCCATGTCGACAGCGGTGTCCATTGTGTCGTCTTGCGCGTGGAACCTGAGGTAGGAGGCGGCGGCGATCGAGCCGCTCGTGATGATCTCGTTCATGCCGGCCTCGGTTGGGTCGGGGTTGCTGAAATGTGGTGCCGGGGCTTGTGAGAAGGGTAGGGTGCCCCGGCGCAGAGGCTGCGTCTACGAGGCTGAGTAAGCCGACGGTGAGTAGTTGTACTGGGTGTGAAGGCCAGCGAACGCGGGCGAGGGAGTGCGCTGGTCGGGGTTCAGACCGGAGGGTGAGGCATGTGGCGGCGCGCCATGTGGGAAGGTGATGTTGGGGTTGAATCCACCATGCGCGTCGCCAGAGTAGCCACGCGAGGGTGCGTATCCCTAGGCCGGCGACGGCGAGCAGTTGGCCGGCGACACGACGCTCTATTGGCTCCAAGTAGCGCTTGCGAGCAGTGGCCGGGCAGATTCATCATCGCCGTGCGAGCACTACAAAAAAAAGACACATCCGTGACATTTTGGGCCGAACAATTTTTTTTTCTGTCATACATATGATACTTCTATGACAATAATTGTGACAAAACCCGGTATCATCATAGATGTGGTGGGCTCCTACTTCTATGACAAAAAATCATGACAGAAAATGGGCTTTTCGTCCTGGGCGGACCGGAGACGCAGCTGCATGACATTCTTTGGGCCGTCCATGACGGAAAAAACCGTGGTAGAAGCGAGGGGGAGGAAAATTTCAGGGAGTTCCCGGTTACGGTGGGAAGTCGGGGGCCGAGCGATGCACGTTTCTCTCGTATATGTACACGCGTGTGTGCGAGGCGTTGGCTCTAACTGAACCCGAGCGAGGCGTTGGGCTCTAACTGAACCCGAGCGATTGCACTGCAGGCTACGCGTTACTAAACCCGAGCGATCGATCGATGACTGTTAACTAAACCCGATCGAGCGATTCCTTCGCTACTGCTGCTAACTGAAGCCGATCGATTGGATGAACAGTGAGCGTTGCCGGGGGGGTTGGATGAACAGTGAGCGGTGGCGTTGCCTCTGGATGAACAGGACCCCGTGGTGTGGAGGGCTGGATGAACAGTAGACGGTGGAGGGGTGCCCGTGGAGGGGTGGTTGAACAGGACCCCGTGGTGTGGAGGGTTGGATGAACAGTAGACGGTGGAGGGGTGCCCGTGGAGGGGTGGTTGAACAATAGCCGGTGGAGTAGCGCGCGGTGGAGGCTGGATGAACAGGAGCCCGTGGAGGCGGGAGGAGGTCGACGGTAGCCCGTGGAGGCTGGAGGAGGTCGACGGTGGAGATGAACAGTATCCCGTGGAGTCCCATTTTGCGGTACGCCACACCCCTCCCGATGAACAGGACCCCCGTTTCGATCGTAGGAGGTCCGTTTCGTCCGTTTTGCGGTACGCCACACCCCTCCCGATCAACAGGACCCCCGTTTCGGCCGTAGGAGGTCCGTTTCATCCGTTTTGCAGTATGCCACACCCCTCCCGATCAACAGGACCCCCGTTTCGACTGTAGGAGGTCCGTTTCCTTCGTTTTGCGGTACGCCACACCCCTCCCGATCAACAGGACCCCGTTCTGAACGTAGGAGGCCCGTTTCCTCCGTTTTGCGGTACGCCAGGTCTCGTTTCCATTGCCTGTTCCGTCCAAGCCCTCCCGATGAACACGACCACGCATTTCGTTCTGACCCAGCCGGTTGGCTCCCACGCGTTCTGTTGCCTCCCGATGAACACGACGCATTCCGTTGCCTCCCCATGAACACGACGCATTCCGTTGCCTCCCCATGAACACGACGCATTCCGTTGCCTCCCCATGAACACGACGACGACGCTGTTTCTCCGTTCCGACCCAGCCATGTACACGAGCCCTGGCCGTACGTATGCGCGAGTAGGCGTTCGAGACCCCGCCCGTATGTACACATACGTGGCCGTATTTTCTTTCTTGCACCCTGGCCGCTGTACGTACGTGTACATGCTACGTGCGCGCCTCTACTACGACACGTGCGCGCCTCTACATCCACCAGTATATATGTACATACACGTTCGCGACCAGAATGACAACACTACGTACGCTTCGACCAGGTGGGTCCCGACTGTCAGGCACTTCCTTGCGTGCGAAGATGTAGCTGCTGGGTCCTAGCAGTCAGGGGGGAAACGTTTTTTTCACGAAATACGGTGGCCCGTCCGGTGGGTCCCCGCTGTCAGGTGGAGGAATAATTATTTTGCACGTAATAAGGAGGCACTTCCTTGCTGCGGCCGTGGACCCAGCTGTCAGCCTCTCCACGTACAGTCCACGTCCGATGGAAGCCGTTCCTTGACCACGTTGACCACGCCGCGCCGAGAGCACCAGGGTGGTGGACGACGGCGAGGCCTAGGAAGGGGACGACGCGGAGCCGGGGAAGATGTGGCAGTGGATGCCCACGCGTAGAGGAGTACGAGGGTTCACTGGTTCGCTGCGGTGTGAGGCTGCCGTCGCCGCAGAATAACAGAGGGTGTGGGTGAGTAGAGGGATGGCCTGGCCAGCGGTGGGAGTAGTAGGGGGCGGTGAGGCCTCCGCCGCATCGCAGCCGGCCATGGGAGGCAGGAGCACGAGGCACGACCGACGCTGGTTTGGGCGGCTGGAGCAAGAAGACCAGAGGTTGAAGAAGCACTACGGCCGTTGGATGGACATCGTATGGTCACTGGAGTTAGAATCGTGCATATTGACTAAGTTGACAAAGCCCTCCGTCTCCGTCAACTTAGTAGGCCCACAAGTCAGCCTGCCACTATACTGGGTCCCAGCTAACAGGGGGAGTATTCATTTTTTTGTGCGTAATAAGGAGGCACTTCCTTGCATGCGAAGATATAGCTGGTGGGTCCGAGCTGTCAGCGGCGGTAACGTTTTTTTCACGAAATACAGAGGCCCTTTCGGTGGGTCCCTCATGTCAGGTGGAGGAATCATTATTTTGCGCGTAATAAGGAGGCATTTCCTTGCGTGCGGCCGTGGACCCAGCTGTCGGCCTCTCCACGTACAGTCCACTTCAGATGCATGTCGGTCGTTGACCACGTTGACCAGGCCGCGCCGAGAGCACCAGGGCGGTGGACGACGGCGAGGCCTAGGAAGGGAACGACACGGAGGCAGGGAAGACTCGGCAGTTGTTTCCCACGCGGAGGGGAGTACGACTATACAAGGGTTTACTGGTTCGTCTGCCGTCGCCGGAGAATAACAGCAGGTGTGGGTGAGTAGAGGGATGGCTAGGCCAGCGATGGGAGTACGGTGGGGCGGTGAGGCCTGTGCGGCAGCAGAGCCAGCCGCGGGGAGGAGGGAGCAGGCAGTCTCGCCGGCGCTTGTTTGAGCGGCTGGAGCAGGAAGAGCAGAGATTGAAGAAGCACGACGGCCGTTGGATGGCCATCCAACAGTCACTGCTTGTGCGTCAACCTTTTTTAGGAAAGCCTCAAATTTGTGGAAAACAACATACAGCCCATCTGCCATTATTTCTAATAATTTACAGCTCATTTGCTAATTATTAAGGGTTTTTTTGGAGCCCATATTCTTTTTGTTAGCATTACAGCCCATATTGTGGCCACGGTTAAAAAATTATACGAAATTTTGCATATTTCGGTGTGGTCCGAACTGTTTCTAATCCCGAAATTTCGACTCACATTCAAACTAATTTTAAAAATAAATGAATATCAATATAAAATCCAACAAATTCTCTACGCATAAAAATTAATGTAACTTAAAATCTCGAATGAAAAAAAAGATATTTGAAACTAATTGCCGGTTCGATGTGTTTTAAAAATGTACAACCCATTTCTCATTACTGATGGGCCATTTTCTCGGCCAGCCGAATGAAATCTCTCCTCGTCTTGAAAGATTTGCAGCCCAACAGGCCTGACAAAGCGACTTACTTGGCAAATCATAAAAAAACTGGGCTGTGGCCGTGGACCCAGCTGTCAGCCTCTCCACGTACAGTACTCTTCCGATGGAATGTCGTTGACCATGTTGACCACGCCGCGCCGAGAGCACCAAGGCGGTGGACGACGGCGAGGCCTAGGAAGGGGACGACGCGGAGCCAGGGAAGACGCGGCAGTGGATGCCCACGCGGAGAGGAGTACGAGGGTTCACTGGTTCGGCTGCGGTGTGAGGCTGCCGTCGCCGCAGGGCCTGGCTAGCGGTGGGAGTAGTAGGGGGCGATGAGGCCTCAACGACAGCACAGCCGGCCACTGGAGGCAGGAGCAGGCGGTCTCCCCGGCGCTGGTTTGGGCGGCTGGTGCAAGAAGAGCAGCGATTGAAGAAGCAGCAGGACCGTTCGATTAAAATCCAACGGCTACTGCTGCTAGAATCGTTTGTTGACTAAGTTGACAAGCCCTGCGTACGCGTCAACTTAGTAGGCCCACAGGTCAGCCTCCCAACCGGTGCGCCCCAGATGTCAGTGGGAGGAATCATTTTTTTTCGCGTAATAAGGAGGCAGTTGATTGCGTGCGGCCAGGCCAGCGGAGGGAGTAGGGTGGGCCGGGGAAGCCTGCGCGTCATCACAGTGGGCCACAAGAGGAGGGAGCAAGCAGTCCCGCCGGCGCTAGTTTAGGCGGCTGGAGCAGGAAGATCAGAGATTGAAGAAGCACGTCGGCCGTTGGATGGACATCCAACAGTCACTGCTGCTAGAATCGTGTGTTCACTGACAAAGCCTTGCGTAAACAAGTCAGCCTCGAAATCTGTGGCGTGTACAGCCCATTTGCTATTAATTTTTATAATTTTTACTCATTTCTAATTCATATGGAATTTATTGCAGCCCGTTTTCCATTTTTAGAATTGCTGGCCATTTTCTGGTCAGTACCAGGGTAAAAAAATTAACTAAATATGTGGGAAATTTTGAAAATTCGCAAATTTTTGCTGGGGAACGAAATATTCTTAATCCAAAAATTAATAGCCATACTAAAAAAAATTTAAAAATAAATTAGTACTATGTCATGTTAAATCCAATGAAATACATATAAGATATCAGTCAAGAACAAAAACAAAAAAAGAAACTTATATCCCATTTGCTATAATTTTTTTTGGAATTTTCAACCCCTTTTGATATTACTTTTAACAGACATTGACCATACTCTTAAGCCAGGCCGGAATGCATCCCTCCTCGTCTTGAAAGATTTGCAGCCCAGTAATTCGGAGAAAACAAATAGGCCTAGCTTGGGCATTCTTCAAAAAGAAATACTGGGCTACCTATTTTCCCAAAGAACTGGTGCATGAGCATTTAGCTTTATTTATTTATTTACTTACTTATTTATGTTTAGGGGACCATGAGCATGTACCTGGGCCGGATTCATGTGAGAGCCTCCCTTCCAGTTAATTATGGGCTTCTCTATTGGGCCTTCATCAGTGGGCTGCATGTTATCAACAAGTGGAAAATGTGTTCCGTACGAAAAATAGTATGCGCTACGTACGGTACGGGGCACTAAAGGATCGAACCGTGCAACGACTTCCAAAACATTGTGTTTGTCGTTCTAACAACACATTTATTCAACCAACAGACAAAATATACTACTGATTGTACATTGAAAACAACAGCAGCAGCAACCAGGGCTGGGGGTGCAACAGAAGCAGTAAGCAGGCCAGAAGAGTGAAGACGCAGCTCTCTCTTCCAAACCAAACATCAGTCATCATTACAAAAGGGCTACCAAAAAAGAACAAGTGTATGCATCAAACTAAATAAAGATCCTACTACACCAAGTGTACGCATCTAACTAACTGGCTCAGTTAGACGTTACTATTTATTAAGCTGTGGAGATTGGCTGACGGCTTGAACCAGATGGGTGCCTGACGGGGGAAACTCCAGCCAGCGGGTCGAAGTCTGATACTTGCGACCCTCTCTCCTACTTTGGGCTGCAGAGCGTGGCGGCACATATCAGGGTATGGTGGATGCAGAGATGCATGGTACGCTGTGTACACACAATTTTGCCTGATGAACGAAACCGCGCTGCCATCATGATCCTTGCCGTTGGTTATCTCTTGGTTAATCGGATAATTCAGTTTGACAAACAGAGAGCGTGTACCAAGGCTACTTACCAGCCTCCAGTCAAAAATTCCTAAAGGCCCAGAGAAGCTGGGATCCTGCTCAAAGACCTTGCAGTGACTGTGATTGTATTCCGCGAAACAACACGTCCGGTACGTGCGAACGATCATCAATCTTTCACTATCGTCTGATCGAGCCAGGAACCACCTGCAACTGCCATGCCGCTTTTCTTTGAAAGGTTATGGGATTAGGAAGGGTAGGGACACCAGGCGGCCTACAACATCATATCAAGTTGGAGTCAAATAAAAAAGGGCTCTTGATTTAGTCAATCTTAAGAACAACATGTTATGAGCATGAATATTTTTTCAGAAAATGTTGACAGTAATATAAGCAAGCCATCATGATATCATAGGAAAGTACTCCCTCTGTCCCATAATATAAGAACGTTTTTCAAGCTATGTAAGCTTGAAAAACATTCTTATATTATGGGACGGAGGGAGTAACATACTGCTGTAACATCCGTTTGTAGCGATGACTGGAGTAGGCCAGCAATACGTCTAGCCATAGAAGGAGTCGACAGCGTAAATGAAGCCCTTGTGTTCAATGGCATCAGAGAACCATGGAGGATGTATGATCCTCCGATGGACGTGCAGATTTATCCACTTAACGCAGTGACCTGTCAGATAGGCGAGACCGCGGTTGAAGAACGCAATTAGCCTGAAGTCTTTATAATTCGCAGATCTTGTGGGCACTTGGCAGATTACAACCTTGAGCAAATCAAACTTGGTATCATGTTGGCTACTGTAAGATTCCAAGTATTCTGGGCCGCGGTGCCAAAGCAGTGCAGTGCTAATCGAAGGAAGGGGGATCAATCGCCGGGTGTAGACCTCCACGAGCATCCAGCTGCCGCGACCGTCGACGAGCACCATCCAAGATGTGTTCATGCCGACCCAGTACATACTGTTAATGTAGTTGAGGCTGACGGGGATCGGATCGCAGTCAAGGGGGTTGATGCTCGCCACCCTATGATCGTTATGCTGCGTGACATGCCGTTTCTGAAGATCAGGCGGCATCAGCAAGCAAGGAGCTGGCTCAAAAGGCTCCGGCCTGAGGGCTTTGAGTAAACGGTACAGCCCCAACGAGCATGCGGCGAGCGGCATGGTACTGAGATTGTCCACACGCGAAACAATGAGCTTGATTACCTCTGTGGGGAGCGAATTCCAGCCACTCTTTCGGCGGACGCTGCTCGGTTCTACCATTGTTAGTGCTTGGGTTTCGGACGAGGGGGGAGGCGCCTTAGCGGGGATGGAAGATTGGACGAGATTATGTGCGGACAAAGATGGAGAAGCAAATATGTGCTGCGGGAAGTGGACAGGTGATGATGGCTACAACACGCTGCTTGACTTACGAGACACATACCAGCAGCGTAGGGTCATGTCGATGCCAGACAACTTGATTGAGTGATCACAGTACTGGTACTCCCTATAGTGCTATGCCCTAACTTGCTTGAGTAGAGTAGTAGAGTAGGACTCTGCTCTACTACTAGCACCGGAGGAGTAGTATATTCTAATCTAAAATAGTTACAAACTTCAATGCCCGAGCATGGAACGACTACGAACCATGCTCAAAGACCGTGTACGTGGTGTTTGGACATGGGCGACAACCTCAACGCCAACGGTGCTGCTCCCATTGCACTGTATGTGTTTCTGTCCTTCCTGTTCGAAATCGTGGTAGAATTCATGTTTCTACTCTGTATCCTACTACTATGCTAGTCCACATGATTAGTTTCATCTCTGTTATAGCCGTCATGATTTATTTTGTGCTTATTCGGATTAAATCTCGTAGTAACTTGCTCATATATTCAACTGGCGCAACGTCCCCTACAGCCACTCCCGTTTCATGGACGGCCTGGTCGATGCCTCCAAGGAGCCCTTCGTCCACTACTATGAGTGCCCGATGCCATTTTGTGGCTCGCCGGCGGACATGGTGCATCACCTCACGGATGCGTGCAGTGGTCACTGCTGACCCTTGGCGGAGAACATCAAGTACGAGACGTGCTACCCGTTCACCATGCCGGAGTCGCTGGAGGATCACCGCCGCCTGCTAGTCTCGGAGGAGGACGATAGCGTCTTCCTCTTGATCGTGGGCACCGGCGAGGCCCGCGCAGGCCGCCGCCCCGTCTCTGTAATGTGCGTCAGGGGCGACGCCGCTGACGCTGACACTGACACGAGGCCGATGTACGGGTGCGTGGTCAGTGTTACTACCCCTCTGGGTCGCGTGGGCGGCGACACCGGCCTCATCGAACGGACTTGGACTCTGGGGAGCTGGGACTATCCCGCCAATGTGGACTTGGAAAACCCATGGCATCCTTCACCCGCCGACGCGGTGCACGGGGACTCCAAGGAGGTTCACCTGGACATACGCATTATCAAGTTAAATGTTGATCATTAGTTTTCGCTCAATGTAATCCGATGTCTAAGCATGTGGAGACTTCCATGCAGGATCTTGCTCTATTGGAGTATCGTGCATGAATAAAAGTGTATCCGTTTATGGTTTAGTCTAGAATCTTCCATGTATGAATTTTTACTACAGTACTGGTGAAAGACTTACGATGAACCATTTCTTACATCTCCTCTGCCCACTTGCAAGTCATCCTGATTTAATCCCTCCGTCTAGGTGTATAAGGGCATGGTTAATATTACTTAATAGTATAGCCAACTGTTGACTATAAGAAAGTGTCATGTCATCTGTAGCCAACATGTATAACAATCGATACTCAAAAACTAATTCTTAAAGATCATTTCTTGCAAAGCACAATAAGTGTTATTTCTTCACAAGTTTTGGATGCAAGTTGAACAGTTGAACGCTTTTGTTTGCAAAAGATACATTTTTATCTATTTCACCCGGATGTTTGTGAGCTCTAGAGATGAAATAATATCCGAAGAAACCTATCGATACCCGTTACACATGAGATGACCCCCACATCCTTTGTCAAAATAAACAACTCCCCGATCAATGCATTCCACTCTTCGGTGCAACGCACGGGCACCTTACTACTATAGATTAGTACGACCAAAAATTGAACTAACATTATATATAGTACGATAAATGCTGATGCATGTCACCTAAAATTATATCATTCAAAACTATGTTCAAATACGAATCCAACGATATAGTTTTGTTGACATGCACTAACGTTTTGTCAGTTAAATCTTCAGTCAAATTCAATGGGGGACTAATAAACCACGACCAATGTAGTACAAGTGTAGAGGGCGGCGCTGCACGGGAGTCTCACCTCTCACCCCGCTCGTGGCGCAGCAGTAAAGCCGTCATATCACAAAACCCAACCACTCCCAGTAATAAGTGGCCCGGTAAAATAAATGGACAAGCAACCATCACATCCCTCCGTCTTTTTTGCATTTCATCTCTCTGCATTTACTTTCTCCGGTTCATCTCGCACACTCGATCCCTAGCTACTACTCCTAGGGCCAGTTCTTTTGGCGGCTTCCCCAGCTTTTCTCACAAGACTAGTCACAGTGGAGAGTAACAATAAGGCGCCTCACTCATTTATTTGGGCTTCTAAACTACTACTCCGTCCTGGTTTATTCCTCACCATTGTAATTTGTGCTAAATTTTGACCAAAGATTTAACTGGTTTATTCCTCACCATTGTAATCCCTCCGTCTAGGTGTGTAAGTCATCTTACGAAAACCAAATAATCCCAAAACACTTAGGCGCGGTGCATTAACTTCTACTCCGTACCTCGTTTCTTGTTTCTTGACATATCAACCAATAAGAGATAAAGAGTGTGCATGCTTTTAATGACTTGAGATATCAAACACGACATGCAGTGGTTAGTTCATTGCATGCAATACTATTAATTAGCAAATAAACATTAACGTTTCTCGTTTTCTCCTCCTCCTTGGTCACGGTGCACAGCCTAAGATGACTTACTCACCTAGACGGATGGAGTAGTGCATGTGACATGAACTAACATTTCATTAGTTAAATTTATGATCAAAATTTGACACAGATTACAATGGGGACCAATAAACCAGGACGGAGGTAGTAGTTATGGGATTAATAATCTAGAAGCCTAAAAGAACTGGCCCCTGGTACTCCTACTAGTAGTAGTACTCAAGTTGGAATTCCAATTGCACGACACAACTTGTTAGGCAAAAAATTCGATACAGGGTGTTGGAAGCGGTTTGGGAATTTGCATGCCTTTCCAACCAATGAGATACTCCGTACAAAGTACGACAGAGAAATAACCACAGAGAAGGAAGCTAAAAGTAAACAATCAAACGAGCATTTTTGCATTTGTTTTGCATTGAATCGTTTCACAAGCTTGACTAGTGCTGTTTTTCTACTTTTACAAAAACCGCATCGTAATGTTAAAACATGCATTTGCACGTAGATAAGTAATAGTAGTACTCCCTCTGTATAGGTGTATAATTCTTCCCTCCTTCTTGGTCACGGTGCACAACCAAAGATGACTTATTGACCTGGACGGAGGGAGTAGCACAGTCTGCAAGCATATATCGAGAGAGACGTGTAGTGCGATAGTATATAGTAAAGTTTGTGCTATATGCATGTACTTGCAAAATGCGTATGAATACACAAGGTTTCCAAACTTTCCCTTTTACATACTTAATTAAGGACGCTAAAAATTCCTGAACGTTCGGGATTTATCATTTGCGTCCCAAAACTAATGGAATCGCCTTACGAAACAAAAATTATACTCCTCCTAAAAGCCACGGCGCTCGCAGGAGCGCTTGTGGCGCGCCACGAGTGCCCTGGTGCGCGGCCATTTCCCAGCGCGCCGACACAACGCCTCTTCCTCAGCCTCGCAACTCGCGAGGTGCTGATTGGCGGCTTGCCGGCGGGCGAGCGCGATCTCACCAGTGTGGTGATCCGGCGCCAACAGGTACTCCTCCTCGCTGGAAGCGTGCACCCGGTCCACGTACCGCCAAGCGTAGATGAGGCACTTGGGCCCGACTGCACTCAGGGCGTCGGCACGGGCGTCCTCCGCCACCCTCACAGCCCTCGCACGAGCCTTCTGCCAAAGAGCCAATTGCCTGACTCTCTCGGACGTGACATAGGCCTCCCAGGCAGATTGTTCCGCGGTGCGCTTCTCTTCCTCGGCCTTCTTCTCCGCCTCTATTTTGGCGCGCTCTGCTGGAGGCAAAGCCTCCCACAAGGCGACATCCATTTCTTTCCAAAGCTCCTCAAGGCTGGGGGCTCGGTGGGCGGCGCGGCGTTCTCCTCGTAGCGGGGAGCCGACGCGTCCTCCGGCGCGCGTGCTGGCGAGATTGGGAACGCCGAGGCGTCCACCTCTACGCGTCACGGCGAGGAGCGGAACGCCAACGCGTCCTCCTCGACTAGTGGCGGCGAGGAACGGAACGGCGACACGTCGTGTCGCGGCGAGGAGCGTAACACCGACGCGTCCTCCTCGACTAGTGGCGGCGAGGAACAAAACGGCGACGCGTCGCGTAGCGGCGAGGAGCGGAACACCGACGCGTCCTCCTCGACTAGTGGCGGCGAGGAACGGAACGGCGACGCGTGACCGTCCGCGCAGTGCAACGAGGGGCTCCTAGGGCTTGGGAAGGCCGATGCCATGGTGGTCGACGTGAGAGGGAGGGGGAGGAGATAGCGATGAACGTGAATGTGAGGGGGAGGAGATAGCGATGTCGTGGGAGGCACAGTATTTATAGCGAGCAATGGCACACCTACATAAGATATGTACTGAGCTGCGCTGACTTAACTGCGGGTCCAGTTGCGTCACTAACATGTGGGCCAGACCCCTGTTGGGCCCATATGTCAGTGACCCAATGCACCTGCGGTTAAGTAACAGCTACGTGGGCATATTTGTTGGAGTAAATTACGGGGGAGCGAAGGGGTGGAAATATTGCTGGTCACAACGGATTGGACGAGCGTGGGGGGAGGAGAGTCATGCATGCAGATTTTTTCACACGGGGTGGAGTGGTGGGACCATCGGAGGGAGAAGGAGAGTTTGGCAGGCATATTGTTTCCACACATGGAGAGGAAAAGATTTGGAGACGAACGGGCTTCCTGCAGGTATGGGGAACGGTGCATAATAAGTCATCTTGCATGCCGGGCTAGGTATAGTCTCAAGTCATTAAAAACATACACGCCCCACACATGTTCATATTTCAAGGTGCACTAAATTATTGCATGCGATGATTAAGGCTGGCCATAATGGTGGTATCTTAGCTGGTATCATGCACACGGGAATAGCAAACATGCTGATGTGGCAAAGAATTAAAGAAGAGAGGGGGGTTAGAGTAACTAGTGTTCATGCATGCATTGGTAAACACATTTTTTTGTGAAGAACGACAACACTAGTTGAGTACTTTTGCAGACTTCAAAAACTATTCCACCGCCTCTACTATCTTGCTAAGAGTAGGTGAAATTTTTGAATCGAGCCCTTTAAACTAGAAGGGAGGTAGTGGTACTCTAAGGCTAGTCATAGTGGGGAGTAACTTAGACTAGTAACATGCATATGTTACTAGTCTATGTTACTACCTCTATAGTGCATAGTATCATAGATTAGTATCATAGGTGGTCTCATTTATTGCCATGCATGACACATAGTAGCATCACATTTATTATGTTACGGTATCTACCTATGTTACTATAACCATCTCTCTCTTCTTTAATTGCCTACCACATTAGCATGTTTGCGAGTCCCAAGTGCATGATACTACTTATGTTACCCCCACTATGGCCAGCCTAATAGCTAACCTTGTTGTGATGACAAGATAGGACATGGCACGCACCTGGACGGAGGAACTAGTCTGCATTGTGCATTTAAGTTTTGTCTGAAGTCAATGCACCTCTACTTTCACCAGACTTATAGAAAAATGTGTCAATATTCACAATGTCAAATCAATATTTTTACACTCATTATAAAACGTAGTTCTTATACTCATTATAATCAGTATTGTAGATATTGATATTTTTAGTATAAATTTGGTCGTGGGATTTCATTGATGCCTGTCAAAGCGTGGAGGAAGCGGAGCTTAGGGCTTGCATTGCCGGTCTCTACATAGGTATTTCTCTTCATAATCCTGTAATTTTAGAGACTGATTGCGCTTTTGTGGTAGCGTCTCTTGCATCGGGGGACTATGACAGGTCTGCTATGCGTGACCTGAAGATGAAAGCGTTGAACATCTCAAAGTTGATCAACAATCTTCAATTGTCAAAGATTAGCCGTTCGGCCAATAAGGTGGCACACTTAATCGCTAAGTATAGCTTTGACAATAGATTAGATGGTATTCTTGTAAATAACGTACCGCCCTATGTGGTGAATATTGTATCGAATGAGTGTACTGGTGTGGCTGGTTAATTAATATAAGGTGGTGTTAAAAAAAGAGTATAAATTTGTTCAAACACTTTGCAAACGGTTGACGGGAGTAAAAGGGACCAGAGGGAGTATCATGCATGCGGAGTAGGCAAAAAAATTGCTTGTCTAAAAAAAGGCAAAAAAAATTGCTCATTTATAGCCGGTCGAAGTCTCAACGGGCGCGACCGCGCGAGGGAGGCGAAGGTCGTGGGAGGCGCGACGTTTGACGGAATTAAGTGAAGTTACATCCACGCGCCGACATGGCGTGCGAACAGGCAGAAGCTATACCGTCAGGCCTACGATATGGGTCTAGTAGACATGACATCTAGTGGGTCCCGCATAGTTCTCGAGAACTCTTTGGGGGCTTGCAGCCGTTTATCCACCGGGCAAGCCAGCAACCCCACGCCGTTCGCACGCCCTACTCGTCCCCGTCTTCTACCTTACAACAGTTCGCTCCCAGTCGTCCCGTCCTTTCACATTAGTTCGCTCCCAGTTTTTTTTGCGGGGTACAACAGTTCAACTTCTCCTAACCCTCCTCCAAAATCCATGGTCTCCCAAATCTCCATGGTCGCTGCTGAGTACCAGGTTAGAGCCATCACCGGCGATCAGTTCATCGTCATCTACACACGTGGATCCGAGACGGTGAAAGCATGTCTTGCTCGCTTCCTACGCATGTTCAACAGTTGAACGGATGAGTGGGTCGCTGGGCTAGATGTTGAGTACACTACAGTCCTGGGACGAGAGAAGGATCTAAAGGACGAAGAGAGGAAGAAGCCCACCGTAATCCAGGTTTGCGTACATAACGTTTGCTTGGTCTACCACATATGCCATGCCGATGTTGAGTGCCAGGATTTTAAGAACTTCCTCAAGGACAAAAGAGTGAAATTCATTACTGTAGGCTTTAAGAACGACAGGGATGTCATGCGTTGGATAGGACTCATTGTAGGCCAGCCCTTCGCTCTCCAGAAGGCAAGCCTGGTGTCCTCCTCTCAACCTTCAATGCTCACCCTGGCAGCAGCCATGATTGATCCTTCGTACGCTAAACTGAAGAAACCTCACCACGAGTTTCATCATGCATGGGAGTCGAAGAAATTAGATGAAGATCACATCCTGTACGCAACAATGGATGCCTACCTTTGTTTAAATATCTACAAGGGTTGGATGAAGAAGCAGAGCCCAGTGTCCGGTTCAAGCAAAGAAGCGTCGGCGAAGAGGAAGAGGAAGAGGGACGAGGAGGAAGTCGAGGACGTGGACTCGGACTCCGAGTAGGTGGCAGTGCCGTCGCTCATGCTGGTTCTACTGCAGTGTCAAGCGTACTAGTTGCTTAGTTTATTTTCAAGGGTGTGTTGTGCTAAGGCCCCAACAGAACTATGTTTATGTTCTTTCTTGTTATTTGAACTCTTTAGTACGTACAGTAGTACTAGTACTATGTCTTACTACTGTTCTTCTTGAAGTGGTACTACTACTCGTATCTTCGTGTTCCTACTGTACTTAATACGTTCATACTAGTAGTATAATTTGGGTCAGTCGATTTGTGAAACAAGTTCAACGAAGCGAAGGAAGAAGACGGCAGAAGAGGTGGAAGAAGCCCTTCTAGCCAGCCATGTTGCATCAAACGGCTCACATGAGTCGACTGACCCAAATTGCTCCTTCAGATTGTAGGATCCACGTGGCATTCAAGGTCTTGAAGGTAGATTCCGCGTCCGCACCCGGTTTGCGGGCTCGACGCGCGCGCGACCAGCCACCATGCGCGCCTCCTCCGCGCGGGCGGAGACGACAATGACATGCTAGTTCCTCCTCGCCGGCGTGCTGGAGCACGCGCTCGTCCTCCTCTTCGTACGCTATGTGCATAGACGCGGCTCCACCAGCTGCTCGCGTGCTTGGCAGCGCGGTGGCATCGCGAGGAGGGACTGCAGACGACGTGAGCGGGCGAGTCTTCGGCTTCATGGCACAGGGATGGCGGCGACACGGCGGTGATGGGCGAGAAATTGTTGGCCGGAGCAGGCGAGCGCTGGCATGCGCAACGGCGGCGGCATATTGACGAGTGCGTGTGTGGGAGCTTACTTTAGTTTTATATATAAGGTTGGTCAAACTTAAAAGAAAACCGTACTAGTACACGTAAACATTAGACTTAGGCAGCGCTTTTATTAGTTAGTACCACAGCCACGATACGGAATCCTGTGCAAGCGCGTGAACCGCGGCCGCGCGGTCGATCGAACGGTGCGTCACCGTGTCGCGCTCGAAGGACATCCACCGAATCTTTTTGTGTGTGTGAAAACAATCCTCGAATATTACTCAACTTTTTTTTCCTATGAAAGTTCTTGACGCTGCAATATTTCCATATATTTGGATTTAGCTCCAGTTCGTGTTTATTTGGATTTGGACGTTTTAGGTGCGCCCTAGTTTTTTTTAATACTGATTTTGTGTGTGTGACTGAGAGAGAACGTGTGTATGTGTCCATATGTGTGTTGTGGCGGAAGGGCAATGTGGAGACGGTGTGCGTGTGATACAGACATAGAGAGGTGTGAATGTGCAAATGATCATGCATGAGTGAGACATAGACAGATGCCGATACATTGTGTATACATGAGAGAACGGTCTTCTAGTTTACTTGTGTGTGTGTGTGTGTGTGCGTGCGAGAGAGAGAGAGAGAGAGAGAGAGAGAGAGAGAGAGAGGAGCATCCGTAACACAACAACCATCTCTCTCGATTCGTCCGTCCCTCGCACGGTCGCATGCAACACATGCATCAACGCGCACATTTTGACACCCTCACCCGGCCCCTGCCCACCTCAAGGCCCGCACAATCTCTTCGTGAATACCCATTTCTCTCCTTAGGTTTGTTTTCTCTCAATATCTCACTCACTCACACACACACACACACACACAGAGACACACGCAGCACAACACACACACACACACACACTCCCCCGAGCACACAATTCTTCCCCATCCAAGGTTATACGGCGACCACTCTCGCTTGTGCTTCTTTGCACCCCAACATGCACAACACCTCAATCTTCAAAGAGGGCATCGAGCAGATCGAAGACGGCGACCACACTGCGCTAGAGAATGCGGGGTCATTTGGAAGCAGGGTGATGTGACGACGGCTGATTGACTCCTCCCCCCACCCTCTCTCTTTCTTGCACAAAATTACCAATCCCTCTCTCCCCCGCACAAAATTGTCAATCCCTCAACCCACGAGATCCTTCCCCTCTCGTCCATGTTTTTCTAGGTCTCTCATCAAACATGTTGTCTCTTCTCCTTCCACGTATACAGAATCCAGATGCACACACATCTCATGTATATTACATGTATCCATCTTTCTCACAGACCTAAGTTCTTCCTCTCTCTTTCTCTCTCTCTATCTCTCTCTCTGTCTCGTTAGGTTTGTCTCCTACTCTCTCGTCCACATACATACAATCTTTCCCGCCCTATCTGCTCCATCTTCAAAAGCTCTCTCTGCACGTTTCATTCACACATTGGGATATGTCAAAATGTTGCTTCTATAATGGCTGATGTGGAGTTATGGTTGTTTTTGTTGCATCCTACAAAGTAATAACTATGAAATGCATTTAGATTCTCATTTGACTGGGATTATGTGAGTTTGAGCATGTTGTGAAGTACTATAGACCTTGTATACATCTTGGGATTCGACAATGATTGTAACTATTGAATTGTATAGACCATTACATTCGAAGTCAATAGCCTAATATATTTATTTTACAATTTCAACAAATGATTAGTTCACTACAAACTAAGAAAACAAATGTGTACTCCCTCCATTTTTATTTAAGTCCGCGTATTAGCATTGGTCAAAGTCAAGTTTTGTAAACTCTCAGAAAGCTTATAAAAAAATATTAACATATACAATAACAAATAAATACCATTAGATTCATTATTGAATGTACTTTCACATCATACATATTTGTTATGGTAAATGTTTATATTTTTCTATAAACTTGGTCAAACTTTAGGAAGTTTGACTTCGGTCAAACCTAATATGCAGAGTTTACTACTACTACTCGCTAGTTGCTTAGCCGAATCACTCAACACGCCACACGGGGAGTCCAGTGTCACAAAATTTTGAGGTCGGCGGGAAAATCTCCCGCGACCCTGATTCGAGCAGTGGGAAGTTACCATCATAGCCTTCGGAACAGGCCTACGGATGACGCTTGGTAGGGGGCTGTTTTCATAACTTCAGGTTCACCCTACCCAGCCAACCCCACCCCGGCACCCAGAGTAGTACACCTGAATACTCCCCATTTTCTATCCCCACCGCAAAATAGACTTCTCCACGACACCGCAGCCTTCGTGCTCCTCCCCTTTACATCAGCGCACTCGTCCACCGCAGCGCATCTGCCTCATCGACGACCTCGTACGCTGCACTGGAGCCGGTCCACCGTCATTGTCGTACACGGAGCCTCTTCCCCGGCATCGTCTTCCACGGTCTCGGATCTGCTTCCCGGAAGCCGACGCCAAGCGCAGAAGTACCACCGTCGTGGACAATGAACTGACTCCCGTTACCGACCATGACTCACAGAGGCCGCCGCGACCATCGTTCTCCTCCTCGATTGGTAATGTGTGTATTGAATCACTTAGGAGTACATGTGCAGTTCCAATTTTGTTCATACCTACCCTTCAAATTTCCTGGGTGCTATTGTTCCCGTAAAAGTAATTGGTTATAGCTTCCATTGTCCAACAGAATATCAGCTTGTAATTGTGCATCGCTCCTGTATCGCGCTAGTAGATAAGAGAGTAGAGATAGCAGAGACGTCGGGAAAGGATCGCGCGCGCGCGGGGAAAAGCGGCCGGGCGTGCGCTAGTTTTGGCGCGTGGCGTCCGGCGTGCTTTATAAAATCCAACGCCCTCCCACCGCTCTGTGCCTTGCCACCGCTCTCTCCCCGCTCTGTGCCTCGCCACCGCTCTCTCCCCGCTCCTTTTTGCCTCGTCGCTGCGTCGCCGAGAAACTTGGGGATACCGCGGCGTTCGCGCGCGCCCCTCCGGCGGCTTCTCCGCGAGATCCGGTTCTACGGTATGCGCCTCGGCCTCGGCAATTTCGACACCGGCAACGAGGCCGCCCGCGCGTACGACGCGGCGGTGTGGCGCCTCCGGTGGCCTCATAGAACATTGAACTTCCCCAACGTGCCGACGCGGGAGCGGGCGCAGGAGCTCGCGCCTCTGCCGCGGCTTAGGGCATTGTGGCGCCACCACTTCCCGCAGGACATCATCAACGAGCGCGAGTTCTACGCGCAAAGGAGGGCAGAGAGGGATAAGAGGAGGGCGGAGCGAGCCGCCTATCGCGAGGACAAGCGTAGGCGAAAAGCGGACGCTCAATTCAACATGAGGCTAGGAGCAGCGTCGCCCTGGGAATCCGATGATGATCGGTATCTTCACGCCTACAGTCAGACGTCGGAGGAGGACATCACCGAGGAGGAGTCGGACGACGAGGAGTAGTTGAATTATCTTTTTTTTATCTATCTATGCTGAGAACTATCCTCTACTCTCTAGTATCTACTTCTCGATCTCAGCACTGTAAACGCTTTTTTAAAGCGCCGCGCGTTGCGATTCTGTTGGAGATGCTCTAACATGGCAGACGAGTGCTTTAATGTTGCCCACAAGATGCGCGAGTATTACTACTAGTATATTTTTCTTGCCATGTTGAGATTTTAAAACCACGAGTGCGAACATGCAGAGGAGCAATGAAGACCAAACACGGGATATTCGGGACATCTTCAAGGAGCGTGGCAAGTTAAAGAGGAGCTGCACCGAACCTGTAAAACGAGCTTTGTTAAGTAACACCCTTTCAATTACTTTCGTGTAGCCTCGTGTTCTTCGATGTGTATATGTTGTAGTTTCTGTTTCTCTTAAGCGTGGTGTTCTTCGATGTGTAATAAGAAAAGTCTTAATCGTCCTAATGCTTTCGTTTTTAGCTTGATGTAGGAAGTGGGTGTTCTCACCTTGTAGTCTGTTTTTATTTTATTTTTCCTTTTGAATTCACTTCTCCGAGTTCTGTTTATCTGGCTTCTACTAAATGGATCTAGGTTGCTCTGAGTATTGATCTAAAAAAGAAGTAACTTCATGTCAGGATGCAGTTCCTGCGAGGAGGGAAGTATGGTCAACCTCGAGATCATGTTTCCAAAATGAGGCTGGATTACACACAAGGTGCCAGTTCCCTAATGATGCTGGATTAGACACAAGGTGCAAATTCCCAGATGATGCTGGATTACACACAAGCCAGGTGGAGTCGTCAGCTGTTCGTGTCCTCATGGCATTAGTAAAGGCTGAAAGAAAGCGTGCAACAGCCCTTGAGAATGTAGCTGAGTTCCTGAAGAAGCGAAAAGAGCAATCAGATGCTCTCTTCACCCAAGCCAAAGAAGAGATGGAAGAAGCCAGAAATAAGCTAGCAGAGACAGAGCAGGCTAGGCGTCTCCTGCTATCTAAAACTGTTGTCAATAAAAAATTTCCTTCATAATAGCTAGGTTCAAATGTTTATCCAGTCAGCATGCCTGTTGTGATGTCCGTGCATCTACTGATGTGGCACAAAATGTTTTTTTCGGGTCATGTAATAACAGCAATTACTTTCCAAACAATAACAGACGAAGCATTGGACATGGTATAGTTCACGTGCAAGCCCGACATTCCAAGTTCAACTTCCACATCAAACTCATGTTCATAGATATCTGCACATTCATACATAATGTCCACAACCATGATTCACTTCAAAGCCAAAAAAAATGTGAGGAGAGTTATAAATAAAGAAAATCCTCTACTAGTTCCTGCTACCAGTGCGAGCACAACAAGTCAAGACCATGCGTAAATTAATTATATTTTAGTCATTTTTTGTGTTCTAAAATGCCTGCCAGCTCGCGGAAGGACGTGTTGCCGGCACACGTGCGGATTCAATGAAGGCAGGCGGGGTAGTCTTAAGCTGGTTGCACGCGGCGAGGAGGTGTGCTCAGCCGGGCCTGCAGCGAGTGCGGCCCTCTTGGCCGGCGCGCCGGTTCAATGCCTGCGCTATGAGAGGTCGCGTCCGTGTCAGAGCAATCACTCCCTCCAGTCCTTTTTTGTTTGGGTATAACAAAATCTCGTTTTCCATTCAAATTTTACAAGTAAAATTCATGGACAAACTTTGACCCAAAGTACGATGGGGACTAGTAAACCAGAATGGAGGTAGTAGTTTTTTTAATCAAAGAAGGGTTTCCCCTTCCGATTTTCATTACTGAAAACCAGCATCTAAATCTAAACCATAGTATTTGCCCTAGAACTACCAAGTTCAACATCTCGCAACATAAACCCATACAACCTCCATCGCCAAAAAAAACATACAACCATATGCCAAGGAGGTACGTAGTACTATGAATTCCATTTTCGCTCCATACCAATCGTTCTAAAAACTACTTACTACTTATAACGCGCCATTGAAAATTGGAACTCTTAACCCCGCTAAAAAACAATATTTTAAACGTGGCTACTCAATCTGTGGCAACTGGCGAGCCACCGCGCTCCAAGTCGTTCACCTGTGGTCCCGACCATTAACTCCTACGGATCAAATTATCACGCGAGCTGACTATTCCTACAAAGGTGCTCCACCACGTACCCGGTACCCGCGAATGCAGCAATCGTGCACCTAGGGTTTTAGGGTTCATTTGTGAACGTCGCCTTTACGTAACACTCATGTGTGCGAGAGAGCGAGAGGCCGACTGCGTGCGTGCGCCTCTTCTCTTCGTATATGTACTCCACCGTTTGTCTGGTGTCCAAAAAATTATAATAACTACTAGCAATGTGCCAATGCGTTGCCACACGATCAAAGTAGATTAATACATATTCACCGATTTGATAGAAAAAAAAGTCTAGTTTTGAAATACGTATATCACTAAAAATATGTTATGTTTCACTCAAAATATATTCCTTTGGCGGTTTTGATGAGATAAGGGAGGAATGTTGTTGGTTTCAAGATTCGAGAAGTGGTATATGTCTAATTTCTACTCTTACTAGCAAGATGCCCGTGCGTTGCACGGAACATCAAGATCTTGTGGGAGAAAAGGATGAACGAGGGAAGGCCTTATCTGCAAATATGGTGAAGAGTGCGGGTAAATTGCCATATTTTCCTTCCTATCCGTCAGATATAAATCGGACGACCTACATTGCAGGATGGCAGGCCCACCATCATCACCAACTCTATTTTTTATCCCTACTCTTATAAAAAGCATTGTCGGTGATGATCGTGTGCCTGCCATCCTGCAATATAGGCCGTCCGATCTATATCTGACGGATAGGAAGGAAACTATGGCAATTTTGCAAAAAGATACCCACACCCCTCTCCACATTTGCAAATAAGGCCTTCCCTCGTTCATCCTTCCCCCCACAAGATAAACTACTCATACAAATGCATCTTGATGTTCCGTGCAACGCATGGGCATCTTGCTAGTTGTTGCAAAAAGCCCATGTGTGTGTGAGAGAGAGGGAGAGTGGAGGAGGACGGAGTGCATGTGTGACAAAGACACAAGGAGTGTGTGTGCGACAGGTATCAGCTTAAAATGAGGCGATAGTGTGTGTGTGCACGATCGAGAGGGCGTGTCTCAAGAAGGGAAGAAAAATCTACATAGATACAAGGAGCGGGAGAGAGACATGTATGCGATGGTGGAAGCACGAGTGTGCGGGTGTATAAACCTATCTAGAGGCTAGCTAGTCGATAAATGTTTGCGAGAGAAATACGAGTCGGGGTGCGAAAGCGAGAGTTTTGTGTGTGTGAGAGAGAGACGGTAGTCAGGAAGGGGAGTGGAAGCAGGAGTTGTGTGTGTGTCTGTGAGAGAGAGAGAGGAGACGGTAGTCGGGGTTGTTTGATCGGTAAACAAATGAATAATGTCAGTCTGGGATGGAGACGAAAAGGAGACCGCAACAAATGTTGTGTCTACAGGAGAGAGAGAGAGTAATTTTAGTGGTATGAGTCATATGTAGAGACATATAGGGTGTGTGAGAGAATCCCATAGAGAGAAAGACAAAGTGAAAGACGAGTGGAGACTGTGTGTGTGGCGGTGAAAAAGAAAGCTTAGGTACCGAGTGATACCAGAGAACAGTAGAGACGTGAGAGATAATGAAAACCGTGTAATGTATAATGATAGGGAGAGTGTGACACTTCTCAAGGGAGACGTCGAGAGACCATGTTTGTGAGGATAGGAGAAACATGAAGTGAGCGTGCGGGTGAGCTGGAGAAAAGAGAGTGATAGCTACCTGAAGGAGCATGCATGCGAGAGAGATGGGCGTGAAAGGAGTGAACAAAAAAGGGATTCAAATATTTGAATTCGAGATGATGATACATGTAATCCATACTCGAACCAAAATTGATCTATCAAACATGCAGACACATATGAATTCACGCACATCTATGTTATTTAATATGTAGATATTACTGATCCATACATTTTAGTAGAACATAATTTGGTTAATTTTTTTTGAATTCAACCTTAAGATTTTGAGATCGTTGTATTTGTAAATCATATTATACATATAAAGGAGCAGAATTCTTTGTTGTGCTTTTGAAAGTATATTAAAAAAATGATGCATATAGAATGTAATTCCAATTGAAAATGGATCCCGCCCGAAAAAAATAGAATACAAACGGGATTCGAATTGAGTTGGCACGGTAAACGTGCACTCTGCAAAATTTGAACGAAGCGGGGAAAGTCGCAGTAACCGCCCGAAACCAAAATCTGCGAGATGGCAATCACTACTGCCTATCTGCTAGATTTCTATAGGTTTCGATAGGGGTAGGTTTGTAATTTCACCCAAACGTGACGTAACCGCCTCTCACCCGGATTCATACACGGTGGGCGCCAAAACACAGTGTGTCCTCGCCGAAATCGACTCCCTCCCCGATTCATATTCATACACGGTGGGCGCCAAAAACAAACTCTCGTCGGCAAATATTCGGTGTATGCGAGATTACCGTCCTATCCCCAACCGACTAATGTTGCTGTGATGTAGAAGAAATTTGAAACGGGGGCTAAGTTTGTAAATTTCCTCGCATTTGAGACAAGCGCGCCCTGAATACATGGTTCCCCCTTCCTCTCTACCTCCCTTTTCCCCATTCGTACTCCGTGGGCGCCAAAACACCCTCTCCACCCCACCCTCCTCCGTCCGCCGCCGTCCGCCACCCCATCCACCGCCGTCCTCCTCCACCATGCCGGAGCTGATACCCCGACGCCGCCGTCCATTACAAGAGATCAACCTCTCTCATCCACGGCTTCGGACCGGGATCCTTGCATCCCGTCCTCTCGCTTCATCCCCGCCGTCGTCCACCTTGCCGGCGCCGCTCCTACGACCGTCTCGTCCACCGCGCCCCGCCACCACTGTCTACCCTCCTAGATCTGCTTCCACGCCGCCGACAGCCATCGCTACCGCAGCACCGTCAAATTCTCAGCAGATGCGTACACAGCGCCGCACCAGAGGCGGTACTCTTTCGTATCTGCTCAACTTATTTATCGCAGCAAGAAAATAGATCGCCACTGCTTTACTCTGATTTCTTGTCTTGGTTGCGAAGTTGCCTTTGTCTGGTTTGCACCTTCAGATCCGCCATGGCAGGCTCAACACTATACTCCCAATGCTTATGGTTTTCCCCTTTTATATTCCACACTAGTTAAATCACAGTAGACTAAATTTCAAAATTGGGTCAGTCGATTTTTCAGAGCTCGCCGGAGTTCGCCGGTGCGATCGAAGGGGCTCGGGTGGTTGTGGGGCCTCACCGAACGAAGAAAACTCGACGCGGGTGGGGGTTGGGGCGGGGGTGGGGGTGGGGGTGGCGGAGGAACACAGGCGGTGGGGGCCGGTGGTCCGGCCGGCGGCCCGTGCGGTGTTCTGTATGGGAAGAATCAGAGACGAGGAAGAAGAAGGGTTAGGAGACGTAGGATCTTCATCCAACCGCCTGAAATGGTCGAGAGACAACTGGGAGTTGCATTCTTAATGCGCTCTGGTTCATCATGTGTGGGCACTGCGCAACCAACATTTTATTATCCAAAATCTGCTTGCTCTTCTTTACCATGTTCCTCTTCCGTTCTTCTTTAATATGTACTCTCTCCGTTCCTAAATACAAGTCTTTGTATAGATTCCACCATGGACTACATATGGAGCAAAATGAGTGAATCTACACTCTAAAATGTATCTGGATACATCTGTATGTGATCCATAGTGAAAATCTCTACCAAGACTTATATTTTGGAATGGAGGGAGTATGATAGTAGTACAGTATGTTCC
This sequence comes from Aegilops tauschii subsp. strangulata, assembly GCF_002575655.3. Lineage (NCBI taxonomy): Eukaryota > Viridiplantae > Streptophyta > Magnoliopsida > Poales > Poaceae > Aegilops > Aegilops tauschii. The sequence goes on from NC_053035.3 coordinate 70,535,824, forward strand.
TTGTACTGAAGATGAGCAGGGACATTTGCAGTGTAGAGGTCTATACGGTCGGTTGTGATGGACACTTTGAGCCTCTTTGATTCGTAGGATCTTGTAAACATAGGAATAGGATTTGTAGTGGCCTGCCCACTTGAATCCTATAAGAATAGCAAGGAAATGCGGGGAGCTGTGTCGCCTTTGAGAGTTACACTGATATTAACAGTAACACACCTTCACTTGAAGAGAGCTGGTATTCGAAGCCTTTCTAGCCGTACCGGCAATACTAGCACATATATTCCAGCAAGTTCCACTTTGCTGATTTTACTCTGATGCTTAAGGTTTTCCCGTTATATCTACACTATGATCTGTGTAGCTACTTTGTGTCGCACTAGCAGCAGTCCACTCTTGAAGCTAAACACTGCAATGACTTACAAAATTGGCACCAAGGCATTGAGTGCCATTCTGGATGCAATGAAACTCATACGCTCCCCACCTATTGATTCTTGTTCAGAATATGATCCTAATGACTATTCTAACCTCGAGGAGTCAAAGGCAGATGGCCTGTCCTGTTCACCCATCAAGGTGCCTGTTCTAATTTGGCAATGTTTTATTGATTGCGGGTATCTTGCATATGTTGTCTTGCATTTCTTCTACTTTGTTGCACCGCCATCTGCTTAGTTTACTCATCATATATGTCGAGATGCCATGCCCATCCATTATCAATACATATTCCATCTGTCATCATACCATGTTTTTCCACTCAAATGCCGTTCTTGTGCATCAGACATCAAAAAGGAAGAGGGTGATTGCCGAACCTGAAGGAGCACTAGCAAAGTCCTTGAAAAACGTGGTGGTGCCGGAGAAATCAGACAACACCCCACTTATATTGACTGTACAACCAGTGACACAAAACGTAGGACCGACTCCAGCAGACTATACCCATACTTCACTGGCCACACCACTAGCCCCACCACACAGGACCTGCACTCTATCAAAAGGTATACCGATTTCATTTGCCATAACACCAGCTGTACCACAGAAAAATCCCACTCCAGCAAAAAGTACAACAAGTCCACCGGCCGAAGACCTATCCCAACTACAGAGACGGCCAATTCGTGCAGATTGGAACCCCATTCCATTTATTCCCAGTTTAAAAGACAATGCTTTCAATGTTGTTAGGGACTACGTGCATATATTCCCATCATGGGAAGATTATTGTGAAGACAAACACCATTTTCACATCTTCCTGTCCAACTTACGTGTAAGTGCTATTATTCATGGTTATTATTTTCCTGTTTTCTGCTGATTGAACACATCAATGATTTACATTACATTGTTGTAACTAGGCGAGGGTCAATCTGGATAGTCATGACGAGCAAAGCTTGCTTGTGCTTTTCAAGGAAGCATTGCAGCAGTATCAGTGTTACCTGAGGAAATCACACTTTGATGGCAAGTCTATAAACGAATTTCCGGTGAAGTCTCCTGTGCTAAATTTAGAAGACATTGAATGGAAAAACCTTGTTATGCACTGGTCTCGTTCCCAGGATGAGGTACTGTCTATGAAATCACATGACAATTTGAACTTCTACTTTTCCGCATGTGCCTTACAGATCTTTTTTGCAGGAAATCTGCTCGAAGAAGAATTCCGGTTTGACAAGAACGACAGGATATCGCAAATATGCTGCCCGCTGATTTGCTCTTGTTAGTACCTGTTGTCCTGTATCACTGTACTTGCATACATACCTGGTTCATTATGTGACAGCAGTATGCATGATAGCTTGCTTATCAATTGTTCGCTCCAAATTATCTGATCTGTATGAATGGTTACATTAGTGTAGAATATATCCAATGCCAATGTTTTTTTAGCTCTGCATTGTTCTTGTAAGTACATGCCGTCCTTTATCAGTGTACATATAATGACAGGTAGTTGTTCATGTACCATCACTCTGCAGCTTATTTTCCTTTGCCCTCCATTTTCTACACATCAGATCTATATTTACTCTTACCATAAGGTTGGAACTGAAGAAGTTTAGCTGTGCATTGCTCTTGGCTGTACCTTTTGCCTGTATCACTGCACTTACATTTATAGCTACTTGGTTATGTAGCATCACTCTTCATCTTATCTTAAATATTCTCCATTTTTTCGTATATTATCACATCTATATTTACTCTTAACAAAATGTAGAATAAAGGCAATGCTTTTGAAGAAGATTCTGTGGTAAACTTCTTGAATTGCCCCCCATCAGCATGGACAAGGCCTTTATAGAGCCTGTCTTCACCAATAATGTAAGTTTGTCCATCTCAAGCCTTCAAACTTTGTTGTATATATTTGGTTAGGCATGACTGCAACAGCTGTTTATTTTTGGTGTTTGCATCAAATTGCTTGTTTAAAGTTTATTATGTAGTTCATAAATAAAAGTTTGTCCTTTCTCAATTTAAGTTTTCAGTTGTACAACCAAGTTCCTTCTTCATACCATGTAAATTAAACTATACAGAGCAAGTGATCTTCTTTTGCACTGCATGTATGCTTCTGTTCTTCATCCGTAATCCAGTGGTGTGGAGAACCTACCCACTACAGCACAATGTCATATTCTGCAATGTCTTAACTATGAACAATGTCATATCATTCTACTATTATTTAAACCGTCTCTTTATTTGCCAATCTGAAATGGTATAAATTGACAGCACACTAACCATTGATACTTATGAGTTCTTGATCTGTAATCCAGTGGTGTCGTGAAGCTGCCAACTCCTTCACAATGTCATTTCCTGCCACGTCTTGACATGAACAATACCATATTGTGTTATGCAATTTTAAACTGTGTCACTTTATTCGTTAGTAAGAAATGTGATGAATTGTCAGCACTGATACTTTTATGTGCAAAACCTGTCATCTGTCTGCTTGTTTATCTTTCGGAGTGAGGAAGATATGAGTGTTGAACAAGCGCAGTCTCATCATCTTGCTCAGCTGCTTGCGCTGCAGCTCCCCAGCAGGGCTAACCTTTCTTGAACTCTATTGAAGTGCTGTCGGTTTTGTATATTATTTTGTCGGCATGTTTATTTGCACTGGTGGCGATCTTTGATGCCCAGTGTATGTAATCTGATGTCTGCTTGTGCTTTATTATCATAGTGGCGAACTTTGATGCCCAGTGGATGTAATATGCCGTAATTTCTTTATTGTATAGTCTAGGTTTTTTCTTATTCACGATGCTGCAGTTATTTTACTGTATATATATCCTGTCTTCGCAGTAAACCGGCCAAACCGTAAAATTACGGTACATAATCGGGCCGTCATGCAATCACGATGTAGGTTGGGCCTGAAACGTACCGAACAGCTCACAGGCCGGCAGCAGCCCGAAATGAACCCCGGCCCATGATTGTGCGAATCAAATCACGGGCTTTTAACAGGCCAAAATTGTCTCGGTCCTTGTTTGGCCCAATCAGATATCGGCTGCGAGCAGGCCGGATGCAAACCGGACCGTAGTTAGGCCCAACTATATGACGGGATTTTAACAGACCGAAATTAATATAGGGCCGAAATGTTAAACGGGCCCTTAATAGGCCAAAACTAATATCAGGCCGAATTACTAAGTGGGCCTTTAGCAAGTGGGCCCAAAAGCATAGTGTCTAGTTGACGGGCCGAATCTGATATGGGCCATAATTGAGCCCAAAGCCTCTTAAAGGGCCGGACCTGATCTGGGTCGTAATTTGGCCCAGAACGTGGTAGGCTTTTAACGGGCCGGATCTCATATGGGCCACTATTAGGCCCGAAGCGTGGCAGTCCATTAATGGACCGGATCAAATATGGGCCGGCATTTGGCCCAAAACATGGCATCCAGTTAATGGGCCGGCCTACTAGGGTCCTCAAAATCTTGTGGGCCTACAGCTGGGCCGGCCCATTAATGTCGGCGAAATCTCGTGGGCCTTTAGCTGGGCCGACCCATTATGATCCGCAAGAATCTTGTGGGCCTTTACCTGGGCCGGCCCATTATGGCACACAAAAATCTTGTGGGCCTTTACCTGGGCCGGCCCATTATGGCCCGCAAAATCTTGTGGGCCTTTAGCTGCGCTAGCCCATTATGGTCCACAAAATCTCGTGGGCCTTTAGCTGGGCCGGCCCATTATGGTCCGCAAAATCTCGTGGGCCTTCAGTTGGGCCGGCCCATTTAAACTTGATGGTCCGGTCCACGTGTCAACATATCATAGGCGCGTCTCGCCCATTGGATGAGTGACACCTGTGCCAACACGGACCCGACACGTGTCTCCTCCAGCCAATGATGATTTTACACGTGGAAAATCCCCATTGGTCGGGGCTGTTAACGGGTTATCGGATCCAAAACCCGACCCGATAGCTTAACGGCGTTCCGTTACGGTGGATGCCACGTGTCGGTCACCCTTGACGAAAGCACTTCTGTGACGCGCGATTTATCGTCATGGAAGTGGACACTTCCGTGATGATAATTTTGGTAATGTCATGGAACACTTCTACGACAGCACAGGTATGACTATCTTGATTCTGTCATAAATTTGTCATGGATGTACATGCATGACAAAAAACGCGACCTACTGTGACAAACACGTATCATCACGGAAGTGTAATTTTTTTTGTAGTGGAGACATCTCTGCCTGCTCCGCTGCCGCCGACGCGGCCGCGTCCCTGGCCTTCTTGGTGTTGAGCCTGTTCCGCCGGTCGATGGTGACAGCCTCTCGGTGCTGAACCTCCGCCCTCCACTCGGCGTTGGACACACCCGGTGGTTTTGCCATCGGCACCCTCGGCTTCCTCTGCTTCGGATGGGTGGAATCAGCAGCAGAAGTGGAGCGAAGGGCCGAATACTTCTTTGGTGACATGGCGGCCGAATGGCGGGGGGGGGGGGGGGGCGGAGGAGAATGGCGGAAGCGGCGGGGCAGAAGGGGGGAAGCCATGAGGAAATGGAGGGAAAGGGGAAAACGGCGGGAAAAGACCCGTCTGTCGCCGACAGAGCGGGCCCACACGCCTTTTTGCTTCGGGCGGCGGCCCCAGGTGCCCCCAGGGGGCTGGGTTCGGCTCAGGTTCGCCGGCTATTATTTCGGCCCAAATCGGCGATAAATGAGGACTTGGGGGCGCGACTGGGCCGATATTTCGCCGCCGGCGCTAAAAAATGCGCCCTGGGGGGCTGTTGGGGGGGCGAATGGAGATGCTCTGAGGGAGGGGCTGCAACAAACGATTTGTTGGCCCCAGACCACCCGAACAAACCAGAGCCCACCCCCCTCCATGAGAAAACTAGAGAGCCCTCATTCGAGTCACGGAAATTCGGCCAGAAAAGGCACATTTTTCCTGTGATGACTCTAACAAGACTTAAAAAACAGGTGTTTGAACATCATTTTGAAAAACTAAAACAAAATTCCATTAAAATCGAAGGACGTAAACAAAAGGAAATTTCCATGTGGTGTCCTATAAAAATGGCAAGGCATATATAAAATAACAGTAATGAATTATTGGTCATGTGACTATATTATACCCATTTACTAAAAAATTGCCATTTTTAATTTTTTAAAATGAAATCTTCCCAAAAAATGACATTCTAGCGGAACATTTTTTTACAATTTGCCATGATGTTATTATTTTCCAATGGCGAGTTTTGCAACATTTTTTATTTCTTAAAAAAATCATGGCAATAAATATTCTAACAATAACTTTGATAATGCTCACATGTTGCCATGTGAAAAAAACATGTTAGGAAATTGACATGGCAAAAAAATATCATGGAAAAAATGAACAGTAAAAAAATTAAATTATGAATGAAATTTCCATTGCATGTGCATATTAAAAAATTGTGATCTTTTGTATGAAAAAATTACCATGTATGTGAAATAATACAAAAATGAACAAAAGAATGCCATACAAATGCATACTAAAATTTGTCATGGTACTTTAATTGAAATTGTCATCTTTCGTATAAGAAATTTGCCATGTATGTGAAAGAACACAAATAATGACCAAAAAACTGCCATGATGCATACTAAAAATTGTCGATGACCTTGAGGGCACGATGCTGGTAGAACACTCTTGTTGAATTGACCCAAGTTGTATGTTATACTTCCAATTTTTTTTCACAAGTCTATACCATGACACGGGATGTTCATGTATCCACAATTCCTTAGACCATGAGAGGATGATACACTTTGGGGTTGCTCCAACATCACTCGTAAGAAAGGTGATCATAATGGCGACTTACAGGTTTATCAGAAACTCATGACAAGGGACTACATAGCTCAAAACTGGGATTTGCTACTCCGACGATGGAGAGATATTTGAAAGTGCAACTAATCCCCAGGTGGTTTTGATAATTCATACCAACATATAGCTCATTGAACTAATGTCCATTCAAGTTAAATATTTCAGAAAGACCAATGATTGGCATGGCATGGATTAGAGATGTGGACCCCTCAAAATGCTAAGGACACATATTGGCAAAAACTCAAGACTCTACATTTTCATTTTAGTGATCCAAGATCACATTGAGTCCATAGGAAAAGCCAATACTATTAAAAGGGATGAGGTGTTGCTTAATGGTCTACTTGCTCAAAGTGCTTAGTGATATTGCTCCAAAATCCTCAGCCACTTTCTCTTCCAAATATGTCCAAAACTCAAAGTCAAACTCAGGCCCACCAAAATGATTCATCTGGCGCCACCGAGTTCAGTTGACATAGCCACTGCCAGAAACCCTAGTAATTCGGTTACACCAATACGGATCTCGGTCTCACCGAGATGGCCCTGCAAACTCTTTGTTGGCTGTTGCAATTATTTTGGTCTCACCGAAATGTGCAATCGGTCCCACATAGTTTGCTTGACCAACTCTCTGTTTGCTCTTTGCTGAAATCGGTCTCACCAAGTTCAAGCAATCGGCTTCACCAAGATGAGGTTTTTCCCTAGCCCTACACTAGTAGAAAAAGGGCCTAATGTGAAGCACATTAGTCCCGGTTTGTAACTGAACCGGCACTAATGTGACCATTAGTGCCGGTTCCAACGGCTAGGCGGGCGGCGATCATTAGTACCGGTTCATGGCGAACCTTTAGTACCGGTTCATGCCACGAACCGGTACTAAAGAGATTGTGGCAGGCTGTTGTCAGGCTGGGGCCCGACCAGCCCCTTTAGTACCGGTTCGTGCCACGAACCGGTACTAAAGAGGTTGTGGCAGGCTGTTTTTAGTCCCACCTCGCTCCCCTAACAGGGTTTTACCACCTTAAATATGTTACTTCTCAAACTATCACAAGCACTTGGTCTTCATTGAACTCTATGTGTAGAATTTGTGGCTGCAATATGAGTCTTCACCGGTTTCTAAACCGTTGAGGACTCATATTGACAATTCAGATTGTACACAAAAAGATCATTGATGATCAATGTATTTTTATGTATATTTTTACATGTTTAGACAATTCAGATTGTACACAAAAAGATTATTGATGATCAATGTATTTTTGATGTATATTTTTACATGTTTACATATAGCAGTAGCGCATTTCACTGTAGCGCGCTACGGTTAAGCCATTCTATCTTTCCCCAACCGGCCGACCCTCACTCTCTCCTCTCTCCACTCACACTCACACTCACTCGGTCTCCCCCATCAATCCCCCCGCGTCGGTCCTCCCCCGCCGGCCACCCCTCACTCTCTCCTCTCGCCAAACTTATTACAACTTCAGGCCTTGAGGAAATGGTGTAGACTGCGCGGAGCTATATGTCCTTTCTCAATGCCTGAAGCTAAGCAACGTGCAGGTGAGCATTGCGCCTCTCCTTCATTTACGGCAAAAACTAAGCCTGAAGCTAAGCATGTGCAAAAAAGTGGAGAGGGTTACGGCAAAACTAAGCGTGAAGCTAAGCAACGTGCAGGTGAGCATTGCACCTCTCCTTCATTTTTCTAAACTTATTGCAACTCCAGACTTTTTGTGCGTTCAGTAAGCACCATTCAAAGCCACGTCATCAACTTTCAACCCTTTCTGCATTCATTTGCTATTTTCCATGCATTCACTGATTTTTTGAGCCAAATGACCCTGAAATTGAAAAGCACTACAAATGAACTCTGAAAAGGTTGAAACTTGGCATGGTATCATCATTTCACCCACCTAGCATGTGCAAAACAGTAGAGAGGGTTACGGCAAAAACTGGATGCACTTCGTGTACAAAATGGACAATCTCTTTCGAAGTATCAGGGTTTCGGACGAAAACTCATCTGTTACAAAGGCATTTCATTTTTTTAAAACTTATTACAACTCCAGACTTTTTGTGCGTTTGGTATGGACCATTCAAAGCCACATCATCAGATTTCAACTCTTTTTGTCGTGGATTTGTCACGACAGATGTCCTTAGTGTCAGGACTTAGTCGCGAGGCCAACGCATCTATGTGGTAGCTTGAGAGGGGTTGATCGGAATCGAGAGACGCAACACAAGACAAGGATTTAGACAGCTTCGGGCCCCGGGAAACATCATCCGGTAATAACCCTACATGCTGTTTGTGGCTAGGTCTCATTATGATCATCAGGGAGTCGCCGGTCAGCCGGCTCTTTGTGTCTAGCCCTAGAGATTATTGCTTCTTGCTTGTCCCTCTCTGGGGTGCCCTGCCCCTCCTTATATAAGTTGAAGGGGCGGGTTACATGACTAGTCCTAGTAGGATTAGGATTACTCAATTACAAGTGGAGTCCTAGTCTTGCTTCCTTTGTAAGGGAATATTCCTTACGCTTTCCTCTTAAACCGGCCCACCAGAGTATAAGCCGGCTTGCTGGGCCTTGGGCCTTGTCGTCCATTTGATCCGCCCGCCGGGTCTCCAGTGAGTCACAAGTCTAGGCGGGTTACATGTAAACCACCATGTCTGGGCGGATCGCCAGTGAGTCTCTTAGCTCCAGCCAGGTCTCTGGTGAGTCGCCAAGTCCGGCCGGGTCATACCGCGGGGTATATCCCCGACATTAGCCCCCAGTTTAATTTGGATTTATCCATGTTAAACTGATCCTGCAAAATAAACACCAGAACAACTTTGACAGGTTGTGCTCTGGGTTAAAAATTCTTGTAAATCGGCACCTGATCATCTTTAAGTCCTTGTCATTTCCTTCTTGATACATGCCCATGAACTCATAGCAAATCTCCTTAGCAGATATGTTTCAACTTTGTCAATGAAAAAAATCCAGATACTTCTTTTGAAAAATCCGGGTCAAACAGGCCAGCTTCAGAATCAATTTGCTGACATTGGTCTCTTGTAGAGAAATATTGTAAGAAATAATCCACTTGAGTCAGCTTCCAAAGCGCCGGCTTAAAAAATATAGGTCTTGAAATACTCATCTGATTTTCAACCGGCTTAAAGATATAGATCTTGCCGAGTTATAATTTCCAAAATCTCCGGGTTATAAAAGACTGATGATGCCGAGTCATAATTGTTGTTGACACCGGGTCATGCAATTGATCTTCTTGATTTGCTCAAAACTGAGAATTTGAAGATGTTCCTCCTTTATATGCATAATACCTGTAGCCCCCAAGTCTTAAGAGGAGAACATAGTGATAACTTAAGACTTGCTTCAATATAAGTGTTGCAACCTTGAAGAAATCCGGGTCATTCATCTCAATCATTAGTCATAAACTGAATATTCCACATATGTAGCCCCCAAGTGCCGGGTTGTCATGCTTGCAGCAACCTGAGACTTGTAATTGCCTTATGCTCATAAAAACTTCAACCAGTGTAGCCCCCAAGGGCCAAGTCATTATGCAATAATGAGCAGGGACTTTGTAAATATGGTCATGTAAACTTGAGCAGCAACGTGTAGCTCCCAAGGGCCGGGTCATTATGCAATAATGAGCAGGGACTTTGTAAATATGATTCATTGATAATAACATCATATGATGTAATCTCCACCATGGGGCTTGAACCCACGTCCACAAGGTTAAGAGCTTTGTACTCTACCAACTGAGTAGTGGATTTTTCAATATAATGCATTAAGGCTTGTGTACCTTGAATTTTCGACAGGAGCAATTGGTAGCCCCCAAGGGCCGGCTCATCTAGAATGTGATGAGTCGGGTCTTCAATAAGTTGAGCAAAAAATGACTTTGCATTAGCCCCCAAGTGCCATGGTGCATGCTGGCAGTGACATGGGACTTGCATATTTAATGTAATCACAATTTGAATAATGTAGCCCCCAAGTGCCGGGTCGTAAGCTTGTAGCGACTCGGGAGTATTCCTTCTATTATAGAATAAATCATATCCAAAATAATAGCCATTGCGCGAAAGTGACTTTGGAAAACCTCAGTCATAATACTGGTTTATTGATAACCATAAAATCCAGCCATATTGGCTATTCCAGATTCGAATAACATAATCCGGTATGAAAACCTCAATCATTCAATATCATCATGAAAATCCAGCCAATTTTGGCTATGAAAAATGTAAATCCTTATCAGTTGACAAGTAAATTTGGATTTTAAATACTCAGCGGTTCTTGGCCGATGGCGACTTAATGCGCATTCATTATAAGCCAGAATTTCTGTAACCCGGCGGCTTATAGACTTTGAGAAAATCCAGAATGGATAACCCTTTTGAAGCATCAATTTTGATGATGAGCTTGAACTTAAGCATTTATATAAGTCATAGTTCTGCAAATCCTGCACAGAGTTTAAACAACATATGTCTTGGCGACTTAACGTCAAAAGCCAGGGCGGGTAACCACCCAAATGTAGCCTTATCCTGCACACGAGTAGATCACAAGAACCCTTGGCGGTTTACCGCAGGGTGGGTCATAATATCTGTGATATTGAATTTGCACTGCCGGTTTATGTGACCTGCACAGTAAGGGTGATAACCCAATCTTTAGAAGCCAAGACTTCCAAATGTTTAATGATTGTCATATGCTGGCGACTTATCGTCCAAAGCCAAGCCGGGTTAAATAGAAACCACATATATATGCTTCAGATATGAGCAAAAAGTCTCAAGACAAACCCAAAAGACTGTTGTCAAAAAACTTAAATCAAACAGAAAAATTTGAGGCTTCTGATTCGAATACGATCAGTAAACCGGACCAAAGGGGTTAAGCTAGGATTCGAATACGATCATGTAGCCCCCAGTGGCTTTGGCGCTGCGCCGATCAAGAGGGTACCGACATCTGTGTTCTCTTTGGTTCGAATACAACCTATGTTTGAACAGGAAGCCCCCTAATGACCTTGAGAGGTTTTTAACGACCCTGATTCAAATACGATCCAAGTCGGACCCAAAAGGGGTTAAGCTATGATTCGAATACGATCAAGAAGCCCCCTAGTGAGTTTTGGCGTTGCGCCGATCAAGAGGGTACCGACAGCTATGTTCTCTTTGGTTCGAATACGACCTATGTTTGAACAGGAAGCCCCCAAATGACCTTGAGAATTTTTTAACGACTCTGATTCGAATACGATCAAAGTCGGACCCAAAAGGGGTTAAGCTACGATTCGAATACGATCAAGAAGCCCCCAAGTGAGTTTGGCATTGTGCCGATCAAGAGGGTACTGACAGCTATGTTCTCTTTGGTTCGAATACGACCTATGTTTGAACAGGAAGCCCCCAAATGACCTTGAGGCAGGGTACCTATATGTGAGTTGTGCTTTGCAACAGACTCTCTTTGGTCCCTTTAATCTTGTCTGAGAACTCGAATTTTGTGAGAGATAAATTTTTTGAACCGGAAATTCTTAAACCGGATATTGAGAGTTTCAAAGCTTTGTGAGAGACAAATTTACCTTGAACCGGATTTTAATCCGGAATTCTTCTTTTTAAGCCGGACATTTTTCTGACGGTCTTTAAATGTTCATCGATAAAACAGTAATCTCCGGGGCCGGGTTATTTTTCCCTCCAATGACCCGGAGTTCTTGAATTCATTGAAACCGGCTAATTTTGCCGAGTCATACCATTGTAGTCCCCGAGTCTCAAGACGACTCGAGGAGTTGGCTTGAGATTCTCCATATTTGACCATAGCATAAGGTGTATATCATTGGCGTTGATAGTGCGATGTGAATCCACAGAAGGTTGAGGTGACTGCGGCGGGTTATAAATGATCCCGTATGAGCCGTGTCAGCAACTCGGCCAATGGTTCCTTCAAACTGGCTGTTTGAAGTTAACCAAACCATAGTGGCGGCGACTTGTGCACCTACCCATTGAGCCATCCAGTGCAGACGACGGCTGATAAAACATGATAACTTGCCTCCAATTTGTTGGAAGAAAACCGGGCTACCCAAGCAGTGACTTGCTCATACTCAATACACAGCTCATGCAGACAGGTGCGGCCCGGTGTGTTGATGTAGACCAGGCCGCGAGAGACGGACGGTAAAGACAACAGCAACATCTAGGCGGGACAGACAGATGAACCGGCCGTGGCGTTGTAAGCCGGTGCGGACGGGCAAGTTGTCCTCCTTGTTGTAAGCCGGCGTGGTCGCGAGAGACAGCCACGACGTTGTAAGCTGGTGCGGGAGTCCGTTGAGTAACGACGACCACCTGTGCCAAAAGATGTTGGCATGCCTCCATCTCCGCGGTATAATATCACTTTTTGTCATAAATAATTGCCCTGCATAAACAATATTGTAGACCAGGGCAAAGATAAACTTGTTCTTTGACAAAAACGACATGTGCTAATAAAACAAATTTGGCTGGATATCACCTGATTTGTTTGGACGACGGATGATCCGTTTATCGCGACAGAGGTGGCTCAGGCAGACCAGCGACTCAATATAGTTCCGGCGGCTTAGGCAGTCCGGCGACTTAATATAACCCCGACGGCTCAAAGCGGCAAGGGCGGCTCAACGCAGCTCCGGCGGGTTGACATAGCAGCGAAACGGAGGCATCACCATGGTGGCGGCTCAGAACGGACCGTCTGGGTCATGTTTTTTTTTCAAACATCTGACCACTTTGACTTTTTTTTCATCTAAATCTTGCAAGCCCATCGAACGTGGCTCTGGCCATTGAGAAATAGTAGACCATCCTAGTCTTTTGCTTGATATGACCAGTAATACTTGTTTGATTGATACGTGCCTGCTCGTACAGAAGCACTTGCCAATTGATTTACAGTCTCCCGTTGTCATGTTAGGGAATAGCAGCGGGAAGCTCACTCGAGGCACTCCTTCAGCGGCGGCGGCTCAGGAGCGGAGCCAAGCAACGGCGCAGGCGGCTCAAGGCCACAGCAGCGCAGCGGCTCACTGCAAGGATGAGACGGCGGCGGAGGCACGCAACAAGGCGGGGTGACTCAGCCGTGTGAGGAGGCGTCTGGTGTGAAGCGAGTTGGTTCGGGAGGGAGAACTGACGGCTTGAAGCTTGTTCCGGTGGTGTGGCATAAACAGGGCAGAGCTGGCGATTTGAGCGGCTCGAATGGCCGGGTAACGCCACATCGGTGGGTCAGAGCTAGCACAGGGCGCGGCTGTGGAGTCGGGCAGCTCGGAAGCGGCGACTTGCACGCGAAGGGTCTGGCGGCTTAACGCGAGCCGCTGCCAACAGTGGCAGGTCACACGCGGGAGAAGTCACCTGGCGGATCCATCCACAGCAGCTGGCCGGCTTGTAGAAAGACACATCAGTCCCGACAGCTCGACGGTGGCCGCGAGGCAGAGCTACGGCGATTTGAGCAGGCAACTCGGAGCAGCGGGTCACAACCGACGCAGGGCGGCTCATTGTAATGGACAACGACAGTGGCCGGCGACTTAACAGAGGCTGCGGCAAGGGGAGCGACAGCAGGGTCCGATGGCTCAAGACGTGCGCTAGGGGCGCTGGCGGCTCAAGGTACGGCGGCGGCAGGCCGCTCGAAACAAAACTGCAGTCACCGTATCTGTCTCTGAGTATTCCGGGTCATGGCAATTTTTTTTCAATGGATCGATCAATCGCTTAGCGTGACTATTACCTAGAATCCTAGATAGCCTTCTTACTTTCCTTTCTTTTTGTCTCGGGCTGCCAGAGATACCGCCTTGCCACGCCATGGCCCTGTAGCCTTCACGTGATGAGCAGGAGTACTAGTTGAAAACACTTGATGGCTGGAGTTGGCTTCGGCCTTCGTGTAGACTGTAGATTAATTTGACGTTTTGTAAGACCACTAGTAGATGTCCGCTGGCTTTGCAGATTCATTGCGCAGTACACCGGTGAATCACCTCAGAACTTGAAGCGAGGGGTACCAGCAAACCTCACCGATCGGCTGCTACTTTCAAGGGGTTGATCCGACCGCGTAATTAGGCGAGCACCCGTGAAGGAAACGGTTTCGATCTCCTTGAACTTCTGTCGGTCTCGGCGATATTTGTGACAGATCGCAGAACGGCGGCTGCACTCCCAGACGTGACCCTATTTCTAGGGTTCAACAGATCTTGTTGGGCAGACGCGTTTGGCCGGTCGACGTTGAATTTACCTTTTGACTCTCGTCTGGTTTATGCAGCTGCCAAAACTTTTTCAATCTTCATTGATAAACTCAGAATTGATTTAGATCCTTCTGCACCGGTTCTTCTCTACCCGGCAAATCGCGAACTTCTCGATCTCTAGAAGAGATCCCTCCAAGAACTCATCACCATCGTGCGCAGGCCCCACGGTGGGCGCCAACTGTCGTGGATTTGTTACGGCAGATGTCCTTAGTGTTAGGACTTAGTTGCGAGGCCAACGCATCTATGTGGTAGCTTGAGAGGGGTTGATCGGAATCGAGAGACGCAACACAAGACAAGGATTTAGACAGCTTTGGGCCCCGGGAAACATCATCCGGTAATAACCCTACATGCTGTTGGTGGCTAGGTCTCATTATGATCATCAGGGAGTCGCCGGCCAGCCGGCTCTTTGTGTCTAGCCCTAGAGATTATTGCTTCTTGCTTGTCCCTCTCTGGGGTGCCCTGCCCCTCCTTATATAAGTTGAAGGGGCGGGTTACATGACTAGTCCTAGTAGGATTAGGATTACTCAATTACAAGTGGAGTCCTAGTCTTGCTTTCTTTGTAAGGGAATATTCCTTACGCTTTCCTCTTAAACTGGCCCACCAGAGTATAAGCCGGCCTGCTGGGCCTTGGGCCTTGTCGTCCGTTTGATCCGCCCGCCGGGTCTCCTGTGAGTCACAAGTCTAGGCGGGTTACATGTAAACCGCCATGTCTGGGCGGATCGCCAGTGAGTCTCTTAGCTCCAGCCAGGTCTCTGGTGAGTCGCCAAGTCCGGCCGGGTCATAATTCCGGCCGGGTCATACCGCTGGGTATATCCCCGACATTAGCCCCCAGTTTAATTTGGATTTATCCATGTTAAACTGATCCTGCAAAATAAACACTAGAACAACTTTGACAGGTTGTGCTCCGGGTTAAAAATTCTTGTAAACCGGCACCTGATCATCTTTAAGTCCTTGTGATTCCCTTCTTGATACATGCCCATGAACTCATAGCAAATCCCCTTAGCAGATATGTTTCAACTTTGTCAATGCAAAAAATCCAGATACTTCTTTTGAAAAATCCGGGTCAAACAGGCCAGCTTCAGAATCAATTTGCTGACATTGGTCTCTTGTAGAGAAATATTGTAAGAAATAATCCACTTGAGTCAGCCTCCAAAGTGTCGGCTTAAAAAATATAGGTCTTGAAATACTCATCTGATTTTCAACCGGCTTAAAGATATAGATCTTGCCGAGTTATAATTTCCAAAATCTCCGGGTTATAAAAGACTGATGATGCCGAGTCATAATTGTTGTTGACACCGGGTCATGCAATTGATCTTCCTGATTTGCTCAAAACTGAGAATTTGAAGATGTTCCTCCTTTATATGCATAATACATGTAGCCTCCAACCGGTACTAAAGGCCCCTCCTATAAATATAACACTTATGAAAAATTCAGTTAGTTTCTTCTTCATCCGCTTTTTCGTCGTCGCGCCCGCATCCCCGTCGCCGATGCACCCGTCCCCGTCGCGCGCGCCCGTTTCCGTCCCCGTCGCCGTCGCCCCCGGCCCGTCCCCATCGCCGCCCCAGCCCGTCCCCATCGCCGCCCCAGCCCGTCGCCGCCCCCCGTCGCCTCGCATCGCCGGCCGTCGCCCCCGCGCTGTACGTAAGCCGCCCCCCTGCCGCGCGCGCCATGGCCGGCGGCTCTCACGCACACACAGTACACACACATGTACACACAGTACACACACAGAGACAGATTTTTCTTAATTATTTTATGTTTTCTGTTTTTTAGTTTTTTATACTTTTAGTTTATATAAATGTTAGATTAATTAATGTCAATTGTTAGATGATTATATATATATATATAAATGTTAGATATTAATGTCAAATGTTAGATGAATTAGCTAGATATTAATGTTAGATGGGTTATTTTTTATACTAATTTTAGTTATAGATGATTTAGATATATTAATGTTAGATGAATTACATATATTAAATTTAGGTATATGAGAATTGATCATCTAATTTAAATTTTACTATATAGAACTAGCTACTTTATTTTTAGTAAGAAAATTAATATAACTAGTTTATTTTTAGTAAGTGCTTAGTTGAATTAATAGAAATAGTTGAATTAATAGAACTAGTAAGTGTTTATCAATTAATGTTTGATAACCCACAAGTATAGGGGATCAATTGTAACCTCTTACGATAAGTAAGAGTGTCGAACCCAACGAGGAGCTAAAGGTAGAACAAATATTCCCTCAAGTTCTATCGACCACCAATACAACTCTACGCACGCTTAGCGTTCGCTTTACCTAGAACAAGTATGAAACTAGAAATACTTTGTAGGTGTTGTTGGATAGGTTTGCAAGAATATAAAGAGCGCGTAAATAAAAAGTAGGGGCTGTTTAGATAAAGACACAATAAAGTTAGTATAGCGAGTGTGGAAAAGTGGTGGTAGGAGTTGTGAAATTGTCCCTAAGCAATTGACTACTTTACTAGACCGATAGCAAGTTTTATGTGGGAGAGGCCACTGCTAGCATGTCATCCCTGACTTGGAATTCTATGAACTTATGATTGGAACTATTAGCAAGTGTCCGCAACTACTAACATTCATTAAGGTAAAACCCAACCATAGCATTAAGATATATTGGTCCCCCTTCAATCCCGTATGCATCAATTTCTATGCTAGGTTGAAGCTTCTGTCACTCTTGCCCTCCAATACATAGTCCTATCAACATACAACTAACTCTATGGTGTGATCCACACGCACGCTCATATGATGGGCACCAAAGGACAGCAACATAACCACAAGCAAATTAAATCAATCATAACAATTCATCAACCACCGATAGGACAACGAAAATCTACTCAGACATCATAGGATGGCAACACATCATTGGATAATAATATGAAGCATAAAGCACCATGTTCAAGTAGAGGGTACAGCGGGTTGCGGGAGAGTGGACCGCTGTAGATAGAGGGGGGAAGGTGATGGAGATGTTGGTGAAGATGGCAGAGTTATTGGTGAAGATCGCGGTGATGATGATGGTGGCCACGGCAGCGTTCCGGCGCCACCGGAAGAGAGGGGGAGAGGGGCCCCCTTCTTCTTCTTCTTCCTTGACCTCCTCCCTAGGTGGGAGAAGGGTTTCCCCTCTGGTAATTGGCCTCCATGGCATGGGAGGGGCGAGAGCCCCTCCGAGATTGGATCTGTCTCTCTGTCTCTCTCTGTTTCTGCGTTCTCGTCTCTGCCCTTTCACCGTTTCGTATATATATGGAGATCCGTAACTCCGATTGGATTGAAACTTTCGCCGAGATTTTTTTCTTCTGAAAATTAGCTTTCTTGCGGCCGAAGAAGAGCAGCAACCGCCTTACGGGTGGCCCACGAGGGGGGCAGGCGCGCCCAAGGGGGGCAAGCGCGCCCCCTGCCTCGTGGCCACCTCGGGCACCGTCTGGCGTTGATTCTTCTTCCCATATTCTCCAAATGTTCCAAAAATATTCTCCGTCTGTTTTTATCCCGTTTGGATTCCGTTTGATATGGGGTTTCTGTGAAACATAAAACATGCAACAAACAGGAACTGGCACTGGGCACTGGATCAATATGTTAGTCCCAAAAATAGTATAAAAAGTTGCCAAAAGTATATGAAAGTTGTACAATATTGGCATGGAACAATCAAAAATTATAGATACGATGGAGACGTATCAGCATCCCCAAGCTTAATTCTTGCTCGTCCTCGAGTAGGTAAATGATAAAAAAGATAATTTTTGATGTGGAATGCTGCCTAGCATAATCTTGATCATGTATCTAATCATGGAATGAATATTAAGACACGAGTGATTCAAAGCAATAGTCTATCATTTGACATTAAGACAATAATACTTCAAGCATACCAACCAAGCAATTATGTCTTATCGAAATAACATAGCCAAAGAAAGCTCATCCCTACAAAATCATGTAGTTTGGCTATGCTCCATCTTCACCACACAAAGCATTCAAATCATGCACAACCCCGATGACAAGCTGAGCAATTGGTTCATACTTTTTAACGTGCTTCAGCCTTTTCAACCCTCACGCAATACATGAGCGCAAGCCATGGATATAACACTATAGGTGGAATAGCATATGATGATGAAGGTTGTGTGGAGAAGACAAAAAAGATAAAGTCTCACATCGACGCGGCTAATCAACGGGCTATGGAGATGCCCATCAATTGATGTCAATGTGAGGAGTAGGGATTGCCATGCAACGGATGCACTAAGAGCTATAAGTGTATGAAAGCTCAAACTGGAAACTAAGTGGTGTGCATCCAACTTGCTTGCTCATGAAGACCTCGGGCATGTGAGGAAGCCCATCATCGGAATATACAAGCCAAGTTCTATAATGAAAATTCCCACTAGTATATGAAAGTGATAACTCAATGAGACTCTCTATATGAAGAACATAGTGCTACTTTGAAGCACAAGTGTGGTAAAAGAATAGTAACATTGCCCCTTCTCTCTTTTTCTCACATTTTTTTATTTTTCTTTTTTTGGTGGGCTTCTTTGGCCTCTTTTTTTATTTGGGCTTCTTTGGCCTCTTTTATTTATTTTTAAAGTCCGGAGTCTCATCCCGACTTATGGGGGAATCATAGTCTCCATCATCCTTTCCTCACTGGGGCAATGCTCTAATAATGATGATCATCACACTTTTATTTACTTACAACTCAATATTACAACTCGATACTAGAACAAAGATATGAGTCTATATGAATGCCTCCGGCGGTGTACCGGGATGTGCAATGATCTAGCGTAGCAATGACATCAAAAAACGGACAAGCCATGAAAACATCATGCTAGCTATCTTACGATCATGCAAAGCAATATGACAATAAATGCTCAAGTCATGTATATGATGATGATGGAAGTTGCATGGCAATATATCTCGGAATGGCGATGGAAATGCCATAATAGGTAGGTATGGTGGCTGTTTTGAGGAAGATATAATGAGGCTTATGTGTGACCGAGCGTATCATATCACGGGGTTTGGATGCACCGGCGAAGTTTGCACCAACTCTCGAGGTGAGAAAGAGCAATGCACGGTACCGAAGAGGCTAGGAATGATGGAAGGGTGAGAGTGCGTATAATCCATGGACTCACATTAGTCATAAAGAACTCGTATACTTATTGCAAAAGTTTATTAGACCTCGAAGCAAAGTACTACTACACATGCCCCTAGGGGGATAGATTGGTAGGAAAATACCATCGCTTGTCCCCGACCGCCACTCATAAGGAAGCAATGAAAGAACACCTCATGCTCCGACTTCGTTACATAACGGTTCACCATACGTGCATGCTACGGGACTTGCAAACCTCAACATAAGTATTCCTCAATTTCACAATTACTCAACTAGCACGACTCTAATATCACCACCTTTATATCGCAAAACTATTGCAAGGAATCAAACATATCATATTCAGTGATCTACAAGTTTTATGTAGGATTTTATGACTAACCATGTGAATGAGCAGTTCCTGTCATCTCTCTAAATAGATATAAGTGAAGCAAGAGAGTTTAATTCTTTCTAAAAAAATATATGCCCACGCTCTAACAAATATAAGTGAAGCAAAAGAGCATTCTACAAATGGCGGTTTTCTATGTAAAGAGAAACAGGCAATCCAAACTTCAAATGATATAAGTGAAGCACATGAAGCATTCTATAAAGCCATACTCAAAAGATATAAGTGAAGTGCAAAGAGCATTCTATAAATCAACCAAGGACTATCTCATACCAGCATGGTGCATAAAAGAAAAATGAAAACTAAATGCAAAAGACGCTCCAAGATTTGCACATATCGCATGAACGAAACGAATCCGAAAACATACCGATACATGTTGAAGAAAGAGGGGATGCCTTCCGGGGCATCCCCAAGCTTAGACGCTTGAGTCTCCTTGAATATTTACTTGGGGTGCCTTGGGAATCCCCAAGCTTGATCTCTTGCCTCTCTTCCTTCTTCTCACATCGAGACCTTCTCGATCATCGAACACTTCATCCACACAAAACTTCAACAGAAAACTCGGTAAGATCCGTTAGTATAATAAAGCAAATCACTACTCTAAATACTGTTGAAAACCAATTCATATTTTGTTTTTGCATTGTGTCTACTGTAATATAGCTTTTCCATGGCTTAATCCACTGATATAAACTGATAGTTTCATCAAAACAAGCAAACTATGCATCAAAAACAGAATCTGTCTAAAACAGAACAGTCTGTAATAATATGAACATTCAACATACTTATGGTACTTTAAAAATTCTGCCAAAATTAGTAAAAATAAAAAATTTGTATATAAATACAGTGCAAAAGGTTTCAGAACCATTTGACGTTCCAGAAAAAAATGTAAAATCGCGCACTACAGCCAAAGTTTCTGTCCGGCACCGCACAAACCAACAAGCATTGTAAACATCCTAAAGGCAAACCTTGGCACATTATTTTTATAATACAATGGAATTATACAAGGGGATAATTATTTTTGTTTAAAATTTTCTGTAATTAAGATTCACAAAGTTTCCATGGGCATGAACAAAGTTCAAGGACATCCCCCACTTTCACAATGCTCGTCTATCTCACTTTCACTTTTCTTTTTGGAAAGTTTTTGGGTTCCCATCTTTATTTTTTTGTTTTTAAACTATATAAAAGCACTCAACAGAAATAAATGACTCTCTAAAAATTCTGGGTTGTCTCCCTGGCAGCGCTTTCTTTAAAGCCATTAAGCTAGGCATATAGTGCTCAAGTAATGGATCCACCCGGATCCCAAGGTATATCAAAGCCAATTTTAATTAACAATGATTTAGTATTTAGTAGTGAGCACAAAGCAACATATATCAAGCAAAGACGAAGCCTAACTCTCTTCCTATGCATCGGCATGTCATAAAAGAACAATTCATGCACACATAGTAAAGGCCAACACATAGTATAAGCAGTTTCTTGCAATTTTATCGTGTTGGAAACATAGAGAGGTGGACATATAGTTCCTCTCTCATAATAATTGCAAGTAGGAGCAGCAAGAACATGCATATTATATCTATCAAAATCATCACATGCAACGGTAAAAGGCAACCCATGAATATAATCCTTAATAAAGGCAAATTTCTCCGATATAGTGTAGTCGGGAGAATTCAAAAAGATAATAGGACTATCATGTGTGGGTGCAGTAGCAACAATTTCATGTTTAACGTAAGGAACTATAGCAAGTTCATCTCCATAAGCATCATCCATATTGGCATCTTGGCCACAGGCATATCAAGCATCAAGTTCATCAAAAAGGGATATTTCAAGAGAATCAACGGGATCATAACAATCATCATAACAATCATCCTTCGGTAAGCACGAAGGGAAATTAAAAAATGTATGAGTTGAAGAGTTACTCTCATTAGAAGGTGGGCACGGGTAGCTAATCCGCTCTTCCTCCTTTTGTTCTTCGCTCTCCTCATCATCTTTTTCATCTAATGAGCTCACAGTTTCATCAATTTCTTCTTCCATAGATTCCTGCAAAATATTAGTCTCTTCTTGGACAGCGGAGACTTTCTCAATAAATGCATCAATATCGGAATTGAATTCATAATTGGCATAGCAATACTTAAGGATAGCTAAATTTTCAGGTCTATAAACAGCATCGTAAAGATTTTCAAACTCTTTGAACATAGATTCAATTTCATAAGCACCCATAAAAGCAACAAATTCTTCTATTTGTTCCACATCATAGTAATCATATATACCATTAGCATAAGAAGCTAAGGTTTTATTATCATTAAATTTGCATGAAAAGGGAAGGTGTGGAGACTTCATCCTAGAGCAACAAGTATAATCATATCTCAAGCATAGTTGCCTAGAATACCACTTCAACATATAAATTTGATCCCATAATAGTTTCCATTTTTGAGTCAAGCGATAATCCCTAAAGTATTCACGTTGATCCAACGTGTCTCCCATTACATAATTGAATGAGGTTTTCTCAGGATTATCAAAGTAGTACATAATATTTTTCACATAATGATCATCGAGGGTTTTAGGAGGTTCCCCATCTCCATGAGTAGCAAGTACATCTAATTTTTTGGTATTTCGTGTTCTATATCCATAACTAAAGATAAAGAACGACTAAGAACAACAAATAAAATTACTTAGTGATAAAGCAAACAAGCACACACGAGAATATTCACCCCACGCTATTGCTCCCCGGCAACGACGCCAGAAAAAGGTCTTGATAACCCACAAGTATAGGGGATCAATTGTAGCCTCTTTCAATAAGTAAGAGTGTTGAACCCAACGAGGAGCTAAAGGTAGAACAAATATTCCCTCAAGTTCTATCGACCACCGATACAACTCTACGCATGCTTAGCGTTCGCTTTACCTAGAACAAGTATGAAACTAGAAATACTTTGTAGGTGTTGTTGGATAGGTTTGCAAGAATATAAAGAGCGTGTAAATAAAAAGTAGGGGCTGTTTAGATAAAGACACAATAAAGTTAGTTTAGCGAGTGTGGAAAAGTGGTGGTAGGAGTTGTGAAATTGTCCCTAAGCAATTGACTACTTTACTAGACCGATAGCAAGTTTTATGTGGGAGAGGCCACTGCTAGCATGTCATCCCTGACTTGGAATTCTATGCACTTATGATTGGAACTATTAGCAAGCGTCCGCAACTACTAACGTTCATTAAGGTAAAACCCAACCATAGCATTAAGATATATTGGTCCCCCTTCAATCCCGTATGCATCAATTTCTATGCTAGGTTGAAGCTTCTGTCACTCTTGCCCTCCAATACATAGTCCTATCAACATACAACTAACCCTATGGTGTGATCCACGCGCGCGCTCATATGATGGGCACCAAAGGACAACAACATAACCACAAGCAAATTAAATCAATCATAGCAATTCATCAACCACCGATAGGACAACGAAAATCTACTCAGACATCCTAGGATGGCAACACATCATTGGATAATAATATGAAGCATAAAGCACCATGATCAAGCAGAGGGTACATCGGGTTGCGGGAGAGTGGACCGCTGTAGATAGAGGGGGGAAGGTGATGGAGATGTTGGTGAAGATGGCGGAGGTGTTGGTGAAGATCGCGGTGATGATGATGGTGGCCACGGCAGCGTTCCGGCGCCACCGGAAGAGAGGGGGAGTGGGGCCCCCTTCTTCTTCTTCTTCCTTGACCTCCTCCCTAGGTGGGAGAAGGGTTTCCCCTCTGGTCCTTGGCCTCCATGGCATGGGAGGGGCGAGAGCCCCTCCGAGATTGGATCTGTCTCTCTGTCTCTCTCTGTTTTTGCGTTCTCGTCTCTGCCCTTTCACCATTTCATATATATATGGAGATCCGTAACTCCGATTGGATTGAAACCTTCGCCGAGATTTTTTTCTTCTGAAAATTAGCTTTCTTGCGGCCGAAGAAGAGCAGCACCCGCCTTACGGGTGGCCCACGAGGGAGGCAGGTGTGCCCAGGGGGCAGGCGCGCCCCCTGCCTCATGGCCACCTCGGGCACCGTCTCGCGTTGATTCTTCTTCCCATATTCTCCAAATATTCCAAAAATATTCTCCGTCTGTTTTTGTCCCGTTTGGATTCCGTTTGATATGGGGTTTCTGCGAAACATAAAACATGCAACAAACAGGAACTGGCACTGGGCACTGGATCAATATGTTAGTCCCAAAAATAGTATAAAAAGTTGCCAAAAGTATACAAAAGTTGTAGAATATTGGCATGGAACAATAAAAAATTATAGATACGACGGAGACGTATCAATGTTTCAACTATGAACATAGGAAGTGTCTGACGACAAAAATGATTTTTTATGTGCGAATACTGCGAAGACGAGCGCGGCCTGTGCGACAGAAATTTCCTAATTGATGATAGGCGATTTAGCATCAAGCTGGATGAGACCTTCGAAGTGGATACAGTAAGTCACAATGACAATTCTTTTTCGTAATTAAGCATGACTTATGCTTCATTTGCTTCAACTTATAATTTTACTTTTTACTATTCTACTAGCGTATCCTTGCCATGCAAGAATTTTTGTCTTGGATAAGATAGGTTTCAGTCCTAACAAAACTATGGGGTAAAGAGAGTTTACTTGAAGATCGAGCATGGTTATACTTTCGACGTCAAATTATACAATGCAGACACCTACACCTATTTTGAATGCAAAACTTGGAAGCACTATGCAAGGCTTATGCATTTGAGCCTGACATGGTTATCACATTTGATATTCGTCCGGAAGATGATATTGAAGGTAATAGAGACATCCGGGTCGATGTGCAGACGCCTCCAGTTCTACCATTATGTGAGTTTCTCAACCATATATTTATGTCTTCGATATTGTTTATTCAAAAATAGTTGACAACTAATCTCTATTGATGACAGCTTATTTCCATTCAAGCAAACATGTCCAGCGCTTGGTAGACAGGACCGTCCACTGTCCCGGGGCTGAACTAAACTGCGAGGAGATAAGTCATTATGTTTCATGGCTTGAGGATCTTGATGCTGTAAAGAGAAATTATTTTCCTGAATTTGAAAATCTTAGTACTCAAAACGTGCGACCAATAGTGATCGTATTGAACTACGGTCACATCTATTTAGGAAAGATGGTAAGATTTTTACTATTTGTCCTCAGTGCATCTTTTGCATACATTATTTTTCAAGCTAAACTTCATTGCTAAGTATGTTACTATATGATGTTCTTCAACAGGGACTCCCGATGATAGTTATGCCTCAGTGGATCGGGACTAAAGGTCGCATATCAATGGTTAGCTTACGACCAAGACATCCTACATCACACATGAGTGCATTCAGGATTTCTAAAACTGAGGACTGCTTAATAGTGAAAGATGGAGCAAAATTGTGAACGATCGCAGAGAAGTACCAGGGGCAGCAATCAGAAGCGCAACCCACGATTAGGAGACAGGTTCATCTGCATGCTCCAATATGATGAATCAGGAGAGCTACACATGTTCTATGCTATTTTACCTGAGAGAGAGCAGTAGGAGTGATTAGCTAGTTCTTGCTCTTAGTACTTTGTCCTGATCACATGCCCATGTTCTTTGTCCTGAACTTAATCTATCTCAAAGTGTGATTTGCCTTTGTGGTCTTATGAATGCTTATAATCTCATGACCATGTTGAACTCCATGATATCTTTGCTTCTGGTACAATCGAATGTTTCTTCTTTAAGCTAGTGTTGGTGGTGTAGTGGTAATGACTATATGATGATTAAGTAGTGGTAATGATTATGATGATTATTAGCTAGTGTTGTTGGTGATGATATGATGCAAGAGTTTTTATATTAATATGATGATGATGAGTTATTATATCATTTATGAAAGAACCGCAGATTAGTTTCAACTGGATGGATCCTAGCTAAGTGATCAAGTAATATGGATTGTCAATAATCGATCCATATTACTTGATCACTTAGGATCCATCCACTTAAACTAATCCGCGGTTCTTTCACCTACTGATTTAATAACTCATTATAATGTAAATACAATCTCTAAATTAATTGGAAAACACAAAATTAAAGGAAAAATAAATAATAAAACCAAAACCCCCCAAACCTTTTAGTACCGGTAGGTGTTACAAACCGGTACTAAAGGTCTCCCCGCCCCCGGCGCTGGAACGTGCCACGTGGTGGCCCTTTAGTGACAGTTCGTGTTGAACCGGTACTAAAGGGGGGGACCTTTAGTCCCCACCCTTTAGTGCCGGTTACAGAACCGACACTAAAGGGCCTTATGAACTGGTGCTATAGCCCGGTTCTGCACTAGTGCTAACACATCGGTCCCATCGAGTTGTTCCAGTCGGCCCCACCAAGATTCCTAACGTTCACATTTTGAACTGAATCGGTCTCACCGAGTTCTTCTATTCGGTCTGACCGAGTTGGGTCAAATGTGTGTAACGGTTGGATTTGTGTGGAGGCTATATATACCCCTCCACCCCCTTCTCCATATGTGAGAGAGCCATCAGAATGTGCCTACACTTCTACTACTCATTTTCTGAGAGAGAACCACCTACTCATGTGTTGAGACCAAGATATTCCAATCCTACCACAAGAATCTTGATCTCTAGCCTTCCCCAAGTTGCTTTCCACTCAAATCATCTTTCCACCATAGCCAAATCTGTGAGAGAGAGTTGAGAGTTGGGGAGACTATCATTTGAAGCACAAGAGCAATGAGTTCATCATCAACACACCATCTATTACCTTTTGGAAGTGGTGTCTTCTAGATTGGTTAGGTGTCGCTTGGGAGCCTACGACAAGATTGTGGAGTTGAACCAAGAAGTTTGTAAGGGCAAGGAGATCGCCTACTTCATGAAGATCTACCCGAGTGAGGCAAGTCCTTCGTGGGCGATGGCCGTGGTGGGATAGACAAGGTTGCTTCTTCGTGGACCCTTCGCGGGTGGAGTCCTCCATGGACTCGCACAACCGTTACCCTTCGTGGGTTGAAGTCTCCATCAACGTGGATGTACGATAGCACCACCTATCAGAAGCACGCCAAAAATCTCTGTGTCTACATTGCGTTTGCCTTCTCCAAACCCTTCCCTTTACCTTTATATGCAATGTTTTACTTTCCGTTGCTACACTCTTAGAATTGCATGTGTAGGTTGATTGCTTGACTTGTATTAGTTGCTAAAATCTGCCAAAACTTAAAATTGGGAAAAGGTAAGATTTTTATTTGGTCAAGTAGTCTAATCACCCCCCTCTAGACCACTTTCAACCCTACAAGTGGTATCAGAGTTTTGGTCTCCATTTGCCTTGATTTCCATAACTCTTGTGATCATAGCCTTGGTTTCACAACCTAGGAGAGTATGGCATCTAGCAAGCGAAATTACCACCGTAGAGGTCCTTACTTTGATGGTACTAATCTTGCTAGTTGGAAGCATAAGATGAAAATGCATATTCTTGGTCATAACCCCGCCGTTTGGGCTATTGTGCGCATTGGCTTGCATGGTGATTTCTTCGAGGATGGAAAAGAACAGGATCGTGAAGCGTCCGCAGAAGAAATGAAGATGATGCAATACAATGCTCAAGCTTGCGATATTCTCTTCAATGGATTGTGCCCCGAAGAATTCAACAAAATCAGCCGCCTTGAGAATGCAAAGGAAATTTGGGATACTTTGGTTGATATGCATGAAGGTACCGAGTCTATCAAGGAATCTAAATTGGATGTGCTTCAAAGTCAACTTGACAAGTTCAAGATGAAGGATGGTGAAGGAGTCGCTGAGATGTACTCTAGGCTTGCTCTCATCACAAATGAGATTGCCGGCTTAGGAAGCGAAGAGATGACTGACAAATTCATTATCAAAAAGATCCTAAGAGCCTTGGTTGGAAAATATGATACCGTGTGCACCTTGATCCAAATGATGCCCAACTACAAAGATCTCAAGCCAATGGAAGTCATCGGTAGAATTGTTGCTCATGAGATGTCACTCAAGGACAAGGAAGAGCTCCACAACAAGTCAAGTGGTGCTTATAAAGCTTCAAGTGATACTCCTACAACTTCAAGTGAGAAACAAGTCTTCAATGAAGAATTGAGCTTAATTGTGAAGAACTTCAACAAATTCTACAAGAATATAAGGCAAAGAGAGAAGTTCCAAGTCAAGGTCCTACAATGACAAAAGATCTTCTAGTCGAGATCGTTATTGCTACAATTGTGGAAGACCCGGACACTACTCCAATGATTGTACGGCTCCCTACAAGAAAAGAGAAGATTCACCTAAGAGGAGAAGTAAAAGAGATGAATCACCACCAAGAGAGAGAAGGAGTAGAGATGATCGTTATGAATGAAGACCCTCTCGTAGAAGCAAGGATTCAGAAAGGAAGGACAAGTCATAAAAAAGCTACACAAGACGAAGACATCAAGCTCACGTTGGTGAATGGGTATCGGGTTCCGACTCCGACAACTACTCCGAGAGAAGTTATCACTCCGACTACGAATATACTCAAGATGAAGGTGTTGTCGGTCTTGCACTTGTGTCATCCAACTCCTACGACATATTTGACTCACCAAATGAAGGAATTGGAAGATGCTTCATGGCTAAAGGCCCTAAGGTATCACACCCCGAGTATGTTGATTTTAATAATGATAAAGATGATTTGCTAGGTGATGATGATTTACTTGTTGACAACACTAGTGATGAAAACTATGATGAAATTGCTATTAATCATGCTAATCAAAATGAAACGAGTGACAATGATAAGAAGGAGATTGAGCGTCTAACTAAAGAGCTAAACACTCTGAAGTTAGCACATGAAACAACTCCAGAGGATCATAGAGAGCTCCTAAAGACTCATGAGAAGCTACGCTTTGAGACGCTAAATTTAGAGCAAGAGCATGAGTTCTTAAAAGCTATCAATGATGATCTTCGAAAGAAGAGTTCTTCTTATCTTGCCAAGCGTTTACTCTTGTCTACTTATATGACACAAGTAAAATCTAGCAACAAGAGCAAGAAAGATTATTCTTCTAGTAGTAACAACAATCATGTTAAATCCAATATTGTTGCTTCTAGTAGTTCTCTTGATTCCACTAATGATTCTCTTAGCCAAGTTACACTTGAGAAAGAAAATAGCTTATTGAAGGGAATTATAGAGAAATGCGTTTACAAGAGCCTTGCCGGAAGTAAGCAATTTGAGGAAATTATACGCAAGCAAGGAAGGCACCGGAAGAATCAAGGTGTTGGTTTTGAACGGAAGTTCAATGCCAATGGAGTTGAGTGGGAAGAAGATCAATACCCCAAGACGAAGGTTGAGCCTCAACAAGAGAAGTATGGCCCCACTTATTTCAAAGGAACACAAGCTCAAGATGATCTTCCACCACAAGACCACAAGCTAAAAGGCAAGGACAAGCTTCAAGAGGACATTGATTCATTTGAAGAAGCTCCTAAGGCCTTGGTCAAGTGGGTTCCCAAGACTACATCAAGTTCTACTTCATCAAGTACGACTACAACTCCAAGGATTCCCATCAAGTTGATGTGGATCCCGAAGAAGAAGAACTAGAGAGTTCTTGAGGGTGACTCCTCCAACATACTTCACTCACATTCATTTTGGCAAGGACAAGTGCAATCAATTTCCATATCTTGCACTAGTTCAAGGAGTCACAAACCCTCTTGTTGTCAAGACAAGGGACAAGGTAACCTAATGCTTTCATGGACATCATCATATGTGTGTTTCACTCTATGTCTATGGATATCCTTGTGTGTTCCTTGTGGGACTAACCCATGTAGGTATTGAAAGTGCAACTCACTCCAATGGATTGCTCCAAATGATCTACATCAACATTGAGCATCCACATCTTCAACACCTACATGAAGTCATCATCGACAAAATCCAAGGTTAGTTCATCCCTCTAAGAGGGGGATATCACATCTAGGGGGAGCTTTGCTCTACGAATTGAGCTAAAGCATCTCTAATGATGTGAACACAACAATGCTTTATGTAAAAGTGGTAACCTCACTTGTGCTTAAACGATGAGTATGACCTATGATGAAATGTTCTCATTTGACTCCTAAGTCAATATACTCATATATAGATGACCTAGTCATCGCCAATTGCTTGATAGATGCTAGAGTGTTTGTGCATGATTTGCCACATGTTTTATTTGCCATCTTATTGTGTGAGCATGTTGGTTGCGTAATTTTCTTCATTCGAGGACATCCATTTGTTGCATTGATTGTTTGGTTTTTCTTTTTGCCAAATGGATGGACAAGAATGCCTAAGTACCCCCTCTAGCTATCTATGCTTTTTCTCGTCTCAAACTCTATTCATGCTACATCACAAAGTTTGAACAAGTCACCTTCGGACCCACCGGGTGAGGAGCACTCGGAGCCACCGATCCGTCAAGGGCTTAACTTCCAAAACCTCTTAATGCCTCTCGGTTAGACCAATTCATTCCTATTCGGTCTCACCAAAATCATTAAGTTGATCTAGGTTTTATCTCAGTGCAACCGATTAGAACCATTCGGTCACACCGAGTTGCAGCAACTGCTAGCAGTTTTGCATCTCGGTGCCACCGAGTAGTTCCACTCAGTCACACCGACAATGCCTGGGTATTTATACTCTGCGTACCCGTACGGTTGAAAATCACTGCAACCGCATGAGCCCGCGCCCCAACACTGCCGCCCTGGTCTCCGAATCATCGCCGTCTTCGCCAGTGACCTTCTGCCGCTGGTCTCCGCCGCCGTCAATGAATCCTCACCGCCGTTGTCGCCGTAGCAAGTCCATCGCCAAGTTAGGGTACGGATTTGACCCTTTGTGCTTTCCATTACTCCGATTCTTGCAAAAATTATAATGCCTATGTTCTTCCCACGTATGAGATTGATATATCCACCAAACGAACTCCTTAGAATAGATTTGATGCAAAAAC
Source organism: Aegilops tauschii subsp. strangulata (assembly GCF_002575655.3). NCBI lineage: Eukaryota > Viridiplantae > Streptophyta > Magnoliopsida > Poales > Poaceae > Aegilops > Aegilops tauschii. The sequence continues at coordinate 70,566,530 of NC_053035.3, forward strand.
TTAGGGTTAGGTTTCCGCCAAACCCTTCTCGGACCGACCGATCTGAGGATCTCAGTCACACAGATTGGCCCCGGCCATTGCACAAGTACAACTTGGTCTGACCGAAGTGTACTGATCGGTGAGACCAAAATCACTTTCTCTGTGAAACCCTAGCATCTCGGAGTCACCGAACTGCATTTCGGTCTCACCGAAACGGTGTGTTTAAACTGTGTTAGTGCTTCCGTGTCACCGATTTTGTCAAATCGGTAGCTCCGAAATGCCTTCCGCAGAAAACTAAAATTAAGTTTTTGTCTTAATATTTTGCAAAATAAGCTGTACTTTGTGATGCTCATCTACTCCATCTACACCCAACTATTCACATGGTCAGTTTTAGCAATGTCAGAGGGCAGTGATAGCCAGAACATGTCTGAAGAGCAGCTCAACCTCAGTGAGGGCACTAGTCCCTCTAGCAGCTATGATGAGGGGAGTAGGAGCACTCCCAGCAATTTGCCTAAGGCAGCAACTAGGCAAAGGTAGAAAACAACATCTGAACCTGAGGATGAAGATTTTGTTATGGAGGAGGAAGTGACCTCCAAGAAGAAAGTACTCAAGAAAGAGTATCTTGCTGCTGCTGCCACAAAGCCTGGAATGCAGAAGAAAGCTCCTGCCAAAAGAGCTCCAATGTCAAAAGCCAGAGCCTCAACTCAAGAAACCATGGAATTTACTCTTGAACCAAGAGAGGAAGAGGATACTGGAGGAAAGAAGAGGAGAGAGTCAAAAAGACTATTGCCAGAGTCATTGGTAAACCCTCTATGATGAGAGATTCTGCTGAAGAAGATGATGATGAGGAAGAGCCTGTTGCACCTCCTGCAAAGACTCAGAAGCTTATGGGGGATGCCATAAGGACTGGGGCTGCTCCACCTAAGCCCAAGTCTGCCCCGAGCCTTCAGCTCAAGCTCAAGCCCCCAAGCCATCTGCACCTAAGAGATCAACAAGGAATATTTCTGTTGCTAAAAAGAACAAGGCCCCAGTGTCTGAAGCTCAAGAAGAAGAAGAGCCACAAGTGCTCAGAAAGCTCAAGCCTAAGATTCTATATCTTAATGATGATCATCCTGTGGTAGAGAATATGAAGCTAAGAAAGGATGCAGGTCTGAGACTTTGGAGAAAGACTGATCCCTATGCCACCAGGAGGAGGACTGCTATGGACTACCGCTTTCACACAAAGGAACAACAGGACTTCTGTGAGAATATCCTATTGGACAAGAAGCCCATTGTTTGTGATATGAAATGGCTTGACTAGAAATACATTGATGACAATGAAGACTATTTCCCAAGTGTGCATGAGAGTTTCAGAATGAATGGTGTTGACAAGTTTGTTGGTTATAAGTTGACTAAGTGGAACGATGAGATGATCATGCAATTCTATTCCACTGCTCACTTCTACCCTGATGGAAAGATAGTCTGGATGATTGAAGGAACAAGATATCAATCTACTATGTCAGAATGGGCCAAGCTAATCAATGCCCCACAGGAAGAGGAGAATGACATTGATGTGTATGCTAAGCCTAGAAAGGACCACAACTCCATGGCTAACATGTACAAGCATATTCCTGATAAAGCCTTGGAGACTCACAAGTTTGGATCAATATAATATCTGCTTCCTGGTTTGACCACCATCAACACTATATTGAGTCACACTCTTTTTCCCAAGTCAGGAGATCATAGAGTGATCCGTGGTCATTCCATCAACCTGCTTCACTTGTTTGATGTTCCTTAGAAGTTCAAGGTGATGAGCCTGATTGTGGAAACCGTGAAGAGAACAACTGCAGATCAGAAGAGATCTTGTGGATATCCCCTCACATTCAAATGTTGATCAATTCCAAGATGGGAACTGGGACATATCTACTTGACAGAGAGCATCTTCCCCTGAGGCCAGACTTTGAGGACAATGAGGTTGTCATGGATGCTTCACATCCTACTTGTGCCGAAGCCTAGGAGAAGAGAGAGAAAGCAAAGGCTGCAAAAGCAGCAAAGGCAGCAAGTGCAACAGATGCCTCCACAGTGCTACTCATGACCTAGCAAGATCAACTGAGTTATCTGCTTGAGGCTACAGTGAGAATTGAGAAGGGCTTGGCCACCCTGACTCAAAATCAGGAAAGTCTTCACTACAAAAAAATACACTTCTGTGATGATACATGTTTGTCACAGTAGGTCACGTTTTCTGTCATGCATGTACATCCCTGATAATTTTATGACAGAATCAAGATAGTCATACCTGTGCTGTCGTAGAAGTGTTCCATGACATTACCAAAATTATCATCACAGAAGTGTTCACTTCCATGACGATAAATGCCGCGTCATGGAAGTGCTTTCGTCAAGGGTGACCGACATGTGTCATCCACCGTAACGGGTCGCCATTAAGCTATCGGGTCCGGTTTTGGATCCGATAACCCGCTAACAGCCACGACCAATGCCGATTTTCCACGTGTAAAATTCTCATTGGCTGACGGAACCACGTGTCAGCTCCGCGTTGGGACAAATGTCATCCACTCATTGGGCAGGAGGCGCCTATGATAGGTGGACACGTGCCATGGCCCAACAGTGGCCCATTTCGGTGAAAAGGCCGGCCCTTTGACTTGGTCAAAAGGTAATGGGCCGTCCCACGAAAAGCCTATTAACGGCCTGTTCGTATATAGCCCATTTACGGCCCGCTAACTCTGGCCCGTTACGGCCTATCAGAATTAAGCCCAGTAGCTTCATCTGGTCCATCCATTATGATTCCAGCCCATTGTAACTTCCGGCCCATGTATGGCCCATGATGTCTTTCGGCCCATATGAGGCCTTTGTAACTCTTGGCCCATTAACAACCCGTGGTGAAACTGGCCTGTAATGAACAGTGCACCCGCTTTATACCCATTAACGGCCCATTATTCCATTGGGCCGTTTCCAGCCCGTGTTATTTTTCAGCCTTCTCAGGGCCCATTTATTCTTGGGCTCATTTCCAACATTCGGTTACTTACGGCCCGTTACTGGCCTTTTCTGCTTGTGGGCCAAATTCAGCCCGTGGTTACAATTGGCCTGTTTGCGGACCATTAATCCATTGGGCCGTTTTCATAATACGGCCGATTAACGACAACCTGTTATGGTCGGCCCATGAACGGACGATTCCAACTCTAGCCCGTTGACGGCCCATAATGCGGTCTGTTATTGGCCCATGTTTGACCGATCGATCATACGGCCCATAGAAGGCCCATTGATGCGATAGCCCGTAGAAGGCCCATTGTCTCTATGACCCGTAGAAGGCCCATTGTTTCCATAGTAAATATGTAGCCCATGGTTATTGTGGCCTAGTTTCAAAAAATAGGTTATTGCGACCACTAGCAAACCGCGGAAAAAGAACTGCACTGACTACAAGCAAAACAAATAAACAAGACAACAAGGAAATAAATAAGCAAGCAACTTACGCTAGGCTATCACGACTATTACACACATTACATCCACTGGGCATCAAAGTTCGCCACCAGTGCAAATATAGGGAACAAATCAGCATATCACATACACTGGTTGTCAAAGTTGGCGACCAGTGCAAATAAATGCCGCAGCAAAACAAGTCCAGAACTGAAACCACTTCAGAAGAGCTCAAGAAAAAATATCCTAGGTACTCATAATGCTGGCAAGATGCTTAGCAAGCTTATTAACTTTCTCTTGTTTGGCGCTTAAATCCTCCAACACTTGCTGTTGCACCAGAAAGTATGCATCTGAATTCTGCATGGACTTCCTCAGTCCTTTGGCTTCCTGTCGCATAACATCTGATCGATGTCTTTCAACTTGAAGTTGAGTCTCAAGAAGCCGAACTGATTCAGGCAGCGAGTTCGAAGAGCTGGTGCCAGCAGTAGTAGCCAGTAACTCGAACACTACATCAAGACATGACTTTGGGGTTGTCTCAGTGTCTTCAGTATAGTTTGTATCAGCTTTCTTGGAGACCAACAGGGATGTCTCACTATCTTGAATGTTATCTGCATTACTTCCTTTGTCATTGCATAACGGGGTACTCTTCTCCAATATTTTATCCGCGTTCTAAAAGAGAAACAAACAAACACATCACAAGTTTACCATGTTGTATATGAAAATCATTTTGGTAAACCAGTTCAGTAGTAAGCTGGACAGGATAACAACATGAAACAAACATATATCTATGTAGCATGGTCACTGTATGGTCTATATCATTCTAGTTTATGTTGCCAAATCAAGATAGAGACAGTTCAAATCATATCTATTTAAGACAAAGCAGCATAGATAGAATATAAGTGTGGGAAACTACACAGCAATAACAACACTTGTAATGTGCATGGCATGAGAACACAACTGTTTATTCAATTGAAACTAAAATCAACATAGAGCAAGTTACAACAACAAACACGTTAAAGAAACAGGTTTAAAACATACATGTTGCGCCATTGGAGTTTCAATTGCATCCTTCAAATTTGAAATTAGTTGGTATGAGTAAATACAGTGATGCAAGAGCAAAGGAGTATGAACCATAACTACGGAACCTGACCTGAGAACAATTCTTCTTCTGCTTTAAGCGTTGACTTGGGGTTCGGAGTGGTGGTCCTCGTGCTTTGGGCACTACAGTTGCCTTACTAACTGCTCGTGTTTGGGTGCTCTGTGGTGGAGACGTTGCCTTGTCAACTGGAACTGGGTTACTATCTGTTAGGGTTGGGGTTAGAAGGGGTGTAGCTGGTTCTTTGTCCAACTGGGTAGGGGTACAATCTGCGTGAGTCTGCGTTATGTGTGGTGGGGCTGGTTCTTGGGCAAGTACAACCGTGGTTCTATCTGCATCGACAGGTAGCACGATCTTTTCTGAAGACCATGTTTTTACTCCCACAGATACTGCCATCACTCCCTCCAATTCAAATGGCCGATAAACAAGAAAAGTAATTAAATGTACAAACATTGTAAGATAGACAGGTGCAATGGATAGCAGGGAAGAAAACATGGCATGAAATAATTCACATTTATGTTGTCTAACCAAACAGGATAGCATAACATAATTTCACATATATGATGGCTAATTAAACAGGATAGCATGACACAATTTCACATGTAAGATGGCTAACTAAACAGGATAGAATGACATACTTCAAAATATGATGACTATGTAAACATGATGACATGATATAACTATACGATGTGTCTGTTAAAGTGATTGGCATGCCATAAATCACAAACATGCTGTCGATGGAAACGTGATGGCATGATATAATTCATGGATAGAATGACATAATTCAAAATATGATGACTATGTAAACAAGATGAGATGATATAACTATATTATGTCTTTAGAAAATGGGTTGGCATGCCATAATTCAGATACATGTTGTCTATGTAAACATCATGGCATGATATAATTCAAATATATGATTTATATACTAAGCAAGTGAGCAGAGGGCAATTGCATATATGATGTGTCAACTAAGGAGATGGCATTCAATATTGTGTATGTGATGTAATAACTAAGCATTGCAATACAACATATGTATAAAGCATGATATGAGTAATATAACCCTGCCAAGTTTGAGCATACACCTCAGGGGGATAATAGGACTGGTCATCTGCCTCTGAATCCTCCTCTGAGGAGCTATCTGTAACCAGCAAGATATCTGCTTCAACAGGTAGCATTGTGTGCTCTGAAGACCTTGTTTTCACTCTAGATTTCTCCATCACCAATTCAAATGGCTGATGCATAGGAAGAGCAGTTGAATATACAAACATTTTCGACAAATGCAATGAGAAATACAAAAAAGAACGTCATGATATAATTCACATATATGACGCTTGGCTAAACAACATGGCATTGCATAATTCACATATATAATGCCTTGCAACAAGATAGCATTGCATTCATATATAATGTCTTGCAACAAGATGGCATTGCATAATTCACATATATGGTAATTAGACACTAAACAGGTGGCATTCACACAAAGCATGTCTAAACTAAGCAAATGACATAGCAATGCAAGATACCATACACACGATATGAGCAACATAACCCTACCAAGTTAGAGCATGCACCTCGGGAGGGGGGGATAGGACTGATCATCTGTCTCAGAATCCTCCTCTAAGGAGCTATCCATAACCAGCAAGACATGCGCTTCGTCAGATAACATTGTCTGCTCTGAAGACCTTGTTTCCACTCCAGATTTTTTCATGACCGTGCCGAATGGCCGATGCATAGGAAGAGTAATTGAATGTACTAAAATTGTTGACAAATTTAATACGTAATAAAAAATGATGGCATGATATAATTCACATATAAGATGACTGGCTAACCAGGGTGGCATTGCAAAATTCACATATATGATTCCTGGCTAAACAAGATGGCATTGCATGATTCACATATACGATAAAGAAACTAAACAGATGGCATTCACACAAAGCATGTCTAAACTAAGCAGATGACATATTTGATGTATAAAGTAAGCAATGCAAGGCACCATATGCATGATATTACCAACATCAGGATGCCAAGTTAGAGCGAAGACCTCAGGGGGTAAATAGGAGTGGTCTTCTCCTTCTGAATCCCACTCAGAACAGTTATCTTCCTCTTGATTACAATTCGAAATGGGCGGAGGGGGGCTGCCTTTGCGCCCACCATGGAGCGACGTGTGCATGAAATTTTATTGCTACGCAAGGCTCGTCTCCTTTGCTCTACATGTTCAGTTCCATTGTGTACAATAACCGACATGCATAGGAATAAAACATAGTGAGATTATGTAAGGAGTGCATGCACAAATCCAGAGTGATGGTAGCAAACTGTGGATAGACCCAAAACCAATGATAGCAGACAGATAATAGCTTTAGTTACAAAATACAGATAATGGCTCCTTTAATGTTTGTTTGCACCCAACATGAAACTCATAGTAGACACCCGAGATTAACCAGATAGTAGACATATAGTACTGATTGCTGCCCCAATATGTACCCCACAACCATTTAAAAACTCAAGTTTCAGCATTAGTTTGGACCTGACTCGGAGTCTAATAGGTGAACACGATGATAAAGTAGCATGTCATCATATTAAGCGATGCATAACATAAGCAGAGACGGAAGAGTGCGACCTCTCTTGCGGACCCGTGTAGTCCTCAAGGTCATCTGCTCATTTGATGATGGTAATGAAGTTGTCGTGGCTGCCGGCAGCGGGGAAGAAGATCTGAGGCGGCGAAAGACATTCTGGAGAGCGGATCCCTGCTGTGGTGAACCCTTCGTCGTTGGAGCAGCTGAGCTGGGGTGGAACACAACGTAGCAGGAGCGGGACAAACCACACAAGGTTTTCTTTGACACATATCTGTAACAGAAGGAATTGTGTAAGGGCTTGTTTGAATTTGAGGATTCTAATAATGCAGGGATAGAAAATACACAGGAATAGGATAGGAATGCACGTGCAAAACAGAGAATTTAAAAACACAGGATTTCTGCCAATCTGGGTGTTTGGTTCACAAGAATTGGAAGATCACATGATGCAAAGAAGCATGGTGAGATTAAGTCAAACCACAAGAAAATGTACGGTTATAATGCTATTATGCTACTATCTCTTAGTCTTGTGCTTCATGAATAGGAATTTGAAAAGGAGGATGATACGTCTCCAACGTATCTATAATTTTTGATTGTTCCATCCTATTATATTATCAATCTTGGATGTTTTATAATCATTTTATAGTCATATCATTTTTGGTACTAACCTATGGACATAGTGCCAAGTGCCAGTTGCTGTTTTCTGCATGTTTTTTACATCACAGGAAATCAATACCAAACGGAGTCCAAATGCAACGAAACTTTACGGAGATTTTTATGGACCAGAAGACACCCAATGGGCCAAGGCAGCGCCTGGGGGTGCTCCGAGGGGAGCACAACCCACCAGGGCGCGCCAGGAGGTCCAAGCGCGCCCTGGTGGGTTGTGCCCAACTCCGGTGCCCCCCGGACCGCCTCTTTGCTCTATAAATACCCCAATATTCCAGAAACCCTAGGGGAGTCGACGAAAATCAATTCCAGCCGCCGCAGAGTCCAGAACCACCAGATCCAATCTAGACACCATCACGGAGGGGTTCACCACTTCCATTGGTGATGAAGCTATGTACCTAGGGTAGGGTCATAGGCCTGACCTAGACGCCCTCCCCTAGGACATCACCCTAAAGTCAGAAGCGTTCAAGGGATACCATCATCCACTCAACCAGAAGCATTCCACTCGGAAGACTCAATGTCACTCGACCATAGCAATAATCACTCGACAGACAGAAGATCGAAAGCCACTCTGAATAGCAACGGTCAAACGTTTACCCTGTAGACTTAATGGTCATTTATGTCACTTTATTACTGGCGTTACCAGAAACGACCCATCTTTATGTACCTTAAACCCTGTGTAACTGAGGGCGGGAGGGGCCTGGCGAACTCTATATAAGCCACCCCCTCCTCAAGGACAAGGGTTCGCACCCCCTGTAACTCCACACACATATAATCAAGTCGACCTCCTCCGGGCACCGAGACGTAGGGCTATTACTTCCACCGTGAAGGGCCTGAACTCGTAAATCTTGTGTGTACAACTTCACCATAGCTGGGATCTTGCCTCCTCATACCTACCTGTAACACCCCGAGAATATGCTACAGTAATCTCCCCTTAATGGTGGCCATGTCATCGTGATTACTATGTAGCTTGCCACTTGTCCAAAAATCAAGCCTTTTTCAAATTTAAAATAAGTCGAATAAATTATTTCTTTGGGCAGTAAAACTAAAATGTTCACCTTATCCTATAAATTTCCCATGATCATGGTCATGTTGAATCCAACATTATTTGACCCACCAATTAATTCCTAGGAATTTATGACGTGGGCCAACAACAAATAAAATGGTCTTTTCAATTTAAACAATTGTTTAAACTTTCCCAAATAAAATGAAACTTCGTGTGTAGCACCAAAATATTGTACTTGAGTTATGTGTGGAGTACCATGTAGAACTAAAATCATTTGTTGGTGACAATAAATAAAACAAGAGCTATAGCAATAAACAGAAAGGAAAGTAATGAAACAAAATACACTACTGGGCACTAGGCCCAATCGTGGCCACAGTGCAGCCCAGCCCAGCACCACGGCCTTTTCTTCGACCTCTCGGCAGGAGAGGCAGAGGAAGGCGTGGCGGCCATCCAGGCCACCATGGCTGTCGATGTCGCCGTGTCGGCGATCTCGCGGCCCCGTGGATGGATAAGAACGGCTTCGTCACCCCCCTGGAGGAACCCTAGACCGCCCACATCCATCTCCCCCTCTTCCCCCCATCTCCACCTCTCCCTCTCTGTCGTTTTGGAGGATGGGCCGACGCGCCCTCCGCCGTCCACCGCGCGCCACAGCGGCCATCGACCTCCCCTCGACACTCCGCCCTGACCAGGAGCTCCGGGACGCTCCTCCGCTTCTTCTTCGCCAACTAGCACAAGCAGGGACGCAACATCGACGCTGCCCTCGCCGATCCCCTCCACCGGCGTCCGCCTCTGCCTCGCCGTCGATCCGCCGCCACTGCCGCACCGTCATCCCGCTGCTCCGGTGCCTCCCCGAACCTTCCCTGAGCCCGCCTCGCTCGACTACAGGGCCCTGTGAGCCCTCTTCCCTTCCCCTCTCTCTCTCTCCTGTGCGAATCTATGCCCGGAGCTCAGCTCCGCTCGCGTTTGCCCGCACCTCACCACCGACCGCGCTCACCGCTCGTCGTAATCCCCGCGACCACCGCACCCTGGGCCACGCTCGCGCGTGCCCGCAGCGGGCCACCCTGCTCGGCCGCCCGGCCGCCCAGTTCGCGCCCCCGCACGCCTGCGCCGCACCCCCCTGGCCACTTTGGCCGCGGCCATCGACGCCTGGACGCGCCCTTGCTGGCCGTCGCCGCCCACGTCCCGCTGCCTTCGGCTCCTGCCGCCCTGATGCCGCCCTCACTTGCGTCCACTGGCCGCCGCCGCTGGCTTCCTCGCCGCGGCACCGGCTCGCTGAGCTCGGCCCGGCACACGCGACCCCCGCCGTCTCGCGCCCCCCACCCCGTGACTACACCGCCTGCCGCGGGCGCTCCCCTCCCCGCGGCCCCGCCCTCCCCTATGGGCAGCCGCCCAGTTGCTCTGCCGGCTCCCGCCGGCCACGCTCCGGCCGGCCTCGAGCCCCAGGGTGCGGGCCGCCTGGTTGCGCCCGCACCCGCGGGCCCGTAGGCCACCCTCTCAAGTGGCCGGTTGTGCCACTGCCAGCGGGGCCACATCCCCTGTTTAAAAAAAGGGTTTTAAAAAATATAAAAATAATTAGTTGATTAATTGTTTAAATAGGTAATTAATTAACTCAATTAACCTTGCTTCATTAGCCTAATGAATTAGACTAGTTAATTTAATTCTGTTAGTTAGTTAAGTCAATGACAGATGGGGCCCACTTCCCCTTTGACCAGTCAACCCAGTAAGAGTTGACTGTTGACCTTGCTGACATCAGCATGACGTCCTGCTGACGCAATAAGTTCTTTTTCGAATTAATAATAATTTCAGAATATTGTTAAATCTTTGAAAAATCGTATAAAATAATCCGTAGCTCGGATGAAAATGTTTTCTACATGAAAGTTGCTCAGAACGACGAGACGAATCCGAATACGTAGCCCATTCGTCCACCACACATCCCTAGCATAGCAAACACGCAACTTTCCCCCTCCGGTCCGTTTGTCCGAAAATGCGAAACACCGGGAATACTTTCCCGGATGTTTCCCCCCTTCGCCAGTATCACCTACTACCGGGTGAGGGCACACCTAGCACCACTCGTTGTCATGTCATACATCGTCATGCTTATGTTTGCATTGTATTCATTGTTGCTTCCCCCTCTTCTCTCCGGTAGACTACGAGACTGACACTGCTGGTGGTACCCGATCAACTACGGTGTTGACGACCCCTCCTTCTTGCCAAGGCAACCAGGCAAGCCCCCCCTTTGATCATCCCAATATCGCCCATTCCATTCTCTCATGCTTTCATTAGATTTTGCTAGTGTTATTGTTTGCTCCTATTCTGATGCATAGCCTGCTTTTGTAACTTGCTTATTGTTACCTACCTGCTTATCCTAAACTGCTTAGTATAGGTTGGTTAGTGATCCATCAGTGACCCCCACCTTGTCCTTGTTGCCCCTGCTTCATCATTGAAGACCCGATCAACGGGATCGAAGACCAGGCCCCGGCACCGCACATCACTTTCCCCTTAGTTGCTCGACACTACTGGGTTACTATCGAGTGCCGAGGGTGAGACCTCTACATCACTTCTGTTGTTAACCCTGTAGTGTAGCTATTCGGTCGTGGTCATCAAGGGTGATTCCACCTTAACCACTTCTGATACGACTCTGTTGTGCAACCCCTCAAGTGTGAACCTCGGGGGTGGTTCCTCTTACGTTCACCTTGATGATTACATCGAGTGGAATTCACCGGGGGTGATTCCTCGGGTTTTCCCCTTGATGTTTGGACACACAGTTACTATGGTTACTATGACTTTACACTGAACCATGTTACTATAGACGGGTCGGCCCTGAGGGGTACCCGCGCGAGCTTAATTGCGAGTGATGTGGAGACGGGTTGACCTGGAGGGTGCCCGCGAGATAATTACGAGGCGTGGCCGGGCATTCCTAGCCCTTGCCGCAAGTCCTCGAGACGGGGCGACGGGGTCACATCTTTCGTGGGTCTCTGCTTGTTACCGCGCGTTCCTAATCCACTATGATTTGGATATTTGATCCGAGGGGCCTCTGGCCTGATAGCACTAACCATCACGTGGGCATAGTATGGGTGTTCTGCGTCGTATGCATCAGCCGAAGCTTAATAGACGTTAGTGACTGAGTGGCGTGCGCCGGGTTAGACTGCGTAAGCACCTGCCTTGTTGAAGGAGGTAGCTAGGTCTGCTCACCGGCCGCGTACGCAACCTGCAGGAGTTCCCGGGGAGATGGCCCATGACCGCTGGGGGCATAGGTTTAGTCCGGCGTGCTGACCTCTCTATTAAGCCTAGGTCGGGTTGCGGCATATTGTTTGGCCGAGGCCGGGCATGACCCAGGAAAGTGTGTCCGGCCGGAGTTAATCGAGCGTGGTGGGTAAGTTGGTGCACCCCTGCAGGGAAGAAAATCGATAGCTTGTCCTACGGTAATGGACACTTGGAGTTGTATCCCGATCGATACAACTAGAACTGGATACTAGAGATGAGACATGAATATGAGAATTGTAATTGAGGAGAATTGGATAGTATGGCTCTGGGATTGCTTTCTCGCAGGGAGTCGAGAAAGGATCTCTGGCCGAGGTTGATAACACTACTACTACTTTACTTTATGCTACTCTACTCCCTCCTGTTGCTGCAAGATGGTGGTTTCCAGAAGATGCTAGTCTTCGATAGGCTAGGCTTTCCCCTTCTCTTCTGGCATTCTGCAGTTCAGTCCACAGATACAACCCTTTTCATTGACACTGATGCATATGTAGTGTAGATCCTTGCTTGCGAGTACTTTGGATGAGTAGTCACGGTTGCTTTCCTCCCCCTTTTCCCCCTTTCTTCTTCTTTCCGGTTGATGCAACCAGATGTCGGAGCCCAGGAGCCAGATGCCACCGCTGATGCTTACTACTACGTGGAGGCCGCCGATGACCAGGAGTAGTTAGGAGGCTCCCAGGCAGGAGGCCTTGCCTTTTCGATCGATGTTGCTTTTGTGCTAGCCTTCTTAAGGCAAACTTGTCTACCTCATGTCTGTACTCAGATATTGTTGCTTCCGCTGACTCTTGTGTTTTCGAGCTTATGTATTCGAGCCCTCGAGGCCCCTGGCTTGTAATATAAAGCTTGTATCATTTTAAATTGTGTCTAGAGTTGTGTTGTGATATCTTCCCGTGAGTCCTTGATCTTGATCGTACACATTTGCGTGTATGATTAGTGTACGATTGAATCGAGGGCGTCACACTACCCCCCATTCTACTGTCAGTCTTAGAACCACGACAGTTGGCGCCCACCGTGGGGCAGGTGTCTTTGCGACTTTTTGGTGAAGTTGCGATTTTTCCGATTCCCATCATCATGGTTTCCGATGGTGGATTGGCTGAGGGCCGCGAGATCCGTCTCGGCGCGCTCATCTTCGTTGCTGACGACTCCGCCTGGCTTCAGGAAGCTCCCCTCGATGTCGAGACGCTCCCTGTCCGCGGGGCGACGCACTTTCGCGCGTGCATTCGCAGCGTCCTTCTCCGGCAGCCGTCGACCTAGTATCGGTCGACTCCTGTGGTGTCCTCGCTCCCTGCTGTTCGCCGATGCAAGCGATCTGGTCGGTCGCGGCTTCAGCGGTGGGTGAAACACGCGGTGGCTCGTCAGTCGGCCACCCCACAAGTCGCGGCAATCGAGCCCGACGAAAGTCTCTACGGTCTGTTCGACCTGTCGACTGGATCCGTCGAGACCGCATCCAAATGCGACAACAGCGATCCTGCGGCTGAAGTCTTGATGGTCGACGGACCACGTAGTCCGTCTGGCTTCCGCCGCGACGATGGCGGTGATGGTGGCGGCGATCCGTCACGCGTTCAGGAAGAGTACCGCCCCGAACCCCTTTCTTCGCAGCAGAGGGAAGAGCTTCGCCGCTGCAACATGGATGCGCTCCACACGCCCATCGTTGGGGAAACTTCCGAGGCTCGGGCCTTGGAGGAGGCGCGCCTGGCCAACTTGGCTGAGCGCACTCAACTGGAGAGCCTTCAGCATGCACTCGACGAGCGTGCTCGGCAGCGGATTCCTGAGTCCAGTCGACGACAACTTTTTCCACCTCAACCTTAGGTATACCGCACTCCGATTCAAAATCTCACGGCTGCGGCCCGTATAGCAGAGTCAATTCAGCCTTCCCAGTCGGAGGCTAGAAGAGGTTTGATGCAGATCCGGGCCTTACTCCGGGCAGCAGGAGAACAGAACACATCAGTGTCCCAGTCGCGGAATAGGATTCATAGCAGATCTGTGAAGGCAGATACAGTTCAGTCGGCCCACAGCCCAAGATCGCCCCCGCGGCGTGAGGGACGTGGGCACCGGCAGGATCAGTACAGAAACCACGAGCAATATGATCACCAACTCGGCCGTGATGACCGTCGTCGAGTGCCCACACCTCCTCCGAGGAGTGGATCATATGTGCCTCGGCAATATGATGACAGACATCCTCACAATGGCGAGCGAAGAATACCAGTTGACGCAAGGGAGCCAGGCTTTGATGCGAGATCTATTCTCGTTCAAGGTCTAGTCGACAGGAACAGAGCACACAGAGAGGGCCTTGACAGAGATCACCCGACTGGTAGCAGAGTTCATGTTTCAGGTCCAGAGTGCTTCAGCAGAGCCATCAGAGCCGCGGTTATTCCTCCCAACTTCAGGTTGGCGACTAGAGTCAGCAAGTTCACTGGTGAGTCCAAGCCTGACACTTGGCTTGAGGATTACCGAGTGGTTGTGCAGATTGGTGGCGCAATGATGAAGTGGCCATGAAGCATCTTCCGCTGATGTTGGAAGGTTCAACCAGAGCATGGTTGACTCAGTTAGCACCAGGCAGTATATTCAGTTGGGAGGAACTTGCCCGAGTGTTTGTTAGAACTTTTGAGGGTACTTGCAAGCGGCCAGCAGGGTTAACAGAATTGTAGCATTGCGTGCAAAAACCGAATGAGACTCGGAGGGATTACATTCAGAGGTGGACCACTTTGGATCACACAGTGGAAAATGTGTCCCAGCATCAAGCAGTTTGTGCCTTCAAGGAGGGCGTTAAGTATCGAGAGCTAGTCCTGAAATTCGGTCGGACGGGAGATATGTCTCTGACTCGAATGATGGAAATAGCCACTCGGTACGCTAATGGAGAAGAAGAGGATCGACTCCGCAGTTGTCGTAGAATTGTCACGGCAGATGTCCTCGTGCAAGGACTTAGTCGTGGAGCCATCGCCGCTAGGAAGCTTAAAGGGGTTAAATGGGACAAAGGACACGAGGATTATACTGGTTCGGCCCCTTACGTTGAAGGTAAAAGCCTACTCCAGTTGAGGTGGTATTGCTTAGGGTTTCGATGACCAGGAGCTAAACCGCTCTGCCTGGCTATCGATCTGATCTTACTTGTCCCAAACCGCCGCCGGGTAGTCCCTTTATATAGAAAGGTTAACGCCCAGCGGCTCTCAGAGTCCCGACCGGCTCATAAACTGTGTCCGGCTTGGACTCTTAACTATTCTTGCCTTACACTACAAGTCATGCCACAACGGCGGTTTACCACTACGGGCCTTAAGTCGCCTCTGGGCCTTAGACCTACTACTAAACCGCCATCCGTAACCTGTCCTTGGGCTTCTGAACGAAGACTGTTGCAACGTAACCCGGCCCATCTTGGGCGAGTCACACCGGTAGCTATATCCTCAACATTAGGCCCCAGATTGATTTGAACCGGTTCATGTCAATCTTCAATATCTCAAGAAAAAATCTTCCGGCTTCTGTCTTACGCAAAGGTTATAACCCACCATGACGTCATCTTCTGGATTCTTGGTAACCCGCCATGACGTCATCCGCCATTAATGCATGTTCTGTCCAACGTATCTCAACGGATCCTTATCTTAATAACTATCCCGAAAATCGAGGCGCCTCTGCAGCTGGATAATCATGTCTTTAGCCTCCTCGTTTCTCGCACCCACTCATCAGCCGTCCCTTATAAATAGGCCCGATCGGGTCCTCTCTCACTCTTCCCTTTCCATTGTCTTCCTCCTCTCAACACCTTAGAGCCCGAGCTCCGCCGCCGCTGCCGCGCCTCTCGTCTTCCTCAGCCTCGGCCGCTGCATCAACCTGAACTAGTCCAGAGAACGGCGGCGACTCTCCGCAGTGAACCTGCAACTGTAAGTCCTCTTCTTCTCAAACATCAGATCCGCATTAGGGTTCTGCGTTCCTCCCTGTTCTTCGTAGTTCATCTCTGTTCTTTTATAGTTCTTCCACCACGACTTCTTTTGATTCGAAAAAGGGTACAGAACTCCTGCGGTAGTGGTTTCCCACCCATTTCCAACACTAGAAGATCCCTTTTGCTTGCAAAAAGACCTCATTAGGACTTATGAACTTCTTTGTGCTAGTTTTTAGGTCTAGAAAATTTTCCTTTCTGGACGACCGTTTGATCCAAAATAATTACTGCAACCTGTGAAACTTGTTTGTGCAACACTTAGGCAAAAATTGCATCTGTTAGCTATGGCGGCTCATATTACCGGCTTAAAAAAAGCGATGCTTCATGAATATTCCGGGTCATCCATAACAGAGTTAAATAACTTAATTGCTCACGATATCCATAGCAGCTTAAATAACCCGACACAATTGGCCATATATCATTAGGCCCCTCCATAAGCCGCCACCTTAAATACTGAACCGAAATTTTCCTCCGGCTTAAATTTGAACCGGAATTTTTATTTTGTCATAGGCTTCCATCCTTCAAAATGCCGCCCAAGGCTCCCAAGGCGCCCATTACATGCAACTGGGTTAGATCCAACGTTACTGATAGCACTTTAGCTGACTTTGTGAAAACGGGTTACCTGCCCAAGAAAGAGGTCATGTCCTATCGTGCTCCTGACCCGTCCGAAGAGAGACCTCAACCCAAGGACGGAGAGGTTGTTATATTTGCTGATCACATGAGCCGGGGCTTTGCTCCTCCTGGCTCAAAATTCTTCAGAGATGTTCTGCACTTTTTCGACCTGCGACCTCAAGACATTGGACCCAATTCCGTGTCAAACATTTGTAACTTCCAAGTGTTCTGTGAGGTGTACCTTGGAGAAGAGCCCAGCTTGCTACTCTTTAGGGAGTTATTTTATCTGAACCGCCAGAATGAATGTGCCAACGGGCCTAGCTTGGAACTCGGTGGAATCTCAATCCAATGACGGAGAGATTGTCTCTTTCCTTATGCTGAGCCGCCAAGCCACCCAAAAGATTGGAACCAGACATGGTTCTACTGCCAAGATACTTCTCCGGCTGATGAGAACCCTCTGCCCGGCTTTCGCGCCCTGTGTCTGGAGTCAAATCACCCCCTGCCAGACAAACTATCTCAAGCTGAACGTCAACCACTTATTCCTACCATCAACAAAATCAAAGCTCTTCTGGGGAACGGCCTCAATGGCATTGATCTGGTCCGGGTCTGGATTGCCTGGCGGGTGATTCCTTTAAGCCGCCGCCCCGGCTTAATGTGCGATTATACCGGCCGGAAGGATGATCCTCTTCGGCACAGTCCCGATGACTTACCTGAGGACGTCATTGATGATATGACCAAGTCTCTTCTGAACGAGAGCCTGGCAGATTGCGGGAGGACAGGCTTAAGCCCCTTCTGCAAGGCTAACCCGGCCCCAGCGGTAAGCCATTGACCTGTACACCTCACCTTCCATTTTAACGATTTTTGCTTAACTTCAAAAACCTTTGTTGTATTTTACAGGCTAATGATAAATTCTGGAAGGTCAGGTATGACCATGAAGCTGCTAAGAAAGCCAGAAAGGTTAAAAAAGCCGCCAGGAAAGCCGCTCCCCGCAAGAAGGGGAGTAAACCTAGCGCCTCGGACCTGCTTCACCTGGAAGACACCTCCGAGTCAGAGGTAGCCCTTGATTCTTTAGGCTCCTTTTTTAACCATCTTATTGACATGGATTATCAGCAGGAAGACACCGGAACGAGTCATGAAGTGATTGAAGAGGTAACTATAATTTCCTCGGACTCGGAGCCCTTGCCAAGACTGAAAGTCCGAAGAGTAACCCGGAAAGTAAGATTTTCACATCCTTTAGCTTATCAAGATCCTCAATTTCTTTTGAAGCGACAGATTCATGAAAGTCGGAGGCAGACCCGGACCAGCAAGGATGCAGACCTCTCCTCCGGCTTACCCGAAGCATCAAGGAAGCGCTGGACTGAGGTTATCTCCGACTTATATCCTTTTCATCCTTTGGCGGGCGTCACTCGTCAACCAGTTAATTCTTCTGATTCAAACTATCACGGAACTTCACCTTCCTCCGGCGACTCCATGCAGTCTAGCTTGCCGGCTTTCAAAACCGCACCCGGGTAATGATGATCAGCTTATTTTATGCTTATCTTACTCATGTTTTTGCACTAACCCTTTGACTTTCAGTGTACAAGTAAAGCCCAGCAAGAGGGCGAAGAAAAATAAGCTGGCCGAAGAGCCGGTCCTGACTGAACCTGATGCTTCTGCTCATGAGCCGCCATCTGCACGAGCTCCTGAAACCACCACTGCTCCATCTGATGAACAAGTTATGGAAGGTTCAGCCCGGCTCATCCAGATGACCCGGATGTTGTAATTACCCGGACCGAGTTTGTTGAACCGGGAAGACCCACCGTGTTGGCTAGGTGCTCTGCCAAGGAAGAACTTCTGGAACGCCACAGGGCCAGGCTGGACATCACGGATTATGCTAATCTGAGCATTGGAGATATTGTCTCTGACTATATTAATCAAGTGCACAACAGCCGGGACCTGGAAATTGATATGGTGAAGAAAATACAGCAAAAATCTGAGGTATGATTCTCTTGCTTATTCCATAGTCATCCTTACCATGCCATGTAGGCTTAATACCGGCTTAATAATCACTGCAAGAAAAAACGGCTTACCTGGTAACACTCAAGGGCCGGTTTAAACATCATAGTTGAACCGGTCCTTACCTTATTTTAATCAAGTAGTTGAGCAACCTTATGCATTAGCCCCCAAGTGCCAAGTACCTTTGCCTGCAAAGTGCTTGGGACTTATTTTCATGAACCGGCACTGTAAATAGAGCTTTTCAGCATACATTAGCCCCCAAGTGCCAAGTGTCTTTGCTTGCAAAGTGCTTGGGACTTGATATTGTATTATAATCACCCTAACTGTAACCCGGAATTTGTACAGGCCGCCTGTAAGAAATTTGAATCAGAAATCTCTGATCTAAAGAACCGCCTGAAGACTCAGGAAAGTGAGACCCAAAAGGCCAATTCCAAATTTGAATTCAGTGTATCTGCACAAGAGAAACTGAAGAAAAAGTTTGAAGCAGAAAGAAAAGCCTGGGCGGATGAGAAAACTGCTTTGCTCAGCCGGGCCGAACAAGCGGAGGCCGCTCTTACTGAATGAACCGCCGAACTATCCGGCTTAAAACGCCATGTATCTCAGATGGTCTCCGCAATCTTTGGTAAGTTACTCTGTAAGTTTCTAACTAGTTTACATCATTCATTTCCCATAAGTATCGCAATTGCCATCAGCTCACCTGACTTTGTAATGCAGGTCCCAGAAGTTCCAATCTCAATCAGAATGTGCTGACCAAGCTGAAGGCGGTTTATACCTTGGTAGAACAACTTTACACCGGGTCACAACGTGCCTTAGCCGTTGTCGCTCTGTCAAACGAAGTTCCCACTCATCTAGCGGATGTACTCAGGCGGCTTGCCGTGCTTCCTCAACGCTTCCAAGAGTTAAGACGAGCTTCTGCAAGAGCCGGAGCCATAGCCGCTCTAAGCCGGGCCAAGGCGTTTCTACCGGAGCTAGACCCGGCCGACATCGCCCTTGGGTATCCTAGCTTGAAGGAAGATGGAACTCCCTTTGACCAGAAAGACTTCGCCGCTTGTGTGAAGAGCGTACGCCCGGTGGCCACTTTGATTGGTAATGACACAGACCTTACCAAATATCAACCGGGCTATGACGCGGAGAATCAGAGGATTCCAACCCCTTGTTATGAAGCAGTCAGCCTGATTCCTCCGACTCGTAAGCATACCTTCGCCCCTGAAGTTGACCCGGCCGGGTTAATTGATGATGAAGCTCAATTTGAAGCCTTGAGTGGCATTGACTGGAAATCATCAACCTTCCAGGACATGGAAACAGCCGGAGGAGCGGAGAGGTATGGGCCGGAAGCTTCAGCCCAACAAGCACCTTTGATTTCTTAGGCGTCTCATGGTTATGTCTCAAAAACAATGCCTCACCTTTTGGACTCGGGGAGTCCTGTAATAGAGTAGGACGAACACTTAATTTTGTCGTGCCATCGTGCACGTGTGTAGCGCTTAACTCTTATTTAAACTGCCCGTTTATATTCTTCCGGGTCATGTTTGACCCTCTGCTTTCCTTAAGTTTAAAGAGCTGTCTTTAATTGTCCTGCATAGAAAACAAATCACAAGTCTCTAGGCGGCTTACCGCATGGAGAGTCATATATTTTACATATAACCCGGAATATGAATCAAAGTCATAATAAACCGGCTCTCAATTATATCTTTGAGATAACCATAACAGCATACCTGCGAGCCTTCAAATACACTTCTGGTTTATGTAACCCGAATAATGAGGTTGAGAACTCGACTCCGGCTCACCAGCACATTATTAATCAAGGTTAAGCTGGTGGAATAGGAACCACCCTTGAATGCTTTTGATATCATCAAAGAACTAGTTTGCAAACCAAGAGACCTCAAAAATTTTAGGGGCTTCTGATTCGAATACGACCAGAGAACCATCCCAAAGGGGTTAAGCTAAGATTCGAATGCGATCATATAGCCCCCAGTGGCTTTGGCGTTGCCGATCAAGAGGGTACCGACAGCTATGTTCTCTTTGGTTCGAATACGACCTATGTTTGAACAGGAAGCCCCCAAATGACCTTGAGAGTTGTTTAACGGCGCTGATTCGAATACGATCCACGTCGGTTCCCGAAGGGGGTTGAGCTATGATTCAAATATGATCAAGAAAAACTCCCCAATGAGCTCGGCAATATGCCAATCAAGTGGGTATCGACAGCTATGTTCTCTTTGGTTCGAATACGACCTATGTTTGAACAGGAAGCCCCCAAGTGATCATATTTTTAACGGCTAGATTCGAATACGATCATAAGCCGGATCAACCTCCAAGTGATCATGTAATATTACAATGAAAATAACAATGATACATTTACCTTTGGAGGAAAAAAGGACAGAGGTCTTGCTTTATTATTTATCACAATATATACATGGCTATAGAAAGATGTACATTATGAGAGCCGGTGGCTCAAGTGTAATAAGGCCGAAGCTGAGCTATGTTCCACGGCCGGCGGGTCTCCTCCTCCGACTTACGTGAATCTTTGTGCTCCCAAACATCGATAAGGTAATATGACCCGTTGTGCAAGTTCTTGCTGACCACAAAGGGCCCTTCCCAAGGCGGGGATAACTTGTGTGCGTCTGTTTGATCCTGGATGAACCGGAGCACCAAATCACCCTCCTGAAAAACCCTGGACTTAACCCGGCGGCTGTGATAGCGGCGCAGGTCTTGTTGGTAAACCGCCGAGCGAGCTGCCGCTATGTCACGCTGTTCGTCCAACAAGTCAAGAGCATCTTGACGCGCTTGCTCATTATCCGCCTCAACATAAGCCACCACTCGAGGCGAATCATGACGGATGTCGCTAGGGAGGACCGCCTCAGCTCCGTAAACCATGAAGAAAGGCGTGTAACCCGTAGACCTGTTAGGAGTAGTATTGATGCTCCATAATACGGAGGGTAACTCCTCCACCCAACAACCCAGCATCCGTTGCAAAGGGACCAAAAGCCGGGGCTTAATGCCCTTCAATATTTCCTGATTGGCTCTCTCAGCTTGACCATTGGATTGAGGGTGAGCCACTGATGAAACATCAAGCCGAATATGCTTTCGTTGACAAAATTCCTCCATGGCGCCTTTAGACAGATTGGTACCATTGTCAGTTATAATGTTGTGTGGAAAACCAAAGCGAAATATCACCTTTTTCATGAACTGGACCGCCGTGGCTGCGTCACACTTACTAACTGGCTCTGCCTCTACCCACTTTGTGAACTTGTCAACCGCCACCAAGAGGTGGGTCTTCTTATCCTTGGACCTTTTGAAAGGCCCAACCATATCAAGCCCCCAGGCTGCAAACGGCCAAGTGATTGGAATCATCCTCAACTCTTGAGCCGGCACGTGAGCCCGTCTTGAGAACTTCTGACAACCGTCACATTTACTGACCAAGTCCTCTGCATCAGCATGAGCCGTCAGCCAATAAAAACCATGACGAAAAGCCTTGGCCACAAGGGATTTTGAGCCGGCATGATGGCCACAATCCCCCTCGTGAATCTCACGTAAAATTTCTTGACCTTCCTCAGAGGAAACACAACGCTGAAAAGCTCCAATGACACTGTGATGATGCAGCTCGCCATTGATAATTATCATTGACTTAGACCGCCGGGTTATTTGTCTGGCCAAAGTTTCATCCTCAGGCAATTCTCCCCGGGTCATGTAAGCCAAGTATGGCACTGTCCATCCTGGGATAACGTGGAGAGCCGCCACCAACTGTGCTTCAGGGTCAGGAACAACCAAGTCTTCCTCTGTAGGCAACTTGACAGAAGAGTTATGCAGAATATCCAAGAAAGTATTAGGCGGCATCGGCTTTCGCTGAGAGCCCAGCCGGCTTAATGCATCAGCCGCCTCGTTCTTTCTGCGATCGATGTGCTCTACTTGGTAACCCTGAAAATGTCTAGCAATGGCATCAACTTCACGGCGATAAGCCGCCATGAGGGGGTCCTTGGAATCCCACTTGCCTGATACTTGTTGGGCCACTAAATCTGAGTCGCCAAAGCACCTTACCCGGCTTAAGCTCATCTCCTTAGCCATCCGAAGACCATGGAGCAAGGCCTCGTACTCAGCTGCATTGTTAGTACAGGGAAACATCAACCATAGTACATAACAAAACTTGTCACCTCGAGGGGAAGCTAACACAACTCCAGCCCCCGAGCCCTCCAATTGCCTGGACCCGTCGAAGTGAATAGTCCAGTATGTATTATCCGGTTTCTCTTCAGGCACCTGCATCTCTGTCCAATCGTTGATGAAATCCACCAATGCTTGAGATTTGATAGCAGTGCGTGGCACGTACTTTAGACCATGAGGCCCAAGTTCTATAGCCCACTTAGCAACTCTTCCTGTGGCTTCTCTGTTTTGGATGATATCTCCTAGGGGAGCAGAACTGACCACAGTGATAGGGTGGCCCTGGAAATAATGCTTAAGCTTCCGGCTTGCCATGAACACCCCATAAACGAGCTTCTGCCAATGTGGATACCGTTGTTTGGACTCAATGAGTACTTCGCTGACGTAGTAAACCGGCCGCTGACCCGGATGTTCCTTACCCGCTTCCTTATGCTCCACCACCACAGCCACACTGACGGCTCGTGTGTTAGCGGCTACATACAACAATAAAGGCTCCTTGTCGACAGGAGCAGCAAGGACTGGCGGCTCAGCTAGCTGTCTTTTCAAATCCTCAAAAGCAGCATTAGTAGCATCATTCCAGACAAATTCATCTGTTTTCTTCATGATCTGATACAGTGGCATGGCCTTTTCACCCAACCGGCTTATAAACCGACTCAAAGCAGCGATGCGACCCGCCAGACGCTGGACGTCATTTATGCATGCCGGCTTAGCCAGAGAGGTGATTGTCTTGATCTTCTCCGGGTTAGCTTCAATGCCTCTGTGAGAAACCAGAAAACCCAAGAGCTTGCCTGCAGGAACACCAAAAACACACTTGGCCGGGTTAAGCATCATCTTGTAGACCCGGAGATTATCAAAGGTCTCTCTCAGATCATCTATCAAGGTCTCCTTCTCTCTGGATTTGACCACGATATCATCCACATAGGCATGAACGTTGCGCCCAATTTGATTATGAAGACAATTCTGCACGCAACGCTGGTAAGTCGCCTGTGCACTCTTGAGCCCAAAAGGCATAGACACATAACATAAGGCTCCAAAAGGAGTAATGAACGCCGTCTTCTCTTGGTCCTTGACAGCCATTTTGATCTGATGGTAACTAGAGTACGCATCCAAAAAACTCAAACGCTCACAACCCGCCGTAGCATCAATAATTTGATCAATACGAGGGAGAGCAAAAGGATCAGCCGGACAAGCCTTGTTTAAATCCGTATAATCCACGCACATACGCCAGGTGCCGTTCTTCTTGAGCACGAGCACCGGGTTAGCTAACCATTCTGGATGAAAGACTTCAACGATAAACCCGGCCGCCAAGAGCCGGGCTACCTCCTCAACAATGGCTTTCTGCCTCTCCTCATTAAACCGCTGGAGGAATTGCCTGACTGGCTTAAATTTCAGATCAATATTAAGAGTGTGCTCTGCGAGTTCTCTTGGTACACTCGGCATGTCAGAGGGTTTCCATGCAAAGATGTCCCTGTTCTCACGGATGAACTCGATGAGCGCGCCTTCCTATTTCGGATCCAGATTGGCACTGATGCTGAACTGCTTAGATGAGTCACCTGGAACAAAGTCAACAAGTTTAGTCTCATCAACTGACTTAAATTTCATTACCGGCTCATGCTCCGTGGTTGGCTTTTTCAAAGACGTCATATCTACCGGGTCAACATTATCCTTGTAAAACTTCAATTCCTCTGTCGCACAAACAGATTCAGCGTAAGCAGCGTCACCTTCCTCACACTCCAAGGCTATCTTTTGGCTGCCATGAACCGTAATGGTCCCATTGTGACCCAGCATCTTGAGCTGCAAATACACGTAACACGGCCGTGCCATGAACTTGGCGTAAGCCGGCCGCCCAAATAAAGCATAGTACGGGCTTCTTATTTTAACCACCTCAAAAGTCAGTTTTTCCGCCCTGTAGTTGTACTCATCTCCAAAGGCTACTTCCAGCTCGATCTTACCGACTGGATACGCCGACTTACCGGGCACCACCCCATGGAAAATAGTGTTGGACTGGCTGAGGTTTTTATCAGTTAACCCCATATGACGGAAGGTCTCATAATAGAGGATGTTGATGCTACTGCCTCCATCCATGAGCACCTTAGTGAATTTGTACCCCCCGACCTAAGGAGCCACCACCAAGGCCAGGTGACCCGGATTATCAACCCGGGGAGGATGATCTTCCATACTCCATACAATAGGCTGCTCAGACCATCTTAAATAGTGTGGAACCGCCGGCTCAACAGCATTCACAGCCCTTTTATGAAGCTTTTGATCTTGCTTGCACAAACTGGTAGTAAACACATGGTACTGTCCACCATTGAGCTACTTTGGATTGGTCTGGTATCCCCCCTGCTGCTGCTGCTGATTACCCTGGCCAGATTGCTGATTAAAACCTCCTTGATTACCTTGACAATTCTGAGAATTGGAATTTGAGCCACCGCCAGGGCCATGAAAGCCGAAGCCGCCTGAGCCGCCGCCCTGCCCATTGTTGCCATTAAAAGCGTTGGAATTCTTGAAGGCTTTCATGATTGCGCAGTCTTTCCATAGATGAGTGGCTGGCTTCTCCCTAGAGCCATGCCTTTGACATGGCTCATTCAACAACTGCTCAAGCGTCGGGCCTGACCCGCCGGCTCGGGGAGGTGGTCTCCGCTTACGTCGGTGGTTGCTACCCTGCGCATTGGCGTTGGCCACAAACTCCATACTCCCATCAGCCTTACGTTTGTTACCTCCCTGGTTCGCCGGGTTATGCTGAGGGCCCTTGCCATTGCCATTCTTCTTTCCCTTCCCTGTCCTTTCATCATCAGACGCGGGATCCTTGGTACTATCAGAGTCGGCGTACTTGACCAGAGCCGCCATCAGCGTACCCATATCATTGCAATCGCTCTTGAGCCGCCTGAGCTTCATCTTCAGGGGCGCAAAACGACAATTTTGCTCCAACATTAAGATTGCAGAGCCGGCATCCATCTTATCAGACGAATGTATTATCTCTTTGACCCGGCGAACCCAATGGGTTGTAGACTCGCCCTCTTGCTGCTTGCAGTTAGTCAAATCACAAATTGACATAGATTGCCTACATGTATCTTTGATGTTTTGGATGAACCGGGCTTTTAGATCTGCCCCTGACCCGATAGAATTAGGCGGCAGTCCTTTCAACCAAGTGCGGGCAGTCCCATCCAACATCATGGTGAAGTATTTGGCCATTGCCGCTTCGCTGACCCAACTCCATAGCCATCTCGTAGCTCTCGATCCATGCTCCGGGTTGTAAATCAACCGTGTAATTAGGTACCTTCCTAGGTCTTTTGAAATCCTTGAGCAGACGTTCATTACGGAGAGCCGGCACCAGACAAGGGACACCTCCGGTCCTCGTAGGTATACCCGCCTCGATAGAAGCAGTCGGATAAACCGGGAGGGGCTGGTAAGCCGTCAACTGAGGCGCCTGCTCCGCCTCTTGCCGTGCTCTGTCTTGGTCTACCGCGTTAAAGGCTCCATTATGTGTCGGGCCGTGGCCAGCTGGCAAGTCACGGCGCCGGACGTTGCTTGAGCCGGTCGCTGAAACCATGTGTCTGCTATAACTTGGGCTCCGGCCTGGACGAGGGGTCGAATGAATCCTGTCCTGGCTATATGAATATGCCTCCTGTTGCACCAGGGCCGTCTGAAGAAGTTCTCTAACCCGGCGGGTTTCGACCGCCGTTGGAGAGTCGCCCTCGATTGGGAGAGCCGCCAGTCGCGCCGTTGCGGCGATCATGTTTTCCAACGGGTTGGCATAATGACCCGGTGGTATTGGCACGTATTGAGGCGGGGTAGTGTTCACACGGGGAGGCCCCATCACTTGCGGCTGAATCGGCGTTCCAGCCCCAGGTGCCGTGATCTCGGGCGGTTTACTGGGCCCTGCACCAGGTGTGTTGAAGAGGTTTCGAGGATCGTAAACCGGAGGGAGTCGAGATTGAGCCTTCTGATGCCTCCTTCTCATGATCTCATTGGATGCGTTCTGATCCATCGTGAGCTGGAAAGACTGCGCCTGAATCAGCTGAGTCTGGGCGTCGAGAGCCGCCCACTCTGCAGCCATCCTGATCCCTTCCGCTACCAGATCTTCCTTGGCTCTTGCTATATCCAGCTTTAACTGTGCCACCTCTGCATCATGTTGAGCTAGATCTGCTGGGACGACCATAGCGGTTAACAGGGCCGTCATCTTATCTGTGAGATCCATTAGCACCTGAGCCGGCGAGTGCGCAGGGCCCCCTGCCCTATTGGCGGGGTTTTGAACAGGTTGTGCGCCGGCCATGAAGATTCCAACCCGGCTGGGCGGCTCAAAGGGGTCCGGAATACTGTCGCCATCGGAACAACTCCTGAGCCTGCCATCTTGAAGTTGATATAACGAATTGGTCTCATCTGTGGACGACTCGCCGTCAGAGCGAGCGGCCGTCTCATCGCCAGATCCAGATCCTTCAGAGAGTCCTCCATGGACACATCCTACGAAAGCACGCTTCAAGGCAGGCAGAGTCCGGGCGGGTCTCGCACGCTGAGCCGTCTCGATGAGGTCGGCGCAGAGGTCCGGCTCAGGGCCCGGCTCGCCAATCTTGCCAATGAAAACATGGATTCCGCCGAAGGGGACCCGGTACCCGTACTCGATTGAGCCGGCGTCGGGGCCCCAGCTTGCATCGTCGATGTAGAGCTTGCCGCGACGAATCTTGGTCATCCGGCCCACAGCGTATCCCTTGAGCCCTTCGAAGCTGCCCTTCAAGAACTCAAATCCATCGTGCGCTGGCCCCACGGTGGGCGCCAACTGTCGTAGAATTGTCACGGCAGATGTCCTCGTGCAAGGACTTAGTCGTGGAGCCATCGCCGCTAGGAAGCTTAAAGGGGTTAAACGGGACAAAGGACACAAGGATTATACTGGTTCGGCCCCTTACGTTGAAGGTAAAAGCCTACTCCAGTTGAGGTGCTATTGCTTAGGGTTTCGATGACCAGGAGCTAAACCGCTCTGCTTGGCTATCGATCTGATCTTACTTGTCCCGAACCGCCGCCGGGTCGTCCCTTTATATAGAAAGGTTAACGCCCAGCGGCTCTCAGAGTCCCAACCGGCTCATAAACTGTGTCCGGCTTGGACTCTTAACTATTCTTGCCTTACACTACAAGTCATGCCACAACGGCGGTTTACCACTACGAGCCTTAAGTCGCCTCTGGGCCTTAGACCTACTACTAAACCGCCATCCGTAACCTGTCCTTGGGCTTCTGAACGAAGAGCTGTTGCAACGTAACCCAGCCCATCTTGGGCGGGTTACACCGGTAGCTATATCCTCAACAGCAGTGGAAAGGGCAAACCAGTCGGTCAGGACATTGGTGGAGGCAATTCCAATCGAAAACAGAAGCGTAAAGCTAAGCCTGCAGGGCCTGGTGAAACTGCGGCAGTGATTCAAGGAAAGTTTAAAGGGAAACCTAACGGGCCCTGGACCCCCAAGAAATTGAAAGATCAAGTCGGAAATGACGCGTTGGATTTGCCATGTCACATTCACACCAAGAAGGATGAAGAAGGCAATCTAATTTATCCTAAGCATACCACTCGACAGTGTCGGGTTCTAATCCAGCAGTTCCGAGAGAAACAACCTAATGATAAGGAAAAAGAGTCAGACAAGGATGAGGACAAAGAGGAAGATGATGGTTTTCCCAATGTCAATTCCACCCTAGTGATTTTTGCTGATGTTGAGAGCAAAAGTCGACTGAAAGTGATCAACAGAGAAGTGAATATGGTTGCTCCGGCAATGACAACATACCTGAAGTGGTTACAAACAGCTATCACATTCGACCAATCTGATCATCCTGCTCGCATAGCCACTCCAGGGAGGCAAGCGTTGGTGGTCGATCCAGTTGTTGGGGGCACCCGATTGACCAAAGTGTTGATGGATGGTGGTGGTGGTTTGAATATCCTTTACGCTGAAACCTTGAAGGGGATGGGCATTCCGATGTCCAAACTTAGTGAGAGCAACATGAGCTTTCACGGCGTCATCCCTGGCAAGAAGGCTGAATTACTCGGCCAGATAACCCTTGTCGTGGTTTTCGATGATTCAAAGAATTACCGTAAGGAAAAGTTGACATTTGAAGTAGTGGATTTCCAGAGTGCTTATCATGCTATTTTGGGGAGGCTGGCGTATGCATGATTTATGGCTCGACCATGTTACGTGTATCTCAAGTTGAAAATGCCTGGTCCCAGAGGAGTGATCACGGTCACTGGCAATTGGCAGAAGGCTGAGGAATGCTTCCAGAAGGGTTCTAAAATTGCCGATGCACAAATGGCAGCAGTTGAAATGCAAGAGTATCAGAAAAATGCAGATCCGAGTGATTTGTTGCGAGCCAAGAAGCCTGCCACAGATTCTGCATTTCAGTCGTCCGGTGAAACAAAGTCGATTGATATTCACCCGACTGATCCTAATGCTGCTCCTACTCATATCTCAACATCACTCGATAGCAAATAGGAAGAAGTGCTCATCCAGTTCCTCCGTGAGAACTGGGACATCTTTGCATGGAAACCTTCTGACATGCCAGGAGTACCCAGGGGACTGGCTGAGCACCGTTTGCGAGTCGACCTGAAAGTGAAGCCAGTCAAGGAACATCTTAGACGGTCTGCCATACAGAAGAGAAAGGCAATTGGCGAGGAAGTGGCTCGGCTCCTAGTAGCTGAGTTCATCCGAGAGATTTACCACTCCGAGTGGCTCGCCAATGTTGTCATGGTCCCCAAGAAGGACGATTCACTTCGTATGTGCATTGACTTCAAGCATATCAATCGGGCCTACCCGAAAGATCATTTCCCTCTCCCCCATATCGACCAAATCGTCGACTCGACTGTGGGGTGTGAGCGTTTGTCTTTTCTAGACGCCTATTCCGGGTATCATCAGATCCGACTGTATGGACCCGATGAGATAAAAACAGCTTTCATCACTCCATTCAGGTGCTTTTGTTATGTCACCATGCCATTCGGTCTAAAGAATGCTGGTGCCACATTTATGAGGATGATTTAGAAGTGCCTGCTCACTCAAATCAGTCGGAATGTGGAAGCATATATGGATGACATTATGGTCAAGTCGCGTAAAGGTTCCGACCTGCTGACTGACCTCGCTGAAACCTTTGCCACCCTGAGAAGGTATGATATCAAGCTTAATCTATCGAAATGCGCATTCAGAGTCCCAGGAGGAAAGTTACTCGGTTTCCTCGTCTCCGAACAAGGGATCGACGCGAACCCAGAGAAAGTTGGGGCCATACTCCGGATGAAACGCCCTGTGCGTGTGCATGACGTTCAGAAGCTTACTGGTTGTTTGGCCGCCTTGAGTCGATTCATCTCTTGCCTCGGTGAAAAGGCATTGCCTCTTTACCGACTGATGAAGAAATCTGACAAGTTCGAGTGGACTCCTGAAGCTGATGCAGCGTTTGCAGAGCTCAAAACCCTGCTTTCCACCCAGCCGGTGCTTGCTGCCCCAATCAGTAAAGAGCCTTTACTGCTTTATATTGCAGCCACTGGACAAGTTGTCAGTACAATGCTCACGGTCGAGCGGGAAGAAGAAGGAAAAGCCTATAAAGTTCAGCGCCTAGTGTACTATATTTCTGAAGTCTTGACTCCGTCCAAGCAGAGATATCCGCATTATCAGAAGCTTGTTTATGGAATTTACATGACCACGAAGAAGGTTGCACATTATTTCTCTGATCACTCTATTACAGTCGTCAGCGATGCGCCATTGTCAGAAATTCTGAACAGCAAAGATGCAACTGGTTGAGTGGCAAAGTGGGCGATTGAACTCCTTCCGTTGGATATCAAGTTTGAGGCAAAGAAAGCTATCAAGTCCCAAGCAATAGCAGATTTCCTTGCCGAGTGGGTTGAGCAGCAAGAACCGACTCAGATTCACTCGGAGCATTGGACCATGTTCTTTGATGGATCCAAGATGCTGAATGGTTCTGGTGCTGAGGTGGTATTGGTATCCCCCCGAGGAGACAGACTCAGCTATGTTCTTTAGATTCATTTTGATTCCTCCAACAAGGAAGCTGAATATGAAGCACTTCTGTACGGGTTGCGTATGGCCATTTCACTTGGCATTCGTCGCCTAATGGTCTACGGCGACTCAGATTTGGTGGTTAATCAAGTAATGAAGGAGTGGGACGTTAGAAGCCCGGCTATGATTGGCTATTGTAATGCAGTAAGAAAGTTAGAGAAGAAGTTTGAGGGGTTAGAGCTCCATCATATACCCCGACTGAAAAATCAAGCAGCTGATGATTTGGCAAAGATAGGTTCCAAACATGAGCCTATTCCCAGTAATGTGTTCTTGGAGCATCTTCACACGCCGTCCGTCCAAGAGGATCCCTTCATGGAAGAACCCCCACAACCTAAGAGCCCTACTGATCCGACTGAAGTTGAAATCCCAACCGTGGTCGACTTGTTCATGGAAGTTTTGGTCGTCATACCCGATTGGACAGTGCCGTACATTGCGTATATTCTCAGGAAAGAGCTCCCAGAGGATGAAGAAGAGGCCCGTCAGATTGTCCGTCGATCTAAAGCTTTTACAGTAATGGGTGGACAACTTTACAGAGAAAGTGTTACCGGAGTCGCTCAGAAGTGCATAACACTGGAAGAAGGTCGAGTGATCCTCAACGACATCCACTCGGGGACCTGTGGTCACCATGCGTCCTCTCGGACCATTGTGGCCAAAGCATACCGAGCGGGATTTTATTGGCCATGAGCAAATGAAATGGCAAAAGACATAGTCGACAAATGTGAAGGCTGCTAGTTCTACTCCAACATGTCTCACAAGCCTGCATCAGCCCTGAAGACCATTCCACTCGTCTGGCGCTTTGCTGTTTCGGGATTAGATATGGTTGGACCTCTGAGGACTGGCAGAAGCGGTTTCACCCATGTGCTCGTAGCAGTCGACAAGTTCACCAAATGGATTGAAGCCAAGCCTATCAAAAACCTCGAAGCAAGTACTGCTGTCAGCTTCATCAGAGAGTTAACATTCAGATATGGTGTCCCGCACAGCATCATCACAGATAATGGGTCGAACTTCGATTCTGATGAGTTCAGAGCTTTTTGTGCTTCCCAAGGCACTCGGGTCGCCTATGCTTCAGTCGCCCATCCCAGTCGAACGGGCAAGCTGAAAGAGCAAACGGATTGATTCTCAAAGGATTGAAACCCCGATTAATGCGTGACCTCAAGCATGCGGCAGGCGCCTGGGTCGATGAACTTCCATCGGTGCTTTGGGGATTGAGGACAACTCCTAATCGGTCGACTGGTCGAACTCCATTATTCTTAGTCTATGGGGTTGAAGCTGTGCTTCCGAGTGACTTGCTTCACAATGCGCCACGAGTCGAGCTTTTCTCAGAAGATGAAGCAGAACAGGCTCGACAAGATGCAGTTGATCTCCTGGAAGAGGAAAGAGAGATGGCTCTGATCCGGGCGACCATTTATCAGCAAGACATGCGTCGATTCCACGCCAGAAACGTGAGAGGTCGAGCATTTCAAGAGGGAGACTTGGTTCTTCGAGTGGACCAGCAGAAACCACACAAGCTCGCTCCTGCTTGGGAAGGCCCCTTCATCATCACCAAAGTGCTTCACAACGGAGCTTATCGCCTCTACAATGTGGAGCACGATAAAGATGAGCCACATGCTTGGAATGCGGAGCTGCTCCGCCCCTTTTATACTTAGCATTCAGATTGTTGAGATGTAATAAGAAATACCTTCTAGTTTGATTATCAAAGACACAGTTTCACAGTCTCTTAGATGATTGTTGTTCCTTTTTTATGTGTTCTAAATCCCCCAGTGGGTGCCTTAGCTGCGAATCCGCTTCGCCTAATTTCCAAAAAAGAAAATCCTACCGAGTGATGAGCAAGCCTCTCACTCGGGGACTTAGCTGCGAATCCGTTTCGCCTAAGTTTGAAAAATCCTACCGAGTGGTGAGCAAGCCTCTCACTCGGGGGCTTAGCTGTAGTCCAGTACTCGCCTAAGTTTGAAAAATCCTACCGAGTGATGAGCAAACCTCTCACTCGGGGGCTTAGCTGCAGTCCAGTACTCGCCTAAGTTTGAAAAATCCTACCGAGTGGTGAGCAAGCCTCTCACTCGGGGGCTTAGCTGCAGTCCAGTACTCGCCTAAGTTTGAAAAATCCTACCGAGTGGTGAGCAAACCTCTCACTCGGAGGCTTAGCTGCAGTCCAGTACTCGCCTAAGTTTGAAAAATCCTATTGAGTGGTGAGTAACCCTCTCACTCGGGGGCTTAGCTGCAGTCGAGTACTCGCCTAAGTTTGAAAAATCCTACCGAGTGGTGAGCAAACCTCTCGCTCGCAGGCTTAGCTGCAGTCCAGTACTCGCCTAAGTGTGAAAAATCCTACCGAGTGGTGAGCAACCCTCTCACTCGGGGGCTTAGCTGCAGTCGAGTACTCACCTAAGTTTGAAAAATCCTACCGAGTGGTGAGAAAACCTCTCACTCGGAGGCTTAGCTGCAGTCCAGTACTCGCCTAAGTTTGAAAAATCCTACCGAGTGGTGAGCAAACCTCTCACTCGGAGGCTTAGCTGCAGTCCAGTACTCGCCTAAGTTTGTAAAATCCTACCAAGTGGTGAGCAAGCCTCTCACTCGGGGGCTTAGCTGCAGTCCAGTACTAGCCTAAGTTTGAAAAATCCTACCGAGTGGTGAGCAAACTCTCACTCGGAGGCTTACCTGCAGTCCAGTACTCGCCTAAGTTTGAAAAATCCTACCGAGTAGTGAGCAACCCTCTCACTCGGGGGCTTAGATGCAGTCCAGTACTCGCCTAAGTTTGAGAAATCCTACCGAGTGAAGAGCCACCCTCTCACTCGGGGGCTTAGCTGCAGTCCAGTACTCACCTAAGTATAAAACATGTTCCGAGTGAGAACCGATCTTCTCGATCGGGGACTTGGCCACACGCTCCATCCTGATCAGCAAGGACGACGAGGTGCTGGTCGACTATGACCTTCTCCTTAGAACTGCGCCATAAATACAATGCACGCTCCATCCCGACCCGCAAGGATGACGAGGTGCAGGTCGACTGTGACCTTCTCCTCAGAGCTGCGCCACAAGTACAATGTGCACTCCATCCCGATCCGCAAGGACGACGAGGTGCTGGTCGACTGTGACCTTCTCCCCAGAGCTGCGCCATAAGTACAATGTGCGCTCTATCCCGATCCGCAAGGACGACGAGGTGCATGTCGACTGTGACCTTCTCCTCAGAGCTGTGCCATAATTACAATGTGCGCTCCATCCCGATCCGCAAGGACGACGAGGTGCAAGTCGACTGTGACCTTCTCCCCAGAGCTGCGCCATAAGTACAATGTGCACTCCATCCTGATCCGTAAGGATGATGAGGTGCAGGTCGACTATTACCTTCTCCTGAGAGCTGCATCACAAGTACAAGGACTATCCCGAGTGAAGAATAGGTTCCACTCGAAGGCAAACACAAGCATATTCAGAGGAAAACCAAGTTCAGATAAATCCTAAGGTTCCAGACCACGGATGAAAGTACTTGGGCATCAGGCCCGAAGGAGTTTAACGGTTACAAAATCACTCGGCATTCCGAGACAAATTTAAGGTGAGGCATAAAGTTTGTTCACTCCGCAGGAGGTGGGCTAGCGGGCTCGACGAACTCGTCCAGGTCGATTCCGTCAGCAATCCGAGTGGCGGCAGCAATGAAGGTTTCCATGAAGGATTGGAAGTCGTGCCTTTTTGTATTGGCAACCTTGATTGCTGCTAGCTTCTCTTCTCGCGCTTCCTTGCAGTGGACATGGACCAGGGACAGAGGCACATCAGCACCGCATCGAGCAGAAGACTTCTTCCATTCCTACACTCGACCAGGAACCTCATTAAGTCGAGCCATCAGAGACTCGAGGTCATTTTGGAGCGTTGCCCTTGGCCAGAGTGCTGTGTCGATTCGCGACACCGCGACTTTCAGTCGAGCAAGGTAGTCGACAACACCAGCGACACAGGATTCCAATCGAAGCACGTTCATGGTAGCTTCGTCCTTCACAAGAGAGAGGATGGGGTCCAAGCTTGTCTCAACTCGCCCAGTCTCTTCCTCGAAGTTCTGGCAAAACTTTGCACACGTAATACAACGATGAGTCAATGGTTATATATCGAGTCGACACCAACAAGTCAGTCGGACGAAGGAAGGCATTTTGAAGCATGACGAACAACTTCTTGGCAAGACCTCCCAGATAGTTCTCCAGATCATCCCTCTTGCGAGCACTGCCTTCCATCTTTTCAGTCAGATTCTTCTTGTCCTTCTTTAGACGAGTCGCCTCCTTGTTGGCTTCATCAAGGGCAGTTTTCCGCTTGGCATTCTCTGCCTCCAATTTCCCGACTGAAGCCAGATTCTGGTCAGCGAGTGCAGTTTTCTCTTCACCTGCTTTCTGCGTGGCTGCAAGGTCCAGATCCTTCTTCGCCAGAGCCTGGTTCATTGTTTCTGAGAGAAATAACACTCAGTTCAGAAAAAGCAAATAACACCCAGTTCAGCAACTAAGCACTCGACAAGTTTTTCATACCAGCAGCTTCATCCTTGGCCTTCTGCAAGTTCGTCTTGGCTAGCTCCAGATCGAGATTGAGCTGAATCTGCTTCTGCTCTAGGTCAGCAAAACAAGCTCCAAGTTCCCAGGATTTCTGTAATCAAAGGACAGTCAGTCGACAGATGAAAAGATTGGTTACTTCAGAGCAATAGAGTGATAAATTCAACAAATTCTAAGACTACTGCCGAATCAAACATCTAATAGTAGTCTCGGGGACTACACCCAGTGGGTGCACTTGGCGTGCCCCCACTGGTCCAGTTTCCACTCGACATGGTCCGTCTAGGCCGAGTGTAAAAAAGAAGAAGAGGAAAGTTGTTCTCAGACCACAGCCGATTGCCCGCAGTCGCCTACGGTCTCGGGGACTACACCCAGTGGGTGCACTCAGCGTGCCCCCACTAGTTCAAGTTCCACTCGACATGACCCGATCAGACCGAGTGAGAAAATTCTGATTCTCAGACCATAGCCAACTGCCTGCAGTCAACTATGGTCTCAGGGACTACACCCTGTGGGTGCACTCAGCGTGCCCCCACTGGTTCAAAAACTCAGTTGACCCAAGAAACAAAACTATTTAGCAATAAGTTGAAACACCCAGTTGGTGTACAAGTGCAAGATGCAGACTGATGAAAATATGCTCAAGGAAAGTTTTCAGGTAGCATATCCTAACAGAACAAGCGATAAGGTAAGGGATCAGTCGGCAATCAACCAACCTGGACGTTGCTCTGGAGAGCTGAGCTGGCCTCGTAAGCAGCTTGACTGGCCTCTCGAACCACCTTCATCTGCTCCATCATGATGCTTGCCTGGCGTATAACCTCCTTGGCAGCACCCACTTGGTCCTCTGGGACGTGATGTGCAGAGAAAAGTGAAGATGGATCGACTGGAATTTGTGCAGTCGACGCTGAAGGCTGGGCACTCGACAATGGTACGACAAAAGTCACAGAAGCCCGGTTGGCATCGCCGGCCTCCTGGATCACTGGCTCCGTAACTGACATCGACTGAGGCACCTTGCCAGTTGATGTCTTCCTGCTTCTTCTTCCCATGGGCCTCAATGGCACATCCTCGTCGTCGTCTGGTAGATCAATGACATTGGGAGGAGCTGCAAAAAGAATCAATCGCCAGAATTCAGTCGACCAGTAAAATAGTTGAGAAACTAAAGACAACATTACAAAAGTCGTACTCGGGTTAGAAGTGACTACATCCTCCATTTCTTCGTCTTCATCCCTGTAAACAGAAGTCCCAGAGGTAGCAGCACTGCAAATCTCAAGATTCAGCCGGTCAGACCTTCCGAAATGAGTCGACCAAAGTTCAATTCATGACAAACCTAGAAATCAAGTCCAACTATTACCCGGAAGCAATGGGAACGGCCACTTTGATCTTGGGCAAGGCCTTCCGCGGTTTTGACGGCGTAGCTTTTTCGGGGCCTTCTCAGTCGGTGCTGGAGAAGACGTCCGAGGGCGCTTTGAGGTCTGTCCAGTCTGCGCAGTCGCTTTGCCACGGATACTTGCCGGGTCGTGGGTTTGTTTGGATTGCCTTTCGGTGCGAGGGGGTGAGTCGACTTCTTCGCCGTCACCAGATTCGTCGCTTTCGTTGTCTTCTCCCCCATCAGAGTGCCACTCGCCGCTCTCGCCTCCGCTCACCTCCCCTTCTGGATCCTGCTCCTGCTCTTCGTTGGGCATCGAGTACATCTCAGTGAGGGCCTGAAAGACAACAAGTGGAACAAATGTCAGTCGGTTGGCAAAAAGCAATTACACGATAGATCAAGAAAACACTCAGAAATTTAGAGTTGGACCTTGTCTGGTTCATACGAGTTGTCGAGTGGAGGGATCCTCCTGGACCCTATGGGGTTATCCTTGTTACCAGTGATGCCCCTCAGCCACCGCGCCGTATCCTCGTCGACTTCCTCTAGGTGGATCCGAGTGGTATCATCAATGCCCGAATACATCCACATCGGATGGTCACGAGCTTGAAGCGGCTGAATGCGTCGTCTAAGGAAGACCTCCAGCAGATCCATGCCAGTCACGCTGTCACGAACAAGATGGACACTCGCTCGACCAACACCTTCACCTCCGCTTTCTTCGCCGGAGTCACTTTCAAGGTAGAGGGCTTCTCGACTTGAGCCATGGAAAAGGGGGGAAGTCCAGTCGACTGGCCTGGAGTCGGCTGGTCTTTGCAGTAGAACCGGGTCGACTGCCACCCTCTGACTGACTCGGGAAGAATCATGGCTGGGTAAGTACTCTTGCCTCTCATTTGGATCCCAAGACCCCCACACATCTGGATCATATGCATCCTCTCATCACTCGGATTGGCCTTTTTGACCGACTGAGAATGACAGATGAAAATGTGTTTGAAGAGACCCCAGTGCGGTCGACAACCCAGAAAATTCTTGCACATAGACACGAATGCGGCGAGGTACGTGATGGTGTTGGGGGAAAGTGATGAAGTTGTGCTCCAAAGAAGTTCAGAAAGCCTCGGAAGAAAGGATGGGGAGGCAAAGAAAAACCGCGGTCAACATGAGTGGCGAGGAGGACGCACTCACCCTCCTGCGGCCGCGGCTCGGTCTCGTCCTCCGGGAGCCGCCAAGATCCGTGGGGAATCAGTCCCCCCTCGACCAAATCATCCATGTCGTCCTGCTGGATCTTCGACCGAATCCAATCACCCTGGATCCAGCCGGGCGGCAAACTTGATCTCGACGAGGACCCTCCCCGGCTCGTCTTCTTCCCTTTCACCTTTGCCGTCGCCTTCTTCGCGTGCTCCAGAGCCACCGTATTCTCCTTCCCCATTGCGGAGTGTGGAGTTCAGGCAGAGCGGCGGCGCCGAGGGAGGAGGCAGATGTGATGGAAAACGGAGGAGGAAGAGAGGAAATGGGGGGCACTGTGTAGAAAACCCCAGCCGCGACGCCTTATATAAGGTCTTCTCCCGAGTGGCTGACTTGTGGGCCCAAGCAATCCCGTCAAATCCTGCAACAGTCGCGCACGTAGTACATGGCGAAAAAGGTGGCGTGGAGATCGAGGCGTCCTTGCCTAATCAGTCCCGATTACTGTGGCCTCCTCCGTCCCGCGCGCTTCCCAAAATTTTCGAATCCCGCAAGATCCGGGAGCAGCAGAGCAGACAGTCAGACTGAAGATTTTTCCTATACTAACACTCGAAGCTTTTCAGTAAAAGTTCACTCGACAAACTAAGAATGGATCAAGGCGAGTGAAAAAGAAGTTGAAGCCATCATGTTGTTCATTGATCCCAACAAGACGCTTCCGAAGCGCAAAAATTGAGTCGGAAGTATTTTCAACTCCTTCTCCAATCGAACCCTGAACCATTCGGGGGCTAATGATGAAGCTATGTACCTAGGGTAGGGTCATAGGCCTGACCTAGACGCCCTCCCCTAGGACATCAGCCTAAAGTCAGAAGTGTTCAAGGGATACCATCATCCACTCGACCAGAGGCATTCCACTCTGAAGACTCAATGTCACTCGACCATAGCAATAATCACTCGACAGACAGAAGATCGAAAGCCACTCTGAACAGCAACGGTCGGACGTTTACTCTGTAGACTTAATGGTCATTTATGTCACTTTATTACTGGTGTTACCAGAAATGCCCCATCTTTATGTACCTTAAACCCTGTGTAACTAAGGGTGGGAGTGGCCTGGCGAACTCTATATAAGCCACCCCCCTCCTCAGGGACAAGGGTTCGCACCCCTGTAATTCCACTCACATATAATCCAGTTTATCACCTCCGGGTACCGAGACGTAGGGCTATTACTTCCACCGTGAAGGGCCTGAACTCGTAAATCTTGTGTGTACAACTTCACCATAGCTGGGATCTTGCCTCCTCATACCTACCCCCCATTCTACTGACAGTCTTAGAACCACGACAATTGGTGCCTCTCCAATGATGCGTGAGTAGTTCTTTGTAGGCCTTCAGGCCCGTAGTTAGTAGCTAGATGGCTTCCTCTCTCTCGTTTGATTCTCAGTACAATGGTCTCTTGGAGATCCATATGATGTAACTCTTTTTGCGGTGTGTTTGTTGGGATCGGATGAACTTTGAGTTTATGATCAGATCTATCTTTTTATATCCATGAAAGTTATTTGAGTTTCTTTGATCTCTTATATGCATGATTGCTTATAGCCTCGTATTTCTTCTCCGATATTTGGGTTTTGTTTGGCCAACTTGATCTATTTATCTTCAATGGGAAGACGTGCTTTGTAGTGGGTTCGATCTTACGGTGCTTGATCCCAGTGACAGAAGGGGAACCGACACGTATGCATCGTTGCTACTAAGGATAAACGATGGGGTCTATCTCTACATAGATAGATCTTGTCTACATCATGTCATCATTCTTATTGCATTACTCTGTTTCTCCATGAACTTAATACACTAGATGCATGCTGGATAGCGGTCGATGTGTGGAGTAATAGTAGTAGATGCAGGCAGGAGCCGGTCTGCTAATCTTGGACGTGATGCCTATATAATGATCATTGCCTAGATATCGTCATGATTATTTGAAGTTCTATCAATTGCCCAACAGTAATTTGTTTGCCCACCGTTTGCTATTTTTCTCAAGAGAAGCCACTAGTGAAACCTATGGCCCCCGGGTCTCTTTCTCATATTATTTGCCTTTGCGATCTACTTTCCCTTTGCTTTTATTTTCAGATCTATTAAACCAAAAATACAAAATACCTTGCTGCGAATTTTATTTGGCGTTCGATCTATCAATCTACTACAATTTCATTCACGTACGTTTGCCTATCTTGGGGCGCCGCTACCCGAAAGGGATTGACAACCCCTTTTACACGCCGGGCTGCGAGTATTTGTTATTTGTGTGCAGGGGTTGTTTACGTTGTGTTTCTTGGTTCTCCTACTGGTTCGATAACCTTGGTTTCATCACTGAGGGAAATACCTACCACTACTGTGCTGCATCATCCCTTCCTCTTTGGGGAAATACCGATGTAGCTTCAAGCAGCAATCAAAAGGAATTTCTGGCGCCGTTGCTGGGGAGGATCTTCAACATATACCAGGTTCCTAATCACAAATCTAATCTCCTCGCAATTTAGATTATTTTAAATTTGCCTCTCATTTTCCTCTCCCCCACTTCACAAAAAATTGCCGTTTTATTCGCCCCTCTTTTCCTCTTTTTCGTTCGCCGTTTTTCTTGCTGGATCTGTTCTTGAGTGCAATCTTGTTTGCTTTTATTATCATCATGGATAGTTCTTCCTCTATTGTGTGCACTTCTGAGAATGAAGTTCTCAACTTTAAACAAATATGAGGAGAAAATTTAAAAGATGCTTGGTATAGAATTTGCAATGCTCATGATAAATCTATTCGAAAGCAATCTACTGTTGTTCTTCTTTGTTGTTTTATGTGGGCATTGCTGGGGAACGTAGCATGCACTTTCAAAAAAATTCCTATGATCACACAAGATCTATCTAGGAGATGCATAGAATCGAGAAGGAGAGAGTGTGTCCACGTACCCTCATAGACCAAAAGTGGAAGCGTTAGGTTAACGCGGTTGATGTAGTCGAACGTCTTCACGATCCAACCGATCCAAGTACCAAACGTACGGCACCTCCGAGTTTAGCACACGTTCAGCTCGATGACGTCCCTCGAACTCTTGATCCAGCAGAGGGTCGAGGGAGAGTTCCGTCAGCACGACAGCGTGGTGACGGTGATGGTGATGTGATCCACGCAGGGCTTCACCTAAGCACTACGACGCTATGACCGGAGGAGTAAACTATGGAGGGGGGCACCGCACACGGCTAAGAACAATTGATGTGCTTTGAGGTTCCCCCTGCCCCCATATATAAAGGAGGGGAGGAGGAGGCCAGCCACCAAGGGGTGTGCCAGGGAGAGGGGATTCCTACTAGGACTCCAGTCCTAGTAGGATTCGGCCCCCCTTTTTTTTCCTTCTTCCGGAGGGGGAAAGGGGGAAAGGGGAGGGAGTAGGAGAAGGAAAGGGGGGCACCGCCCCCTCCCCAAATCCAATTCGGCCTCCTCCTTTGTGGGGGGCGTGCCAACCCCTTGTGGGCTGGTTAGCCTCCCTCCTATGGCCCATATGGCCCATATCTTTCCCCGGTGTGTTCCGGTAACCCCTCCGGTACTCCGGTATGTACCCGATACACTCCGGAGCCCTTCCGGTGTCCGAATACTACCTTCCAATATATCAATCTTTACCTCTTGACCATTTTGAGACTCCTCGTCATGTCCGTGATCTCATCCGGGACTCCGAACAAACTTTGGTCACCAAAACACACAACTCATAATACAAATCGTCATCGAACGTTAAGCGTGCGGACCCTACGGTTCAAGAACTATGTAGACATGACCGAGACACATCTCCGGTCAATAACCAATAGCGGAACCTGGATGCTCATATTGGTTCCTACATATTCTACGAAGATCTTTATCGGTCAAACCGCGTAAAACATACGTCATTCCTTTTGTCATCGGTATGTTACTTGCCCGAGATTCGATCGTCGGTATCCTCATACCTAGTTCAATCTCGTTACTGGCAAGTCTCTTTACTCATTCCATAATGCATCATCCCATAACTAACTCATTAGTCACATTGCTTGCAAGGCTTATAGTGATGTGCATTACCAAGAGGGCCCAGAGATACCTCTCTGATACACGGAGTGACAAATCCTAATCTTGATCTATGCCAACCCAACAAACACCTTCGGAGACACCTGTAGATCATCTTTATAATCACCCAGTTATGTTGTGACGTTTGATAGCACACAAGGTGTTCCTCCGGTATTCGGGAGTTGCATAATCTCATAGTCCGAGGAATATGTATAAGTCATGAAGAAAGCAATAGCAATAAAACTAAACGATCATAATGCTAAGCTAACGAATGGGTCTTGTCCATCACATCCTTCTTTAATGATGTGATCCTGTTCATCAAATGACAACACATTTCTAGGGTCAGGAAACTTAACCATCTTTGATTAACGAGCCAGTCAAGTAGAGGCATACTAGGGACACTCTGTTTTGTCTATGTATTCACACATGTACTAAGTTTTTGGTTAATACAATTCTAGCATGAATAATAAACATTTATCATGATATAAGGAAATATAAAAGAACAACTTTATTATTGCCTCTAGGGCATATTTCCTTCAGTCTCCCACTTGCACTAGAGTCAATAATCTAGTTCACATCGCCATGTGATTTAACACTAATAATTCACATCTTTATGTGATTAACACCCATAGTTCACATCGCCATGTGATCAACACCCAAAGGGTTTACTAGAGTCAATAATCTAGTTCACATCGCTATGTGATTAGCACCCAAAGAGTACTAAGGTGTGATCATGTTTTGCTTATGAGAGAAGTTTAGTCAACGGGTCTACCACATTCAGATCCGTATGTATTTTGCAAATTTCTATGTCTACAATGCTCTGCACAGAGCTACTCTAGCTAATTTCTCCCACTTTCAATATGTATCTAGATTGAGACTCAGAGTCATCCAGATCGGTGTCAAAGCTTGCATCGATATAACTCTTTATGATGAACTCTTTATCACCTCCATAACTGAGAAATATCTCCTTAGTCTTCTAAGGATAATTTTGACCGCTACCCAGTGATCTACTCCTGGATCACTATTGTACCTTTTGCCAAACTCATGGCAAGGTACACAATAGGTCTGGTATACAGCGTGGCATACTTTATAGAACCTATGGCTGAGGCATAGGGAATGACTTTCATTCTCTCTCTATCTTCTGCCGTGGTCGGGTTTTGAGTCTTACTCAACTTCATACCTTACAACTCACGCAAGAACTCCTTCTTTGACTGATCCATTTTGAACTCCTTCAAAATCTTATCAAGGTATGTACTCATCGAAAGTCTTATCAAGCGTTTTGATCCATCTCTATAGATTTTGATGCCCAATATGTAAGCAGCTTCACCGAGGTCTTTCTTTGAAAAACTCCTTTCAAACACTCCTTTATGCTTTCCAGAAAATTCTACATCATTTCCGATCAACAATATGTCATATGTCATTCACATATACTTAGCAGAAAGGATGTAGTGCTCCCACTTACTTTCTTGTAAATACAGGCTTCACCACAAGTCTGTATAAAACCATATGCTTTGATCACCTTATCAAAGCGTATATTCCAACTCCGAGATGCTTGCACCAGTCCATAGATGGATCGCTGGAGTTTGCACACTTTGTTAGCACCTTTAGGATCGAAAAAACCTTCTGGTTGCATCATATACAACTCTTCTTTAAGAAATCCATTAAGGAATGCAGTTTTGACATCCATTTGCCAGATTTCATAAAATGTGGCAATTGCTAACATGATTCGGACAGACTTAAGCATCTCTACGAGTGAGAAAATCTCATCATAGTCAACACCTTGAACTTGTCAAAAACCTTTTTCGACAAGTCTAGCTTTGTAGATAGTAACACTACTATCAGCATCCATCTTCCTCTTGAAGATCCATTTATTCTCTATGGCTTGCCGATCATCGGGCAAGTCAACCAAAGTCCATACTTTGTTCTCATACATGGATCCTATCTCAGATTTCATGGCCTCAAGCCATTTTGCGGAATCTGGGCTCATCATCGCTTCCTCATAGTTCGTAGGTTCATCATGGTCTAGTAACATGACTTCCAGAATAGGATTACCGTACCACTCTGGTGCGGAACGTG
Source organism: Aegilops tauschii subsp. strangulata (assembly GCF_002575655.3). Classification (NCBI taxonomy): domain Eukaryota; kingdom Viridiplantae; phylum Streptophyta; class Magnoliopsida; order Poales; family Poaceae; genus Aegilops; species Aegilops tauschii. The sequence continues at coordinate 70,610,382 of NC_053035.3, forward strand.
CTCTGTTTGACCTATGAGGTTCGGTACTAACTTGATCTGAAGTTTCATGATCATTATCATTAGCTTTCTCTCTTGTTGGTGTCGGCATCACGAGAATGGTTTTCTGTGATGAGCTACTTTCAATTCGAGAGAAGGTACAATTACCTCATCAAGTTCTACTTTCCTCCCACTCACTTCTTTCAAGAGAAACTCCTTCTCTAGAAAGGATCCATTCTTAGCAACAAAGATCTTGCCTTCAGATCTGTGATAGAAGGTGTACCCAACAGATTCTTTTCGGGTATCCTATGAAGACGCACTTCTCCGATTTGGGTTCGAGCTTATCAGGTTGAAGCTTTTTCACATAAGCATCGCAACCCCAAACTTTAAGAAACGATAACTTAGGTTTCTTGCCAAACCACAGTTCATACAGTGTTATCTCGACGGATTTAGATGGTGCCCTATTTAATGTGAATGCAGCTGTCTCAAATGCATAACCCCAAAATGATAGCGGTAAATCGGTAAGAGACATCATAGATCGCACCATATCTAATAAAGTACAATTACGATGTTCGGACGCACCATTATGCTGTGGTGTTCCAGGTGGCGTGATTTTGTGAAACTATTCCTCATTGTTTCAAATGAAGACCAAACTCGTAACTCATATATTCGCCTCCGCGATGAGATCGTAGAAACTTTATTTTCTTGTTACGATGATTTCCACTTCACTCTGAAATTATTTGAACTTTTCAAATGTTTCAGACTTATGTTTCATTTAGTAGATATACCCATATCTGCTCAAATCATCTGTGAAGGTCAGAAAATAATGATTCCCACCGCAAGCCTCAACACTCATCGGACCGCACACATCAGTATGTATTATTTCCAATAAGTCAGTGGCTCGCTCCATTGTTCCGGAGAACGGAGTCTTAGTCATCTTACCCATGAGGCATGGTTCGCAAGCATCAAGTGATTCATAATCAAGTGATTCCAAAAGCCCATCAGCATGGAGTTTCTTCATGCGCTTTACACCAATATGTCCTAAACGGCAGTGCTACAAATAAGTTGCACTATCATTATTAACTTTGAATCTTTTGGCTTCAATATTATGAATATGTGTATCAACACGATCGAGATTCAATAAACCATTTATTTTGAGTGTATGACCATAGAAGGTTTTACTCGTGTAAATAGAACAACAATTATTCTTTTGACTTAAATGAATAGCTGTATAGCAATAAACATTACCCAATCATATTCATGCTCAATGCAAACACCAAATAACATTTATTTTAGGTTCAACACTAATCCCGAAGGTAAAGGGAGTGTGCGATGGTGATCTTATCAACCTTGGAATCAGTTCCAACACACATCGTCACCTCACCCTTAACTAGTCTCTTTTTATTTTGCAACTCCTGTCTTGAGTTACTACTCTTAGCAACTGAACCAGTATCAAACACCGAGGGGTTGCTATAAACACTAGTAAAGCACACATCAATAACATGTATATCAAGTATAGCTTTGTTCACTTTGCCATCCTTCTTATCTGCCAAGTATTTGGGGCAGTTCCGCTTCCAGTGACCATTTCCTTTGCAGTAGAAGCACTCAGTTTCAGGCTTGGGTCTAGCTTTGGCTTCTTCATGGGAGTGGCAACTTCCTTGCCATTCTTTTTGAAGTTTCCCTTTCCCTTGCCCTTTTCCTTGAAACTAGTGGTCTTATTAACCATCAACACTTGATGCTATTTCTTGATTTCTACCTTCGCTGATTTCATCATCGCGAAGAGCTTGGGAATCATTTATGTCATCCCTTGCATATTATAGTTCATCACGAAGTTCTAGTGTCACGACCGGTTTTCCAATAAAAATATTTATTGAGAGACCGATCCCTTTTATGGACCAGTAAAGAAGAATTCCTTCCCACTGGTAGACAATATCTTGGTCACAGAAGAAAAATACCAGGAGTACCGAATATAATACAAGGTTGAGCGGAGACTGCTCAACAATTTATTACAAGCGCGCCGATAAAACATAACGGCGGGTAGGGTGGCATAACTACTAACTCACGATAAAAGCGGTGGTGGATATATCACAGCGAAGTGGGTGATATGACTCCTGAGAACTAACAGCTCTTCGAGCGTCGGAGTGAGGCTCGAGGAGACTTAATGCGGGTGGCGGAAGCGTATATAATACAAGTGACCAAAACTAGGATTGCTCGGGACTGACTGGGATTCCTTTAGGCGTCGGACTCACTATCAAGCTCTTCATCCATGAGATCGCCTTCGTCAACATCTGGCCAAATCAACAAGCCAGGTGAGTACTATGAAAGTACTCGCAAGACAGTTCGGACATAAGATATAACAAATGCAAACATGATGCATATGAACAGATTAACAAGTGCACTCGGACATAGGGATAATAATGCGTGGGAAATAAAAGAGAAGTCGGGCGGTAGTCCTCCCGAAATCCCAAAGTAAATACTGAGGGCCAAACGAGTGTCTGAATGACTCCTCGAGAGGAAAATACAAGAATAACAATGCCGCAGTCGGGCGTCAAGGCGACACCACATAAAGGGCTTATAATAGAATATAAGAGACAGTGAGTGCCACAGTCGGACATCTGAGCGACATCACATAAAGGGCTTATATCAAAAGTAAATAACAAGAGTGCCACAGTCGGACGTCTGAGCGACATCACATAAAGGGCTTATATCAAAAGTAAATAACAAGAGTGCCACAGTCGGACGTCTGAAGCGACATCACATAAAGGGCTTATATTGAAAGAATAAATAACAGTGCATGCCACAGTCGGACGTCTGAAGCGACACACATAAGGGGCTAATATTGAAAGTAAATGACAAGAGTGCCACAGTCGGACGTCTGAGCGACATCACCTAAAGGGCTTCATAACTTAATATCTCAGTAGCTCAAGAATTTAAATCACATCAAGGGAATAATCAGCTATGAGATAAACAACAGGGGTTAGTCCATCCACAGGAATAACGTTCAACCAAGTTTACCACTCAAGTTTGTTCACCGGGGAAAAATACCACGAGAATTTGACATAGATATGGATACACTGGTCACGATCCTTGACCATGGATACGATGACTCGGAAGGATTTGACTCTGCAGAGTTTGTACTTTAACCACAGCCAACGGATTTCAGTAGTCACGGGGACTAGTTCCGTTTACGGTGTTTTGGAAGAAACACATCTAACCAGTACACACCCATTCAACATTCCGAAGCCAGGAATCACCCTCGGCAACGTTCAAGAAAAACCTTGAGTCGGGGAGGCTACAACCTCACGTAGCATGGGATCAAATTTATATACGCGCGCTCTAAGGGGTGCCCCCCTCTCGGTCCCAACCGGAAACACCCATGCCCCCTGACCGGATGATTGGCTTTAATCCAGGGCCATGGAACCCTCATCCCAGCCCCTCTATTTGGTGTGTACACGGAAAGAGGTTAACAACTTACTAAACCGCATTCTGGCAGAAAACATGTGGCAGCACGGAAGGGGGAAGAACGATAACGTGACTCCGTCCACGTTAACGTCGGAATTTATCGGATGACGTAAGGCTGGCATGCTACAACAGTACCACCTTACTGCCCTTCATGTCACCACATGACTAGGCCATCTATCATCAGAGATCACAGTAACTTCGGAACACACGGGTAGTTGCCTTACATGCAACGAGATACTCACCGATGCTCATATGCCATGCACAGCCATTCAAGCAAACATGCAAAACACCTATCATATCAAAGGTTCAAACATGCTTGCCTGGTTTGGAGAAGTCGGAGTCTAGCTCGGCGAAGTTCGCAGCTCCGTCACCTCTTCCGGAACCTATGGTATAGCGAAAACGTATACTAACGTGAAAATCATCGCGTGCATAAAAGTTGTTCCAATTTTTTTCCAAATAAATACTATAAAAAACTAGACAAAAATATAAGACTGTCAGAAGAAGAATCACTCAAAAATCACCTTTTATTAAAAAGTTATAAGGGTTTTAGTCAAGGGACTAATCTGTGATGAAACAGAAAAGATCCAGGGACTTAACTGAGAAAACAGAAAACGGTTCGGAGGGAAAAGCGCCAGCCCAAAGAGAAAACGTACTTGCCCGAAGGCGCCAACAGAAAACGGTTCGAGGGGGAAAGAGAATAGAGGCTGACAGGGGGGGTCCACATGTCAGGTTTAAATCCTCGCCGGCGCCCGAAGGCTGCGGTGGTCACCGGCGTCGAACCACGGTGAGTCAGGGAGATCGGAGTGTACCAAGAGGATCAGCGTGTCCTTCCGCGTCGGTGGGTGGTGGACTTGGTCGTCGGGGAGCACCACGTCGACGACGACACTTTCTCCGGCGGACGGCGGCTCGGGCGATGGTGGAGAACTCCGGTGGGTGCTGCAAACTCCGAATTGAAGCGCGGGTCAGGAGAGTGGATGCATAAGGAAGCTACTGGCAAGAGCTGAGAGGTAGAGGTGCACGCACGGGAGCGAATCGAGCTGGATCCCGTGGCGGGTCGCGGCGGCCGGAGTTGGGGAAGAAGGCTCCCTCGGGGCTCTTCCAGTGGCTTGGCGTGGTCTGGGTGGAGTGCAGAGGTGGTGTGGGTTCGAGTTGGAGCTCGGGGCCTCTATTTATAGGCGGTTCGAGGGGGTGGCCGTGAACGGGATCGCTCCGGCGAGCAATTACGGCGAGGCAATGGCTTGGTAGGGAGCTTAAGTGGCCAGGCAGCATCAGGGAGGTGTACTGGTGCCGTTCCCCCGCTAATCTTGGTCGGGCTTGGCGTAATGGCGCCGGTCCTCGACGGGGTGGCCGTACGGGCACGGCGGCGGTAGAGAGCGTGCTCCGCGCCTGGCAGTTCACGACGAGGGTGGCAGCGCGCACTGGGGAGTGGATGGCCACGCGGCGGCCTCCGGTGGCTTGGGCGGCGCTGGACGGCGCCGTTTGCGCTGCGCCTCTCTCTGGCGGCCGCAAAGCCGCCGCTGCCGTCGCTCACGGGGCGGCGCACCTCCTCCTGCTCGTCGCCGACGCCCGCAAGCCTCCAGGCGATCGTGCGGTGCAGAGGACAAGGAGGAAGCGCAGGGCGCACGGCGACACCGCAGCACTGGCGAGATCGACTACAGGTTCTGAAGAAAACGATAGTGCACTGAAACTGTTTTGTCTGAATTTTCTGAACATGTTAGCAACAGTGTCCAGCAAGTGTTCGATGAAATGATTTGGCAAGAAGAAAATTTTTCCTGGAGCTGGGACTTGGTGAGGTGACCTCTCAATGCACCCAGAGGCTGCCTGATTTTTCTCAGATTTTTAGGAGAAGAATTCAAATGAATTTCATCAAATTTGGCAAATCTGGTCCAAACTTGCAGCAAGAATAATTTGAAATATTTGAACTGAAGACCAGTGGATCTTCATGGATCTTGGTTGAGGGTTCAAAGGACTAGCTAGGGAAATTGGTTTGGGGACAAAACTCAAAGCAAAAAGGGTAGTTCCTTTGTAAATCTCCAAGAGCTAGAATAGAAGGCAGAAATGATTTTTGATAAGAAATAAATGGAAATAATTATATGGAGAGGTTCAACTTGCTGGATTTGAAGTATATCATGAGCCAAAGATGAGGAAAGGCTTTTGAGAGGTGGTTTCCACTTATGTCATGGCAAGAGGGATTTTTGAAAAGGGGAGAAGATCCCCCCAAATGCCATAGGGCTATTTAAAGGAATTTCAAAAGAAATTTTTCCCAAGTGAAAAGCATTTTCTTTTGAGTCCAAAATAGAAGGGAAAACCTCCAAGACCAAAATCAAGTCTTGGGTGAATCCAAAACAAAACACTAGTCATAAAAGAAAATATTTTGAGAGGGAGAGTTCTTTAGAAGGAAAAATTTAAATCACCTCCCTCAAATCAAGTAAAACTTTGAAAAGCCAAATAAAATTTTGGGTGTCACATCTAGTAACTTGGTGATAGTGACTAGAGAACTATGTTAATCACTATCTTATCTGGAAGATTAACTCCCACTTGATTCAAACGATTGTAGTACCCAGACATTCTGAGCACATGCTCACTAGCTGAGCTATTCTCCTCCATCTTGTAGGCAAAGCACTTGTCAGAAGTCTCATACCTCTCGACACGGGCATGAGTCTGAAATACCAATTTCAGATCTTGGAACATCTCATATGCTCCATGACGTTCAAAACGTCTTTGCAGCCCCGATTGTAAGCCGTAAAGTATGGCACACTAAACTAGCAAGTACTCATCATACCGAGCTTGCCAAATGTTCATAACGTCTGTGTTCGCTCCTGCAATAGGTCCGTCACCTCGCGGTGCATTAAGGACATAATTCTTCTGTGCAGCAATGAGGATAATCCTCATATCACGGACCCAGTCCACATCATTGCTACTATCATCTTTCTATTTAGTTTTCTCTAGGAACATATCAAAAACATAGGGGAGCTACAACGCGAGCTATTGACTACAACATAGATATGCAAACACTATCAGGATTAAGTTCATGATAAATTAAGTTCAATTAATCAAATTACTTAAGAACTCCCACTTAGATAGACATCCCTCGAGTCATCTAAATGATCACGTGATCCATATCAACTAAACCATGTCCGATCATCACATGAGATGAAGTAGTTTTCAATGGTGAACATCTCTATGTTGATCATATCTACTATATGATTCACGTTCGACCTTTCGGTCTCAGTGTTCTGAGGCCATATCTGCATATGCTAGGCTCGTCAAGTTTAAACCGAGTATTCTACAAGTGCAAAACTGGCTTGCACCCGTTGTATGTGAACGTAGAGCTTATCACACCCGAGCATCATGTGGTGTCTCGACACGATGGACTGTAGCAACGGTGCATACTCAGGGAGAACACTTATACCTTGAAACTTAGTGGGGGATCATCTTATAATGCTACCGCCGTACTAAGCAAAAATAAGATGCATAAAAGATAAACATCACATGCAATCAAAATATGTGACATGATATGGCCATCATCAGCTTGTTCCTTTGATCTCCATCTCCAAAGCACCGTCATGATCTCCATCGTAACCGGCCTGACACCTTGATCTCCATCATAGCGTCGTTGTCGTCTCGCCAACTATTGCTTCTACAACTATCGCTACCGCATAGTGATAAAGTAAAACAATTACATGGCGATTGCATTTCATACAATAAAGCGACAACCATAAGGCTCCTGCCAGTTGCAGATAACTTTTACAAAACATGATCATCTCATACAATAACTTATATCACAACATGTCTTGAACATATCACATCACAACATGCCCTGCAAAAACAAGTTAGACGTCCTCTACTTTGTTGTTGCAAGTTTTACGTGGCTGCTACGGGCTTCTAGCAAGAACCGTTCTTACCTACGCATCAAAACCACAACGATTTTTTGTCAAGTGTGTTGTTTTAACCTTCAACAAGGACCAGCCGTAGTCAAACTCGTTTCAACTAAAGTTGGAGAAACAGACACCCGCCAGCCACCTGTGTGCAAAGCACGTCAGTAGAACCGGTCTCATGAACGTGGTCATGTAATGTTAGTCCGGGACGCTTCATCCAACAATACCGCCGAATCAAAGTAAGACGTTGGTGGTAAGTAGTATGACCTGGCTCGTGCATATCATCTATGCATAGACCTGGCTCGGATGCCACTATTGGGGAACGTAACATGCAATTTCAAAAAAATTCCTATGATCACGCAAGATCTATCTAGGAGATGCATAGCAACGAGAAGGGGGGGTGTGTCCACGTACCTTCGTAGACCGAAAGCGGAAGCGTTAGGTTAATGCGGTTGATGTAGTCGAACGCCTTCACGATCCAACCGATCCAAGTACCGAACGTACGGCACCTCCGAGTTCAGTACACGTTCAGCTCGATGACGTCCCTCGAACTCTTGTACCAGCAGGGGGTTGAGGGAGAGTTCCGTCAGCGCGATGGCATGGTGACGGTGATGGTGATGTGATCCGCGCAGGGCTTCGCCTAAGCACTACGACGCTATGACCAGAGGATTAAACTGTGGAGGGGGCACCGCACACGGCTAACAACAATTGATCTGCTTTGGGGTTCCCCTGCCCCCGTATATAAAGGAGGGGAGGTGGAGGCCAGCCACCAAGGGGCGCGCCAGGGAGAGGGGAGTCCTACTAGGACTCCAGTCCTAGTAGGATTCGGCCCCCTTTTTTCCCTTCTTCCGGAGGGGGAAAGGAGAGGGAGTAGGAGAAGGAAAGGGGGCGCCGCCCCCTTCCCTAATCCAATTCGGCCTCCTCCTTTGTGGGGGGCCTGCCATCCCCTTGTGGTCTGGTTAGCCTCCCTCCTATGGCCCATATGGCCCATATCTTTCTCCGGGGGGTTCCGGTAACCCCTCCAGTACTCTAGTATGTACCCGATACACTCCAGAGCCCTTCCGGTGTCCGAATACTACCTTCCAATATATCAATCTTTACCTCTCGACCATTTCAAGACTCCTCGTCATGTCCGTGATCTCATCCGGGACTCCAAACAAACTTCGGTCACCAAAACACACAACGCATAATACAAATCGTCATCGAACGTTAAGCGTGCGGGCCCTACGGGTTCGAGAACTATGTAGACATGACCGAGACACATCTCCGGTCAATAACCAATAGCGGAACCTGGATTCTCATATAGGTTCCTACACATTCTACGAAGATCTTTATCGGTCAAACCGCATAACAACATACGTCATTCCCTTTGTCATCAGTATGTTACTTGCCCGAGATTCGATCGTCGGTATCCTCATACCTAGTTCAATCTCATTGCCGGCAAGTCTCTTTACTCGTTTCGTAATGCATCATCCCATAACTAACTCATTAGTCACATTGCTTGCAAGGCTTATAGTGATGTGCATTACCGAGAGGGCCCAGAGATACCTCTCCGATACACGGAGTGACAAATCCTAATCTTGATCTATGCCAAACCAACAAACACCTTCGGAGACACCTGTAGATCATCTTTATAATCACCCAATTACGTTGTGACCTTTGATAGCACACAAGGTGTTCCTCCGGTATTCGGGAGTTGCATAATCTCATAGTTAGAGGAATATGTATAAGTCATGAAGAAAGCAATAGCAATAAAACTAAATGATCATAATGCTAAGCTAACAGATGGGTCTTGTCCATCACATCATTCTCTAATGATGTGATCCCATTCATCAAATGACAACACATGTCTATGGTCAGGAAACTTAACCATCTTTGATTAACGAGCTAGTCAAGTAGAGGCATACTAGGGACACTCTGTTTTGCCTATGTATTCACACATGTACTATGTTTCCGGTTAATACAATTCTAGCTTGAATAATAAACATTTATCACGATATAAGGAAATATAAAATAACAACTTTATTATTGCCTCTAGGGCATATTTCCTTCAGGCATCACCACTTGGTATAGATTCGTCCTTGATACGATTACCGGTGGAAATTTCTTGATGTGTCCCTCTCTTGATGCTTTTAATGCTATGGGAAATTTAGTAGGCTCACCACCTCTTATCATTAATGAAACAACTTTGACTCTTGAGCATGTCATGTAAATATTAGATGCTATTGAAAAGAAAATGCTTACCGAAGATCATATTGAAAATATGGATAAAAAGATGCATAATTTTGCCACCAAGATTGGGTCAAAAGCGGGAGAAGTTTTTAAGTTGTTAAAAGAAAAGGGGACCGTAGCCCATGAAAGAATAGAAGAAAGCCCATCTCGGGTGGATAAACTAGAAGAAATCTTTAGTAATCTAAGCACGGCTTTTGCTTCCGCTAAAACTGTTGAAAAAACTCCCGTAAAAATTGGCAAGACTACCCAAGTTACTAAGGGCAAGGGTGCAACTTCTAGTAAAGAGGATCTTAAGTTGATTAGTATCCACCCGGATTTTGTTGAAGTTATAAGAGATCCCTTTGGCAAGAATGAATTATTTAAATTTGTTCCTTGGAGTATTGTCATTGAAAAACTCTATGTTAAATCTCTAAGGAATTCTAAGTGTTTGATTGAAGAGTTGAACAAAGATGACAAAACTTATATCCTTGCTTTATGCCTAGCTAAGGGCGTAAAACTACAACGCTTGTTGGGAGGCAACCCAATGAATAAAATTTATTTTTGCTTTTTGCTTTCTATTCTTGAGTGTTTGCACAATTATGCTACTGTTATGATTGTGTTTTAATTAGTGTTTGTGCCAAGTAAAGCCTTTAGGATCTTCTTGGGTGATAGTTTGATCTCGCTGAAAAACAGAAACTTTTGCGCTCACCAAAACAATTCTTATTTTTTACCAGAGCGCGATAAAATACCAATTCTTTTTGCAGAAGATTAATATACAAATTTCTCAGGACGTCCTAATTTTTCAGAATTTTTGGAGTTTCAGAAGTATTCGAAATATCCAGATTGCTACAGACTGTTCTGTTTTTGACAGATTCTGTTTTCTTTGCGTTGTGTGCTTGTTTTGATGGCTCTATGGTTTCCTTTGATGAGTTTTTTCCATAGAAAAGTTGGAATAGAGTAGATTTAATGCAAGAACAAAATATGAATTGGTTTGCTACAATACTTATAGTAGTGATTTGCTTTCTTATACTAACGGATCTCAGGAAGGTTTTGTTGAGTTTTGTGTGATTGAAGTTTTCAAGTTTTGGGTTATCTTATGATGGATGAAGGAATAAGGAGTAAAAAGAGCCTAAGCTTGGGGATTCCCCAGCATCCCAAGCTATTATCCAAAAGAGAGCAAGCAACTAAGCTTGGGGATGCCCCGAGTGGCATCCCCTCTTTCTTCTAACGACCATCAGTATTTTACTTGAAGCTATATTTTTATTCGTCACATGTTATGAGTTTTGCTTGGAGTGTCTTGTATGATATGAGTCTTTGCTTTTTTTATTTTGTGTTTTAAGTCTAGATTCCTTGCTGGACACACCTATTTGTGAGAGCCAAAATTATGTCGTGACTTGTTAGAATTGCTCTCTATGCTTTGCTTAAATTTTTATGAGCTATGGACTTGCTCTAGTGCTTCACTTATATCTTTTTGAGCATGGTGTGCTTTAGTATTTTTGAAGAAATGCTCTCTTGCTTCACTTAGATTTATTTGAGAGTTAGTAAAATTTTCAAGAAATTCTCTCTTGCTTCACTTAAAATTAATTTGAGAGAAAGAAATATTATGCTCATGATCTTCACTTATATTTGTTTGAGCTTATCAAAAGCAACATATGAAAATTAGTTCCAAAGTGATAGATATCCAAGAAGGATATAATAATTTTTTTATGAAGATCATTGGACAAAATAAACTTGATTCTTAGTAATAGTTTTGAGATATGATGATGTGATATGTGAGTCATGTTGATGAGTAATTATGCTTTAGTAAGAATATTGGTGTTAAGGTTTGCGATTCCCTATGCAAGCACGAAAGTCAATAATCATGCAATAAAATTATATCCTACTTGTGGTGCATTATTTGGTGTTAATTATGCTTAATGCTCGCTTATGAGATTATTCGTTTCTTGGTTGGTCGCTTCTCAATCTTTTGCTAGCCTTCATTTTGCACTAAGTATGATCACTACTTGTGCATCGAAAATCCTTTAAACCAGTTTTGCCACATGAGTCCACTATATCTACCTATATGTGGTATTCTTTTGCCGTTCTAAGCAAATTTGTATGTGCCATCTCAAATTTTCAAAATAAACTTCTCTTTTGTGTGTTCGTACCGCTCGTGGAGCGGTGAGGGGTGGCTAATATTTTCCATGCTAGATGTGTTATTCTCAAGATGAGTGTTTATTCACTTGTCATTGCACGAGAATAAGGGAAATGTATTAGGGATGCCTAGTCCCGAAATGAAAAATGAATTTACTTTATGTTCTCAAATAATAAATTCCTTGGAAAGTGTTGGTATGGAAGGCACCCGTGGATACGGTTAGCCATGGAAAGTGAAAGTATGGTGGAAAAAGGAATACACTTTATTTTCTGTTTGGGAACCGCCTATGATATATCTAGCATGGAAAGTGTTAGGAACTCTAAGTCATTTTCGTTGGTGGAAAGGCACACATCCCAAAATGTTTTTATCTCTCAATTTTCGCTTTGTGCTCTGGAACCTCTACAAATCCCTACTTCCCTCTGCGAAGGTCCTTTCTTTTACTTTATGCAATTTTTATTTTTGAATTTGAGTCTCAATCTTCTCTTATAAAAGCACCAACTAGGAGGCACTACGATCGTACTTGAGCATTGGGTGTAGTTAATATTTGAGTGTGTTTCATGAATGGATTAATGATTGAGCATGATGGGCTACGGATAGCTTATTTTAGCATTGATATTTTGAAAGACATGGTTGCTTGTTGATATGCTTGAGTATTTAAGTTGTCATGTCAAAACTAGACTATTGCTTTGAACAATATAAAAGTCCAAATGTCCATGCTATAAAGAAAAGAATATGAGATGACATGTTAGGCAGCATTCCACATCAAAAATTCTGTTTTTATCACTTACCTACTCAAGGACGAGCAGGAGTTAAGCTTGGGGATGCTGATACGTCTCCAACGTATCTATAATTTTTTATTGTTCCATGTTGTTATATTATCATTCTTGGATGGTTTATAATCATTTTATATCATTTTTTGGTACTAACCTATTAACATAGTGCCAAGTGCCACTTGCTGTTTTCTGCATTTTTTTACATCGCAGGAAATCAATACCAAACGGAGTCCAAATGCAACGAAACTTTACGGAGATTTTTATGGACCAGAAGACACCCAATGGGCCAAGGCAGCGTCTGGGGGGTGCTATGAGGGGAGCACAACCTACCAGGGCGCGCCAGGAGGCCCAGGCGCACCCTGGTGGGTTGTGCCCACCTCAGGTGCCCCTGGACCGCCTCTTTGCTCTATAAATACCCCAATATTCCAGAAACCCTAGGGGAGTCGACGAAAATCAATTCCAGCCGCCGAAGAGTCCACAACCACCAGATCCAATCTAGACACCATCACGGAGGGGTTCACCACTTCCATTGGTGCCTCTCCGATGGTGAGTAGTTCTTTGTAGACCTTCGGGTCCGTAGTTAGTAGCTAGATGGCTTCCTCTCTCTCGTTTGATTCTCAATACAATGGTCTCTTGGAGATCCATATGATGTAACTCTTTTTGCGGTATGTTTGTTGGGATCGGATGAACTTTGAGTTTATGATCAGATCTATCTTTTTATATCCATGAAAGTTATTTGAGTTTCTTTGATCTCTTATATGCATGATTGCTTATAGCCTCGTATTTCTTCTCTGATATTTGTGTTTTTTTGGCCAACTTGATCTATTTATCTTGCAATGGGAAGAGGTGCTTTGTAGTGGGTTCGATCTTACGGTGCTTGATCCCAGTGACAGAAGGGGAACCGGCACATATGTATCGTTTCTACTAAGGATAAAACGATGGGGTCTATCTCTACATAGATAGATCTTGTCTACATCATGTCATCGTTCTTATTGCATTACTCTGTTTCTCCATGAATAATACACTAGATGCATGCTGGATAGCGGTCGATGTGTGAAGTAATAGTAGTAGATGCAGGCAGGAGTCGGTCTACTAATCTTGGACGTGATGCCTATATAATGATCATTGCCTGGATATCGTCATGATTATTTGAAGTTCCATCAATTGCCCAACAATAATTTGTTTACCCACCGTTTGCTATTTTTCTCGAGAGAAGCCACTAGTGAAACCTACGGCCCCGGGGTCTCTTTCTCATATTATTTTCCTTTGCGATCTACTTTTCCTTTGCTTTTATTTTCAGATCTATTAAACCAAAAATACAAAAATACCTTGCTGCGTTTTATTCTTATTTATTTTATTTGGTGTTCGATCCATCAATCTACTACAATTTTATTCACGCCCGTTTGCCTATCTTGGGGCGCCGCTACCCGAAAGGGATTGTCAACCCCTTTTACACGTCGGGCTGCGAGTATTTGTTATTTGTGTGCAGGGGCTGTTTACGTTGTGTTACTTGGTCCTGCTACTGGTTCGATAACCTTGGTTTCATCACTGAGGGAAATACCTACCACTGTTGTGCTGCATCATCCCTTCCTCTTTGGGGAAATACCAACGTAGCTTCAAGCCGGAATCAGAGGACAAGTGGATATTAAAATTCCTACGGTTTTTATTTCAAGGAGACACTAAAGGAACAAATCCTACAGTTTTCCTTTGCTCCATTCCTTTGAACCAAATGCATGAATAGTAGTACCATAGGAAACTTTCCAATTCCTACATTTTTCCTTCACTTTTCCTTTCAAGCACTGGCGATTCTAGTAGGCAGGCTTGAGCAGGGAAAAGCCTACACTCAAAAAATGTTTTTGTGCTACTTCTACTACTTTGGACCCAGGCCACTGCCCTACTAGCTCAACTCCCAGGCCCATCGACAAATACACAGCTCAAATGCGTAGAGATAAATAATGATGGCGTTCAAGAGTGTCCATCACGGATAGGTAAGTTGCCTGGTACCTCACTGCTTGTCATATAGTAGGAGAAACTAACCGCATTTCACGTTACGATGTGTGCTCAGTGGACAATATATATAACATGTAGAGTAAAAAAAGATGCAACAAGTGTACAACCTCTTTGGCGAAGCCATGTCGATCTCAGCGTGATTGTGTTGGTCGGTGAGGATGCTCCGACTAACTTGGCTGTCGGAGGAGGGGAAGAAGATCTTAGGCGTCTGGAGATGGAGCACGGGGTACTATTCCACTGTGATGGAGGGTTTCATCGTTGGAGCAGCTCCGGCGAGTTGTACGACGCCGAGGCTGAAGCAGGACAAGAGAGACAACGTTAACCTGAGTGGAATTCTAATAGCATCTCCAATAGATGACGTAAAATGCATAACCACAAAGTGCTAGATGTAAAATATACCAGTCGCTCATCTCTGAACTTAACTGCCGAAACTGAATTTAATTGTCGAAACTGAACTTAACCGTCGAAACTGAATTTTGCTGTCGAAACTGAATTTTACTGTCGAAACTGAACGCACTAGTAGCAGAAAAGCAGTAGCAGCAGCAGCAGCAGCGCGTGCGAGAGCCGGGGCAGCTAATTGTGTAGCAGCATCAGGGTGAGGCTACACGTCAGTCGACTGACTTTTTCATCTCTGGTCAGTTGATTTTCCAGCCGTTGGATACGAAATCAAGGGCTTGCACTTCATCTTCAACCTCCACCCCCCTGAGCCGCCAGCCACCACCGGCCAAACCACCGCCCCGCCCGCCCCAAAACCACTCCCCACGGTCGGTCCGATGCCGCCCTGGCCATCCCTCTAGCCCCCCTCGTTGCCGAGCTTTTTCTTTGGCGATCCCCACGCCACCGCCCCGCCACCGCCGGCGACCACCGCCCCCAACCTGAACCCTAAGATAGATACTGGGGTACCTCTCCGACGAGCCCCCCTCCCTGCTGCGGCTGGTTCTTCCTTAACTCCGGCGAGCCCCCCACCCCCTGAAAATCGACTGACCCAAAAGTCAATTCAGTCGACTGAAGTGTAGCTAAATCGGAGCAGCATCGCAAGCAAGAGCAAGAGCGAGAGCAGCAGCACAAGCAAGAGCAAGAGTGAGAGTAGCAGCATGAACAAGAGCAAGAGCAAACTAGACAAGGGACCAAGAGCAAGAGCAGAGCAGCAGCGCGAGCGAGAGCCAAAGCAACAATAGGTCCTACTAATGTGGACGTCGCCGCCGAGGGAGTGACGCCGTGGAGGAAGTGGCCGGCGAGGCCGCCGTGGATGGAGCCGCGCCATGTCGGCTCGGGACCGAGCGCCGGCAGCACCGTGAGATCGAATCAAGAAGAAAATGCGGTGATTAGTGTAGAACCTCTTTGGTGGCGCCGATTAGGCCTCAGCTTCGTCCGAGGAAACGGTGATGATGATGCTCTTTCGGTGGTGCAGGTGAAAACGGCGGTGTGGGAATGGAGGTGGCACAAAAGACGAGGAGAACGTCGGGGCAGCTCCTTGGAGGTGTAGGACGGGGTGGCTGAACCCGTGGGACGGCGGTTCTTTTGGTTCAGGGGTATCACGGGCATTTCGCGTGTCGGGATTTTGCAGGAGGTGGGAGTTATCGCGCGCGTTGTAATTTTGGGATAGCAAGGCGCGTGCTGAGATGGAGGGAGTTTTCGGAGCACAACGAGGCAAATATATATCTTAAATATTTTGGGGTAACAAGACGCGGGTTGAAGAGGTGGGAGTTTTGCAGCACGATAGACAGAGATGCAAGCTTGAAATTTCGGCATAACAAGGCGCGACTTGAAATTTCAGGAGAACAAGCTTAATGTGTACAAAAAAGACAATCCACACCTCATCACTAGAGAGAGCCATGTCCCGTTTTACTATATTACTAGAAATGCATTCAAATATAACAACAAAAAACTAAAAAAATCAGGACAACAAACATAACGTGTACAGTACCAAAACAAATTGCACTTCCCACAACAATAAAAAAACAATGTGTGGTGTCTAGCATATGGACTAAATTTGAGTACATTTTCCCTGTTTGAATGGGATTGTACTCGGGTTAGTTATACAAGCATCTAAATATTATCTTCACAAACATGACATGAATATAGGAGAAGTAAATTCCTATATAAATATGAACTACATGTACATATGATCTCAAATTCAAATATATGTATCCATTTTATGTTGAATTCAAATCATAGTACATGTATGCTCTAGCTAGATGTTCGGAATCTAAACCATGTATGATACTACGTACAATGTGTTTAACACGTACAACACACACAAACACCATTTAGACTAGTAAGGTACACGTGCATTGCATGCATGAGATTTGGCAACCAAATTATGAATAAATACCACATTATAGCATGTAAGCTTTGAGTCATATATGCATGATGTAGATGTTCGTTTAATTCTTATAGTTCATTTCGTTCAAAATTATCTAGTTTTTATAAGAAAGCTAATCTATTTCAAGATTCATGGAATTGTGCGTTGTATAGCATAAAGTAAAAACAAATAATGGAAAATCATGTAGAAAAATATTTGGGCACTTCTGATACGGAAGATTCTAGAACAAAGAAGAAGTGCTTGTGTTTTGAGGTTTGTGCATTATGCTTAAGTTCAACCATGGAGTCTTCTAGATTGTACATGTGGAAAAGTCTGGTGGAATTTAGATGACATCCAACGGCCAGTAGTGCTCGAATTTGCCATCTCTGCACCATCGGATTGACTTCATCCAATGACCATCTTTCAAAGTTAAAGTTATCTGCACACTATATAAAAAATATAATATATAATATATAGGGGTATAGATATCGATATGTGATGCGAAAGCCACCCATCATCTCCAATTAGAATAGTGTGTCCATGCACGGATGCAATGTGGCCAAACGATGTCTGCCATCGGTATCTCAAATTCAAATCAGTCTGACCTTGTTCAATGTGTATACAGTACAGCATGCTCGTTTCCAAACCACACCGCGCATATCTCAGTTATATTCATGCATGCATGGGTTTCAAACATCATGATCTCTTATTCAAATATTTGAATTCAACTTTACATTGATTATGACCTCACCTAGTCTTTTACACCCATACACTCGTCTTCTCTTTATAATTGTACCACTAACTTTCTCTTGTGCATGCATGCACACACACTACCACTCAACATTATCCATCGCACACATGCAATCTTTTTCTTCAGGTCGATCTCCCATGCATGCATGCACACACACACACACACACACACACCTCCCCCTCTTCATAATATCGGGCATTCTTTATCTCTCACGTGCATGCGCAATGATCGATGTTTTTCTATGTGTGTGTGTATATAGCTAGGTCTTTCCCAATTTTCCACACAAACCGATCAATCTATATATCTAGTGAGGTCTCACCCTCTTTCCCACGTACACATAAATCAATCTATACCTATCTATATATGATTAGATAGCTAATACACCCACATTAATTATATATCCAACGTCCCCCTCTCATCATCCATGCCTTCCGCTTCATCTCTCAGACGCGCGCACAGTGGCGAAGACAGGGGCAGCAAGGGCCCTGCCCCCCTAACATTACTATATATTGAGGCTAATATGAATGTGATCATTAGATCAATTGCTGGTAAAATGGTTTAAGTTGGTGAATTGGCCCTCCTCGTAAAGGATTAGCAATGCTTGGCCCCCCTAGCTCATTTATTTTTCATGGCTCCACCACTGCGCGCAACAGCGCACGTTCTCGCCCCCTCTCTTTAAATATCAATCTCGCGCTTGTGCACTCCTTCATAGTCTCCCTCCACTTGGCCCCTCGCACCATCTTCTAGCCCCCCATCGGATTTTGCCACATGTACAATCTAGAAGTCTCCATGGTTGAACTTAAGCATAATGCACAAACCTCAAAACACAAATGCTTCTCCTTTGTTCTAGAATCTTCCGTATCATAACTGCCCAAACTTTTTTCTAGTTGAATTGCCATTATTAGATTTTACTTTATGCATTACTACGCACAATTCCATGAATCATAAAATAGATTAAGGGCTTCTTTGATTCAAAGGATTCTCAAAGGAATTTTGGAGGATTCTAATCCTTAGGAATTTTTCCTATCTTGGTTGTTTGATTCGTAGGATTGTAAACCATAGGAATTTTTCCATAGGATTTATTTGCACTAGATTTCATAGGAAACTTTCCACTCAAACCTCTTTGAAAGAATCCTACGTTTTTTCTATGCACAATCAAACACTCGTACAATCCTATAGGATTCAAGACGACATTCCACTCTAATCCCATGTTTTTCCTATTCCCGCGTTTTGGAAATCCTATGAATCAAAGAGGCCCACTTTTTAATAAAAACTAATTGATTTTGAATGAGATGAACTATAAAAATAAAACGAACGTCTAAATCATGCATATATGACTCAAAGCTTACATGCTATAGTGTGGTATTTATTCATAATTTGGTTGCCAAATCTGATGTGTGCAATGCATGTGTACCTTACTAGTACTTCGAGTATGTGCAAAACACCTAAATTAGAATTCCAATGGCACGCTACATAGTGTCTCTCCTTCAGTTCATGAAGCCACGTGGTACATGTGGTGGCGTTGTCGCGACCTCCTTGTGTGGATTGATCACAGTGACGTGCTGCTGGTTCCAGAAGAATGTAATCATCCTCTCTAAGTCACACTGGTAGTACATGCACGAAGCGAAGATGTGCACACACGCCACGCACACACTCATTCCCTCGCACACACACGCAGGTACACGGTGGGACACATTTTTGTATGAATATCCACCCCATGTGATAATTTGACGCGTGTAAAGTCCTTCACTTCATTGATGGTCAATTAATACAATGCATGCAAATTGAGTGGACGTGAGGGAGGAAGTAGTTGAGAAAGACATTACTACTGCGTGCATGCGAGTAGTTAAATCATGGGTTGGTACTTCCATTGGTCCCCTTCGTATTTTGTGCCAATTTTTGACAATATTCTTAAGTAACATAATATTTATGCATGTCATAAAAAGTGTCAAAAAAGGGGGCCAATAAACCAGGACGCATGCAGCATGATCAATTTTTGCCAGGGATACTGTTGATGGCCTTTATATTTAAATATGGACGGAGTGGAGTAGTACTATCTTTATCTTAGCCTCGTAGGGCTCTCCCAGCGCCTAGGCACGCCTCCCCGCCTCGCCCACCGGATCCCGCCATGGATAATCCCTTAGATCCCAGGATCCCGCGGGCTGCCCTCTCGCTGCTGCCGCATCACTGCCGCCTTTGAGCGAAACCCACATGTGTTTTAGAGGGGATCCATTGCTCTGGAATCACAGATCGGTGGCGCCGGAGGACATGCCAGGGCTGTGTTTCAGGTGGTGGGCAGCAAGGGCAAATCAGATCGAGGAAGCGTCGCATCGACTGAAGAGAAATTTCAAGGAGCTGCGCCTCAACCTGGCAGTCGGGTCGGGTTTGGCCGGGTCGACCCCAACCAAACCCATCCGCGATACTACTATCGGGTGCCCCATCGACCCACGACCCTACCCATGGGTCTTAAAGCATACCCATGCCCGAACCCACCGGACAACCCAACACAGTTAGGCACCCATCGGGTAAGCAATAAACAACCTTTTATTTTGTAAAAAAAACAACCTTTTCTTTATTCCGTTGCTACAGAAATGGCAAAAGACTCCGCTATACCGAAACAGAGCAACAGTGCGGCACAGAGAGCATTAAGCAGTCGTGTGTTGTGGTTCTGTTTCATAGGCACCTACTCTTACCATTCCGTCTTCCCTAGACGAGGTGGTACTAAACTCATACCAGCACCACAGCAGTCAGCGGGACTGTAGGAGCCAACGCGAGGCATTAAACATGGGTCATGGGCCAATATACACGTTCGTGGTGGCACATATATGGTTGTTTCATTGGGCTGCCGATTGTTTTGACCTTTTTTCTGTGCTATATGGGTCAAGTGCTTCTCTTCGTACGTGCATGTGGCCGGTGTGCCACTGAGCTACCAATTCTTTTTTGCTTTCATTATCATTTCTTTGCTATGGATTGTATGTATGCTCAAAAGATGCTATGGCTTGTACGTGTAAATTATATCACAGTGTGTATATGACCCACATTTCATATTAATCGGGCAGCACATCGGGTGACCCACGGGCGTAGATCTATGTCCATACCCTACCCACAACTAACTGGGTAACCCGTGGGTCGCACCCATGGGCGTACATGACGACCCATACCCTACCCATTCGGGTCGGGTGCCCATGGGCGTGCGTACCCATGGGTCGAATTGCCGGGTTGAGCTGCGCCTGGCGCAGCACAAGGCGGAGGCGCAAGTCGATCTCAGGGGAGAGATGCTGAGGGATGTTAGCATCCGGCAGCGCCGTGTTGATTTCGAGCTAGGGCTAATGGCAGCGATCATATTCACGGAGTCAACTGCGGAGGAAAGAATGCGCATGCCTGCGGAATGGCATGAGCAGCCGGTGCAACTGTTCAAATGGGCGGTAGGAGAAGCCAAATCGCGGGACCAGCTGCGGCGGCACCGCTGGGCATGCATCGTAGGCGAGGTGAGCTTCCCTCCTTCCCCGCCGGCAATGCAGTGACCTACTCGGTTGCTGCTGCAGTGAACTTGCGGCGCCATGGCGGTTTGCAACTGTAACAATCACTCGATCTATATGTATTGTATTCCTATGAAAATACTTGGTCGTTTGGAAAAAAATGGCAATTGATTTATCACTAGTTTTTGAATGCTTGGTCGTGACAATCACCTGAAGCCACAACCAGAAGTCTCCATCGTGTAATACTTAGGGTCGGCCGCACCAATAGACGGTCGGTCGGACCCGTGACACGCATCGGCTTGGTCTGACATGTACGACCAGTTATACATCACTGACTTGTGCGACCGTATTTGACCAGTAGTACTTGAAATTTGTGTTCCAGGAAACTCATCAGGAGCCGTTTCGGCCTTCGAAACCAAAACCATCAATTAATCTTTAGCTTGTTCCCATCACATTCCAAACTGTACAGCATAATTAAGTGCAAACCTGTTCACACCCTAGTACGTATCAAACCTGAATGTGTTCCCACTATGCAGGTTTTAGTACTAGTCCTAATACTAGGTTATAAAAAGGGGAACTTGTACCTAGCGGAAAATCACTCTACCTCTTCCTCCTCATAAGTCTTTCTTGTTCGTCCATTGCAACCTCTTGAGCATGCGTTGGTTTTCCCTTGAAGAGGAAAGGGTGATGCAACAAAGTAGCGTAAGTATTTCCCTCAGTTTTTGAGAACCAAGGTATCAATCCAGTAGGAGGCCACACGCAAGTCCCTCGTACCTACACAAACAAATAAGAACCTTGCAACCAACGCGATAAAGGGGTTCTCAATCCCTTCACGGCCACTTGCAAAAGTGAGATCTGATAGAGATGAAAAGATAATATTTTTGGTATTTTTATGATAAAGACTAAAAGTAAAGATTGCAAAGTAAAAATAGATTGGAAACTTATATGATGGAAAATAGACCCGGGGGCCATAGGTTTCACTAGTGGCTTCTCTCAAGATAGCATAAGTATTACGGTGGGTGAACAAATTACTGTCAAGCAATTGATAGAAAAGTGCATAATTATGAGAATATCTAGGCATGATCATGTATATAGGCTTGACATCCGCGACAAGTAGACCGAAATGATTCTGCATCTACTACTATTACTCCACACATCGACCGCTATCCAGCATGCATCTAGAGTATTAAGTTCATAAGAACAGAGTAACGCATTAGGCAAGATGACATGATGTAGAGGGATAAACTCAAGCAATATGATACAAACCCCATCTTTTTTTCCTCGATGGCAACAATACAATACGTGTCGTTCCCCTTCTGTCACTGGGATCGAGCAACGCAAGATTGAACCCAAAGCTAAGCACTTCTCCCATTGCAAGAAAGATCAATCTAGTAGGCCAAACCAAACTGATAATTCGAAGAGACTTGCAAAGATAACACATCATACATAAAAGAATTCAGAGGAGATTCAAATATTGTTCATAGATAATCTTGATCATAAACCCACAATTCATCGGATCTCGACAAACACACCGCAAAAAGAGTTACATCGAATAGATCTCCAAGAAGATCGAGGAGAACTTTGTATTGAGATCCAAAGAGAGAGAGAAGAATCCATCTAGCTAATAACAATGGACCTGAAGGTCTGTGGTAAACTACTCACACATCATCGGAGAGGCTATGGTGTTGATGTAGAAGCCCTTCGTGATTGATTCCCCCTCCGGCGGAGCGCCGAAAAAGGCCCCAAGATGGGATCTCATGGGTACAGAAGGTTGCGGCGGTGGAAATAGGGTTTCGTGGTGCTCTTGGTTGGTTTCGGGGTATATGGGTATATATAGGAGAAAGAAGTAGGTCGGTGGAGCTGCGAGGGCCCCATGAGGGTGGGGGGCGCGCCTCCATGCCTCGTGGCCTCCTCGTTGGTTTCTTGACGTCTACTCCAAGTCCTCTGGATCACGTTTGTTCCAAAAATAACTCTCCCGAAGGTTTCATTCCGTTTGGACTCCGTTTGATATTCCTTTTCTGTGAAACACTGAAATAGGCAAAAAACAACAATTTGCACCGGGCCTTGGGTTAGTAGGGTAGTCCCAAAAATAATATAAAAGTGCTTAGTAAAGCCCATTAAACATCCAAAACAGATAATATAATAGCATGGAACAATAAAAAATTATAGATACATTGGAGACGTATCAAGCACCCCCAAGCTTAATTCCTGCTCGTCCTCGAGTAGGTAAATGATAAAAACAGAATTTTTGATGTGGAATGCTACCTAGCATATTTCTCAATGTAATTTTCTTTATTGTGGCATGAATGTTCAGATCCGAAAGATTCAAGACAAAAGTTTAATATTGACATAAAAATAATAATACTTCAAGCATACTAACAAAGCAATCATGTCTTCTCAAAATAACATGGCCAAAAATGTTATCCCTACAAAATCATATAGTCTGGCTATGCTCTATCTTCATCACACAAACTATTTAATCATGCACAACCCCGATGACAAGCCTAGAAATTGTTTCATACTTTTGATGTTCTCAAACTTTTTCAATCTTCACGCAATACATGAGCGTGAGCCATGGATATAGCACTATATGTGGAATAGAATGGTGGTTGTGGAGAAGACAAAAAAGGAGAAGATAGTCTCACATCAACTAGGCGTATCAATGGGCTATGGAGATGCCCATCAATAGATATCAATGTGATTGAGTAGGGATTTCCATGCAACGGATGCACTAGAGCTATAAGTGTATGAAAGCTCAACAAAAGAAACTAAGTGGGCGTGCATCCAACTCGCTTGCTCATGAAGACCTAGGGCATTTTGAGGAAGCCCATCATTGGAATATACAAGCCAAGTTCTATAATGTAAAATTCCCACTAGTATATGAAAGTGACAACATAGGAGACTCTCTATCATGAAGTGGTGCTACTTTGAAGCACAAGTGTGGAAAAAGGATAGTAACATTGTCCCTTCTCTCTTTTTCTCTCATTTTTTTTCTTCCCTTTTTTTATTTGGGCCTTTTTATGGCCTCTTTTTTTTCGTCCGGAGTCTCATCCCGACTTGTGGGGGAATCATAGTCTCCATCATCCTTTCCTCACTTGGGACAATGCTCTAATAATGATGATCATCACACTTTATTTACTTACAACTCAAAGATTACAACTCAATACTTAGAACAAAATATGAATCTATGTGAATGCCTCCGGCGGTGTACCGGGTTATGCAATGAATCAAGAGTGACATGTATGAAAGAATTATAAAGGTGGCTTTGCCACAAATACGATGTCAACTACATGATCATGCAAAGCAATATGACAATGATGAAACGTGTCATAATAAATGGAACGGTGGTAAGTTGCATGGCAATATATCTCGGAATGGCTATGGAAATGCCATAATAGGCAGGTATGGTGGCTGTTTTGAGGAAGGTATATGGTGGGTGTATGATACCGGCGAAAGGTGCGCGGTATTAGAGAGGCTAGCAATGGTGGAAGGATGAGAGTGCGTATAATCCATGGACTCAACATTAGTCATAAAGAACTCAAATACTTATTGCAAAAATCTATTAGTTATGGAAACGAAGTACTACGCGCATGCTCCTAGGGGGATAGATTGGTAGGAAAAAACCATCGCTCGTCCCCGACCGCCACTCATAATGAAGACAATCAATAAATAAATCATGCTCCGACTTCATCACATAACGGTTCACCATACGTGCATGCTATGGGAATCACAAACTTTAGAACAAGTATTTCTCAAATTCACAACTACTCAACTAGCATGACTCTAATATCACCATCTTCATATCTCAAAACAATCATAAAGAATCAAACTTCTCTTAGTATTCAATGCACTTATATGAAAGTTTTAATTATATCCATCTTGGATGCCTATCATATTAGGACTAATTTTATAGCCAAAGCAAACTACCATGCTATTCTAAAAGACTCTCAAAATAATATAAGTGAAGCATGAGAGATCAATAATTTCTATAAAATAAAACCACCACCGTGCTCTAAAAGATATAAGTGAAGCGCTAGAGCAAAATTGTTTAGCTCAAAAGATATAAGTGAAGCACATAGAGTATTTTAATAAATTCCGATTAATGTGTGTCTCTCCCAAAAGGTGTGTACAGAAAGGATGATTGTGGTGAACTAAAAAGGAAAGACTCAAATCATACAATACGCTCCAAGCAAAACACATATCATGTGGTGAATAAAAATATAGCTCCAAGTAAAGTTACCGATGGACGAAGACAAAAGAGGGGATGCCTTCCGGGGCATCCCCAAGCTTAGGCTTTTGGTTGTCCTTGGATTTTACCTTGGGGTGCCTTGGGCATCCCCAAGCTTAGGCTCTTGCCGCTCCTTGTTCCATAATCCATCAAATCTTTACCCAAAACTTGAAAACTTCACAACACAAAACTTAACAGAAAATTTCATGAGCTCCGTTAGCGAAAGAAAACAAACCACCACCTTAAGGTACTGCAAGAACTCATTCTTTATTTATATTGGTGTTAAAACTACTGTATTCCAACTTCTCTATGGTTCATAACCCCCGATACTAGCCATAGATTCATCAAAATAAGCAAACAACACACGAAAAACAGAATCTGTCAAAAACAGAACAGTCTGTAGTAATCTGTATAAAACGCATACTTATGGAACTCCAAAAATTCTGAAATAAATTTATGGACATGAGGAATTTATCTATTAATCATCTTCAAAAACAATCAACTAAATAGCACTCTCCAGTAAAAAGTTGTAGCCAATCTCGTGGTGCTAAAGTTTCTGTTTTTTACAGCAAGATCAAAAAGACTTCACCCAAGTCTTCCCAAAGGTTCTACTTGGCACAAACACTAATTAAAACATGAAAACACATCTAACTAGAGGCTAGATGAATTATTTAATACTAAACATAATCAAAAAGCAATAAACAAAAAATAAAATTGGGTCGCCTCCCAACAAGCGCTATCGTTTAACGCCCCTAGCTAGGCATAAAGGCAAGGATAGATCTAGGTATTATCATCTTTGGCATGCAATCCATAAGTGGCTCTCATAATAGATTCATAAGTTAATTTTATTTTCTTTCTAGGAAAGTGTTCTATGCCTTTCCTTAACGGAAATTGGAATCTAATATTCCCTTCTTTCATATCAATAATTGCACCAATCGTTCTAAGGAAAGGTCTACCAAGAATAATAGGACATGAAGGATTGCAATCTATGTCAAGAACAATGAAATCTACGGGCACATAATTCCTATTTGCAACAATAAAACATCATTAATTCTTCCCATAGGTTTCTTAATGGTGGAATCCGCGAGGTGCAAGTTTAAAGAACAATCATCAAATTCACGGAAACCTAACATATCACACAAAGTTTTTGGGATCGTGGAAACACTAGCACCCAAATCACACAAAGCATAGCATTCATGATCTTTAATTTTAATTTTAATAGTAGGTTCCCATTCATCATAAATGTTTTCTAGGGATATAAACTTCCAGTTCAAGCTTTTCTTCATAAGATTGCATTAAAGCATCAACGATATGTTTAGTTAAAGCCTTATTTTGACTATAAGCATGCGGAGAATTTAGCACGGATTGCAACAAGGAAATACAATCTATTAAAGAACAATTATCATAATTAAATTCCTTGAAATCCAAAATAGTGGGTTCATTGCTATGTAAAGTTTTGACCTCTTCAATCCCACTTTTACCAATTTTTGTATCAAGATCTAAAAACTCCGAATCATTGGGATGCCTTTTAACTAAAGTTGACTCATCTCTAGTCCCATTGTTATCAAGATTCATATTGCAAGAAAAGATTTAATAGGGGACACATCAATCACTTTTAGATCTTCATCCTTATTATCGTGAAAACTAGAAGAACACGCTTTCATAAATCAATCTTTTTTTAGCACGCATCCTAGCGGTTCTTTCTTTGCACTCATCAATGAAATTCTAATAGCTTTGAGAGACTCATTGATATCATGCTTAGGTGGAATAGATCTAAGTTTCAAACAATCAACATCAAGAGAAATTATATCCACGTTCCTAGCCAACTCATCAATCTTAGGCAATTTTTCTTCAAGCAAAGCATTGAAATTCTTTTGAGAAATCATAAATTCTTTAACACTAGTCTCAAAATCAGAGGGCATCTTATTAAAATTTCCATAAGAGTTGTTGTAGGAATTACCATAATTATTAGAGGAATTACTAGGATACGGCCTAGGATTAAAGTTTCCTCTATAAGCGTTGTTACCAAAATTGTTCCTACCAACAAAATTCACATCCATAGATTCATTATTATTCTCAATAAAAGTAGACAAAGGCATATCATTGGGATCAGAAGAAACACTCTTATTAGCAAACAATTTCATAAGTTCATCCATCTTTCCACTCAAAACATTAATCTCTTCAATTGCATGCGCCTTTTTACTAGTAGATCTTTCAATGTGCCATTGAGAATAATTAACCATAATATTATCTAGGAGTTTAGTAGCTTCTTCTAAAGTGATTTCCATAAAAGTGCCTCTCGCGGCCGAATCTAAAAGATTTCTAGAAGCAAAATTCAATCCGGCATAATTTTTTTGTATAATCATCCATAGATTCAAACCATGTATGGGGCAATTACGTATCATTAATTTCATTCTCTCCCAAGCTTGTGCAACATGTTCATGATCAAGTTGCTTAAATTTCATAATATTGTTTCTAAGAGAGATGATTTAGCGGGAGGAAAATACTTAGAGATAAAAGCATCTTTGCACTTATTCCATGAATCGATACTATTTTTAGGCAAAGACGAAAACCAAGTTTTAGCACGATCTCTAAGCGAAAAAGGAAATAGCTTCAATTTAACAATATCATTATCCACATCTTTCTTCTTTTGCATATCACACAAATCAACAAAGTTGTTTAGATGGGTAGCGACATCTTCACTAGGAAGGCCGGCGAATTGATCTTTCATGACAAGATTCAGCAAAGCAGCATTAATTTCACAAGATTCAACATCGGTAAGAGGAGCAATCGGAGTGCTAAGAAAATCATTGTTGTTGGTATTGGAAAAGTCACACAATTTAGTATTATCTTGAGCCATCGTGACAAGCAAGCAATCCAACACACAAACAAACAAGAAGCAAGCGAAAAAGAGGCGAACGAAAAGAGAGGGCGAATAAAACGGCAAGGGTGAAGTGGGGGAGAGGAAAACAAGAGGCAAATGGCAAATAATGTAATGCGAGGGATAAGAGTTTGTGATGGGTACTTGGTATGTCTTGACTTGTGCATAGACTCCCCGACAACGGCGCCAGAAATCCTTCTTGCTACCTCTTGAGCATGCGTTGGTTTTCCCTTGAAGAGGAAAGGGTGATGCAGCAAAGTAGCGTAAGTATTTCCCTCAGTTTTTGAGAACCAAGGTATCAATCCAGTAGGAGGCCACACGCAAGTCCCTCGTACCTACACAAATAAATAAGAACCTTGCAACCAACACGATAAAGGGGTTGTCAATCCCTTCACGACCACTTGCAAAAGTGAGATCTGATAGAGATGAAAAGATAATATTTTTGGTATTTTTATGATAAAGACTAAAAGTAAAGATTGCAAAGTAAACATAGATTGGAAACTTATATGATGGAAAATAGACCCGGGGGCCATAGGTTTCACTAGTGGCTTCTCTCAAGATAGCATAAGTATTACGGTGGGTGAACAAATTACTGTCGAGCAATTGATAGAAAAGTGCATAATTATAAGAATATCTAGGCATGATCATGTATATAGGCATCACATCCGCGACAAGTAGATCGAAACGATTCTGCATCTACTACTATTACTCCACACATCGACCGCTATCCAGCATGCATCTAGAGTATTAAGTTCATAAGAACAGAGTAACGCATTAGGCAAGATGACATGATGTAGAGGGATAAACTCAAGCAATATGATATAAACCCCATCTTTTTTTCCTCGATGGCAACAATACAATACGTGTCGTTTCCCCTTCTGTCACTGGGATCGAGCAACGCAAGATTGAACCCAAAGCTAAGCACTTCTCCCATTGCAAGAAAGATCAATCTAGTAGGCCAAACCAAACTGATAATTCAAAGAGACTTGCAAAGATAACACATAATACATAAAAGAATTAAGAGGAAATTCAAATATTGTTCATAGATAATCTTGATTATAAACCCACAATTCGTCGGATCTCGACAAACACACCGCAAAAAGAGTTACATCGAATAGATCTCCAAGAAGATCGAGGAGAACTTTCTATTGAGATCCAAAGAGAGAGAGAAGAAGCCATATAGCTAATAACTATGGACCCGAAGGTCAGTGATAAACTACTCACACATCATCGGAGAGGCTATGGTGTTGATGTAGAAGCCCTCCGTGATCGATTCCCCCTCCGGCGGAGCACCGGAAAAGGCCCCAAGATGGGATCTCACGGGTACAGAAGGTTGCGGCGGTGGAAATAGGGTTTCGTGGTGCTCCTGGTTGGTTTCGGGGTATATGGGTATATATAGGAGGAAGAAGTAGGTCGGTGGAGCTGTGAGGGGCCCACGAGGGTGGGGGTGCGCCCAGGGGGCAGGCGCGCCTCCCTGCCTCGTGGCCTCCTCGTTGATTTCTTGACGTCTACTCCAAGTCCTCTAGATCACGTTTGTTCCAAAAATAACTCTCCCGAAGGTTTCATTCCGTTTGGACTCCGTTTGATATTCCTTTTCTGTGACTGAAATAGGCAAAAACAGCAATTTGCACTGGGCCTTGGGTTAGTAGGTTAGTCCCAAAAATAATATAAAAGTGCTTAGTAAAGCCCATTAAACATCCAAAACAGATAATATAATAGCATGGAATAATCAAAAATTATAGATACGTTGGAGATGTATCATCCGTCCTTGGCATGACCGGTGTGCAGAGCTCTAGGTTGAGAACTACTCGAAACAAGGGAGCAGCAACCAAGGCCGTAGAAAAAAAGGGCTCGCCGCCTTGCAGAGACCTCGAAAGATCTCTCACGGGCAGGCGAGGGCTCCCAGGAGTGCCTTAGCCGCAGAGGCGTGTGCTCCCAGGAGCGCCCTAGCCGCGGAGGCGAGGGCTCCTAGGAGCGCCCTAGCCGTGGAGGCGAACATGCCAAGCTGGCGGCGCTGCAGTCGTTATCCCTCAACGACATGCCCGATCAGCTCAATAAGCAGGAGGATTTCATTGACGGCTTGGTGGAGCTGCTGAAGGAGAGCCTCGACGACATGCCCGCTGAGCTCAATGAGCAGGGGGAGTTGACCGCCGGCTTGGTGATGCTGCTGAAGAAGAGCATTGCCTCGGATAAGAAGGCGGCCGATGAAATCCTGCAACTTCAGGAGGACAAGGCGAAGCTCTGCCTCGAGCTCGACCTGCTGAAGGAGGAGAACACTGGCTGGAAGAAGCTGCATGAGAAGCTGTCATGGAACAGAAGGAGGAGTTGGTGAAGCTCCGCATCGAGCACCCGACTACTGTCAAGGTACGTAATGCGGCCGTGGAACAGATGATGAAGGCTCGCGTCGAGAAATCCCGCATCATGGACAGAATGAAGAAGATGGCGGAGGAGATGCGCAAGGAGATGGAGGGCGTGGAGGCGATGAAGAAGCAGTTACGACTCCACGGCCAGCAACCCTTCATGTAGTAGAGAGCAGCGCCCCAGACTTGTGTGTGCGTCTTCCTTCTTTTTTGGGGTGATAATCTTCCTTCTACTTTTGCTCCTGTGTTTCTTCTTTTGCTTCGGGTGTTTCGCCGCACATGTCATGTTCTCTGTGAGGCATGAATAGAACAATGCTAACGATGAGCGGCGCCATGGGATCGATGACTGGCAAATTAGATCATTTTTTATCGCCATATGGCATTGGGCTGCCGTGTTTCGTGCTCCTTCGTCGTACTAGTACTCCAGTGGAAAACTTGAGTACACCGCACAGTTCTTTGCTCCTCCTTCATCGGCAACATTTATACGAGCAGTCAAATCACAAGGCCCCGCCTTCCAGCAACGATGAGCCATCAAATCACAAGGCCCTCGCCTCTCGTGAAACCGACCAAGCGAGACTGCCCCGCCCTTTAGCCTTTTCAAAAATGTATACTTTTGTACAGTAGTAGTATCGATGGATTGCGCCATGGAGCAAAACTAACAAGATGAAATTAAAGAAAAAAGGCGGTACATATAGAGAGCGCTCGTCGCCAAATTATGCATATAGTACTATTAAAAAGCTAGTACGTGCTTAAATGGGGTGCTAAATTCTATTAAAGAAATTAGCATACCTATTTAATTCTTGGGTTCTTATTATTTATGCCACTACTTGTGTATCACTACTCAGTTTTTCCATTAGAAGTTACAACTACTCAAAAATGCCATCCATCCGTGAGATGCTTGCTCAAAAATGCAATTAGATATCTTAAAAATGCCATCGTTCCGTTAGATGTTTGCTCAAAAAATGCCATTAGATATTGTTATTTTCACGTCAAACCCGTTGACCATGTTATATGACAAAAATAAGATGATTCTCTCTATCTCACAATGATAAGTGTGGCCCCGCTTGTCAGGAGTAACCAAACGAATAATTTTACAGTAAAATACGAACGTTGTTGGGATCAAGTAGGCCCCACACTTTTAGTACTGTAGTGAAATAGAGGGAGAGCTGGCATGTTGGTCCATAGGTATTTATGTCATTATAACATGGCAAAAGAGATTTGAGTCACAATAATGGTGTCCAGCACAACACACCCCTCAAATAAAACTAAGCACCCTGAAATTCTTTGACAACTAAACTGCTGGCTATATGATGTTGGCCATATATATTGTATGTATATCATGCGAAGAAACGAGTGACTGGAGAGTTAAAGTAACGAGAAGGAACATAACATAGTTCTGCTGGGGGCTCAGCACAACACACTCCTCAAATAAAACTAAGCACCCCTGAAATTAAACTAAGCAACTAATCTGGTAGACACTGAATTAGAACCATCATGAGCAACAACACTGCCACCTTACTCGGACTCCTCGTCCACGTGCTCGACTTCGTCCTTGTCCCTCTTCCTCTTGGCCGATACTTCTTTGCTTGAACAGCACACTTCGCTCTTGCTCTTCATCCAACCCTTGTAGATATTGAAACAAAGGTAGGAATCCATTGCAGCGTACTGGATGTGGTCTATATCTAGTACATTCCACTGCCATGCATGACGATGAAACTTGGGCGGAGGTTTCTTTAGTTTGCCGTACGAAGGATGAACCATGGCTCCTACCAGGGTCAGCATTGAAGGCTGATCACGGGAGGGCACCAGCCCATTCTTCTGGAGGTCGAAGGGCTCGCCTACAATGAGGCCTATCCGACCCAGGACTCTTCTGTCGGTCATAAAGTCTACAATAACGAATTTGACTAGGCCGCCCGCGAGGAACTTCTTAAATTCCTCGCACTCAACATTGGCATGGCATATGTGGTAGACCAAGCACAAATTATGCACGCAAACCTGGATCACGACGGGCTTCATGTTCTCTTCCTCCTTTAGATTCTTCTCTTTGTCCAGGGCTGTGGTGTACTCAATATATAGCCCAGCGACCCACTCATCATTTGAGTTTTCGAACGTGCGTCCGAAGCGAGCAAGGCATCCTTTCACTGTCGTGGAAGAACGGGTGTAGATGACGTCGAACTCATCGCTGATGATGGTTCTAACCTTGTACTCACCGCCGATCATGGAGATTTGGGACGCCATGGATTTGGGAGGAGGGTTAGGATTAGTGGAACTGCCGTAATGTGAAAGGACGGGACGACTAGGAACGAACTGCCGTAATGTTAAAGGACGTCCGAGGACGAGTAGGAGCGAACTGCTAGCGGTTTTTCGATTGTAAAAATGCTGAGTGGTGCATGCGAACGGCAGGGTAGTGGCTTGCCTGGTGGATAAATTGATTCATGCACAGTACTATGGGGGCCCAATTAGATGTCATGTCTACTCGATGCCCAATTAAATGGCTTTCGATGCCATGTCAAGCGCCGGGAAAATTACAGGTGATACGACACTTTCCATTCTCCCATGATACGGGCTTCTAAGAGCCCTTGGATCTGAGATCGAACGGTTGCATGGCGTGATTCTAGACCTATGGGTGAATATCCTATCCTGGAGGGTTATTCTGCAAATTTTCAGCAACTTAGCATCCGACCGTTCGATCTCAAATCCAAGGGCTGCCAGTAGCCCGTATCATGGTCGCGCCTACCACGACCGTCGCCTCGCTCGCGCGGTCGCGCCCTTGGAGATTTAACACGGTGCGTTAGGCTATCTGATGTTGGCATGTCATACATAGTCATCACTTAGTCACTCATACAACAAGGTTAGCTATAAGGTTGGCTATAAGAGTATTTTTTTACTTATCTCTATCTTTTTCTTCGTACTCTCTCCGTCTAGGTGTATAAATCACCTTACGAAAAACAAATAATCCCAAAACACTTAGGCGCGGTGCGTTAACCCTCACCTCATTTCTTGTTTCTTGACATATCAACCAATAAGAGATGTGGGACATGCATGATTTCAATGACTCGAGACTATCAAATATGACATGCAGTGGTTAGTTCATGCATGCAATGCTATTAATTAGCAAATAAACATTAAGTTCTCTCGTTTTCCCCTCCTTGGTCATAGTGCACAACCTAAGATGATTTATTCACCTAAACGCAGGGAGTAGTATTTATTGAATTTGCCAAGGAGTGACCTCTTCCAATGAAATGGTGCTTAGATGAGGTGCTAAGGGCATTAAATGGCTTAGAAACTCAAGTCCCCAATGCATAGGTGCTTAGTTTTTTGTTGCTAAGCTTGCTTCATTTAATTAGCTATAGACTCAAAATTGTCTTTTCACCTAGGTACACACGCTTAGCACCGTTTCTTTCTAGGGTCACCAAACTAGTCTCTCTGTGCTTAATTAACTTGCCACATCAGACTTTATGCCTATGTGGCAGGCTTAGCAGCTGTACTAGCAAGTACTCCCTCCGTCCCAAAATTCTTGTCTTAGATTTGTCTAAATACGGATGTATCAAGTCACATTTTAGTATTAGATACATTCGTATCTAGACTAATCAAGACAAGAATTTTGGGATGGAGGGAGTACAATAGTGGGCTATAAGCTCGCTTACATGGCATTTTTGCATATGTGGAGGAGAGAGGCAAGGAAAAAGTGGAGGAGTGGGCTCTCATGCAAGAGCCAGCCTCTACATGGTGGAGCATTGGGAGAGGCACCTGTATACCATGGACGTGGTCAGGAATCGGGAGACTCATGCCGGTCATAGCGCCGTAGTTAAAATGATAATGGCAAGTCAAATCATGGGGCCCCACATGTCCAGTAGTAACTCGCTGTCAAATCACACGGCCCTACGTTTGTAGCAGCCTACTCCCTCATCTTCTCGCATCTCTGTAGAACCGACTAGGCGGAACTGCCCCGCCTACCACACGGGAAAAGCCCCGCCCTCGACTTTTAAATAGTAGTATAGTATAATTTTGTATCCATGGATTGCACCATGGAGCAAAGCCTCAAGAAAACGGCAGTACACATGTACGAAGTATACATCACACCGTCGCGTTCGCGTTGCACCCCAGACGGTCGGTCGGTTGGTCTGGCACGCCGCTCTCCGAATGGAACGTGCGTCATATTGCTTTTGCGCACACATGTGGGACCGCAATTGAGAACCGACCATAGGCACACTCCCCGGCCCCGCAAGTCGGGTGAGTTCATAGAAGAGAGGGACGAGCGCTAGTACTAGAGCAGTGTTGTACAACCGTCGGTGCCTGGACGATCCCTGCATGACATGGATGATCAGTTCGTCCATGCATGTGACCAGACTCCAGCAGACACGGTTGGATTGGCTATCGTCTACATATCGTGCAGGCTGTGTTGTACAGGGCTGTAGTGCTGATGAGAAATCTAAAAAAGTTTCTTGTCATCTCGCAATATTCGGTGTCATGTGCTTCGGATCACTGCGAGGGTTAAACAGCGACAACTGAGTTCCTCCAAGGCGCTGGTCATTGGGGGCACATGCACAAAGACTACTCGGCCGCCATCTGGGTCAAGCCGGCTATGTTAATTGGGACAACTATCGATGAACCCCTTTTCTACGAGTTTATCTTTAATTTGAGCTTTGATCCTCGTCTAGTTTGTCCGTCGGGATTCATGTTGTCTCCTTCGGGCAGTGAGGTTATGGTTTCTTGTCATGTGGCATTTTTTTGTGTTATATGTTATAATCCGGTGCTTCAGATCAAAATGACGACAACTGCGCCTCCGGGGCATGTGCATGAAGACTTCTCGACAGTCATTGACAAGGTCATGCCGGCTCCGGTAGACAAAAGAAAACTACTCCACTATATAGGCAGGAGCCTCTGCGCTTGCTTGCTAGTGTTGCTATCTTCATATTGTCTCGTCCTCTCCAGATCTAAACACGATAGCGGTGGCCACACTCTCTCTCTGCTCACCGCTGGTCACAGATCCAGCCGGATCCTCTCCACCGGGGAAGGTGAGAAGGTGCAACGTTCACGCAGTTGTCCTCGGCAACGGCTCTTACCCACTGCCAGCGCGTCCCGATCAGCGTGCCTTGCCGTTCTCTCCCACGCACCGCCGGCTAGGGAGGGCCTCCGACCCCTTCTTCCTCGCTGCCGTAGTGTGGGCAGATCCGATTTCCCGCCGCCCACCTAGTGACATGCCGACGACCCTCAGGTATCACTTCCTTCGAAACCGGCCTTGCTCTACTTCCCGAGCTCCTGATGTCGCTGCATTTGTATCTTTTACTATTTCTCAGGGCCCCTCGTAGATAGGATCGATCGGCTGTTCGAAAGCCACCTAAATTTTTACTGTTAAGAGGTAAAACTAGTTCATGCACTCGAATCTAGTACTACTTTGTTCAAACAAGGAAGAAAGGGGGTGGGAGTGGGGGAAGATTTGTTACCTGGATCTAGGACTTGGTTGAAAGAGGAAATAATGGGGGCGAAAAGTAGCAGAGACTGGCTATCCAACTGGTCTCTTGGTCTAATAGGGAAATAAAGGGAAACACAGTACAAACTCAATATAAACCCAATCTATTGGTTGAAAAAGGAAAGAAAGTGGGGACTGGGGGACAAGTCAACAGAGTATGTCCAACACTAGATTTGCTAGCCTCGCACGGTATAAGGTGGCTATACCGAACAAAAATGGGACCAACCCAGATATCTTGTTCTGATGTTTGTTGCCCCGAGCCACTCTTATGTAATGCCGCAGGTAAAATGTAGTAGTCACACTATTAAAAGTAAGGACACGTTAAACCAATGTTGTTTTCAATGTAATGCCTCCAGTAATATGAATCAATGGCACTTTTTTTCATGTCCTGCTAAATTTCCCAATAAGATAAGTTGCTTCCTTTCGTTAGAAATGCAACTGTCCTGGTCCGCCTACTCTCCCGTGCCCAAATACCAACTCTGTAGCAGCTGTTAATGTAATGTTGCTGGTAAAATGAAGCAATGGCACCATTAAAGTAATGTCGTATTTAATGGTTGTCATAGTTAATCCTAATGCCCACACTAATATCTAGCAATGCTGTTGTTTTAGAAATTGCTACTGTCCTTGTAGGATTGCCATTCAGATAAGGAACATGCTTATTTTCATTTGATGTATGTTTCATCACTTGTTAGTCAGCCTCCTTTCCACCTTTTTTGTGCAAACAGAGATATACATTTCACGCTTGATCTTAGTTGAACTACACAAATGATATCCAAATTATAGTTGAACATTCCACGAGCTTCACAACCAACCTTGATGTTGCTCAATTTTATTGCAACTAATGAAGAAGAAGCTCTGTGGGTTTCATTTTCTGATTGAAATGGAACCGGGGCTGGAGCCCTTTTCTTAAAAAAATGAAGAAGAAGCTGCTAGCTCATGGGACATAGCTTCATTTTAGGTGAACTGCACCAAAAGGTCCCATGAATTGAATCATCCATGTTTGTGACTGGTGTCATCCCTTCTACGATGGCGTTGACTGCAGATATGGTTCCCATCACGAGCTATGTTCCGTCTTGGGCTGACTGTTTGCCAAAGATCCTGCATGTTGAGTTTGCTCTTGTGCTACTATTTTGGCACTGCCATGATAAAGCAGTAATGTTATTATTTTGCACCTTAATCTAGTGGCACTATTAATTTGAGGCAATGTTTTGGCACCGCTAGTGCCACTGATTTTTTATATATATCGAAAGAGGGGGTTTCCTCCGATTTCATTAAAGAAACCCAACCATAGAGTACCATTATCCGACAACATCTCAGCGTAAACGGGCAGTTATGCAAGTACTACTAGAACAGACTGAGTACTAGCAGGAGACAAGTTCGCCACATAAGCTAGGCAGGTAGGGGGACGCAACACCAGCTCGACCAAGTTTGGATTACAACCCAAATGCCACCACAGAAACATCAGGGAGAAAGATAGGGATTGAAAGAGCCAGCTTCAGCATCCCAGTCTAAGCACCCCCGGCCTCCATCCTTGCGACGCACGGTACACCTCATTTTCCACCTGCTCGTCCCTAGTGCCACTGATAAAATGAAGTAATAATACAGTTAAAATAGAGCAAGTATCCTCTCTATCATTTCATTTCCAATGTAGATAAAGAAAGTGCTTCTCTTTGTTAGTATATGTTTCATCAACTAGTCCCATTGTTAATGTTTAAGCGTTTCTGCAAACTGGGGTGCTTAATTTTAGTTGATCTGCACAAAAATAGAGATTGGAATGTCTCAAGGCCCCTCCTTGTACTACCGTTGTACAATGATGTTCATCACTAGCAGAAGGTGTATCGGGGAGACTTGGGTCGATTTCCACTATGAGGCCTACCGTATGAGGCGTCGCAGGGCCCATCTCGCCCTCGCAGCATGGCATACTATGATACTATCGCAATATTTTCTTCTATTTATTAATGTATGTTTCATCAACTAGTGCCACTATAATGTAATCATGCTTTTTCATTATCTGTGCAAACAGGGTTATTCAGCTGCATTTTGGTGGAACTGCACAAATGTACGGATGGAACCGGCATATATGCAGAGTGCGAGGTGTGCCAAGTAAAAATTACCGACACCAACCATGCTCCATGCACGCATTGGCATCCACGACCACCAGTGGGATGTGTGGCACTCTCTGTGGACGGATCTTTCTCGGCAGCAAATCCTCTAACCAAATACTAGTAGCTTATATTGGCAGTTTTCTAGGGAGTACTCTTTTATGACAGAAGCACCAATCTATTTTTCTTTATTTGTACACAGTGTCACAACTTTGACCCAAAGGTCCAGAGCTATTTTAGGGTGATTGGCGTAGTACTCGGAGACTGATTGTAAGCATGAGCAGATGGAAGATTAGGTTAGTGCGAAGCTTACCTTAAACCCTACCGCCGCCGTTGAAACGAGGCGAGCGTCGAGGGAACCGTGGAGAACGGCGGGGAAGTGACATCACGCCATCTGGCCTCCTTTCGCGGGGGAGAACGAATGCTCATGTGGCTCCGGCTGGCTCTGCACCCTCACGAACGGCACACCGTACTCGATCGATTCGTTATCCTCTGGATGC
Source organism: Aegilops tauschii subsp. strangulata (assembly GCF_002575655.3). Taxonomy (NCBI): domain Eukaryota; kingdom Viridiplantae; phylum Streptophyta; class Magnoliopsida; order Poales; family Poaceae; genus Aegilops; species Aegilops tauschii. The sequence continues at coordinate 70,648,905 of NC_053035.3, forward strand.
TCGACCTTTGACCTGTACGCCCACCACCTCCACCTGACTTTCGCCTCGGGCGAATCTGTCTGCTCCATCGCCCAGAGGAGATACTCGATGAACTCGAAGGTCTGCGGCGTGACTGCCGCCGAGGAGTACATCGCCGCCCTCATCGCCGCCGTCTCACTTTTCGCATACATTGCCACATGGTCCTCACCGTCCTCGAAATATCCCACTCATTGCCAAACCAAGTAAGGATCTCCTTCAACCTGGCTAACTTTGCCAGGTCACCGCCGGCGATCTGCTCGATTCGCTGCTGCATCCTCTCCATAGATGTCCTTCTGAGAGGTCCGGTGCTAGCTTTGGAACATGGGAGGAGAGACGGTGGTCTTGCAATGGAAAGAGGGAGAGGAGTGTGCGGCAGCGATTTAGGAATGGACGAGAGGGCCGGCGTGGTGTGACTGGATCAAAATCAAAATCAATTTACCCTTCAATTAAGAAAGCGACCCCACATTAACTAGTCTCCCTTTTATTCTGGGTCATAATTGACCATGATTTTCACAAATAAAATATATGTTATACATTGCAAAAATAATATAATTTGAAAGTTCATTCAGATACAAACCAAACGATACAATTTTTGGTGACATGCATTCACATTTTGCTTGTCAAATACAGTACATGGTCAAACTTTGACCCAAAATACGCAAAACAAAAAAATACTTCCAAGACCAGCGCCGCTCCTCTCCTCTTAAACCACCGCCACTCCTCTCATGTTCCAATCTAAATCCAACGCCACTCCTCTCCTCTTCCATTTCAAAACCACCGCCCCTCCTCTCCTGTTCCAATCCAAAACCAGCGTCGCTCCTCTCCCGTTCTAATCCAAAACCAGCGCCGCTCCTCTCCTCTTCCATTCAAAAACCACCGCCGGCGAGTGAAGGTGCTGTGGAGAAGTAGATCGATGGAGGAGTACAACCGATACGTGAGGATCGCAGACGGCGACCCTGTGAAGCTAGCTCGGATGTTGGAGATACAGTCTTGGTTTGACAACAAGGACCAACTAGCAGTGACGGTGACATCCATGGCCAAATATCTGCAATAGAGCGAAAAGGCGGCGATACTCCCGAAGGGAGTCGCGCCGGAGTACATAGAGTTGCTCCTCTAGGCCATGGAGCAAACAGATTCACCGAATCCGATCGTGAGGCACGGTGGTGGGAGTATCGATCCCAGATGGAGCATCCACCAGAGATTGAAGGATCAAGCATCTACATGGTGCCGTTTGTGAGGGTGCTGTGCCAGAGCGAGCCGGTGGAGTGTTCGTCAACCGAACCCAACTGCAAGAGGAGAAAAGCAGTTGGCCCGACGACGCTTCCCCACCATCCTCTCCCTCGCCGTTGGGGTGGTTGTCTGCCGCCGAGGAATAGGAGGGGACTGCCCCCCCCCCCCCCAGCCCAATAGTCGGGCAGGTTGTGAATTGTCAGGAGGAGCTTAGGGTTGTCAGTATTTGCAGGTTGTGCATTGTGTTTTGTGTTGTGTATTTTGAGAGTACTTTCAGATATGAATGTCTTTTGAATTTCAGATTTGCAGTATTGAGCATATGAAGTATTTTATGAATTCTAGAGATCTATTTTAGCACTTCAAAATGTAGTTTCATAGGAGTATAAAAGTGCAGACAATGTGATTCTCAGAGAAGAAACTGCAAGTTCAGTTTCAGATAAGAAACTGCAACTTTCAGAGGCAGCGCATTTATATTAACACGGCCTTTTCATACAAGGATAACATCATGTTGGAAGTTTTATTCATGGTCGAAAATGGAACTACCAGCCAGTTAACATCATGCTGATAAACATCCATGCATAGCACATCTTCATATGATGCACAGTCAAAAAGATATGCTATTTTCAAAATGCTCACACAATGTCGAGTGTGCGAAAAACAGAGAAAACGAGGGACGAAGTTTTGGCATGTGTTGGACGTGGTGTACGTAGATGCCAATGGGGACCCACATGTCAATAATGGCAGAGGCAAAAAAATTGGAGATATTTTCCCTACATCGGGTGGAATCGAACCCGGGCGGAATAGCGGTCGGGTAGTGTCACTTGGCCACTGGGCTAGTTCAGTAGTTACGGTACAAATAAGGCACTGCCTCCGGTGGTTCAATCTCATCCTACACCTTTGTGCGCTCGCCGTGGCGCCGCTGTCTGCCGTTGTGAACATGCTGAACAAACGAGAGGAATCTGGAGAGGAATTTACATGGAGAGGCGGACAGTCGGGACCCACCAGGTCTATGGCCGTACGCAAGCAAGTGCCTCATTGAAAAAAATACTTCCTCCTAATGCTATACTGACGTTGGGGCCCACGGGTTTGTCAACATAGTTACATTTTTTAGGTGCTTCAACGTAGTTACTAAAGGAGATAAATTTACAACGAAGCTGGGGATCTTGCATGTATCAATTATTATCACTCGGGCAGCCAGTATCAGCTGGGTTGTGGGCTGCTCCGTCTAGGTTTTCTTTTTTAACATGCGCAACCCACGACATGCCGGTTTGTATTTTCTTGAGGGTCGTCATGTATCGACCGACCTATGGACCTCCCATCCGAGGTTTTATTTTTCCTGAAACATCGGCAACCCAACTTACGTATTCTTTTGAAGAAAACACAGAAGTCTGTTCTATTTTTCTATATAAGAATAGGAACGCCTGGTCCAACTTATGTTTCCCTTCTAACTATATTATATATATTTAAGTTATTTTATATGTTATTATATATTATTGTTATTGTCATCATATATTTAACAGATGCTTACATATATAAGAAAACAATATCCCATATCTTATTAACTTATAAAAATAATTTCTTAACCATAAAATCCTGGATTTTTTTTTACACTAAGGCAACGAAAATTCTGGTGATTGTGTACAAAAGCTTGGTAAGATTTAAGGAACAATGTAATAATAAATCACTTATTATTTAAATATATTTGTAACAAAATGCTCAACCCCTGATTATTTTTTGATAACATTGTTGTGCCCAACCCAACATTATAGGCGCGCATGTGTCGTTGTAGGGGCGCGCACGTAGCATGTCACGCAGTCCCGTTAATATCGTGTACACGTACGTACAACCAGGGTGCAAGAAAGTAAATACAGCCACACACGTACATACGGGCGGGGTCTCGAACACCTACTCGTGCATACGTACGGCCAGGGCTCGTGTACATGGCTGGGCCGAACGGAGAAACTGCGTCGTCGTGTTCATTGGGAGCCAACCGGCTTGGACGGAACAACTGATCGAAACGAGGCCTGGTGTATCGCAGAACGGAGGAAACGGCCTTGTGTTCGACCAGCCACGGTCGAAACGGAATCCTGTTCATCGGGAGGGGTCTGGCATACCGCAAAACGGAGGAAACAGATTTCTCTTGGACCTCCTATGGTCGAAACGGGGTCCTGTTGATCGGGAGGGGTGTGGCGTACCGCAAAATGGAGGAAACGGACTTGTGTTGGAGCGCTCCGGTCGAAACGGGGGTCCTATTCATCAGGAGGGGTGTGGCGTACCGCAAAATAGGACTCCACGGGCTACTGTTCATCTCCATTGTCGACTGCCTCCATGGGCTACTGTTCATCCACCGTCGACCGCCTACAGCCTCCACCTGTGACTGTTCATCCACAACGTCTCCCCTCCTGCCTCCACCAGCCATTGTTCATCCACGGGCTCCTGTTCATCCAGCCTCCACCGCTCCTCCACTGGCTACTCTTCAACCAGCCCTCTCCACGGGGTCCGGTTCAACCACCCCTCCATGGGATACTGTTCATCCAGCCCTCCACGGCTACTGTTCAACCAGCCCTCCACGGGGTCCTGTTCATCCAGCCCTCCACGGGGTCCTGTTCATCCACCCCCAACCGGCTCGAACGGGGTCCTGTTCATCCAGCGGCAACGACCTCTACTACCACGGGGTCCTGTTCATCCACCCCCCACCGGGAACTGTTCATCCAACCCCCCCCCCCCCAACAACGCTCACTGTTCATCAAGAGGCAGCATCGATCAGCTTCAGTTAGCAGCAGTAGCGAAGGAATAACTCGGGTTCAGTTAACAACAAGGGATCGATCAGGGTTCAGTAACGTAGCTAGTGCAATCGCTCGGGTTCAGTTAGAGCCCAACACCTCGCTCGGGTTCAGTTAGAGCGCAACGTCTCGCACACACGCGCGTACGTGTACGAGAGAAACACGCAAACTTCCATGCATCGCTCGGCCCCGACCACCCACCGTAACCGGGAACTCCCTGATATTTTGCTCGCCCTCACTTCTACCATGGTTTTTTCCGTCATGGACGGCCCAAAGAATGTCATGCAGCTGTGTCTCCGGCTCACCCAGGACGAAAAGCCCATTTTCTATCATGATTTTTTGTCATAGAAGTAGGAGCCTACCACATATATGATGATACCGGGTTTTTTCACAATTATCATCATAGAAGTGTCATAAGCATGACATAAATTTTTTTCGTTTGGCCCAAAATGTCACGGATGTGTCTTTTTTTGTAGTTCTTGAGAGGATCATTGAGACAAAATTTCATGACCTAGATGTGAAGGTCACTGAGATACAGACCATTGTGGAGAAGCTCCAAGAGGATGCTGAGGACAGGGAGGACATACCAACTACAAATACTTTCCAGAGAGTGCCAAGGGCACAAAGGTCATCGGCAGTGCCAGTTGTCAGAGACTACAGGACTACTACTTCAGCACCTGGAGCAACTGTCACGGTTGTACCTCCAGTGTCAACCCCTCCAGCTCCAGAGACTTCTGCCGAAGCTTTTGCAGATGCCCTCCTCTCCACGCCATCTACGCACACCAGAGTGACAAGCTGGAAGACCCCTTCAGGAGCTCCCAGAGATCGTGCCTAGAGTGTCGTATAGTACTATATGTTTCCAAACTTTTTGGTAACTTGTTGCCAAAGGGGAAGAAAGTGTATAGATCTTCGGCTTTGAGAGAGAGAGAGAGTGTGTGTGTGTCTTGCTCCTATTTGGTTTTATTTGCTTCTCTTGCTACTTTGATTGTTTGGTTGTTTGATTCCTATGCTACTATTTGTGTTATGCTCCTGAGATACTTATGTGATCATGTGTTTGATCATACTATGCTTAATGTGTGGTTGCTTTCTAATATCCATGAATTTGTGTATGATCAATCATTTGTACCCTTGGTGATGAGTGCATGTTATTTAACTCTTATCATTTTGAGCGCTCCACCAAGATGTATGTGACATGGAAGAGTGACCCGTGATCCTAATCGATTCTGCATTTGCATTCAAACACAAATTTTAAATAATGCACAAATTTAGGGGGAGCTCTTGCTTATCACATACTTCTCAAAGCGACGATGTATTTCATTCATATTATCATTTGTTGAAGCTTTGATCTATATGTTGTCGTCAATTACCAAAAAGGGGGAGATTGAAAGTGCAACTAATCCTCGGGTGGCTTTGGTAATTCATAACAACATATAGCTCATTGAACTAATATCCATTTAAGTTAAATATTTCAGAAAGTTCAATGATTTCCATGGCATGGATTAGAGATGTGGACCCCTCAAAATGCTAAGGAAACATATTGGCAAAAGGTCAAGACTCTTCATTTCTATTTTAATGATCCAAGATCACATTGAGTCCATAGGAAAGCCAATACTATTAAAAGGGGATGAGGTGTTGCTTAATGGTCTACTTGCTCAAAGTGCTTAGTGATATTGCTCCAAAACCCTCAACCAGTTTCTCTTCCAAATATGTCCAAAACTCAAAGTCAAACTCGGCCCCACCAAAATGATCCATCCGGCGCCACCGAGTTCAGTTGACATAGCCACTGCCAGAAACCCTAGCAATTCGGTTACACCGATACGGATCTCGGTCTCACTGAGATGGCCCTGCAAACTCTCTGTTGCATGTTGCAATTATTTTGGTCTCACTGAAATGTGCAATCGGTCCCACCGAGTTTGCTTGACCAACTCTCTATTTGCTTTTTGCTGAAATCGGTCTCACCGAGTTCAAGCAATCAGCTTCACCGAGATGAGGTTTTGCCCCGGTCCCACCGAGTTGTTCCAGTCGGTCCCACCGAGATTCCTAACGTTCACATTTTGAACTGAAACGGTCTCACCGAGTTCTTCTATTCGGTCTGACCGAGTTGGGTCAAATATGTGTAACGGTTGGATTTTGTGTGGAGACTATATATACCCTCCACCCCCTTCTCCATATGTGAGAGAGCCATCAGAACGTGCCTACACTTCCACTACTCATTTTCTGAGAGAGAACCACCTACTCATGTGTTGAGACCAAGATATTCCAATCCGACCACAAGAATCTTGATCTCTAGCCTTTCCCAAGTTGCTTTCCACTCAAATCATCTTTCCACCATAGCCAAATCTGTGAGAGGGAGTTGAGTGTTGGGGAGACTATCATTTGAAGCACAAGAGCAAGGAGTTCATCATCAACACACCATCAATTACCTTTTGGAGAGTGGTGTCTCCTAGATTGGTTAGGTGTCGCTTGGGAGCCTCTGACAAAATTGTGGAGTTGAACCAAGAAGTTTGTAAGGGCAAGGAGATCACCTACTTCGTGAAGATCTACCCGAGTGAGGCAAGTCCTTCGTGGGCGACGGCCATGGTGGGATAGACAAGGTTTCTTCTTCGTGGACCCTTCGTCGGTGGAGCCCTCCGTGGACTCGTGCAACCGTTACCCTTCGTGGGTTGAAGTCTCCATGAACGTGGATGTACGGTAGCACCACCTATCGGAACCACACCAAAAATCTCCGTGTCTACATTGCGTTTGCCTTCTCCAAACCCTTCCCTTTACCTTCATATGCAATATTTTACTTTCCACTGCTACACTCTTAGAATTGCATGTGTACGTTGATTGCTTGACTTGTACTAGTTGCTAAAATCTACCAACACTTAAAATTGGGAAAAAGTTAGATTTTTATTTGGTCAAGTAGTCTAATCACCCCCTCTAGACCTACTTTCGATCCTACAATATTCTTAGGTCCCTCTCGGCATGAAGGCATCCATCATAGTCTGCCTAACGCGGAAGGAATTGCACACGAGATGGCGGAACATAAAAACGAGAAAAACAAACAAAACCAGTAACAAGGAGACTGGCATAGTGACAATGTGTTTGCCTCACGGGGATGCCGATATATCTCACCTTGGGTTTTCCTGTTTTCCTGTGACAACTCTAACAAGACTTTAAAAAACCATTTTGAAAAGGTAAAACAAAATCCATAAAAATCAGCATGACATACATAAAAGGGAAATTTTCCGTGTGGTGAGCCATGAAAAATGGCAAGGCATAAATAGAATAACGGTAAATGGATTTTTGGTCGTAACTATATTATTCCCATTTACTAAAAAATTGCTATTTTGTAACGAAAATGACATTTTCCCTAAAAGGTTGCCATTATAGCAGAACAAAATATTTTACAATTTGCAGTTATTTTTTTATAATGGCAAGTTTTACAACATTATTTTTGTTAAAGAAAGCATGCCAACAAATATTCCAACAATAACTTTGATAATGCTCACATGTTGCCGTGGCGAAAAGTTATGTTAGGAACTTCCCATGGCAGAAAAATGTCACACGAAAAAACAAACAATACAAAACAAAATTATGAACAGAAATTGCCATGGCATGTGCATATTAGAAAATTGCCATAGTATTTTAATAAAAGTGCCATCTTTATGAGAAAATTTTCATGTATGTAAAATAATACAAAAAAACGAACAAAAAAACACCATGGCAGATGCATACTAAAAATTGCCATGATAGTTTAATTGAAATTGTCATCTTTTATATAAGAAAGTTGTCATGTATGCGAGAAACTAAAATTATGACAAAAACTGCCATGGAAAATGCATAGTAAAACATTTTTGTGGTAGTTTTAATTAAATTGACATGTTCTCTGTGAGAAATTTGTCATGTATGTACATATTTTTTCTTACTCATATGGCAACAAAATTGTTCTGTTGGTGGAGCCGATGGCAGAGATTGCCATGATCTCTAGAAAATAAGTTTGCCATGTAAGAGCATCTATAGCCGCAGGTTGAGCTAGGCCCGAGCGGATTCCTCGAGCATCAGTGGCAAATGTTTCATGGCCATGTTGTCATTGCCACCACTGATCTGGACCGCCACTCGGTACATGGGCCGGCCCACCAGCACCGTGTACGTGGGCCGGCCCACCAGCACCATATAGAAAAAACCTACTTTTGGGAACCATCTTTTTCTCAAATGCGACCGTTTACATGGGCCGGCCCACCAGCGCCGACACGTGGGCGCTAGGGAGCTACCTGGTGTCTGAAGTGCCGAATAGGAGCTCCATTGGCAATCAACCACAATGAGTGACGAATAGGGTCTTCCCTTCGGGTGCCTCGCTTCTCTACTGTTGGATCGACCCAATAGTGTTCTCATTCGTTCATATCAGCATTGGGGATTGTTGGGGTGTGCAGGCATGACAAGTTATAAATCCAGGTTGAATGGTTCGAGTTGTAAGCAGTATAAGTGTAGACAGCTTGGCGGTGCATGCTAGCCGCTATGGGAGTGCGGTTGGTCCATATGGGTTCAAATCATTTTGTGTCAAATGGTTTGGTTGTGAAGTAGGACTTGGAGTGGGTGGGTTGGCCTCTAGGATTACTAGTACTAACTACCTAGGCATTATTTATTTAGTTCATTTTGTACCTTCTGTTTCTGCTACAAGTAACAAGTGTGCTTCCTTTGCTGTCAAGGTTAATTTGGAGGTGATTTGTTCTGTTGTTAACTCATCGACTATTGAGTTTCAAGAACGCATAATTTCGTTTACTTTAAATGGAGTGGACAACTAGAATGCTACTTTTTTGTCTTACTAGAAGTTTTTTTACACATGCAACCAGTATTTGTCATGGCAGTGCTGTTAGTTTACTCGTTTTGATTTCTGGCTTGCACAGACGTTGGTGATAATGTAAAAGCATAACCTTTTAGTCGTATTGTAACTGAGTTTTGGTGGATGGATGCTTTCGTTTGATTTTGGTATCTCAAGGTTGTGTGTGATCTGAAACTAGTTGTTTCATCGAAATTTCTATGCATAGGCTTGTGTCTATTTTCAGTTTTAGTCTTGGGAATATGGTTTTTGGAACATGTTTCTTGAACTACAAACCCTCAATTTACAACTAGATTATGGTACTGCGTGCCCAGTTGGATCTGGAACACTCGACCCGCATTTGGCAACAACATTTTTGCTTGTGCGAAAGTAGATTTTGTTCGGTTTCGGACTATTTCTATGACGTGTTATGTGGTTTTAGATTTCTGAAGTAGCTTTTTTAGGGATTCTGAACTAGCTAGTTGTCTGGCTAGGTGTTAGTCTATTAGATAGAAGAACTACTTGCCTTGCAAAACGGCATGATCATGCTTGCATATATGTTACCTCCCTGTCATGTTTACTGAATTCTTTGATGTGATTTATTTTTTCGAAAAATGGAACCAAGGAACTAGGGAGCCTACTCTCTTGCATGACGAGCTGATCCGCCACGCATAGATCGAGCGCCGACTATGAGGCTAGGAGGCCGACTGATCCGGGAGGAGGGCAGCTAGAGGCCCTCCTGATCTGTGACGCGACCCACCCTGCATCCGCCAGTATGGGACGTGAGCCGCGGTCTTGTCCTGCTCCCTCGAGGATGGAGGCGATGAAAGCTTGTGCTCCTTGTTGTCCTCGACCTCCAAGGATGCAGGCTCCATCCTTGGCTTCTTCCGTGACTACCACACTAGTCTGGGCGCCCAACTCCCCACAACCACCACTAACGTTGATTCCCAAGGTCCGGTCAGCCTCACGTCCTTCCTCCGTCAATCATCCCCGTCCATCTGTTGACCCTCCTTCGAGTGTGATCGATTTTGGATTTTTTTTAATTCCAAGTAGCAGGCGCACGACATCATCGACGAGGAGGCCGACGATGTGGAGGAGTACGAGGACCAGGACATGCCGGATCCCATGCTTGAGCTTGACTGAGGACATTGTCGAGTCCAGCCAGACCACGATGACGCACCGTGGAAGATCCCTGCTCGCTACCAGCATGGCTCCCTGCAATAGGTAGCACCTCACTCTCCCTCCACCCACTCACTTGGTAATATCCCTACACCATCTGTTGCAAATGCCCCCACATTTAATTCTGGATGTGTGTTTAGTTACTCAACATGCTTGAAGTCTGAACCTTTGTGTATGTGGTTATTTATTCTCTTAGCTCAAAATATGCTCAACTTCTCAGGAAAGTAATTGCTATTGTAGTGTTATGGTCATTGAGTTTCGCTGGTTCAGTAGACGAAATGGAGGTGATGATTTTAGACTAAAACGCTATGCTGATGCCCTGGTTGAAATCGAGTCCCCATGTTGTTGTTGTGTTGTGTGTCTCTTGTGTGGTGCATCAAGCAGATATTGTACTAGTTGTATTCTTATTCAGACAGAGGAATCAAATCTACTAGATATTGTACTACCAGGATAGATACTAAACCATCATCAAGCTGTTGGTTTGGGAATGAAACTAAATTAATTCTGACTTAGTTTTTGTGTGTGTGTGTGTGTTACAGTCCTAACCTTCCTGGCCAGTAGATGAAATGGAGGGTTTTACTAATGGTATTTTTACATCTGTGCCCTTGGTTCCTTAGCTCTACTCATTCATCCCCACACTCTTAACTTTTGCTTATTTTTCCCCACTCCCTTGCCCGAAACCCTCAGAAGAGGTCACAACGGACGTCGCCATTGGGTCAGTGCTTTGACCGTTAACTCTGACGAGTGGGGCCGTGTTGGGGGTGTAGCTGTTCGATCGTTGGGCCGTGGTTTCGTTGGGCCGCCCCTTGCATTAAAACGCCTGTGCGCCGCCATGACAGAAGCTAGCTATGCATGCACCAACAAGCCTGCCTGCATGCGTCGATGCGTCGATGCGCCGACCGAGCCTGCATGCGCTGATGCGTGCCACCACGATGCACTGACCGAGCCGCTTTCCTGCATGCCAGCCGCCATGGATGCAGCGACGGTCGCTGCCGCTGGTTCCTCTCTTCTCGCACGCTTGTCTCCTCGACATAGAGCATCGTTTTTTACGATCAGTTCCAGCCTTTTCGATCCACCCGCATCTGCACCCGTTTTGCTATGACAAATAAATTGAACAAATATGTTGTGGCTGCATGAACTAGCTAGGTGGCTACATATTTGTGGCTTGTGTAAAAAAAGAAGGGATCGTTGTGGCTGCATGCACTAGGTGGTTACTAACAAAGCGAGCTCTCTAAGAAAACAATCAACAAACATGTAGATAGGGCCAACAAGCCCATAGCATGATCACATAGTTGAAACTAGGAAGAACTTCATGATAGAATAGATAGAAAACTTAATAATAGAACTTGATAAAAGGGCCAACAAGCCCATAGCATCTCCAACATAGTTCAATTACAACTTAACATAACATAGACTCAAAAAAATAGATAGAGGGTTTAGAACCCTAGACGCCGCCTTCTCCACCTCGCTCCTCCTCCGGGCGCCCTTCACTGCTCCTCTGGGGCATTGTCGATGGGATACGGAAGAGCGTGCATGCGGGACGCGGTGGGGAAGATGTTGGTGTACTCCGTGAACATGTTGTGGGTGGTGAAAGCGATGAACTCGCAGCCACACCAAAACAGTCGGCCGAGGAGGTAGAAGGAGTCGAATGTGTTGGTGAAGTGGGCAAGGAGAGCAACCACCACCCCGTTTTGGATAACCTCCTCGACATGGAACATCCTTGGAGATCCCCGCGGGAGGTGGTGGTAGCCGGACGCGAGGAAGAACTCGGTGAAGTTCCTTGCGGTCCTCCACCTTGAGATTGCCCACACACGTAGTGTGCGCTCAACGTACACGCGGGAGGGTAGAGCCTCTCCGGCATGGTGGGTGGGAAGTGGTAGGTTGGTCCGGTGTACTGCATGGCTGAGGATGTGCTAGAAGAAGGAGAAGTGGTCGAAGAGCAAGAAGGGCAGATGGGAGAGAGGATGGGAGATGGATGAGGGATGGCAGAGGTAGAGGGTGGCTTAAATAGCCGTAGTGATACGTGTTATTTGGCCGTGGAATAAATGGGTCAAATGTGAAGTAACCCGTTTTCAAACCCACCGCAGCATCGGGAGTGTACACGCGTGGGAAACGTGTTCGGGCACGTAGTAATTTCAAAAAAATTCCTACGCACACGCAAGATCATGGTGATGCATAGCAACGAGAGGGGAGAGTGTCGTCCACGTACCCTCATAGACCGTAAGTAGAAGAGTTATGAAAACGTGGTTGATGTAGTCGTACGTCTTCACGATCCGACCGATCCACGTACCGAACACACGACACCTCCGAGTTCAACACACGTTCAGTTCGGTGACGTCCCACGAACTCACGATCCAGTAGAGCTTCGAGGGAGAGTTCCGTCATCACGATGGCGTGATGATGGTGATGATGATGCTACCGACGCAGGGCTTCGCCTAAGCACCGCTACGATATGACCGAGGTGGATTATGGTGGAGGGGGCACCGCACACGGCTAAAAGATCAACTAATCAACTTGTGTGTTATGGGGTGCCCCCTGCCCCCGTATATAAAGGAGAAAGGGGGGAGGCCGGCCGGCCCTAGAAGGGCGCGCCAAGAGGAGGAGCCCTCCTCCTAGTGGGAGTAGGACTGCCCTTTCCTAGTCCCACTACTTTCCTAGTCCCACTAGGAGGGGGAGGGAAGGAGTGGGAGAGGGGAAAGGCAAGGGGGGCGCCCCCCCCCCTTCCTTGTCCTATTCGGACTCAAGGGGGAGGGGGCGTGCGGCCTGCCTTGGCCGGCCCGTCTCTCTCTCCACTAGGGCCCATCAAGGCCCATTAGCCCCCGGGGGGTTCCGGTAAAACCCCCCCCCCCCCCCCCGGCACTTCGGTAAAATCCCGATTTCACCCGGAACTATTCTGATGTCCAAATATAGGCTTTCAATATATCAATCTTTATGTCTCGACCATTTCGAGACTCCTCGTCATGTCCATGATCATATCCAGGACTCCGAACTACCTTCGATACATCAAAACACATAAACTCATAATACTGATCGTCACCGAACGTTAAGCGTGCGGACCCTACGGGTTCGAGAACTATGTAGACATGACCAAGACACGTCTCCGGTCAATAACCAATAGCGGAACCTGGATGCTCATATTGGCTCCTACATATTCTACGAAGATCTTTATCGGTCAAACCGCATAACAACATATGTTGTTCTCTTTGTCATCGGTATGTTACTTGCCCGAGATTCGATCGTCGGTATCCCAATACCTAGTTCAATCTCGTTACCGGCAAGTCTCTTTACTCGTTCCGTAATACATCATCCCGCAACTAACTCATTAGTTGCATTGCTTGCAAGGCTTATAGTGATGTGCATTACCGAGAGGGCCCAGAGATACCTCTCCGACAATCGGAGTGACAAATCCTAACCTCGATCTATGCCAACTCAACAAGTACCATCGGAGACACCTGTAGACCACCTTTATAATCACCCAGTTACGTTGTGACGTTTGGTAGCACACAAAGTGTTCCTCCGATATTCAGGAGTTGCATAATCTCATAGTCATAGGAACATGTATAAGTCATGAAGAAAGCAATAGCAATATACTAAACGATCAAATGCTAAGCTAACGGAACGGGTCAAGTCAATCACATCATTCTCTAATGATGTGATCCCGTTAATCAAATGACAACTCATGTCTATGGCTAGGAAACTTAACCATCTTTGATTCAACGAGCTAGTCAAGTAGAGGCATACTAGTGACACTTTGTTTGTCTATATATTCACACATGTACTAAGTTTCCGGTTAATACAATTCTAGCATGAATAATAAACATTTATCATGATATAAGGAAATATAAATAACAACTTTATTATTGCCTCTAGGGCATATTTCCTTTAGTCTCCCACTTGCACTAGAGTCAATAATCTAGATTACACAGTAATGATTCTAACACCCATGGAGTCTTGGTGCTGATCATGTTTTTCTCGTGAGAGAGGTTTAGTCAACGGGTCTGCAACATTTAGATCCGTATGTATCTTGCAAATCTCTATGTCTCCCTCCTTGACCTGGTCACGGATGGAATTGAAGCGTCTCTTGATGTGCTTGGTTCTCTTGTGAAATCTAGATTCCTTTGCCAAGGCAATTGCACCAGTATTGTCACAAAAGATTTTCATTGGACCCGATGCACTAGGTATGACACCTAGATCGGATATGAAATCCTTCATCCAGACTCCTTCATTTGCTGCTTCTGAAGCAGCTATGTACTCCGCTTCACACGTAGATCCTGCCACGACGCTTTGCTTAGAACTGCACCAACTGACAGCTCCACCGTTCAATATAAACACGTATCCAGTTTGTGACTTAGAGTCATCCGGATCAGTGTCAAAGCTTTGCATCAACGTAACCATTTACGACGTGCTCTTTGTCACCTCCATAAACGAGAAACACATCCTTAGTCCTTTTCAGGCATTTCAGGATGTTCTTGACCGCTGTCCAGTGATCCACTCCTGGATTACTTTGGTACCTCCCTGCTAAATTAATAGCAAGGCACACATCAGGTCTGGTACACAGCATTGCATACATGATAGAGCCTATGGCTGAAGCATAGGGAACATCTTTCATTTTCTCTCTATCTTTTGCAGTGGTCGGGCATTGAGTCTGACTCAACTTCACACCTTGTAACACAGGTAAGAACCCTTTCATTGCTTGATCCATTTTGAACTTCTTCAAAACTTTATCAAGTTTTGTGCTTTGTGGAAGTCCAATTAGGCGTCTTGATCTATCTCTATAGATCTTGATGCCCAATATATAAGCAGCTTCACCGAGGTCTTCATTGAAAAACTCTTATTCAAGTATCCTTTTATGCTATCCAGAAATTCTATATCATTTCCAATCAACAATATGTCATCCACATATAATATTAGAAATGCTACAGAGCTCCCACTCACTTTCTTGTAAATACAGGCTTCTCCAAAAGTCTGTATAAAACCATATGCTTTGATCACACTACCAAAACGTTTATTCCAACTCCGAGATGCTTGCACCAGTTCATAGATGGATCGCTGGAGCTTGCACACTTTGTTAGCATCCTTTGGATCGATAAAACCTTCAGGTTGCATCATATACAACTCTTCTTCTAGAAATCCATTCAGGAATGCAGTCTTTACATCCATTTGCCAAATTTCATAATCATAAAATGCGGCAATTGCTAACATGATTCGGACGGACTTAAGCATCGCTGCGGGTGAGAAAGTCTCATCGTAGTCAACTCCTTGAACTTGTCGAAAACCTTTCGCAACAAGTCGAGCTTTGTAGACAGTAACATTACCGTCAGCGTCAGTCTTCTTCTTGAAGATCCATTTATTCTCTATGGCTTGCCGATCATCGGGCAAGTCAACCAAAGTCCACACTTTGTTCTCATACATGGATCTCATCTCAGATTTCATGGCCTCAAGCCATTTTGCGGAATCTGGGCTCATCATCGCTTCCTCATAGTTCGTAGGTTCGTCATGGTCAAATAACATGACCTCCAGAACAAGATTACCGTACCACTCTGGTGCGGATCTTACTCTGGTTGACCTACGAGGTTTAGTAGTAACTTGATCTGAAGTTACATGATCATCATCATTAGCTTCCTCACTAATTGGTGTAGGAGTCACAGGAACAGATTTCTGTGATGAACTACTTTCCAATAAGGGAGCGGGTACAGTTACCTCATCAAGTTCTACTTTCCTCCCACTCACTTCTTTCGAGAGAAACTCCTTCTCTAGAAAGGATCCATTCTTAGCAACGAATGTCTTGCCTTCGGATCTGTGATAGAAGGTGTACCCAACAGTATCTTTTGGGTATCCTATGAAGATACATTTATCCGATTTGGGTTCGAGCTTATCAGGTTGAACCTTTTTCACATAAGCATCGCAGCCCCAAACTTTCAGAAACGACAACTTTGGTTTCTTGCCAAACCACAGTTCATAAGGCGTCGTCTCAACGGATTTAGATGGTGCCCTATTTAATGTGAATGCAGCCGTCTCTAAAGCATAACCCCAAAATGATAGCGGTAAATCAGTAAGAGACATCATAGATCGCACCATATCTAGTAAAGTATGATTACGATGTTCGGACACACCATTATGCTGTGGTGTTCCAGGTGGCTTGAGTTGCGAAACTATTCCACATTGTTTCAAATGAAGACCAAACTCGTAACTCAAATATTCTCCTCCACGATCAGATCGCGGAAACTTTATTTTCTTGTTACGATGATTTTCCACTTCACTCTGAAATTCTTTGAACTTTTCAAATGTTTCAGACTTATGTTTAATCAAGTAGATATACCCATATCTGCTCAAATCATCTGTGAAGGTGAGAAAATAACGATACCCACCGCGAGCCTCAACATTCATCGGACCACATACATCAGTATGTATGATTTCCAACAAATCTGTTGCTCGCTCCATTGTTTTGGAGAACGGCGTTTTAGTCATCTTGCCCATGAGGCATGGTTCGCAAGTACCAAGTGATTCATAATCAAGTGATTCCAAAAGTCCATCAGAAAGGAGTTTCTTCATGCGCTTTACACCAATATGACCTAAACGGCAGTGCCACAAATAAGTTGCACTATCATTATCAACTCTGCATCTTTTAGCTTCAATATTATGAATATGTGTATCACTACTATTGAGATTCATCACAAATAGACCACTCTTCAAGGGTGCATGACCATAAAAGATATTACTCTAAATAGAACAACCATTATTCTCAGATTTAAATGAATAACCGTCTCGCATCAAACAAAATCCAGATATAATGTTCATGCTCAACGCTGGCACCAAATAACAATTATTCAGGTCTAAAACTAATCCCGAAGGTAGATGTAGAGGTAGCGTGCCGACCGCGATCACATCGACTTTGGAACCATTTCCCATGCGCATCGTCACCTCGTCCTTAGCCAATCTTCGCTTAATCCGTAGTCCTGTTTCGAGTTGCAAATATTAGCAACAGAACCAGTATCAAATACCCAGGTGCTACTACGAGCATTAGTAAGGTACACATCAATAACATGTATATCACATATACCTTTGTTCACCTTGCCATCCTTCTTATCCGCCAAATACTTGGGACAGTTCCGCTTCCAGTGACCAATCCCTTTGCAGTAGAAGCACTCAGTCTCAGGCTTAGGTCCAGACTTGGGCTTCTTCACTTGAGCAGCAACTTGCTTGCCGTTCTTCTTGAAGTTCCCCTTCTTCCCTTTACCTTTTTTCTTGAAACTGGTGGTCTTGTTGACCATCAACACTTGATGCTCCTTCTTGATTTCTACCTCCGCAGCCTTTAGCATCGCGAAGAGCTCGGGAATTGTCTTATCCATCCCTTGCATATTATAGTTCATCACGAAGCTCTTGTAGCTTGGTGGCAGTGATTGAAGAATTCTGACAATGACACTATCATCCGGAAGATTAACTCCCAGTTGAATCAAGTGATTGTTATACCCAGACATTTTGAGTATATGCTCACTGACAGAACTATTCTCCTCCATCTTGCAGCTGTAGAACTTATTGGAGACTTCATATCTCTCAATCCGGGCATTTGCTTGAAATATTAACTTCAACTCCTGGAACATCTCATATGCTCCATGACGTTCAAAACGTCGTTGAAGTCCCGCTTCTAAGCCGTAAAGCATGGCACACTGAACTATCGAGTAGTCATCAGCTTTGCTCTGCCAAACATTCATAACATCTGGCGTTGCTCCTCCAGCGGGTTTGGCACCTAGCGGTGCTTCCAGGACGTAATTCTTCTGTGCAGCAATGAGGATAATCCTCAAGTTACGGACCCAGTCCGTGTAATTGCTACCATCATATTTCAATTTTGCTTTCTCAAGGAACGCATTAAAATTCAACGGAAGAACAACACGGGCCATCTATCTACAACAACATAGACATGCAAAATACTATCAGGTACTAAGTTCATGATAAATGAAAGTTCAATTAATCAAATTACTTAAGAACTCCCACTTAGATAGACATCCCTCTAATCATCTAAGTGATCACGTGATCCATATCAACTAAACCATGTCCGATCATCACGTGAGATGGAGTAGTTTTTAATGGTGAACATCACTATGTTGATCATATCTACTATATGATTTTGGCTCGACCTATCGGTCTCAGTGTTCCGAGGCCATATCTGCATATGCTAGGCTCGTCAAGTTTAACCTGAGTATTCTGCGTGTGCAAAACTGGCTTGCACCCGTTGTATGTGAACATAGAGCTTATCACACCCGATCATCACATGGTGTCTCGGCACGACGAACTTTCGCAACGGTGCATACTCAGGGAGAACACTTATACCTTGAAATTTAGTGAGAGATCATCTTATAATGATACCGTCGATCTAAGCAAAATAAGATGCATAAAAGATAAACATCACATGCAATCAATATAAGTGATATGATATGGCCATCATCATCTTGTGCCTTTGATCTCCATCTCCAAAGCACCGTCATGATCACCATCATCACCGGTGCGACACCTTGATCTCCATCGTAGCATCGTTGTTGTCTCGCCAACTATTGCTTCTACGACTATCGCTACCGCTTAGTGATAAAGTAAAGTAATTATATGGCGATTGCATTTCATACAATAAAGCGACAACCATATGGCTCCTGCCAGTTACCGATAACTCGGTTACAAAACATGATCATCTCATAGAATAAAATTTAGCATCATGTCTTGACCATATCACATCACAGCATGCCCTGCAAAAACAAGTTAGACGTCCTCTTCTTTGTTGTTGCAAGTTTTACGTGGCTGCTACGGGCTGAGCAAGAACCAATCTTACCTACGCATCAAAACCACAATGATATTTCGTCAAGTATGTGATGTTTTAACCTTCACAAGGATCGGGCGTAGCCACACTCAATTCAACTAAAGTTGGAGAAACTGACACCCGCCAACCACCTATGTGCGAAGCACGTCGGCAGAACCAGTCTCGCGTAAGCGTACGCGTAATGTTTCCGTGCCGCTTCATCCAACAATACCGCCGAATCAAAGTATGACATGGTAGTAAGCAGTATGACTTGTATCGCCACAACTCACTTGTGTTCTACTCGTGCATATAACAACTACGCATAAACCTGGCTCGGATACCACTGTTGGGGATCATAGTAATTTCAAAAAAAATCCTACACACACGCAAGATCATGGTGATGCATAGCAACGAGAGGGGAGAGTGTCGTCCATGTACCCTCGTAGACTGTAAGCGGAAGCGTTATGACAACGCAGTTGATGTAGTCGTACGTCTTCACGATCCGACCGATCCAAGAACCGAACACACGGCACCTCCGAGTTCAGCACACGTTCAGCTCGGTGACGTCCCACGAACTCACGATCCAGCAGAGCTTCGAGGGAGAGTTCCGTCAGCACGACGGCGTGATGACGGTGATGATGATGCTACCGATGCAGGGCTTCGCCTAAGTACCACTACCATATGACCGAGGTGGATTAGGATGGAGGGGGGCACCGCACACGGCTAAAAGATCAACTGATCAACTTGTGTGTTATGGGGTGCCCCCTGCCCCCGTATATAAAGGAGCAAGGGGGGAGGCCAGCCGGCCCTAGAAGGGCGCGCCAAGAGGAGGAGTCCTCCTCCTAGTGCGAGTAGGACTCCCCTTTCCTAGTCCCACTAGGAGGGGGAAGGAAGGAGTGGGAGAGGGGAAAGGCAAGGTCCCCCCCTTCCTTGTCCTATTCGCACTCAAGGGGAGGGGGCGCGCGGCCTGCCTTGGCCGGCCCCTCTCTCCCATCAAGGCCCATTAGCCCCCGGGGGGTTCCGGTAACCCCCCCCCCCCCCCCGACACTCCGGTAAAATCCCGATTTTACCTGGAAATATTCCGATGTCCAAATATAGGCTTCCAATATATCAATCTTTATGTGTCAACCATTTAGAGACTCCTCGTCATGTCCGTGATCATATCCGGGACTCCGAACTACCTTCGGTACATCAAAACAAATAAACTCATAATACCGATCGTCACCGAACGTTAAGCGTGCGGACCCTACGGGTTTGAGAACTATGTAGACATGACCGAGACACGTTTCCGGTCAATAACCAATAGCGGAACCTGGATGCTCATATTGGCTCCTACATATTCTACGAAGATCTTTATCGGTCAAACCGCATAACAACATACGTTGTTCCCTTTGTCATCGGTATGTTACTTGCCCGAGATTCGATCGTCGGTATCCCAATATGTCGGTGAGGATGACACCTATGGGATCACTAGAATCCCTTCTACGGTCGGTGGGCGTGGGGTCGTGAGGAGAGCAGGTCCAGGAGCCAGCACAAGGATCGTTTACCCAGGTTCGGGCCGCGAGAATGCGTAAAACCCTAGTCCTGCCTTGGTGGATGTATTGAGTGTTCTTGAGCTTTCGAACTAGCTACGGTGGCTGTCTTGTTTCGGAGAGCCGAATCCCTCTCCAGTATGCCATGGGCCTCCTTTTATAGTCGAAAGGGGCTTCCACAGTGGCGCACAGGAGGTGGAAAGGCCTACAGTACTGCGAGCTTATCGCCCGTATTACAGGACAAGACGCATTTAATGCATCGCTTAGGTGTCCCTTAGCTTTATCAGGGACGGGAACGAGGCCCGTCCCGTCCGTCGCCGCTCCTCCTTGCTTCGACACGCGCCCTGGCCAGCAATGCATGAGGCGCCATGTAGGCAGGCAGACAGCTGAGGTGGCGCGGTGGTAGGGTCTTCACGAAGATCTGTATGCCACCACGGAGGTGCTTGCTGATTTGGCATGGAAGCTGCATGTTGCCACGCAGGTGCCTGCCCAGCTGGTTGGGCTGGCAGCTGCATGCGAACGGCGGTGGAAACTTGGCTGGTGCGGGCCTGGCAGTGGCCCCGCTAAGGTCCTCGGCAAGGGCCTTGCCGGGGGCCCGGCAAGGGTATTGCCGTGGCGCGCAGTCGTCCCCGGCAAGGATCTTGCCGGGGTTCTTGTGGCTCTCCTCGGCGAGGGTCTCGACGAGGGTCGTCGTCTTCTGATCCTCATCTGATCTTGTGCATTTATGATCTTGACAAAGATCTGCATGCCACCACGGAGGTGCCTCCCGAGCCCTGGTCCCAATGTAGTTGGTTGGGTTGAAACCTGTGGGCTCAAGGGTGGCTCGCTCTGTTGGTGTTCGGGCATGTTGCCCCGGCAAGGCCCTTGCCGCGGCCGCGGAGGCCGCTCTGGCAAGGGTCTTGCCGGGGGAGTCCACCTCGCCCCTTTGCTGTCTTGTGCTTCTGGCTTCTCTTCGGCTTCCCTCCCTTGCCCTGCTAAGTGTGGCCGTAGACGCGGCTCCGACTGCCCGTGCACAAGTAAAGGGATAAAAAGGAGCGCCCCTACATTTTTACACTGACAGGAGCCCCCGGGCCTGGGCCACACATAAGCGCGACATGTTGTTGGGCCAGGCCCAAAATGGTGCGCGGGCAGTCGGGGCGGATTTTACTGCAGTAATTGTTCGTTCGCTGCGCTTCCCCACGACCCGCGTTGAACGCGCGACGTGGAGGGGCGCGCGTGATGTGGGGGTCATGCGCGATGCGGTTTCCACACTCATGCGTCACGTCACAGTAAATGGGAAAGGAGGCGGCCCACGCCTTCCCCGTAAAAAGGGATAACCGCGGGCGCGCTGCTCACTTTACCCCCCCCCCTTCTCCGTCTCCTCCAATCTCAGAGCCCCCGCCCCTTCTCCTTCCTTCCTAAGCTTCCGCCTTTGCTTGCCGCCGCCGCGCCTTCGCCATCCTTCATTCCTCTCCTCCCGCAACCGCCATGGCACCCAAGAGCAGCAGAGGCAAGGGAGTGGCCAAGGACGCCGGGGAGAAGGAGCCGCCAGAGAGCGAGTTGGTGGTGTGGCGGACGCAGCACGCCTACTTCCCGTCGACGGTCGACGCGGTCGAGCTCCGGGACTGCTTCAAGAACCTATGGGGGATGAAGACGG
Organism: Aegilops tauschii subsp. strangulata; assembly: GCF_002575655.3. Classification (NCBI taxonomy): domain Eukaryota; kingdom Viridiplantae; phylum Streptophyta; class Magnoliopsida; order Poales; family Poaceae; genus Aegilops; species Aegilops tauschii. The sequence continues at coordinate 70,670,869 of NC_053035.3, forward strand.
GGGGAGATACGACAGGGCATCCAGCCACGCGCGTCATCCCCGCTAACTGCACCGAGGCCGCCCCGAATCGGTACCCGTTCTTCGTCGATTACTTCTCTTGCGGCCTCTGCCCCCCTTTTCTGATTTCTTCAATGACGTCATGCACACCTACGGCTTCCGCCTTCTGGAATTTACTCCAAATGCCGTGGCGTGCATGGCTCTTTTTGCGCACCTCTGCGAGGGTTTTGCCGGGGTGCATCCCAACACGGCGCTCTTCCGCCACTACTTCTTCCCTCGGATCCAAACGAGGGGCGCCGTCTCTGGTTGCATTGCCTGGATCCCGAGGTCCAAGGGGGCGTACCCGGAGGGTGCCATGAAGGAGAGGTGGGAAGAATGGCGGGCCAGTGGTGCTGGATTGAAGAGAAGGATCCGCCAGCATTCTGCGAGGTTCGCAGGCGCCGCCGGTCCGTAGAAGCGATTGGAGCGATGTCGACGTCAATGACGAGAAGCTCACGATCGCCACCACCAGGATCCTTCGGCTCACCGAGGCCAGGCTCACCCTTGAGATGATCGGGGCAGACTTCATCCGCCGCCGAATTGCTCCACTGCACAACAAGGGGAGGCCGGCCTAGCTCTTCACAAACGCTGCCGACATCATGAGGCTTCGCCCTGGCCTCGACCACAACTTCATGGTGATGGGGCACGCCCACTTCTGCCAGCGGCTTTTCCAGCTCGACGTGAACCGCGACGGCAAGGTCGAGCGGACCGGCAAGGCCGCGAGGGCCGCTGTGAAGGCCGGCAAGGTCGCCAAGGGGCCCCTGTTCAAGTTGCCGGCGGGAGTGGTCCTGCTGAGCAACAACTCTCGCCGGACCGACATCATCGCCATGATGCCGGACTTCAACGCGCATGGTCTTGACCCGAGCTGGGTCGAGCTGGAGGAAATTCAAGTGCAGGAGTTCTTCGACACCTTGCATGAGGGGTACGTCAGCGCCAAGCCGCGGCTCGTCCAGGACACCACCAGGCGGAGCTGGACTAGATGGCCGCCAGGGCGGCGGAGGCGAAGCTCGCCGAGGAGGCCGGCAGCACCGGTGGCGTGGAGGACAAGGCCGCGGAAGAAGCGGGGGAGAAGGAGCTTGCCCAGTGGGCGGAGGCCGCTGGGGAAGCCAGCAGCGCCGGCACTGGGGCTCCTCTTGTTGAAGATGTGGTTGACGAGTCGTTGGAGGAGGAGGCCGTCGACCCTCCGGCCACGGGGAGAGGGCGAATTCTGCGGCGGGCCACCTTCGGCGAGCCGGTCTGGCCCGGCAGGGCCGCGCAGCTGCGGCAGGCCCAGGAGACGTCCGTGCGCCAGACGAGGGCCGCGGCGGCGAAGAAAGTGGTGAAGGCCGCGGTGGAAAAGAAGAAAGCATCGCTTCTTCTTCGTCCAGACGCGCCCAGACCCCACCTCCTTCCCCTCCTTCGGCGGACGTTGACGCGGGGGTCGTCTTTGACTTCGGGTCCCTCAGCCTGCGGAGGAAGAGGAAGGCAGCAGAGGAGGAGGAGTAAGCTTTGCTTCCCCTTTTTGTCATCTCCGTTTCCTCAAACAGTGCCGCCTATCTTGAATTATTTTCATTTTGCAGGGACGTGGAGACGCTGGCTCAAAGGGTGAAGAGGCCCAGGACCACGACGAGCGGCCAGCCCCCGGCAGGCACCTCCGGCACACCACTGGTGGTGTTGAGTAGTCCGGACAGCAGCCCCCGGCCCAGCCCCCAGTGTGAGTCCATCACTTGCCCTCCGCCAGCGTGTGTTGGGAGTACAATCAGTTGGCACTGACCTTGCCATGGTTGCAGGAGGAGAACAGCAGCAGGAGGAGCCACAGAGGGCTACCCCCAACACGTCGCCCCCATCGACCACGCCGCCTCGAGGGGCGTCCCCGGCAAGGGCGCCAAGCACCGAGCCCATGCACACGGAGGAGGGGGAGGCGAACTCAGGCGCTGGTGGCTTTGCCTCGGCGCCAAATGATGGCGGGGAGGGGATCTCTGCTTCCCAGCCCGGCACAAGTAAGACACTCGCCTTCCGTTCCTGTTTGCTTTTTCTTCTTTCTGACCCCTGGTCTTGGACTCGCCTCATTCCCTTCTCGGTGTCTAGATCCCCCTTCGGCGGACCCAGAGGACATCAACACTGTTATCGAGGATGTCGCCAAGGCCGCTGAGGCGGAGGCCGAGAAGATCGCCGCCGAGGAGGCCGCCAAGGGCGCTGCTGAGGATGCTGCCAAGGGGCCTGCCGGGGAGGCTGGCAAGGGGCCAGCCGGGGAGGTCGGCAGGTCCGCCGCCGAGGAGGAGGTGGTTGATGACCAGCCCTCCTCCTCCGCTGCCTATGGCTCCGGCAAGTACCTGAGGGTGAGCGACGACCTTTTCGTCCACCTCCCAGGGTCGTCGAGCTCTAGGGCGCCCATCGAGGGCGAGGTGTTTGACGAGGAGGTGCTTGCCGCCGCCGGGCTCGAGGTTGTCGATGAGCCGAGCACCGGTGGCGAGGGTTCCTCAGAGGAGCGGCTTCTCCAGGCCATGGGCGCCAACTTTCGGAAGCTCCAGGCGCTCCACCGCGCCCGCCTGGACAAGGCCAAGTCCAGGGCGGCAACGGTGGACAAGGCGGAGGCGGACCTCAAGGTTCACGTTGCTGAGACGCAGACTTGGTTCCGCCAAGCTTGCGAAGATCTGAAGGCCGCCCAGGGCGAGCTAGCCAAGCGCGAGGTGGAGCTCACCATGAAGCGGGCCGACATCGAAAAGGCCCAGGAGACGGCGGAGAGCTTGGCCGCCGCAGCCGAGGCCACTCGGGCCCAGCACCAGGCCGCGCTGAACTCCCAGGAGGAGGACCTTGCCGCGCGTGAGGAGAAGCTCGCCGCAACGCTAGCAAAGGATGAGGAGGTGGAGGAGCTCGTCGTGCAGCGGACCCAAGAGCTAGAGCAGAGGCACAGGGAGGCGCTCGATGGCCAGGCTCTGGTTCACGCCGGCAGGGTGAAGGAGCTGGAGGTGGAGCGGGACGAGCTGAAGGAGCAGGCCCTGAAGCTGTCCAAGGAGAAGGACACGCTCAATGGTGCCCTAACGGAGGCGCAGGGCGCGGCCGTCAGCAGGGCCGGGGAGCTCTCCGAGGCCAACAACTCCATCAAAGACCTCAAGCTGAAGCTGGAGGGTCTCGAGGGGATGCTGTCGGAGAGCAAAGCCCGGGAGGAGATCCTGGCCAAGGATCTGGAGAACGAGAAGCAGCTGCGGAAGAACGAGGCCGCCAACCACAAGGATGTTGTGGACGGTCAGAACCGCTGGGTCGGCCGCCTCGTGGACGTCGCCGGCAGGATCACCACGCAGCTAGCTACCATGGGGATGCCAAATGTGAGGTACGTCCCAGAGCGCAGCAGGACCACCAACGCCAAGCTGACCCTGTTCTTCGAGGGTGTTCTCGGGGCCCTGGAGTAGTTCCACTCCAATAGGGTGGCTTCACTGGCCGACGAGAACCGAATGCTCTGCCGGGGTGCCATGACCAAGGTCCTCACCAAGGTGGCGTACTGGAACCCCACCCTTGACTTTGACGCTGCGCTGGAGAGCCTGCCGGAGGGTACTTGTTCAGGATATAGACCTTAGAGTCACCCGCCAGGAGGGGCCGGGTTACTCATATGGTCATTGCCAGAAGCCCGGAGCCAAGCTTGAAGACGATGGGCCAGAGATGGGCTTAAGACCCGGATATGGCTTAAGGCCCGTAGTTACAATCATTATTATGGTAGAACTTGTAGTATAAGGCAAGAATAGTTAAGAGTCCGAGCCGGACACTCTTATAAGTCGGCCGGGACTCTGAGAGCTGTTGGGCGTCGGCCTCCCTATATAAAGGGACGACCCGGCAGCGGTTGAGGGACAAGAACAATCTCATCGAGAGCCGGGCATAGCAGATTAGCTCCCTGGTTATCGAAACCCTAATCAATACCACCTCAAACTGGACGTAGGCTTTTACCTTCACCGTAAGGGGCCGAACCAGTATAAACCCTCGTATTCCTTGTCCCGCTTAACCCCTTTAAGCTTCCTAGTTGCGATGGCTCCACGACTAAGTCCTAGCTCGAGGACATCTGCCGTGACGATTCCACGACAGTTGGCGCCCACCGTGGGGCCAGCGCACGGTGGATTTGAGTTCTTGAAGGGCAGCTTCGAAGGGCTCAAGGGATACGCTGTGGGCCGGATGACCAAGAGTCGTCGCAGCAAGCTCTACATCGACGATGCAAACTGGGGCCCCGACGCCGGCTCAATTGAGTACGGGTACCGGGTCCCCTTCGGCGGAATTCATGTTTTCATTGGCAAGATTGGTGAGCCGGGCCCTGAGCCGGGTCTCTGTGCCGATCTCGTCGAGACGGCTCAGCGTGCGCGACCCGCCCGGGCCCGGCCTGCCTTAAGGCATGCTTTTGTGGGGTGTATCCATGGAGGACTCTCTGATCAATCTGGATCTGGTGATGAGACGGCCGCCGGCTCTGACGGTGAGTCGGCCACCGATGAGTCAAACTCGTTGTATCAACTTCAAGATGGCAGGCTCATGGGTTGTTCCGATGGTGACAGTATTCCGGACCTATTTGAGCTGCCAAGCCGGGTTGGAATCTTTATGGCCGGTGCGCAGCCTGTTCAGAACCCTGCTACTGGAGCGGGAAACCCGGTGCCCTCGCCGGCTCAGGTGCTAATGGATCTCACGGACAAGATGACGACCCTGTTAACCGCCACGGTTGACCCGGCGGATCAAGCTCAGCATGATGCGGAGGTGGCATAGTTAAAGTTGGATCTAGTGAAGGCTAAGGAGGATCTGGCAGCGGAAGGGATCAAGATGGCTGCGGAGCGGGCGGCTCTCGATGCCCAAACCCAGTTGATTCAAGCGCAGTCCTTCCGGCTCACGATGGATCAAAGCGCGGCCAATGAGGTCCTGAGAAGGAGGCATCAAAAGGCCCAATCTCGACTCCCTCCGGTTTACGATCCACGCAACCTCTTCAACACGCCAGGTGCAGGGTCTAGTAACCCACCGGGGGTCATAGTGCCCGGGTCGGGGACCCCTATTCAGCCACAAGTAATGGGGCCTCCCCAGATGCCCCCTGCCCCGCCTCAATACGTGCCACCGGGTCATTATAATAACCCGCTGGAGAACATGGTCGCTGCGGCAGCACGGCTGGCGGCTCTCCCGGTCGACGGCGACTCTCCGATGGCTATTGAAACCCGCCGGGTCAGGGAACTCCTTCAGACAGCACTGGCACAGCAAGAGGCGTACTCCTGCAGCCGGGACAGGATCCACTCGACCCCTTGTCCAGGCCGGAGCCCGAGTTACAGCCGGCACATGGTCTCAGCGACCGGCTCAAGTAACGTCCGACGCCATGACCCGCCCCCTGGCCATGGCCCGGCTCATAATGGAGCCTTTCACGCAGCAGACCAAGACAGAGCGCGGCAAGAGGCGGAGCAGGTGCCTCAGTTGACGGCTTACCAGACTCCCCCGGCTTATCCGACGATGTCCGTCGATGTGGGCATCCCTACCAGGACTGGGGGTGTCCCTTGCTTGGTGCCAGCTATCCGCAATGAGCGTTTACCCAAGGACTTCAAAGGCCCCAGGAAGGTGCCCAACTACACGGCTGACTTACAACCCGCAGCCTGGATCGAGAGTTACGAGATGGCCATGGAACTACTGGAAGTCAGTGAGGCGGCAATGGCCAAGTACTTCACCACGATGTTGGATGGGACTGCCCGCACTTGGTTGAAAGGGCTACCACCGAACTCCATCGGATCTTGGGCTGAGCTGAAAGCCCGGTTCATCCAAAACTTTAAGGATACCTGCAGGCAGTCTATGTCAATTGTGGATTTGACTAACTGTAAGCGGCAGGAGGGTGAATCCACGACGCATTGGGTTCGCCGGGTCAAGGAGATCATACATTCGTCAGATAAGATGGATGCCGGCTCAGCAGTCTTAATGTTGGAGCAGAATTGTCGTTTTGTGCCCCTGAAGATGAAACTCGGGCGGCTTAAGCGCGACTGCAATGATATGGGTACACTAATGGCGGCTCTTGTCAAGTACGCCGATTCTGATGGTACCAAGGATCCCCCTTCAGATGATGAAAGGACAGGGAAGGGAAAGAAGAACGGCAATGGCAAGGGTCCTCAGCATAACCCGGGGAACCAAGGAGGAAGCAAGTGCAAGGCTGATGGCAGCTTAGAGTTTGTAGCCAACGCCAGCTCACAAGGTAATAACCAGCGACGCAAAGGGAGGCCCCCTCCCCGAGGCGGCGGGTCAGGCCCGACGCTGGAGCAACTGTTGAATGAGCCTTGTCCAAGGCATGGCTCTAGAGAGAAGCCAGCGACTCATCTATGGAAGGACTGTGCAATCATGAAGGCCTTTAAGAATTACAATGGCCCGGGCGGCGGCTCAGGCGCCGGCGGTTTTCATGGCCCGGGCGGCGGCTCAAATTCTAATCCTCAGAACGGTCAAGGGGGCTTCAATCAACAGTCTGGCCAGGGTCATCAACAGCAGCAGGGGGTTATCAGACCAATCCAAAGCAGCTTAGCGGTGGACAGTACCATGTGTTTACCACCAGCCTGTGTAAGCGAGATCAGAAGCTTCATAAAAGGGCTGTGAATGCTGTTGAGCCGGCGGTTCCACGCTACTTGCGGTGGTCTGAGCAGCCTATAGTGTGGAGTAGGGAGGATCACCCTCCCCGGTTGGATAACCCGGGCCACTTGGCCTTAGTGGTGGCTCCTCAAGTGGGAGGATATAAGTTCACAAAGGTGCTCATGGATGGAGGCAGCAGCATCAACATCCTCTATTATGAGACTTTTCGCCGTATGGGGTTGGTTGATAAGAACCTCAGCCAGTCAAACACTATCTTCCATGGTGTGGTACCTGGTAAGTCGGCTTATCCAGTCGGCAAGATCGAATTGGAAGTGGCCTTCGGAGATGAAAACAACTACAGGGTGGAAAAATTGACCTTTGAGGTGGTCAAGATAAGAAGTCCATACCATGCTATATTTGGACGGCCGGCTTACGCCAAGTTCATGGCACGGCCGTGTTATGTGTACTTACAGCTCAAGATGCCGGGTCACAATGGGACCATTACGGTTCACGGCAGCCGGAAGGTGGCTCTGGAGTGTGAGGAAGGTGAGGCGGCTTATGCAGAATCTGTTTGTGCAACAGAGGAGTTGAAGTTTTACAAAGACAATGTTGACCCAACAGATATGACCTCTCTGAAAAAGCCAACTACAGAGCAAGAGCCGGCAATGAAATTTAAATCGGCTGATGAGACTAAACTTGTTGATTTTGTTCCAGGTGACTCATCTCAGCAGTTTAGCATCAGTGCCAATCTGGATCCAAAATAGGAAAGCGCGCTCATCGAGTTCATCCATGGGAATAGGGGCATCTTCGCATTGAAACCTTCTGACATGCCAGGTGTACCTAGAGAACTCGCTGAGCACACTCTCAATGTTGATCCGAAATTTAAGCTGGTCAGGCAGTTCCTTCGGCGGTTTAATGAAGAGATGCGGAAAGCTATTGGTGAAGAGGTGGCCCGGCTCTTGGCGGCCGGGTTTATTGTTGAAGTTTTCCACCCAGAATGGTTAGCTAACCCGGTGCTCGTACTCAAGAAGAACGGCACTTGGCAGATGTGTGTGGACTACACGGACTTAAATAAGGCGTGTCCGGCTGATCCTTTTGCCCTTCCCCGTATCGATCAAATTATTGATGCTACGGCCGGTTGTGCGCGTTTAAGTTTTCTGGACGCTTATTCTGGATATCATCAGATTAAAATGGCGGTTAAGGACCAGGAGAAGACGGCGTTCATCACTCCCTTTGGAGCCTTCTGCTATGTATCCATGCCCTTTGGACTCAAGTGTGCACAGGCGACTTATCAGCGTTGCGTGCAGAACTGTCTTCATAAACAGATTGGACGTAATGTTCATGCTTATGTGGACGATATTGTGGTTAAGTCCATAAAATAGGAAGCCCTGATAGATGATTTGAGAGAAACCTTTGATAATCTCCGGGTCTACAAGATGATGCTTAACCCGGCCAAGTGTGTCTTTGGTGTTCCTGCAGGCAAACTCTTGGGTTTCTTGGTTTCTAACAGAGGCATTGAAGCTAACCCGGAGAAGATCCAGGCCATCACCTCCCTGGCTAAGCCAGCGTGTATAAATGACGTTCAGCGCTTGGCGGGTCGCATCGCTGCTTTAAGCCGGTTTATAAGCCGTTTGGGTGAGAAGGCCATGCCCTTATATCAGTTGATGAAGAAAACTGATAACTTTGTCTGGAATGATGCAGCTAATACCGCCTTTGAGGAGTTGAAGAAGCAGCTGGCAGAGCCTCCAGTCCTTGCTGCTCCGGTTGATAAGGAGCCCTTATTATTATATGTGGCGGCGAACACACGAGTCGTCAGTGTGGCTATAGTGGTGGAGCGCAAGGAAGAGGGTAAGGAGCATCCGGTTCAGCGGCCGGTTTATTATGTCAGCGAAGTGCTCATCGAGTCCAAACAGCGGTATCCGCATTGGCAGAAGCTTGTTTATGGTGTGTTCATGGCAAGCCGGAAGCTTAAGCATTATTTCCAGGGTCATCCCATAACTGTGGTCAGTTCTGCCCCTCTTGGTGATATCATTCAAAACAGAGAGGCCACAGGGAGAATTGCTAAGTGGGCTATAGAACTGGGACCTCATGGTCTCAAATACGTGCCACGCACTGCTGTTAAATCTCAGGCCTTGGTGGATTTCATCAATGATTGGACAGAGTCACAGGTGCCCGAGCAGAAGCCGGATAACACATATTGGACTATTCACTTCGACAGGTCCAGGCAGTTGGAAGGCTCGGGGGCTGGAGTTGTATTGGCTTCCCCTAAAGGTGACAAGTTCCATTATGTGCTACGGTTGATGTTTCCTTGCACTAACAATGCAGCTGAGTACGAGGCCTTGCTCCACGGTCTTCGGATGGCTAAGGAGATGAGCTTGAGCCGGGTAAGGTGTTTCGGTGACTCAGACTTGGTGGCTCAACAAGTATCAGGCAAGTGGGACTCTAAGGACCCTCTCATGGCGGCTTATCGCCGCGAAGTTGATGCCATTGCTGGGCACTTTCAGGGCTACCAAGTAGAGCACATTGATCGCAGGAAGAACGAGGCGGCTGATGCTCTAAGCCGGCTAGGCTCTCAGCGAAAGCCGGTGCCGCCTAACATTTTCCTGGACGTCCTGTATAGCCCTTCTGTTAAGTTGCCTACAGAGGAAGATTTGGCTGTCCCTGACCCGGAGGCACGACTGGTGGCGGCTCTCCATATCATACCAGACTGGACAATGCCGTATCTGGCTTACATGACCCGGGGCGAGTTGCCTGAGGATGAAACTTTGGCCAGGCAAATAACCCGGCGGGCTAAGTCAATGATCGTTATCGATGGCGAGTTGCATCATCGCAGTGTCACAGGGGCGTTTCAGCGTTGTGTCTCCCCTGAGGAAGGTCAAGAAATCTTGCGTGAGATCCATGAAGGGGATTGTGGCCATCACGCCGGCTCAAAGTCTCTTGTGGCCAAGGCTTTTCGTCATGGTTTCTATTGGTTGACGGCTCATGCTGATGCAGAGGACTTAGTAAATGTGATGGTTGCCAAAGGTTCTCGCGACGGGCTCACGTACCGGCTCAAGAGCTGAGGATGATCCCAATTACTTGGCCCTTTGCGGTCTGGGGGCTTGATATGGTTGGACCTTTCAAAAGGTCCAAGGATAAGAAGACCCACCTATTGGTGGCGGTTGACAAATTTACCAAGTGGGTGGAAGCTGAGCCAGTTAGCAAGTGCGATGCGGCCACGGCGGTTCAATTTATGAAAAAGGTGATTTTCCGCTTTGGCTTTCCGCACAGCATTATAACTGACAATGGCACCAATCTATCCAAAGGCGCCATGGAAGAGTTTTGTCAGCGAGAGCATATCCGACTTGATGTCTCCTTAGTTGCTCATCCTCAATCCAATGGTCAAGCTGAGAGAGCTAATCAGGAGATTCTGAAGGGTATCAAGCCCCGGCTTTTGGTCCCTTTGCAACGGACGCCGGGTTGTTGGGTGGAGGAGTTGCCCTCCATGTTATGGAGCATCAACACTACTCCTAACAGATCTACAGGCTTCACGCCTTTCTTCATGGTTTATGGGGCAGAGGCCGTCCTCCCCAGTGACATCCGTCATGACTCACCTCGAGTGGCGGCTTATGTTGAGGCAGACAATGAACAGGCGCGCCAAGATGCTCTTACTTGTTGGACGAACAGCGTGATGTGGCCGCAGCTCGCTCCGTGATTTACCAACAAGACCTGCGCCGTTATCATAGTCGCCGGGTTAAAACCCGGGTCTTCCAGGAAGGCGATCTCGTGCTCCGGCTCATCCAGGATCAAACAGATATGCACAAGCTCTCCCCGCCTTGGGAAGGACCCTTTGTGGTCAGCATGAACTTGCACAACGGGTCATATTACCTCATTGACATTCGGGAGCATAAAGATTCAAGTAAGTCGGAGGAAGAGACCCGTCGGCCGTGGAACATAGCTCAGCTTCGGCCTTACTACACTTGAGCCACCAGCTCTCGTGATGTACATATTTCTCTCAGCCGTGTATATATTATGATAAGCAATAAAGCAGGACCTCTGTCCTTTTTTTCCTCCAAATGTGCACGTGTTGTTTTCATTGCAAGATTACATGATGACTTGAAGGAGGATCCGGCTTATGATCGTATTCAAATCTAGCCATAAGCAACAAGGTCACTTGGGGGCTTCCTGTTCAAACATGGGTCGTATTCGAACCAAAGAGAACATAGTTGTCGATACCCATTTGATTGGCAAAGTGCCGAGCTCATTGGGGAGTTTTCCTTGATCATATTTGAATCATGGTTTCACCCCTTTGGGAACCGACGTGGATCCTATTCGAATCAGCGTCGTTAAACAATTCTTAAAATCACTTGGGGGCTTCCTGTTCAAACATGGGTCGTATTCGAACCAAAGAGAACATAGCTGTCAATACCCTCTTGATTGGCATCGCCACACCCACTGGTCGGTTTTGTCTGATTATTCCAAGTGTGTACGGCCGGGTCTCACTTTGCCGGCTTAACTTGGGTTTACAGTATTGCTGAACGCAATGGGTGTTATAAGCCAGGTAAACCGGAGTTGCGGTACCAACCTTCTTGTCCGGGTTATCTAAACCGGAAGTATGCTTGCAGGCCGTTACGTTTGTTCTTACGGCTGTATTCAGGATATCATTGAAGACAAGTCCTTTTTGATTCATATTCTGGGTTATCTAAAACTTATGATTCTCAGGGCGGTAAGCCGCCTCGAGACTTGTGATTTGCCCTTCTATGCAGGATAATTAAAGGCACCTCTTTTGAGGTTAAGAAAAACAAAGGATTGATTATGACCCGGAGAAACATCAAAGAGACAACTTCAAAAGACTTCAGCATTCAATACGTGCACGAGGGCACGGCAGAGATAAACTGTTGCACCTACTCTATTACAAAACTCATCAAGTCTAAAAGGGTGGAGCATTGTTTGGTAAACCGGCTGCGGAAGTTAAGACGCTTGCTGGGTGGAAGTCTCCGGCTCATCTCTTCCTTCTCCTCCGGTTGATCCCAAGACCCAGAAGGTTGATGACTTCCAGTCGATGCCGCTGAGAGCTTCGAACTGGGCTTCCTCGTCAATTAACCCAGAAGGGTCAATCTCCGGGGCGAAAGTGTGCTGACGAGCCGGTGGGATCAAGTTGAGGGCTTCATAGCGCGGAGTAGGAATCCTCTGATTTTCTGCGTCGTAGCCCGGCTGGTACTTGGTCAGATCGGTATCGTTGCCAATAAGAGTGGCCACCGGGCGTACGGCCTTCACGCAAGCTGCAAAGTCCTTCTGATCAAAGGCGGTGCCGTCTTCCTTCAGACTTGGGTAGCCGAGGGCGATGTCCGCCGGGTCTAACTCTGGCAAGAACGCCTTAGCCCGGCTCAGCGCAGCAATCGCTCCGGCTCTTGCAGAGGCTCGTCGCAGTTCTTGGATCCGTTGAGGAAGAACGGCGAGCCGGCGAAGGACTTCCGCCAGGTGAGTCGGCACCTCGTTGGAGAGGGCCACCACAGCCAAGGCACGTTGTGACCCGGTGTAGAGTTGCTCCACCAGGGTGTATACGGCCTTCAGCTTGGTCACCACACTCTGATTCAGGTTGGCACTTCTGGGACCTGTTTAACAAAGACAGATAAGCCGCCGACAAGGATGAAATTATGAGATATACACATTCTAAACTTGATGAAAGCCGGCGAGACGACTTACCGAAGACTGCGGCCACCATCTGGGACACTTGGCGCTTTAGGCCGGAGAGCTCGGCGGTCTTCTCGGAGAGAGCCTTCTCCGCCTGTTCAGCCCGGTTCACCAGTGCGACCTTTTCTTCGGCCCACGCCTTCCGCTCAGCGTCGAACTCCGTCTTCAGCTTCTCTTGCGCGGCGATGCTGGACACGAACTTGGCGTTTGCCTTCCGGGTCTCCATCTCTTGCATCTTCAGCCGGTTCTTGAGATCAGCAAGGTCAGCCTCGAGCTTCTTGCCAACAGCCTGTATAAACTTCCGGGTTATGACATGAATAGTTACTATATAAGTCCCAAGCGTTTTCCAAGCAAAGACACTTGGCACTTGGGGGCTAATGCATATTGAACGTATCTATCTACAAACTGCCGGCTCGATTGAGTAAGCCGGAACCTAAGTCTACAACATATTCAATCATAAGTCGTCGACTTGGGGGCTAGCATGGTAAAGGTAACTATGCAGTAAGTAAGAGGACAGCAGAATGATACCTCAGACTTCTGCTGGATCTGGTTCACCATGGCAACCTCTGCGTCCCGGCTCTTGTGCACTTGGCTGATGTAGCCAGAGACGAGCTCTCCGATGCTCAGGTTGGCGTAGTCGGAGAGGTCCAGGTTCACCCGGTGGGGCTGCAGCAACTCCCCCTTAGCGGAGCACTTGGCCAGCACGGTAGGTCTCCCCAGCTCAACGAACTCCGTCCGGGTGATTACCACGTCCGAGTCATTTGTTGGTTGAGCCGAGCCGGAGGCCTCCGGGTCAGCAGAAGCTTCTACAGGTGCCGTGTCCATTGGAGTGGTGGCTTCGGGGGCGAAGGCAGCTGGCGGTTCTTGGACCGTCACCTCCGGCTCAGGCAAATCCGGCTCTCCGGCCGACTTGGTTTTCTTCGCCCTCTTGGTGAGCTTTGCCTGGGCACTGAAAGAACAACAAAGGTTAGTATAAAAAGTATGAGCAAAGACCAGAACAAATATAAGAGGGTTATCATTACCCGGGCACGGTCTTGAAAGCCGGCAGACTTGACTGCATAGAGTCGCCGGAAGACGGGGAGGTCTCCTGATAATTTGAGTCAGAAGAATTGAGTGGCTGACGTATAACACCCGCCAACGGATGAAAAGGGTACAAGTGGGAAATAACCTCAGTTCGGCGCTTCCTTGATGCGTCAGGTAACCCGGAGGAGAGGTCGGTGTCCTTGCTGGTCCGGGTGTGACGCCGGCTCTCATGAACCTGTCGCTTCAAAATAAATTGAGGATCTTGATAAGCTAAAGGATGTGAAAAGCTTACTTTCCGGGTTACCCTTCGGACTTTCAGCCTTGGCAAGGGCTCCGAGTCGGAGGAAAGTGACATTACCTCTTCAACCACCGGGTTACTGGCTCCGGTGTCATCCTGTTGATGAACAAGTGTTGGTAAGGCGGACAGAGACAAACAATAAAACATGACAAAGAGCTTACAGGTTCAGGAGTTACCTCTGACTCGGAGCTGTCGCTTAGCTGCATCAGCTCCGAAGCGGTTGGCCTACTTCCCTTCTTACGGGGAGCGGCTTTTTTGGCGGCTTTCTTCACCTTTCTGGCCTTCTTGGCCGCCTCATGGTCATATTTGACCCGCCAGAACTTGTCGTCAGCCTGAAAAATACAATGATGATTTCTTCAAACGATTCAGATAAAAGTTATATACAGAAGAAGATAGGATGATCAGATTGGCGGCTTACCGCTGGGGCTGGGTTGGTCTTGCAGAAGGGGGCTAACCCGGTCCTTCCGCAGTCTGCCAGGCTCTCGTTTAAAAGAGCCTTGGTCATCTCCTCTGCAATGTCTTCAGGAAGATCATTGCGGTTGTGTCTCTGAGGGTCGTCCTTTCGGCCCGTGTACTCACACATTAAGCCGGGGCGGCGGCTCAATGGGATCACCCGCCACGAGATCCAGACCCGGACTAGATCGATTCCATTCAGACCATTGCCCAGGAGAGCCTTGATCTTGTTGATAGTAGGGAGCAGAGGCTGGCGCTCCACCGGAGTCAGTTTGTCTGACAGTGGGTGTGTTGACTCCAGACGTGATGGGCGAAAGCCGGGCAGCGGACTTTCATCAGCCGGTGACGTATCTTGGCAATAGAACCAAGTCATGTTCCAGTCCTTTGGGTGGCTCGGCGGCTCTGCGTAAGGGAAAAGGCAGTCCCTACGCCGCTGGATGGAGATGCCACCTAACTCCAGACTTGGCCCATTGGCGCACTCATTCTGACGGATCAAGTAAAAAAGCTCTCTGAAGAGCAGCAGACTAGGTTCTTCTCCAAGGTAAACCTCGCAGAATACTTGGAAGTTGCAGATGTTGGACACTGAGTTGGGTCCTATGTTCTGAGGCCGCAGATCGAAGAAATTCAGAACATCTCTGAAAAACTTTGAGCCGGGCGGTGCAAAGCCCCGGCTCATATGATCCGCAAAAATCACTACCTCCCCGTCCTTTGGCTGTGGTCTCTCTTCTGAGGGGTCAGGGGCACGGTAGGACCTGATGTCTTTCTTGGGCAGATATCCAGACTTAACAAAATCCGCTAGGGTCTCATTGGTGACATTGGACCTCATCCAGTTGCAAGTGATGGAGGCTTTGGGAGCTTTGGGAGGCATGGTGAAAGTCGACAGTCTATGATAAAAGGAAAAACGTCCGGGTTAATTATGAGCTGGAAGAAATCTACAGTTCAATGTCAAGGTGGCGGCTTATGAAGGGGACTAATGGTATACATTTAAGTGCATCGGGCTATTTAAGCCGCCGAGGGATTGAGAGTAATTTGATTGTCTACAGGCCTTATCATAGCTAAGCCGGAAATTTTATGGCGCATGGTTTTCTTTAAGCCGGAAGGTTCTACGGCGCGTGGTTTCTTTAAACCGGAACTGTAAACCGCCGAGATTCAATGATTGCAGTTTTTTACTAAGTGTGGTAAACAGGTTTCACACATTGCAGTAAAAAAATTGGATCAAAATGGTCGGTCCAAAGGAAATTTTCTAGACCTAAAATACAGACGCAGGGGAGTTCTTGATCTCGAATGAGGTCTTTATGCAGTGAAAAGAAATCTACTTGTGTTTGAAATGGGTGCTAAAACATCTACCGCAGTGGTACCATACGGGTTAAGATCAAAAAGGAGCAGTAAAAAAGAAGACTACCGGAGCTTGTGGGCGACGGCGACGAACACGAAGAACGCGGACGAACCCTACGGCAGATCTATTCTACAGGACAAGCAGGACTTACAGGGGCTGGAGAGTCGCGGAGGTCGTCGCGTTTCTCTGGTCAAATCAGGGTGATGCAGCGGCCTGAGCTGGTGACGACGAGAAGACCCGCGGCGGCGACGGCGGCAGAGCTCGAGCAGCACGGGACAGTGAGAGGAAGGAGGCGACGGAGGAAGGAGAGTGAGAAAGGCCCGTCGGGCCGGCCTATTTATAAGGCGAGCTCATAAGTGGGCGCGAGAATCAAGGAGACCACGGCGTGGTTATCTCCCCACGAGACGCCTCGATTTTCGGGATGACAGTAAAGAATCACGCTGGGTTATGGCTCTCACACAATGGTAAGCCGGAGATTTTCTGTCGAAGGGATTGAAGATTGACATGAGCCGGCTCAAATCAATCTGGGGCCTAATGTTGAGGATATAGACCTTAGAGTCACCCGCCAGGAGGGGCCGGGTTACTCATATGGTCATTGCCAGAAGCCCGGAGCCAAGCTTGAAGACGATGGGCCAGAGATGGGCTTAAGACCCGGATATGGCTTAAGGCCCGTAGTTACAATCATTATTATGGTAGAACTTGTAGTATAAGGCAAGAATAGTTAAGAGTCCGAGCCGGACACTCTTATAAGTCGGCCGGGACTCTGAGAGCTGTTGGGCGTCGGCCTCCCTATATAAAGGGACGACCCGGCAGCGGTTGAGGGACAAGAAAAATCTCATCGAGAGCCGGGCATAGCAGATTAGCTCCCTAGTTATCGAAACCCTAATCAATACCACCTCAAACTGGACGTAGGCTTTTACCTTCACCGTAAGGGCCGAACCAGTATAAACCCTCGTATTCCTTGTCCCGCTTAACCCCTTTAAGCTTCCTAGTTGCGATGGCTCCACGACTAAGTCCTAGCTCGAGGACATCTGCCGTGACGATTCCACGACAGTACTGACCTCGCGCCGCTCAAGGAGCGTATCGAGCCCATCATCAGCCTCATCGATGGAATTCAAAGGGTGGAGGGCCAGCGTCGGGATTAGGCACCCCGTTTCTTATCGCCGCTGCAGGTTCATGACCAAGACAATTTCTATCTTTAGTTAGAACCGCAGCAACAATTTGATGTAATATAATTCTGCAGTACTTTTGATATGATGCACGTTATTCTCCTGTTCAACCTTTCTTTGTATGTCCACCCTACGTTAACCGGGTAGGCTTGTTGGCGGGTAAACCCAGGGCGGCGTCTTCAGGACGGATCCCCAATGGCCTGCCGGGTGTGCTTGCTGTCGGGCGAACCACCTTACCGCCCTTAACGCGGCCGCTCGAACTGTCGAGCTTGACTCGAGTCAGAATCGAGAGTGTTGCCAAGTGTGGAAGGCTACCCTGCCACTCTCGACGCGGCCGCTCGAGCTTTTGAGCAGACTCGAAACAGAACAAGGGTGTTGCCAATTGCGGGAGGGCCCCTTTGCGTGCAGGTTTTCCATACAAAGAACGAGATCTCCGAGGGGAATAACCTTATATAAAGAAGAAATATCTAAAGTTCGGCATGATTTAGCTTTCTTGCCGCCGAACTGGCGCCCTTCGCGCTTGCAGGCGGCGACACCCTTTAGCCGTCTTCTTCTTTAGAACCCATGGCCACGAGGAACTGCTAGGCTGGCTGCTAGACCAGATTCCCACAACTGCGCCCCCTACCTGGCGCGCCAAAGATGTCGGTGAGGACGACACCTATGGGATCACTGGAATCCCTTCTACGGTCGGCGGGCGCGGGGTTGTGAGGAGAGCAGGTCCAGGAGCCAGCACAAGGATCGTTTACCCAGGTTCGGGCCACGAGGATGCGTAAAACCCTAGTCCTGCCTTGGTGGATGTATTGAGTGTTCTTGAGCTTTCGAACTAGCTACGGTGGCTGTCTTGTTTCAGAGAGCCGAATCCCTCTCCAGTACGCCATGGGCTCCTTTTGTAGTCGAAAGGGGCTGCCACAATGGCGCACAGGAGGTGGAAAGGCCTACAGTACTGCGAGCTTATCGCTCGTATTACAGGACAAGATGCATTTAATGCATCGCTTAGGTGTCCCTTAGCTTTATCGGGGACGGGAGCGAGGCCCGTCCCGTCCGTCGCCGCTCCTCCTTGCTTCGACACGCGCCCTGGCCAGCGATGCATGCGGCGCCATGTAGGCAAGCAGACGGCTGAGGTGGCGCGGTGGTAGGGTCTTCACGAAGACCTGTATGCCACCACGGAGGTGCTTGCTGATTTGGCCTGGAAGCTGCATGTTGCCACGCAGGTGCCTGCCCAGCTGGTTGGGCTGGCAGCTGCATGCGAACGGCGGTGGAAACTTGGCTGGTACGGCCTGGCAGTGGCCCCGCTGATGTCCTCGGCAAGGGCCTTGCTGGGGGCCCGGCAAGGGTCTTGTCGTGGCGCGCAGTCGTCCCCGACAAGGATCTTGCCGGGGGTCTTATGGCTCTCCTCGGCGAGGGTCTCGCCGAGGGTCGTCGTCTTCTGATCCTCATCTGATCTTGTGCATTTATGATCTTGACAAAGATCTGCATGCCACCACGGAGGTGCCTCCCGAGCCCTGGTCCCAACGTAGTTGGTTGGGTTGAAACCTGTGGGCTCAAGGGTGGCTCGCTCTGTTGGTGTTAGGGCAAGTTGCCCCCGCAAGGGTCTTGCCGGGGGAGTCCACCTCGCCCCTTTGTTGTCTTGTGCTTCTGGCTTCTCTTCGGCTTCCCTCCCTTGCCCTGTTAAGTGTGGCCGTAGACGCGGCTCCGACTGCCCGTGCCCAAGTAAAGGGGTAAAAAGGAGCACCCCTACTTTTGTACACCGACACAATACCTAGTTCAATCTCGTTACCGGCAAGTCTCTTTACTCGTTCCGTAATACATCATCCCGCAACTAACTCATTAGTTGCATTGCTTGCAATGCTTATAGTGATGTGACAAATCCTAATCTCGATCTATGCCAACTCAACAAGTACCATCGGAGACACCTGTAGAGCACCTTTGTAATCACCCAGTTACGTTGTGACGTTTGGTAGCACACAAAGTGTTCCTCTGGTATTCGGGAGTTGCATAATCTCATAGTCATAGGAACATGTATAAGTGATGAAGAAAGCAATAGCAATATACTAAACGATCAAATGCTAAGCTAACCGAATGGGTCAAGTCAATCAAATAAGTCTCTAATGATGTGATCCCGTTAATCAAATGACAACTCATGTCTATGGCTAGGAAACTTAACCATCTTTGATTCAACGAGCTAGTCAAGTAGAGGCATACTAGTGACACTTAGTTTGTCTATATATTCACACATGTACTAAGTTTCCGGTTAATACAATTCTAGCATGAATAATGAATATTTATCATGATATAAGGAAATATAAATAACAACTTTATTATTGCCTCTAGGGCATGTTTCCTTCAAAACAGTGGTTTGAAAAAGAAGAAGAAAAAGAAGCTAGTTGCACGCGTGGGAATCCGTGGTCATATAAATTATATGAATGAAAAGAGACAATTTTTGAATAGTTTGTGGCCATTTTGTATGATAAAAATAAATTTGGCCCTTAAAAACTTGGTCATTTGCTACGCAATGTCAAAAGATGCAAACATCAGAGCAAACGATGCAAACGATGTAAAAAACAGAGCCAGCACGTTCACAAAAAACAGAGCCAGCACGTTCACAAAAAACAGAGCAAACGATGCAAGAAAACGACGCAATTCGACGGCCCAACCAGAGCTTGGTTTCCTTTTGGGCCCAATAACAATGTTTTTGCGGAGTCACTGGTGGGCGAGCAGCCGAGCACAACCAATAGGATCGCCTCTCGCGGATCGCCCCATGATCCAACGATGCGGAGCCGTCCTTGTGATCCAACGGCGCGGAGCCTGCACGCAGCCAGCCCACCGAATTCCTTCTAGAAGACCAGATCTGAGGGCTGTCGCTTGGCGCGAGGGTATGATCGGACGGCTGACGTTGGGAGCTAGGGTTAGGCGAAACCCCGCGGGGTTTTGAGGGGTTTTGAGCTGGTCAACGGGGTTTCGAAGGCTTTGACTGATCATAACTAATTAAAAAAATCAAAAAAATATGAAACCTTCGTCGTTCATTGTTTTATAAGACAAACTAACGAGGAAAAATACTAAACTTGGTCTATGGTCATTTCCATGAAAAAACCCTAGCTGGCACGATCGAGGTCAAATGAGCACCATTAATTTGAAAAAAATCAAAAAAATATATAACCTGCGCACAATGTTGTCTTATGTGACATGTTACCAACCAAAAATCATAAACTTGGTCTATGGTCATTTTCATGAGAAAACCTTCACACATATGAGCTATCATGTACATGATTTCATAGAGTTCAAGGAGAGGAGGTAGTGTTACCTTCTGTTTTTGAATTTTAAAAAAAATCACCAAAGCTTTATTTTAAAGTGAATAAGAAGGATCTGAAGTTAGTTTTCCATTTTCATATTTCAAAATGTGTTTTTAATAGTTTTTATATTAAAGCATATGTTTTCAAAAGAAAATGTAAAAATATGAAGATTAATTCAAAAAAATAGTGAGACTTCGAATCTACACTATGGAAATTGAATATGTGTTAATAAAAAAATATTTCGCTCGTTTCGAATCTACACTTGATTACAAATGGGCTGTTTACCCTAGCCTGGGAGCTCATTTGGAGCACATTTCTCAAATTCAAATTTATTTGACCTCCTCTAAATCACTTCAAATTTTGCACACATGATCATCTACACAAACATAGATAGTTTGCCAAGGTTTTACTTGTTTTTGCGTTTTCTTGAATTTGTACTGTCCAGGTTTGCCAAGGTCTACATGATCTCATTTGGAGCATGCATTTGATTTCCTACACAACATGTGTAATCATTGCAGCACCTAAAATCATAGTTCACGACATCTAAACATAACTAACCATAGATTCAGGACAGACAAATATACCACATGCAAATTTAAGGACAGGCAAATATAGATAGCAACCAGATTACTAGCATAACCAACGAGATTCAGTTCAACAAACCATAACCAACGAGATTCAGTTCAACAAACCAAAAGTAACCCAACAGATAAACTTAAACATTCAGTTCACAGCATCACATCATCAATCACATCACGCCGGAGTCAGGGCCTTCGCGAGGGCGGCATGCTGCCCCTGATCATGTAGTCCTCCCTGCGAATCGCTACATCCTCAGCATGAGACAGAAGGTGATCGAAGCGGCCATCCCTTGGCTTTGGCTTGGTGGTGTAGTAGGGGCAGTGCCACTTCTTGAACTTGCGGTTGTAGAAGGAAGCAACTCCCTTGGCCTTGATCTTCTCCACCTCCTTGGGTGTGAAGGACGCGACGTTGTCCTTGTACACATCATCTCCAGAATCATACTGCACACATGAATGAATTACATTAATACATTATAGATTCATATACACCATGTCAGAGGAACTAAATGAACAAGGTCCATCCGTTAAATCAACTACTCTAACCATCTGAACTACCGTATGAATCACAATCTAACCAATGCAACTAGGGAGCAACTAACTCTACAAGCTAAGCAAGTGCAAATACCTGCTCCTCCCCGGCAGGCGGCGCAACGGGGGTATTGGGATGGACTGTGCCGCTCGACGTCGTCACCTTCTGCAGCGATGAGGCGGAGCCCGCCACATCCGCAGCGGTTGCGAGTTTCCCCGCACCGCCGTGGACGCCGCCGACATTCGCGGTCACCGGGCCTTACCCTGCAGGTCCACCACATCTCCGGCCACTGCGCCGGTGTCGCCACGAGCGTCGGCCATCTAACAGATGGAGGCGATGAAGGTGAGGAAGAGGATGCGGTGGGGAGAGCAAGACGGTGCCGTGGAGGCAGTGGAGGAGAGCGAGACGACGCCGGTGGGGGAGAGGAAGACGATGCGGCAGGGAGGGGATTTGGTGGAAAATGGTAGGGGCGATGGAGGTGGTTGCCCCTCTTTATATGATGGGACGTTTCAGGCAAGTCCATGGACACGTGCTACCCCACGACCGCGGTCTTGCATGCACCCACGTATACGCGACCCCACTCGTCAGCTAACGGTTAAAGGCATTGACCCGACGGCAACGTCCGTTATAACCTGTTCCGAGGGTTTCGGGCAAGGAAGTGGGGAAAAGTGAGCAAAAGTTAACAGAGTGGGGATGAATAAGTAGAGCTAAGGAACCAGGGGCACAGAAATAAAAATCCCTTTATTAATACTAAAAAGGTCTTGTGTTGCCAATGATTATGCATGTCGAATGGGACTGATTGGGTGTCACCTGTTTTTTCTTTCTATTTGATTGGGTGTCGCCAGTTTTTTTCTTTCTATTTGTTGAGATGCATCAAGTGTGAAATCGGCTCTCTGCTTGCTGAAGTTTATATTGGTAGGGCATGTAAAGACTTCAACTGGTCTATTTATGCGGAAGTTTATTTTGTAGTTGATGTCTTGGTCTTCAGGTTGCAATCCTCTAGTTCTTGTTCCCTAGCTCAATGTTAATTATATTGCTGAATCAGGCACTGTTCATGTTGCTTTTCTACCGGGTGCTCTCCTAATTGTAGAAAACAACAAGTACATCATATACCCAAGCCACTATTTCCGGGGGCGTTTTCGCTCTAAGGTTTACCCACTTGTATGAAGATGACCCCTCGGTAAATTTGTACATGGCCCATGTATTTTTTTGGTAAATGGTTGTGTACGAATGCGTGGTGTGTTTAGGGTTTCATTTCAAAAAATTGAACGTGGGTGGCAGCTGCGTTGGTTGCTTTAGCATTTTTGTTGTGTGTGCGGCAGGTTGTACGGTGGAGTTCGTGCCCTAGCGCGTTCGTTCTGCCTCAGATGCTTTTGTTCCGCAACTCCGCCGGCGAGTCCGGTCCGAGGTTGCGGAGCGAGAGCGAGCGTCGTAGACGAAGTAGTCGAAGTAGTCGAAATATGCGAAAGTAAAAGTGACACAGGGAGATAGAGGAGACCAGCTTTATTAATCAATGATCAGGTGTTACAATGATGGCTCCTCGTTGCTTTATATAGGGGGTAGGTGGTCAAGGGATAAGTACCCACTTAACAAAAGAGGAGAAACGGGAGGGGCCGGCCCGTGCGCTTTTCACGCGGCCGCCGCCACCCCTCCGGGCTGACCCGGTTTCTCAACACTCCCCCTTGGGTAATTATCCGTATATCCATGCCTCAAAACTCCGAAAAACCCAGTGGGAAAAAATGTGGAGAAAGAGCACACAGTATACGTTGTTGTATTGCACGAATTGCCTCGTCAAAAACCTCGTGTGAGAAATATCAGGAAAACTCACTCAAGGGAAAAAGAGTACAATCCACTCAACCATCAAGTTGAGTACTCGATCATCAGGATTGAGATTTTAGTGACGAGTTTATGAAGTTTCTCCCCCCTGAACCTTGCATCTCCCTAAGTCTCATCATACCGATTCCACGCACACACCTCTCTAAGGTTGATGCCGGTAATGATTTAGTGAACATATCAGCAAGATTGTCACAGGACTTAGTATGCAAAACTCTCACCTCGTTCAACTGTTGCAGCTCATGCGCATAGAAGAACTTGGGACTAATATGCTTTGTGAGGTTACTCTTCACATAACCCATCTGGACTTGTGCAACACAAGCAGCATTATCTTCATAGATAATGGTAGGGGTTTGTACGGTGTTCAGCCCACATGTCTGCTGAATGTGGCCGATCATCCGCCGAAGCGATACACACTCTTTTGACGCTTCGAATAGTGCCATGATTTCCGAGTGGTTCGTGGAAGTCGACACAAGTGTTTGCTTGGACGATTTCCAGGAAAACGCAGTTCCACCACAAAGGAAAACATAGCCAGTCTGCGATTTGCAATCATGCGGGTCCGACAGGTACCCAGCATCGGCATAGCCTATAATAGATAGGTCTTGATTCCTCTTATAAAATAGACCAAGATCTTTGGTCCCTTGCAGGTAACGGAAGACGTCCTTGACACCTTTCCAATGTCTTTTGGTAGGTTCAGAACTGTACCGAGCAAGCAAACTGACGGCGAATGCAATGTCTGGCCGTGTACAATTTGCGAGGTACATGAGTGCTCCAACTGCACTCAGGTAAGGAACCTCTGGTCCCAGAGTTTCCTCCCCCTCTTCCTTTGGCCTGAACGGGTCCTTGTCTGGCTGTAAAGATCTTCCGACCATCGGGGTCTTAGAAGGATATGCCTTATCAAATCCAAATCTTTCCAACACCTTCTGGGTGTAGGCCGACTGGTGCACTAGAATCCCATCAGGGGAATGTTCAAGTTGCAGACCTAGACAGAACTTGGTTTTACCCAAATCCTTCATCTCGAATTCCGACATCAGGTAGGAACTCGCTTCCTCAATATCCTCAGGTGTACCGATTATGTTTAAATCGTCCACGTACACCGAGATTATACAGAATCCATCTTGGGATCGCCGTATAAAAACACATGGGCAATCTTTATTGCTCGTGTAGCCCTTCTCATGAAGGAAATCACTTAAGCGATTTTACCACATTCTACCGGACTGTCTGAGTCCGTACAGTGCCTTTTGAAGTTGAACACTGTATAGACCCCTATTTGCTCTATCATGGTTCGGAACAGGGATACCTTCTGGAACCTTCATGTATATGTTCGAATCCAAGTTACCATATAGGTAAGCAGTGACAACATCCATTAGTTTCATTTTCAAGCCCATGTTTACTGCCATCGAGATCAAGTATCTAAAGGTAACTCCATCCATGACTGGGGAATAAGTCTCCTCAAAATCGACACCTGGTCGTTGAGTGAACCCTTGAGCAACGAGCCTTGCTTTGTACCGTACTACCTTATTATTTTCATCTCTCTTTCGAACAAAAACCCACCTATGGCCAACAGGGCGAATGTGGGGAGGAGTTCGACAAACTGGTCCGAACACCTTCCTTTTGTTGAGAGATAATAATTCGGCAGTAATTGCCTGCTGCCAATCTTTCCAATCCGACCTTTTCTTGCAATCAGCGAGCGTGTTAGGCTCAGGGTCAAGATCTATGATTGAGGCAATTTTCGTAGCAAAGTTGATGTCGACAATCACCGTTGCTCGGTTCAGGGACTCCCCCGTATCAATATAATTTATGGCCATTTCGTCATGGAGTGCATCAGGCGCAAACACTTGCTCTACCAAATTTCCCATTATGGGAGCAAGGTCCTTTAGATTTCCCGCGCCGATGTGTGCGCTCACATCTCCGCTGGGTGTTTCCCCTATGGGAAAGTTTAAGTCCGGAATTTCGTGCACTGAATTTTCCGTACTTGTGCCAGGTCTCGACTGGCTCCCCGTTTCAATTTGGGGTACTTTGGTGACAGGCTGTGATAAATCTCTCTTATCCTTTTTCGTCGGGCGTCCCTGAGTACTTGGGATTTGAGAAGCCGGATTTCTCGTCCTTTTAGGCCTTTGGACGGGAGCGGGCATACCATCATTTTTCTTCGGTATTTCAACCCTTTCCGGTGCATTGCGCGCGTGCACATGCGATTTTGTCACAGTCTTTAAGTCACTAAAGTGGTCGGGCAGTTGATTTGCTAAAGACTGCAAATCTATTATCTTTTGGACTTCTCTCTCAGTCTCAGCAGTGCGCGGGTCATGAGCGTGGATCCCCGTGGCTTGCCACGTGATTTCTCGACTTTTAGCATCAAGGGGTTGATTCTCTCCCCCTAAAGTCGGGAAAAGATCCTCGTCAAAAATGCAATCAGCAAAACGAGCCGTGTGACAGTCTCCTGTCATGGGGTCCAGATACCTGATTATGGACACAGTCTCATAACCAACGTATATCCCCGACTTACGGAGCGGGCCCATCGCCGATCGCTGGGGGGGTGGTATTGGTACATATACCTGGCAACCGAACCTACGAAGGTGGGAAATTTTCGGTGCCGACCCTTGCGCAAGTTGAACAGGAGAGTGGATGTTGTAGGCCGACGGTCGAAAGTTGATGAGATTAGCCGCGTGTAACACCGCGTGGCCCCAACATGTAGTTGGTAAATTACAACCCTGAAGGAGCGGTCGGGCAATGAATTTAATTCTTTTAATCAATGCCTCGGCAAGTCCATTTTGTGTATGAACATGTGGTACCGAGTGCTCAACTTTGATTCCCATTGCCATGCAATAATCATCGAACGCCTTTGAAGTAAATTCTCCGGCGTTGTCCATTCGAATAGACTTTATACGATAATCCGGGAAATTATTCCGCATTTGTATGATCTGTGAGATCAATTTTGCAAAGGCATGGTTCCTTGTTGACAGCAGGCAAACATTGGACCATTTAGAGGAAGCATCAATGAGCACCATGAAGTACCGAAACGGCCCCGTGAGGGGCTGAATTGGACCGCATATGTCCCCTTGGATACGTTCCAAAAACGCGGGGATTTCATCCCTCACCTTGAGGGGTGATGGCCTAATGACTAACTTCCCCTTAGCGCATGCGGAGCACACGAAATCATCAGGATTCGGGAAGTTCTTCACGTTAACATTATGGCCATGCGAGTTGTTAATTATATTTCTCATCATCCTAAGTCCGGGGTGGCCTAACCTATCGTGCCAGAGGCAGAAGAGTTCAGAGCTTCTAAAGACGGTCTTGAGGGTAGTGTACACGGGCGGTGCTACTATCTTAGTGTAGTATAGCCCTGTGTCAAAAGAAGGAAGCCTCTCGATAACATGTTTACCACCTTCATCCCGCTTTGTGATGAGTAGGCATTCCTTGCCGTTTTCATCATCGGTCTCAACATGGAAACCATTAGCGCGGATGTCTCTAAATCTTAATAGAGTACGAGTCGACTCCGGGTACAACAACGCATCATTAATGAGCAAAGTTGTTCCCATGGGGAGTATAATAGTGGCTCGTCCGGAGCCAACTATGTGAGAACCGCAGCCGGCGATTGTCATAATACTTCCCGGAGATTTTTTAATGGACTCAAAGTACTTAGTTTCTCGTAAAATGGTATGAGTGGTGGCGCTATCGGCAAGGCACGTTTCCTCCATTCGGGCGTCACACGCGTTCTAAAATATGACATCTAATTAATGTAATGAGGAAGAAAAATACATTAAAAATAAATGCACACATCTCAGAACATAACATGCTATCATGTATAAATAATGGAATAAATGAATAAATGTCATCCAATCGCCAAAGTAAAGAATAAGTTTATGCTCTCATAGAGCTTACAACCAAATCGAATTTATTCAATTTTATTGTATCAAAAGCACGGAATCGTGATAACCAAAGAGGTATGCTAAGTGGACTCGGTGAAGAAGCCATTCACTTCCGCCGCAATCTCCATACTAGTGAGCTGATCCTCCTCAGAAATTATCTTGGAGGCAGCATCAATATCTAGTGGCGGCGCCGCTGAGGCGGCCATGTGGTCAACCTCCATGGCGACGTGGGCCTCGGTAGAGACCGCCAAAGCTGCCGCGATGGGCACCATGGGGGTCGCCTCTATAGGAGCAGCAGGGGGAGTAGCAATCATCACGGGTGCCGCCATGGGCGCCGGTGGAGCTCCCTCCTGAACCAAGGCGAGGTGCGTCTCACGCGCCTTCCGAGCCTTATATGCAGCAACGACCTCCGGTGGTGCGCGGCACTGGCGGGAGAAATGCTCCACCGAGCCACAACGGAAGCAGTCCTGAGGCCTTTGCCCTCCCTTGCCCGGCTTGTTCTGCTTAGCCGGGGCGGGGGGGTGAGGGCCCTTCTTCTTGCCCTTCCGGCCCCTCTTCTTCTGTTGAGGCTTGCGGACTTTGAGAGCGTTCACCTCCTGGCGAGAACTCCCCCCAAGTGGTTGCGCGACAAAATTCTTTTTGAGAACCTCGTCTTGCGCCTCCGCCACCTGGAGGACGTCAATCAACTCTGAATACCTCGTGTAGTTCCCCTGGCGGTAGTTCCGTGAGGACTGGACCGCGTCGGGGTGGAAAGTGGATAGGGTTTTCTCAATCTTCTGGGAGTCGGTAATCTCAGTACCACACAACCGAAGAGTCGTACAAATCCGGTGCAGAGCCGAATTGTACTCCCCAACCGTCTTGAAGTCCGCAAACCTCAGACGGATCCACTCTGCCTCTGCACGTGGCTTCACAGTGTATTTCAGCCGCTCGAACCGCTGCTTAAGGGCGGTCCAAAGGCCAGAAGCACTGCGCTCAGCCATATACTCATCTTTCAGAGTAGGTGACAGGTGATGACGGAGAAAGTGCAGAGCCTGCGCATTCTCAGTCTCGAACTTGGGATCAGTGACGGCCAGCTGGGCCCCCTTACCGATCGCCCTCAGGAGGGTTTTGCCCTGGAGAAAGATCTCGCAGTCCGAGGACCATGACAGGTAGTTCAACCCTGTCTGGGCCAACTCAGGAAACTCCTTGTGGGCAATTCCGGCCATCTGCGATTTATGCAAAAATCATGAGATTACAGCAGGTAATCTTTTGCACAAAGCGATGTTGATAAACTTATTCAATAAAATGACGTTCCACTATTTAAAACATGCTATTATATGACTTACTAAATGATTAAGAGTGCTAAACAATTAATCTACAGCAGTAAAATCATACAATAATATCATGTTACAAAAAATAGCATGTTAAGCGGATCTAGTATGAGAAAACTAGCCCAAAAATTGAATTCCCGAGGTATTTTTAAGCCCAAATACACATTTTCAGCGAAAACAGACAGTTCCAGGGGTTTCTACGCGAAATATTACAGCAGGAATAAACTACGCGTAAAAACTGAAAAATACAGGGGCTAAACCGCAATTTTACGCCACAGCCGGCGCCCCTCTTCATTTTTTTTAGAGATCCCCATGGCGCGCGGCCCATCTAGGCCCAGCAGCCAGCGCCTTCGCTTTTTTTTATTAGAGGAGGCATCCCCTCAACCGGGGCCCATCCGGCCCAGGAGCCAGCGGGCCGGCCCATGCGCGGCGCTGCCTCCTGCACGCAAACGGCGCTAGGGTTTCCCCTGGCAGCCGAGCGGCGGCGGGGGCTCGCACGCGGGCGCGGCCGAGGCTGGCCAGGCGCGCGCACTCGCGAGAGGGGTTACCGGCAGCGAGCAGGGCCGGGCGAGGCGACGGCCACTGGCGTGGCGCGGCCACGGCGCGAGGCGCGAGGCCACGGCGCGGCGCTCGGCCACTGCGCGGGGCGCGGCCACGGCCGGCGGCTGCGGCGGCCATCGGGGCGCGCGGCCATGGCGCGGCGGCGCGGCTCGGCCCCGGCGCGGGGCGCGGCCAAGGCCGGCGGCTGCGGCGGCCATCGGGGCGCGCGGCCATGGCGCGGCGGCGCGGCTCGGCCCCGGCGCGGCGCGGCCGGAGCAGCACGGCCAGCACGGCGCGGCTACGGCCACGGGCGCGCGGTGTGCTGCCACGGCGACGGCCAGAACGGCAGCGCCGGCGACCAGCGGGGTCGCGGCCAGCAGGGCGGCGCGTGCAGCGGGCACGCGAGCGCGGCGACGGCAGTCGAGCGCTTGGCGACGGGGACGTCGTCATCTGCCTCGGGATGGCAAGATCGTGCGTCTTCGGGACGGCACGACGCGTGTACGTCGGGTACAACGCGGCGGTACCGTGATCATCGGGATCACGATCTGTACCGACTCCCGTATAGTGTAGTCAACAAGTCTCTCGTGATCCAAAAACATCGACATTGGTCGGCGACGTGTTCGTCCGCTCGGTTTTTGGGAGAGAAATCCACACCATAGGTAGATGTATCCGAAAAATAATCTAATCGCAAAAACGGAATCGTAGTAACGAGAGAAATCCATTTTTGCAAAGAGTGGGGATCGGATCTTATACCTCCGCGGGATCGACGAAAGCCTGCGTGATGCAGGCTTGACGCAGGCTTGACGGAGAGTTGATGGAGCGAAGCGTGCTGATAACGTGTTCTGCAACTCCGCCGGCGAGTCCGGTCCGAGGTTGCGGAGCGAGAGCGAGCGTCGTAGACGAAGTAGTCGAAGTAGTCGAAATATGCGAAATATGCGAAATATGCGAAAGTAAAAGTGACACAGGGAGATAGAGGAGACCAGCTTTATTAATCAATGATCAGGTGTTACAATGATGGCTCCTCGTTGCTTTATATAGGGGGTAGGTGGTCAAGGGATAAGTACCCACTTAACAAAAGAGGAGAAACGGGAGGGGCCGGCCCGTGCGCTTTTCACGCGGCCGCCGCCACCCCTCCGGGCTGACCCGGTTTCTCAACAGCTTTCTGTTGATTTCTATTCGTCATCGGGTTCTGCTTCTGTCGCTGTCGGCCAAGTCGTTGTCTCGCTTTCTGTTGTCCATTGGGTTGCCTGCGTGCTGCTGTTGGCCCAGTTGCTATTGCTTCGGTTGGCGGTGGCGTATTCCTTCCTGAGAGCATCTCTAGCCGTTGGCCCCTAGAGGCGTGTAAAAACGCTGTCTGAGGACGAGCCGGCGCTAAAATGGACGTGGGGGCGAGCGGGTTCCTAGCCGCAGGCCCTAGGCCCGCCCCCAGACCCCGTTTTTTTTTAAGAAAAGGGTATTCGGCAAAGTTCGACAAATTGGACAAAGTATTCAGCTAAAGTTCGGTAAACTGGACATATATTCGACATACTCGACATTACATAGCAAAATTATTTTTAAAAAAGCCGCAACTAAAACTATTTAAGGGGCGAAGAAGTCGCTGAGCGCGGGGAAGTCGCCGACGTCGCCGCCATCCTCGCCGTTGTCGTTGTCGGCCTTCTCCTCCTTGACGCAGCCGCCCCTGCTGGACCCCTGCCCGGCGTCGCCTTGGCGGACCTGTGGCGGCGACGCGTCATCGTCGCTGTCGTCGAGGACGACGACGCCTCCCTCGTCGCGGCCCCGGCGCCGAGCCGTGAACTGCTCGTAGGCACGGCACTGGCGCTCCAGCTCCGTGCGCGCCCAGTCTTCACGCGCCCATTTCAAGGCATTGTATCGTCGAGCTCCTCCTTGCCGCCGCAGGCGAGCCCGGGCTCCGTCTTCACGGCGGCGAGCCCCGGCTCCGTCTATGGTTTGACGTAGCGCGGAGGAGCCGAGGAGGAGGCGCGCCAGCCGCCCTCGTTGATGACGATGCCGGCGCTGCGGGTGGGCCGGCCGAGCGGCATCTCCGCTGCGGGCTCGGCCTTGACGCCGAACACCGCTGGCGAGCCGGAGGAATGGGAAGAGAAGCGTGAGCAGGATTGAGAGGAGGAAGACGAGGTGGAGCCGAACCTCCTGGGCATCCATTGCCCGGTGCTCCGGGCGGGGACTGGGGCGGCCGCCGCGGTAGGGTATGCCAGCGGCGGGTCATTGTCGCCCTCGAGGTGATGGAGCACCTCGTGGAGCGTGCGGCTGGGGGCGCCCCTCGCTGTTCTTGACGCCCCCCACCACCGGCGCCCCGTTGATGGACGCCAGCCGCTGCACCTACCAGCGCTGGAAGTACACCGCCCACGACGCGTGGTTGTCGGCGGCGTACTGGGGGAGGGTGCGTTGCTCCTCCGTCAGGGACGCCCGCACGCGGTCGACCTCGGCGGGGAAGACGGCGGGGCGCGCATCGACGTCGGGCACCGGGGGAATGGGGACGCCCCCGTTGCTGAGCCTCCACCCCGTCGGCCCGACGCGCATGTCCGGTGACGTCGGGATGTTCGCCTCGAAGAAGAGGTAGGCCTCCCACTCGTGGAGCGAGGCCGCCGCCGCGACGCCGGGGAATCGCTCGGCCGTCGGATGGGCTTGGGGAGAGAAGGGAGGGGAGGAACGTCGGCGGGCGGCGTACGCACGGGGAGAGAGGCAGAGCTTGGCGGCACTCGGCGACGGCTGTGGGCTGGTATGGTCAGAGGCGAGGGGGAGGCGCTGGTTTTATAGCCCTGCGTCGTGTGTACGTGTGGCGGGAGGGGAGGCGTCGCCGCGCCGCCCATGAGGAATCAATGGCAAGGCTGACCGGCGGCAGCCTTGCCATTGATTTCCCGCGGGTAACCGAGGCGTTCTGAGGACGACGAGGCGCGTGTCGCTGTCTTGGCGGGCCCGCAGCTCTTTCGCGCCAAAATCGCTCGCCCCAGCGCCCCCGGGCGCCCTCAGCGCGCCGGGTTCGGCCTGGGTCCGCTGGTGTCAGTTTCGGCCCAAACCGGCGAAAAACGTCATTCTGGAGGCACGACTGGGCCGATTTTTGGGCGCCGGCGTGGAAAAATCGTCTAGGAAGGGCCTGTTGGGGGCGTGGCTGGAGATGCTCTAATAGAGCGGTGCCGCCTTACTGCTCTCGGTCGTTCGATCTAGATGGTGCTGACTGTGCACGTCTCTTTATTGGGTTATATGTGTTGTCCTCCGTTGGGCTAATCGATGCCGTCCTACTGCGAGAAGAGAAACAACGGTGCCGCCTCGATCGTCTTATCTAGATGTTGCTGTTTTCTTTCATCGCTGCCGCTATTACCGTCTATTCCAGAGCCTGCTGTTTCTTTCTTATCGATGCAGCTGTCGTCATTTCATCTCCAGTCGAAGGCGCGTCGCGAAGAATCCCGTCCAATGTTCTAGCACCGCTCTACCGCCGTATCCAGCTATAAAAGCTCCTCCCTTCGGCCTGCATCTCCCGATCATGGTTGTTCCCACGTCTGTTCTCGGCGCTACCCGTCTCAGCGCCCTCTCTTCCGGGGTCCCTCTCCAACCTTCTCTCCACGCGACTATGGTGACGGCGCACAGAGATCGTCAGAAACGGCGTGTGTGCGGGAAGCAGGATTAAGGCGGCGACGGCATGCCATTCTCGTCGCTGTTGTTCATGTTCTCGCTGTCGTCGCCTCTCCACCTCTTCCGATCTCATTACGTTTTTCTTTTCCTGCTACAGTTCATGGTGCCCTAACGCTGAGGGGAGCTGTGGAAAGACCGGAAGCTGCCAGGGACATCGAGGGCAGCCCGCTGGGCGTGCAGTCAATGGAGCCGCACAAGGCACCAGGGATCGCTTGGGGTGCGGCCGCAAAGGGGGGTTCTGTCGCCGCCACCAGGGGCCTGTATCAGGCAAGGAGCTGCGTCGAGTCGATGTCGATGCTGCTCTGAGGAGCGAGAACCTGCATCGCCATCGCCGGGTGGGTCTGCCTCTCGCCGTTCGAGCGGGATTGCCGCCAGCGCCGCCCTCGGATATCTTCGTCTAAGGAGGAGCAGCCACCACCATGGAGGAGCCGGCTGCGCCGTTCTATCTGTTTTACCGAGAAAAGCCGGGGAGCTGCTGGCATCTTGCACGACGGCGTCGCCTGCGGGTCGACCAATTTCTTCTCGACGCTCTACAACATCGACTGCTGGGGCGTGCGACTGCTGCCTATGCCGCACCGCCGTACCCCCACCCCAGCTGCGTGCTTTGTTGCCTCTCTCAATGGCCTGAGGGAACAGGCGCGGAGGTGCCGCCCAAGCGTCGGCATTCCTCTCGCACGCGGCCATGCTGCTACTGCCTTCGTTTTACAGGTACGTGGGTAGTAAGCGTTCGTCTCCTTACTTCCATTCGTGTCTCCTTTTATTTTTCTGTGCCTGCGTGTCTGTTTATGGAGATTTCATGTTTATGTTGTATAGACCATGGAACATGGAACCACAGATCAGTTCAGCAGCGACTTTGGTCTGAACACGTCCTTGGCCATCCTGGGTGACGACTCTGATCTGGGATGACTGTATGTCATCTCTGTTCTGTTCAGTTTCAGGTTTGGTCGTGTGCTACATATTTATTATTAACACATGCTTTAGATCAGAGTGCCAATCCCGTAAAATCAAACATCCCGGCCCCGTGTCGCTCCCCCGTGGGGCGGCCCGGGCACGAAGCCCTAGCCGCCGGAGGTCGCATCCCCACCACCCCTACCTCCGCCGCCGCCGGCGAGCGCCGCCGAGCAAAGCCCGCGCGGCGGCGGCGGCGGGCCTTCTCTTCCTCTCGCCTGCTACAGGAGCTGCGCGGGGCTGCTCCCCTGGGCTGAGGAGGACGCTGTCGGGCGAGAGCGCGGCGCGGCCTGCGCGCGCTGGAGGCTGGGCGGCGCGGTGTTGCGCGCTGGAGATTGGGCGGCGCGCGCGGACTGAGGGGCGCCACCATGCGGGAGCGCGCGGATCTAGAGAGCCGCAGTCGCGGCGGCGGGTTGGCGTGTGCGTCTGCGAGGATCGAAGCAACGATGGCGCTCCATGGGCAGGGGTCGGGCCCGATCCGGGTTCGCTGCGGGGCTGCGGCGGTTGCCCTGTGGTGGTGTGGGTGGCGTGGATCCGGCGCGGCCGCCGGCGCGCGAGGTGGAGGGGGGAGTGCAGCAGGGCGCCACGGATCTGGCGCAGCAATCGGTGGAGAGGGGTGTGCAGCGAGATGGCGCAAACCTGGCGCGGCCGTGCTGAGCGCGTGTGGGGAAGGCCTAGGTGCTTGTCAGTTCGCTGGTCGTCCGCAACTGCTGGTTGCGTTTCGCGCCATGATGCAGTTGCGGTTCGCGCTCGGCGGCGTTTGGCGGTGTAGTTGGGTGGCCGCAGTTTGTTCCGGGGCGGCGAGTGCGCTTGTTGTTCTCTGCGCAGGAGAAGTTGTGGGAGATGAATGGCATCCTTGATCGGTGTTGCATCCTCTTGATGGTCACTCGGTAAGCTCGACGCTGCTTCGAATGAGAGGACGAGATGGTGGTGGCTGGAGGGAGAGGAATGGCCTCGCTGCGGTTGTTGCATCCTTTGTCGGGAGAGGAATGGCCGACGGGCGTTACATCCTCGAGGAGACGAATGGCGTCGTGTTTGGTTGCATCCTTTTGATGGGAGACGAATGGCACTGCTGGGGGTTGCATCCTCCGTCCAGTGGGGGCCGTGGATGCTAGGTTGGAAGCACGTCGAGCTTACCGGGGAGGTGCGGTTGGCCGTGGAGGCAGGTGTAGTGGTTCGGTGTGTAGGCTGATCGGACCTAGGTTCGGGCTATGCAGGTGAGACTGTCGGCGAAAGTCGTACTCCGGTTACGGCCGGAGTCGTCGATGGCGGCACTTTCACGCGTCACTCCTATCGGTGTCAAAACCGGCGGATCTCGGGTATGGGGTCCCGAACTGTGCGTCTAAGGCGGATGGTAACAGGAGGCGGGGGACACGATGTTTACCCAGGTTCGGGCCCTCTCGATGGAGGTAATACCCTACTTCCTGCTTGATTGATCTTGATGATATGAGTATTACAAGAGTTGATCTACCACGAGATCGTAGAGGCTAAACCCTAGAAGCTAACCTATGGTATGATTGTTGTTGTCCTACGGACTAAACCCTCCGGTTTATATAAACACCGGAGGGGGCTAGGGTTACACAGAGTCGGTTACAAGGGAGGAGATCTACATATCCGTATTGCCAAGCTTGCCTTCCACGCCAAGGAGAGTCCCATCCGGACACGGGACGAAGTCTTCAATCTTGTATCTTCATAGTCCAACAATCCAGCCAAAGGATATAGTCCGGCTGTCCGAGGACCCCCTAATTCAGGACTCCCTCAACTCCCTCGTTGGAGGCATCGATGTAGCTGCTCTCATCTTGCCTTTCCTGACGTGCTCCGGGGGAAACCCTTGATCTAGTTTAGATCGATCGATGGCGGCGCTATACGGCGTCGCGTTCTCTCTTGGGACGTTCTGGAGGTGGATCCGGTTAGAGGGACCCGTGGCTCTTGTGGATGTGTGTGTTGTTTGCCGAAAGGCCCCGTTTGTATGGTTTTTGGGTCCGGTTTCCTTTATAAACTGGACCAACCCTTTTTGTCCTGATCAATGAATTTGGTAGATCTACTACCAACATTCAAATTATTAACACATGCTTTACATGTCTTGATCCAGTGTAGTCTTATTTAGATTATACTCAATGATGAGGATGGAATTAGTGGATGCTTTCTGTCAATAATGGATGTATAATCGGTATAATTGGATGCTGGATTGATGTGCTTTAGACTGATGACCCAATGTGCCTATTTGAACAAATCCAGTGTTGGACATGAAATGCATATATACACGGATACACCAACATGCATGGTCTTTGAACTAATTTCTTTCTTTCTTCACGTACTACTAACTTCTCTATTTCCCCAGGGATTCCCATTTCTCTTTTTTTATTTAAGATATTCTTGGATTTACCAGCCAATTTTATGGGCTTCCCATTTGAATTCCAGGGTAATTGAGTGGTACTCTCCTTGGACGCACATAGCGATTTATCCTGGGATTTGTTCTGTTTGCTCAAACTGCCTTTTGCTTTGCGGCATGGGATTGGTTAGTTTTCGGTTTGGCAGCTGATAGGTGAGTGCACTGACAGGGCACAAATTTCGGGGATGTGATTACCTGCATGGCAATGGATGTGACTACGTGCATGTGATTAGCTTAAGCGTTTCTTAATCATTATTAATTTTTTCGATTGAGATATTTTTCCTCGATGTGATTAGCTTAGGCGTTTTTGAATTATTATTATTTTCTTCTGATTGAGATGTTTTTCCTTCATGTGATTAGCCATGTCCTCTGGCAGTACGTCCTGTTCTCCACCAACCTCTGCCCCGTCGGCCCAATATCGAACGAAGCATGTCCTTCTCTCCCAATGATGGTTTCGCTTTGATCTTTAAACACGTCATAGGATAGCGGCCCCATTGCTCCTGGCCATGCTTCTTCCCGCCTCCGATCGTGAGCGGTTCAAGGGCGTGCTCACTATAGCATCACCTGATTATCAATGATCATTAACTATCACACATTTGAAGTCACAAAGAGAAACCTGTTTCCAATGCAAGAGAAGGCACGCACCAACCAATGAAAGTTCAACATGTAACCGCCTAGCAAAATAAATTCACAAGACAGACTAAGATCCTAGCAAAATAAATTCACAAGACAGATTAAGATCCTGGCAAAGATATGCACCAATTTGCAAAAGATCTATACAAGTTCATCACAGGCAGGAAGCCGCGCTATCATAAATAAATGAAATGTGTTTAGTCTTATTAAGAAAGTGTCGATGTGTATTTTGGACTTTGTAAGATGTAGCACTCATGCTAATAATTAGTGTATTGTCCTCAATTTGCTTTTATCATGTCTTGCCTTTTTTTCCATTACAAACTTATGAATTTGCTTTTATGCATGTTTTGCCTTTTTCATACTAACATATGGACCTAAAGATTTTCATTTTAAGTTTAAGTTTATAAAACAAGACAAAAGCAACATATATACAAAACTTTACATTAATACATATGCATGTTGATGATAAATATGTCATTTCTAGCTTCTTTTATGATTGTAACCTCAACTATCTAGCTCTCTTGCTTTAAATTGAGTTTAACTGTAAAAATAAAAGTAACATATATAAACACAACGTATCGACGAGGCGCGGCGTGGCGCCGCGCGGGTACATGCTAATATATATCTAATCCTGGTTCTTTTGTCCGACTTTGGAAGTGAAGATAGAAGTCTCATTGTTTTCTTTATTGTGACATAGGGAAGTTTTGGATGGGAAGGATGAACAACCAGATGTTGTCGTGGTGAAGGCCGAGGCCATGATGATGGATGGGAGCATTTCGTAGTCGTCAAGTTTTGTTACCTGTCTTGGTTGTTTCAGAATTGATAGTTGTGTTGGCAGGGATGCATTGGAGTAGGTAGTACTCGCTCTGCCCCATAATATAAGTGCGTCGTGCAGTGTCAAAAACTCTCTTATATTATGAGGCAGATGGCGTAGCTCTTTGTAACGCCCACGATGCGGCTATATCTCCCACGTGTCGAGGCACGACTTAGAGGCATAACCGCATAGTGGTTTTGTCGCAAGAAGGGTCATCTTCACACAATCCCATGTAATGAACAAGAATGGGATAAAGAGTTGGCTTACAATCGCCACTTCACACAATACATAAATATCATTCATACATCATCCAAAATACAATCATATAGACTGACTACGGTCAAAATCCAGATGAAAATAAGACAACCCCAAATGCTAGATCCCCGATCGTCCCAACTGGGCTCCACTACTGATCATCAGGAAAAGACACATAATAACGACCACTTTCCTCGTCGAACTCCCACTTGAGATCGACGCCATCATCTGCACTGGCATCGTCGGCACCTGCAACTGTTTTGGTAGAATCTGTGAGTCACGGGGACTCAGCAATCTCACACCCGCCAGATCAAGACTATTTAAGCTTAAAGGGGGGAATGGTGCAAAGAGGTGGAGCTGCAGCGGCAAAAGCATATGTGGTGGCTAACTTGCGCAAATGAGAGCGAGAAGAGAAGCAACGAAACGGACGTCAACTAGCAATGACCAAGAAGTGATCCTGAACACCTACTTACGTCATACATAACTCAGACCGTGTTCACTTCCCGGACTCCGCCGAGAAGAGACCATCACGGCTACTCACGCACTTGGTGTATTTTAAATGGGTCAAGTGACAAGTTATCTACAACCGGACATTAACAAATTCCCATCTGCCTCATAACCGCGGGCACGGCTTTCGAAAGATAATACCCTGCAGGGGTGTCCCAACTTAGCCCATCATAAGCTCTCACGGTCAACGAAGGATAAACCTTCTCCCGGAAAGACCCGATCAGTCTCGGAATCCCGGTTTACAAGACATCTCGACAATGGTAAAACAAGACCAGCAAAGCCCCTGAATGTGCCAACAAATCCCGATAGGAGCTGCACATATCTCGTTCTCAGGGCACAACGGATGAGCCAGACGTCGGGTTGGCATAGACCCTGGTTGCCCAGGGGGCGCCGGACATCGCTCGGTTTGGGCCAGCACTCGAAGGAGCACTGGTCCGAGGGTTTAAAATAAAGATGACCCTCGGGCTCGCGAAAACCCGGGGGAAAAGGCTTAGGTAGCAAATGGTAAAACCAAGGTTGGGCCTTGCTGGAGGAGTTTTATTCAAGGCGAACTGTCAAGGGGGTCCCATAAATCACCCGACCGTGTAAGGAACGCAAACTCAAGGAACATAATCCCGGTATAACAGTAACTAGGGCGGCAAGAGTGGAACAAAACACCAGGCATAAGGCCGAGCCTTCCACCCTTTACCAAATATATATAGATGCATTAATTAAATAAGAGGTATTGTGATATCCCAACATATCCATGTTCCGACATGGAACAAACTTCAACTTCACCTGCAACTAGCAACGCTATAAGAAGGGCTGAGCAAAAGCGGTAACTTAGCCAAACAACGGTTTGCTACGAGAGGATGGTTAGGGCTGACATGGCTAATATGGGAGACATGGTATAGCAAGTGATAGGTAGCGGAGCATGGCAATAGAGCGAACAACTAGTATAGCAAAGATAGAAGTGATTTCGAGGGGTGGTCATCTTGCCTGCAAAATTCTCAGAGTTGTCGAAAGCTTGATCCTCGTAAGCGTACTCGACAGGTTCCTCGTTCACGAACTCGTCTCCCGGCTCTACCCAAGACAAGAACACAAACAAACGGAACCACAATCAACAACGAGAAATGCGCAAGCAACATGATGCAAAACATGTATGATATGCGAGATATGATATGCGATGCATATGCGTGCTCCGGAAGGAAAATGATGAACATGGTAGTAACTTGGTAAACCAAGCATGCCACTGGAAAGATGAGATGATTTCGGTTGAAATCGATATAAAGATCACCGGAATCGGATGCACGGTTTGCAAATGGCGAGCAAAACAAGAATGGCACTAATCTGCGATAAACAGCAAGATAGCACTTAAAATGCAACAAGTAACAATGCTACAGCACCCCAACATAGCAACAAAGCACATGGCAGTAATCTACAGGAGATGCTTGACAAAAGATAAACACTGAGCTACGGCTAGTTCACAACATATCAAGCTCAAACAAGCATGGCAAAAGTGCAAAAGATTACAGGTTCACAGACTTAGAGAAAAACTGGACATGGCAGAAAACAGCATCAGGTAGCAATGTTCAGAGCACGAAATCAACATGCTACAGAACGTTAACCTAGCAAAACAAGACATGGTAGTGTTCTACTAAATGCACATGACAAAAGTCCCTTACTGACCATAAGCCAAAAAGGACCAGAAGATATGATGGCAAGCATGTAAACATAGCAAGTTTCGTTATCAGGTTCCAGACTTAGCAGAAAACAGAGCATGGCAGAAATATTAATATGTAGGCCTCTTTGTGAGCTTGATGCACTCACTAAATAGCAATGCATGACAAACCAAGCATACCTACAGAAATATGGCATGTTTATGAAGCTATCCATGGCAAGAACAAATGCATAGCATGTATGGATCAACTACAATAAGCTTGGCAAGATTGCAAATCATGTTAAGAATCTGCCAGAAATATTTTATAGCAAAAGTAGAGCAAGATTGAGTCATGCTATGGCACTCCATAATTGCAAACAATTGCAGGAATGGATAAATTACAACTATATCTACAAAACATCCTTACTAAACATCTCCAAAATATGCATGGATCTCTCTATAGCATCAAGTTTACATGGCAACAAAATTACAGCAGACAAGGACTTAGAGAAATCACTAAGTCCCTGAAATCAGAAATATTACGGGGCCTACTTTGCATGCTTGTGCTAGTCACCACAGAGATCACAAAAATACATGGTCTACACCACTGGAAATATGGCATGGCATACTTAAAAACACATGTAGAGCTCATGCTCAAAAGATGCACAGAATAAATGTTACAAAAATGACAAATCTCCAAGTTCTGTCAAGAACCAGAGAATAACAGCAACTAGCCCTCTTCCAACAAAGATTTGGGCATCAAGATGACCTCTAATGAACATGGTGCAATTTAACAAAATGATGAGCATCACGAGACGAACAATTTGACATATTACACGCGCAAATCGGAGCTACATGCACAGAGTTATCACATCGGGAACAGGAGCACATGCGGATAAAATTTCCAGACTTAGAACAAAAGAGGGGGGCTCGAGAGAAAGTCAACGGGGGGCACCCATACCAGATCCGATCGGGGGTCGTGGAGCTCGGGCCGGCCGGAGCTCCGGTGGCGCTGCTCGCCGGCGGAGAGGAAGGAGAGGTGAGGCGGGGCGGCGGCCGGAGGGAGGGGCGCCGGCCGGGGCGGCGGAGGCGCGGCGGCGGGGCCGGCCGGCGGCGGCGGCGGCGGCCGGTGGCGGCGGCGGGCGAGCCGCGAGAGGCGAGCCGGCGGAGCGGGGCGGCAGACGGCGCGGGTACGGGCCGGCGGCGGCGGGCGGACGTTGTCCGGCCGACGGCGGACGCGTCCGGCGGCGCGGAGGGAAAATTTTAGGGTTTCGACTGCAGTTTCGTTTTTGGGATGGCCACTTATAAATAGGTAGAGGGAGTTAGGAGACTTCAAATGAGGTGCGGTTTTCGCCCACACGATCGTGATCGAACGACCTAGAGCATGGAAGAGAGTTTGGTGGGTTTTGGGCTGGTTTTGGAGGGGGTTTTTGCTGGACACTCAAATGGACTTTGCGGATGCCCGGTTAACCGTTGGAGTACCAAACGACCTCCGAATGGAACGAAACTTGACCGGTAGTCTCCGGGTGGTATATTAAGACCACTTGACAAGCCTCGGTCCATTCCGAGAAAGTTTGACACACGCACCCGAAAGAAAACAAGAGGGGTGCACCGGAGGAGATAGGAGCGCCGGATTGGAAAACGGACAACGGGGAAAATGCTCAGATGCATGAGACGAACACGTATGCGAATGCAATGCGCATGATGACATGATATAAAAAATGCATGACATGACAAAATACAAAACGAAAGACAAAACCCAACAACGGAGGGAATAACATAACACATAGCCGGAAATGACAAGAGTCGAAGTTACAAATATGGCAAGTTACATGCGGGGTGTTACACTCTTAGAAATCATTCATCCTGGTATTGGTGGTATAGGAGGACGAGGCAAAGCACACAAGTCGTATTTCTACTCTCATATGTGATATATCAGTTATAATACCATTGTTGATTTGGATTCTTCTCACATGTTATGCTGCCGAAATTTCTACTCAAAATCCACATGACTTAAAATTTTGGCCTTCTTTGTAACAAAACCATAAGTCTAATGTCTTGCCTGGAAAATGCTAGGGTGTTCACTACAAATTGCCACCGAAAGTTAGGGTGTTGATTCTGAGGCTAATGATGGGGATACCCATAATTCAGGGTGTGCATTCGGTTTTTTCGGTTTGATTTAGTTCGGTTTATGGTTTATATTGTTTTAAGTTTGGTTTATGCAATTTTATATATAGATACAGTTCGGTTTCGGTAATAACCATTTACTTTTGGTTTGGTGGTATGTCGCACAAAAAAGAGTAGTATCCTTTTTATCAAGTGTGTTGCCAAGTTCAATGGTATGTCGATGCGCTACGGATCCTAAAGAGTGTTTATTTCCCAGACACCTCTATATTGCATGCACAATTGGGAGGCCACCCAAGCTAGATTTGGAGAGTGATAGTGGTGGGTAGAGACATCCTCAAGCCGGGTTTGATAAAAAGAATAGGTAATGGATAGAATACAAACATATGGGAAGAGAACTGGATAACGAGGGTTGAGATGATGCGGCCGTTTGGATGCTTATTAGATACCACAACTAGTGTTGGATCTAATTGACCCCACAACCGCATCTTGGGACGTGCAACACCTTCAAGAGGTTTAGTACCCATTGATATGCCAGCTATCCAGCATTACTTAATGTAATATTAGAAAGTATGTTACACAAGTGCCCTTGCAAACAAACAAGCATAAATTTGATAGCTTGATGAATTCGCAGATGTATAATATTATTTACAATGTTTTAGAAAGGAAAGCAAGAATTCCATCTAAATATATGTGGAGATATCGTGCTAAAAACTAGCAATGCCAGTTGATATATTGATCAATTTTTGTGCAAGCAATTTTTGAAATGATATTTATATCAGTAGGGGCAAGCCATACATGTTCTTATCAGCATATATTAGAAGCTCGGTTCCAAGCTAATTTGATAGGGGATAGGTTGCTTGCATTTGCGCGTTGGGTACATAATTTAGACATCTTACATTAGTTGCTTGTGTACAGAAATATACGTAATTAAACAAGCAACACTACAACATGAATAAGTTTGTATTCAAACTATGCATGTGTGTTACAAGCGGTAACACGATGATCTCAATACCAAGTACCGTGATGCATGTGAACAAAGAACTATGTTGACCAAGAAACCAACACTATCAACAAGCGAGAGTGGCTGAGGGGATATCAGGAGAAATTGATTGTTGT
The DNA here is from genome assembly GCF_002575655.3 of Aegilops tauschii subsp. strangulata. Taxonomy (NCBI): domain Eukaryota; kingdom Viridiplantae; phylum Streptophyta; class Magnoliopsida; order Poales; family Poaceae; genus Aegilops; species Aegilops tauschii. The sequence continues at coordinate 70,713,413 of NC_053035.3, forward strand.
CTCCTCATACACTAGATAGTTATTTAACTCACACTAAAACAAGGCAGTTCTATACTCTAGAAACCTCTTGGAATCATTTGTAAGATTCATAAATCTAACACTCTCAACCGAGTTGTATACATATTTAAGAACACTATATAGCGGTAAACATATAAGTGCACTATAAATACTAGGAACATCAACTAATTTGTGGGCTTAACTTCATCATTATGATCTGCTTATGTATTAATATGCTGATAAAAGATTTTTCTTATATGTCAAACTAAATTAAAAAGATAAAATAATATCAACTTAATAATTTATGAAAATATGCACTGTAATATGGTGGGATTGTTGATTGTTCTAATTGATTATAATTGAAAATAATATTTAAAGTTTGGTAACAATATAAATTATGATTAAGTAAAAAAATTAGTACAAAAAAGGGGATGATCAATCAAAGTTTGATGACTTCAATGTCTATTAGGCAGGTGTTGGTTCCTATCAAACATACTACTAGAATGTCTGTGTCTTGCCAAATGTCTTTTGTTATATATAAAACATGAAATTTTGAGCTCTTCCAACTACATTGCCTTACCACTCTTGTCGATAGATTCTTTTTGAACGTTGACATATTTCATATCCATCTCTCTTCTAGTCTGCAAAAATAAATATATATAGAAGCACATCATTTTGTATTATCATGCGCAAAAATATATAAATAACAATTATTTGGTTGCGTAATATAATTTTTAACAAAGGTGCGTTCATACATGATAGTGTATCCGTTCATTCATTGTGGACACCGGTGCCCTATGAGTCTCTGTGACTTGAACTAAAGACAACACGTGCACACGTACACTGCCATACATCGTACATAGCACGTACACAACCACAAACATTTTTTCCAAATTTGCAAACTTTTAGAAAATCTAATATTTTTCACAATTTGTGAATATTTTTTTTCAAAACTCAAAAAATTTCAAAAGCGTGAGCATTTTTTGAGATATAGAAAAAAATTGAATAAAAAGAACATAAAAATAAAGCAGAAAAAAGGAAAAAACAAGAGGAAAAAGTAAAGAGCCAGTAAAAAAAAGCAGAAACCCCGCTTTTGGGAACCTTCATTTTGAAAATTCTAGAAGATTCCAAAAATTGGTTGGCTCGCAGTGTGGTAATGCTCAACAGTGGGCCGGCCCATCCCTCATGCTTCGGTGGTTCCCATGTGCGAAGCGTTGGTAACCTGCCGCAGGGAATTCCCTATTCGCCGCTAACTACGGCAAGTAGTCGCCCCTTCGCACAGGGCGCAGCTCACCCTGAGCCGGCCCATTTGAATGGTTTCGCTTCGCGATATTAAAAAACTGCAAAAATGGTCGCTCTAGAGATCGATCCGAAAACCTCTTGTATAAGTACTCGCCGCGGTAGCCACCTCACCTAGATCCTGGCTGTGGGGAAAAACAATACTAAACTTAAAGAAACTCAGAGCGACGACAAACTTAAAACCAGTTTACGGTAATTCCAAAAAACTTTTGTTCATTCTACTGGTTCTTTCTGGTTTTTCATCACAGTCTTATTCTGTTCTTTCTTTTTTCACGTTTTCTTTATTTTTTATTTTCTAATATTTTTTCCTTTTTCTTTTTAAGCTTTTCAAAAAGTTCAAATATGGTTCAGAATTTTAAAAAATGTTCTTTTTATCAAACTTTGTTCATATTTCTGAAATGGTGCTCACGTTTTCAAAATTTTGTTCACAATTTCGAAAAATGTTCCTGATTTTTTTGTGTGTTTTCTTTCTTTTTCCTTTTCTTTTTCTTTTTCTTCCGTTTTTTCAAAAGAAATTCAAAATATTCAAATTTTGTTCGTATTTTTATAAAATTTGCAGTTTTCTAAAAAATGTTCTCCAAATTCAAAATTTGTTCCCGTTACACAAAAAAGTTCAAAACTTTTGAAATGCAGAAAATATACGGGATTTCATAAAATGTTCGCGCTTCCAAATTTGTTCGGGATTTTTCAAAATTGTTCTCTATTTCAAAATTTGTTCTCAAGATTCAAAAAATTGTTTGTGCATTAAAAAATTGTTCACGCTTCCAAATTTGTTCGGGATTTTTCAAACTTGTTCTCTATTTCAAAATTTGTCCTCGAGATTGAAAAATATTCGTGCTTTAAAAAATTGTTTGCGCTTCCAAATTTGTTCGGGAGTTTTCAAAACAAATTCTCAAGTTTCAAAAAATGTTCGTGCTTTAAAAATTGTTTGCGCTTCCAAATTTGTTCTTCATTTCTAAATTTGTTCTAAAGATTCAAAAAACTGTTTGTGCTTTAAAAGATTGTTCGTCCTTCCAAATTTGTTCTCAAGATTCAGAAAATGTTTGTGCTTTAAAGAAATGTCACAAATTCCAAAAATGTTTGGGAAATTCAAAAGTTGTTTGTGTTTCCAAATTTTGTTTTGAAATTTGAAAAATTGTTCCTGTTCATTTTTTGGGTAGTTTAAAAAATGTTTCCGTTCTAAAAAATATGTTCGCGTCTCCAAAATTCTTTTGTGTGTTAAAAATGTTTGAGTTTTCTCAAAATTTGTAAAACAAAATAATGATGTTCACGTTTGAAAAAACATTCACGTTTTGTTTTTTGCTATTTGGAAAATCGTAAAGGATGTTTTTCAAACAGTATTATACTTTCTTTAGTTCTTCTAGGTTTCCGTTGTAGTTCTGTCAACTGAGCTCTTCCATCCTAGTGGCTAGTGCTGTGTTCGATTCCCAGCCATCACGCCATGCTATTTTTTGCAATTTATCACCTGGTACTGATATTTGCAGCGCACTCCAATGGGCCGGCCCAATCGGCGCACCGCGGCGACGTGCCTGTGCAAAAGTCGCGTCGCCCCCTATGCGTCGGCGCCCTGTTGGACGCAACGAGCGTCCAGTAGGAGCTCCCCTGCCGCAGTGTGCGGCGAATAGGTTTTCCCTTTAGAGGGGGCGCCTCTCTTCTCTACTAATGGACCAGCCCAGAAGTATTCTCATTCTCTCGTTCATTCACTTTTCTTTCTCCTGGGTCTAAAAAAACTGTTGCTTCTCATTCCTTTGTTTTCCCTTTCTCCTTTTTGTTTTCTACTCTTTTCTTTATACTTCCTTCGTTTCTAAATATAAGCCTTTTTAGAGACTTCAATACAGACTATATACAAATGTATATAGACGTATTTTAGAGTGTAGATTCACTCATTTTGCTCCGTATGTAGTCTATATTGGAATCTCTAAAAAGACTTATATTTAGGAACGGAGAGAGAGTATGTTTTAAAGGTTATAAATACATTATTTTGAAACTTAATTCACTTTTTTTCATGGAAAATCTTAATTTACTTAATAAATTGAAAACCCTACACCACAAACTTGGAAAATATTAATGCAGTGTAGAAAATTGTTTGAAATGTTTGTACCATTTCAAAATTGTTACGAGCTTCAAAAAAATATCCTTCTCATTAAAACATAGGTGTATACAATGTAAAAAAAGTTTCATGCCATTCAAAAAAATGTATGTGACATTTTTTTTTACACATTTCCAAAATTTTGTTCATGCATTTTAAAATTGTGTGCTATGTATAAAAATGTTTGTATATTTTTCAAAAAGTATTTCATGTCATTCAAAACAATTTTAATGACATAAAATATTCATAAATTTCAAAAATATGTTCATTACGTTATAATACAATGGAAAAACAATGTCCGTAATATTAAAAAAATGTTTCATTCCATTCAAAATAAATGTGCAACGTGTATTTGAAATATTTAACATGTTTTCAAAAACAATTGTTTAAACACATATTATAAAACATGTTCATCAGGTATTTGAAAAAACAAAATAGGAAAAAAAGATGAAGAAAACCATTGACAACCCGTAAAAACACATAGAAACAAATGAGGGAAAAAACACAAGGTTGGTTCTAATACTGGTCCGTACCAAAACCGCTCCAAGGAGCTACAATGTTGGGCCGACCCGTTTAGTGGGCAAGGCGGGGCCGCACGCAATAAGCTAGATATATCTCCCACTCTATTCCATGTCTATTGTGTGGAATAATAGTGTCCCCCTATAAAACGCTCAGCCTGCGATGCTCATGGGCCCGCAAATGCCTCGGTCGGTTCTCTGGCTCTTTGTTCGGTTGTCCCGCGAAATTAGTAATTAAGGGGTACCCATTGCAAACGTGACTCACACCTTCTCAGGTGCTCAGAAGTGGCGCACATAAAGTGTGCACTTATCGCAACCTGGGAATTTTGTTTTTTGGTAGCGTCGTTTATTCAAAACGTTTTATATCTTGAACCGTGCGTCCAAATCCCAAACCATTTTCACTACTGGATTTCTCACGTCAAGATCTTTGAAACTAGATCACATGTTAATAGTTTTGACGGAAAAAATTCACGAAAAAACCCGATACCGGAATCAAGGTTTTAATTTCATTTCCCCCTTTTCGAGAGGAACAATTGTGCATTTCACGGAACAAGTTTGTGCTTCTCATGGAAGAAAAAATGCGTGTTTTTCCTTTACTCGCCGAAGCAATTCAGTGCCTCCATGGGAAGCAGATATGTGCTTCTTGTGGACGCACAAAAAAAACATGCAAAGAGTGAAGAAAATATGCGATTTTTTCTTCAAAACCTAGGGAAAACAAGGCAAAACTCGAACCCCCCCCCCCCCCCCCCCCCCAAAAAAAACTTGGAAAACCCATCTAAAATCCGGAAACGCGTACAGAAAAAGAAATAAAAAAATTCCTAAGGGAGCGTCCAGCACGCGACACATGGCGGCGACGGGATGCACCACCTGACGTGATGGTAGCGCACCAGAGTGACCCTTGCAGGGCTCCTGCAAGGGTAACCCTTGACTAGTTTCTCACTTTGCTTTTCTCTTGTAGTTCATTCCTTTGTTGGCTTGGAAAAAACGCGTGACCAAGAAAAATTAAAAAGTTCGTCAAAGCAGAACATGTTTATGGATTTCTGTAATTTTTTATAAACTCACGAATTAAAACATATTTATTATTTTAAAAAATATTCAAGTTTTTAGAATGTTCATAAATTTTAAAATGGTCACAAATTTAGAGGTGTTCTATTAAAAAAACACAAATTCGACTTTTTTTACAAAGGTAAAAGTTTTCATGAACTAAAAAAATTCACGAATTTAAAAGGAAAAAAAATAAAATATACAAGAAAAAAGTAAAAAAGGAAGAGAAACTCAGAAAAGAAAAGGAAAACCCCATAATAGAAGCTTCAAGGAATCGGGCGGCTTTCCAAAACCGGATAGATGGTCCGACCCATAAGCTTGCAGTGGGTGCAGGTTACTTACGAAAACAATGCTATATCACGGAACGGGGGCGTTAAATAGATTTTTCCTTTACTGCATGTTAGCCATCACATTAGGTCCAATAAGAAATTATGGTCAAGACATTAAGTCTATTTTCATATATCTCCATGTGCACTGAAATAATAATATAGATGTTTCCATCTTGCTCACAATGGACAAAGTTTTGATCTCTAACAATTTTGACTTCCCACTACTCTCTCTTTGCGGAAAGGCTGAATTGTGTCCCTGAAAAAGATCAACACCATCTTTCTTCTGCATACACCGATGGCACGTCGTGAGCAAAACTTGTTGCCTTCTCTGTGCATCCATCTTAGCGAATCAATCTTGTTGAAACCGAGAGCTAGAAGAAGCAACAGCTGAGAAGTCGCTACGTATACTAGAAAGCATCGGTGATCATGATCTGAGCATATCACCATCCTGAAGAAGTTGGCACCAAGAAGGGCCATAAGATAATCCAGACTCCTGCCAGACAAAGGAAGGATATTGGGATATTGTAAGAGCTGCTCTTATAGTCAATCTTACAAGTGCAAAGATAAGTGATTTGTGGGTATTGGTCTATATTTTCATACCATTGCCATGGTTCGAAGCCAACTTAACATAACTACTCCATCTGCTCCGACATATAATATTTGAGCATATCGAAATATCGTCAATTTGAGCAAAGAAATATGAGTTATATGTTACAAAAAGTATATGACAAAGTTATAATCGAAAGGGGTTCCTAATGGTATTTTTTTACATACACTTGTATTACGTTGATCAAATTCACGATCTCGAGATACATGTTGCCCTTACATACACTTGTATTACGTTCATCAAATTGAAGATCTCAAGATACACGTGGGCCTTACATACACTCCTATTACGTTTATCAAATTGACGATCTCGAGATACACGTGTGCCTTGCAAATAATATGGGATGCTATACTAAGACTATGTTTTCAAGTAGTACAAATAGAAGACAAACTTGAAATGTTGTATGTCTGAGATATGATCGGACCTTTCAAGTGAACAAAAAACTGTTTCTAAGTAGTTATGTTGCAGATTTAACAAATAGAAGCTAGAAATTCGTGGAAGTATTTCATGCGAGTTAAGATATCAAATATGAATGCTTATAAGATCAGGAGAAGCCAATTGTGTACTTCAATCTCTGATTGAAGACAATGTAGCGTTTAGATGTTTCAATTAGCTTAATACCTCAAAATTGGTTTTAGACTTACTTAACAATCTGCAAAATTGATATTTAATCCTGCAAAGCATATTACAGTTTAATAATGAATACCGATTTTTTCGGGGAACGACTCTCTTAGATGCTACTCCCTCCATTGAACTAAAACCACGACACTTACTATGGAATGGAGTACTTTTCATGTTTGTAGATAAATTGCTGGAATTTTGTCTATTTTGGGCCTAGCCCAATAGCAGTTTCAGAAATTCCTAATAAATCCTAGAGGCCGACGCATCCCATTCGTGCAAGGCAAGAGGTGGAACTAAAGTTTAGTCCCACATTGCTAGTTTAGAGGGAGTTGGACCTCTTTATAAGGGAGGTTCTTTCCCCACTTGTATGAGCATGAGAACAAGAGGGACATCCACGCGCGCTCCTCCTCCGCCGCCCGCCGCGGGTTGCGGGTTGCGGGAATGAGCCGAGCCAATGTCACACGGAAGCTGAAAAGATTTTTGCGAAAGTGGAGTTTGAATGCGAACGGTGCCGGTTCCATCTCTGAGCTGCTGCTGTCTTCCTCATCCTGGCTTGCGGCGTGCACCGCACGTCGGGACAGTAGGCCTCCGAAACCGCACCTTTTGAGTCCTGTACGGGAGAAGGGTGATAAGGTTTTTGGGGAGCGCTCAGCGCGACTACTGGCTGCTTCATCACGGACGATCCGGTCGCCGACGACTACTTCCCCGACGACGACTTCTTCCCTGACGTCCACGACCTCCTCGACGACATGGCAGGTGAGGACATCGACCCCAAGTCCAGTGCTTCTGCTGCTGCTGTCCCGTACGTGTTCTTCTCCTTTCTATTAGAGGTCCTGCTGCAGTTCCTTGTTCTAGTATTTGCCTTAGATATGTTAGACTCTATTTCACATATGCAACTTGCTATACTGTCTGCTCTAGATATGTTTAGTTACAGTTCATATATGAATATGCTGTTTACCTTCTCTTTGTCAAATTGTATGGCTTGTTTTATCACTACTATTCTGGTCATGCTTTATCTAGTATTTCTGTTAATAAAATCATTCGGTAAATTGCTCATATCTCCAACAATCCAAAAACCTTATTATAGGCAATTTACCCCGAGTTGTTTTGCTGCTTCCATGAAACCTCCTATGTTTGAGGGTATCCACTATAAGAGGTGGCGCGTGAGAGCAGTCTTATGGTTTCAAACCATGAGTTGCTATGACGCCACTCTTGGCAAATCTGAAGGAGAGCTTGATGCTCAACAGGCACAAGCTTTTCAGAAAATGGATACTCTGTTTAAGGCTGCTCTCTTGAGTGTTCTTGGTGAGAACATAGTTGATGCTTATGAGTCAATTGATAATGGAAAAGATATGTGGGATGCACTCGAGGCCAAGTTTGGGGTCTCGGATGCTGGCACTGAGCTGTACATCATGGAGCAATTCTATGATTACAGGATGACTGAAGAGCACTCCGTGGTTGAGCAAGCTCATGAGATACAGTCATTTGCTAGAGAACTTGAGCACTTCAGTTGTATGCTACCGGACAAGTTTGTTGCCGGAGGTATCATCACTAAGCTTCCTCCTTCGTGGAGGAACTTTGCTACCTTACTGAAGCATAAGAGATAGGAGTTTTCCGTCCCGGATCTCATTGGCACTCTTGATGTGGAAGAAAAGGCGAGAGCAAAGGATACACGTGCTCGAGGTATTGAGGGAGGATCTAGTGCCAATCTGGTATAGAAGAAGAACTTCCAGCCCCACAAGTTCAAGAACAAGGGCAAGTTTGATGGTAAAGCAAAGTTTGATGGGAAGAACAAGGCTGTGCAGCACACGAACTTCAAGAAGAAGAATGACAAGAAGAAAGGTGCTTGTCATGTGTGTGGCGTGTTGGAAATATGCCCTAGAGGCAATAATAAATGGTTATTATTATATTTCTTTGTTCATGATAATCGTCTATTGTTCATGGTATAATTGTATTATCCGGAAATCGTAATACATGTGTGAATACATAGACCACAACGTGTCCCTAGTAAGCCTCTAGTTGACTAGCTCGTTGATCAACAGATAGTCACGGTTTCCTGACTATGGACATTGGATGTCGTTGATAACGGGATCACATCATTAGGAGAATGATGTGATGGACAAGACCCAATCCTAAGCATAGCATAAAAGATCGTGTAGTTTCGTTTGCTAGAGCTTTTCCAATGTCAAGTATCTTTTCCTTAGACCATGAGATCGTGCAACTCCCGGATACCGTAGGAGTGCTTTGGGTGTGCCAAACGTCACAACGTAACTGGGTGACTATAAAGGTGCACTACGGGTATCTCCGAAAGTGTCTGTTGGGTTGGCACGGATCGAGACTGGGATTTGTCACTCCGTGTGACGGAGAGGTATCTCTGGGCCCACTCGGTAATGCATCATCATAATGAGCTCAATGTGACTAAGGCGTTAGTCACGGGATCATGCATTGCGGTACGAGTAAAGATACTTGCCGGTAACGAGATTGAACAAGGTATTGGGATACCGACGATCGAATCTCGGGCAAGTAACATACCGATTAACAAAGCGAATTGTATACGGGATTGATTGAATCCTCGACATCGTGGTTCATCCGATGAGATCATCGTGGAACATGTGGGAGCCAACATGGGTATCCAGATCACGCTGTTGGTTATTGACCGGAGAGGCGTCTCGGTCATGTCTGCATGTCTCCCGAACCCGTAGGGTCTACACACTTAAGGTTCGGTGACGCTAGGGTTGTAGAGATATGTGTATGCGGAAACCCGAAAGTTGTTCGGAGTCCCGGATGAGATCCCGGACGTCACGAGGAGTTCCGGAATGGTCCGGAGGTAAAGAATTATATATAGGAAGTCAAGTTTCGGCCACCGGGAAAGTTTCGGGGGTCACCGGTATTGTACCGGGACCACCGGAAGGGTCCCGGGGGTCCACCGGGTGGGGCCACCTATCCCGGAGGGCCCCATGGGTTGAAGTGGGAAGGGAACCAGCCCCTAGTGGGCTGGGCGCCCCCCCATGGGCCTTCCCCCTGCGCCTAGGGTTGGAAACCCTGGGGTGGGGGGCGCCCCACTTGCCTTGGGGGGCAAGGCACCCCCCTGGCCGCCGCCCCCCCCCCATCCAGATGGGTTTGGCCGGTGCCCCCCCCCCTTCCCAGGGGGCCTATATAAAAGGGGGGAGGGCAGCAACATTACAGCCTTGGGCGCCTCCCTCCTCCCCTGCTACACCTCTCTCTCTCGTAGAAGCTCGGCAAAGCCCTGCCGGCATCCCGCTACATCCACCACCACGCCGTCGTGCTGCTGGATCTCCATCAACCTCTCCTTCCCCCTTGCTGGATCAAGAAGGAGGAGACGTCGCTGCACCGTACGTGTGTTGAACGCGGAGGTGCCGTCCGTTCGGCACTCGGTCATCGGTGATTTGGATCACGGCGAGTACGACTCCGTCATCCACGTTCATTGGAACGCTTCCGCTCGCGATCTACAAGGGTATGTAGACGCACTCCTTTCCCCTCGTTGCTAGTATACTCCATAGATGCATCTTGGTGAGCGTAGGAAAATTTTAAAATTATGCTACGATTCCCAACAGTGGCATCATGAGCCAGGCCTATGCGTAGTTACTATGCACGAGTAGAACACAAAGCAGTTGTGGGCGTTGATGTTGCCAATTCTTCTTGCCGCTACTAGTCGTATCTTGTTTCGGCGGTATTGTAGGATGAAGCGGCCCGGACCGACCTTACACGTACGCTTACGTGAGACAGGTTCCACCGACTGACATGCACTAGTTGCATAAGGTGGCTAGCGAGTGTCTGTCTCTCCTACTTTAGTCGGAACGGATTCGATAAAAAGGGTCCTTATGAAGGGTAAATAGAAATTGGCAAATCACGTTGTGGTCATACGTAGGTAAGAAACGTTCTTGCTAGAAACCTACAAACCATGTAAAAACTTGCAACAACAATTAGAGGACGTCTAACTTGTTTTTGCAGCAAGTGCTATGTGATGTGATATGGCCAGAAGATGTGATGAATGATATATGTGATGTATGAGATTGATCATATTCTTGTAATAGGAATCACGACTTGCATGTCGATGAGTATGACAACCGGCAGGAGCCATAGGAGTTGTCTTTATTATTTTGCATGACCTGCGTGTCATTGAATAACGCCATGTAAATTACTTTGCTTGTTGCTAAACGCGTTAGCCATAGAAGTAGAAGTAATCGTTGGCGTGACGACTTCATGAAGACACAATGATGGAGATCATGGTGTCATGCCGGTGACGAAGATGATCATGGTGCCCCGAAGATGGAGATCAAAGGAGCATAATGATATTGGCCATATCATGTCACTATTTGATTGCATGTGATGTTTATCATGTTTTTTGCATCTTATTTGCTTAGAACGACGATAGTAAGTAAGATGATCCCTTATGATAATTTCAAGAATAGTGTTCCCCCTAACTGTGCACCGTTGCGAAGGTTCGTTGTTTCGAAGCACCACGTGATGATCGGGTGTGATAGATTCTAACGTTCGAATACAACGGGTGTTGACGAGCCTAGCATGTACAGACATGGCCTCGGAACACACGCAATACATTTAGGTTGACTTGACGAGCCTAGTATGTACAAACATGGCCTCGGAACACGGAGGACCGAAAGGTCGAGCATGAGTCGTATAGAAGATACGATCAACATGGAGATGTTCACCGATCTTGACTAGTCCATCTCACGTGATGATCGGACACGGCCTAGTTAACTCGGATCATGTTTCACTTAGATGACTAGAGGGATGTCTATCTGAGTGGGAGTTCATTAAATAATTTGATTAGATGAACTTAATTATCATGAACTTAGTCTAAAATCTGTACACTATGTCTTGTAGATCAAATGGCCAACGTTGTCCTCAATTTCAACGCGTTCCTAGAGAAAACCAAGCTGAGAGATGATGGCAGCAACTATACGGACTGGGTCCGGAACCTGAGGATCATCCTCATAGTAGCCAAGAAAGATTATGTCTTAGAAGCACCGCTAGGTGAAGCACCAATCCCATAGAACCAAGACGTTATGAACGCTTGGCAATCACGTGCTGATGATTACTCCCTCGTTCAGTGCGGCATGCTTTACAGCTTAGAACCGGGTCTCCAAAAGCGTTTTGAGAAACATGGAGCATATGAGATGTTCGAGGAGCTGAAATTGGTTTTCCAAGCTCATGCCCGGGTCGAGAGATATGAAGTCTCCGACAAGTTCTTCAGCTGTAAAATGGAGGAAAATAGTTCTGTAAGTGAGCACATACTCAGAATGTCTGGGTTGCACAACCGCTTGACTCAGCTGGGAGTTAATCTCCCGGATGACGCGGTAATTGACAGAATCCTTCAGTCACTTCCACCAAGCTACAAGAGCTTTGTGATGAACTTCAATTTGCAGGGGATGGAAAAGACGATTCCTGAGATATATTCAATGCTGAAATCAGAGGAGGTGGAGATCAGAAAAGAACATCAAGTGTTGATGGTGAATAAAACCACTAAGTTCAAGAAGGGCAAGGATAAGAAGAACTTCAAGAAGGACGGCAAGGGAGTTGCCACGCCCGGTAAGCCAGTTGCCAGGAAGAAGTCGAAGAATGGACCCAAGCCCGAGACTGAGTGCTTTTATTGCAAGGGAAGTGGTCACTGGAAGCGGAACTGCCCCAAATACTTAGCGGACAAGAAGGTCGGCAACACCAAAGGTATATGTGATATACATGTAATTGATGTGTACCTTACCAGTACTCGTAGTAGCTCCTGGGTATTTGATACCGGTGCGGTTGCTCATATTTGTAACTCAAAACAGGAACTACGGAATAAACGGAGACTGGCGAAGGACAAGGTGACGATGCGCGTCGGGAATGGTTCCAAGGTCGATGTGATCGCCGTCGGCACGCTACCTCTGCATCTACCCACGGGATTAGTTTTAAACCTCAATAATTGTTATTTAGTGCCAGCTTTGAGCATGAACATTGTATCTGGATCTCGTTTAATTTGAGATGGCTACTCATTTAAATCCGAGAATAATGGTTGTTCTATTTATTTGAGAGATATGTTTTATGGTCATGCCCCGCTGGTCAATGGTTTATTCTTGATGAATCTCGAACATGATGTTACACATATTCATAGTGTGAATACCAAAAGATGTAAAGTTGATAACGATAGTCCCACATACTTGTGGCACTGCCGCCTTAGTCACATTGGTGTCAAGCGCATGAAGAAGCTCCATGCAGATGGACTTTTGGAGTCTCTTGATTACGAATCATTTGACACGTGCGAACCATGCCTCATGGGTAAGATGACCAAGACTCCGTTCTCCGGAACAATGGAGCAAGCAACCAACTTATTGGAAATCATACATACCGATGTGTGCGGTCCAATGAGTGTTGAGGCTCGCGGAGAATATCGTTATGTTCTCACTCTCACTGATGATTTAAGTAGATATGGGTATGTCTACCTAATGAAACACAAGTCTGAAACCTTTGAAAAGTTCAAGGAATTTCAGAGTGAAGTTGAGAATCAACGTGACAGGAAAATAAAATTCTTACGATCAGATCGTGGTGGAGAATATTGAAGTCACGAATTTGGTACACACTTAAGGAAATGTGGAATAGTTTCACAACTCACGCCGCCTGGAACACCTCAGAGAAACGGTGTGTCCGAACGTCGTAATCACACTCTATTGGATATGGTGCGATCTATGATGTCTCTTACCGATTTACCGCTCTCATTTTGGGGCTATGCTTTAGAGACTGCCGCATTCACTTTAAATAGGGCTCCGTCGAAATCTGTTGAGACGACACCGTATGAATTATGGTTTGGGAAGAAACCTAAGCTGTCATTTCTAAAAGTTTGGGGATGCGATGCTTATGTCAAGAAACTTCAACCTGAAAAGCTCGAACCCAAGTCGGAAAAATGCGTCTTCATAGGATACCCTAAGGAAACTATTGGGTATACCTTCTACCTCAGATCCGAAGGCAAGATCTTCGTTGCCAAGAACGGGTCCTTTCTGGAGAAGGAGTTTTCTCTCGAAAGAATTGAGTGGGAGAAAAGTGGAACTTGATGAGGTGATAGTCACCCCTTCCGTACCGAAAAGTAGCGCAGCGCGGGAAAATGTTCCTGTGGTGCCTACACCGACTGGGGAGGAAGTTAATGATGATGATCATGAAGCTTCGGATCAAGTTACTACTGAACTTCGTAGGTCCACAAGGACACGTTCCGCACCAGAGTGGTACGGCAACCCTGTCCTGGAAATCATGTTGTTAGACAACGGTGAACCTTCGAACTATGAAGAGGCGATGGCGGGCCCGGATTCCGACAAATGGCTAGAAGCCATGAAATCCGAGATAGGATCCATGTATGAAAACGAAGTATGGACTTTGACTGACTTGCCCGATGATCGGCGAGCCATAGAAAACAAATGGATCTTTAAGAAGAAGACATACGCGGATGGTAATGTCACCATCTATAAGGCTCGACTTGTCGCTAAGGGTTATAGACAAGTTCAAGGGGTTGACTACGATGAGACTTTCTCACCCGTAGCGAAGCTGAAGTCCGTCCGAATCATGTTAGCAATTGCCGCATACTATGATTATGAGATATGGCAGATGGATGTCAAAACGGCATTCCTTAACGGCTTCCTTAAGGAAGAGTTGTATATGATGCAGCCGGAAGGTTTTGTCGATCCTAAGAATTCTAACAAAGTATGCAAGCTCCAGCGCTCAATCTATGGGCTGGTGCAAGCATCTCGGAGTTGGAACATTCGCTTTGATGAGATGATCAAAGCGTTTGGGTTTACACAGACTTATGGAGAAGCCTGTGTTTACAAGAAAGTGAGTGGGAGCTCTGTAGCATTTCTCATATTATATGTGGATGACATACTATTGATGGGAAATGATATAGAATTCTTGGAAAGTATAAAGGCCTATTTGAATAAGTGTTTTTCAATGAAGGACCTTGGAGAAGCTGCTTATATATTAGGCATCAAGATCTACAGAGATAGATCAATACGCCTCATTGGTCTTTCACAGAGTACATACCTTGACAAGATATTGAAGAAGTTCAATATGGATCAGTCCAAGAAGGGGTTCTTGCCTGTATTGCAAGGTGTGCAATTGAGCACGGCTCAATGCCCGACCACGGCAGAAGATAGAGAAAAGATGAGTGTCATCCCCTATGCCTCGGCCATAGGGTCTATTATGTATGTCATGCTGTGTACCAGACCTGATGTAAACCTTGCCGTAAGTTTGGTAGGAAGGTACCAAAGTAATCCCGGCATGGAACACTAGACAGCGGTCAAGAATATCCTAAAGTACCTGAAAAGGACTAAGGATATGTTTCTCGTTTATGGAGGTGACGAAGAGCTCGTCGTAAAGGGTTACGTCGACGCTAGCTTCGACACAGATCTGGATGACTCGAAGTCACAAACCGGATACGTGTATATTTTGAATGGAGGAGCAGTAAGCTGGTGCAGTTGCAAGCAAAGCGTCGTGGCGGGATCTACATGTGTTGCGAAGGAGCCCAGGTTTCACAGGAAGACCAGGCATATTAAACGTCGCTTCAACTCCATTCGTGAAAGTGTTCAAAATGGAGACATAGATATTTGTAAAGTTCATACGGACCTGAATGTAGCACATCCGTTGACTAAACCTCTCCCTAGGGCAAAACATGATCAACACCAGGACGCAATGGGTGTTCGATTCATCACAATGTAACTAGATTATTGACTCTAGTGCAAGTGGGAGACTGTTGGAAATATGCCCTAGAGGCAATAATAAATGGTTATTATTATATTTCTTTGTTCATGATAATCGTCTATTGTTCATGCTATAATTGTATTATCCGGAAATCGTAATACATGTGTGAATACATAGACCACAACGTGTCCCTAGTAAGCCTCTAGTTGACTAGCTCGTTGATCAACAGATAGTCACGGTTTCCTGACTATGGACATTGGATGTCGTTGATAACGGGATCACATCATTAGGAGAATGATGTGATGGACAAGACCCAATCCTAAGCATAGCATAAAAGATCGTGTAGTTTCGTTTGCTAGAGCTTTTCCAATGTCAAGTATCTTTTCCTTAGACCATGAGATCGTGCAACTCCCGGATACCATAGGAGTGCTTTGGGTGTGCCAAACGTCACAACGTAACTGGGTGACTATAAAGGTGCACTACAGGTATCTCCAAAAGTGTCTGTTGGGTTGGCACGGATCGAGACTGGGATTTGTCACTCCGTGTGACGGAGAGGTATCTCTGGGCCCACTCGGTAATGCATCATCATAATGAGCTCAATGTGACTAAGGCGTTAGTCACGGGATCATGCATTGCGGTACGAGTAAAGAGACTTGCCGGTAACGAGATTGAACAAGGTATTGGGATACCGACGATCGAATCTCGGGCAAGTAACATACCGATTAACAAAGCGAATTGTATACGGGATTGATTGAATCCTCGATATCGTGGTTCATCCGATGAGATCATCATGGAACATGTGGGAGACAACATGGGTATCTAGATCCCGCTGTTGGTTATTGACCGGAGAGGCGTCTCGGTCATGTCTGCATGTCTCCCGAACCCGTAGGGTCTACACACTTAAGGTTCGGTGACGCTAGGGTTGTAGAGATATGTGTATGCGGAAACCCGAAAGTTGTTCGGAGTCCCGGATGAGATCCCGGACGTCACGAGGAGTTCCGGAATGGTCCGAAGGTAAAGAATTATATATAGGAAGTCAAGTTTCGGCCACCGGGAAAGTTTCGGGGGTCACCGGTATTGTACCGGGACCACCGGAAGGGTCCCGGGGGTCCACCGGGTGGGGCCACCTATCCCGGAGGGCCCCATGGGTTGAAGTGGGAAGGGAACCAGCCCCTAGTGGGCTGGGCGCCCCCCCATGGGCCTTCCCCCTGCGCCTAGGGTTGGAAACCTTGGGGTGGGGGGCGCCCCACTTGCCTTGGGGGGCAAGGCACCCCCCTGGCCGCCGCCCCCCCCATCCAGATGGGTTTGGCCGGTGCCCCCCCCCTTCCCAGGGGGCCTATATAAAAGGGGGGAGGGCAGCAACATTACAGCCTTGGGCGCCTCCCTCCTCCCCTGCTACACCTCTCTCTCTCTCGTAGAAGCTCGGCAAAGCCCTGCCGGCATCCCGCTACATCCACCACCACGCCGTCGTGCTGCTGGATCTCCATCAACCTCTCCTTCCCCCTTGCTGGATCAAGAAGGAGGAGACGTCGCTGCACCGTACGTGTGTTGAACGCGGAGGTGCCGTCCGTTCGGCACTCGGTCATCGATGATTTGGATCACGGCGAGTACGACTCCGTCATCCACGTTCATTGGAACGCTTCCGCTCGCGATCTACAAGGGTATGTAGACGCACTCCTTTCCCCTCGTTGCTAGTATACTCCATAGATGCATCTTGGTGAGCGTAGGAAAATTTTAAAATTATGCTACGATTCCCAACATGGCGATCCTGATCATTGGGCTCCTAGTTGCCCTAATCGCTATGACAAGCGTCATCCTGGGAAAGGCGGCAAGACCGCTAATGTTGTCATTGGAGACACTGACATGAAGGATGATGGGTATGGTATATTTCCCACTATTCTTTCAGTATGTCATTCTCCTGATTGGTTGATTGACGCGGGTGCTAATGTGCATGTATGCGGTGATATTTCCATGTTTTCGTCTTATCAGACCGCAGGGACTTCAACCGTGCTGATGGGCAACAGTTCAAGTGCTTCTGTTCGTGGTGTTGGCACGGTCGATCTGAAGTTTACTTCAGGGAAGATCGTGCGGCTGAAGAACGTGCATTATGTCCCCTTCGTCAATAAAAATCTTGTTAGCGGATCTCTTCTGTGTAGAGATGGCTACAAGCTTGTCTTTGAGTCGAATAAATTTGTAATATCCAAGTATGGAACCTTTGTTGGTAAAGGTTAGGAGTCAGGAGGCCTGTTTCGTTTATCCTTATCAGACGTTTGCAATAAAGTTGTTAATCATATTTGCAACAATAGTGAATCAAATGTGTGGCATTCACGTCTTTGTCATGTTAACTTTGGTTGCATGTCGCGACTAGCAAAGTTGAACTTAATCCCTAGTTTCACCACTGTCAAGGGATCTAAGTGTCAAGTGTGTGTGCAAGCTAAGCAACCTTGTAAGTCCCACACGACTGCGGAAACGAGAAATCTTGCACCACTAGAGCTCGTACATTCAGATCTATGTGAAATGAATGGTGTTTTGACAAAAGGTGGAAACAAATATTTCATGACGTTAATTGATGACTCCACTAGATACTGTCGTGTGTATCTTCTGAAATCTAAGGATGAGGCTTTGAACTTTTTCAAGATCTATAAAGCTGAAGTGGAAAATCAACTTGATCGGAAAATCAAGAGGCTTAGGTCCGACCGTGGTGGAGAGTATTTTTCCAATGAATTTGATGCTTTTTGTGCGGAACATGGTATAATCCATGAGAGGACGCCTCCCTATTCACCTCAGTCAAATGGGGTGGCCGAAAGAAAGAACCGTACTCTAACTGATTTGGTTAACGCCATGTTAGACACATCGGGTCTCTCCAAGGCATGGTGGGGGAGGCGATATTGACGGCATGTCATGTCCTAAACCGAGTTCCCACAAAGAACAAAGAGACAACTCCATTCGAGGAATGGGAGAAGAAAAGGTTAAAACTCTCTTATCTACGAACATGGGGTTGTTTGGCGAAAGTCAATGTTCCAATTCCAAAGAAGCGGAAGCTTGGACCAAAGACTGTGGATTGTGTTTTCCTGGGATATGCTTTTCATAGCATTGGCTATAGATTCTTGGTTGTAAAATCTGAGGTACCTAACATGCATGTCGGTACGATCATGGAGTCGAATGATGCGACTTTCTTTGAAGATATCTTTCCCATGAAGGATATGGCTACCTCATCTAATCAAGAGATGCCTAGTTCATTGAATCAGGAACCAGTTACAATTACCGAACCTACCATTTCGATGGAACACTTTGAAAGTACTGTGGAGGAGAACCATGAAGTTCCTTAGGAGCAAGAGACAGAGGACTGCAAAGTCCTTTGGTGATGATTTTCTTGTGTATCTCATAGATGACACTCCCAGTTCTATTTCAGAGGCCTATGCATCTGAAGATGCTGACTACTGGAAGGAAGCGGTTCGTAGCAAGATGGATTCCATCTTGGCGAATGAAACTTGGGAGATAACTGATCGTCCTTATGGGTGCAGACCTATAGGATGCAAATGGGTATTCAAGAAGAAGCTTAGGCCTGATGGTACTATTGAAAAGTACAAGGCTCGGCTCGTGGCTAAGGGTTATACCCAAAAGGAAGGTGAAGACTTCTTTGATACTTACTCACCTGTGGCTCGACTGACCACTATTCGAGTTCTACTTTCACTAGCTGCCTCGCATGGTCTTCTCGTTCATCAAATGGATGTTAAGACTGCTTTCCTAAATGGAGAGTTGGACGAGGAAATTTATATGGAACAGCCAGATGGGTTTGTAATAGATGGTCAGAAAGGGAAAGTGTGCAAGTTGCTGAAGTCTTTGTATGGACTTAAGCAAGCACCCAAACAGTGGCATGAGAAGTTTGAAAGAACTTTAACAGCTGCAGGCTTTGTTGTAAACGAAGCTGACAAATGTGTGTACTATTGCCATGGTGGGGGCGAGGGAGTTATCCTTTGCTTGTATGTTGATGACATACTGATTTTCGGAACAAATATGAATGTTATTAAGGAGGTCAATGATTTCCTATCTCGTTGCTTTGAGATGAAGGATTTAGGAGTGGCTGATATCATTCTGAACATCAAGTTGTTGAGAGACGATGATGGTGGGATTACATTGCTTCAATCTCACTATGTGGAAAAGATCTTGAGTTGCTTTGGCTACAGTGACTGCAAGCCCTCTCCAACACCATATGATGCTTGTGTGTTGCTTCGAAAGAATCGAAGAATTGCTCGAGACCAATTGAAGTATTCTCAGATTATTGGCTCGCTTATGTACTTAGCCAGTGCTACAAGACCTGACATCTCTTTTGCTGTTAGCAAACTGAGTCGATTTGTTTCAAAACCAGGAGATGTGCATTGGAAAGCTCTAGAGAGAGTTTTGCGTTATTTGAAAGGCACTGCGAATTATGGAATTCACTACATTGGGCACCCAAAGGTGCTTGAAGGGTATAGTGACTCAAACTGGATCTCAGATGCTGATGAGATAAAGGCCACGAGCGGGTATGTATTCACTTATGGAGGTGGCGCTGTTTCTTGGAAGTCTTGCAAGCAGACCATCTTAACGAGGTCAACAATGGAAGCAGAACTCACAGCGCTAGATATAGCTACGGTCGAAGCATGTTGGCTTCGTCGGCTCTTGAATGACTTGCCGATTGTTGAGAAACCTGTACTGGGTATCCTTATGAACTGCGACAATCAAACTGTGATCACGAAAGTGAGCAGCTCAAAGGATAACATGAAGTCATCAAGACACGTTCAGAGAAGGTTAAAGTCTGTCAGGAAAATGAAAAACTCCGGAGTTATTGCATTGGATTATATCCAAACGTCTAAAAATCTGGCAGATCCTTTTACTAAGGGTCTATCACGTAATGTGATAGATAATGCATCGAGGGAGATGGGTATGAGACCCATAATATGAGTTGTTCACAGTGGTAACCTATTCTTTGTGATCGGAGATCCCGTGAATTAGATGTGGAAGACAAGCTGTTGGTCAACTGAGAGGAGAGTATCCTTACTATTCACAATACCACTCCATTTGATGCAATACTCTCCTAATCTGCATGGCAGGTTGATGTATATCTTAATGTGTTCTAAGTGGCTCATTTAAGCAGAGATGTTATCCTGCAGAACATCTTTTGAAGAACACACCTATATGAGTCTGATTGTCAAACGTCGCAGTCTATGAGAGTAGGGTTCTCTCTAGTAAACTCATGAAAGGTCACGGAGTATGACGCATAAGCTCCACCCGCGGGGAAGACCCACGGTAGCCACGTATCGGTCAAGGCTTTATGTGAAGCTAGATTCGCAGAAAACTTGCAGTTCAAGGCCCAGTCCACTGTTCAAGTTGCTTACTAGTGTAGCACAAAGTTCTAGGTGGAAGTTCAACTTAACAGTATCCACTGCAGTATCGGTATATAAAACAGTGTTTTGGAACCAAAGGCAAATTTTGTGTGCCTCTCGGATCTGGTGGGGGATTGCTGGAATTTTGTCTATTTTGGGCCTAGCCCAATAGCAGTTTCAGAAATTCCTAATAAATCCTAGAGGCCCACGCAGCCCATTCGTGCAAGGCAAGAGGTGTAACTAAAGTTTAGTCCCACATTGCTAGTTTAGAGGGAGTTAGACCTCTTTATAAGGGAGGTTCTTTCCCCACTTGTATGAGCATGAGAACAAGAGGGACATCCACGCGCGCTCATCCTCCGCCGCCCGCCTCGCCACGGCACGCCACGCCATGCCATGCCTCGTCGCCGCGCCGCGCCGTGGGTTGCGGGAATGAGCCGAGCCGATGTCACACGGAAGCTGAAAAGATTTTTGCGAAAGTGGAGTTCGAATGCGAACGGTGCAGCCCTTCGGCTGCTGGCTGTTTGCTTCATCTCCGTCTCTTTGTTTCGCCTCCCGTCGCTGCCCTCTCGCCTCCTTCTCTTGCGCCTATAAAAGGGAGGTCGCTCCTCCCAGAGAGACGCACCGGAACTACTCCTTCCCTCGCCATCGGTTCCATCTCTGAGCTGCTGCTGTCTTCCTCATCCGGCTTGCGGCGTGCACCGCACGTCGGGACAGTAGGCCTCCGAAACCGCACCTTTTGAGTCCTGTACGGGAGAAGGGTGATAAGGTTTTTGGGGAGCGCTCAGCGCGACTACTGGCTGCTTCATCACGGACGATCCGGTCGCCGACGACTACTTCCCCGACGACGACTTCTTCCCTGACGTCCACGTCCTCCTCGACGACATGGCAGGCGAGGACACCGACCCCAAGTCCAGCGCTTCTGCTGCTGCTGTCCCGTACGTGTTCTTCTCCTTTCTATTAGAGGTCCTGCTGCAATTCCTTGTTCTAGTATTTGCCTTAGATATGTTAGACTCTATTTCACATATGCAACTTGCTATACTGTCTGCTCTAGATATGTTTAGTTACAGTTCATATATGAATATGCTATTTACCTTCTCTTTGTCAAATCGTATGGCTTGTTTTATCACTACTATTCTGGTCATGCTTTATCTTGTATTTCTGTTAATAAAATCATTCGGTAAATTGCTCATATCTCCAACATAAATCAGTTAGGTAGGAGTATACCTGTTTGTAGCATATTATGTACTACACATGAATATCTTCTGTTCAGTGTCAATTTACCTCATATATTTAGGATACATAGCAAGCACAAAAAAGTATCCTGGACAAATTGGAAGCTCTGATATATGACACAATATGTGTTACTCTGTTCTGCTTGGCACATTATCTTTCTGTCCAAAGAGATCTATGACTTATATGTGTGCTTCATTTATTTTCGATTTTGGTGCACGAACTCATCTCAAGCATCTATGAATTAGTAATATTTCATGTGTTATTTTCAAACTTGACGAATTGGATGTTGACATATATAACCATGCATAAGCATTTATTTGCTCTGGTCAAGGGAATTTTCTTTGCTCGCGGTTAATATAGACATGTTTTGAGAAGAAAGGGAACCAGTATATCATTTATGGGCATCATGATTAGATCGATCTTGATATGACCAAGGGAACAAATAATAATAACGTGGGATCCGTAAACATATATGTGTTGTATTTATAAATGTGCATATAGTGCATAAAATTAGTAAATGCTAGCCCGTGCACTTGCACGGGCTGAGGACACATATATGTCATTTAGAGCAACTCTAATGGAGCGACCTAAACGGACGGCGATTTCATCCGCTTTTTGTCCGTTTGGGTCGGCCGGCCGCCCGACGTCCGCCCTATTTTAGATATGGGTCGGCAGCGCGCCCAACGCGCCGACTCATATGTGCCGGCGTGGCCGTCCTAGTTCAACAAATAGCTCAATTTTGCATTAATAAATTCGCATTTAAACATATAGTCAAATAACATAGTTTGAACCAAATAAAATAGCATAGTTTTACAAGCCGAATAAAAATAAAAATAAAAATGTCTCACATAGTTTTGCAAGCCGAATGAAAGAAGATATATCTATTGGTTGCCAACATGAGCCCACATATGCTCAACCAAATTATTTTGCAGTTGCACGTGAGTTTTTCAATCACGCATGTCATGATGAAATTGGGTGAACTGTTCAAACATTGCCGCTCCTCCATACTCAGGCACAACATTCTCACCCTGAAACTGAAACCCTTGATCATACAGACGTTCCGGGCGCTCGTCTTCTACGATCATATTGTGCATGATCATACAAGCAGTCATCACCTCCCACAGTTTCTGCGTGCTCTGGGTATTAGCAGGATACCGAACGATGCCCATCGAGATTGCAAAACACCAAAGGCACGCTCGACATCTTCCTAGCACTCTCTTGCTATTGGGCAAATCTTTTCCTCTTCTCTCCGACAGGGTTGGGGATTGTCTTGACAATAGTGGTCCACTGAGGATAGATGTCGTCACCCAGGTAGTATCCTTTGTCGTAGTTGTGGCCGCTGATAGTAAAGTTCACCAGTGGGCTGTTGCCTTCGGCAAGCCTAGCAACACCGGCGAGCGCTGAAGCACGTTGATATCATTGTGTGATCCAGCCATGCCAAAGAAAGAGTGCCAGATCCAGAGAACTTGAGACGCCACGGCCTCTAGTATGACAGTGCAAGCCCTGACATGGCCCTTATACTGCCCTTGCCAAGCAGAAGGACAATTCTTCCACTCCCAGTGCATGCAGGCTATGCTGCCAAACATCCCTGGGAAGCCCCTGCTGGCATTCATCGCCAACAAACGGGTTGTATCTTCAGGAGTCGGCTCTCTCAAGTACTCAGGTTCAAACACAGCAATAACAGCCTTGCAGAACTTATACAGGGACTCTAGGCATGTAGACTCGCTCATACAGACGTACTCGTCAATGAGATCACCGGGCACTCCGTATGCAAGCATTCGGATGGCGGCAGTCGCAAAGGAAATTGTGAAAAAAGAACTCGTCGGCGGAGTCCATTTTGTACCTTGACAAACTGTCGAACTGCTTGCGGGCGTCGACGAAGGAGAAAGCCGACGAAGGGAGTCGCGGCGCGCACGGACCTGCTAGCTGCCCTGCCGGCGTCCGACGAGCGTGCCGGTGAGGATCTGGCCGGGGCGGCGAGGCGGCTTCTTGATCGCGGGCGGCTGTGTGGTGGTGTGGGGGAGCGGGGGTGGGAAGCAGTCGGCTCCCCGGCGGCAAGACGGCGATGGTGGGTGACGTGGGAGTTGGCAGCGTTGCTGGGTGGATGTGAAGGCACCGGCAGCTGGCAGAGTCGCCGGCAAAAATGAGCGGCGGCGTCGGCGACCAAGAAGGCGGGCCATGATTGCTGTTGGATGGGGGAAGGCCAATGTGCTACCGACCAGCGGGTCCGGGGAGGAGAAGGCGAGCGCGCGTCCATCTCGTGTCCACGTCGACGCAAATCCGGCTTAAAAAAGGGCCGAAAATGGGTCGGCACGGATAAAAAGTGGACGCGCGTCACGCCGACCCAAACGGACACCAGCAGACGAAATGGGTCGTCCCGTTGGAGTTGCTAAGTTTTAAACTGCTCAAGTTATGCGCTGTTGAGCTTAGCTTTGTGGGCCTTTTTCCTGTATGAATGGGGTCGTCGAATTGCTTGATGTGAAAGTGACGGCACGGTGCCGTGCTGTTCGTGCCCGGCACATTTAAAAAGTGCGAGAAGGAAAGCTGATTTACGTTCTGCTCCATAGCATTAGCAGGTCCCTACCCCCAACGATATGATGCGCTTTTCGCCGTAAAGCAATGCACATTCCCTCCACTTGCTCTTATTCTCTTGGCATTGCGCTCACGGTTAACTGAATTTTCAAAAGCCCCTAAAAAAACTGAATTTTCAAAAGAGAACAAAAAATGGCGATCTCCCAATATGAGCAGCACGGCCATTTACACGGAATAAATCATGTAAATGTGGTAAGAGCATCTTCAATAAAAAAATGCAAATTTGGAGATGTAAAAATCTACATCTTTAAAAAGTACTTTTTGCATCTCCAAAAAGTGTCAACTCCAACAGAAAATGCAAAACGTAGATGTAAAAGAGCAACTCTGGTAGAAGATGCAAAACCGGCCGCCGACCATGCGGCCGCTGTAGCCGCGGTACAGCCGCACAAATTGAAATAATACATCCGATAATCAACTTAAAAATTGCACATGTCCACAATATTAAATTATTACATTGTTCATTGAATCCACAAGATCAAATGCAACAACATACAACATAGTTTTGCACAATACAACAAACAAATAAATAAAACTAGGCACCTCTTTCGTCATGATATTTCCGATACTCCTTCAACAAATCCTTCTGAAGTTGATCGTGCGCATTGGAGTCTCTAATTTCATTGTACATCTTCATGAAGCATTTAGTTCGCTCCTCTCTTCTCATGGGCATAACGCGTATACCCATCAAGTGATAGAAGGTGTAATCTAAACCCTGTCCACGCTCATTCTCAATGATCATATTATGCATGATCACACAAGCAGTCATGATATACCAAAGGGTTTCTTTATCCCAGAATCTAGATGGTCCACACACAATAGCAAATTGGGATTGCAAAATCTCAAGAGCCCTCTCAACATCTTTCCTAGCCGCCGCTTGTGCATTGTGAAAGACGAGTTCTTTCTTACCTTGGGGTTTTGCAATTGGCTTGACAAAAGTACTCCACCTCGGGTAGATGTCATCGCAAGATAATACCCGTAGTTATATGTGCGGCCATTTGCTTCGAAGGTCATCGGTGGTGCTTCTCCATTTGCTAACTTGGCAAAAAGAGGTGACCGGTCGAGCACGTTGATGTCATTGCAAGATCCAGGCATCCCAAAATATGAATGCCAAAACCATTTTTTTCTTGATCGGCAACGGCCTCAAGAATGATACTGGCATCCTTCCCGCGACCCTTGAACTATTCATGCGATGCTTTTGGGCAATTTTCCACTTCCAATGCATGCAAACGACGGACCCTAGCATACCTAGAAACCCACAAGCTTTGTTCATCTCCAACAGCCCCTGAGTGTCCTGAGCATTGGGAGCTCTCAAGTACTCTGCACCAAACACTTCTATCATAGCCTTTGCAAATTGTTTGACATAGAATATAGAAGTGCTCACTGCCATCGCCAAGTTGTCATCAATGTAGTTTGCTGGAACACCGTAGGTCATCGGGCAATGCGGTAGTGACCTTCTGTTCGGTGCTATGTCCAAGCAACCCTGCACAATTCCTCCTCTGCTCGAAGGATCGATCATGCTGCTTCACGAAATTGCGAATGTGAATGAACAAGTCTTTGGACATTCTGAACCGGCATCGGAAGTACCTCTCCGGAAAAACGGGCGGTGAACCGAAGTAGTTGCACATCAACCTCTTGTGCACATCAACCCGTTCTCTCCGAATGAACGCACGGCCATACACGGAACCACTGTGCTTCGGCCCACTAGCATTGCAATGTCCTCTTCTTCATTCAAATCAAATTCCTCATCTGACGAGGAATCGTCCACGAAAGAGGAGTCACACGAGCTCATCTACAATGCAGAAAATCACCGTCAAACTAACTTTCCATCCCCAACAAAAAAACCGTCAAGTTTCATCATTTTCTTACCTTCGGGAATTTCGTCGAATACCTTGCTTGTGTGGTGGACGAAATTGGCCGGCTGCGGGTTGCGCAGCCGTCGGCGGCGGCGGGTGCGGGCGGCAGCAACTGCACGGCAGAGGAGATGGCCGCACGTCGGTAGAGAAGAAGTCAGGAGCTCAGCGCGACCGGAAGAATGGCCGAACCTCGCGGCCGTCGGGCGGGCGGAGTGGCGCGCCTCCACTAACTCCGACGGGGGGTCTAGGCTAGGAAGAAGCTTAGACCATCGTAGACCTCGCCGGGGAAGGCGTTTAGGCCAGCCGCAACCGCCAGAGAAGCTTCGTTCGACGGCGGCCGAAAGTGAATCAGCGGGCCGGCGAGGCAGGCGGCAGGGGAGGGGGGGGGAGTCACGGCGGGCCCGGCAGCGGGGACGCGTCGGCGGCGATTTGGTGCGGATTTGGCCGGTGGCGGAGTCGGGCGGGTGGCGGCTGGTCGCGCAGAAGGGAAAGGAAGGGCGGTTGGGCAGCTGGCGGACGGTCGCGTTTTTATATCTCCTGTAGGTGGAGATGCAAATTTACACCGAGGGGGGTTGTAGTTTACATCTTCGGAAGGCGAAGATGTATTTTTTTTTTGTTGCATCTACACTATCTGCTGGAGAAGTATTTTTGACCCTCAAAGATGCAAAAGTTAGGGAACTTTTGCATCTACGTATCGGGATGCTCTAATGTGGCATTGGTGGTTCTTTATGTTGGTCGTCGGATTACTCATTCGGATGTTTCGCATGTTTGCAGGGCCACAAAGGTTCTTTTCTGTTGTCGGAGCTATCATATCTCCAACGCAGAAGCAAAGAATAGAATCGATAAAAAGTGCAAAGAGGGGACGGTTCTTGAGTTGTGAAGCTGCTGCAACCATAATGGTGGAATGATTAGATTTAGAACCAACAAATGACTTGGTCTTATTATTACAAGCAGCACAGACCTACCACTTTTGTACTTGCTGCTCCAGGGCAGCATTACACAATGAGGATCCAACAAATCAAGAAAACAACGCAGGTAAGTAAAAGTGAGTAGAAATACAAATCAGGGATTGAATGAATCATGTCATCACTCGAAGGAAACATCTCAGGAGCAGTACGTAAGCATTGTTTAGTCAGGCCTTTTTCGGGGCGAGCCTGGACTTGATCTTCTGCACCTCCTTGGTGCCGACCTGGAACGCCGTCGTGAGCACGTGGTCAGGCACCGGCGGCGTGGCCGCGAAGAGCGTCATGGCGAGGGACTGCGTGCCGGGGAACTGGCTGTTGAAGGCCGAGATGACGGAGGCGGGGCCGGCGCCGTTGTTCTTCTGGAAATGGACCAGGCCGCGCGGGAACACGAAGACGTCGCCGGCGCCGATGGTCTTGGAGACGAGCTTGTTGCCGGTGGTTATGAAGCCGACGTCGAGGGCGCCCTCGAGGACGAAGACCATCTCGGTGGCGCGCGGGTGGGTGTGCGGCGCGTTGAGCCCGCCCGGCGCGTAGTCGATGCGCGCCATGGAGACGCCCAGGGTGTTGAGCCCGGGCACCTTCTCCACGTTGGCGCCGGTCACCACGGAGCCGTAGGTGGTGTTGGTGTTGCCGGCGGCGCCCAGCCCCTTGAAGTAGAAGTCGTCCTCGGTCACCGTGGCCTTGCAAGCGAACCCATTCACCTTCACGGCTGCACACACACAAGAATCATCAGGTACCACTACTCAAGGCGAGCGAGAATTGAACATGTGAGCACGAAACCCGGCTGTGGCAACTTACCGGAAGTGAGGTCGGCGACGCAGATGTCCTGGAGCAAGTCGGGGTCGCCGGCGACGGATGGCGGGGGAAGCACGGCGGCTAGGAGTGCCATGATGGCGCAGGAAAGCAAGGGAGAAGCCATGCCCATGCCCATTGCGAGCTTGGTCCTCTGCTCTGCGCCTGCCTGTCCTTGATTTGGCTGCTGAGAGTGAGAATTATGGCCTGGGGCCTGCCTCTCTTCACTCCTTTCTCTGCGCACGCTCCTTTACTCGCCCTGCTCGAGCTGAATGGCCTTGTTGGATGCTGAATAGACAAAAGATGTGGGTGGTATTTATAACAGGTGGGCACCGGAGAGAGACCGGAGCAGTAGTAGTAGGAGTGAGTGATGTGAGTGGCAAGGCATGTGTCCGTTCACTGCAAGAAATGTGCTGGCCGTGCGAGGTGAGGTAGGGAGTCGGCGAGGATTGCCGTAGGAGTACACAAGGAACAATGTCGTGTGTTGTTACTATTCTATTGCGCGCACACCTCTTGATTTTGATCTGGGAGCGGAATTCTTAGGTGGTGAACCAGAAGCCCCGCAATGTCGATCCCATGAATAATATAGTAGGATGGAGGTGATTAATCTGAACAGAGATTTTTGGTACGTCGAATCCACGGTTAATCTTATTCGTCGCATTAAGAAATCATTTGCACCCAGGTGTTTGTTTTGCGTGAGGAGGAAATCAAAGGGACTCGACGGGCAAAAGTAAGAGCTATATGGAAAAGGTGATAATAATACTAAGTTATTTCATTTGGTTGCAGGCGAAAAACATCGGAAAAAGGAGGAAGTGCCAGCTTGAACAAGATGAGGGGTTCATTGTGGGTCGCGAACATCTAAAAGCTTATATGACCGAATTATTACAGGCGTCTTTCAGCTCTTCGTAGTCCAATTTTCTTTGGTCGAAGATACCAGTAATGATATTCCTTAACTCAACACTCGAGCTATGGTGAAGAGAAAGTTTTTTTTTCTTAATCAGCTTGCTGAAGAAACCATCGTGCATCTTCTTTGGAATTGTAACTATACTTCCAGTTGCCACCTGGCATATGTGGTAAGCTATAAAAAAAACCAACATATCAAACTATACCTCCAGTTGTTGGCACACCTTTGAGGTACTTTGGTTTATGATGATTTTTTGCTTCTTTTTGAAACTCTGCTTACAGAAATTAGCCTTGAATTTCTTATTCTTGGAAGCTGGCATATTTGGTTGCAATGTAATGGAAAAATCTTCAAGAATGTCAACCCTTCAGTCACTTCTTGGAGGAGATGCTTCAAAGAGGGCATATCTTTGCTTCTATACAGAGTTAAAGACAAGTATGTTGCTGGTCTGCAGAACTGGATCAATGTCAACCTCGGAATGAGTTACATGTTTCATAGAGCTAACATAGGTTGATTGGTCTGTAGGCCCTCTTACTTAGTTAGCTTTTCTTCATTTTTTATTTTTTTCTTCCCACCGTTGTTTCAACATACTGATTTATACTAATATAAATTAGTGTAGAACAACTGTTCTATGTTTCGAGGCTTCAAAAAAATATTCCTTGACTCTCCTTGCAGGAAAACGTTGTGTTGACACGGCACCTTTCCTGAAAAAAGGAAGTTTTTGAGGCAATCTCTCAAATGGAGCGCAATAAAGCTCTGAAACCAGATGGGCTCCCTGCTGAGTTTTACTTATAATGTTTGGTGATCGTTAAAGGTGATCTTCTTCCAATGTTTAAGGACTTGTGCAATGATGATCTTTTGTTGTTTTATCTCAACTTTCGAATTATCACACTTCTCTCCAAGAAAATGGATGTTGCTCAAATTGAATTTAGACCGATCTGCTTGCTGAGCGTCAGTTTTAAAAATCTTCATCAAGGTGGACACCAATAAATTATATAGTATTGCTCATACAGTTGTGAGCCCAACGCAGGCAACCTTTATGTCGAGCCACAATATACTTGAGGGAGTGGTCCTCCTTCATGAGACAATCCATGAACTCCACACTACGAAACTCGACAGAGTTATCTTTAAGGTGGACTTTGCAAAGACCTACGACAAGGTAAAGATATCTTTTCTTCAGCAAGCTCTACGCATGAAAGGCTTTGCGGCTAAATGATGACATTGGTCATTACTTCCAAACCTAGAAGGGACTGAGGCAAGGTGGCCCCATGTTGTCAATTTTGTTTAATTTTGTGTCAGATATGCTGGTTATTCTCATAGCAAGGGCTAAGGAGGATTTTTTTATATAGAAAAGGAGGATCACCCTCGGCCTCTGTAAGGGCTAAGGAGGATTTTTTTTAGAAAAGGAGGATCACCCCCGGCCTCTTCAAGGGCTAAGGAGGATTTTTTTTTAGAAAAGGAGGATTACCCCGGCCTCTGCAAGGGCCAAGGAGGATCACCCCCGGCCTCTGCAAGGGCTAAGGAGGATGGTTAGGTTGGGGACCTTATTTCGCATTTGGTTGATGGGGATGTGTCTATTCTCCAGCATGCGAACGACACAGTCATTTTTATGAAATATGACCTTCAAAAAGCGATTAGTATGAAGTTGATATGTATTTTTGAAGAATTTTCGGGTCTGAATATTAATTTCCACAAAACTCGAGATCTTCTGTTTTTGTAAGGCCAAACAGGGGGAGAGTCACTACAGGGAACTTCACTACAGGGAACTGTTTGGTTGCGAGGTGGGATCATGTTAGAGTACGTAATGGGCCTAATGGCCTGGGCTGGCGTTATAGCCAGTTAGTCTTACGGTTAATTAGAGATGAGGGTCGCTTGCTTAGGGGTCAAGTAAACCTCTCTATATAAGGGGAGGAGATGTATCAATATAATCAAGCAAGAATTAAGAAGGAAATCCCTTCCATCTTGCCCGGCCGTGGGCAAAAGGCCCCCGGCCGGCCCTCTCTCGCCCTCCTTCTAGCAGGACCATAACAGATCACTTATGTTTACGTACCTTGAAATTCCCATTCATCGCCGTAATTTCTAACAAAGAATGAAAAATATTTGGTCTAAAATTTTGGTGTCATTGTTGCACCATAGAGATTGTCATCCATAACCAAGTCTCAATGCATATAGGTTTTTTGCAAATAATTCTCAATGTATATTTGTGTTTTTGGATTTCATCCTTCAATCCATCCAAACTTTTCATTCATTATCTATGGAACTTTCCTTAAAAAATAACATAATGAAAACATTATTTCATAAAAGAATGTCATTTATTACCAAAATCACACATGGTTCTACATGCACTTTCATTAGTTCCAAGCTAAAATAAGACGATAAAGATTCTATAATCTTATACCATTTTCCAACTAGATAGACTACAACAATTAAAAAACAAGAGGGTATGATCCACTATTGAACTTTGGCTGAAAATAATATAGGATATTTAGCACATGACTAACCACGTACCAAATTAAGGCAGAAATTTGGTCCGCGTTTAATAACCTTCTATGTTTGCTTGTACATAAAACGAAGAAAACTGTACACAACAAATATGATAATAAAATTAGCATGTTTCCTTTTCATATACAAGATCATTTAAAAACATTAGTAAATTATGTTGAGCTATCGAGTTGAAATGGAGCGAATTAGTGATGGCTCAAGAGTCAAGATCAACTTGTTTTTCCATCGAGCTACATAAAGCGCTTAAACTCAACTTTTTTTTCAAGTCGATCTTGTGTCAGAACGAAAAGCGAGTCGATCTCGCAACGCAAGGTTAGACAACGCAACCGCCGCCTCCTTCTCCCCAACAAAAAAACCTAGGGTTTCTCAGCCTTCTGCTGGCGCCGGTCCGCCTCATCTCCATTGGCCCTAGGGGCATGGAGGTGTGTTGGACCCTGACCCTTGCCGGCAGAAGGGTTCTTACTCTGTGTTTTAGGTGTTTTTGTTAGTTCATTTAGGTTTTGTGTCCTGCTCAGAAAGACGAGGCGGTGGCGGCTCCCTGAAGATGGAATAAGGTTCTCATCATCTAATCTGCGTTCTGATGACGCATTTAGCGTCGTCGAACGGCGTGTGAAGGTTTTTCTCCAACAGATCTCATGAAATTTGGTCGATGTTGGTCTTCAGTCGTGTGTACAGGCACTGGCGGAGCTTCAGCAAGGCTAAATGGGTCATGGCCCGCCCAGCCCATGAAATTTTATACAGTATACGTTTACTCTCGGGTCTTAAAACAGCAGCCCATAAGCTATTGTCTTCTTGGTGCAAACCACACCCCGGAGTGACTGACCCCATGATTGCGGAAGCCCTGGCAGTTCGTGACGGCGTCATCTTCGCAAATCTCAGAGGGTTCTTGCATGTGGTGGTGGAAACCGACAGCCTGGAGGTGGTTAACCTCTGAAACACTCACCTCAACAGTCGTTCAGTTGTGGCACCAATTCTTCTAGAAATTGATGAGCTTTCTGCTAGTTTTCATTCTTTTGTAATTCAACATGTAAGTAGATCAGCTAATGGTTCAGCTCACCTGTGTGCAAAACGTGCGTGCACAGTGACAGATACCGAAAGCTGGCTTACGGAAACTCCAAGCTTCCTGGTCAGTAGCCTTCTGGCTGACTGCCCAACGAATGCCTTCGTTTGAATAAAGCTCAAAATTCCATGAAAAAAAAGCTATTGTCTTCTTGTTGGCCCGCCCATTTTTGGGCTGCGAGCTTCGCCACTGACCCTCTGTGTACAGGTTGGATCATTTCTATCTATACTTCTTTTTATCGGGTTGTTGTTTTGGTGCGTTGGTTTTGTGGGGTCTTAGCACGTCGGTTTTTCAGTTGTATAATACAATAAATTTGGCACAACTCCCATGAAGGAGGGACGACACGACGAAGCGCCTTCGACTCGCTCCAGTGATTATAGTTGTCGCTAGGTGGTCTACGGACATCAATATTTTTTTTATGTGCTCTTTGCACTGCCATAGCATGACAAATAGATATAGAAAGTTTCATGAAAAAAAGTGAGTCGATCCACCGAGCCTGGAGCCCGTTCCACTCCCTCTTCCCACTCCACCGGCAATCCAAGCCTCCTCCCACCTACTACCTCCTTTGCTCGTGGAACCCCGCCTGAACACGAAATTCCCGTAAGGAAAGAAAAAAGGAGAGAAAAATCTCTCCCCCAGGAGCCGTTCGGCCGAGCCTTTCCTCCCTCAGAAACCCTAATCCTCCCCTCTCCTCCCTTACCCTGTAAAGCCGCCGCTCGCCGCGATGACGCCCCCCTTCCGCCCGTCCCCATCCTCCACCGCCCCCGCCCCCCGCGGCTGCGGCGGCGAGCGCTGCGCCTCCGGCCGCGATGCCTGGCCGCTCCACCACGTCCGCCACAACGACGTCTTCTGCCGCCTCTGCTCCTCCTGCGTCCTCCTCTACCACCCCGCCTCCTTCTGCTCCGCCTGCCTCCTCCTCCTCCACACGGACGCCGCCGCCGCCGCCGCCGCCGCGGCGCAGGACCCCCACTTCGACCCCGCCGTCGCCCCGCCGGGCCCCACCGCCGAGTGCTCCAATTGCGGCCTCTTCGTCGCCCATGTCGCCTGCATCCCCGACCTCGTCTCCTTCGTCTGCCCGCCGTGCGCCGCCGAGGCGGAGGGCCGGCCCTTCACCTACGCGCCCGCCGCCCGCCGCGTGATGGACGAGCGCGCCGCGCGGATCCTCCTCGTCGCGGCGCGCCTCGCGCACGAGTCCATCGGCCGCGCCGCCGCCGCCGCCCGCGAGGAGGCGGAGCGCCGCGTCCAGGAGGCTGCCGTCGCGCGGAAGCGGTCGCGGGAAATGCTGGACGCGGCCTTCCGGGCGCTCGAGGAGGAGGCCAGGGCCGCCAAGATCAAGGAGGAGGAGGAGGCCGCCAGGGAGGCCAAGAACAAGAAGGAGAAGCCCGCTGCGGCCCAGCCGCCCAAGAAGAAGACCCCTAAGAGCAGCGAGTCGAGCAGGGACAGGGATAAGATGCTCAAGTTCAACGCCATGCAGCAGCCGGCGCTGGCATTTGCTGCGGCAGCCGCTGCCGCAGCCAGCTCAATGCCACTGTCGACGCCATTGTCAACCCCAACACCCAGGGAGGACAAGAAGCCCATGAAACTGGAGGAGCAGCAAGGTGAATAACTACTGGAATACTTCAAATGGACAGGCCAATTGTTCTGTTCAATAATCAGTATTATCATTCTTGCAGGTTCAACGGACACAGTAGCAGATGAGGATGTGAAGGGGTTGTTTGGGACCTTGCAATCATAACGTTGGGGGTTATCACAATCGCCCATCTGTTTGATCTGCTTCCATTTGTTTGTTGTTGCTAAGTGAACCGCAAGGAGGCTTTGCTTGAATTTAATGAATCCCTATCCCGGAACCACCTCACCGTAAATTCTAGTCCTGTCATGTTAGACGATCCTCTTATTTATGTAGCTGCTTCACCTCCGTGTCCTATTCGTTATTATACTCTATTGGATGATAATTTATCGCAATCGGTCTTCAGACTTGTAGATCGAGGAAACCAAAGCGAGTCAAAACTTTATATTCCATAGAACTACACAGCTATTTCTTTTTTGTCATTTGGCATAATCTTGTTGAATGTGCAAGTTCCTTTGCAATATTGTGTAAATGCACCAAGTGGTCGTAATAATCTTTATCCCCATTCAGTACACAATGGAAAATCAAAGAAGTGGTGTGATGGCAGATTGAAAATTACCCAGAGCATAGTACCATTTCCTGAACATGACTTGGTATAATGGCAGGGTGGATATTTTCCAAAAATGAAGTGTGTAGGTCTTGACACCCTTGCACAACTCATCCAAATCCTTTTCTTGCACAACACATCCAAGCTCTGTATTTGAGCACTCTTCCACATGTGCTAAATTTTGCTAACTGTTTACATGATTCTCCATGCCTCGTGATCGAGCATGTCTATCGTTTGTTGTTTGTGTAGTTCTAATATACTCCTACCTGATATGCTCATAAATGATGATGTTACTCTGGAAGTCTTGCTTAGGCCAGTTCTTTTGGGGCTTATGGGTCGCTTCTAGAATAAAATTTTGGCAGTCATCCATAAGCCCCAAAAGAACTGGCCCTTACTTGCTTAACTAAACTGTTGGTGAGGCTCAATCGTATTGAGGCCTCACATCCTGGTGCCACCCCTCCGCAGCAGCTTCACCTATGCTGCTTCCTCGCTAAGCTCACCATTGGTGTGGCACTGTCCCGTCACCATTGCTGCCACATGAGGCAAGAGGCATGCCATAGAGTTCAGTATTTTTTTTGGGTTTGAAATCAGTGTTTTTTTATTAAAAAAAAGTGGTGTGGAGTCAGTGTTTCAGGATATGCACATTGTGATCCAACAATTGGAAGTTGTAATTCATCTAAACTGAAAGCCCATATTTGATGAGTGGAAAGCTTGTTACTACTTTATTAAATAATCACCCAATTTTTAACACATACTTCTGTCATCGCCCTCCTCATCTCCCAATGGTGAACTCACGGTTCAAACCAACAACCAGGATGAACTAGTCCGTGCACAAGAATAAAATTGAACAAATTACATACCTGAGATACCTGTGGTTGAATCAATCAAATCAAACCATCACAATTTGGATGCTTGAGATTATGAATGGTTGAACCCAAATCAAACCAACATCCCCAAGATATATGACCAACATCGCAACAAAATCATAGGGAAAGAGCCCAGAAACCCCAAGAGAATCTCTTGATGTCTGTGTCAATTCAAACCCCTTGGCACTACCCGAAACCGAATTTGAATCCAGTGGATACAGTGCACCAATAGCATCCCCAGTTTTTTTTTTCTTTTGTGAGAATTCCCAATGGCATCCCCAACTAACTCACTCTGCCTTCCCTCCATCTTGGAATCCACTAGGAATCCAGGCGGGCTGAACTCCAACGAACAAACATGTCTATTCCTAGAGAACTCTGCACTCGCTAGAGAGTACTCCCTCCGTCCCATATATTATGGGACGTGTTAAAAATAAATAACCCTTGCGGTTATTAGGGGATAACCCCCGCTCCTTCTCACATGTGCGGTTGCACACTTCCAGCAACCGTCACAACGGTTCCTGGAAAGGCATCTCTATGAACCATTGTGTCCCTCGACTGTTCCCACTGTATATGAGTGTTCATTCATCATCAACAAAAAACTGTTCGAATTGTTTGTTCATTGTCTCTGTCGATACAATTCTATTCATCACTGTACGGAGGGAGTACTCCACAAGTATTGGTTGAGGGATTTGTACTGATTTTGTTGGTGTTTGGGTTGGGGAGCTCAGGTAGCCACGAAAGTTCAGTTAGGTGAGGGTTATCGAGTCGTATCGGCTGAAATTTAGCAAATGTATGCACTCTTGCCATGAAGCAGCTTCTTATTTCAATCGGGGCACGAGCTTGCTCCCTCCCAGTATGAGAGCACGCTGCCGGAAGAGAATATTAACATAATCTCCTTCAACAGCAATTCAGATTTGCCCATCATTTGGGGAAAATCGTCGTAATACAGGGGGCAAAGTAACAAGCTCATGTGATTGTAAACCACGTACTCCACATGAGATTGTTGCGCTTTTATTCACATGGTTCCCTGATCCGCTACAAGGATAAGCATTGGTTGCGTGTTGCCTGACTTCCAGATGCATTCATACAGTAAGCATGAAGTTTTGGTAGCTGAAGACATACAAACCGCACAAACAAACTGGTGGTTTCAGACGAGAAAAGGAGAGGCCTAAGGCGTCATGTCCCATCTATCCGATCAGCTAATCTAACCTCGACAGAAGAATCATTCAGTCCATCAGTTTCTTTAAGCAGCTGCAGTTTCCTTCTCGCCTGAACTAGCTTATACCGCCACAGTTCCTCCATCACCGTCCCAAGTTTATCTGCCCCCTCTTTCCTGGCGAGCAGGACTATCCTGATTGCGATCAATTTCCTGCACACAAGTCGCTTGACTGTTCTCACTTTCAGAAGGTTGCGTGATTTGCGCCGCTGCAGTTTCTTCCTCGTCATCAGAAATTTCCATCACCGCAGTTCCTTCATACCCGTCAGAAGTTTCTCTGCGCACTCTTTCCTGGGGAGCAGGACTATCCTGACATCGATCAAGTTCCCGTAAAGAAGTTGCTTGACTGCTCTCAGCTTCAGAAACTTGCGTCGCTGTAGCGATTTCGTCTTCATCAGATGGTCCTCTAGGCTTTCTTTTCTTGCAAGCAGGACTGTCCTCATCACTATCCTCATCAGCGGGAACTTCACTGCCATTTTCAATGTTGGCTTCCTGAACATCAAGTTCTCTGGGTTCATTGTCACTGGTTGATTGTGGACCCTTGAAGAGTGAGGTATCTGGAGAACTGCCATTGGTGGCGGAAAGCAACGCATCTAACTGTGTTCTCACAGAAACTGCCACGGCGATTGCATGGTCACATATCACAGAGTCATTGGGTGGGCAATGGACAACATTTGCCAGTGCCTGGTAATAGCGAAGCAGCGCCAAAGATGGCGGCGCCAATCCCCTGTCACGGCAAACCTTAGCCGACTTCATTGCATGCTTGCAAAGGTTTCCCTTCCTTGACCAGCTACAGTCACACAATGCAAGCTCAGAACCTGGGTTCAGTATGGCATGGGACTTGTCCTTGTGTTTCTGGCAGACCACTCTAGCACAGTTGCCTTCAATTACAATATCAGAATCTGGAATTTGCAATCCCTGCTGCCATGGGTTTGGGCCAGTTTTCCACTCACTCCTCCAGTAACGAGAGAAACTGTCTTTCCCAGAAAATTCATCCAACCAGCAGTAAGAGTGAACCTTCGTACCCAACTTATGAACCAACCAGTCTGCACGCTGGTAGATACTTTCATCTGCCTCATTCAACAGACGAAGTTTTAGCAGGTGATGGTACCTCTCAATTGCTGAAGCTACCTCAGCAGTAGCCAACGGGTTGGTCTTCAGGACGCCTGTCCATGCCCCTGGAAGATATTGAGATTAAACGGTTGAATAAGAGAACTTACCAAAAAAACCTGTAACAAGTAAAATCCAGATATGGCCAGGTATATGGACCAACCAAGTCTTGGAAACCATAGAGCTTTGAAGTAGTCCACAAAGCCAGAGCAATCAATAAAATCTTCCAGGAAGGCCTGAAATAATTCTATATCACCATTTCCTCTGCAGATGCTGGATATTGCCTCACCAAGTCGTTTCGACATCATTGAACGCCTCTCAAAATCTGAACACTTGCTCATCAAATTTTTATGCCAAGCGTGACGGACACGCCATAAGGAAATCAA
The DNA here is from genome assembly GCF_002575655.3 of Aegilops tauschii subsp. strangulata. Taxonomy (NCBI): domain Eukaryota; kingdom Viridiplantae; phylum Streptophyta; class Magnoliopsida; order Poales; family Poaceae; genus Aegilops; species Aegilops tauschii. The sequence goes on from NC_053035.3 coordinate 70,751,630, forward strand.
CACCGGGCACTGAAACACTTCCCTGTTCAGCAAGCAATATACTCAGGCACCACAAACCCAGGAAGCAGTACACTGGCAGAGAAGCATTAGTTACCTTATAGTGCGGACATCGGTCAAGGGATCATCAATAATGAAGCCACCCAACTGCCATGTCGGGTCTTTCGTACGAACTCGATCATATAGAGCACCCATCCATCTATGTATCTCACCATGTGTAAAATTGGGAGTGATGATCCAAGCAACAGGAATTGCATTTTTCTGCTGGTCGAAAACAAGGATGCTATGTACAGGATACTGCAAAATGGCAAACAACGATACTACTATGAAATCAAGCAAACTAAACTACTATGAAAAAACAAAAAATGAACCAGATGACATTGACAGACCTTTAACTTGTTTGTTCCAAACTTTGAATCAGAAGCCAGTAAACTGCGGCTGCCATACTGAATCATCTGCTGTAGCTGCCAATCTGTCTGAATGCCCAAGACAAAGGTATCATTATCGGAAAAATCTTCATAGAAAAATACACAGTCCTGGTTATTTTCAACCCATTTGTTCATACTAACAGCATCGTCATCATCAAGTTCATAAACAGAACGCCGCATTTTTCTTTCCAGCCTTCTAACATATCTGTGAGTAAGAAGATCATCACGATTTGATGGTCCTCCTTGCTTTTCAACCATTTCAGTATGTCTCTGCATTATGGTCTCGACAGGAATACCAACATAGAGCAAAGACATAACTTCAAGAAGTAATTCATCCGATATGTAAGGTGCAAACATTGCCTTCGTCCCTACAGCCATCTTGTCCATGGGACCATGACATGGTGTGCCTTTCTTATCTACATGCTTGTTGTGGTTATATATCACAAGAGCCAATGATGGTTCAGCGATCAAACGCTTCACAATAAAATGGCAAACACACCCCCTCTTTGTATTAGGGCGACCAGCGGGTGTTTTCCTCTTTCCGCAAGAGGATCTGCTAGGCCGGACAGCACCACCCTTTCTATAATCATCTGGACCAAAAGAACACCAATACCTGCATGGAATGGTGTCGCAGTATTCAAATATTCTGTTTAAATTCTAGCATCTCAACTAGGAAACAGCTAAAGCCAAAAGCATTAAGGACAAGGCACACAACCAGTCACTCTCACAACATGTGATGCATAAACACTAGGCATGCTTCCATTTACTTACAGAATATACTCAAGTATCCCGTCGACTTTTGGTTTGCAGGTCATGGTTGGAGAACGCCTTCTCCGTGCCTCAACGTGGAATCTTGTCGGGCATGCTTTGTTGTTTGATTCTCCTCTGACAAAATCACCCACCCTAGAAAATGGAATGAGTGCAAGCCTGTCCATTGAGTCCTTCCAGCCCTCCACCATGGACCACGTGATATCTGCTGCTGAAAACTCTAATATGGTCGGATTCTGAACTGGAAGGGTGAGAATTTCATCCCACCTAGTCATCTGCAAGCACAGAGTCATCATCCTTAAAAGAATGGAAACAAATCCAAATAACCGGAAGATCACGATGTCAGATCTATTTTCTTTTCACTGAGACATGGATGGGGAAGTTTTGGTCCATTCAGAGAGGACATCATAGACTTAAGATTAAACAAACCATGCATGTTACAGTCAGATGTGTCTTGTTGTATACACGTTTTCAAGTGTAATTTGTGATCTAATGGAACAAGACCACAGTTACATTCCAAAGTCTAAATACAAGTGAGCCATGGCCTTGAGGCACTGGAAATGCAGAAGTATGAAACTTCAGTCTAGTTTGTAACAACTTAGACATGACTAGTGATGAACCATGTAGATTGTCCCTTTTCCTCCATCTATCTATATCAATAATAAAATGTTTGTCAGACACAGCAATCAAGGGCTAATCCACGAAAAGTTGAGAAAAGCAGAGATACGTGTGGAATTGTTATTCAACATGACTCTGTTTCCACATGGCATTCTCGCAAACAGTACGATGCAACAAATCACACAACTGGCATAGAATTGGGACTACATCGAAACTGAATCGAACTGGGGCGTGACATCCTAAACAAAACTAGATCATAGCATGAATGAAACGGTCGTCGAGTAAACAAAATGACACTTCCTAGGGGCAAACTCATGAGGCAAGGCAGGATGACACGGGATTGCCAAGATACAAGCTAAAGTCAACCAGATAACACCTCATCCATGCTGCTCAGCACCTCTACCTTGAGTAACTAAACAAAATCTCATGGAAGCCTTGCAAGAATCATCTCGCCGCCCCTAACTAAAAATCATGCAACCGGAGGCATTTCCAGCCTCAGACGTCGGATTGGAAGCTAATTTACCCTGGCGCCTGGAGGGGGGGTGGGAGGTCTGCCGGAACGCAGAGCGTGGATTGCAGCCTGCGCTGCCTGCGGGGCGAAGGGCGCGGAAGAGGCGCTAGGCGACCGAAGGGCCGGGCGAATGGCGGGCTGCCGCCGCACCTCCGCGGTGTGTTGGGCGGGCCGGCGAGGAGGCCGTCCGGCCGCCCGAGGGGCTAGGGTTTGGGAAGGGGGCGCTGGGGTTTTGGGTTTGTTTCCGGAGGCTTCGAATGATGCGGGAGGGAGGCCTCGTGCTCGCAGTCGCAGACGGCTGGGGATTTCTCCCCTTTTTTTTTTCCTGAGCTCGTTTGTTGGCTTCGCTCTCGATGGAATTGGAGTGAGGCCGCCGGCCTTTTTTTTTGTTCTCTGATGTTAGTTGAGGTGGGGGTGTCACACCCAACAATCAAATCTGGGGAAATTTGGGGATGAACACGAACTAGGGTTGCGATCTGGATAGTATTATCTCGAATATGCTAGGTATATTCCTCACAGAGGGAGGTTTTTATGTATACATTGTTTTGAGGTTGAGCTCAGCTGGAATGAATGGTTACAAGTGCACGGTGCTGGCGTATATATAGCCACTCTCTGAAACGGAACAGTAACAGAACGACAATAGAAACGGTACAGTAACGGTGAGCGAATGTGAGCCGTTAGATCTTCATAGCTGCAGTTGATTGCATCCGTCCGATAACTGAACCCGCTTGATACTGAATCTCATCTCAGGTCCTCACAATGCCCCCTCGAAAAAACGAACTTGTCCTCAAGGAGTAGTCAAGTACCTTGGCGCCAGCCTTTCACCATTTGCTTGAAGAAGTGAGGGAATGTATGCTTAATGAAATCTGCATCTTCCCAAGAGGAATCTTCGGGAGGAAAATTTTCCCACTGTACAAGCCACTGGATCACGGGAAGGTTGTTCCTGGGAATAAGACGCATTTGTAACACCATCACAGGTTCTTGCTTGATGTGTCCGTCCTCCGTGATCAAAGGAAGATTTTCACAAGGAACAACAGTAGGACCAATGTGTCGTTTAAGCTCACTGACATGAAAGACTGGGTGTATTTTTGTCCCCGCTAGAAGTAGCAAGTGGTAAGCTACATTTCCCACTTTATGCAGAACTTTGAACGGCCCATAAAACTTACTTTGAAGTTTAATTTGTGACTTGGCCCCAAAGGCATTCAGTATGTAGGGCTGCATTTTGAGATACACCATGTCTCCCTCTTGGAAAGAACGCTCCGCGCTTTTTTATCTGCAAACTTTTTCATGCGCTGTTGTGCCGCCTGTAAGTTTTGCTTCAAGGTAGCTAACAGTTGTTGTCTGCCAGTCAACATTTCTTTGGCCTCATTGTCATGGATAATGTACTCACTGATTTGTGGAGGAGGATAACCATAGAGAGCTTCAAATAGTTTTTTTGTAGTGAAGAATGAAAGCAGGTGTTATTGTTGGGGAACGTAGTAATTTCAAAAAAATTCCTACGCACACACAGGATTATGGTGATGCATAGCAACGAGAGGGGAGAGTGTTGTCCACGTACCCTCGTAGACCGAAAGCGGAAGCGTTAGCATAACGCGGTTGATGTAGTCGTACGTCTTCACGATCCGACCGATCAAGTACCGAACGCACGGCACCTCCGAGTTCAGCACATGTTCAGCTCGATGACGTCCCTCGTACTCCGATCCAGCCGAGCTTTGAGGGAGAGTTCTGTCAGCACGACGGCGTGGTGACGATGATGATGTTCTACCGACGCAGGGCTTCGCCTAAGCACCGCTACGATATTATCGAGGTGGATTATGGTGGAGGGGGGCACCGCACACGGCTAAGAGATCAAGAGATCATTTGTTGTGTCTTTGGGGTGCCCCTGCCCCCGTATATAAAGGAGCAAGGGGGGTGCGGCCGGCCAGGAGGAGTCCTACTCCCACCGGGAGTAGGACTCCCTCCCTCCCTTGTTGGACTAGGAGAGGAGAGGGAAGGAGAGAGGGGGAAAGGAAAGGGGGGGCGTCGCCCCCCCCCCCTTGTCCAATTCGGACTTGGGGGGAGGGGCGTGCGGCTGCCCCTTGGCCGCCTCTCCTCTTCCACCAATTGGGCCCATGAGGCCCAATAGCCTCCGGGGGGTTCCGGTAACCCCCCGGTACTCCGGTATATATCCGATAACCCCCGGAACCATTCCGGTGTCCGAATATAGTCATCCAATATATCAATCTTCATGTCTCTACCATTTCGAGACTCCTCGTCATGTCCGTGATCACATCCGGGACTCCGAACAACCTTCGGTACATCAAAACATATAAACTCATAATATAACTATCATCGAAACATTAAGCGTGCGGACCCTACGGGTTCGAGAACTATGTAGACATGACCGAGACACGTCTCCGGTCAATAACCAATAGCGGAACCTGGATGCTCATATTGGCTCCCACATATTCTACGAAGATCTTTATCGGTCAGACCGCATAACAACATACGTTGTTCCCTTTGTCATCGGTATGTTACTTGCCCGAGATTCGATCGTCGGTATCTCAATACCTAGTTCAATCTCGTTACCGGCAAGTCTCTTTACTCGTTCCGTAATACATCATCCCACAACTAACTCATTAGTTGCAATGCTTGCAAGGCGTAAGTGATGTGCATTACCGAGAGGGCCCAAAGATACCTCTCCGACAATCGGAGTGACAAATCCTAATCTCGAAATACGCCAACCCAACAAGTACCTTTGGAGACACCTGTAGAGCACCTTTATAATCACCCAGTTACGTTGTGACGTTTGGTAGCACACAAAGTGTTCCTCCGGTAAACGGGAGTTGCATAATCTCATAGTCATAGGAACATGTATAAGTCATGAAGAAAGCAATAGCAACATACTAAACGATCGAGTGCTAAGCTAACGGAATGGGTCAAGTCAATCACATCATTCTCCTAATGATGTGATCCCATTAATCAAATGACAACTCATGTCTATGGCTAGGAAACATAACCATCTTTGATCAACGAGCTAGTCAAGTAGAGGCATACTAGTGACACTCTGTTTGTCTATGTATTCACACATGTATCATGTTTCCGGTTAATACAATTCTAGCATGAATAATAAACATTTATCATGATATAAGGAAATAAATAATAACTTTATTATTGCCTCTAGGGCATATTTCCTTCAATCTCCCACTTGCACTAGAGTCAATAATCTAGTTCACATCGCTATGTGATTTAACATCAATGGTTCACATCTTTATGTGGTTAACACCCATAGTTGACATCGACATGTGACCAACACCCAAAGGGTTTACTAGAGTCAGTAATCTAGTTCACATCGCTATGTGATTAACACCCAAAGAGTACTAAGGTGTGATCATGTTTTGCTTGTGAGATAATTCTAGTCAACGGGTCTGTCACATTCAGATCCGTAAGTATTTTGCAAATTTCTATGTTTACAATGCTCTGCACGGAGCTACTTTAGCTAATTGCTCCCACTTTTCAATATGTATCTGGATTGTGACTTAGAGTCATCCAGATCGGTGTCAAAGCTTGCATCGACATAACTCTTTACGACGAACTCCTTATCACCTCCATATCCGAGAAATATATCCTTATTCCGCTAAGGATAATTTTGACCGTTGTCCAGTGATCTACTCCTAGATCACTATTGTACTCCCTTGCCAAACTTATGGTGAGGTACACAATAGGTCTGGTACTCAGCATAGCATACTTGATAGAACCTATGACTGAGGCATAGGGAATGACTCTTCATTCTCTTTCTATTTTTCTGCCGTGGTCGGGTTTTGAGTCTTTACTCAACTTCACACCTTGTAACACAGGCAAGAACTCTTTCTTTGACTATTCCATTTTGAACTATTTCAAAATCCTGTCAAGGTATGTACTCATTGAAAAAAAACTTATCAAGCGTCTTGATCTATCTCTATAGATCTTGATGCTCAACATGTAAGCAGCTTCACCGAGGTCTTTCTTTGAAAAACTCCTTTCAAACACTCCTTTATGCTTTACACAATAATTCTACATTATTTCCGATCAACAATATGTCATTCACATATACTTATCAGAAATGCTGTAGTGCTCCCACTCACTTTCTTGTAAATACAGGCTTCACCGCAAGTCTGTATAAAACTATATGCTTTGATCAACTTATCAAAGCGTATATTCCAACTCCGAGATGCTTGCACCAGTCCATAGATGGATCGCTGGAGCTTGCATATTTTGTTAGCACTTTTAGGATTGATAAAACCTTCTGGTTGCATCATATACAACTCTTCTTTAATAAATCCATTAAAGAATGCATTTTTGTTTATCCATTTGCCAGATTTCATAAAATGCGGCAATTGCTAACATGATTCGGACAGACTTAAGCATAGATACGAGTGAGAAACTCTCATCGTAGTCAACACCTTGAACTTGTCGAAAACCTTTTGCGACAATTCTAGCTTTGTAGATAGTAACACTACTATCAGCGTCCGTCTTCCTCTTGAAGATCCATTTAATCTCAATGGCTCGCCGATCATTGGGCAAGTCAATCAAAGTCCATACTTTGTTCTCATACATGGATCCCATCTCAGATTTCATGGCCTCAAGCCATTTTGCGGAATCTGGGCTCATCATCGCTTCCTCATAGTTCGTAGGTTCGTCATGGTCAAGTAACATGACCTCCAGAACAGGATTACCGTACCACTCTGGTGCGGATCTTACTCTGGTTGACCTACGAGGTTCGGTAGTAACTTGATCTGAAGTTTCATGATCATCATCATTAGCTTCCTCATTAATTGGTGTAGGTGTCACAGGAACCGGTTTCTGTGATGAACTACTTTCCAATAAGGGAGCAGGTATAGTTACCTCATCAAGTTCTACTTTCCTCCCACTCACTTCTTTCGAGAGAAACTCCTTCTCTAGAAAGGATCCATTTTCAGCAACGAATATCTTGCCTTTGGATCTATGATAGAAGGTGTACCCAACATTTTCTTTTGGGTATCCTATGAAGACGCATTTCTCCGATTTGGGTTTGAGCTTATCAGGTTGAAACTTTTTCGCATAAGCATTGCAACCTCAAACTTTAAGAAACGGCAGCTTGGGTTTCTTGCCAAACCATAGTTCATACAGCGTCGTCTCAACGGATTTAGATGGTGCCCTATTTAACATGAATGTAGCTGTCTCTAATGCATAACCCTAAGACGATAGTGGTAGATCGGTAAGAGACATCATAGATCGCACCATATCTAATAAAGTATGGTTACGACGTTCGGACACACCATTACACTGTGGTGTTCCAGGTGGCGTGAGTAGTGAAACTATTTCACATTGTTTTAACTGAAGGCCAAACTCGTAACTCAAATATTTTACCTCTGCGATCATATCGTAGAAACTTTTTATTTTTGTTACGATGATTCTCCACTTCACTCTGAAATTCTTTGAACTTTTCAAATGTTTCAGACTTGTGTTTCATCAAGTAGATATACCCATATCTGCTCAAATCATCTGTGAATGTCAGAAAATAATGATACCCGCCGCAAGCCTTAATATTCATCGGACCACATACATCAGTATGTATGATTTCCAACAAATCTGTTGCTTGCTCCATTGTTTCGGAGAACGACGTTTAAGTCATCTTGCCCAAGAGGCATGGTTCGCAAGCATCAAGTGATTCATAATCAAGTGATTCCAAAATCCCATCAGCATGGAGTTTCTTCATGCGCTTTACACCAATATGACCTAAACGGCAGTGCCACAAATAAGTTGCACCATCATTGTTAACTTTGCGTCTTTTGGCTTAATTATTATGAATATGTGTATCACTACGATCGAGATCCAACAAACCATTTTATTGGGTGTATGACCATAGAAGGTTTTATTCATGTAAATAGAACAACAATTATTCGCTAATTTAAATGAATAACCGTATTGCAACAAACATGATCAAATCATATTCATGCTCAACGCAAACACCAAATAACACTTATTTAGTTTCAACACTAATCCCGAAAGTATAGGGAGTGTGCGATGATGATCATATCAATCTTGGAACTACTTCCAACACACATCGTCACCTCGCCTTTTACTAGTTTCTGTTTATTCTGCAACTCCCGTTTCGAGTTACTACTCTTAGCAACTGAACCAGTATCAAATGCCGAGGGGTTGCTATAAACACTAGTAAAGTACACATCAATAACATGTATATCCAATACACTTTGCCATCCTTCTTATCCACCAAATACTTGGGGTAGTTCCGCTTCCAGTGACCAGTCCCTTTGCAGTAGAAGCACTTAGTCTCAGGCTTAGGACCAGACTTGGGCTTCTTCACTTGAGCAGCAACTTGCTTGCCGTTCTTCTTGAAGTTCCCCTTCTTCCCTTTGCCCTTTTCTTGAAACTAGTGGTCTCGTCAACCATCAACACTTGATGTTTTTCTTGATTTCTACCTTCGTCGATTTCAGCATCACGAAGAGCTTGGGAATTGTTTCTGTTATCCCTTGCATATTATAGTTCATCATGAAGTTCTACTAACTTGGTGATGGTGACTAGAGAATTCTGTCAATCACTATCTTATCTGGAAGATTAACTCCCACTTTATTCAAGCGATTGTAGTACCCGGACAATCTGAGCACATGCTCACTGCTTGAGCTATTCTCCTCCATCTTTTAGCTGTAGAACTTGTTGGAGACTTCATATCTCTCAACTTGGGCATTTGCTTGAAATATTAACTTCAACTCCTGGAACATCTCATATGGTCCATGACGTTCAAAATGTCTTTGAAGTCCCGATTCTAAGCCGTTAAGCATGGTGCACTAAACTATCAAGTAGTCATCATATTGAGCTAGCCAAACGTTCATAACGTCTGCATCTACTCCTGCAATAGGTCTGTCACCTAGCGGTGCATCAAGGACATAATTCTTCTGTGCAGCAATGAGGATAAATCTCAGATCACGGACCCAGTCCGCATCATTGCTACTATCATCTTTCAACTTAGTTTTCTCTAGGAACATATATAAAACATAGGGAAGCAACAACGCGAGCTATTGATCTACAACATAGATATGCTAATACTACCAGGACTAAGTTCATGATAAATTAAAGTTCAATTAATCATATTACTTAAGAACTCCCACTTAGATAGACATCCCTCTAATCTTCTAAGTGATCACGTGATCCATATCAACTAAACCATGTCCGATCATCACGTGAGATGGAGTAGTTTCAATGGTGAACATCACTATGTTGATCATATCTACTATATGATTCACGCTCGACCTTTCGGTCTCAGTGTTCCGAGGCCATATCTGTTATATGCTAGGCTCGTCAAGTTTAACCTGAGTATTCCGCGTGTGCAACTGTTTTGCTCCCGTTGTATTTGAACGTAGAGCCTATCACACCCGATCATCACGTGGTGTCTCAGCACGAAGAACTTTCGCAATGGTGCATACTTAGGGAGAACACTTATACTTTGATAATTTAGCGAGGGATCATCTTATAATGCTACCATCAATCAAAGCAAGATAAGATGCATAAAAGATAAACATCACATGCAATCAATATAAGTGATATGATATGGCCATCATCATCTTGTGCTTGTGATCTCCATCTCCGAAGCACCGTCATGATCACCATCGTCACCGGCGCGACACCTTGATCTTCATCGTAGCATCGTTGTCGTCTCGCCAATCTTATGCTTCTACGACTATCGCTACCGCTTAGTGATAAAGTAAAGCATTACAGGGCGATTGCATTGCATACAATAAAGCGACAACCATATGGCTCCTGCCAGTTGCCGATAACTCGGTTACAAAACATGATCATCTCATACAATAAAATTAGCATCATGTCTTGACCATATCACATCACAACATGCCCTGCAAAAACAAGTTAGACGTCCTCTACTTTGTTGTTGCAAATTTTACGTGGCTGCTACGGGCTTAGCAAGAACCGTTCTTACCTACGCATCAAAACCACAACAATAGTTTGTCAAGTTGGTGTTGTTTTAACCTTCGCAAGGACCGGACATAGCCACACTCGGTTCAACTAAAGTTGGAGAAACTGACACCCGCCAGCCACCTGTGTGCAAAGCACGTCGGTAGAACCAGTCTCGCGTAAGCGTACGCGTAATGTTGGTCCGAGCCGCTTCATCCAACAATACCGCCGAACCAAAGTATGACATGCTGGTAAGCAGTATGACTTATATCGCCCACAACTCACCTGTGTTCTACTCATGCATATAACATCAACGCATAAAACCAGGCTCGGATGCCACTGTTGGGGAACGCAGTAATTTCAAAAAAATTCCTACGCACACACAGGATCATGGTGATGCATAGCAACGAGAGGGGAGAGTGTTGTCCACGTACCCTCGTAGACCGAAAGCGGAAGCGTTAGCATAACGCGGTTGATGTAGTCGTACGTCTTCATGATCCGACCGATCAAGTACCGAACGCACGGCACCTCCGAGTTCAGCACACGTTCAGCTCGATGACGTCCCTCGAACTCCGATCCAGCCGAGCTTTGAGGGAGAGTTCCGTCAGCACGATGGCGTGGTGATGATGATGATGTTCTACCGACGCAGGGCTTCGCCTAAGCACCACTACGATATTATCGAGGTGGATTATGGTGGAGGGGGGCACCGCACACGGCTAAGAGATCAAGAGATCAATTGTTGTGTCTTTGGGGTGCCCCTGGCCCCGTATATAAAGGAGCAAGGGGGGAGGTGCGGCCGGCCAGGAGGAGGCGCGCCAGGAGGAGTCCTACTCCCACCGGGAGTAGGACTCCCTCCCTTCCTTGTTGGACTAGGAGAGGAGAGGGAAGGAGAGAGGGGGAAAGGAAAGGGGGGGCGCGGCCCCCCTCCTTGTCCAATTCGGACTTGGGGGGGAGGGGTGCGCGGCTGCCCCTTGGCCGCCTCTCCTCTTCCATCAATTGGGCCCATGAGGCCCAATAGCCTCCGGGGGGGTTCCGGTAACCCCCCGGTACTCCGGTATATATTCGATAACCCCCGGAACCATTCCGGTGTCCTAATATAGTCATCCAATATATCAATCTTCATGTCTCGACCATTTCGAGACTCCTCGTCATGTCCGTGATCACATCCGGGACTCCGAACAACCTTCGGTACATCAAAACATATACTCATAATATAACTGTCATCGAAACGTTAAGCGTGCGGACCCTACGGGTTCGAGAACTATGTAGACATGACCGAGACACATCTCTGGTCAATAACCAATAGCGGAACCTGGATGCTCATATTGGCTCCCACATATTCTATGAAGATCTTTATCGGTCAGACCGCATAACAACATACGTTGTTCCCTTTGTCATCGGTATGTTACTTGCCCGAGATTCGATCGTCGGTATCTCAATACCTAGTTCAATCTCGTTACCGGCAAGTCTCTTTACTCGTTCCGTAATACATCGTCCCACAACTAACTCATTAGTTGCAATGCTTGCAAGGCTTAAGTGATGTGCATTACCGAGAGGGCCCAGAGATACCTCTCCGACAATCGGAGTGACAAATCCTAATCTCGAAATACGCCAACCCAACAAGTACCTTTGGAGACACCTGTAGAGCACCTTTATAATCACCCAGTTATGTTGTGACGTTTGGTAGCACACAAAGTGTTCCTCCGGTAAACGGGAGTTGCATAATCTCATAGTCATAGGAACATGTATAAGTCATGAAGAAAGCAATAGCAACATACTAAACGATCGAGTGCTAAGCTAACGGAATGGGTCAAGTCAATCACATCATTCTCCTAATGATGTGATCCCGTTAATCTAATGACAACTCATGTCTATGGCTAGGAAACATAACCATCTTTGATCAACGAGCTAGTCAAGTAGAGGCATACTAGTGACACTCTGTTTGTCTATGTATTCACACATGTATCATGTTTCTGGTTAATACAATTCTAGCATGAATAATAAACATTTATCATGATATAAGGAAATTAATAATAACTTTATTATTGCCTCTAGGGCATATTTCCTTCAGTTATACCAGTACTCTGCCATTGGAAGATGGTGAACCCACTGTTTAGGATGTTCTGAAGTTAAACACCTTAAGTAATTTTCGATGCACTGGTTGACTCTCTCCGTCTGGCCATCTGACTATGGATGGTAAGCAGAACTAATTCTCAGTTCAATCTTCATAGCTGAGAAAATATCTTTCCACAATTGGCTGGTGAAAATTCTGTCTCTGTCAGACACAATAGCAATTGGGGGACCATGTAGCTTGATTACATTGTTAGTGAAGATTTGAGCAACACTCTTGACAGTAAAAGGGTGTGCCAGAGGTAGGAAATGAGCAAATTTGGTCTGTCTGTCAACCACTACGAAAATTACTTCTTTTCCCTCAGATTTTGGCAGACCTTCAATGAAATCCATGCTCAAATGTGTCCAAGCCATGTCCGGGATATGCAAAGGATCTAATAATCCAGGATAATGGCATGTCTCACCTTTGTTCTTCTGGCAGACAGGGCACTCAGTCACCCATCTCTCCACATCTTTCTTGAGGCCAGGCTAGTAAAAAATCTTTTTGATCCTCTCATAAGTGACTTTCCTACCAGAGTGGCCTCCCAAAGCAGAACAGTGCATGGCTTGAAAGAATTTGGATTTTAACTCCATGTCATTGCCAATATAGATCTTCCCTTTGTGTCTGATCAACCCCTTGTGGAGAGAATCATGATTGACTTTCAGTTGAGGTGCCAACAGGAGATTTTCCAGAAGTTCTTTAGTTTTGTTGTCCTTAAGATAAGACTTTTCTACCTCATTGGTCCATTTAGGAGTAACCAATGATATTCCATTGATTTGTTATTTTCTGGAAAGAGCATCAACAACAATATTGTCCTTTCCCTTCTTATATTCTAATGTGAAATCAAACTCTAATAATTTGAGCATCAGTTTATGTTGAATGCCAGTAGACAGTTTCTGGTCAGTCATAAACTTCAGACTCCGGTGGTCTGTTCTGATCACTAATTTGTGTCCCACAAAATAGTGTCTCCATCTCTTTAAAGCTTCCACTATAGCTAGAGCTTCCTTTTCATATGTTGAGAGTGCAACGTTTCTAGGGCAGAGATTTGAGCTATAATAAGCAATAGCTTTTCCATTTTGCATGATTACTGCTCCTAATCCAGTACCAGATGCATCAGTTTCCAGTGTAAAAGGAATGGAGAAATCTGGAAGAGCAAGGACTGGTGCTGTTATTAGAGCTTGTTTGAGAGTGTGAAATGCTTGATCTTGAAGATGTGTCCAATGGAAATTGTCCTTCTTGAGTAAATCATGTAATGGTCTTGCAATAGGGCCAAAATCCTTGACAAATCTTCTGTAATAGCCACACAATCCTAGAAACCCTCTCAACTGAGTAACTGTGGTAGGAGTGGGCCAATCTCCTACAGCTTCAATTTTTGCTGGGTCAGTAGCAACTCCATCTCCAGATATGATGTGTCCCAAGTACTACATCTGTTTGACAACAAACTGTTGGGGAATGCAGTATTTCGAAAAAATTACCGACGATCACGCAAGATCTATCTAGGAGCTGCATCAACGAGCGGGGAGAGTGTGTCCACGTACCCTCGTAGACCGAAAGCGGAAGCGTTTAGTAACGCGGTTGATGTAGTCGAACGTCTTCACGATCCAACCGATCCAAGTACCGAACGTACGGCACCTCCGTGTTCAGCACACGTTCAGCACGATGACGTCCCTCGAGCTCTTGATCCAGTTGAGGACGAGGGAGAGTTTCGTCAGCATGACGACATGGCGACGGTGATGATGAAGTTACCGATGCAGGCTTCGCCTAAGCACTACGACAATATGACTGAGGTGTGTAACTGTGGAGGGGGGCACCGCACACGGCTAAGACAAATCTTGGAGTGTCCTTCGGGTGCCCCCCTGCCCCCGTATATAAAGGAGGGAGGAGGAGGCCGGCGGACAGGGAGGAGGCGCGCCATAGGGGAGTCCAACTAGGATTCCCAATCCTAGTTGGAGTCTCCTTCCATCCAAGAGAGGGAGAAGGAGGGAAGGAGGAAGAGGGGAGAAGGAAAGAGGGGGCGCCGCCCCCTCCCTAGTCCAATTCGGACTGGCCAGGGGGTGCCGCGGCCTCCCTTGTGGCCCTCCTCTCCTTTCCACTAAGGCCCATGAAGGCCCATGAACTTCGGGGGGGGGGGGGGGGGTTCCGGTAACCCTCGGTACTCCGAAACGACCCGAACCATTCCGGTGTCCGAATGTAACCTTCCAATATATGAATCTTTATGTCTCGACCATTTCGAGACTACTCGTCATGTCCGTGATCTCATCTGGGACTCCGAACAAACTTCGGTCATCAAATCACATAATTCATAATACAAATCGTCATCGAACATTAAGCGTGTGGACCCTACGAGTTCGAGAACTATGTAGACATGACCGAGACACATCTCCAGTCAATAACCAATAGCGGAACCTGGATGCTAATATTGGCTCCTACATATTCTATGAAGATCTTTATCGGTCAAACCGCATAACAACATACGTTGTTCCCTTTGTCATCGGTATGTTACTTGCCCGAGATTCGATCGTTGGTATCATCATACCTAGTTCAATCTCGTTACAGGCAAGTCTCTTTACTCGTTCCGTATTGCATCATCCCGTGACTAACTCATTAGTCACATTGCTTGCAAGGCTCATAGAGATGTGCATTACTGAGAGGGCCCAGAGATACCTCTCCGATACTCAGAGTGACAAATCCTAATCTCGATCTATGCCAACTCAAGAAACACCATCGGAGACACCTGTAGAGCATCCTTATAATCACCCAGTTACGTTTGATAGCACACAAGGTGTTCCTCCGGTATTCGGGAGTTGCATAATCTCATAGCCAGAGGAACATGTTGAAAGATCGTGGATGTCACCTAGAGGGGGGTGAATAGGCGCTTTAAAAAATTATTGTTTAGGCTTGAACAAATGCGGAATAAACCTAGCGGTTAATTTGTCAAGCACAAAACCTACAACAACTAGGCTCACCTATGTGCACCAACAACTTATGCTAAACAAGATAAACTACTAGGTGATAGCAAGATATATGACAAGAAACAATATGGCTATCACAAAGTAAAGTGCATAAGTAAAGGGCTCGGGTAAGAGATAACCGAGGCACGCGGAGACGACGATGTATCATGAAGTTCACACCCTTGCAGATGCTAATCTCCGTTTGGAGTGGTGTGGAGGCACAGTGCTCCCCAAGAAGCCACTAGGCCCACCGTAATCTCCTCACGCCCTCGCACAATGCAAGATGCCGTGATTCCACTAAGGGACCCTTGAGGGCGGTCACCGAACCCATACAAATGGCAACCCTTGGGGGCGGTCACCGAACCCATACACTTTGGCAACCCTTGGGGGCGGTCATCGGTACCCGTCAAATTGCTCGGGGCGATCTCCACAACCTAATTGGAGACCCCGATGCTTGCCCGGAGCTTTACACCATAATGATTGAGCTCCGAACACCACCAACCGTCTAGGGCGCCCAAGCACCCAAGAGGAACAAGCTCAAGGGCACCAAGCACCCAAGAGTAATAAGCTTCTCAATTTGTAACTTCCACGTATCACCATGGAGAACTCAAACCGATGCACCAAATGCAACGGCAAGGGCACGCGGAGTGCCCAAGTCCTTCTCTGCCAAACCCCACCAAAGCAACTAATGCTAGGGAGGAAAACGAGAGGAAGAACAAGAAGGAGAACACCAAGAACTCCAAGATCTAGATCCAAGGGGTTCCCCTCACATAGAGGAGAAAGTGATTGGTGGAAATGTGGATCTAGATCTCCTCTCTCTTTTCCCCCAAAACCTAGCAAGAATCCATGGAGGGATTGAGAGATAGCAAGCTCGAAGAAGGTCAACAATGGGGGAAGAACACGGGCTTAAAGGATAAGGTTCATTGGGGAAGAAGAACCCCTTTTATAGGTGGGGAAAAATCCAACCGTTATGCTCACAGCCCGTACAAAGTGGTACTACCGCTCATTGGAGCGGTACTACCGCTAGGGTGGTGGAAGCCCTTTGAAAAACAACAGCGAGGAGGCAAAAGGCCAGTAGAACCGCCGGAGCGGTACTACCGCTCGTCCTCACAGTACTACCGCTAGGGGTCGCGGTACTACTGCTTGCGAGCGGTACTAAAAAAATACATCCGTGGCTACTTCTGCTGAGTTTCGATCAGTGCAAAAATCTGGCATGGTACTACAGCTCACAGGGAGTGCTACTACCGCGTTGGGTGTGGAAGTAAAAAATTACTTCCGCCCCTACATCCGCTCGTGCCACGGTACTGGGCCATAGGCCACGGTACTACCGCATGCTGGGAGCGGTACTACCGTACTTGCGGTACTACCACTACCTCAGCGCGGTATTACCGTGGCCAGCTGCGGTACTACTGCTCCCTTGAGCAGTACTACCGCAAGCCGCAGATCAGTAGCACTTCGATGCCTTCATCTTCACAGCAACAAGGGGAACAACTGATGCTCCAAAGAAGAAAGGAAAGGTGGTGCAAGGAATAGATGTGTACGTGATGATTCCACCCTAACCTTTCCAAAGCGGGCCCCCTCTTAATAGTACGGCTTTCCTAGACTCAAATCCACCGAAAAGAAACATAGAGAAACGCCATCTTCAAAAGGCTTCGAGGGGCACCAAATCATCTTGTGCCTAGACATGAGATATCTGGAATGCTCAATGCACATGATTAGTCCGCAAAAGCATTGTCATCAATCACCAAAACCACTTAGGGATAAATATGCCCTTACAACACTAAAAAAATACACTTCCGTGATGATACGTGTTTGTCACAGTAGGTCGCGTTTTCTGTCATGCATGTACATCCATGACAAATTTATGACAGAATCAAGATAGTCATACCTGTGCTGTCATAGAAGTGTTCCATGACATTGCCAAAATTATCATCACGGAAGTATCCACTTCCATGACGATAAATCGCGCGTCACAGAAGTGCTTTCGTCAAGGGTGACCGACACGTGGCATCCACCGTAACGGAACGCCGTTAAGCTATCGGGTCGGATTTTGGATCCGATAACTCGTTAATAGCCACGACCAATGCCGATTTTCCACATGTAAAATTCTCATTGGCTGACGGATCCACGCGTCAGCTTCGCGTTCGCACAGGTGTCACTCATCCAACGGTCGAGATGGGCCTATGATATGTTGACATGTGGACCGGCCCAAAAGTGGCCCACAAAGTTTAAATGGGTCGGCCCAACCGAAGGCCCATAAGATTTAGCGGACCATAATGGGCCGGCCCAGCTAAAGGCTCACAAAATTTAGCGGACCATAATGGGCCGGCCCAGCTAAAGTCCCACAAGATTTTGCGGACCACAATGGGCCGGCCCAGCTAAAGGCCCACAAGATTCTGCAGACCATAATGGGTTGGCCCAGCTAAAGGCCCAACATTCTCTGTCAAATCGGCCCGTCAACGGCCTGTCCTAAACTTGTCATCAACGCGGCCCATGGTCACTTCTGGCCCGTTAACAGTCCTCTAAGTAATTGGGCCGAATTACGGCCCGGTGTATTTTCGGCCTGTTAAAGGTCCGGCTTCATTTGGGCCCATTTACAGGCCATCAAAACTTTCGGCCCATAAACAACCGTGAAGGATTTGGGTCATATTCGGCCATGTCTGACATTCGGCCTGTTAGAGGCCCACTATAGCTTTGGGCCACTTTCGGCCTGTTGTCATTTTCGGCCTGTTAACGCCGGACGTAAACCATGGGCCATATGTGGCCCAACGTCATATCGGGCCCATTAACGGACCATATAAAAATGACGATAATCTAGCCCGACCGAAGTTCTGGCCTGTTAAAGGCCCGTGTATTAGGTCGGCGCATTTACGGCCTGTCCGAATTTCAGCCTGTCCGAATTTCGGCCTGTCAAAGATCCGCATCGTAAATGGGCCACCATTTCAGCCTGCTAAGTCCAGTGGGTTATTTGGCACAATCAGGGCCCAATCTCACTTTCGGTCTATTAAAGGCCCATGTTTTTTATGGGCTCGAGATATTTACACCTGTAAACGGCCTATTTTTACTGAGGGCCCAAATTATGTTTAGGCCTGTTAAAGGCCCACTATGGGCACAGGCCTACCAGAAAAATATGAAAGCTTATGCTGATTTAGGCCCAGATATTTTTAGTGGGCTACATGACAATTTCGGCCCGTAATCGTTTTTAGCCCAATTGGAATGGGCCCGACGAATGTTGGCATGTTGGGCTCCTACGAAGCTTTCGACCGAATACATTACTAAGATAAACCTACACTATACAAAAATAGCGTCGTAATTACTGCAGCATGAGGCAGCATCATAAATGTTGTATCACAACAAAATAAATTCCAACCATACAACAAAAGGCCTGTTGGCATAAAGTTTACAGTCCTTCCAGATAAAAGCACCATCAGATGTATAGAAGCACAGATCATTTGACCTGAGTGCTAATGTTTCAGGCTGTAGAATCTGATGGAGCAGCACGATCTCCACCTTTTTTCCGCCATTGCTCTTGAACAATGAAGCGAATGTCTGATAGTCTGGTTTCAAAACCATTCATATCTTGACGACATTTCTCAACCACTATTCTTGTTTCCGAAACAACGTCCATTAGGGATTGGACTTGTGTCTGGAGCACAGATATATCACTCTGTCTAGCAGGAAGATTTTGTTCAGTAGGCAATTTGGACGAGGTTACCTTGACAACCAACCCAGAATTACGCAGGAAGGTGCTTTTTGCACTGTTAGTGGAGAGATACTGACGCACTGCGGCAAGAGGTGACATTGTGCCTGTAGTAGCCTCGTCACCTTCAGGTGGTTGTGGCTGTTCAATCATTTGTTCCATAGCTTCCTGAAAGTTTGAACTTGTAGATTAGTGTACCAGATAAGTTACTAATGAGACAAAAACAAATAATGTAGGTTAAACGTTTATACATAACTTATTTTGGTGAACTATTGTAATACATTAGCATGTATTGTAGTGCCAACTACATAATAAAATCACTTTCGGAGCATATGTCCATGTAGCATGCCTACTGTATTGTCTATTTCCTCACATTCGTTGACATCTAAGGATAAAGAGACATGGTTTAAAGTAGGATGAATATAGTATGACATCATTCATATAATGGGAAAACAGATATAAAACAAACAGGCTATTTTATCATTGTGTGCGCACGTGGACATAACAACTAGATTATAGATCAAGACCAAAAGAATATCCTTCATCTCTTTTAAACCATGTAAGGTGAAATGATACGTTAATACAACTGTGAATAAAAGTGAATAGAGTAACTGACATTGGCTGCAAACCAAGTAGTTAAATGAACACATCACAATACCAATCAGTTCAAGGCAGGAGGAGTAAGGACTTACAACAGTTTGAACTGGTGTGATCATGCCCTTCATCTTGCTGGTGTGGAAATCCTTGAAGATTTGCACTGCATTCGGTTCAGGATCTTTTTGGTCCGCACGGGCTTTCCTCTGTATTTGGAACAAGAAAATATAGATACGATAATATGGCACAAAAAAAGAAGGAAGTAGCAGCTATTTACAAGAGCCTCGCAGTGTGCAATATAGCTACGAGATCCTGTTGTCTGTTGGAATTTCACTTTAGAACGGTTGGTTTTGTTCTTCAAACAGTTAGCCTAGAAGAAGATACACTTGTAAGGCACATACATAAATACAAGTTCAATATGTGGTCTGATCAAATACATATAGCCTACCTGATACTTTGGATCAAACCAGTGTTTAACGAGGGCTGTCCAGTCTTCATCTGTAATATATTCCACTGGAGATGTTTGGGCGATTTCATTGTTAGCCTTGCCTTCAAAGTGAGATTTTCTAAGGTGGTACCGATACTGTCGCAGAGCAGACTGAAAAACATGAGTGCATGCTTGTTTAGTTGCATCATCTTTCGGATCCAACTTGAACCTCATCTGTTGAAAAAAGAATGTGAGTCTTATTAGGAGGAAGCTAGAAAGTATGGGACAGAGCAAGACAATATTACTAATTGCGATGAATAACATTACTTACGGATAAATGGTCAAGGAAGGTGTTAAACTGGGTATTGTCTTTCTCATTCCTGTACTGGATCCACGTTGGGAGGATACGTGCATGACACCTAACGGCAACGGCTGCCTCTGATACTAACTTGGCTGACTCTGTAGCATCACGTGGCCTTTTTAAACCTGCCTCAAAATGGATCTCCATTCTTCCTCCTTTAGATTTTGTTAATCTGTCAAGCATTATCCCTGATGTCTGTTTCCGCTTGCGCCGTGGTGCTAGTTCAACAACGAATATGGAAAGTGTTAGTGTACATCAAACTGTGAGAGTACATATAAAGGAGCATGCAACTGCAACTTGACTCGGTGAGGTACCGTCTTGGTGTTGATGCTCATGAGGTTCATCTGATCTTGCCAAGTCCTGTTGTGTCAGCAGTGCTTCGGAAGTAGTGTTAGGTGTGAAGGCAGCTTGGGAACTGGCCAGTTTCGGAGCAAACGAACGAGTAACTGGTTGAGATGCTGGTACAGTTGAAGCGGATGCTGCAGCTGGTGGAGCAGGTGATACTGTGTTTGTAGATTTAGCCGATGGACTTGGACCTTCTACTGCACTATAAGTACCAGCAGAATCTCGACGGCAGAACCTTTTCCGTTTCACCCGACGAGTAACAACACTCCCTACTATATTATTTTCCTTGCTCTTTTTTGACTTTGCCATGTCAAGCTATACCCACAACACAAAAGAATAAAATCACTCTTCAGAACTCATTGATGCATGATACAGACAAGCAATACTTTGATGTAAGACAACCGTATGAGGATGGAATATATAAGAAAAATAGGACGGCATGACATATTCACAGCTACGATGTGCAAACTAAGCAGAAGGATTTTCAAGAAAATAGAAGTAATGCAAGCTAGACATCATATGAAAGATGCAACCAATATTACTCTGCCAAGTTAAAAGTGTCTTGTCATAAGTGACCATTCGAAAAATTAGAAGCAGTACAACGTAGAAATCAATGCAAGATGCAACCACTATCAAACTGCCATGTTAAAAGCGTCCAATCATGAGTGACTGATGCGGGATACACAACAGCAGTACTTTGATGTAAGAACATGGTATGATAGATAGATGTAGTGTATTCTAGACACAGAAAGCCATGTCATATGCACATGTATAACGTATAAACTCAGCAGGTGCAATTTAATCAAAATAGAAGAAATACAGGCTAGACAACATATGCAACATGAAACCAATTATCACACTGTCAACTTAGAGCAAGCACCTGCGATGGTGGAGTACGGGAGATGAACTCATCATGTAGACTTGGGACTTCAACTTCATTAGCAGTACCAGTGGCAAATCTAGAGAGTCTCTGTTTGCGTCGGTGCGGAGGACCACCAACATCCCCTAACTTACTCTTTTCCTTCCTATTTTCTGATATTGCCTTATGAAGTCAAAACCACAAGAAGATGAATAAAATTAGCTCTGCATAACTGGTTGATGCATGATACAGACGAACACTACTTTGATGTAAGGCAAGCGCAGGATAGGAGGATGGAATATATACAAAAGAAGACAACGTTTCATATTCACACGTACGATAGGAGGATGGAATATGTATGAAAAAACAGTAAGCAGAAGGCATTTCAACAAAATTAGAAGAAATGAAAGCTAGGCACCATATGAACATGCAATCAATATCACTCTATCAGGTAAAAAGTGTCTCGTCGTAAGTGCCATATCAAGAAATTAGAAGCAGTACAAGCTAGAAGACAATGCAAGATGCAACCTATATCACAGTCCCAAGTTAAATGTGTCTTATGGGTAAGTGATCGTTGCAGGTATAAGTTGTAAGCTACGCAGATGCAATTCAACATAATCAGAAGCAATACAAACTAGACATCATACGGAAAATGCAACCACGTATAACAGTTCCAAGTAAGAGCAAGCACCAGTGATGGTGGAGTAGGGGAGATGTGCTCATCATGTACACATATGTTCTAGAAACAGGAACACGTGTCATATTCACAAGCATTATGTGTAAAGTAAGCAGATGCAATTCAAGTTAGAAGCAATACAAGCTAGACATCATATGCAACATGCAACCACATATAATAGTGTCAAGTTAGAGCAAGCACCTGTGATGGTGGAGTAGGGGAGATGTGCTCATCATCTACACAGCTACGTTGGCTGTACAGCCTTGTGTTGTCTTGCGAATCTTGTTGGGAGGATGGCGGAGTAGAATCTATAGAGACCCCCTGTTTGAGTTGCTCCGAAGGACCACCATCATCCATTGCCGGACTAATTTCCTTCAGCTGTAATGATTTTGCATTGTGAAGTCAAACCGATAAGAAAAAGGAATAAAATTCGCTCTTCAGAACTCATTCATGCATGATACTGACGAACACTACTCGGATGAAAGGCAAACACATGATGCGAGGATGGAATATGTATGAAAAACAGGATGGTGTGACATATTCACACCTATGATGTGGTAACTAAGCAGAAGGCATTTCAACAAATTAGAAGCACTGCAAGCTAGATACCATATGAAAGATGCAACCAATATCACTCTGCCAAGTTCAAACTGTATGGCGTTTCAACAAATTAGAAGCAGTACATGCTAGAAATCATATGCAAGACACAACCAATATCACAGTGGCGACTTAAAGGTGCCTTATCATAAGTGACTGATGCGGGATATGCAAGAATAGTAGTCTGATATAGAAACAGGAACACATGTCATATTCACAGGCATTATGTGTAAAGTAAGCAGATGCAATTCAACAAAGTTAGAAGCAATACAAGCTAGACATCATACGCAACATGCAACCACATATAATAGTGCCAAGTTAGAGCAAGCACTTGTGATGGTGGAGTAGGGGAGATGTGCTCATCATCTACACAGCTACGTTGACTGTCTAGCCTTGCGTTGTCTTGCGAATCTTGTTGGGAGGATGGCGGAGTAGAATCTGTAGAGAACCTCCGTTTCAGTTGCTCGGAAGGACCACCATCATCCAATGCCTTGCCAATTTCCTTCAGCTTTATTGATTTTGCATTGTGAGGTCACACCGACAGGAAAAAGGAATATCATTCGCTCTTTAGAACTCATTCATGCATGATACTGACGAACACTACTCTGATGAAAGGCAAAGTCATGATACAAGGATGGAATATGTATGAAAAAATGGACGGCTTGACATATTCACACCTATGATGTGGTAACTAAGCAGAAGGCACTTCAACAAATTAGAAACACTGCAAGACACCATATGGAAGGTGCAATCAATATCACTCTGCTAAGTTAAAACTGTCTCGTCATAGGTGGCGTTCATCAAACTAGAAGCAATACATGCTAGAAATCATATTCAAGACACAAACCAATATCACAGTGCCAACTTAAAGGTGTCCCATCATAAGTGACTGATGCAGGATACACAAGAAGAGTAGTTTCATGTAAGAACATGGTGTGATAGACAGATATAGTATGTACCAAAAACAGGAAAGCGTGTCATATTCACATGTATCATGTGTAAGCTAAGCAGATGCAGTTTACACTAATTAGGAGCAATACGAGCTAGACACCATATGCAACATGCAACCAGATATCACACTGCCAAGTTAGAGCAAGCACCTTGGATGGTGGAGTAGGGGAGCGGAGACTTGGACCTTGTAATGCACTATCAGTACAAGGAGAATCGGTACAGATGCTCCATTTACGTTGCTGCAGAGGACCACCATCATCGCCTTCCTTACTCTTTTCCTTCCTCTTTCTTGATTTGCCTTGTCAAGTCAAACCCACAAGAAAAAGGAATAAAATTTGCTCTTCAGAACTCATTGATGCATGATACAGACGAACACTACTTTCATGTAAGGCAGCCGCATGATAGGAGGATGGAATATGTATGAAAAACAGGACGGCGTGACATATTGACATGTATGATGTATAAAGTGTAAACTAAGCACAAGGTGCTTGAACTTGTTAGAATCGATGCAAGCTAGAAACCATATGAAAGATGAAACCAATATCACTCTGCCAAATTAAAAGGGTGCCCTAACAAATGTATTTGACCAAATTAGAAGCAATACATGGCAACAGGCTAGAAATAATATGCAATATGCAACGAATAAAGGTGACTCATCGTAAGTGATTGATGCAGGATACAGAAGAGAGGTAGTTTCATGTAAGAACAAGGTTAACACATAGATGTAGCGTGTACCAAAAATAGGAAGGCATGTCATATTCACAGGTATAGTGTGTAAACTAAGCAGATGCAATTTACCCTAATTAGAAGCATTACAAGCTAGACACCGTATGCAACATGCAACCACATATCACACTGCAAAGTTGGAGCAAGCACCTGTGATGGTGGTGTAGGGGAAGTGCGGTCTTCAAGTACAGAGCTACATTCAATATCTTCATTTAGGCTTGCTGTTTCTTGAGAATCATGTGGAGAGGATGAAATTGCATTCTTTATAAGAGTATTGCGTCTCATATTAACCCACGCGCGTGACTGTCTCATCATAAGCGATAGACGCAGGATACACAAGAACAGTAGTTTGATGTAAGAACATGGTGTGATAGGCAGATGTAGTATGTACCAAAAATAGGAAGGCGTGTCATATTCACATGTATAATGTGTAAGCTAAGGAGATGCAATTTAACAAACTAGGAGCATTGATGAGGGATACACAAGAAAAGTAGTTTGATGTAAGAACATGGTTAATAGAAAGACGTAGTATGTACCAAAAACAGGAAGGCATGTCATATTCACAGGTATAATGTGTTAACTAAGCAGATGCAATTTACCCTAATTAGAAGCATTACAAGGTAGACACCATATGCAACATGCAACCACATATCACACTGCCAAGTAAGAGCAAGCACCTACGATGGTGGTGTGGGGGAATTGCAGTGATGAACTAGAGAGCTACGTTGACTATCTTCATTTAGCCTTGCTGTTTCTTGAGAATCATGTGGGGAGGATGACACTGCACTCTTTAAACGAGTAGGGCGTCTTACAGTAACCCACTCGGGTGACTGTCTCATCATAAGTGATTGACGAGGGATACAAAAGAGCATTAGTTTGATGTACGAACATGGTTAATAGACATATGTAGTATGTATCAAAAACAGGAAGGCATGTCATTATCAAAGGTATAATGTGTAAAGTAAGCAGATGCAATTTAACCAAATTGGAAGCAATACAAGCTAGACACCATATGCAACATGCAACCACATTTGACAGCGCGAAGTTAAAGCAAGCACCTGGGATGGTTGTGTGTGGCAATTGAGATCATCAACTGCAGAGCTACGTTTACTGTCTCCAACTGCTGACACTGCACCCATTAGAGCGCTGAAACGCTTAGTGCTTATCTTCGAATTACACTGGAGCGACTTCTGTCTTTTCTTTTCTGCATTCATCAACACTGCGTCAGAGTCTGAAATACCCATGCATAAAAAAACAATAGTGTGAGTATGGGTGAAGTGTGTGCACAATTAGTACAGTGTAAAGGTAGCGGATAGCAGGTCGGTGAGAAATAAATGACGGGAGACATATGATAGCTCTACAACATGCATGGCACACTAAATTACTATAGGATTCTATGAAAATAACAGTCTACTGAAAGCAAATAGGTCAGTCCATTTTTTCTGCACCGTCCGATGTACAAAGAACGGGCAGATCGCCTTCATCTACCTCCAGCCAGTCAGTGTTGACGATCTTCCTCGAAACGCCACCGACCACCAGCCCAGTATTCCTCCCCTGCCTGCGCCCTCCCCTCGACCTCACCGCACCGCCGTGCTTGGCACCGCCCCCCGGCCATCCATTCAAGCCCCGCCGACCTCCAGATCGGGCGCAAGCAGCTCCTGCGCCCCACACCCCTATGATAGACACCGATGCGCCGCTTCCCCGGGGAACAGGCGGACTAGGTGCTCCGCACGCCTAAGCGGGTGCTGCTTCTTTTAATTGCGGTTCGACTGACCCTGTGAAATCCAGGCGGGCTACTGACCTCTAGCAAAGGTGAAATAGTAAAAGGGAGGAAACCTTGTGCATTTAGTATCACGAAGAAGATGCAGTAAGAAGCGCTCAACTAGTTTCTTTCGTGGGTTGAATACGGTGTGAGCGGAGACGTAAGATTTGCACGAATAAGGGAAGAGGAGTACCTCTTTCTGCTGGCAGTGCTGTGTCCTCCTTCTGTTTTTCCGACGATCTTCTTGTTGTTCGCTGGAAACCAGAAGTTGTGGAGGACGGTGCAGCCTTGGACGAACCCATGGCCAAGTTGTTGAGTGTGGTGCGGTGGCCGTCTGTCGGCGGCGGGGAAGCAGATCCGAGGCGGCGAACGACGGCGTAGCGGGAACAGCTCCGGTGCGGTGGACGGTTGCGACAGTGGAGCTGCAGCAGTGAGGCGCAGGACGGCGTGGTCGGAGTGGTTCTGGTACGGCGCATGTCGGCGTCGGCGTCGTGGAGGCAGCTCTGCCTCGGCTTCAGCCGCTAAGTCCTTGAGGGCGTTGCGGTTGCGGTTGCGTTGGACGACAACGTCGGGGTACCGGCTCCGGCGTGATGGAGGAGGGCGGCGGTGGATTGGCCGCTATGGGGTGGAGGACGGAGGAGGCTGGGGTTTCGCGGCTGGTGGATAGGGCGTTTTCGCGCCCACGGAGTATGAATGGGGAAACGGAGGGAGGCGGGGAACAATGTTTCGGTTTGAGACATGCTTGTTTGAAATTTGGGGAAAGTTACAAACTTTGCCCCCATCTAAAATTTCGGACATATTGCGGGTTGGGGGTAGGACAGTCATGTCAGGTGTCCCAAATGTGGCCGGGATAGATTTCGGCCGCGCATGGGTAGGCGCCCACGGCGTATGAATGCTTCTCGGAGGCGGATGAGACTGGCGTCTTCGTGAAGTTACAAACCTACCCCGGTTTAGACCTTTGGACATCGGGCCGATAGGCTACACGGGCCAGAGTCACGATAGTAATTTCCTACCACCAAAACATTAGTCTGGTGCGATTTCGGGTGACCGGAGGCCTATTTGGCGCTTCGTTCAATATTTGGGAGCAGAAGCATTAACGTTTTCGGTTCTCTTGAATTGAACTTTCAGGATTTGTCAAACTTCACAAATCTTTACTCTTGAAAATCCTAAAGCTATGATTATTTTGGAATGGAGGGGGTACATTTGAATATACATTGTACACGAGTATATATTAAAAAATATGCAACTTACCTCAGTTCATGCATGGTTCCAGATATAATCTCCTTGGTTGCAAAAAAAAGTTAGATATGCGTATGAATATATATAGCATGTTCAAACTCACAACAAAGATTGATGCCCCCTTTTACATCTGATTTACAAATGCCATTATCTCGGGTTCAAATAGATGAATGCACTTCCTATGAATTCGAATCTTCGAAACCCCCTTTATGTTGAATTCGACATGTATTCTATTTCATAGCTAGCAATTTGGAATGTATCCATGCAAGTGACAAATGTATAAAGTGCTTCACACTAACAACATGGAGTGCACTAATTAATGTTTATATATGAATTGCAAAAGCATCCATTGCCTGTATTTCAAACCGCTCTCACTCTATGGATCGATAATATGAAATAAACACATGCACATGCTAGAATCCAATAGAGTATGGGTGTCTGATAGACCGATTTTCGTCCATACGCAATTTGCAAAATTCATGATCTCATCCAAAAATAATAATGCCATTTATATTTTAATTTAATGCGTAGAACCGCCTTTTACACGTAGATGCACTATGCCTCGCCCGTTCTCACAAACGCGTTATATATCTCTCTATCTAACGCATAAGTGCACACACTTTATATGCATCGGCATTTCTCTTTCACACATGCTCACAATCTCTCTCAGGGTGTCGGGGTGTCTCACGCACATGCCCTCTCTCTTTCTCTCTCTCTCTTTCTGACTACTATGTACCACTCTTTTCACTAACCTCAGTTGGAAAACACTATTTCTCTCACAT
Source organism: Aegilops tauschii subsp. strangulata (assembly GCF_002575655.3). Taxonomy (NCBI): domain Eukaryota; kingdom Viridiplantae; phylum Streptophyta; class Magnoliopsida; order Poales; family Poaceae; genus Aegilops; species Aegilops tauschii. The sequence goes on from NC_053035.3 coordinate 70,779,958, forward strand.
GCATATATAGTTATATACACATGCACGGTCTCTACTAGCCCTCTATACGCACATATATGTGCCTACGTGTCTCCCGCACGCACATTATCTTTAGGCCTCTCTCGCACACATTGCCCCCCCGACACACCTCTCTCTTAGTAGTTGGCAGATATGATTTCATCATATCATTCGGTAGGATATCCCTAGCTGTTAGGCCGGATGGTAATACGAGGCAAAGTTTTACCCTAGTTCGGATCGGACCCTTGCAGTTGAAGAAAGAGCCTACTCCTGGTACTGTATATTAGTGATAGGGGTGTGTACAAAGTACACGTGAATACCAGGCATTGTGCGTGTGTGTATACTATCGACGAACTAGCCCCCAAGCTTGTATAACATACTAAGGGCCTAGGGTTACAAATCATATATAGTCGGCTTATCACCAGTGGGGATAGAGTCCTCCGCGACTCTGGTAGCTTCGTGTTGTACGCCGAGTCCTCCACATGGGTCTTCGTATAACACGTCTCGGTCCAACCTATATGTGGCGCAGGATGGAACCGACCCATGAGTCTTCATGTTGACCCATCACAACTAGAAATGATGTGCCCACCACACCACACACGCAATCGGCCACTAAGAAAATAAGCATATACAATAGTATAACGGTATCTAGCTCACGATACGTCTCCATATTTTGTTGATGACACTGACGGACTTTGCATTTGATGCGTGCTCCGTATTTTGTTGACGACACTTACGGTCATTGTATTTGAAGCGAAAGCACGATATGGTCACTGGACTTCAGAATAAGCTCATCACGGTCACCACATACATTTTGTCGTGCTAACCAACATGTGGTTGGATGGTTAGAGGACAGTGGTTTCTCGAGCCCACCAAGGTTAAAGTCCCAGTGCTCACATTTATCTTGTGTTAATTTCAGTATTTTCCGGCGATGTACGTTCAGTGGGAGGAGACGTTCCACTCGACTACGAGGCACCTATGGTGACTTCGTAAAATCTCAAGATCATATATGCTGGCCCACTCTCTCGAAGGTGCTCATAGGGGTAGGGTTCGCGTGTGTGCGCTTATAGCGGTGAGTGCCTGCGCGTATATATGAGCCCTTGCGTCTATACCGTGTTAAACAAATAGATATCATGATTATACGGTCACTGGCTCACCCGTACAACTCCGTATTTTGTTGATGACACAATCAATTGACTAGTCAAACGTTCCACGCGGCGCAACTAGTGTTGCACCATCGGGGCGCGTAATCATGGGGCCCACCTGTCAGCCCGTATATGAAAGAAAGAAATGGTAGTTTGAGTCTGTACTGTGTTAATAAAATAGGAGTACATTTTAGGGTGATCATACGGTCACTGGCTCACCATACAGCTCCGTAATTTGTTGATAACACGATCAATTGACCAGTCAAACGGTCCACATTCAGCAGCGCACATTACCATAGGGCCCACCCGTCAGCGTGTATATGAAGGACAAAAATGGTAATAAAATTAGTGGTCGGTGGGTATTCGAAGTCGTGAGACCTCTGGTTGGCAGTCACCGGCGGTTGGGGGGGGGCGTTCATTGGGCGGTGGGGTGGGGATCCCCGGAGAAAAAGCTCGGCGGGGGGGGGGGGGGGGGGGGCTAGAGGGATGGCCGGTGCGGCGGCGGACCGGCGGTGGGGAGTGGTTTCGGGGAGGGCGGGCCGGCCGCGGGCGGCGGGGGCCTGGCGGTTCGGCCGGTGGTGGCTGGCGGCTCAGGGGGGGTGGAGTTTGATGATAAACTGGAGGCCCTTGATTTCGTATCCAACGGCTGGAAAATCTAATGACCAGAGATGAAAAAGTCAGTCGACTGACGTGTAGCCTCACCCCGCACGTACACATGCATGCACGCAAGACACGCACGCATGTAGGCGTGCAACACTAACACGTACACACGCACGCATGCTGGCGTGCAACACTGACACGTACACATGCACTCACGAACACACGCACGTATGCACCCATGCATGCAACACTGAAATGTACCCTTGCACGCACGCAACACTCGCACGCCTGCATGCACACAACACACGACGCAAGACACACACTCAACCTATACGTGCATGCACCCTTTGTTAAGGACATGGATTGTTACGGGTATTAATCAATCTTATCTGTGGTAAGCAGAACATTGATGTTTGCAGCGGTCTTTATGAATCTCAACGTATCGAACGGGCTATCAACATAGTAGGCTTATCTACATGAAAAAGATGACGTCACACTCAATGAACAATCATCGGTTTATGGAATGCCCGCTTCTGACCGCCTTGGCCCACCAAAGGTTCCTCTGCTGTGCGCTGCCTGCGTTGGGTCACTGACATGCAGGCCATGCACCCAAAGAGCCCACACGTAAGTGGAAGAATGGCGCGGTGTCCTAGGTTAGAGTCGAGGGCGCCACTCGCGGCACGCCCGGCTGAACACGCCTCCGTGCCGCATTCAAACGCCTCCATGAAACCCGCCCCGTGTGGAAGCCGAGAAACCCACTCTGGACACACGTCCGTTCATGACCGGGCCGGCGTTAAACGCAACGCCGGCCGAGCTCCTCCCGTCCGCCGTCTATTTAATCTCCTATTTAAACGAGGCCAAACGCCGGCCAAGAATCGCACACCTCCGCCGCTCCCCTATCTCCTCCACCATTTTGTCCACTCTTACAATGGCTTACGAAGAGTAGTTATTCCGCATCCAAGCCGGCTGGGTAGCCCACCGGATACGAGCTATGCAGCTCGCTGATCCACCTCCCTCCCCTCGCCCGACGTAGCCAGTTGCCGCCCCAAGCCGGCGCGCGGTTCAGCAACTCGCCGCTCCAGGCTAGCTCGACGAGGAGCGGCGCACGGGCGTCGTTGCTGCCGTCCACGCCACCGCCTCGTACCGCGTCTCCCGTTTCTGTGGCCGAGACTCCCATGCCGGCGGCCGCGCCATGCAAGCAGCGACAGAAGTCGGGTGCGCGGAGAGCGACGAGTCGGTGGCCAGCGCCTCCGCATCCGCCGCCATCATCGAGGAGAAGTAGAACACGGGAGGCCGCCGTCGCTTGGGTCCCATGAAGGCCACCGCGGAGGCGACGCCGGCGTACACAGCAGGTGTCTTGCCGGATCCTTTTGTTGCGAGGACCTTCGTCGACCCCGCATGGGCTCCACGGAAGAGGGGAATGTTAGGATGAACTCGAGCCGGTGCCGGCCATGGCGAAGTAGTGGCCGGTGATGAACTCGAACCGGTGCTGGCCACCATCATCTTCGGCACCAGCCAATGATGTCAGTTGGGCAGTGGGGAAGCGAGCCATCCTTTGCGCTGAAGCATATACCTCCAGGGCTCCCGGCAGTCCGGTGATCGTGCTGCCGGACATGAGGAACACAAATCGATCGGCGGGCGACCATTTAGGCCAGGTATTATATACCTGTGCTGTCCAGAACTAGCACCGCATAGTTCATTTGAATGTAATGAAATCCGTCATGTTTGTATGAAAATCCGGTATTTTATATGATTTCCGTCGTTGTTTATATGAAATATTAGTTTGTCTACGTGTTCGCGTGAATTTCATCCGGTTGGTTGAGTTGCTGTCATAATGTGTGCGGCTACGGTTGGATGGCGTAATTTGCGGGTCGCCGGTCGGTCTGCGGGCGGCTCGGGCGGCGTTGTGGGACAAAAAAACATAGCTCGTGCGAGCTCGTCTCCAATGTGCGCGCTGGAGGATGCATGACAACATGAGCACCCGAGCCATTCCTCGTTCATCGGTGGCAAAGGCACCGGTGGACAAAAGGGTCGCCAATATTTTGGCTACCCCGGGCAAGATCCAAACAACCCCTCCCAACAGATTCAAATCCCTCGTTCGCCGTGGAATTTTGCCATGTGTTGTTTTCATGGACTAGAAAGATGCCTGTGCATTGCACGGAACATCAAGATGCATTTTTTTACAAACTCCCGCATACATGCAAGGGATAATTAATGTCCTCCTTTGTTAGTACCACGAGGCAAACACCATTAATATTGCATCGATTAGTGTTATGGCCTTGTATATCTGCAAATTGTAATTTTGATAGTGGCCCCTTGTATATAAAATGGAGGGAGAAAGATGAGAGATAAGGTGAGGATGAGTGGGCGTGGTGGTGACTGGTGGTCGGACTGGGCGGAGGCATGGGGATGGACGGCGCATTATGTCTAGGTTTGTATCTCTCTCACACACACCCATGTAGGTGGGGGACGTGCACGAAGAGAAGAGGTGCACGCACGGCGCACGTACTCCCGTCTCTTTCCCAACCACACCCGCGCGGGTACACGGTGGAGCTCATTTCTGTACGAAAAAGGCAGCCCACGTGGTAATTTGGCACCTGTACTGGTTGTCCACTTGGTGGAGGGAGGATCGTCTACCACGGGTGAACAAACAAATTGCGACTTGACGCGTTATGTTAAATTAAAAAAAGAGGCAAACGCCTACCTTAGAGGCAAGGCTCTATACACTGGAGTACTTTTGATGTGTCCCGTCAACTCGCAGAACGAGGAGAAGCTTGCTTAGTACGCCGTCTCCCCCGCCCACGGGCGCGGTGGCTCGCAGGATGAGGTGAAGCTTGCTTACGAGTAGTAGTAGTAGCAGTAGTACTACTACTACTGTACGCCTTTACGCCCGCTCCCTCGCCCACGCGCGCGGTGGCTTGCAGCACGAGGAGAAAATTTTACTACTCCCTCCATTTACTCCTCGTCCCTACTACGTACTTTGGTTAGTACTCCCTCCATTTACTTATACAAGGCCACTATAAAAAAATACATTTTGCATCTACACAAGGCCACAAATAGTAATCGAGACAAAAGTTACTACTCCCTCCTTTCCAGTTTATGGCTCAATTTCAAAATCTCTCCAACCAAGGTAGACGGTGAATGGTCGAATTAATTTCGTAGTTTGCACAAGTAATTAGTACGCTCGTTTTTCTCAAGAAGTTATGTTTACCGAGGCATTAATTAGAACGAATGCATGAATGACCACTAAATTTCCATGAACTTGTACATGCATTGGTTAGTTTCCTCTTGACACTGCTTGCGTCGGGTGATCTAACGCACCTCGAAATCCAACATGTAATGGTACTACTACTAGTATAGTAGAATTGAGACTTATCAAACGGAAAAACGAATGTTTTTAGATGAGCCCTATAAACCCTAGTGGGTACGTACTCCGTAAAAACAGATTTTTCCAAAACTAAGTCGCTCCCTTTCATGAATTCTGTAGTATACTCCTCCGTCGACGCTCCCTTTCATGAATTCTGTACTTCCTGTCGCCGACATGTGGGACATATAGCAACCGGGTCGACGTGTCAAGCACCAAATAACAGTGCAGAACAGCAGGGGGGACGCACCCCACTCGTACCGGCCCAGTAGTAGTAATGAGCAATGAGACGTCAAATCACAATGCCGCACCTTCCCAGACGGACGAAGCAAGCATTATTTCACACTTCGGTTCGCCATCATCTCAAACCACGTAGTATTGCTTCTGCCTCAAGAGGGACACGCGCATCGCCTTGGTACATCATGACACGTGGGACCGCATGACAGGCCATGCTCCCCCGCCGATCGCTCGGTAAAATCACCTCATTTTTACTATACTTCCTCCGTATCGGTTTACTACATGGCATGCACGTCGTTCTAGGTTGAGAATTTAACTGGCTATATATGTGATGAACAGTACTCTAGCCTTTTAAAAAATGTATACTTTTGTACAGTAGTACTATCGATGGATTGCGCCATGGAGCAAAAATTGAAATTAAAAAAAAGGTGGTACATATAGAGAGCGCTCGCCGCCAAATTATGCATATAGTACTATTAAAAAAGCTAGTACGTGCTTAATTGGGGTGCTAAATTCTATTAAATAAATACTAGTAGTATGTACATACTGAAGAGTTAAAGTAACGAGAAGAAACATAACATAGTTCTGCTGGGGGCTCAGCACAACACACCCCTCAAATTAAACTAAGCACACCTGAAATTAAACTATGCAACTAATCCGGTAGACACTGCATTAGAAGTTTAGAACCACCATGAGCAACGACACTGCCACCTTACTCAGAGTCCTCGTCCACGTCCTCGACTTCGTCCTTGTCCCTCTTCCTCTTGGCCGATACTTCTTTGCTTGAACCGCACACTTGGCTGTTGCTCTTCATCCAACCCTTGTAGATATTGAAACAAAGGTAGCCATCCATTGCAGCGTAGTGGATGTGGTCTATATCTAGTACATTCCGCTGCCATGCATGACGATGAAACGTGTAATGAGGTTTCTCCAGTTTACGGTACGAAGGATGAACCATGGCTCCTGCCAGGGTCAGCATTGAAGGCTGACGAGAGGGCACCAGCCGATTCTTCTGGAGGTCGAAGGGGTTGCCTACAATGAGGCCTATCCGACCCAGGACTTCTTTGTCGTTCTTAAAGTCTACAGTAACGAATTTCTCTGTTTTGTCTTTGAGGAAGTTCTTAAAATCCTGGCACTCAACGTCGGCATGGCATATGTGGTAGACCAAGCAAACGTTATGTACGCAAACCTAGATCACGGCAGGCTTCTTCCTCTCTTCGTCCTTTAGATCCTTCTCTCGTCCCAGGACTGTGGTGTACTCAACATCTAGCCCAGCGACCCACTCATCATCTGAGTTTTCAAACATGCGTCTGAAGCGAGAAAGGCATCCTTTCACCGTCGCGGAAGAACGGGTGTAGATGACGTCGAACTCATCGCTGGTGATGGTTCTAACCTTGTACTCACCGCCGATCGTGGAGATTTGGGACGCCATGGATTTGGGAGGAGGGTTAGGATTAGTGGAACTGCGGTAATGTGAATGGACGGGATGACTAGGAGCGAACCGCCGTAGTATTGAAGGACGTGCGGGGACGAGTAGGAGCGAACTGCCAGCGGGCGAACGGCAGGGTAGTGGCTTTCCATTCTCCCATGATACGGGCTTCCGAGAGCCCTTGGATCTGAGATCGAACGGTTGCATGGCGTGATCCTAGACCTATGGGTGAATATCCTATCCTGGAGGGTTATTCTGCAAATTTTCAGCAACTTAGCATGCGACCGTTTGATCTCAGATCCAAGGGCTGCCAGCAGCCCGTATCATGGTCGCGTCTACCATGACCGTCGCGTCGCTCGCGCGGTCGTGCCCTTGGAGATTTAACACGGTGCGTTAGGCTATCTGATGTTGGCATGTCATACATAGTCATCACTTAGTCACTCATACTACAACAAGGTTGGCTATAAGGTTGGCTATAAGTGTATTTTTTTACTCCTATCTATCTCTTTCTTCGTACTTCCTCCATCCCATAATATAAGAACGTTTTTGACACTAGTGTAGTGCCAAAAACGTTCTTATATTATGGGACACAGGGAGTACTAGTATTTATTGCATTTGCCAGGGAGTGACCTCTTCCAATGAAATGGTGTTGCTAAGTTTGCTTCATTTAATTAGCTATAGACTCAAAATTGTCTTTTCACCTAGGTACACGCGCTTAGCACCGTTTCTTCCTTGGGTCACCAAACTAGTCTCTCTCTTCTTGATTAACTTGCCACATCAGACTTTATGCCTATGTGGCAAGCTTAAGCACCTGTAGGAGCAAGTAAAAGTAAGTACAATAGTGCGCTTTACATGGCATTTTTGCATATGTGGAGGAAAGAGAGGCAAGGAAAAGGTGGAGAAGTGGGCTCTCATGCAAGAGCCAGCCTCTACTACATGGTGGAGCATTGGGAGAGGCACCTGTATGGAGGTGGTCAGGAATCGGGAGACTCACGCCGGTTGTAGCGCCGTAGTTAAAATGATAATGGCAAGTCAAATCACGGGGCCCCACCTGTCCAGCAGTAACTCGCTGTCAAATCACACAGCCCTACGTTTGCAGCAGCCTACTCCCTCGTCTTCTCGCGTCTTTGTCGAACCGACTAGGCGGAACTGCCCCGCCTACCGTGCAGGAAAAGCCCCGCCCTCGACTTTTAAACACAACTACATCCGCTTAAGAATCCAATGATATACTTTTTGTGACATAGTAACTCATATTTAGTTAGTCAAATGGATGACCTAGAACTACGTGCAGGCCCTATAAACCGAGATGCCTAAAAATAAAAAAACCGAGACGGAGAGGGTAGCTCAGCATGTATCTTTTTAGATCAATATAGTCGGGATTCACCAAGGAGCAAAACCAAGTGGTAGGCTGCTCCTGTCGTGTTGGCGTAGCAACTCAAGCAGGGTCAGTCCGCACATGAAATGGCAACACACTTAACAGGACCCCTTTGGCCGACATGTGGCTCATCCACCGTCTTGTTCCACGTGCGATGCACCAAATTACAGTTCGGAGCAGCGGTTGGAATTGGAGGCACCCCGATCGTAGCGCCGCAGTAGTAGAAAATGAGCGATGAGGGGTCAAATCACAAAGCCCCGCCTTTCCCGCATTAAGCTGGTCGGACGAAGCAACCATCATTTCACTCTAGGGCGCAAGAGCATAAAGAAAAGAGAAAACAATGATGCGTGCGGCAGCTACCTAGGGCACCCTAGGGTAGGGGTCTCCACTACAGATCCTTTTTTGAAAGCGCCTCCACTACAAATCGGCTTCTCCCTCGTCCTCTTGAAGAAAACCGATGATGAGTGCGGCGGTAGGGTTTGTAGGAGTACTATGGCGTGCGGGGCCACGTCGTAGTAAACGGGTTCGAGTCGACACCTTAAATATGTGTGGGCCGCTTGGTTTTACGGGAACGAGGCAGCATTTTGGGTTCGGGGACCAGTGGAGATATAGTACGTGCAAAAAATTGTGGACGTAGGTTCGACCGAAAGGCAATGATGCATGGGCCCTGCATTTTGATATACCCGGGGCCGCGTGAAATTTGCTACTCTACTCAAAACTAGTAAGGTACACATGTATTGAACGCATAAGATTTCGAAACCAAATTATGAATAAATACACACTATAGCATGTAAAGCTTTGAGTCATATATGCATGATGTAGATGTTCGTTTAGTTCTTATAGTTCATCTCATTCAAAATCAATTAGTTTTATGAAAATGTTAAGATTCATGGGGTTGTGCATTGTAAATCATAAAGTAAAAAACAAATAATGGCAATTCATTTAGAAAAAAAAATCAATTATGATACAGAAGATTCTAGAACAAAGGAGAAGTGCTTGTGTTTTGAGATTTGTGCATTATGCTTAAGTTCAACCATGGAGTCTTCTAAATTGTACATGTGGCAGATCTGGTGGAATGTTGATGATATCCAACGGCCAGTAGTGCTCGGATTTGCCTATCTCTGCAGTGTCGGGTTAGCTTCATCCAGCAACCATCTTTCAAAGTTATTGGCACACTATATAGTTCTTGTGCCATAGTTGCATGTTTTGGAAAAAAGCTACTAGTGGGTTGTACTATCTATTTAGGAATAGAAGATGTATACATGGAAGTTGTAGGGAAAGAGATGACATGGAGCATCTCAATTCCTATGAGTAGGGATTGTAAAAGAAATGTCATTTGGTTCACATCATAGGAACTTTTCTATTGAATCTAGAGATGACATGTATCTCAATTCCTATGAGGAGGGATTAGAAAAGAGATGTAATTTGGTTCATATCATAGGAACTTTTCTATTGAATATACGCTAATGTTTATTTTCCTTTGAAATTAAGGGAGTATAGGAATCCATTCATATGAACCAAGTGGCTCTAAAGCTATAGAAATGATATCATGTTTATTTCCTTTGAAATGTGGAGTATATGAATCTATTCCTATGAACCAATTGGCTCTAAAGGAAAAAATCCTATAAAAATCATATCATATAGAGTTCCTATGATATTCCTTGACACTAAAGGATGCTTGAAATTGCTGCGGGTGATACGATGGTCTTTCTTTGTAGACTCCTCACCCATCTTTATAGTTACCTCTCGAAGATGAATGAAATGATATATACATGGTATTCTACATGTGCAATTTGGTACACGAAAACTCAGTAAAAGTTTGCGAGGTTCGAATTTTCAATAAAGCTATATGCACTGCATTTCAGAACGGAGGGAGCATACGACAGTTGCTAACACTCACGTGGAAGATTTGTGTGTAGGAGGAGTGGCTGTTCAATTAAATGACATGGCAAAACTGACACTGTCGGATGCTGATCTAACGGTTCTTACGGCGTTCGTCAGGAAAAGGCTTGTGGCGAACGTTTGTCGGATAATGATTTACGGACACATGCATTGCATTGATACGTGCCCCCCTCTCTTTCACGCACACGTACCCTCACGAGTCACGACTCTCCCGAGTCCTCTCGCAGACTCGCACGTCGCACCCACCGTCTATCTGCAGGTAGACGTCACGCACATATGTGCTCTTCACACCCTACCCTCAGAACTTCTAAAAAACAAAAGACGGCGCGCACATTTTATTTTAGCTCACACGTCACACACTTATACTATTACTCTTGCGGCGAACGTTCTTTGGGCATAGTATATTGTACTCTCACGAAGAGAAGCGGTGCACACACGCACTAGTTCTCTCACACCCACTCACGGGTACACGTAGGAGTGCATTTTTTTGAAGCTGGTACAACAAAATCACTCCACTATATATAAAAGCAGGAGCCTTAGCGCTTGCTTTACTAGGGTTCCTCTCGTTCACTCTCTCATGCTCTCCAGATCTAAGCAACACATAGGTGGCCACACTCTCTCTCAGCTCACGGCTGGTCACAAATCCGGCCGGACAACCTCGACCGGGGCAGGCGCGTAGGTGCATCGTTCACGCTGTCGTCGGCGGCGAGGGAGGAGACCAACGGCTACCCGCGCGTCCCGATCGGCGGCCGTGCCGTTCTCTCCGAGAGAGTGCCAGCTCAGGAGGGCCTCCAACCCCTTCTTCCTCCCTGCGGTATTGTGGCCAAGATGCGGCCTCCCGACGCCGTCTTTGCCACATGCCGACGACCCTCAGGTATATATTCCTTCGAAACCTGCCTTGCTCTACTGCCCCAGCTCCCTTCGTGTGGATCCTTTTCTACTTCCGTCCGCTGTTCCAAAGCCACCTAGACTTCTACTATTATTAGAAGTAAAGCTAGTTCATACAGTCAACTCAAAGCGTTGGTTCAAACAGGGAAGAAAGTGGGAAAGCTTTAGCATGAATCTAGGACTTGGTTCTAAGAGGAAACGGAGGAAAGTAGTAATATCTGTCACTGTTTAAATAATAGTATTTCGTATTTGCGCAAATAGGGATGTCTGTCTCCATATCGTTTTGGGATGTCTGTCTCCGTATCGTTTCTATCCGCGCAATCAAAAGCACACATCTCAGTTTTAGTACAACTGCGCAAAATGAGATGGCTATCCCTCGTTGCCGTCGTCTAACCTCCCGTCTTCAAGGTATCCCTACATTGGTAGTAACTAAGGTAGAATGACCAACGCAATCTAAAAGAAGCTGATTCGTCCGTTTTACTTCCTGATTGCAGTGCAGGGACGAGCGAAAACAACTGCATCCTAGTCCGGAATGCACTTTCTACCAGTTCATCCATGGACCGAGGACTAGCTGGCACGGCTGCACGACGGTTTTTTGGACAGGTGCACGGACAAGAGGCATTGTGGTCTGCTTATTTCTGCAAATAGCAGTGCTTAAATTTAGTGGAATGCACAAGCATTTCAGCTGGTTAGTACACTGCATGGTTCAGTTCAGCATTCCAGTTGAGACCACAATTATAATTGGTTATTCGGGAATGAGAGAACCTAACCCTGGATGGTGGCAACAAGAAAAAACCAGAGTGAACTCCAGGAAATTTAAGCCCGTCGGGAGGCCCTTTGCTCAGAGAAGCCTTGCTTGTTTTTTCCTGATTTGTAAATCTTCTCACAACTTTGTCTTTTGCTGTGAACTAGTATATGTTTGTTATGTTCTATGAATCATTGAGATGTATAAAATTGCTTAACTTATGCTTTTCAAGTTTTTTATGAAGACGAGTTTAATGTGAGTGTTCCACATGAGCGCTGGACTAGCGTGTGAACGTTTGGAATTTATTACATTGTGGCCTCAATTAACTGCATGAACCACTGTAACAAGATACATAGTTGCTTATATGTCAGACAACAGATTGTTGATTGTTAGCTGGTTGATAGCCTAGTGTTGAAGCGAGCTGAGCCAATGTGCCGTGTTTTGCACAACTGCTTACAAGTGGGGTAGCACCAACAGTGTTTACAAGTACTTATGTATACGTCGGCGCACGGTTCTCGAACGAGTGCTCTATTTCATCAAAACACACACTGCTCGTATGATAAACCGTGACAACTTATGTCTTACCATGCCATATTCATGAAAAAACTAGTGAGGACGCATCTGTTTCGGCAACAATTACGATGGTTCTCACATGATTCACGGGCACACAAAAGTAGCAGCAGTTCCCATAGACGGATTCAAACAGAGTACTAGCCCCAGAGGGGTCGATAACAGGCAAGGTTCGGATAATTAGACACAATCCAAACTACTATTAAACACTATCTGGGGCAACTATTTCATGCCTCGATCTAATTTGGGCTGGACACAAGACGGACCTTGCCATGAACATCATCGAGGACGTCCCGCAGCAGCTCAATCCTGTGAACCTTCATGAAGACAACCTTGTGGCCTTCCACTGATAAACTTGTTTGTGGAGGCATGCCACATCATCTTCCTGCGTAAGCTTGACAAGAACAGTATGCCTCACAAACGAAGGAGTAGCTTTGAACTTCTTGTGCTTCAGTACACCCTGGACAACACGCCTGACAACAGTGAGGCTGGAATACAACTCTTCATTGGTATAACCGCAAATGGCTTCGAGGATCCAATAGCTTAAGAACTCTTTTTTCCCAGTGCGTATATTCAGGTCGTCCGCCTCATAGCGAGTGACATGTACAACCACACAATCCTTGTCTGCATCAGGGCTCTAATTGAAACAGAAACAAATTTTGAATTACTTTTCAGTATAAGAAACACAAGTTATTTAAACCACTATGTATAGCATGGCGTCGAAGCTAATAAAATTTTGCATTATTAATCACCACATACTTCTTTTTCTAAAAAAAATCACCACATACTTAGATGAAAAACCACAATCGAGATCGGCAAAGAAGGAAATCACCTTGGGCAGCTCAGCGGGTGGGGGGGGGGGACACATCCTCGAAGGGGGAAAACTGCTCCTGCAGTGCCACGGGGGCTGTAACCTCAAACGGGGCGTTGACCATCTCAGTAGTGGCCGTGAGCGTATCTGGGGTCGGCTCGGTGGTTGCCTCCATCTTCTTGGAGCTCTCTGTCTCGTGGGGATCAGCCTCCCGCGTCTGCTCCAATATCAGCAGATCTTTGCCTGGTTCTCCTTGGTCCATCATGAAACTGACGAATACTAGGAGACCACTGAAAGGAAAACACAATCGCAATGACAATGAAACAAAAAAGAGAGTGAGGATTGGTTACTGCTTTGCAAAAGTTCTTTTTTTTCTCTGAACAAAAATATACCAACATCACGGATCCGCTTACCTTCCCTTCGTTCGGAGAGAAGAACAGTGGCAGATGCGAGTGTTGCCTTTCTTGAAGACGGTGAGGGAGAAGGGGATTCAGCGAAGAGTGAAATGATGGTTGCTTCGTCCGTCAAACTTAGACTGCGGGGAGGTGGGGTTTTGTGATACGACGACTCGTTACTGCCGCGCTACGACCGGGGTGACTCTCCGCCTGCATACTGCCTTCTAATTTGGTGGATGGCATTTGGGCCCGCGCGCTGCATGGCCTGCATGTCGGTGAACAAAAGTATAACGGCATTCAGTAGAGGGAGACGTTTCAATGACCTAGGAGGAGCCAGAAGCGGTAGAGTGTCTCCACTGTACTAGTAGTAATTGTTTTTCTGGGTAGCTGTAGAGTGTCTCCACTGTACTAGTAGTAATTGTTTCTCTGGGCCCAAGACAAAACGGCCCATCCACACTAGTAAATAGTAAAATCAATTCAAAAGCCCATATATTTACTGAATGAGAGGCGCTACCCACACCCAGCACACCCCCCCCCCCCAAAACCTGGTGCTCTTCTTCCTCCTCGCTCCCACCCACCTCACGTCAGCTCGCTCCACTCGTACCCCCAAATTCCTCACCTCACTCCTACAGAAAACCCCAGCTCCCCTTCTTCCTCACTCCTACAGAAAACCCCCCAGCTCCCCTTCTTCTTCGCTTGCACTACAACTAGGCTCGTCATGCGTTACTCTGCTCAAATCCATGAGCGCGACGCGACGCCCTCGAGGAAAATGGAGTCGGCTGACCCCAACGCCAAGAAGATGAGGCTCCCGCCAGCGGCGACGCCTATTGTAGATCCCGCACCCGGCAGCGTGGGGAGAAGCGGCGACCTCGCCCCCACCGGATCCCAGGAACTCGTAGAATCTCGGGTGGACCGCATCAGCGATCTCCCGGACGCCGTCCTTGGGGAGATCATCTCGCTTCTCCCCACCAAGGATTGCTGCCGCACCCAAGTCCTCTCAATTTGGTGGCGCCCTCTATGGCGCGCCGTGCCCCTTAATCTCGACTGTCGTCAGCTATCTCTCTTCAATGATTTTGAAATCCCCAGAGCCATCATCTCCTCCCACCAGGGCTCCGTTCAAAGCCTCTGCATCCCGTCATGCTACCTGAGCAAGCATACCATGCCCTGCACGGTGGACGCCTGGCTGAAATCCCCTGAATTCACAGAACTACAGCTGCTTGAGTTCTACTATACCCCTGGAAATCACATACCACATACCGAACGCCATGAACTTGTGCCCTCAGCACTGATGTCCATCTCGCGGTTTTCGTCCTCTCCCGCCACCTTTGCGCTGTGCTACCTACCAGACAATCTGGTACTAAACATTCGACTCCCATTTCTCAAGAAACTTTCACTTGTGCGGGTTCGTATATCGGAGGCCTCATTGCACAGCATCATCCACTCCAGTTGCCCTGCGCTAGAGTGCTTGGTGCTTGTTTTCACAGTTAGAATCGGTTGTCTCCAAATAAAGTCGCCTAACCTTGTAAGAATTAGAATTTCTTTTGACGGAAGGCAGCTCATCATCCAAGATGCCCCTTCACTTCAAAGTTTGATCCTTGATTCTAGTTATTCACCGTTGCAAATAACCGTCCTTTCTGCGCCTAAACTGGAGACCTTGGGTGTAATACATGATCTCTGTGCTCATTTCAATATGGTGTTTGGCTCCACAGTTCTTCAGGTACTTTATATTATCATCTACACTTGTAACCATAAGCTGCATTTTAAATTTCTGCGCATAATTTATATATCATCTTGGAGTACACATTTTGTACTAATATTATGTTCTATGCTCAATGAAGAGTTTCTCCATGGATGGCCTATCAATGATGCTGGATTCTGTCAAGATCTTATATATCCAAATGAATAGTTTTAATCTGAACAAGATTATTGGCTTGCTGCAATGCTTTCCATGTCTGGAGAAGTTGTATATAAAGGTGATAATTTCACGCACATTGGAAGCCCGCATATAGGGTACTAGAATTAAGCGTTCAGCTGTTGCTCTTTCGACACTCTTCTTTTAGACCTTAACTGTTTTCAATCTTCATGTCTATTTAGGCAACAGGACGGGGTAAGAAAGTTATAACCAATCGGTGGATTCGTAAGCATAGGGATTTTCTCACTTCTCATGAGATTCGATTGAAGACAATAACGCTAGAACGATATGTAGCCAACCATGCAAACACAAGATTTGTCACATTCTTCCTGCTGAATGCGAGGTTACTATTGTCCATCAGCCTTAAGTTTATCAGCAGCATGGTTTTGACGGATGGGTATGTCGAAGAGCAAAAAAAGGAGTTTCAGGTGGGCAAAAGAGCTTCTGAACGTGCCAGGCTTCTATTTACAACATATTATGGTCATAATCCAGTAAATTTTATGACCCAGGATGTTCATTCTATGGACCTGACCGATCCATTTGACTGTGACTACCGAAAACAGTGCTGGAGTTAGATGTTGTTGCCCTTTTCAATCTGTTTTTTTTTGTAAACCTGATGAACAATTAACCCTCGTGCTTTTGTACAGTTTGTAAGCTGGAGTTAGATGTTCCTGCCCTTTTCAACTCGGCTGTGACTGTCATATTTTCTTTGAAACAAGGCAAATGGCTTGCCATTCGTTTAATTTAGAGTGAAATATTGTAACAAATCCCAACCAAGGGAAATAACATCACTCTCGCCGGCTGCTTGAGCTCACTGTGTATTACAGAAGCCAAGTGATTAGCCCCCACCAGCACCCACAAACTTATTTCGAACTAGCACATCAAATGGGCTGTAAATTTTCATAGGAAAGGCTGCATGACCGTGACAGATTTGGATTCTGACATTTGGGACCCGCGAGGAAATAGCCTATCCAAGGTGGTGTCGACTTACTAGCCAGCCAACAAACGATTCTTCCTACCAGCCGTTGGATTGACATCCAACATCTATCGTGTATCTTCTATCTCTTGTCTTCTTCTTCCTCCAGCCGCCCAAACCAAACCACCCCGTCGGCTCCGCCTGCTCCCGCCTCCCATGGCTGGCTGCGCCTCCGCCACCCTACCGTACGTACCCTCCAACGTTGGCCAGTCCCTCCCTCTATTCCCCCACACGTCCTGTTATTCTCCGGTGACGTCAGCCCCAACACGCACCTGCGCCCGAACCAGTCAACCCTCGTACTCCCCTCCGCCTGGGACTGGACCGGCGCATCTTCAACGGCTCCTGTTCGTTCCGTCCGAGGCCTCGCCGTCGTCCTCTGCTGCGGGCTTGGTTCGCTCGCCGTGCGCGGTGCGCCGCCCTCTTGCGTTGTCAACGTCGTCAACAACCGAGAGGAACAAGGAGATGATTGTACGTGGAGAGGATGACAGTAGGGACCCACCAGCGTCATGGCAGTACGCAAGCAAGTGCCTCTATAGTACAAGCCCAAAAATATGGTTCCTCCTAATGGTTGGACATCTGGGGCTCACGCCATTGTCAACGTAGTCAATAAACGAGAGAATTACACTACGAGCGGCTGACACCAGGGACCCAGCAAGTCGCGCAGTTTTTTTTTGAGGAACAAGCAGTTGTTATTTATACTAGTTTTAGCGACGGATCAGGGTAACAACGGGGCTGTGCGGGGGCTGTGGCCCGTCTAGCCAGGGTTTTATTTATGTTTACCACATCATGAGCCCAGTTGTGTTTTTTTCTTGCTGAAAATGGCTAGCCCAGTTCTATTTTTTTAAAAGAAATACCCAAACAAGGCCTACTTGCTTTATCGGCCCTGCTGGGCTGCAAATATTTCAAGACGAGGAGAGTTTCATTCGGTTTGCCCAGAAATGGGCTGTACATTTTTAAAACACATCAAACCAGGAATTAGTTTCAATTTTTTTCATTACAAGATCTTAAATTCCATTGATTTTTATGCGTGGACAATTATTTGGATTTTATATTTATACAAATTATTTTTCAAAATAGTTTGAATGTGAATCGATATTTCTGGATTAAAAACAGTTGACCGCACCGAAATATGCAAAATTTCGTATACTTTTTAACCGTGGCCACAATATGGGGTGTAATGCTAACAAAAAGAAGATGGGCTCCAAAAAAATTCTTAAGAATTAGCAAATGGGCTGTACATTATTAGAAATAATGGCAGATGGGATGTATGCTGTTTTCCACAGATTTGAGGCTGACTTGTGCGCCTACTACAGGTTGACGCGTATGCTTTCATAAAAAAAAAGGTTGACGCACACGCAACGCCCTGTCAACTTAGTCAACACACAAGAGCAGTGACTGTTGGATGTCCATCCAACGGCTGTCGTGCTTCTTCAATTTCTGCTCTTCATGCTCCAGCCGCTCAAACAAGCGCCGGCGGGACTGCCTGCTCCCTCCTCCCGCGGCCGGCTATGCTGCCGCGTAGGCCTCACGGCCCCACCGTACTCCCATTGCTGGCCTAGCTATCCCTCTACTCACCCACACATGTTGTTATTCTTCGGCGACGGCAGACGAACCAGTAAACCCTCGTACTCCTCCGCGTGGGAAACAACTGCCGAGTATTCCCTGGCTCCGTGTCGTTCCCTTCGTAGGCCTCGCCGTCGTCCACCGCCCTGGTGCTCTCGGCGCGGCCTGGTCGACGTGGTCAATGAACGACGTCCATCGGAAGTGGACTGTACATGGAGAGGCTGACAGCTGGGTCCATGGCCGCACGCAAGGAAATGCCTCCTTATTACGCGCAAAATAATGATTCCTCCACCTGACAGCTAGGACCCACAGGAGGGGCCTCTGTATTTCGCGAAAAAACGTTCCCCCCGCTGACAGGTCGGACCCACCAGCTATATCTTCGCACGCAAGGAAGTGCCTCCTTATTACGCCCAAAAAATGAATACCCCCTGCTAGCTGGGACCCACCATATTGTTGGGCTAACTTGTGGGCCTACTAAGTTGATGGGGACGGAGGGCTTTGTCAACTTAGTCAATACTCCAGTGACCGTATGATGTCCATCCAACGGCCATAGTGCTTCTTCAACCTCTGGTCTTCTTGCTCCAGCCGCCCAAAGCAGCGCCGGTCGTGCTGCCTGCTCCCGCCTCCCGTGGCCGGCTATGCTACCGCGGAGGCCTCACTGGACCCATACTACTCCCACCACTGGCCAGGCCATCCCTCCACTCACCCACACCCCCTGTTATTCTGCGGCGACGGCAGCCTCACACCGCAGCCGAACCAGTGAACGCTCGTACTCCTCTCCGCGTGGGCATCCACTGCCGCGTCTTGCTCGGCTCCGCGTCGTCCCCTTCCTAGGCCTCGCCGTCGTCCACCGCCGTGGTGCTCTCGGCGCGGCATGGTCAATGTGGTCAACGACCGACTTCCATCGGAAGAGTACTGTACGTGGAGAGGCTGACAGCTGGGTCCACGGCAGCCGCAAGGAAGTGCCTCCTTATTACGCGGAAAATAATTATTCCTCCACCTGACAGCGGGGACCCATCGGACGGGCCACCAGTATTTTGCGAAAAAAATCATTTCCCCCTGACTGCTGGGACCCATCGGACGGGCCACCGTATTTCGCAAAAAAAAAACGTTCCCCCCGCTGTCAGCTCGGACCCACCGGAAGTACCTCCTTATTACGCACAAAAAAAGAATACTCCCCCGGCTAGCTGGGACCCACCTTGGTGGGAGGCTGACTTGTGGGCCTACTAAGTTGACGGGGACGAAGGGCTTTGTCAACTTAGTCAAGATGAACGATTCTAGCTCCAGTGACCGTACGATGTCCATCCAACGGCTGTAGTGCTTCTTCAACCTCTGGTCTTCTTGCTCCAGCCGCCCAAAGCAGCGCCGGTCGTGCCGCATGCTCCTGCCTCCCGTGGCCGGCTGTGCTGCCGTAGAGGCCTCACCGCCCCTACTATTCCCACCGCTGGCCAGGCCCTGCGGCGACGGCTCCCTCACACCGCAGCCGAACCAGTGAACCCTCGTACTCCTCTCCGCGCGGGCTTCCACTGCCGCGTCTTCCCCTTCCTAGGCCTCGCCGTCGTCCACCGCCGTGGTGCTCTCCGCGCGGCGTGGTCAACGTGGTCAAGGAACGACTTCCATCGGAAGAGTACTGTACGTAGAGAGGCTGACAGCTGGGTCCACGGCCACAGCCCAGTTTTTTTGTGATTTGCCAAGTAAGTCGCTTTGTCAGGCCTGTTGGGCTGCAAATCTTTCAAGACGAGGAGAGCTTTCATTCGGCTGGCCGAGAAAATGGCCCATCAGTAATGAGAAATGGGCTGTACATTTTTA
The DNA here is from genome assembly GCF_002575655.3 of Aegilops tauschii subsp. strangulata. Lineage (NCBI taxonomy): Eukaryota > Viridiplantae > Streptophyta > Magnoliopsida > Poales > Poaceae > Aegilops > Aegilops tauschii. The sequence goes on from NC_053035.3 coordinate 70,799,676, forward strand.
AAACACATCAAACCGGCAATTAGTTTCAAATATCTTTTTTTTTTCATTTCAAGATTTTAAATTACATTAATTTTTATGCGTGGAGAATTTGTTGGATTTTATATTGATATACATTTATTTTTAAAATCAGTTTGAATGTGAGTCGAAATTTCGGGATTAAAAACAGTTCAGACCGCACCGAAATATGTAAAATTTCGTATAATTTTTTAACCGTGGCCACAATATGGGCTGTAATGCTAACAAAAAGAATATGGGCTCCAAAAAAACCTTAAGAATTAGCAAATGGGCTGTAAATTATTAGAAATAATGGCAGATGGGCTGTATGCTGTTTTCCACAAATTTGAGGCTTTCCTAAAAAAAGGTTGACGCACAAGCACTGACTGTTGGATGTCCATCCAACGGCCGTCGTGCTTCTTCAATCTCTGCTCTTCCTACTCCAGCCGCTCAAACAAGCACCGGCGGGACTGCCTGCTCCCTCCTCCCTGCGGCCGGCTGTGCTGCCGCGCAGGCCTCACCGCCCCATCGTACTCCCATCGCTGGCCTAGCCATCCCTCTACTCACCCACACCTGCTGTTATTCTCCGGCGACGGCAGACGAACCAGTAAACCCTCGTACAGTCGTACTCCCCTTCGCGTGGGAAACAACTGCCGAGTCTTGCCTGCCTCCGTGTCGTCCCCTTCCTAGGCCTCACCGTCGTCCACCGCCGTGGTGCTCTCGGCGCGGCGTGGTCAATGTGGTCAACGACCGACTTCCATCGGAAGAGTACCGTGCGTGGAGACACTGACAGCTGGGTCCACGACCGCAGCAAGGAAGTGCCTCCTTATTACGCGCAAAATAATTATTCCTCCACATGACAGCGGGGACCCACCGGACGGGCCACCGTATTTCGTGAAAAAAAAACGGTTCCCCCTGACTGCTGGGACCCACCAGCTACACCTTCGCACGCATGGAAGTGCGTCCGGGCAAAAACAAAACAAAACGATTCGCCCCCCTGACTGCTGGGACCCACCAGCTACATCTTCGCACGCAAGGAAGTGCCTGACAGTCGGGACCCACCTGGTCGAAGCGTATGTAGCGTTGTCATTCTGGTCGCGAACTTGTACGTACATATATACTGGTGGATGTATAGGCACGCATGTGTCGTAGTAGAGGCGCGCACATAGCATGTACACGTACGTACAGCGGCCAGGGTGCAAGAAAGAAAATACGGCCACGTATGTGTACATACGGGCGGGGTCTCGAACGCCTACTCGCGCATACGTACGGTGAGGGCTCGTTGACATGGCTGGGTCGGAACGGAGAAACAGCGTCGTCGTTGTGTTCATGGGGAGGCAAGGGAATGCGTCATGTTCATGGGGAGGCAACGGAATGCGTCGTGTTCATCAGGAGGAAACGGAACGCGTGGGAGCCAACCGGCTGGGTCGAAACGGAATGCGTGGTCGTGTTCATCGGGAGGGCTTGGACGGAACAGGCGATGGAAACGAGGCCTGGCGTACTGCAGAACGGAGGAAACGGCCTTGTGTTCGACCGGCCACGTTCGAAACGGGATCTTGTTCATCGGGAGGGGTGTGGCATACCGCAAAACGGACGAAACGGACCTCCTACGGTCGAAACGGGGTCCTGTTGATCGGGAGGGGTGTGGCATACCGCAAAACGGACGAAACGGACCTCCTACGGTCGAAACGGGGGTCCTGTTGATCCGGAGGGGTGTGGCGTACCGCAAAACGGACGAAACGGACCTCCTATGGTCGAAACGGTGGTCCTGTTCATCGGGAGGGGTGTGGCATACCGCAAAACAGGACTCCACGGGATACTGTTCATCTCCACCGTCGACCTCCTCCAGCCTCCACGGGCTACCGTCGACCTCCTCCAGCCTCCACGGGCTCCTGTTCATCCAGCCTCCACCGCGCGCTACTCCACCGACTACTGTTCAACCACCCCTCCACGGGCACCCCTCCACCGTCTACTGTTCATCCAGCCCTCCACACCACGGGGTCCTGTTGAACCACCCCTCCACCGTCTACTGTTCATCCAGCCCTCCACACCACGGGTTCCTGTTCATCCAGAGGCAACGCCACCGCTCACTATTCATCCACCCCCCCGCAACGCTCACTGTTCATCCCAGAGGCAGCATCGATCGGCTTCAGTTAGCAGCAGTAGCGAAGGAATCGCTCGATCGGGTTCAGTTAACAGCCATCGATCGATCGCTCGGGTTCAGTAACGCGTAGCCTGCAGTGCAATCACTCGGGTTCAGTTAGATCCCAACGCCTCGCTCGGGTTCATTTAGAGCCAACGCCTCGCACACACGCGCGTACGTGTATGAGAGAAATGCGCATCGCTCGACCCCCGACCTCCCACCGTAACCGGGAACTCCCCGTAATTTTCCTCGCCCTCGCTTCTACCACGGGTTTTTCCGTCATGGACGGCCCAAAGAATGTCATGCAGCTGCGTCTCCGGCCCGCCCAGGACGAAAAGCCCATTTTCTGTCATAGAAGTAGGAGCCCACCACATCTATGATGATACCGGGTTTTGTCACAATTATCGTCATAGAAGTGTCATATGTATGATAGAAAAAAATTTCGTTCGGCCCAAAATGTCACGGATGTGTCTTTTTTTTGTAGTGCAATCTCCCCCTTTTTGGTGGATTGATGACAATACGGGATTTGCACATAGGGATATGAAATGATACATAGGCAAACCCAACATCTATAAAATATAGACGGGCTCCACCTAGATGTGTGCTCTCTAGAGAAATGCTTTGGACAACACGGCACACATACTAGGATCAACACCCCCCCTATATTTTATAGACAGGGCAATCCTTACAACAATATGAATGACACAGAGCATGGTTGTTGGGGAACGTAGTATTTCAAAAAAAATCCTACGATCATGCAAGATATATCTAGGAGAAGCATAGCAACAAGCGGGGAGAGTGTGTCCACGTACCCTCATAGACCGAAAGTGGAAGCGTTTAGTAACGCGGTTGATGTAGTCGAACGTCTTCGCGATCCAACCGATCAAGTACCGAACGCACGACACCTCCGGGATTTGCACACGTTCAGCTCGGTGACGTCCCTCGAACTCTAGATCCAGCTGAGGCCGAGGGAGAGTCTCGTCAGCATGACGGCATGGTGACGGTGATGATGAAGTCACCGATGCACGGCTTAGCCTAAGCACTACGACAATATGACCAAGGTGGAAAACTGTGGAGGGGGGGCACCGCACACGGCTAAAGATCAAATTGTGTGTCTATGGGTGCCCCCCTCCCCCGTATATAAAGGAGGGGAGGAGGGGGCCGCCCAGCCTCAAAGGGCGCGCCCAAGGGGGGGGAATCCTACTCCTACTAGGAGTAGGTTCCCCCCTTTCCTAGTCCAACAAGGAGGGGGAGGAAGGAGGAAGGGGAGAGAAGGAAGGAGGGGGGCGCCGCCCCCACCCCTTGCCAATTCGGACTGGGGGGGGGGCGCGCTACCTCCTGGCCGGCCCTCTCTCCTCTAAGGCCCATGGTGGCCCATTAACTTCCCGGGGGGGGGGGGGGTTCCGGTGACCCTCCGGCACTCTGGTTTTATCCGAAACTCTCCGGAACACTTCCGGTGCCTGAACAACATGGTCCAATATACCAATATTTATGTCTCGACCATTTCGAGACTCCTCGTCATGTCCGTGATCTCATCCGGGACTCCGAACAACTTTCGGTACATCAAATAACATAAACTCATAATACCAATTGCCATCGAACGTTAAGCGTGCGGACCCTACGGGTTCAAGAACTATGAAGACATGACCGAGACACATCTCCGGTCAATAACCAATAGCGGAACCTAGATGCTCATATTGGTTCCTACATATTCTACGAAGATCTTTATCGGTCAAACCGCATAACAACATACGTTGTTCCCTTTGTCATCGGTATGTTACTTACCCGAGATTCGATCGTCGGTATCATCATACCTAGTTCAATCTCGTTACCGGCAAGTCTCTTTACTCGTTCCGTAATGCATCATCCCATTACTAACTCATTAGTCACATTGCTTGCAAGGCTTATAGCGATGTGCATTACCGAGAGGGCCCAGAGATACCTCTCCGACAATTGGAGTGACAAATCCTAATCTCGATCTATGCCAAGTCAACAAACACCATCGGAGACACCTGTAGAGCATGTTTATAATCACCCAGTTACGTTGTGACGTTTGATAGCACACTAAGTGTTCCTCCGGTATTCGGGAGTTGCATAATCTCATAGTCATCGGAACATGTATAAGTCATGAAGAAACCAATAGCAATAAACTAAATGATCATAGTGCTAAGCTAATGGATGGGTCTTGTCCATCACATCATTCTCTAATGATGTGATCCCGTTCATCAAATGACAACACATGTCTATGGCTAGGAAACTTAACCATCTTTGATTAACGAGCTAGTCTAGTAGAGGCATACTAGGGACACTCTGTTTGTCTATGTATTCACACATGTACTAAGTTTCCGGTTAATACAATTCTAGCATGGATAATAAACATTTATCATGATATAAGGAAATATAGATAACAACTTTATTATTGCCTCTAGGGCATATTTCCTTCAATGGCAAGGAGTAGAATTGAGCATGAAGGAAAAGGGGACAAAGCATAATAGGCTCACAATCTACTAAACATACTAGACACTATGATAAGATAGTACGATAAGCTAAGGACACATGTCTTACACCATATGAAAGTCTCCTGGATCCAGACGAACACAAACACGAGCCAACGAACCAAAGCAAACGAGGTTCAACAGAACAAAAACAAAGCGAGAGACACGACGACACAACACAAGACTCGGAAATCCTACACTTTCTCCCCCTTTGGCATCGAGACACCAAAAAGGCAGAGAGGACACCTACGACACAGGTGGTAGCTCAAGCTGAAGTGATCACTCATCATGCTCCTCGTCAGACTCAGCAGTGGGAATGGGCTCCTCCTCTGACTCAGTCCACTGGTAGCCCTGCTTGGCTAACCATTCAGCCTCTGGAGTGATGTTCTTCTCTGACCCACTCTCCACATTCTTGTCGAATGTCCTCAAGATCCTCTTGTCGCACCGGCGACTCTTCTTCTGAGCAACATGTGACCTATACTATCCCTTAGCCTGCATGCAGAACAGAGCATTCATCTTGTTCTTTAGCTTCTTAGCCCAGGTGGGCTCAGAAGATGGAGGAGAGTATCGAGTAGAACTGTCCTCATCCGCCTCCTCCTCCTCGAGCTCATCCTCATCCACCTCCATCCTAGCAGCCTCGGCCTCAGCCCGGGTAGTGGTGTTAGCCCACTTGCTCTTTGATCCGTAGCTTGATGGGCTCATGACGAATCCAGTTGGGGGCAAAAAACTCTTCATTGGGATAGAGCTGCTCCCAAGTCCTTGAGATCAAGAGATGCAGGTAAGGTCCATAGATGGGTACCTTACGGTTGAACACGGTAAACTGCAGCTCACACCACATGATATGTGAGACATCAAGTGGTTCCATCTGTTGGAGACGCGCCTTCTCACAGATGAGCATCATGTCCACAAGATAAGCATGCACCTTATCCTTGTCACCAATGCGCGGGAAGAGGGAGTTGCGGAAGATCCGGTGCATGATGTCAAGGAATGGATTCAGCACCCAGGTCTTCTTGTCAGTGCCAAGCTTCTTCTCAACAAGGTACGGCTGAAGCTTGTTCTTGCTGGCCGACTCGGGGTTGGCATGAGGACGGACGCCAACAGGCGCATTGAGCCCCTCATCACGAACATTCAGCAGCCCCATGAACTCCTTCCACTTAGCAGTCATCCTCTGTCCATTTGTCATCCATGTCATGGTCCGTTCCTCAGTATGGAAGTGAACCGATGCAAAGAACTGAGCCACAATCTCTGGGTCATAGTCCAAGTGAAACGTGAGCAAGTCCTCAATGCCAAATTGCTACACCAGGTCCAAGGCCTCACCAAAATATTCCCGGTGTTTATCCTTCCTCATATGAACCATGTCAATCCAGTGCACGTCCACGTAGATGTTTTGCTTGGCCTTGATCACATCCAGGAAGATAAGATTCTGTTGCTTGGTCCAAAACAAATCATTCCCTCTGAAATTCTCACGGGGCTTCACATAGGGGTTGATCTTCCTGCGAGTGATAAACTCTGCTAGAGGGATCTCATCCATGCCCATTGACGGCTCCTTGGTCTTGGTGGCGGTGGACTTGGTTCTGCGTTGGGGGGCACTGGAGCCTCCTCTTGGTTGCGCAGGCGCTTCAAGCCCGTGTCACGGCTGGGATTCGAATGATGGACATTGGAACTGGAGCCACCACCTATGACACACAACACAAACACGAGAGAACCGAGAAGGATTATTGCAAAGATGAGGGCCAAAACCAAAAGAAACAAGCAAACAAGAGACTCGGAAGGACAAAACAGCAAAGTTTGCAAATCTACGGTAGTACTAGACAGGCTTACGAAAGTAAAAAATTACAGCCGCTCCAGCTGCGGTAGTACTGTGCCGGGGTGGCACGGTAGTACCGCGCTTGGAGCGGAAGTAATTTTTTACTTCCGTGCACCGGGCGGTAGTACCGCTCCAGGAAGCGGTAGTACCATGCCGAGGTCAGTTCATGGGTGAGGGTGCGGTAGTACTGCTCCAAGAGGAGCGGTAGTACCGCACGGATTCGACATCCACATGAATAGCAGATCTGGAAACGGATCTGGATCTAGAAACAACCGCAACACTAGATCGGTACTACCGTTGATCAAACTATACTATTGCATCACTCCAAATAGCATGTCTACTGCACTAGCACTCTCCTACAATCCCCTCTTGCAAAGATTTAGCCAAAAATCACACGAACTACACATGCATCTCCCCAAGACCTAGTAGCACAAGAACGGAACAAAACGGGAAGGACTTGTGGAAATACCGAGGTCCATGGCAAGAGGGCGAGGTGGGGAACGATCCCACCGGTCGGAATGCAAGGAGAGCAGCCGGAAACGGAGATCCGGCGAGGTCCTCCGGCGCCGTCTTGGGCAGGAGAGAGAGAGACGGGGTGGGGAAAAGAGATGAATGGGTATGGGGGAGTTGGAACTCCCCCTGCCCCGCTCTTAACCCCCACCTGCTCGCGACGGTGCGGTAGTACCGCGGGTCCTCGCGGTAGTACCGCCCGAGCAGAAGTACCGCTCGCTGGGTGGTAGTACCGCTCTTCCAGCGGCAGTAAAAACTTACTGCCGCGATGGAAGCGGTAGTACCGTGCCTAGGATTCAGCTGTGCACGCACAGAGCAGCCCACCTCCTACGGTAGTACCGTGACCCCAAGAAAGTGCAAGTTTCACAGAAAGAGAGGAAAACTGCCTTTGCAATGCAACCCTCAAGCAACCGGACACACAAAAGAGCTAACATACGAGGCAACTCAACCACAAGCTCGGCTCAAAGAAAAGAAAGGCATAAGACAACAAGGACCAAACACGAGACACAACCTCTCCATATAGAGGGCGGTGGCCGGAGCCACCTATGTTTGAGTCAATTGGTATGGCACCGCGAAGAATTATCCTTGGGCCCATGACCAAAACTCGTTTTTGAAGCACAAGTACCATAAAAATGGCTAATGTGAAAGAGTTGATCAATTTATGCATAATGGGGGGAGGGAGAGTTCATTGAGAGAACAACACCCTGATACGTCCATTTTGCATCATGCTTTTATATCGATATTTATTGCATTATGGGCTGTTATTACACATTATGTCACAATAGTTATGCCTATTCTCTCTTATTTTACAAGGTTTACATAAAGAGGGAGAATGCCGGCAGCTAGAATTCTGGGCTAGAAAAGGAGCAAATATTAGAGACCTATTCTGCACAACTCCAAAAGTCCTGAAACTCCACGGAAGTTGTTTTTGGAAATAATAAAAAATATTGAGCGGAAGAAATACCAGAGGGGGCCCACACCCTGGCCATGAGGGTGGGGGGCACGCCCTACCCCCCTGGGCGCGCCCCCTGCCTCGTGGGCCCCCTGCTGGCCCTCCGGTGGCCATCTTCTGCTATATGAAGTCTTTCGTCCGAAGAAAAATCATAAGCAAGCTTTCGGGACGAGACTCCGCCGCCACGAGGCGGAACCTTAGCGGAACCAATCTAGGGCTCTGGCGGAGCTGTTCTGCCGGGGACACTTCCCTCCGGGAGGGGGAAATCATCGCCATCGTCATCACCAACGCTCCTCTCATCGGGAGGGGGCCAATCTCCATCAACATCTTCACCAGCACCATCTCCTCTCAAACCCTAGTTCATCTCTTGTATCCAGTTCTTGTCTCTAAGTCTGGGATTGGTACTTGTAGGTGGCTAGTAGTGTTGATTACTCCTTGTAGTTGATGCTAGTTGGTTTATTTGGTGGAAGATCATATGTTCAGATCCTATATGCATATTAATATCCCTCTGATTATGAACATGAATATGCTTTGTGAGTAGTTACGTTTGTTCCTGAGGACATGGGAGAAGTCTTGCTATTAGTAGTCATGTGAATTTGGTATTCGTTCGATATTTTGATGAGATGTATGTTGTCTCTCCTCTAGTGGTGTTATGTGAACGTCGACTACATGACACTTCACCATTGTTTGGGCCTAGAGGAAGGCATTGGGAAGTAATAAGTAGATGATGGGTTGCTAGAGTGACAGAAGCTTAATGCCTAGTTTATGCGTTGCTTCGTAAGGGGCTGATTTGGATCCATATGTTTCATGCTATGGTTAGGTTTACCTTAATACTTCTTTTGTAGTTGTGGATGCTTGCAATAGGAGTTAATCATAAGTGGGATGCTTGTCCAAGTAAGGACAGCACCCAAGCAACGGTCCACCCACATATCAAATTATCAAAGTACCGAAAGCGAATCATATGAACGTGATGAAAACTACCTTGACGATAATTCCCATGTGTCCCCGGGAGCGCTTTTCTTTATGTAAGAGTTTGTCCAGGCTTGTCCTTTGCTACAAAAAGGATTGGGTCACCTTGCTGCACTTCATTTACTTTTGTTAGTTGTTGCTCGCTACAAATTATCTCATCACAAAACTATTTGTTACCTATAATTTCAGTGCTTGCAGAGAATATCTTGCTGAAAACCGCTTATCATTTCCTTCTGCTCCTCGTTGGGTTCGACACTCTTACTTATCAAAAGGACTACGATAGATCCCCTATACTTGTGGGTCATCAAGACTATTTTCTGGCACCATTGCCGGGGAGTGAAGCGCCTTTGGTAGGTGGAATTTGGTAAGGAAAAATTTATATAGTGTGCTGAAATTTACTGTCACTTGGTACTATGGAAAGTAATCCTCTGAGGGGCTTGTTCGGGGTATCTTCACCCCGACCAGTAGAGAAAAGAGTTGCTCCTAAACCTACTGAACCTACTAAAAAGGAAAATGTCTATTTTGAAATTCCTCCGGGTATGGTATAAAAACTGCTAGCTAATCCTTTTGCAGGAGATGGAACATTACATCCCGATGAGCACCTAATCTATGTGGATGAGGTTTGTGGATTATTTAAGCTTGCAGGTATGCCCGATGACGTTATCAAGAAGAAGGTCTTCCCTTTATCTTTGAAGGGAGATGCATTGACATGGTATAGGCTATGTGATGATATGGGATCATGGAACTACAAACGATTGAAATTGGAATTTTATCAGAAGTTCTATCCTATGCATCTTGTTCATCGTGATCATAATTATATATATAATTTTTGGCCTCACGAAGGAGAGAGCATCGCTCAAGCTTGGGGGAGGCTAAAATCAATGTTATACTCATGCCCCAATCATGAGCTCTCAAGAGAAATGATTATTCAAAATTTTTATGCTCGGCTTTCTGACAACAATCGCACCATGCTCGATACTTCTTGTGCTGGCTCTTTTATGATGAAGACTATTGAATTCAAATGGGATTTATTGGAAATAATTAAACGCAACTCTGAAGATTGGGATCTCGACGAAGGTAAGGAGTCAGGTATAACACCTAATTTTGATTGTGTTAAATCTTTTATGGAGACCGATGTTTTCCGTAAATTTAGCACTAAATATGGACTTGACTCTGAGATAGTAGCTTCTTTTTGTGAATTTTTTGCTGCTCACGTTGATCTCCCTAAGGAGAAGTGGTTTAAATATCATCCTCCCATAGAAGTAAAAGTATTTGAACCTATTAAAGTTGAAGAAAAGACTATCACTTATAATGATCCTATTGTTCCTACTGCTTATGTTGAAAAACCACCTTTCCTTGTTAGAATAAAGGATCACACTAAAGCTTCAACTGTGGTTCGTAAAAGCAATATTAGAACTTATACACCCCCTGAGCAAGTTAAAGTTGAACCTAATATTGCTATTGTTAAAGATCTCTTGGCCGATAATATTGATGGGCATGTTATTTATTTCTGTGATGAGACTGCTAGAACTGCTAAACCTTGTGCTAAAGATAAACATAGACCTATGGTAGGCATGCCTGTTATTTCTGTTAAAATAGGAGATCATTGTTATCATGGCTTGTGTGATATGGGTGCTAGTGCTAGTGCAATACCTATTGACTTATACAAAGAAATTATGCATGATATTGCACCTACTGAGTTATAAGAAATTGAAGTTACAATTAAGCTTGCCAATAGAGATACTATTTCACCCATGGGAATTGTTAGAGATGTTGAAGTATTGTGTGGGAAAACTAAATATCTTGCTGATTTTCTTGTTCTTGGTTCCCCACAAGATAGCTTTTGTCCCATTATATTTGGTAGACCCTTCTTAAACACTGTTAATGCTAGGATAGACTGCGAAAAGGATGTTGTTACTATTGGTTTAGGTGATATGTCTCGTGAGTTCAACTTTTCTAAATTTCGTAGACAACACCGTGAAGAGGAATTGCCTAGTAAAGATGAAATTATTGGTCTTGCTTCTATTGCCGTACCTCCTAGTGATCCTTTAGAACAATATTTGCTAGATCATGAAAATGATATGTTTATGAATGAAAGAAGGGAAATAGATGAAGTGTCCTTTAAACAGGGACCTATTCTGAAACAGAACTTGCCTGTTGAAATCCTAGGGGATCCTCCTCCACCCAAAGGTGATCCCGTGTTTGAGCTTAAACCATTGCCTGATACTCTTAAATATGCTTATCTTGATGAAAAGAAGATATACCCTGTTATTATTAGTGCTAACCTTTCAGAGAAGGAGGAAGAAAAATTATTGAAAACTCTGAAGAAGCACCGTGCTGCTATTGGATATACTCTTGATGATCTTAAGGGCATTAGTCCCACTCTATGTCAACATAAAATAAATTTGGAGAAAGATGCCAAACCAGTTATTGATCACCAACGACGCCTGAATCCTAAGATGAAAGAAGTGGTAAGAAAGGAAATACTAAAGCTCCTTGAGGTAGGTATAATCTATCCCGTTGCTAATAGTCAGTGGATAAGTCCTGTCCATTGTGTCCCTAAGAAGGGAGGTATTACTGTCGTTCCTAATGATAAAGATGAATTGATTCCGCAAAGAATTATTACAAGTTATAGGATGGTAATTGATTTCCGCAGATTAAATAAGGCTACTAAAAAAGATCATTACCCCTTACCTTTTATTGATCAAATGCTAGAAAGATTATCCAAACATACACATTTTTGCTTTCTAGATGGTTATTCTGGTTTCTCTCAAATACCTGTGTCAGCTGATGATCAAGCTAAGACCACTTTTACTTGCCCTTTCGATACTTTTGCTTATAGACGTATGCCTTTTGGTTTATGTAATGCACCTGCTACCTTTCAAAGATGCATGATGGCTATATTCTCTGACTTTTGTGAAAAGATTTGTGAGGTTTTCATGGACAATTTCTCCGTTTATGGATCCTCTTTTGATGATTGCTTGAGCAACCTTGATTGAGTTTTGCAGAGATGTGAAGAAACTAGTCTTGTCTTCAATTGGGAGAAGTGCCACTTTATGGTTAATGAAGGTATTGTCTTGGGGCATAAAATTTCTGAAAGAGGTATTGAAGTTGATAAAGCTAAAGTTGATGCTATTGAAAAGATGCCATGTCCCAAGGACATCAAAGGTATAATAAGTTTCTTGGTCATGCCGGTTTTTATAGGAGGTTCATTAAGGACTTCTCAAAAATTTCTCGGCCTCTGACTAATCTATTACAAAAAGATATACCATTTGTCTTTGATGATGATTGTGTAGAAGCATTCGAAATACTTAAGAAATCATTAATTTCTGCACCTATTGTTCAGCCACCTGATTGGAATTTACCCTTTGAAATTATGTGTGATGCTAGTGATTATGCTGTAGGTGCTGTTCTAGGGCAAAGAGTTGATAAGAAATTAAATGTTATTCAATATGCCAATAAAACTCTAGATAGTGCTCAGACAAATTATGCTACTACTGAAAAAGAATTCTTAGCAGTTGTATTTGCTTGTGATAAGTTCAGACCTTATATTGTTGATTCTAAAGTAACTATTCACACTGACCATGCTGCTATTAAATATCTTATGGAAAAGAAAGATGCTAAACCTAGACTTATTAGATGGGTTCTCTTGCTACAAGAATTTGAGTTGCATATTATTGATAGAAAAGGAGCTGAGAACCCCGTTGCAGACAACTTGTCTAGGTTAGAAAATGTTCTTGATGACCCACTACCTATTGATGATAGCTTTCCTGATGAACAATTAAATGTCATAAATGCTTCTCGTACTGCTCCATGGTATGCTGATTATGCTAATTACATTGTTGCTAAGTTTATACCACCTAGTTTCACATACCAGCAAAAGAAAAAGTTTTTCTATGATTTAAGACATTACTTCTGGGATGACCCACATCTTTATAAAGAAGGAGTAGATGGTGTTATTAGACGTTGTGTACCTGAGCATGAACAGGAACAGATCCTACGCAAGTGTCACTCCGAGGCTTATGGAGGACACCACACTGGAGATAGAACTGCACATAAGGTATTGCAATCCAGTTTTTATTGGCCTACTCTCTTCAAGGATGCTCGTAAGTTTGTCTTATCTTGTGATGAATGTCAAAGAATTGGTAATATTAGTAGACGTCAAGAAATGCCTATGAATTATTCACTTGTTATTGAACCATTTGATGTTTGGGGCTTTGATTATATGGGACCGTTTCCTGCCTCTAATGGATATACACATATTTTAGTTGCTGTTGATTACGTTACTAAGTGGGTAGAAGCTATTCCAACTAGTAGTGCTGATCATAACACCTCTATTAAGATGCTTAAAGAAGTTATTTTTCCGAGGTTTGGAGTCCCTAGATATTTAATGACTGATGGTGGTTCACATTTTATTCATGGTGCTTTCCATAAAATGCTTGCTAAGTATGATGTTAATCATAGAATTGCATGTCCTTATCATCCACAGTCTAGTGGTCAAGTAGAATTGAGTAATAGAGAGCTCAAATTAATTTTGCAAAAGACTGTTAATAGATCTAGAAAGAATTGGTCCAAGAAATTGGATGATGCATTATGGGCCTATACAACTGCATATAAAAATCCTATGGGTATGTCTCTGTATAAAATGGTTTATGGAAAAGCATGCCACTTACCTCTCGAACTAGAACATAAGGCATATTGGGCCATTAAAGAGCTCAACTATGATTTCAAACTTGCCGGTGAGAAGTGGTTATTTGACATTAGCTCACTAGATGAATGGAGAACCCAAGCCTATGAGAATGCCAAGTTGTTTAAAGAAAAAGTTAAAAGATGGCATGACAAAAGAATACAAAAGCGTGAGTTTAATATAGGTGATTATGTATTGCTATACAACTCTCGTTTAAGATTTTTTGCAAGGAAACTTCTCTCCAAATGGGAAGGTCCTTACGTTGTCGAGGAGGTCTATCGTTCCGGTGCCATAAAAATCAACAACTTCGAAGGCACAAATCCGAAGGTGGTGAACGGTCAAAGAATCAAACATTATATCTCAGGTAATCCTATAAATGTTGAAACCAATGTTATTGAAACTGTAACCCCGGAGGAATACATAAGGGACACTTTCCAGAACGTTTCAGACTCCGAAAAGGAATAGGTATGTGGTACGGTAAGTAAACCGACTCCAAAATAGTTCTAATGACAATTTTTCTCCGTTTTGGAATATTTAGAAAAATAGAAAAATAAGAAGCAGTCCGGGAAGGACACGAGGCCTCCACGAGGGCGGAGGGCGCGCCCTACCCCCTGGGTGCGCCCCCTGCCTCGTGGGCACCTCGTGCACTCTCCGGACTCCGTTTTCTTGCACGATACGTATTTTGGTCGGTAAAAATTCATTATATAATCTCCCGAAGGTTTTGACTCCTGTATCACGCAATTGTCCTCTGTTCTTGTTTCGAGCTATTTTCCCGACAGATCTAGATCATCATGACATCTCCAAGTGCCCCCAAGGACAAGTTCTTCGAGAAGGTCATCAACCTCTACCTCGCGGAGGTGCTGCAACACCCTCAAACCATTGAGATGCATGAGGGGGTGCTGCACATCCGCGACGTTGAGGGACCAAGGAGGACCGGGAGCGTGGAGACAAGGCTCGAGGCAATGGAGCAACAAGTTTTCAAGTGCCAGGAGATGGTGGAGCGTGGACTTGACTCCAATCACATGATGATCGCGGAGTTCACCAACAACCACAAGCTGGATGCCAAGGACATTGGGGAGGCCATCTTCAAGCTCCATGAGAAAATCGAGCACCTCCAAGCCCAAATCTATGACCTGCAAAACCAAAACTGTGAGTATGAATATAGATTTAAGAGAATGAGTTTGGCTGCAGATCTGAGGATCCCGGAGACTCGATCATCCTTCTATGATGGTGAGCCCATGCCTTGGAAGATGGACGACAAGCCTACTTCATCAACAACTCCATCAGCACCACCTCCGAAAAAGGAGACATAATCATATGGGTATGGGCACTCCCCTTGGCAACTGCCAAGCTTGGGGGAGGTGCCCCGGTATCGTATCACCACCACATCTCCTATCTTTAGCTTTTTCTTAGTTCGATCCTTTTAGTAATATTTTGATCTAGTAGAATAAAACTTTAGTATGATTTAGTTTTGAGTTTTGTTTTATGATCCCTCTATGTAATCGAGTCCGTGAGCTATATAATAAAGATTAGTGTTGAGTCAAGGGCTTGATTATTTTGCTATGATCTTGAGGGAATAAAAGAAAAGAGAAAGAATAAAAAGAAATAAAGAGATCATATTGATCTTATGGAGAGTAATGACTTCACATATAAAGAGTATGATGATTAAAAGTTGTTGAGAGTTGGCAAACATAGTTTTGGTCATCGTTGCAATTAATAGGAAGTAATAAAGAAAGAGAGGTTTCACATATAAATATACTATCTTGGACATCTTTTATGATTGTGAGCACTCATTAAAATATGACATGCTAAAGAGTTGATGTTGGACAAGGAAGACAACGTAATGGGTTATGTTTTCTTATATCTGAAATAAAGTATATTGCTATGGATCATCCAACATGTTGAGCTTGCCTTTCCCCCTCATGCTAGCCAAATTCTTTGCACCAAGTAGAGATACTACTTGTGCTTCCAAAAACCCTTAAACCCAGTTTTGCCATGAGAGTCCACCATATCTACCTATGGATTGAGTAAGATCCTTCAAGTAAGTTGTCATCAGTGCAAGCAATAGAAATTGCTCTCTAAATATGTATGATTGATTAGTGTGGAGGAAATAAGCTTTATACGATCTTGTGATGTGGAAGAAATAAAAGCGACAGACTGCATAATAAAGGTCCATATCACAAGTGGCAATATAAAGTGACGTTCTTTCGCATTAAGATTTTGTGCATCCAACCCTGAAAGTGCATGGCAACCTCTGCTTCCCTCTGCGAAGGGCCTATCTTTTACTTTTATCTTCTACCTTATGCAAGAGTCATGGTGATCTTCACCTTTCCTTTTTACATTTTGTCCTTTGGCAAGCACAATGTGTTGGAAAGATCCTGACATATATATCTAATTGGATGTAAGTTAGCACGAACTATTATTGTTGACATTACCCTTGAGGTAAAAGGTTGGGAGGCGAAACTATAAGCCCCTATCTTTCTCTATGTCCGATTAAAACTCCGTAACCACAACTATATCGTGAGTGTTAGCAATTGTGAAAGACTAAATGATAGTTGAGTATGTGGACTTGCTGAAAAGCTCTGACATAGACTCTTTCTTATGTTATGATAAATTGCAATTGCTTCAATGACTGAGATTATAGTTTGTTGGTTCTTAATGAAGTTTCTGATTCATAATTTGCATTGTGAATAGATTATTACTTGAGCATAAGAGATCATATGACAATATCCATATATGTTGCTGTTTTAAGAATAATCATGATGCCCTCATGTCCGTATTTTATTTTATCGACACCTCTACCTCTAAACATGTGGACATATTTATCGTTATCGGCTTCTGCTTGAGGACAAGCGAGGTCTAAGCTTGGGGGAGTTGATACGTCCATTTTGCATCATGCTTTTATATCGATATTTATTGCATTATGGGCTGTTATTACACATTATGTCACAATACTTATGCCTATTCTCTCTTATTTTACAAGGTTTACATAAAGAGGGAGAATGCCGGCAGCTGGAATTCTGGGCTGGAAAAGGAGCAAATATTGGACACCTATTCTGCACAACTCCAAAAGTCCTGAAACTCCACGAAAGTTGTTTTTGGAAATAATAAAAAATATTGAGCGGAAGAAATACCAGAGGGGGCCCACACCCTGGCCACGAGGGTGGGGGGCTCGCCCTACCCCCTGGCGCGCCCCTGCCTCATGGGCCCCCTGTTGCCCCTCTGGTGCCCATCTTCTGCTACATGAAGTCTTTCGTCCGTAGAAAAATCATAAGCAAGCTTTCGGGACGAGACTCCGCCGCCATGAGGCGGAACCTTGGTCGAACCAATCTAGGGCTCTGGCGGAGCTGTTCTGCCGGGGACACTTCCCTTCGGAAGGGGGAAATCATCGCCATCGTCATCACTAACGCTCCTCTCATCGGGAGGGGGCCAATCTACATCAACATCTTCACCAGCACCATCTCCTCTCAAACCCTAGTTCATCTCTTGTATCCAGTTCTTGTCTCTAAGTCTGGGATTGGTACTTGTAGGTTGCTAGTAGTGTTGATTACTCCTTGTAGTGATGCTAGTTGGTTTATTTGGTGGAAGATCATATGTTTAGATCCTATATGCATATTAATATCCCTTTGATTATGAACATGAATATGCTTTGTGAGTAGTTACGTTTGTTCCTGAGGACATGGGAGAAGTCTTGCTATTAGTAGTCATGTGAATTTGGTATTCGTTCGATATTTTGATGAGATGTATGTTGTCTCTCCTCTAGTGGTGTTATGTGAACGTCGACTACATGACACTTCACCATTGTTTGGGCCTAGAGGAAGGCATTGGGAATTAATAAGTAGATGATGGGTTGTTAGAGTGACAGAAGCTTAAACCCTAGTTTATGCGTTGCTTCGTTAGGGGCTGATTTGGATCCATATGTTTCATGCTATGGTTAGGTTTACCTTAATACTTCTTTTGTAGTTGCGGATGCTTGCAATAGGAGTTAATCATAACTGGGATGCTTGTCCAAGTAAGGACAGCACCCAAGCACCGGTCCACCCACATATCAAATTATCAAAGTACCGAACGCGAATCATATGAACGTGATGAAAACTAGCTTGACGATAATTCCCATGTGTCCTCGGGAGCGCTTTTCTTTATGTAAGAGTTTGTCCAGGCTTGTCCTTTGCTACAAAAAGGATTGGGCCACCTTGCTGCACTTTATTTACTTTTGTTACTTGTTGCTCGCTACAAATTATCTTATCATAAAACTATCTGTTACCTATAATTTTAGTGCTTGCAGAGAATACCTTGCTGAAAACCGCTTATCATTTCCTTCTGCTCCTCGTTGGGTTTGACACTCTTACTTATCGAAAGGACTACGATAGATCCCCTATACTTGTGGGTCATCACACTCCCTATGTCCATGCCTACACCTAAACAAGATATCAAGATGAGTATGGTGTGGTGTGCAAGGGTTCAAGCCACATTGCTCGAATCAATGATATTTAGCTCATGCCTTAACTCGCGAAATCTTGCTTCATCCAAGGGCTTCGTGAAGATATCTGCAAGGTTATCATGAGTATTGACATAGTTGAGCTCGATCTCCCCTCGCCTAATATGATCCCGGATGAAGTGATACTGAATCTCGATATGCTTCATCTTGAAGTGTTGCACCGGGTTGAGTGAAATCTTGATGGCACCTTCATTGTCACACCAAAGAGGCATTTTGTCACAAATGACACCGCAATCCTTTAAAGTTTGCCTCATCCATAGAAGTTGTGCACAACAACTACCGGCGGCCAAATACTCCGCTTCGGTGGACGAGAGAGATACACAACTTTGCTTCTTGGAAGACCTACTCACCAAAGAGCAATCAAGGAATTGGCACCCTCCGGAAGTTGACTTTCTATCCACTTTGTCTCCCGCCCAATCGGAGTCCGAATAGCCCACAAGGTTGAAGTTTGCTCCTCTTGGGTACCACAAGCCAAAGTTTGGGGTGTGAGCCAAATATCGAAAGATTCGCTTGACCGCCACAAAGTGGCTTTCCTTAGGTGCGGCTTGAAACCGTGCACAAATTCCCACACTCAACATGATATCCGGTCTAGATGCACAAAGGTAAAGCAAGGAGCCAATCATGGAGCGATATACCTTTTGATCCATCGCTTTACCATTGGGATCTATGTCAAGTTGGCATTTGATGGGCATTGGTGTGGAAGCCGGCTTGACATCACTTAGCTTGATTCTCTTGAGCATGTCTTGAGTGTATTTGGCTTGGTTGATGAAGGTTCCTTCTCTTCTTTGCTTGACTTCGAACCCGAGGAATAACTTCAACTCTCCCAACATGGACATCTTGAACTTTGAGGTCATGAGAGTGGCAAATTCCTCATTGAAAGCT
Organism: Aegilops tauschii subsp. strangulata; assembly: GCF_002575655.3. Taxonomy (NCBI): domain Eukaryota; kingdom Viridiplantae; phylum Streptophyta; class Magnoliopsida; order Poales; family Poaceae; genus Aegilops; species Aegilops tauschii. Next base: position 70,818,613 of record NC_053035.3, read on the forward strand.
TTGTTAGGGGAACCAAAGATAATATCATCAACATATAGTTGGCACACAAACAACTCCCCTTTGACCTTCTTAGTAAAAAGAGTGGGGTCGATTTTCCCAATTTCAAATCCACGATCTTGCAACAACTCAGTAAGGTGGTCATACCACGCATGTGGGGCTTGTTTAAGGCCATAGAGTGCCTTATCGAGTTGGTACGCATGATCGGGGAAATAGGGATCCTCGAACCCCGGGGGTTGTTTGACATACACCAACTCATTAATAGGACCATTAAGAAAAGCACTCTTCACATCCATTTGTTGCAACTTGAATTTATGATGAGAGGCATAAGTCATCAACAAACGAATAGATTCAAGGCGAGCAACGGGAGCAAAGGTTTCACCGTAGTCGATACCCTCGACTTGGGAGTAGCCTTGTGCTACTAATACGTCTCCAACGTATCTATAATTTTTTATTGTTCCATGCTATTATATTATCCATCTAGGATGTTTTATATGCTATTTTATATGATTTTTGGGACTAACCTATTAACCTAGAGCCCAGTGCCAGTTTCTGTTTTTTCCTTGTTTTTGAGTATCACAGAAAAGGAAAACCAAACGGAGTCCAATTGATCTGAAATTCAGCAGAGATTCTTTTTGGACCAGAAGAAGCCCACGGAGCATCGGAGATAGGCCAGAAGAGTCCCGAGGCACCCACGAGGGTGGGGGTGCGCCCTACCCCCCTAGGCGCGCCCCCTACCTCGTGGCCGCCTCGGAGACCCCCCTGACTTGTTCCCGACGCCAAAACCTCTTATATATACCCAAACTTCCAGAACATAACCTAGATCAGGAGTTCCGCCGCCGCAAGCCTTTGTAGCCACCGAAAACCAATCTAGACCCGTTCCGGCACCCTGCCGGAGGGGGAATCCCTCTCGGGTGGCCATCTTCATCATCCCGGCGCTCTCCATGATGAGGAGGGAGTAGTTCACCCTCGGGGCTGAGGGTATGTACCAGTAGCTATGTGTTTGATCTCTCTCTCTCTCTCTCTCTCTCTCTCTCTCTCTCGTGTTCTTGATTCGGCACGATCTTGATGTATCGCGAGCTTTGCTATTATAGTTGGATCTTATGATGTTTCTCCCCCTCTACTCCCTTGTAATGGATTGAGTTTTCCCTTTGAAGTTATCTTATCGGATTGAGTCTTTAAGGGTTTGAGAACACTTGATGTATGTCTTGCATGTGCTTATCTGTGGTGACAATGGGATATCATGTGATCTACTTGATGTATGTTTTGGTGATCAACTTGCGGGTTTCGTGACGTCGTGAACTTATGCATAGGGGTTGGCACACGTTTTCGTCTTGACTCTCCGGTAGAAACTTTGGGGCACTCTTTGAAGTACTTTGTGTTGGTTTGAATAGATGATTCCGAGACTGTGAGATGCATATCGTATAATCATACCCACGGATACTTGAGGTGACATTTGAGTATCTAGGTGACATTAGGGTTTTGGTTGATTTGTTTCTTATGGTGTTATTCTAGTACGAACTCTAGGATAGATCGACCGGAAAGAATAGCTTCATGTTATTTTACTACGGACTCTTGAATAGATCGATCAGAAAGGATAACTTTGAGGTGGTTTCGTACCCTACCATAATCTCTTCGTTTGTTCTCCGCTATTAGTGACTTTGGAGTGACTCTTTGTTGCATGTTGAGGGATAGTTATATGATCCAATTATGTTATTATTGTTGAGAGAACTTGCACTAGTGAAAGTATGAACCCTAGGCCTTGTTTCAACTCATTGTAATACCGTTTATGCTCACTTTTATCGCTTGTTACCTTGCTGTTTTTATAATTTCAGATTACAAAGACCTACATCTACCACCCATATTGCACTTGTATCACCATCTCTTCGCCGAACTAGTGCACCTATGCAATTTACCATTGTATCGGGTGTGTTGGGGACACAAGAGACTCTTTGTTATTTGGTTGCAGGGTTGTTTGAGAGAGACCATCTTCAACCTACGCCTCCCTCGGATTGATAAACCTTAGGTCATCCACTTGAGGGAAATTTGCTACTGTCCTACAAACCACTGCACTTGGAGGCCCAACAACGTCTACAAGAAGAAGGTTGTGTAGTAGACATCAAGCAGTTTCTGGCGCCGTTGCCGAGAGGTGAGTGCTTGAAGGTATATCTTTAGATCTTGCAATCGAATCATTTAGTTTCTTGTTTTATCACTAGTTTAGTCTATAAAAGAAAACTACAAAAAATGGAATTAAGGTTGCCTCATATGCTTCATCTTTTTAATGTCTTTCGTGAAAATGATGGGAAGGAAAATTGTGCTCAAGTACTAGAAGAAGAATTACATAGAATGATTGGAATAAAATATGTGAATGATGAGCATGATTGCAATGTTGTTAGTATGAATTCTTTGAATACCCATGATGCTAATGATATGCAAAGCCACAAGCTTGGGGTTGCTATGTTTGATGAAGATGATATGTTTAGTCCCCCAAGTTTTGATGAGAATATTTATTATGATGAAAGCATGCCTCCTATTTATGATGATTATTTTGATGACTTGTATGCTATTAAGAATAATGATAGCCATGAAACTTGTCAACATTATTTTAATTTTCAATTGGATTATGCCTCACATGATAGCTATTTTGTTGAGTTTGCTCCCACTACTATTCATGAGAAGAAATTTGCTTATGTGGAGAGTAATAAAAATTCTATGGTTGTGGCTCATGAAAAGAATGCTTTATGTGATAGTTATATTGTTGAATTCATTCATGATGCTACTGAAAATTATTATGAGGGAGGAACATATGCTTGTAGGAATTGCAATAATATCAAGTTTCCTCTCCATGTGCTTAAAGTTTTAAAGTTATGCTTGTTTTGCCTTCCTATGCTAGTTGATTATTGTTCCCATAAGTTGTTTGCTCACAAAATCCCTATGCATAGGAAGTGGGTTAGACTTAAATGTGCTAGTAATATTCTTCATGATGCTCTCTTTATGTTTCAATTCTTATCTTTTATGTGAGCATCATTGAAATCATCATGCCTAGCTAGGGGCGTTAAACGTTAACGCTTGTTGGGAGGCAACCCAATTTTATTTCTGTTCTTTGTTTTTTCTACTGTTTAATAATAAATAATTCATCTAGCCTATGTTTAGATGTGGTTTTATGTTTTAATTAGTGTTTGTGCCAAGTAGAACCTTTGGGAAGACTTGGGTGAAGTCTTTGTGATCTTGCTGTAAAAAACAGAAACTTTGCGCTCACGAGATTAGCTGCCATTTTTTACTGGAGAGTGATTTTAGGTTGATTCTTTTTGCAGATGATTAATAGAAAAATTCCTCAGGTCCACCAATTTATTTCAGAATTTTTGGAGTTCCAGAAGTATACGTTTGATACAGATTACTACAGACTGTTCTGTTTTTGACAGATTCTGTTTTCTATGTGTTGTTTGCTTATTTTGATGAATCTATGAGTAGTATCGGAAGGTATGAACCATAGAGAAGTTGGAATACAGTAGATATTACACCAATATGAATTTATAATGAGTTCACAACAGTACCTAAGTGGTGGTTTTATTTTCTTATACTAATGGAGCTTACGAGTTTTCTGTTGAGTTTTGTATTGTGAAGTTTTCAAGTTTTGGGTAAAGATTCGATGGACTATGGAATAAGGAGTGGCAAGAGCCTAAGCTTGGGGATACCCAAGGCACCCCAAGGTAATATTCAAGGACAACCAAGATCCTAAGCTTGGGGATGCCCCGGATGGCATCCCCTCTTTCTTCTTCGTTCATCGGTAACTTTACTTGGAGCTATATTTTTATTCACCACATGATATGTGTTTTGCTTGGAGCATCATTTTATTTTCTTTTGTTTTGCTTGCTGTTTGAATAAAATACCAAGATCTTAAATTCTTAAATGTTAGAGAGTCTTCACATAGTTACATAAGTATGCAACTACTCATTGATCTTCACTTATATCTTTTGGAGTAGTTTGTCATTGGCTCTAGTTCTTCACTTATATCTTTTTTAGAGCACGGTGGTGGTTTTATTTTGTAGAAATTATTGATCTCTCATGATTCACTTATATCATTTTGAGAGTCTCTAAACAGCATGGTAGTTTGCTTTGGTTATGAATTTAGTCCTAATATGATGGGCATCCAAGAGGGATATAATAAAAACTTTCATATAAAGTGCATTGAATACTATGTGAAGTTTGATTCCTTATGAATTTTTTGAGATATGAGGATGGTAATATTATAGTCATGCTAGTGAGTAGTTGTGAATTTGAGATATACTTGTGTTAAAGTTTGTGATTCCCGTAGCATGCACGTATGGTGAACCGTTATGTGATGAAGTCGGAGCATGATTTATTTTTTGATTGTCTTCCTTATGAGTGGCGGTCGGGGACGAGCGATGGTCTTTTCTTACCAATCTATCCCCCTAGGAGCATGCGCGTAGTACTTCGTTTCGATAACTAATAGATTTTTGCAATAAGTATATAAGTTCTTTATGACTAATGTTGAGTCCATGGATTATACGCACTCCCACCTTTCCGCCATTGCTAGCCTCTCTTGTGCCGCGCAACTTTCACCGATACCATAACACCCACCATTACCTTCCTCAAAACAGCCACCATACCTACCTATTATGGCATTTCCATAGCCATTCCGAGATATATTGCCATGCAACTTTCCACCGTTCCGTTTATTATAACACACTCCTTCATTGTCATATTGCTTTGCATGATCATGTAGTTGACATCGTATTTGTGGCAAAGCCAGCGTTCATAATTCTTTCATACATGTCACTCATGAGTCATTGCACATCCCGGTACACCGCCGGAGGCATTCACATAGAGTCATATTTTGTTCTAAGTATCGACTTGTAATTCTTGAGTTGTAAGTAAATAAAAGTGTGATGATCTTCATTATTAGAGCATTGTCCCGGTGAGGAAAGGATGATGGAGACTATGATTCCCCCACAAGTCGGGATGAGACTCCGGATGAAAAAAAACAGGCCATAAAAAAAGAGAAAAGGCCGAAATAAAAAAACAAAAAAATGAGAGAAAAAGAGAGAAGGGGCAATGCTACTATCCTTTTACCACATTTGTGCTTCAAAGTAGGACCATGATCTTCATGATAGAGAGTCTCCTATGTTGTCACTTTCATATACTAGCGGGAATCTTTCATTATAGAACTTGGCTTGTATATTCCAATGATGGGCTTACTCAAAATGCCCTAGGTCTTCGTGAGCAAGCGAGTTGGATGCACACCCACTTAGTTTCTTTTGTTGAGCTTTCATACACTTATAGCTCTAGTGCATCCGTTGCATGGCAATCCCTACTCACTCACATTGATATCTATTGATGGGCATCTCCATAGTCCATTGATACGCCTAGTTGATGTGAGACTATCTTCTCCTTTTTGTCTTCTCCACAACCACCATTCTATTCCACATATAGTGCTATGTCCATGGCTCACGCTCATGTATTGCGTAAAGATTGAAAAGGTTTGAGAACATCAAAAGTATGAAACAATTGCTTGGCTTGTCATCGGGGTTGTGCATGATTAAATACTTTGTGCGATGAAGATAGAGTAGCCAGACTATATGATTTTGTAGGGATAACTTTCTTTGGCCATGTTATTTTGAGAAGACATGATTGCTTTGTTAGTATGCTTGAAGTATTATTGTTTTAATGTCAATATTAAACTTTTGTTTGAATCTTATGGATCTGAATATTATTTCCACAATAAAGAAGATTACATTGATAAATATGTTAGGTAGCATTCCACATCAAAAATTCTGTTTTTATCATTTACCTACTCGAGGACGAGCATCAATTAAGCTTGGGGATGCTTGATACGTCTCCAACGTATCTATAATTTTTGATTGTTCCATGCTATTATATTATCCATCTAGGATGTTTTATATGCTATTTTATATGATTTTTGGGACTAACCTATTAACATAGAGCCCAGTGCCAGTTTTTGTTTTTTCCTTGTTTTCGAGTATCGCAGAAAAGGAAAACCAAACGCAGTCCAATTGACTTGAAATTAAACGGAGATTGTTTTTGGACCAGAACAAGCCCACGGAGCATCGGAGATAGGCCAGAAGAGTCCCGAGGCACCCACGAGGGTGGGGGCGCGCCCTACCCCCCTAGGCGCGCGCCCCTACCTCGTGGTCGCCTCGGAGACCCCCCTGACTTGTTCCTGACGCCAAAACCTCTTATATATACCCAAACTTCCAGAACATAACCTAGATCGGGAGTTCCGCCGCGGCAAGCCTCTGTAGCCACCGAAAACCAATCTAGACCCGTTCCGGCACCCTGCCGGAGGGGGGAATCCCTCTCCGATGGCCATCTTCATCATCCCGGCGCTCTCCATGATGAGGAGGGAGTAGTTCACCCTCGGGGCTGAGGGTATGTACCAGTAGCTATGTGTTTGATCTTTCTCTCTCTCTCTCTCTCTCTCTCTCGTGTTCTTGATTCGGCACGATGTTGATGTATCGCGAGCTTATCTATTATAGTTGGATCTTATGATGTTTCTCCCCCTCTACTCTCTTGTAATGGATTGAGTTTTCCCTTTGAAGTTATCTTATCGGATTGAGTCTTTAAGGATTTGAGAACACTTGATGTATGTCTTGCATGTGCTTATCTGTGGTGACAATGGGATATCACGTGATCTACTTGATGTATGTTTTGGTGATCAACTTGCGGGTTCCGTGACCTTGTGAACTTATGCATAGGGGTTGGCACACGTTTTCGTCTTGACTCTCCGGTAGAAACTTTGGGGCACTCTTTGAAGTACTTTGTGTTGGTTTGAATAGATGAATCTGAGATTGTGTGATGCATATCGTATAATCATACCCACGGATACTTGAGGTGACATTAGAGTATCTAGGTGACATTAGGGATTTGGTTGATTTGTGTCTTAAGGTGTTATTCTAGTACGAACTCTAGGATAGATCAAACGGAGAGAATAGCTTCATGTTATTTTACTACGGACTCTTGAATAGATCGATCAGAACGGATAGCTTTGAGGTGGTTTCGTACCCTACCATAATCTCTCCGTTTGTTCTTTGCTATTAGTGACTTTGAAGTGACTCTTTGTTGCATGTTGAGGGATAGTTATATGATCCAATTATGTTATTATTGTTGAGAGAACTTGCACTAGTGAAAGTATGAATCCTAGGCCTTGTTTCAACTCATTGCAATACCGTTTACGCTCACTTTTATCGCTTGTTACCTTGCTGTTTTTATAATTTCAGATTACAAAGACCTACATCTACCACCCATATTGCACTTGTATCACCATCTCTTCGCCGAACTAGTGCACCTATACAATTTACCATTGTATTGGGTGTGTTGGGGACACAAGAGGCTCTTTGTTATTTGGTTGCAGGGTTGTTTGAGAGAGACCATCTTCAACCTACGCCTCCCACGTATTGATAAACCTTAGGTCATCCACTTGAGGGAAATTTGCTATTGTCCTACAAACCTCTGCACTTGGAGGCTCAACAACGTCTACAAGAAGAAGATTGTGTAGTAGACATCAGCTACCAAATGGGCCTTGTTGCGGACAATAATTCCATGAGCATCATGCTTGTTCTTGAATATCCACTTGGTTCCAATGACATTATGGTTCCCCGTTGGCCTTGGCACCAATCTCCACACCTTGTTGTGCTCGAAGTTGTTGAGTTCTTCATGCATGGCATTAAGCCAATCTGGATTCTCGAGCGCCTCATAGACCTTTTGGGGTTCAACACAAGAAACAAACGCGTGATGTTCACAATAGTTTGCCAATTGTCTATGAGTGCTTACCCCCTTTCTTATGCTTCCAAGCACATTCATCATGAGATGACCCTTGGTAGTGAGCTTGGATGCAATCTTGGCAGCACGACGCTCCAATTCCTCCTCAGGAGTGAGTTGAGGAGCGGTAACTCGATCATCTTGAGCGTCGTCTTGAGCTTGTTCTTGATCTTGAGCTTGCTCTAGATCTTGAACTTGTTCGGAAGAGAGGACTTGACCTTGGGCATCACTTGGTGGTTCAACACCATCTCGAGGTTGATCTTGCCCTTGATCTTGTCCATTTGGTTGAGGGCCTTCACTTTGTTCTTCGGAAGCGTGTGGGTCTTGGGTTCGTGATGGTTCCACTTGAGTGGAACATTGTCCTTCTCCTTCGGCCACAAGGGGTTCCTCAATGGGTAGGATAAAAACAACACCCATTCTTCTTATGGCTTGGGTAGGAATTTCATCACCTACATCACAAGTACCACTTTGCTCCACTTGGGAGCCTTTATTCTCATCAAACTCCACGTTACATGTCTCCTCAATAAGCCCCGTGGACTTACTGAGGACACGGTAAGCATGAGAGTTTGTATCATAACCAACAAATATGCCCTCATGAGTTCTAGCCTCAAATTTAGACAAATGAACACCTTTCTTGAGAATGAAACACTTACACCCGAACACCCGAAAGTACTTGAGGTTGGGCTTGTTACCGGTGAGTATCTCATATGGAGTTTTGTTCAAGCCTTTGCGGATATAGAGCCGATTGGATGCATGACACGCGGTGTTGATGGCTTCGGCCCAAAAGTTGTATGGAGACTTGAACTCCGCCATCACGGTCCTTGCCGCATCCATCAACGTCCAGTTCTTCCTCTCCGCTACACCATTTTATTGAGGGGTGTATGGTGCGGAATATTGATGCTTGATCCCCTCATCACTGAGAAACTCATCCAAGGTGTAGTTCTTGAACTCGGTGCCGTTGTCACTTCTTATCGTCAAGATCTTTGCATTGTGTTGGCGTTGAGCTTCATTTGCAAATCCTACCACTAGGGGTAGCGGTACTACCGCTAAGGGTAGTGGTACTACTGCTTGCGAGCGGTACTAAAAAAATACATCCGTGGCTACTTCCACTGAGTTTCGGTTAGTGCAAAAATCCGTCACGGTACTACAACTCACAGGGAGCGCTACTACCGCGCTGGGTGTGGAAGTAAAAAATTACTTCCGCCCCTACATCCGCTCATGCCACGGTACTGGGCCAAAGGCCACGGTACTACCGCATGCTAGGAGCGGTACTACCATACTTGTGGTACTACCGCTACCTCAGCGCGGTACTACCGTGGCCAGCTGCGGTACTACTGCTCCCTTGAGCAGTACTACCGCAAGCCGCAGATCAGTAGCACTTCGATGCCTTCATCTTCGCAGCAACAAGGGGAACAACCGGTGCTCCAAAGAAGCAAGGAAAGGTGGTGCAAGGAATAGATGTGTACATGATGATTCCACCCTAACCTTTCCAAAGTGGACCCCTCTTAATAGTACGGCTTTCCTACGACTCAAATCCACCGAAAAGAAACATAGAGAAACGCCGTCTTCGAAAGGCTTCGAGGGGCACCAAATCGTCTTGTGCCTAGACATGAGATATCTGGAATGCTCAATGCACATGATTAGTCCGCAAAAGCATTGTCATCAATCACCAAAACCACTTAGGGATAAATATGCCCTTACAATCTCCCCCCTTTTTGGTGGATTGATGACAATACGGGATTTGCACATAGGGATATGAAATGAAACATAGGCAAACCCAACATCTATAAAATATAGACGGGCTCCCCCTAGATGTGTGCTCTCCAGAGAAATGCTTTGGACTGCACGTCACACATACTAGGATCAACACTCCCCCTATATTTTATAGACAGGGCAATCCTTACAACAATATGAATGACAGAGAGCAAGGTGTGATCATGTTTTGCTTGTGAGAGAGGTTTAGTCAATGGGTCTGCCATATTCAGATCTGTATGTATTTTGCAAATTTTTGTGTCTACAATGCTCTGCATGGAGGTACTCTAGATAAATGCTCCCACTTTCAATATGTATCCAGATCGAGACACGGAGTCATCTAGCTCGGTGTCAAAGCTTGCATCAACGTAACTCTTTTTACGACGAACTCTTTATCACCTCCATAACCGAGAAAAATCTCCTTAGTTCTCTAAGGATAATTTTGACCGCTGTCCAGTGATCTACTCCTAGATCACTATTGTACTCCCTTGCCAAACTCAGGGCAGGGTATACAATAGGTCTGGTACACAGCATGACATACTTTATAGAACCTGTGGCTGAGGCATAGGGAATGACTTTCATTCTCTCTCTATCTTCTGTCGTGGTCGGGCTTTGAGTCTTACTCAACTTCACACCTTGCAACACAAGCAAGAACTCCTTCTTTGACTATTCCATTTTGAACTACTTCAAAACTTGTCAAGGTATGTACTCATTGAAAAAACTTATCAAGCATCTTGATCTATCTCTATAGATCTTGATGCTCAATATGTAAGCAGCTTCACCGAGGTCTTTCTTTGGAAAATTCCTTTCAAACACTCCTTTATGCTTTCCAGAAAATTCTACATCATTTTCGATCAACAATATCTCATTCACATATACTTATCAGAAAGGCTGTAGTGCTCCCACTCACTTTCTTGTAGATACAAGCTTCACCACAAGTCTGTATAAAACTATATGCTTTGATCAACTCATCAAAGCATATATTCCAACTCCGAGATGCTTGCACAAGTCCATAGATGGATCGCTGGAGCTTTGTACACTTTGTTAGCACCTTTAGGATCGACAAAACCTTCTGGTTGCAGTATATACAATTCTTCTTTTAAGAAATCTATTAAGGAATGCAGTTTTAACATCCATTTGCCAGATTTCATAAAATGTGGCAATTGCTAACATGATTCGGACAAACTTAAGCATCGCTATGAGTGAGAAAATCTCATCATAGTCAACACCTTGAACTTGTCAAAAACCTTTTGCGACAAGTCGAGCTTTGTAGATAGTAACACTACCATCACCGTCCGTCTTCCTCTTGAAGATCCATTTATTCTCTATGGCTTGCCGATCATTGGGCAAGTCAACCAAAGTCCATACTTTGTTCTCATACATGGATGCTATCTCAGATTTTATGGCCTTAAGCCATTTCGCGGAATCTGGGCTCATCATCGCTTCCTCATAGTTCGTAGGTTCGTCATGGTCTAGTAATATGATTTCCAGAACAGGATTACCGTACCACTCTAGTGCGGAACGTACTCTAGTTGACCTACGAGGTTCGGTAGTAACTTGATCTGAAGTTTCATGATCATCATCATTAACTTCCTCACTAATGGGTGTAGGGATCACTGGAACTGATTTCTGTGATGAACTACTTTCCAATTCGGAAGAAGGTACACTTAACTCATCAAGTTCTACTTTCCTCCCATTCACTTCTTTCGAGAGAAACTTCTTCTCTAGAAAGGATCACTACTGCAGGATGGTGCTAACGCGACACTACGATCAGAGACCCTTCGACAAAACTGTGTTCGGTGCCATAATCGCAAACGGTGGTGTAAAATAACCGTCAAAAAGGTGCAGAATGTTTGTAATGGAGGATGCATCAAACACGGTTCATATATTAGTTGCGTGTGCGATGCAGGGCATACGGTTCAGCTCAATTAACTGTTTGCGATGAGGAGGAACAAAAGAAACGGGCAGCCAGATGAAGGTGTGTGCGATGTACAACATACGGTTCACTCGGATGAACTGTTTGTGTTTAGGCAACACAAAAGGAACGGTCAGTGATACGTCTCCAACGTATCTATAATTTTTGATTGTTCCATGCTATATTATATTCTGTTTTGGACATTATTGGGCTTTATTATACACTTTTATATTATTTTTGGGACTAACCTATTAACTGGAGGCCCAGCCCAGAATTGCTGTTTTTTGCCTATTTCAGAGTTTCGCAGAAAAAGAATATCGAACAGAGTCCAAACGGAATGAAACCTTTAGGAACGTGATTTTCGGAACAAACGTGATCCAGAGGACTTGGACCCTACGTCAAGGCATCAACCAGGAGGCCACGAGGTAGGGGGGCACGCCTACCCCCCTGGGCGCGCCCCCACCCTCGTGGGCCCCCTGTTGCTCCACCGACGTACTCCTTCCTCCTATATATACCTACGTACCCCCAAACCAGATACGGAGCCAAAAACCTAATTCCACCGCCGCAACCTTCTGTACCCGTGAGATCCCATCTTGGGGCCTGTTCCGGAGCTCCGCCGGAGGGGGCATCGATCACGGAGGGCTTCTACATCAACACCATAGCCTCTCCGATAATGTGTGAGTAGTTTACCTCAGACCTTTGGGTCCATAGTTATTAGCTAGATGGCTTCTTCTCTTTTTTTGAATCTCAATACAATGTTCTCCCCCTCTCTTGTGGAGATCTATTCGATGTAATCTTCTTTTGCGGTTTGTTTGTTGAGACTGATGAATTGTGGGTTTATGATCAAGTTTATCTATGAACAATATTTGAATCTTCTCTGAATTCTTTCATGTATGATTGGTTATCTTTGCAAGTCTCTTCGAATTATCAGTTTGGTTTGGCCTACTAGATAGATCTTTCTTGCAATGGGAGAAGTGCTTAGCTTTGGGTTCAATCTTGCGGTGTCCTTTCCCAGTGATAGTAGGGGCAGCAAGGCACGTATTGTATTGTTGCCATCAAGGATAACAAGATGGGGTTTATATCATATTGCATGAGTTTATCCCTCTACATCATGTCATCTTGCTTAAAGCGTTACTCTGTTCTTATGAACTTAATACTCTAGATGCATGCAGGATAGCGGTCGATGTGTGGAGTAATAGTAGTAGATGCAGGCAGGAGTCGGTCTACTTGTCTCGGACGTGATGCCTATATACACGATCATACCTAGATATTCTCATAACTATGCTCAATTTTGTCAATTGCTCAACAGTAATTTTTCACCCACCGTAAAATACTTATGCTCTTGAGAGAAGCCACTAGTGAAACCTATGGCCCCCGGGTCTATTTTCCATCATATTAATCTCCCGACAACAAGCTATTTCTGGCGCCGTTTTTATTTTACTTTCTTTACGTTGCATCTTTATCATAAAAATACCAAAAATATTATCTTATCATATCTATCAGATCTCACTCTCGTAAGTGACCGTGAAGGGATTGACAACCCCTTATCGCGTTGGTTGTGATGATTTATTTGTTTATGTAGGTGCGAGGGACTCGTGTGTGGCCTCCTACTGGATTGATACCTTGGTTCTCAAAAACTAAGGGAAATACTTACGCTACTTTGCTGCATCACCCTTTCCTCTTCAAGGGAAAACCAACATAGCGCTCAAGAGGTAGCAAGAAGGATTTCTGGCGCCGTTGCCGGGGAGTCTACGCAAAAGTCAACATACCAAGTACCCATCACAAACCCTTATCTCCCGCATTACATTATTTGCCATTTGCCTCCCGTTTTCCTCTCCCCCACTTCACCCTTGCCGTTTTATTCGCCCCCTCTCTTTTCCATTTGCCTCTTTTTGCCCGTCTCTTGTTTGCTCATGTGTTGGATTGCTTGTTTGTCACGATGGCTCAAGATAATACCAAATTGTGCGACTTTACCAATACCAACAGTAATGATTTCCTTAGCACTCCGATTGCTCCTCTTACCGATACTGAATCTTGTGAAATCAATGCTGCTTTGTTGAATATTGTCATGAAAGATCAATTCGCCGGCCTTCCTAGTGAAGATGCCGCTACCCATCTAAATAGCTTCGTTGATTTATGTGATATGCAAAAGAAGAAAGATGTGGATAATGATATTGTTAAATTGAAGCTATTTCCTTTTTCGCTTAGAGATCGTGCTAAAGCTTGGTTTTCATCTTTGCCTAAAAATAGTATTGATTCATGGAATAAGTGCAAAGACGATTTTATCTCTAAGTATTTTCCTCCCGCTAAGATCATCTCTCTTAGAAACGATATTATGAATTTTAAGCAACTTGACCATGAACATGTTGCACAAGCTTGGGAGAGGATGAAATTAATGATACGTAATTGCCCTACGCATGGTTTGAATTTGTGGATGATTATACAATTTTTTATGCCGGATTGAATTTTGCTTCTAGAAATCTTTTAGATTCGGCCGCGGGAGGCACTTTTATGGAAATCACTTTAGGAGAAGCTACTAAACTCCTAGATAATATTATGGTTAATTATTCTCAATGGCACACTGAAAGATCTACTAATAAAAAAGTGCATGCGATAGAAGAAATTAATGTTTTGAGTGGAAAGATGGATGAACTTATGAAATTATTTGCTACTAAGAGTGTTTCTTCTGATCCTAATGATATGCCTTTGTCTACTTTGATTGAGAATAATAATGAATCTATGGATGTGAATTTTGTTGGTAGGAATAATTTTGGTAACAACGCGTATAGAGGAAACTTTAATCCTAGGCCTTATCCTAGTAATTCCTCTAATAATTATGGTAATTCCTACAACAATTCTTATGGAAATTTTAATAATACGCCCTCTGAATTTGAGACTAGTGTTAAGGAATTTATGAATTCGCAAAAGAATTTCAATGCTTTGCTTGAAGAAAAATTGCTCAAAGTTGATGAATTGGCTAGGAACGTCGATAAAATTTCTCTTGATGTTGATTCTTTGAAACTTAGATCTATTCCACCTAAGCATGATATCAATTAGTCTCTCAAAGCCATGAGAATTTCCATTGATGAGTGCAAAGAAAGAACCGCTAGGATGCGCGCTAAGAAAGACTGCTTTGTGAAAGCGTGTTCTTCAAATTTCTATGAAAATAAAGATGAAGATCTAAAAGTTATTGATGTGTCCCCTATTAAATCTTTGTTTTGCAATATGAATCTTGATAATGATGGGACTGAATATGATCCACCCTTACCTAGAAGGCGTTCCAAAAATTTGGAGTTTTTAGATCTTGATGCTAAGATTGATAAAAGTGGGATTGAAGAGATCAAAACATTAGATATTAATGAACCCACTATTTTGGATTTCAAGGAATTTAATTATGATAATTGTTCTTTGATAGATTGTATTTCCTTGTTGCAACCTGTGCTAAATTCTCCTCATGCTTATAGTCAAAATAAAGCTTTTACTAAACATATCGTTGATGCTTTGATGCAATCTTATGAAGAAAAACTTGAGTTGGAAGTTTCTATCCCTAGAAAAATTTATGATGAATGGGAACCTACTATTAAAATTAAAATTAAAGATCGTGAATGCTATGCTTTGTGTGATTTGGGTGCTAGTGTTTCCACGATTCCAAAAACTTTGTGCGATTTGCTAGGTTTCCGTGATTTTGATGATTGCTCTCTAAACTTGCACCTTGCGGATTCCACTATTAAGAAACGTATGGGAAGAATTAACACTACAAAAAAAAGACACATCCGTGACATTTTGGGCCGAACGAATTTTTTTTCTATCATACATATGACACTTCTATGACGATAATTGTGACAAAACCCGATATCATCATAGATGTGGTGGGCTCCTACTTCTATGACAAAAAATCATGACAGAAAATGGGCTTTTCGTCCTAGGCGGGCCGGAGACGCAGCTGCATGACATTCTTTGGGCCGTCCATGACGGAAAAAACCATGGTAGAAGCAAGGGCGAGGAAAATTTCGTGGAGTTCCCGGGTACGGTGGGAGGTCGGGGCCGAGCGATGCGCGTTTCTCTCGTACACGTATGCGCGTGTGTGCGAGGCGTTGGCTCTAACTGAACCCGAGCGAGGCGTTGGGCTCTAACTGAACCCGAGCGATTGCACTGCAGGCTACGCGTTACTGAACCCGAGCGATCGATCGATGGTTGTTAACTAAACCCGATAGAGCGATTCCTTCGCTACTGCTGCTAACTGAAGCCGATCGATGCTGCCTCTGGGATGAACAGTGAGCGTTGCGGGGGGGGGGGTTGGATGAACAGTGAGCGGTGGTGTTGCCTCTGGATGAACAGGACACCGTGGTGTGGAGGGCTGGATGAAAATTAGATGGTGGAGGGGTGCCCGTGGAGGGGTGGTTGAACAGGACCCCGTGGTGTGGAGGGCTGGATGAACAGTAGACGATGGAGGGGTGGTTGAACAGTAGCCGGTGGAGTAGCGCGCGGTGGAGGCTGGATGAACAGGAGCCCGTGGAGGCTGGAGGAGGTCGACGGTAGCCCGTGGAGGCTGGAGGAGGTCGACGGTAGTCCGTGGAGGCTGGAGGAGGTCGACGGTGGAGATGAACAGTATCCCGTGGAGTCCCATTTTGCGGTACGCCACACCCCTCCCGATAAACAGGACCCCCGTTTCGACCGTAGGAGGTCTGTTTCGTCCGTTTTGCGGTACGCCACACCCCTCCCGATCAACAGGACCCCCGTTTCGACCGTAGGAGGTCCGTTTCGTCCGTTTTGCGGTACGCCACACCCCTCCCGATCAACAGGACCCCCGTTTCGACCGTAGGAGGTCCGTTTCGTCCGTTTTGCGGTACGCCAGACCCCTCCCGATGAACAGGATCCCATTTCGAACGTGGCCGGTCGAACAGAAGGCCGTTTCCTCTGTTCTGCGGTACGCCAGGCCTCGGTTCCATCGATTGTTCCCTCAAAGACCTCCCGATGAACATGACCACGCATTCCGTTGCGACCCAGCCGGTTGGCTCCCACGCGTTCTGTTGCCTCCCGATGAACACGACACATTCCGTTGGCTCCCCATGAACACGACGCATTCCGTTGCCTCCCCATGAACACGACGACGACACTGTTTCTCCGTTCCGACCCAGCCATGTCAACGAGCCCTCGCCGTACATATGCGCGAGTAGGCGTTCGAGACCCCGCCCGTATGTACACATACGTGGCCGTATTTTCTTTCTTGCACCCTGGCCGCTGTACGTACGTGTACATGCTACGTGCGCGCCTCTACTACGACACGTGCGCACCTCTACATCCACCAGTATATATGTACGTACACGTTCGCGACCAGAATGACAACGCTACGTACGCTTCGACCAGGTGGGTCCCGACTGTCAGGAACTTCCTTGCGTGCGAAGATGTAGCTGGTGGGTCCCAGCAGTCAGGGGGGCGAATCGTTTTGTTTTGTTTTTGCCCGGACGCACTTCCTTGCGTGCGAAGGTGTAGCTGGTGGGTCCCAGCAGTCAGGGGGGGAACTTTTTTTCGCGAAATACAGTGGCCCGTCCGGTGGGTCCCCGCTGTCAAGTGGGGGAATAATTATTTTGCGCGTAATAAGGAGGCACTTCCTTGCTGCGGCCGTGGACCCAGCTGTCAGCGTCTCCACGCACAGTACTCTTCCGATGGAAGTCGGTCGTTGACCATATTGACCACGCCGCGCCGAGAGCACCACGGCGGTGGACGACGGCGAGGCCTAGGAAGGGGACGACACGGAGGTAGGGAAGACTCGGCAGTTGTTTCCCACGCGGAGGGGAGTACGACTATACGAGGGTTTACTGGTTCATCCGCCGTCGCCGGAGAATAACAGCAGGTGTGGGTGAGTAGAGGGATGGCTAGGCCAGCGATGGGAGTACGGTGGGGCGGTGAGGCCTGCGCGGCAGCACAGCCGGCTGCGGGGAGGAGGGAGCAGGCAGTCCCGCCGGCGCTTGTTTGAGCGACTGGAGCAGGAAGAGCAGAGATTGAAGAAGCACGACGGCTGTTGGATGGACATCCAACAGTTAGTGCTTGTGCGTCAACCTTTTTTTAGGAAAGCCTCAAATCTGTGGAAAATAGCATACAGCCCATCCGCCATTATTTCTAATAATTTACAGCCCATTTGTTAATTCTTAAAGTTTTTTTAGAGCCCATATTCTTTTTGTTAGCATTACAGCCCATATTGTGGCCACGGTTAAAAAATTATACGAAATTTTGCATATTTCGGTGCGGTCCGAACTGTTTTTAATCCCGAAATTTCGACTCACATTCAAACTGATTTTAAAAATAAATGCATATCAATATAAAATCCAACAAATTCTCCACGCATAAAAATTAATGTAATTTAAAATCTTGAAATGAAAAAAAAGATATTTGAAACTAATTGCCGGTTTGATGTGTTTTAAAAATGTACAACCCATTTCTCATTACTGATGGGCCATTTTCTCGGCCAGCCGAATGAAAGCTCTCCTCGTCTTGAAAGATTTGCAGCCCAACAGGCCTAACAAAGCGACTTACTTGGCAAATCGCAATAAAATGGGCTGTGGCCGTGGACCCAGCTGTCAGCCTCTCCACGTACAGTACTCTTCCGATGGAAGTCGTTCCTTGACCACGTTAACCACGCCGCGCGGAGAGCACCACGGCGGTGGACGACGGTGAGGCCTAGGAAGGGGACGACGCGGAGCCGGGGAAGACGCGACAGTGGAAGCCCGCGTCGAGAGGAGTATGAGGGTTCACTGGTTCGGCTGTGGTGTGAGGCTACTGTCGCCGCAGGGCCTGGCCAGCGGTTGGAATAGTAGGGGCGGTGAGGCCTCTGCGGCAGCACAGCCGGGCACGGGAGGCAAGCATGCGGCACGACCGGCGCTGCTTTGGGCGGCTGGAGCAAGAAGACCAGAGGTTGAAGAAGCACTACGGCCGTTGGATGGACATCGTACGGTCACTGGAGCTAGAATCGTTCATATTGACTAAGTTGACAAAGCCCTTCGTCCCTGTCAACTTAGTAGGCCCACAAGTCAGCCTCCCACCAAGGTGGGTCCCAGCTAGCCGGGGGAGTATTCATTTTTTTGTGCGTAATAAGGAGGCACTTTCGGTGGGTCCGAGCTGACAGCGGGGGGAACATTTTTTTCACGAAATACGGTGGCCCGTTTGGTGGGTCCCAGCAGTCAGGGGGAAACGATTTTTTTTGCAAAATACTGGTGGCCCGTCCGGTGGGTCCCCGCTGTCAGGTGGAGGAATAATTATTTTCCGCGTAATAAGGAGGCACTTCCTTGCGGCTGCCGTGGACCCAGCTGTCAGCCTCTCCACGTACAGTACTCTTCCGATGGAAGTCGGTCATTGACCACATTGACCACACCGCGCTGAGAGCACCACGGCGGTGGACGACGGCGAGGCCTAGGAAGGGGACGATGCGGAGCCGAGCAAGACGCGGCAGTGGATGCCCACGCGGAGAGGAGTACGAGAGTTCACTGGTTCGGCTGCAGTGTGAGGCTGCCGTCGCCGCAGAATAACAGGGGGTGTGGGTGAGTGGAGGGATGGTCTGGCCAGTGGTGGGAGTAGTATGGGGGCGGAGAGGCCTCCGCGGTAGCACTGCCGGCCACGGGAGGCAGGAGCAGGCGGCACGACCGGCGCTGCTTTGGGCGGCTGGAGCAAGAAGATCAGAGGTTGAAGAAGCACTATGGCCGTTGGATGGACATCATACGGTCACTGGAGTATTGACTAAGTTGACAAAGCCCTCCGTCCCCGTCAACTTAGTAGGCCCACAAGTTAGCCCAACAATATGATGGGTCCCAGCTAGCAGGGGGTATTCATTTTTTTGGGCGTAATAAGGAGGCACTTCCTTGCGTGCAAAGATATAGCTGGTGGGTCCGACCTGCAGCGGGGGGAACGTTTTTTTCGCGAAATACAGAGGCCCTTCCTGTGGGTCCTAGCTGTCAGGTGGAGGAATCATTATTTTGCGCGTAATAAGGAGGCATTTCCTTGCGTGCGGCCGTGGACCCAGCTGTCAGCCTCTCCACGTACAGTTCACTTCCGATGGATGTCGTTCATTGACCACGTTGACCAGGCCGCGCCGAGAGCACCAGGGCGGTGGACGACGGCGAGGCCTAGGAAGGGAACGACAGGGAGCCAGGGAATACTCGGCAGTTGTTTCCCAAGCGGAGGAGTACGAGGGTTTACTGGTTCGTCTACCATCGCCGGAGAATAACAACATGTGTGGGTGAGTAGAGGGATGGCTAGGCCAGCGATGGGAGTACGGTGGGGCCGTGAGGCCTGCGCGGCAGCATAGCCGGCCGCGGGAGGAGGGAGCAGGCAGTCCCGCCGGCGCTTGTTTGAGCGGCTGGAGCATGAAGAGCAGATATTGAAGAAGCACGATAGCCGTTGGATGGACATCCAACAGTCACTGCTCTCGTGCGTTGACTAAGTTGACAGGGCGTTGCGTTTGCGTCAACCTTTTTTTATGAAAGCATACGCGTCAACCTGTAGTAGGCGCACAAGTCAGCCTCAAATCTGTGGAAAACAGCATACAGCCCATGTGCCATTATTTCTAATAATGTACAACCCATTTGCTAATTCTTAAGAATTTTTTTGGAGCCCATCTTCTTTTTGTTAGCATTACACCCCATATTGTGGCCACGGTTAAAAAGTATACGAAATTTTGCATATTTCGGTGCGGTCAACTGTTTTTAATCCAGAAATATCGATTCACATTCAAACTATTTTGAAAAATAATTTATATAAATATAAAATCCAAATAATTGTCCTCGCATAAAAATCAATGGAATTTAAGATCTTGTAATGAAAAAAAATTGAAACTAATTCCCGGTTTGATGTGTTTTAAAAATGTACAGCCCATTTCTGGGCAAACCGAATGAAACTCTCCTCGTCTTGAAAGATTTGCAGCCTAGCAGGGCCGATAAAGCAAGTAGGCCTTGTTTGGGCATTTCTTAAAAAAAATAGAACTGGGCTAGCCATTTTCAGCAAGAAAAAAACACAACTGGGCTCATGATGTGGTAAACATAAATAAAACCCTGGCTAGACGGGCCACAGCCCCCGCACAGCCCCGTTGTTACCCTGATCCGTCGCTAAAACTAGTATAAATAACAACTGCTTGTTCCACACAAAAAAACTGCGCGACTTGCTGGGTTCCTGGTGTCAGCCGCTCGTAGTGTAATTCTCTCGTTTATTGACTACGTTGACAATGGCGTGAGCCCCAGATGTCCAACCATTAGGAGGAACCATATTTTTGGGCTTGTACTATAGAGGCACTTGCTTGCGTACTGCCATGACGCTGGTGGGTCCCTACTGTCATCCTCTCCACGTACAGTCATCTCCTTGTTCCTCTCGGTTATTGACGATGTTGACAATGCAAGAGGGCGGTGCACCGCGCACGGCGAGCGAACCAAGGCCACAAGGCGGAGGACGACGGCGAGCCCTCGGACGGAACGAACAGGAGCCGCTGAAGATTGTAACAGCCCCAAAATTGGGTGATCAATTTTTTTGCTGTTATTCTCTCCTGGCACTCATTTTCAAAATTTTCTCCTGAGTTGCTGGATGACCCTGAGAAAATTTTGTCATTTCCAACCTTTCAAAATCCTGCTCATGTCTTTTTCAGTGGGCAAGACCTCATTTGCATCAGCTCAATTCCTCTTAAACCCTAAATCCAAATTTTTGGAATTTGGATATGCCCTTGTGATTACAAAGGAGCCATCATTTTCCTTGTTCTGTTGATCCTCCCAATTGATCCCAGAGATCATCCTATCTTTCTTAACCTTGGATATGCAAAAATATTGCTAAGTCCAATGCAATATTTTTGAATTATGATTTATTCCTTTTCTTGCCTTTCTGAGGAATAAAATCCGAAGGCATATCTAGCCATCTCCAGAATTCATGAGAATTGGTGGAGTTGATGCTTATGCCTAATCCAAGCTCTGGCAAGTATATTGGCCATAATTAAATAAGGAAAATTGCCTTTTCCTATTTAATGCCAATATTGCATTTCTGCCAATTTCCAAAGGAACTACTATTTTTATAGCAGAGAAAATTCCCACATAAATTGTGGAGCTTGTCCTTGCTATGTAATCACCAGTTCCATCCTAATATCATGATTCCACAGTTCAAAATTTGGCACATGATCCAATGCAAGTTTCTGCCTTCTCTAAAATTTTGCAAAGGAAGTGCTTTATTTCTAAGTCCAATTGAGCTGCAATTTGGCAGGGTGTTTAAAATTGTTAAATAACCCATGGATACCAAAGATGAGCTCAATCCATTCACCCTAGCTCCCTGTGCAATTTTTCAAAGTTTCTGACCAGAACACAAGTTTGTGAAGGAAGTACCCTCATAGTGTTTCTAAATGGGACGAAACTTTTCCATCCTCTCAAGTATCTCAAATAATTATCCTCCACCCAAATTCAGTTCATTTCATTGAACTATGTGAGCACAGGAGCAATTCTTGTTTTCTGTCCAAATTTTCAGTTTGTGAAGCAAGTGTATTTTATCTTGCTCCATTATGGCTGATAATTTTTCCAGGCCTTCTCCTACTCATATAACCTATCTCCACAAGATTGTGGCTCATTTCACTTGACCAATTGCCCTGAGGATTGTTCTGAAGTTTTTGGACATAAATGATAGCTGTGAAGGAAGTACCATTTGGGTGAGTCCATTTGGTATGAACTTTTTACAGCATCATTGTATGTTCAAATCATCAGGCTTTGCCAAGTTATAGCCCAATCCATCACTCCTAGTGAGTGTTTCATCATGATTAAGTTTCTGGGTCAGTTTTGGTGGTTGTACAGCAACTATGGTAAATAGTTGTCCAAATTACCTCAAAACTCCCAGGACCGTAGTCCTTTCTACCCCAAGCCTCCTGGACATCAAGTTTACCATTTACCCTCTCTGGTTTAATCTCTAGGATGTTGCCAAGTTTGCAACAACAAACTTGTGGAGCTTGTTTCAGTCATCTCCATTTGTCTCTGCCCGATCTTTCACCATGGTAACACTCCATGCTGGAAGGACTACGCGGTAGACATGAATTTACATCAGTTAAAACCCCAGAGCGTGCCATGCCAGTGGTGACTACGAGGGCAGCCAGCCAAAACGGTGGTCTAGCCACTGTTCTCGTCGGCAGCGCTACTCCGACCGTCTCTGGCCTCGCCATTAATGCCCAACGGTTCCCCCTCGACATCGTCTTCCCTCTGGACCTCTGGCCCCCTTCGTTTTCTTCTCCGGCGAGCCGTGCCAAAGACCGAAACAGTGCGCTCCTGTGCATCGTCGCCTTCCTCCTCGATGTCCTCTTCCTCCGTTCGTCCGCAAGCCTTGCTCGTCTCCGTGAGCCTCTGCTACTCGTCTTGATCCTCCCCGTCGCCTTCCCGTGGGCCTTGGCCACGCCTGCCGACACTGCGCCGTCGCCGACGCGCGGACACGTCACCCGCCGCGTGCCACCTCCTCCCCTCCTTGCCCCGGCTATAAATAGCCAGCCCGAGCCTTCTCCGAGCAAGCCAGCCCCCTCCCCTCTCCCTCTGGAGTCCTCTCACACCCGTGCCCGGCTGAATCCCTCGCCGGAGCCCGGCAATTTAGCCGGAGTTCGCCCTCGGCCTCCGCACCCAAACCCCCTCCCAGGCCATCCCCTACCCAGTCCGAGCCCATGGATGGACGCGCCACTCTCCGGCGACCCTTCCCGACCCGCCGCCCCTCCATTTCCCTCACCGGAGCCCTGTGTCCACCCGAGCCCGAAGCCCCTCTCCGTCGCGTGCCTCGCTGCTTCCGCTACAACGCTCGTCGACGACAGAGGCTACCACCCCGAGATGCGCCTCCTCATGCTGAGCATTTGGGTAGGTCGGCCGTCGCGAACGGTGGCCGGAGTCGCCGGCGCTCCTCGTTGCGGCGATCCCCTGGCTCGGCTCGTCGCGCCCCGAGCGGGAAGAAGAAGAAGGCCAGGCGGGCCCCGCCCAGCGTTGACCCTGCCTCTGGGCCCCGCCTGTCAGCCTCTGCACGCTGAATGGGCCGGCTCGCTGAGCTGGCGTAAGTGGAGACGCCCCACGTGAATGCGCTTTAGTTTCTCGAAAGCGTACTTCGTCGCGGCTTCATAGAGAAATGCGTTTTCGTTTTCTGAAAACGTACTTTCTGTCGCCTGCGGTCAGTAATGCGCTTTCCTTTAGCCGAAAGCGTATTCCTCCTCTTCTTTGGGCCGGAATGCGTTTTCCTTTCTGGAAAGCGTATTTCTGAGAAAGACGCGATCTATTTTTCTGCCAGGGCCCAGTTTGTAATGATTTTCTTTACAGATAGGCCCCTAGTAGTTAAACAGTCATATCTTTTTACCTGTAGCTCCGAATCAGGTGATTCCAAAGCCCACGTCTTCGTTTCGTCGAGTCCGTTCCGTTGATATCATTTTCATAATATTTTCACCCAGTGAAAATGACAATTTTGCCCTTGCCCGTAAACAGCCCCCTCCGAGAGAGAACTGTTTCCGGCAAATCTTTTTGCGATCCTTTCACACTTCTTCCTGGAGTATTTGTCGACCCCCAGGCAAGCCAACCTCTTATCATGAGCCCCGAACTTGCATGTTGACTTTGCTTGCACCTTGTGTGTGTGTAGTTGCAGTTGTTTTATATCGTTTTCATAGGCAGTTATTTCTTTATGCCTATCTTGCATGCTTGTGTTTCATGATACCTTTGCCATGTTAATTAGAATGTTATTATTAATAATGCCATGCCACTACTCTACTTTATTTGCATGTCATCGTTATAAACTGTTATGAGGATTGTAATGCACCATTGATTTACTATTGTCGTGTCATTTATGTTATAGTTGTGCACTTGAGGAGTTCAATATTTTGTTCGTGCATTTGTATGCGGCATGTTGCACTCATGTTAAATATGTTCATGATGATGGAGAAGGAAATAAAATGACTTAATAATAACAAACCTCCTCCGTCATCGATGGGATCGAGTCATAGTGCCGCCAAACCGAACTTTTTCAGTGCAGCCACATTTGCCTTTTGGGAGGCCTTAATGCGATCTATTGTCGTGCCTCTCGTCGATGCCTCCCACTAGGGAAGGTTATGGGCGTGCTTACCCTGATCAGGTAAGCGGACATAACCTTGTGTGCTCGTTTTTGAGATTTTTTGTACCAGTCCCCGAGTGGGAGTTGACCACGACGGTGGTCGGGGTGTCTTTGGGAGACACGGGGCCACCCAGGACCAGCACGTTGGGGATTGGGTCGGAGTGGCCGGGAGAGCGTCATGGCAGTCGGTTGGTTTCGTCGGAATGCCGTTGGTCCACCCGAATGGGATTTACGAGGCCATGGGTTCCGTGGTGTGGGTACAGTGTGCTACCTCTGCAGAGTGTATAAAATCTATCAATAGCCGCGTCCTCGGTCATGGGCATAAGTTTGTAGTAGGTCCCACTATCAGGTCTTGGTCGAAATGGAGGACAAACCGAAATAATTAAGTTGGTAAATAAATATGTGATAACAAGAATATGGTAACTTGAACTATGAGATAGTCGTGAGGAGTCACGACAATATTTTGATGATGAGATAAGTGGTTTTCATCGCCGTAAGGATCACGGGCCAAATATTGGTCGTGGTTGTGATCGCCGTAAGGATCACGGTTGGATACCAAGTGTTGGTCGTGGTTGTGATCGCCGTAAGGATCATGAGTTGTTCTTGAGAAAGACCACTTTGGTGGTGTGTTTGTGATCCAGAGATGATCACAGTTGATAAGAGAGTCTGAGGGACTCGGTGCACAAGTTTGGTTGCATTGCTGGAATAATATATCATTATTTGCATTTAAAGAACCATGATAGAACAAAAGATGATTGCATAATGTTAACATGCTATGTCTGCATTGGATATTATTGGTAGTTTATTTTCAGCATAGTTTCTTGATGCCATGCTATGCTTTGATTGACATGTTAAGTTATGCCATGATTGAGATAAAATTCTATGTTTTGCTATTACAATGTTATAATCATGTTCTGATATGCCATGTCATTGCCATGTTAGTCGATGTTATGATTTTGTTCATGCTTAGTGGATTTTTATCATGCCATGTTTAGTAATTGATATGAGATAGGGTGTTGCATGCGCTCGGTTCTTGCTTTGTCTGCAGCTTGTTTGGATGCTATGTATTTGGTTGTCTTGCAAGTACATTCAATGTACTGACCTGGCGTGTCATGCCAGTTTTGTAGGTCGTACCCGTATTGCTCGCTTGATCCGTCGTGCTAGGCCGTAATCTTGCCAGTCCTGTGAGTTGTGGAGCCCAGCCAGAGTTGTTATGCTGCCAAACCAAGACTTCCGCCGCCATTTTTATCAGACTTCCGCTGTCATTTAATAGCCTTAGGGCTATGCCAGATAATTGTATTCATCAATGATGTAATCTCATATACATGTATTTGATGAATATTTTTGTACCTGGAATGCGGTATTATGGACCTGTCGTGCGTCAGGTGTTATCCTGGGTTGACCTGCGAAGGCCCCCTGCTCCATGCGGATCGGGGTGCCACAGGGCATGGTATCAGAGCAGCCAGGCTGACATAGGTTATCCTAGCATTAGATCATCGCTACCATTAACCAGTAATGGCCCTAAGGGATTTGACCCATCCCTGGCATCCGGCATGGTCACTGTTAATTAACAGGTGGCGCAGTCGGGACCGACACGTCCTCACCCCGCTGTCCCCGCCTAGTTATCCGTGGCGCGAATAGCAACCATATCCTTTCTGGTCGGCCGCACCGCTCACCCTTCGCCATTAAGGGAAAGGGGCCACACCATGCGGGCATGTCCCGCATAGCCGCCTATAAAAGCCTCCTTTCCACTCGCCATATCGCTCACCCCTCAGTCAGCCATGTCCCTGCAGAGAAGCCTAGCTAGTAGCACTCCAACCATGACTGGCACCTCCTAAGCTCCCAAGTTTTACACCCGCACCAGTGCCATCAACCACCCCGGCTTTCCACCCCTTCTTGCTGAGATGCTCACCAAAGCCTTTGGCTGTAAGGCTAGCCCCGATTACCTGGTGTTCCAATCATCACCCGTCCCTCACCTTCATCGCTTCGATGCAAGAGTGTGCATCAGCCTAGCAGCGGATGGCCAGCCATTGGGTTTTTAGGGTAGAGCTATGCCTACCTCTGATTTAGCCATTCAGGCCGCTGCAGTGGAGGCTATGCTTCACCTCCGAACCAGATACCCGCATATGGCAGCAAGGCATGATTTCTGCTTTTACCCCATTGTGACAGAAGTAGGAATGCAGCCTTCTCCCGCTATCCAAGGAGATGACCCCGCAATCGCTCGCCTGGTGCAGTATATCACCGCCCAGGGGATGATGATTTCCCAGATGCTTGCCGAGTTTCGAACTCTGGACAATGATGCGTTGCGAGTCGTCAAGGAAGCTTACCGTGAGGCTCGTGAGTTCGCATCTCAAGTCATTTGCCCAACGCCGTCCGAACCAGTACTACCCTCTCAGCCTGTGTTGTGGCCTAGACCCAATATCGTCACCCTCGACAAGGCTCTTTTACAGATCCACCAGCAGCATTTGCTCGGATCAATTTCAGCCACACCCCCAGCAGCCGAACCCCAACCCATAGTAGTGTCGGATGATGAAGATGGAGACTGGCTCAGTCTTCGTCCTCCCGGAGAGCCCCAGCAAGGCACGTCCTCTGCATGACCTCAGTCAAGCAGTAAGATGATCAGTCTGTCGGTTCATCCTCGATATGAGGATAGAACTATGTATCCCGGTATGAGTTGTTTCGTTTAGCGCGTAGAGCGTTCGTGCTTTGTTGTATGCTGGTACTGTTGTAACCCGTATGCTGTGTTCTATTTATGTTTTTGTGCTTTTGTTTTTGTGTTGTTTTTGCTTGTCTCTCTGTCAAGCAGAAATGTTTGACAGGGTTGACACTGTGTTGTTAACAAGATTTTAATTAGTAGACCACATACACTAAATTAACCCTGACTCGTCTCGAGTCTATAATAAAATGCGCGCTGGTGTAGGTATATGTATACCAGGAGTACATATACCCACTAGCATTAAAACATCGTAGAATGATTGTGCCTGGTGTGTTTTCCGTTGCATGTTTATTGCCTCTGTCTGTTTGCTAGTTTAGATTTTTCTGCATACTGCATGCATACCCGGTTCACCCACGACTACATTTGGGCAGTACTCAGGGAGATGCAAAGTCACATACCCCTATTTATCTGTGCATACACCGTGTGCCGGATTTTCAAATCCAGAACCTCGCAGAGGTATTTCCGTCTGGAAATTCCTTGTCTCTAATTCTTTCTCCCGATTTCATTTCCGGAGGAACACTGCCAACTTTATTTCACTCGATCCAGTACATCTACCCCGATACAGGTTTCACCCTCGATTCTACCTCGACACCTACATTTCGTGGAGCTATCCGCGAAATTTTTCCCGTACCCTAGTGTGCATCCTGAGTTGGCGCAGCCACCTCACCTTCTTCTGGACCCCATCACCACCATCGTCACTGCCTTGCGTACCGCAGCACGCCATTACTCCGCCGGCACAAAGCGACGGAGAATCAAGCATGGCGGAGGACCACCCAGTGCGCCGTCATCTCCCGCGTCTCGAGCCACCGCACCCAACCGCGCGTTGTTCCGAGCTCGATCATTCCTGATGAGAATCAGCAGGAGGAGTGACGAGCCGATTAGTGTGCCCAGCAGAGCTACGAGGAACAACCGTAGCGCCACCAGGAACACCTCCTCGCCGAAGGAGCTCGGCTCGATCTCGCCCAAACCGAAGAGGTAGTAGAGCGGCATTGTGTTTGTGCGTTGGAGGAGATCCGCGCTGCCGTCTTTTATAACCCAACCCCAGTGTACGGTGAGCGAGGTCCAGGAGAACCGCTTGTTGCTCGATCACCGGCGTCCAGGAGGCGAATCTGCGAGCAGTGCCGACAAGGTGCTGGCCCTCGACGTGAGTGCTCGCTGCACCGGCGCCGTGCACGCCGCGCACTATGGCTCTAGGGTCCTCATCGCCCTAGGAGCTAGATGCGCGCTGCGCCAAGCCGCACGCGGAGCAACATCATAGGAGAAGCAGCAAGCCGGAGGTAGAAGAAGGAGGCTGCCAGTGGGCCCTGGACCCACGTGTCAGCAGGTGAAACCACTGTTCATTGGGTGCATCCAGTATTTTTTTCGGGAGTTTGATCTCGAATGCCCCTATCCGTGAATATAACCAGGTTTGCCTCTTCTCTCTTTGGGTGTACCAATTATCGGTGCCCCCAACTCGTTTGAATTTAACCAAAGGGTTAAAAATTAACCCCGAGGTTTTCTCCGGAGTTTTTATTCTTTCGTTTGTGCTGTAACCCTAGGAATCTCGAGGACGAGATTTCTTTTTAAGGGGGGAAGAGTTGTAACAGCCCCAAAATTGGGTTATCAATTATTGTGCTGTTATTCTCTCCTGGCACTCATTTTCAAAATTTTCTCCTGAGTTGTTGGATGACCCAGAGAAAATTTTGTCATTTCCAACCTTTCAAAATCCTGCTCATGTCTTTTTCAGTGGGCAAGACCTCATTTGCATCAGCTCAATTCCTCTTAAACCCTAATTCCAAATTTTTGGAATTTGGATATGCCCTTGTGATTACAAAGGAGCCATCATTTTCCTTGTTCTGTTGATCCTCCCAATTGATCCCAGAGATCATCCTATCTTTCTTAACCTTGGATATGCAAAAATATTGCTAAGTCCAATGCAATATTTTTGAATTATGATTTATTCCTTTTCTTGCCTTTCTGAGGAATAAAATCCAAAGGCATATCTAGCCATCTCCTAAATTCATGAGAATTGGTGGATTTGATGCTTATGCCTAATCCAAGCTCTGGCAAGTATATTGGCCATAATTAAATAAGGAAAATTGCCTTTTCCTATTTAATGCCAATATTGCATTTCTGCCAATTTTCAAAGGAACTACTATTTTTATAGCAGAGAAAATTCCCACATAAATTGTGGAGCTTGTCCTTGCTAGATAATCACTAGTTCCATCCTAATATCATGATTCCATAGTTCAAAATTTGGCACATGGTCCAATGCAAGTTTCTGCCTTCTCTGAAAGTTTGCAAAGGAAGTGCTTTATTTCTAAGTCCAATTGAGCTGCAATTTGGCAGGCTGTTTAAAATTGTTAAATAACCCATGGATACCAAAGATGAGCTCAATCCATTCACCCTAGCTCCCTGTGCAATTTTTCAAAGTTTCTGACCAGAACACAAGTTTGTGAAGGAAGTACCCTCATAGTGTTTCCAAATGGGACGAAACTTTTCCATCCTCTCAAGTATCTCAAATCATTATCCTCCACCCAAATTCAGTTCATTTCATTGAACTATGTGAGCACAGGAGCAATTCTTGTTTTCCGTCCAAATTTTCAGTTTGTGAAGCAAGTGTATTTTATCTTGCTCCATTATGGCTGATAATTTTTTCCAGGCCTTCTCCTACTCATGTAACCTATCTCCACAAGATTGTGGCTCATTTCAATTGACCAATTGCTCTGAGGATTTTTCTGAAGTTTTTGGACAGAAATGATAGTTGTGAAGGAAGTACCATTTTGGTGAGTCCATTTGGTATGAACTTTTTACAACATCATTGTATGTTCAAATCATCAGGCTTTGACAAGTTATAGCCCAATCCATCACTCCTAGTGAGTGTTTCATCATGATTAAGTTTCTGGGTCAGTTTTGGTGGTTGTACAGCAACTATGGTAAATAGTTGTCCAAATTACCTCAAACTCCCAGGACCGTAGTCCTTTCTACCCCAAGCCTCCCGGACATCAAGTTTACCATTTACCCTCTCTGGTTTAATCTCTAGGATGTTGCCAAGTTTGCAACAGCAAACTTGTGGAGGTTGTTTCAGTCATCTCCATTTGTCTCTGCCCGATCTTTCACCATGGTAACACTCCATGCTGGAAGGACTACGCGGTAGACATGAATTTACATCAGTTAAAACCCCAGAGCGTGCCATGCCAGTGGTGACTACGAGGGCAGCCAACCAAAACGGTGGTCTAGCCACTGTTCTCGTCGGCAGCGCCGCTCCGACCGTCTCTGGCCTCGCCATTAATGCCCAACAGTTCCCCCTCGACATCGTCTTCCCTATGGACCTCTAGCCCCCTTCATTTTCTTCTCCGGCGAGCCGTGCCAATGACCGAAACAGTGCGCTCCTGTGCATCGTCGCCTTCCTCCCCGATGTCCTCTTCCTCCGTTCGTCCGCAAGCCTTGCTCGTCTCCGTGAGCCTCTGCTGCTCGTCTTGATCATCCCCGTCGCCTTCCCGTGGGCCTTGGCCGCGCCTGCCGACACTGCGCCGTCGTCGACGCGCGGACACGTCGCCCGCCGCGTGCCACCTCCTCCCCTCCTTGCCCCGGCTATAAATAGCCAGCCCGAGCCTTCTCCGAGCAAGCCAGCCCCCTCCCCTCTCCCTCTGGAGTCCTCTCACACCCGTGCCCAGCCGAATCCCTCGCCGGAGCCCGGCAATTTAGCCGGAGTTCGCCCTCGGCCTCCGCACCCAAACCCCCTCCCAGGCCGTCCCCTGCGCAGTCCGAGCCCATGGATGGACGCGCCACTCTCCGGCGACCCTTCCCGACCCGCCGCCCCTCCATTTCCCTCACCGGAGCCCTGTGTCCACCCGAGCCCGAAGCCCCTCTCCGCCGCGTGCCTCGCTGCTTCCGCTACAACGCTCGTCGACGGCAGAGGCTACCACCCCGAGATGCGCCTCCTCATGCTGAGCATCTGGGTAGGTCGGCTGTCGCGAATGGTGGCCGGAGTCGCCGGCGCTCCTCGTTGGGGCGATCCCCTGGCTCGGCTCGTCGCGCCCCGAGCGGGAAGAAGAAGAAGGCCAGGCGGGCCCCGCCCAGCGTTGACCCTGCCTCTGGGCCCCGCCTGTCAGCCTCTGCACGCTGACTGGGCCGGCTCGCTGAGCTGGCGTAAGTGGAGACGCCCCACGCGAATGCGCTTTCGTTTCTCGAAAGCGTACTTCGTCGCGGCTTCAGAGAGAAATGCGTTTTGGTTTTCTGAAAACGTACTTTCTGTCGCCTGCGGTTAGTAATGCGCTTTCCTTTAGCCGAAAGCGTATTCCTCCTCTTCTTCGGGCCGGAATGCCTTTTCCTTTCTGGAAAGCGTATTTCTGAGAAAGACGCGATCTGTTTTTGTGCCAGGGCCTAATTTGTAATGATTTTCTTTACAGATAGGCCCCTAGTAGTTAAACAGTCATATCTTTTTACCCGTAGCTCCGAATCAGGTGATTCCAAAGCCCACGTCTTCGTTTCGTCGAGCCCGTTCCGTTGATATCATTTTCATAATATTTTCACCCAGTGAAAATGACAATTTTGCCCTTGCCCGTAAACAGCCCCCTCCGAGAGAGAACTGTTTCCGGCAAATCTTTTTGCGATCGTTTCACACTTCTTCCCGGAGTATTTGTCGACCCCCAGGCAAGCCAACCTCTTATCATGAGCCCCAAACTTGCATTTTGACTTTGCTTGCACCTTGTGTGTGTGTGTGTAGTTGCAGTTGTTTTATATCGTTTTCATCGGCAGTTATTTCTTTATGCCTATCTTGCATGCTTGTGTTTCATGATACGTTTGCCATGTTAATTAGAATGTTATTATTAATAATGCCATGCCACTACTCTACTTTATTTTCATGTCATCGTTATAAACTGTTATGAGGATTGTAATGCACCGTTGATTTACTATTGTCGTGTTCTTTATGTTATAGTTGTGCACTTGAGGAGTTCAATATTTTGTTCGTGCATTTGTATGCGGCATGTTGCACTCATGTTAAATATGTTCATGATGATGGAGAAGGAAATAAAATGACTTAATAATAACAAACCTCCTCCGTCATTGATGGAATCGAGTCATAGTGCCGCCAAACCGAACTTTTTCAGTGCAGCCACATTTGCCTTTTGGGAGGCCTTAATGCGATCTATTGTCGTGCCTCTCGTCGATGCCTCCCACTAGGGAAGGTTATGGGCGTGCTTACCCTGATCAGGTAAGCGGACATAACCTTGTGTGCTCGTTTTTGAGATTTTTGGTACCAGTCCCCGAGTGGGAGTTGACCACGACGGTGGTCGGGGTGTCTTTGGTAGACACGGGGCCACCCAGGACCAGCATGTTGGGGATTGGGTCGGAGTGGCCGGGAGAGCGTCATGGCAGTAGGTTGGTTTCGTCGGAATGCCGTTGGTCCACCCGAATGGGATGACGAGGCCATGGGTTCCGTGGTGTGGGTACAGTGTGCTACCTCTGCAGAGTGTATAAAATCTATCGATAGCCGCGTCCTCGGTCATGGGCATAAGTTCGTAGTAGGTCCCACTATCAGGTCTTGGTCGAAATGGAGGACAAACCGAAATAATTAAGTTGGTAAATAAATATGTGATAACAAGAATATGGTAACTTGAACTATGAGATAGTCGTGAGGAGTCACGACGATATTTTGATGATGAGATAAGTGGTTGTCATTGCCGTAAGGATCACGGGCCAAATATTGGTCGTGGTTGTGATCGCCGTAAGGATCACGGTTGGAGACCAACTGTTGGTCGTGGTTGTGATCACCGTAAGGATCACGAGTTGTTCTTGAGAAAGACCACTTTGGTGGTGTGTTTGTGATCCAGAGATGATCACAGTTGATAAGAGAGTCCGAGGGACTCGGTGCACAAGTTTGGTTGCATTGCTGGAATAATATATCATTATTTGCATTTAAAGAACCATGATAGAATAGAAGATGATTGCATAATGTTAACATGCTATGTCTGCATTGGATATTATTGGTAGTTTATTTTCAGCATAGTTTCTTGATGCCATGCTATGCTTTGATTGACATGTTAAGTTATGCCATGATTGAGATAAAATTCTATGTTTTGCTATTACAATGTTATAATCATGTTCTGATATGCCATGTGATTGCGATGTTAGTAGATGTTATGATTTTGTTCATGCTTAGTGGATTTTTATCATGCCATGTTTAGTAATTGATATGAGATAGGGTGTTGCATGCGCTCGAATCTTGCTTTGTCTGCAGCTTGTTTGGATGCTATGTATTTGGTTGTCTTGCAAGTACATTCAATGTACTGACCTGGCGTGTCATGCCAGTTTTGTAGGTCGTACCCGTATTGCTCGCTTGATCCGTCGTGCTAGGCCGTAATCTTGCCAGTCCTGTGAGTTGTGGAGCCCAGCCAGAGTTGTTATGCTGCCAAACCAAGACTTCCGCCGCCATTTTTATCAGATTTCCGCTGTCATTTAATAGCCTTAGGGCTATGCCAGATAATTGTATTCATCAATGATGTAATCTCATATACATGTATTTGATGAATATTTTTGTACCTGGAATGCTGTATTATGGACCTGTCGTGCGTCAGGTGTTATCCTGAGCTGACGTGCGAAGGCCCCCTGCTCCATGTGGATCGGGGTGCCACAAAGATGCATCGGTCCAGTTGCAGGCAGAGGAGAGTACGAGGGTTGACTGGTTCGGGCGCGGGTGCGTGTTGGGGCTGACATTGCCGAAGAATAACATGACATGTGGGGAAATAGAGGGAGGGACTGGCCAACGTTGGAGGGTACGTATGGTAGAGTGGTGGAGGCGCAGCCAGCCATGGGAAGCGGGAGCAGGCGGAGCCGACGGGGTGGTTTGGTTTGGGCGGCTGGAGGAAGAAGAAGACAAGAGATAGAAGTTACACGACAGATGTTGGATGTCAATATAACGGCTGGTAGGCAGAATCGTTTGTTGACTGGTGTAACATCCCAAAATTCTAAATTTTGGAATGTTATATTAAATAGATAGATTTGATTGATTGTTTGATTGTTGTGTGATTGAGTGAGTGAATTCGAAACTTTTTGAAAGTTAAATGAGAGGGAATAAAAGGACTTTCCCAAACTTCCATTTTTGCTTTTATGATCTCCGTGAATTCAATTTCTTTTCACCACAAAACCCTGGAGAGAAGATGACATGACTTCTTCCATTTGTTTAAATGACAAGGGGTGTTGAAAATATTTGAATTTCATTTGAGAATATTTCAAATTCTGAAACTTTATGCAACTCAATGATTTTCACGAGCGAAGATAAAATGACTTCTTCAAAACATATGAAATATGAGTTGGGAGTTTCAAAGGATCAAATTCAAAGTCCTCTTGAAAATTATTTTAATTCGGAGTTATTTGGATTTTATTCAAATTATTTTTCTCCAAAAATAAAATACATGGAAAATAGGGTAACATGATTCCCTACATCAGAAAATTGGAGAGAAATAAATTTGAATTAATTTTGGTATTTTTAAAATGATTTTTATTGGATTTTAGTGGAGCAGTAGCACTCTTTGACTTATTTGAATTTTTGTGGATTTTATTTAATGCTAGAAAAATGCCCATGCTGTAAGAAATCTTTTTCTGAAAATTTTGATATATTATATGCCTATATAATATATTTTTATTTGTTTTGTTGTTATTATTTTTGTTTGTCTGGAAAATCTTTATTTAAAAAAAATCCCTCCGCCGAACTGGACTGCCCCAGCCAAGCCAGCCCAGCCCAGCGCGCTCGCGCCCGTCTCCGAGCTCCCGCAGGACTCCCGCCGCCGCCGTGTCCTTCGCGGACACCGCACCCCGCCGCCTTGCACCTGCCCCTTGCCCAAGCCACCGCCGGCCCCTCCGCTTTATAAGCCGGGCCCCGGGACCCCGACCCCCTTTTATCTCCTCCTCCCTAGCCGCCGCACTCCGTCGCCGGAATTAGCCGCCGCCGCTGGAGATCCACGCCGTAGCCCCGTTCCACTCCGTCGCCCCCGACCGCCGCCGCCGCCACCGCCGTCACCGTCGCATCGCGCCGCGCCTCCTCGTGCCTTCGCCCGTCGCCGCCGACCCCGGAGCAGCCGGCCCCGTCCGAGGCCGAAGCCGCCGCCGTCTTCCTCCCCGCCGGCGCCGTCAACCGCCGGGGTAAGCCTCGACCGTCCGATCTAGTTTCGACGCTGTAGATTAGATCTGCTAGTTTTTTTTATTGCAAACCGTTTTTCCTTAAGTAGTGAATGTTTGTTGCTTTAGTCTTTGCAGCGAACGGTTTTCGTCAGTTAGCGTTCGGCAGCGAACGTTCTTTCTGTAGAGCTTTTCTTTTTCTTTTATTTTTCAGCCAGGGACCCGTTTGTGAAAAATTTATTCACAGATTAGTCCCCGATCTTCAATCGGTCACAACTTTTTACTCGTTTGTCCAAATCCAACGAAACCAACGCCCACTTCTTCGTTATGATCCCCTCTATCCAGTAATCCAACTCAAACATGTTTTTGAAATTTTAAAATTTGAATTAGATCAGATTTGAATTCAAACTTCGTTTGATCGTAACTTGAGTTTTGTAGCTCCGTTTGAGTTGATTCTTTTTGCTAATCGAAGCTCTTGACCTAAACTTTGTGATAAGGCCAAATTCATATAATTTTGGTACTGTTAGAAAATGTTCATAGTTGCAAGAGTTATTTGCTCGATTTTGAAGTTTTCCAAATTGTTTTCTTCGATCTTTCCGATCTTTTGAGTGATTGCTTATGTGTGATTACCATTGCTTGCTTACGATAGATTGAACGGAGTGTGACGAGTAGAACTATCAAGAGTTATGAGTGCGAATCATCTTCATCAACATTGCAGGCAAGTTCACACTTTGATCATACTTTTCATTACCCAGTTTTATTGTATTAGATCAATCCTCAAACAACTTCATGATTAGGATCTGATTAATATGTGGGTTTTGGGAAGTAGATGAGGTAGTACCTATTGTCCTGTTTACTATCAAACCCTTGGGAGTTACTGTTGGGAATCGTAGCATAATTTTAAAAATTTTCCTACGTTCATCAAGATGCATCTATGGAGTGTACTAGCAACGAGGGAAGGGAGTGCATCTACGTACCCTTGTAGATCGCGAGCGGAAGCGTTCCAATGAACGTGGATGACGGAGTCGTACTCGCCGTGATCCAAATCACCGATGACCGAGTGCCGAACGGACGGCACCTCCGCGTTCAACACACGTACGGTGCAGCGACGTCTCCTCCTTCTTGATCCAGCAAGGGGGAAGGAGAGGTTGATGGAGATCCAGCAGCACAACGGCGTGGTGGTGGATGTAGCGGGTCTCGTCCAGGGCTTCGCCGAGCTTCTACGAGAGAGAGAGAGGTGTTGCAGGGGAGGAGGGAGGCGCCCAAGGCTGTTGTGTGCTGCCCTCCCCCCTTTATATAGGCCCCCTGGGGGGCGCCGGCCCCTGGAGATCAGATCCAAGGGGGGGGCGGCGGCCAAGTGGGGGGGGAAGGGGTGCCTTGCCCCCCAAGGTAAGGGGGAACTCCCCCCCTAGGGTTCCCAACCCTAGGCGCATGGGGGGAAGGCCCAAGGGGGGCGCCCCAGCCCACTAGGGGCTGGTTCCCTTCCACTTTCAGCCCACGGGGCCCTCCGGGACAGGTGGCCCCACCCGGTGGACCCCCGGGACCCTTCCGGTGGTCCCGGTACAATACCGATAACCCCCGAAACTTTCCCGGTGGCCGAAACTGGACTTCCTATATATAATTCTTCACCTCCGGACCATTCCGGAACCTCTCGTGACGTCCGGGATCTCATCCGGGACTCCGAACAACTTTCGGGTTTCCGCATACATATATCTCTACAACCCTAGCGTCACCGGACCTTAAGTGTGTAGACCCTACGGGTTCGGGAGACATGCAGACATGACCGAGACGCCTCTCCGGTCAATAACCAACAGCGGGATCTGGATACCCATGTTGGCTCCCACATGCTCCACGATGATCTCATCGGATGAACCACGGTGTCGAGGATTCAATCAATCCGTATGCAATTCCCTTTGTCAATCGGTATGTTACTTGCCCTAGATTCGATCGTCGGTATCCCAATACTTTGTTCAATCTCGTTACCGGCAAGTCTCTTTACTCGTACCGCAATGCATGATGCCGTGACTAACGCCTTAGTCACATTGAGCTCATTATGATGATGCATTACCGAGTGGGCCCAGAGATACCTCTCCGTCATACGGAGTGACAAATCCCAGTCTCGATCCGCGCCAACCCAACAGACACTTTCGGAGATACCCGTAGTGCACCTTTATAGTCACCCAGTTACGTTGTGACGTTTGGCACACCCAAAGCACTACTACGGTATCCGGGAGTTGCACGATCTCATGGTCTAAGGAAAAGATACTTGACATTGGAAAAGCTCTAGCAAACGAAACTACACGATCTTTTATGCTATGCTTAGGATTGGGTCTTGTCCATCACATCATTCTCCTAATGATGTGATCCCGTTATCAACGACATCCAATGTCCATAGTCAGGAAACCGTGACTATCTGTTGATCAATGAGCTAGTCAACTAGAGGCTTACTAGGGACAGGTTGTGGTCTATGTATTCACACATGTATCACGATTTCCGGACAATACAATTATAGCATGAATAATAGACAATTACCATGAACAAAGAAATATAATAATAACCATTTATTATTGCCTCTAGGGCATATTTCCAACAGTCTCCCACTTGCACTAGAGTCAATAATCTAGTTACATTGTGATGGATCGAACACCCATTGCGTCCTGGTGTTGATCATATTTTGCCCTAGGGAGAGGTTTAGTCAACGGATCTACTATATTC
Organism: Aegilops tauschii subsp. strangulata; assembly: GCF_002575655.3. Classification (NCBI taxonomy): domain Eukaryota; kingdom Viridiplantae; phylum Streptophyta; class Magnoliopsida; order Poales; family Poaceae; genus Aegilops; species Aegilops tauschii. The sequence continues at coordinate 70,856,679 of NC_053035.3, forward strand.
AGGTCCGTGTGTACTTTACAAATATCTATGTCTCCATTTTGAACACTTTCACGAATGGAGTTGAAGCGACGCTTGATATGCCTGGTCTTCCTGTGAAACCTGGGCTCCTTCGCAAGGGCAATAGCTCCAGTGTTGTCACAGAAGAGAGTCATTGGGCCCGACGCATTGGGAATCACCCCTAGGTCGGTAATGAACTCCTTCATCCAGACTGCTTCCTGTGCTGCCTCTGAGGCTGCCATGTACTCCGCTTCACATGTAGATCCCGCCACGACGCTTTGCTTGCAACTGCACCAGCTTACTGCTCCTCTATTCAAAATATACACGTATCCGGTCTGTGACTTCGAGTCATCCAGATCTGTGTCGAAGCTAGCGTCGACGTAACCCTTTACGACGAGCTCTTCGTCACCTCCATAAACGAGAAACATATCCTTAGTCCTCTTCAGGTACTTCAGTATATTCTTGACCGCTGTCCAGTGTTCCTTGCCGGGATTACTTTGGTACCTTCCTACCAAACTTACGGCAAGGTTTATATCAGGTCTGGTACACAGCATGGCATACATAATAGACCCTATGGCCGAGGCATAGGGGATGACACTCATCTGTTCTATATCTTCTGCCATGGTTGGGCATTGAGCCGTGCTCAATTGCACACCTTGCAATACAGGCAAGAACCCCTTCTTGGACTGATCCATACTGAACTTCTTCAATATCTTGTCAAGGTATGTACTCTGTGAAAGACCAATGAGGCGTCTTGATCTATCTCTATAGATTTTGATGCCTAATATATAAGCAGCTTCTCCAAGGTCCTTCATTGAAAAACACTTATTCAAATAGGCCTTTATACTTTCGAAGAATTCTATATCATTTCCCATCAATAGTATGTCATCCACATATAATATGAGAAATGCTACAGAGCTCCCACTCACTTTCGAAACACAGGCTTCTCCATAAGTCTGTGTAAACCCAAACGCTTTGATCATCTCATCAAAGCGAATGTTCCAACTCCGAGATGCTTGCACCAGCCCATAGATTGAGCGTTGGAGCTTGCATACTTTGTTAGCATTCTTAGGATCGACAAAACCTTTCGGCTGCATCATATACAACTCTTCCTTAAGGAAGCCGTTAAGGAATGCCGTTTTGACGTCCATCTGCCATATCTCATAATCATAGTATGCGGCAATTGCTAACATGATTCGGACGGACTTCAGCTTCGCTACGGGCGAGAAAGTCTCATCGTAGTCAACCCCTTGAACTTGTCGATAACCCTTGGCGACAAGTCGAGCTTTGTAGATGGTCACATTACCATCCGTGTCCGTCTTCTTCTTAAAGATCCATTTGTTTTCTATGGCTCGCCGCTCATCGGGCAAGTCAGTCAAAGTCCATACTTTGTTTTCATACATGGATTCTATCTCGGATTTCATGGCTTCCAGCCATTTGTCGGAATCCGGGCCCGCCATCGCTTCTTCATAGTTCGAAGGTTCACCGTTGTCTAACAACATGATTTCCAGGACAGGGTTGCCGTACCACTCTGGTGCGGAACGTGTCCTTGTGGACCTACGAAGTTCAGCAACTTGATCTGAAGCTTCATGATCATCATCATTAACTTCCTCCCCAGTCGGTGTAGGCACCACAGGAACATTTTCCCGCGCTGCGCTACTTTCCGGTTCGGAAGGGGTGACTATCATCTCATCAAGTTCCACTTTCCTCCCACTCAATTCTTTCGAGAGAAACTCCTTCTCTAGAAAGGACCCGTTCTTGGCAACGAAGATCTTGCCTTCGGATCTGAGGTAGAAGGTATACCCAATAGTTTCCTTAGGGTATCCTATGAAGACGCATTTTTCCGATTTGGGTTCGAGCTTTTCAGGTTGAAGTTTCTTGACATAAGCATCGCATCCCCAAACTTTTAGAAACGACAGCTTAGGTTTCTTCCCAAACCATAATTCATACGGTGTCGTCTCAACGGATTTCGACGGAGCCCTATTTAAAGTGAATGCGGCAGTCTCTAAAGCATAGCCCCAAAATGAGAGCGGTAAATCGGTAAGAGACATCATAGATCGCACCATATCCAATAGAGTGCGATTACGACGTTCGGACACACCATTTCTCTGAGGTGTTCCAGGCGGCGTGAGTTGTGAAACTATTCCACATTTCCTTAAGTGTGCACCAAACTCGTGACTTAAATATTCTCCACCACGATCTGATCGTAGGAATTTTATTCTCCTGTCACGTTGATTTTCAACCTCACTCTGAAATTCTTTGAACTTTTCAAAGGTTTCAGACTTGTGTTTCATTAGGTAGACATACCCATATCTACTTAAATCATCAGTGAGAGTGAGAACATAACGATATCCTCCGCGAGCCTCAACACTCATTGGACCACACACATCGGTATGTATGATTTCCAATAAGTTGGTTGCTCGCTCCATTGTTCCGGAGAACGGAGTCTTGGTCATCTTACCCATGAGGCATGGTTCGCACGTGTCAAATGATTCGTAATCAAGAGACTCCAAAAGTCCATCTGCATGGAGCTTCTTCATGCGCTTGACACCAATGTGACCAAGGCGACAGTGCCACAAGTATGTGGGACTATCGTTATCAACTTTACATCTTTTGGTATTCACACTATGAACATGTGTAACATCACGTTCGAGATTCATCAAAAATAAACCATTGACCAGCGGGGCATGACCATAAAACATATCTCTCAAATAAATAGAACAACCATTATTCTCAGATTTAAATGAGTAGCCATCTCGAATTAAACGAGATCCAGATACAATGTTCATGCTCAAAGCTGGCACTAAATAACAATTATTGAGGTTTAAAACTAATCCCGTGGGTAGATGCAGAGGTAGCGTGCCAACGGCGATCACATCGACCTTGGAACCATTCCCGACACGCATCGTCACCTCGTCCTTCGCCAGTCTCCGTTTATTCCGTAGTTCCTGTTTTGAGTTACAAATATGAGCAACCGCACCGGTATCAAATACCCAGGAGCTACTACGAGTACTGGCAAGGTACACATCAATTACTAGTATATCACATATACCTTGGGTGTTGCCGGCCTTCTTCTTGTCCGCTAAGTATTTGGGGCAGTTCCGCTTCCAGTGACCACTTCCCTTGCAATAAAAGCACTCAGTCTCGGGCTTGGGTCCATTCTTTGACTTCTTCCCGGTAACTGGCTTACCGGGCGCGGCAACTCCCTTGCCGTCCTTCTTGAAGTTCTTCTTACCCTTGCCCTTCTTGAACTTAGTGGTTTTATTCACCATCAACACTTGATGTTCTTTTCTGATCTCTACCTCAGCTGATTTCAGCATTGAATATACCTCGGGAATGGTCTTTTCCATCCCCTGCATATTGTAGTTCATCACAAAGCTCTTGTAGCTTGGTGGAAGCGACTGGAGGATTCTGTCAATAACCGCGTCATCCGGGAGATTAACTCCCAGCTGAGACAAGCGGTTGTGCAACCCAGACATTCTGAGTATGTGCTCACTAACAGAACTGTTCTCCTCCATTTTACAGCTGAAGAACTTGTCGGAGACATCATATCTCTCGACCCGGGCATGAGCTTGAAAAACCAGTTTCAGCTCCTCGAACATCTCATATGCTCCATGTTTCTCAAAACGCTTTTGGAGACCCGGTTCTAAGCTGTAAAGCATGCCGCACTGAACGAGGGAGTAATCATCAGCACGCTGCTGCCAAGCGTTCATAACGTCTTTGTTCTCAGGGATTGGTGCTTCACCTAGCGGTGCTTCTAAGACATAATCTTTCTTGGCTGCTATGAGGATGATCCTCAGGTTCCGGACCCAGTCCGTATAGTTGCTGCCATCATCTTTCAGCTTGGTTTTCTCTAGGAACGCGTTGAAATTGAGGACAACGTGGGCCATTTGATCTACAATACATAGTGTAAAGATTTAGACTAAGTTCATGATAATTAAGTTCATATAATCAAATTATTTAATGAACTCCCACTCAGATAGACATCCCTCTAGTCATCTAAGTGAAACATGATCCGAATTCGACTAGGCCGTGTCCGATCATCACGTGAGACGGACTAGTCAAGATCGGTGAGCATCTCCATGTTGATCGTATCTTCTATACGACTCATGCTCGACCTTTCGGTCCTCCGTGTTCCGAGGCCATGTCTGTACATGCTAGGCTCGTCAAGTGAACCTAAGTGTATTGCGTGTGTTCCGAGGCCATGTCTGTACATGCTAGGCTCGTCAACACCCGTTGTATTCGAACGTTAGAATCTATCACACCCGATCATCACGTGGTGCTTCGAAACAACGAACCTTCGCAACGGTGCACAGTTAGGGTGAACACTTTCTTGGAATTATTATAAGGGATCATCCTACTTGCTACCGTCGTTCTAAGCAAATAAGATGCAAAAACATGATAAACATCACATGCAATCAAATAGTGACATGATATGGCCAATATCATCATGCTCCTTTGATCTCCATCTTCGGGGCACCATGATCATCTTTGTCACCGGCATGACACCATGTTCTCCATCATCATGATCTCCATCATTGTGTCTTCATGAAGTCGTCACGCCAACGATTACTTCTACTTGTATAGCTAACGCGTTTAGCAACAAAGTAAAGTAAATTACATGGCGTTATTCAATGACACGCAGGTCATGCAAAATAATAAAGACAACTCCTATGGCTCCTGCCGGTTGTCATACTCATCGACATGCAAGTCGTGATTCCTATTACAAGAATATGATCAATCTCATACATCACATATATCATTCATCACATCTTCTGGCCATATCACATCACATAGCACTTGCTGCAAAAACAAGTTAGACGTCCTCTAATTGTTGTTGCAAGTTTTTACGTGGTTTGTAGGTTTCTAGCAAGAACGTTTTCTTACCTACGTATGACCACAACGTGATTTGCCAATTTCTATTTACCCTTCATAAGGACCCTTTTCATCAAATCTGTTCCGACTAAAGTAGGAGAGACAGACACCCGCTAGCCACCTTATGCAACTAGTGCATGTCAGTCGGTGGAACCTGTCTCACGTAAGCGTACGTGTAAGGTCGGTCCGGGCCGCTTCATCCTACAATGCCGCCGAAACAAGAAACGACTAGTAGCGGCAAGAAGAATTGGCAAACTCAGCGCCCACAACTGCTTTGTGTTCTACTCGTGCATAGTAACTACGCATAGGCCTGGCTCATGATGCCACTGTTGGGAATCGTAGCATAATTTTAAAAAATTTCCTACGTTCACCAAGATGCATCTATGGAGTGTACTAGCAACGAGGGAAGGGAGTGCATCTACGTACCCTTGTAGATCGCGAGCGGAAGCGTTCCAATGAACGTGGATGACGGAGTCGTACTCGCCGTGATCCAAATCACCGATGACCGAGTGCCGAACGGACGGCACCTCCGCGTTCAACACACGTACGGTGCAGCGACGTCTCCTCCTTCTTGATCCAGCAAGGGGGAAGGAGAGGTTGATGGAGATCCAGCAGCACGACGGCGTGGTGGTGGATGTAGCGGGTCTCGTGCAGGGCTTCGCCGAGCTTCTACGAGAGAGAGAGAGGTGTTGCAGGGGAGGAGGGAGGCGCCCAAGGCTGTTGTGTGCTGCCCTCCCCCCCTTTATATAGGCCCCCTGGGGGGGGCGCCGTCCCCTGGAGATCAGATCCAAGGGGGGGCCGGCGGCCAAGTGGGGGGGGAAGGGGTGCCTTGCCCCCCAAGGTAAGGGGGAACTCCCCCCCTAGGGTTCCCAACCCTAGGCGCATGGGGGGAAGGCCCAAGGGGGGCGCCCCAGCCCACTAGGGGCTGGTTCCCTTCCACTTTCAGCCCACGGGGCCCTCCGGGACAGGTGGCCCCACCCGGTGGACCCCCGGGACCCTTCCGGTGGTCCCGGTACAATACCGATAACCCCCGAAACTTTCCCGGTGGCCGAAACTGGACTTCCTATATATAATTCTTCACCTCCGGACCATTCCGGAACCTCTCGTGACGTCCGGGATCTCATCCGGGACTCCGAACAACTTTCGGGTTTCCGCATACATATATCTCTACAACCCTAGCGTCACCGGACCTTAAGTGTGTAGACCCTACGGGTTCGGGAGACATGCAGACATGACCGAGACGCCTCTCCGGTCAATAACCAACAGCGGGATCTGGATACCCATGTTGGCTCCCACATGCTCCACGATGATCTCATCGGATGAACCACGGTGTCGAGGATTCAACCAATCCGTATGCAATTCCCTTTGTCAATCGGTATGTTACTTGCCCGAGATTCGATCGTCGGTATCCCAATACTTTGTTCAATCTCGTTACCGGCAAGTCTCTTTACTCGTACCGCAATGCATGATCCCGTGACTAACGCCTTAGTCACATTGAGCTCATTATGATGATGCATTACCGAATGGGCCCAGAGATACCTCTCCGTCATACGGAGTGACAAATCCCAGTCTCGATCCGTGCCAACCCAACAGACACTTTCGGAGATACCCGTAGTGCACCTTTATAGTCACCCAGTTACGTTGTGACGTTTGGCACACCCAAAGCACTCCTACGGTATCCGGGAGTTGCACGATCTCATGGTCTAAGGAAAAGATACTTGACATTGGAAAAGCTCTAGCAAACGAAACTACACGATCTTTTATGCTATGCTTAGGATTGGGTCTTGTCCATCACATCATTCTCCTAATGATGTGATCCCGTTATCAATGACATCCAATGTCCATAGTCAGGAAACCGTGACTATCTGTTGATCAACGAGCTAGTCAACTAGAGGCTTACTAGGGACAGGTTGTGGTCTATGTATTCACACATGTATCACGATTTCCGGACAATACAATTATAGCATGAATAATAGACAATTACCATGAACAAAGAAATATAATAATAACCATTTATTATTGCCTCTAGGGCATATTTCCAACAGTTACTTCTACGTTTGCTTATATTGCTATGCTATGCTCGTAGACGTGGATTGGGTTTGAGTGAATTTTCCATGACAGATGTGAGATTGTTAATTAATGGTTCAACTTAAGGTGGCTACTTAAATAAACAACTAGGTGGACTGAGGCACCTGGAGAACCCAGTGTTGCCTGTATTTTTGGATATCCTGGAGTACCCGTGTGATCATCCTATGGACGGCCACCCAGACTCAAAGGGATCATAAGATTATTCATGCTAGAAACTTCCGTGTGCAGCCACAAGCCATTATGGGCTCTAGCATAGTTGAGTAAGTTGTGTGAGCTCTTGAAGAGGTGGACTAGCAGATGTAGGGGGATTGTAGGTGTAACGGTCTGCCCGGAGTAGAGAGTAAATGCTTCTGAAAGACTGTGTCTCCATCATTCGTTTCTCAAACACCAAGTAGTGCGAGAAATCCAACGGAGGAGATCGAGTCTTGTGGGGAAAAGTGCGCAAACCTCTGCAGAGTGTATAAACTAATCATGATTAGCCGTGTCCCCGGTTATGGACAACTTGAGTATCTAGTACTTGGATTATCATGTGAATCTCATCATGTTCCTTTAATTAATCTTGTTGGGTTAATGATGATACTTAATTGGGACTGAGATGCTGTCAACCATCTCAATGTTTAACAACCACCATGATAGTCAAATAAAATTTATTCCTTTGCAGTAGGGAAAAAAATTGGCTTTTCGCAAAAACATTATAACCATAGAGCTTTTCCACCAGCCATATATGCATGTAGTGATAGCCTTTGTTCATCATTTCTCTATGGTGTGAATTTGCCAGCATATTCCATGTGCTGACCCATTTTCGGGCTGCAACGTTTCATGTTGCAGGATATCTTACGACGAGTAAGTAATACGTTAGGGTTACGATTTCTACACTCAACTTTGTCGTTGGTGTTGATGGGAATCCACAACCTTGTTACTTCTGCTATTTGGATTGAGGTAATAGTATTTACGTTACTTTATACATGTGATTTACCTCTATTATAAATCCTCGAGTACTGTGTGTGTCAGCATACCGATCCAGGGATGACACTTAAGAACAGAGACTTGATCCATTCGGGTCGGGTCGCTACAAGATGGTATCAGAGCACATGTTGACTGTAGGACCTGGCCCTAGAAACTGGCAAGCCCATAGGAAGGATTTTTCTCTACAACTTTCTTTTTCAAAAAGATCTTTTACCTCTCCTCTCTTCTGAGCTTATTCAAATATTCCCTTTAAGTGAGACCATACCCTTTTTCCTTTTGGACCACTCGAAGATTCGACGGATGAGACCACTTCAAGAAGTACAAGATATCGGACAACTAAGACCACTTTGGAATGAAGAAGATTTTACCGTGTAAATGGAAACTACAACGGTTGAAGACTCTGAAGACTAGGAGAATTTGAAGATTTGTATGACCTAGGAATGGCTACTCTTATGGAAGTTGGCAGACTATGGAAGCCGTCAATGCCCGAGATCAAGGTGTATCGGAGAAAGACTGGATCGTGGAGCATTAGAAAACAAAGTTTTGTCAAGGAAAACCCTAAGGCAGGAGATATCCACTATGGAGAGATAGCTCATGGCAATGACAAGGGAAGAAACACGACTATCCATGATGTTATCGCCCGCTTATGCTATTGTCACCGTGCTGAGTTAAGCATGCATATGCATGGAAGAATTGGATGGTAGAAGGCTGATGGAGGACCTACCAGCAAGACGAAGTTTTAACCTTAGCTGGTGTATCACCAGGATCTGGAGCATTACATCAGGAAGTTTAAAGATGAACCTTCAGGAAGCAGTATTCGACAAGTAAGCATTTTGTGAAGAACTCATGTCTCAGAAGTTGAAAGTAGCCAAGATAGAGGAGCAAAACCTCGAGATACCGGAGATACGCAGGAACTGAAGGACAGTAGGACTATGGTTCATGCCAAGGATGTTGAAATCCAGAAGTTTGGAACGCAATTATTAAAGGACGCCACGAGAGACTGCGCGTCAACAGAGAGGATCTAGCAAAAGAACTTGAGAAGGACAAGTACGATCGGAAGAAGCCATCAGAGACATGAAGAGTTTGGCGACATTGAATATTTATTGACCTTTAGAAGACCAAACCCCTGTTATATACCTACGTTAGATGCGGCGTTTGTGAGCTGTCATTTGTTTGTTGTTTTTCCGACAGCCACAATAAAAAAATCTGTCTTTTCAAAACTATTGTTTGCATTGTGTGTATCCCTCTCGATCTCTCTTATCCCACTACAAACCCATGGACCCAATAGAGGATGAATGTAGATGAGCTTGTATTTTCTGGACCGATAAGTCAATTGGAGACGGACCGATGGATTCAGAACATGGAGATCACATGGAGAATAACCCTATAGCCGGAAAGGATATGACCCAGCATGCTCTTGAGTGCTTTGAAAGAGGTGACACTACCTGGTAGAGGATGTACCAAACCATCAATGGATGGCAAGGAGTAACCACTTGGAAAGAATTTAAGTTGACTTTGCCAAAGTCTTGGCTTGTGTCCCAGAAATTGAGGCCTTACGGAAAGGATATGAAGAAACCTTGTGCATACAAGCTTTGTGGAGAAATAGGACACAACCATAAAGGAAACAAGGACGAATACCCTCATAAGCGGAGGATTGCCAAAGGAGTGAGCCGAGGATCTCAGGGAACTTCGGTTGGAGATTGTTCCCAAGGGTTTTGTTGCAGCAATGGATGTTCAGTCTACATTGTTGGGAAAGATTCGTGAAGCTTAGAAGGATGACAAAGAGATTGCTGAGATAAAAGTAAAAATGAGCAAAGGAAAGGCCAAAGGTTTTCGTAAGGATGAGCACGACACCTTATGGTTCGAGGATCGTGTATACGTGCCCAATAATGCAAAGATCAGGAAGTTAATACTTTAGGAGGTTCATGACTCACCATACTCGATTCGCCCTGGAAACACCAAGATGTATTTGGAGTTGAAGGAGCGTTTCTGGTGGACTGGTATGAAGAAGGATATTGCGGAGTATGTAGTCGTAGGTGATGTATGCCAGAGAGTAAAGGCAGAGTATCAGAAGCCAGCCGGATTACTACAGCCTATGCCGATACCCGAATGGAAGTAGGATAAGGTTGGCATGGATTCCATTACCGGATTTCCCAGAACCCGATCGGGATATGATTCTATCTGGGTAGTAGTTGATTCGCTTGACCAAAGTGGCTCACTTTATCCAAGTGAAAACCACCTATACAAGTGCGAAGTTGGCCAAGATATATTTGACCAGGATCGTATGTCTGCATGGAGTTCCGAGGACCATCGTATCAGATAGAGGAACACGGATTACCTCAAAGTTTTGGAATCAGTTGCACCAGACTTTGGGTACTAGGCTAGAGTTCAGTACAGCCTTTCATCCGTAGACAAATGGATAGACTGAGAGAGTCAATCAGATTCTGGAGGACATGTTGAGAGCGTGTGCGCTAGATTACGGATCTAGTAGGGATGATAATATACCTTACGCGGAGTTCTCATACAACAACAGTTACCAAGCCAGTTTGAAGATGGCCCCTTTTGAAGCTTTGTATGGGAGAAGGAGCCAGACACCGTTGATGCGGGATGAAGTTGGAGACCGTCAGTTTTTGGACCAAATGTGATCAAGGAGTCAGAAGAGAATGTTAAGTTGATTCAAGATAGACTGAAGGTAGCTCAGTCCAGGCAGAAGAGTTATGCAGACTCAAAAACGCAAGGAGGTAGTCTATGAAATTGGAGACAGAGCATGTCTTCGTGTGTCCCCTTTGCGAAGAGTTAAACGATTTGGAGTTAAGGAAAAGTTAGCCCCAAGATTTGTAGCACCATACCGAGTTTTGGAGCGTATGAGAGAAGTGGCCTACAAGTTGGAGTTACCCGAAGGACTGTCAGGAGTTCATGATGTGTTTCACGTTTCCCAGTTGAAGAGTGCCATGCAGAGATGGCCAATATTCCCCTGTAAGGACGCTTGACCCTGGAAAGGATAATGATGTTCCACGAAGTGGAGTATGGACTTCATAAGTATAAGTTTTTTGTATCTCGGTATGTGGGATATCCCCCGAGGATGAAGAGATGAATTACTATTGGATATAAATGAGGTATGATGTTGGAAATATGGATCAATGGAAATTCCATAACGAGTCTGAGTAATCACGTCTTAGTTTGGCATAATTCGAAGGAAGGGAGACAGTACAATTGGATGTATTTAAGAATACTAGGAAGTTGGATTAAGGATCTATTTCCCCGATGATGAGTTCAAGGTTTACCAGTGATGAGATGGGCCATAACCCACAGGCCCCAGGACCTGCCAAGAAGCAAGCACATTCTTGCTGAAGGAAAAAACCCCGGAAGAAGTTACGATTTTATCAACAGACGATTTTATAGGAGTAACGCAAAACCTGAGAGTTGTGAAGAAACGATAGATGTTTGTTTGGCTTGCAGAATCAATGGATTTTTCTGAACTTGGTTCGTCGACAAGAGAAATTCTGCAATGCTTGTGAGGATGACCGAGTGTTAGATTGCGAGGTTCGCTAAACCATATATCAGGTAATGATTTGGGTGCAGGATGGATTGATCACCATACCGACTTACTCTTATTATTCGCCTTGCTATATGGGATGGTAAATCTGAGTGACTTGCCTATAGTGGAGAGACGATGATCAAAACCTTGTTTGAACCTTAGAATGGTATAAGTATTTTTCCCTTGTACAAGGCAGTTTTTGCCAACCGTAGGTTATACGGTGAGGATCCACCAGATCCATTTCCTACAGGAGAAACCATAAATCGTTGACCACCATGAGATATCGATAGTTGTTTAGTATTGGCGCCAGACCCGTCAGCTAAGAAGACCCAATCTCGGAATGACCTTACCAGGATGAAAGGACAGAAGAATTGAGGAAAAGGTTATGCCACTACCGGAAGAGCCCAGAGAAGAAATTTTCCCAAGAATCTGAGAAGACCGACCCTGTCAAAGAATAAGGATGGAGTATATGAGTTTTGATGGAACCGTAACAATGCTTCTAAGGGTGGTAGCACCCGAGACCCCGGAGACGATCGATGGATTTTGAGAAGACCCCAAACCCTAACCTATTTCTTTCTAGCCTCTCCGAATCTCGAGGACGAGATTTATTTTAAGGGTGGTAGGTTTGTAACATCCCAAAATTCTAAATTTTGGAATGTTATATTAAATAGATAGATTTGATTGATTGTTTGATTGTTGTGTGATTGAGTGAGTGAATTCGAAACTTTTTGAAAGTTAAATGAGAGGGAATAAAAGGACTTTCCCAAACTTCCATTTTTGCTTTTATGATCTCCGTGAATTCAAATTCTTTTCACCACAAAACCCTGGAGAGAAGATGACATGACTTCTTCCATTTGTTTAAATGACAAGGGGTGTTGAAAATATTTGAATTTCATTTGAGAATATTTCCAATTCTGAAACTTTGTGCAACTCAATGATTTTCACGAGCGAAGATAAAATGACTTCTTCAAAACATATGAAATATGAGTTGGGAGTTTCAAAGGATCAAATTCAAAGTCCTCTTGGAAATTGTTTTAATTCGGAGTTATTTGGATATTATTCAAATTATTTTTCTCCAAAAATAAAATACATGGAAAATAGGGTAACATGATTCCCTACATCAGAAAATTGGAGAGAAATAAATTTGAATTAATTTTGGTATTTTTAAAATGATTTTTATTGGATTTTAGTAGAGCAGTAGCACTCTTTGACTTATTTGAATTTTTGTGGATTTTATTTAATGCTAGAAAAATGCCCATGCTGTAGGAAATCTTTTTCTGAAAATTTTGATATATTATATGCCTATATAATATTTTTTTATTTGTTTTGTTGTTATTATTTTTGTTTGTCTGGAAAATCTTTATTTAAAAAAATCCCTCCGCCGAACTGGACTGGCCCAGCCAACCGGGCCAAGCCAGCCCAGCCCAGCGCGCTCGCGCCCGTCTCCGAGCTCCCGCAGGACTCCCGCCGCCGCCGTCGTGTCCTTCGCGGACACCGCACCCCACCGCCTTGCTCCTGCCCCTTGCCCAAGCCACTGTCGGCCCCTCCGCTTTATAAGCCGGGCCCCGGGACCCCGACCCCCTTTCCTCTCCTCCTCCCTAGCCGACGCACTCCGTCGCCGGAATTAGCCGCCGTCGCCGGAGATCCACGCCGTCGCCCCCGACCGCCGCCGCCGCCACCGCCGTCACCGTCGCATCGCGCCGCGCCTCCTCGTGCCTTCGCCCATCGCCGCCGACCCCGGAGCAGCCGGCCCCGTCCGAGGCCGAAGCCGCCGCCGTCTTCCTCCCCGCCGGCGCCGTCAACCGCCGGGGTAAGCCTCGACCGTCCGATCTAGTTTCGACGCTGTAGATTAGATCTGCTAGTTTTTTTTATTGTAAACCGTTTTTCCTTAAGTAGTGAATGTTTGTTGCTTTAGTCTTTGCAGCGAACGGTTTTCGTCAGTTAGCGTTCGGCAACGAACGTTCTTTCTGTAGAGCTTTTCTTTTTCTTTTATTTTTCAGCCAGGGACCCGTTTGTGAAAAATTTATTCACAGATTAGTCCCCGATCTTCAATCGGTCACAACTTTTTACTCGTTTGTCCAAATCCAACGAAACCAACGCCCACTTCTTCGTTATGATCCCCTCTATCCAGTAATCCAACTCAAACATGTTTTTGAAATTTTAAAATTTGAATTAGATCAGATTTGAATTCAAACTTCGTTTGATCGTAACTTGAGTTTCGTAGCTCCGTTTGAGTTGATTCTTTTTGCTAATCGAAGCTCTTGACCTAAACTTTGTGATAAGGCCAAATTCATATAATTTTGGTACTGTTAGAAAATGTTTATAGTTGCAAGAGTTATTTGCTCGATTTTGAAGTTTTCCAAATTGTTTTCTTCGATCTTTCCGATCTTTTGAGTGATTGCTTATGTGTGATTGCCATTGCTTGCTTACGATAGATTGAACGGAGTGTGACGAGTAGAACTATCAAGAGTTATGAGTGCGAATCATCTTCAATAACATTGCAGGCAAGTTCACACTTTGATTATACTTTTCATTACCCAGTTTTATTGCATTAGATCAATCCTCAAACAACTGCATGATTAGGATCTGATTAATATGTGGGTTTTGCGAAGTAGATGAGGTAGTACCTATTGTCCTGTTTACTATCAAACCCTTGGGAGTTACTTTTATGTTTGCTTATATTGCTATGCTATGCTCGTAGACGTGGATTGGGTTTGAGTGAATTTTCCATGACAGATGTGAGATTGTTAATTAATGGTTCAACTTAAGGTGGCTACTTAATTAAACAAGTGGGTGGATTGAGGCACCTGGAGAACCCAGTGTTGCCTGTATTTTTTGGATATCCTGGAGTACCCGTGTGATCATCCTATGGACGGCCACCCAGACTCAAAGGGATCATAAGATTATTCATGCTAGAAACTTCCGTGTGCAGCCACAAGCCATTATGGGATCTGGCATAGTTGAGTAAGTTGTGTGAGCTCTTGAAGAGGTGGACTAGCAGATGTAGGGGGATTGTAGGTGTAACGGTCTGCCCGGAGTAGAGAGTAAATGCTTCTGAAAGACTGTGTCTCCATCATCCGTTTCTCAAACACCAAGTAGTGCGAGAAATCCAACGGAGGAGATCGAGTCTTGTGGGGAAAAGTGCGCAAACCTCTGCAGAGTGTATAAACTAATCATGATTAGCCGTGTCCCGGGTTGTGGACAACTTGAGTATCTAGTACTTGGATTATCATGTGAATCTCATCATGTTCCTTTAATTAATCTTGTTGGGTTAATGATGATACTTAATTGGGATTGAGATGCTGTCAACCATCTCAATGTTTAACAACCACCATGATAGTCAAATAAAATTTATTCCTTTGCGGTAGGGAAAAAATTGGCTTTTCGCAAAAACATTATAACCATAGAGCTTTTCCACCAGCCATATATGCATGTAGTGATAGCCTTTGTTCATCATTTCTCTATGGTGTGAATTTGCCAGCATATTCCATGTGCTGACCCGTTTTCGGGCTGCAACATTTTATGTTGCAGGATATCTTACGACGAGTAAGTGATACGTTAGGGTTACGATTTCTACACTCAACTTTGCCATTGGTGTTGATGGGAATCCACAACCTTGTTACTTCCGCTATTTGGATTGAGGTAATAGTATTTACGTTACTTTATACATGTGGTTTACCTCTGTTATAAATCCTCAAGTACTGTGTGTGTCAGCATACCGATCCAGGGATGACACTTAAGCACAGAGACTTGATCCATTCGAGTCGGGTCGCTACAAGATGGTATCAGAGCACATGTTGACTGTAGGACATGGCCCTAGAAACTGGCAAGCCCATAGGAAGGATTTTTTTCTACAACTTTCTTTTTCAAAAAGATCTTTTACCTCTCCTCTCTTCTGAGCTTATTCAAATATTCCCTTTAAGTGAGACCATACCCTTTTTCCTTTTGGAACACTCGAAGATTCAACGGATGAGACCACTTCAAGAAGTACAAGATATCGGACAACTAAGACCACTTTGGAATGAAGAAGATTTTACCGTGTAAATGGAAACTACAACGGTTGAAGACTATGAAGACTAGGAGAATTTGAAGATTTGTATGACCTAGGAATGGCTACTCTTATGGAAGTTGGCAGACTATGGAAGCCGTCAATGCTCGAGATCAAGGTGTATCGGAGAAAGACTGGAACGTGGAGCATTAGAAAACAAAGTTTTGTCAAGGAAAACCCTAAGGTAGGAGATATCCACTATGGAGAGATAGCTCATGGCAATGACAAGGGAAGAAACATGGCTATCCATGATGTTATCGCCCGCTTATGCTATTGTCACCGTGCTGAGTTAAGCATGCATATGCATGGAAGGATTGGATGGTAGAAGGCTAATGGAGGACCTACCAGCAAGACGAAGTTTTAACCTTAGCTGGTGTATCACCAGGATCTGGAGCATTACATCAGGAAGTTTAAAGATGAACCTTCAGGAAGCAGTATTCGACAAGTAAGCATTTTGTGAAGAACTCATGTCTCAGAAGTTGAAAGTAGCCAAGATAGAGGAGCAAAACCTCGAGATACCGGAGATACGCAGGAACTGAAGGACAGTAGGACTATGGTTCATGCCAAGGATGTTGAAATCCAGAAGTTTGGAACGCAATTATTAAAGGACGCCACGAGAGACTTCGCGTCAACAGAGAGGATCTGGCAAAAGAACTTGAGAAGGACAAGTGCGATCGGAAGAAGCCATCGGAGACATGAAGAGTTTGGCGACATTGAATATTTATTGACCTTTAGAAGACCAAACCCCTGTTATATACCTACGTTAGATGCGACGTTTGTGAGCTGTCATTTGTTTGTTGTTTTTCCGACAGCCACAATAAAAAAATCTGTCTTTTCAAAGCTATTGTTTGCATTGTGTGTATCCCTCTCGATCTCTCTTATCCCACCGCAAACCCATGGACCCAATAGAGGATGAATGTAGATGAGCTTGTATTTTCTGGACCGATAAGTCAATTGGAGACGGACCGATGGATTCAGAACATGGAGGATCACATGGAGAATAACCCTATAGCCGGAAAGGATATGACCCAGCATGCTCTTGAGTGCTTTGAAAGAGGTGACACTACCTGGTAGAGGATGTACCAAACCATCAATGGATGGCAAGGAGTAACCACTTGAAAAGAATTTAAGTTGACTTTGCCAAAGTCTTGGCTTGTGTCCCAGAAATTGAGGCCTTACAGAAAGGATATGAAGAAACCTTGTGCATACAAGCTTTGTGGAGAAATAGGACACAACCATAAAGGAAACAAGGACGAATACCCTCATAAGCGGAGGATTGCCAAAGGAGTGAGCCGAGGATCTCAGGGAACTTCGGTTGGAGATTGTTCCCAAGGGTTTTGTTGCAGCAATGGAAGTTCAGTCTACATTGTTGGGAAAGATCCGTGAAGCTGAGAAGGATGACAAAGAGATTGCTGAGATAAAAGTGAAAATGAGCAAAGGAAAGGCCAAATGTTTTCGTAAGGATGAGCATGACACCTTATGGTTCAAGGACCGTGTATATGTGCCCAATAATGCAAAGATCAGGAAGTTAATACTTTAGGAGGCTCATGACTCACCATACTCGATTCGCCCTGGAAACACCAAGATGTATTTGGAGTTGAAGGAGCGTTTCTGGTGGACTGGTATGAAGAAGGATATTGTGGAGTATGTAGTCGTAGGTGATGTATGCCAGAGAGTAAAGGCAAAGTATCAGAAGCCAGCCGGATTACTACAGCCTATGCCGATACCCGAATGGAAGTAGGATAAGCTTGGCATGGATTCCATTACCGGATTTCCCAGAACCCGATCGGGATATGTTTCTATCTGGGTAGTAGTTGATTCGCTTGACCAAAGTGGCTCACTTTATCCCAGTGAAAACCACCTATACAAGTGCGAAGTTGGCCAAGATATATTTGACCAGGATCGTATTTCTGCATGGAGTTCCGAGGACCATCGTATCAGATAGAGGAACACGGTTTACCTCAAAGTTTTGGAATCAGTTGCACCAGACTTTGGTGTGGTCAACTATTTTTAATCCAGAAATATCGATTCACATTCAAACTTTTTTGAAAAATAATTTGTATAAATATAAAATCCAAATAATTGTCCACGCATAAAAATCAAAGGAATGTAAGATCTTGTAATCAAAAAAATTGAAACTAATTCCCGGTTTGATGTGTTTTAAAAATGTACAGCCCATTTCTGGGCAAACCGAATGAAACTCTCCTCTTCTTGAAAGATTTGCAGCCCAGCAGGGCCGATAAAGCAAGTAGGCCTTGTTTGGGTATTTCATAAAAAAATAGAACCGGGCTAGCCATTTTCAGCAAGAAAAAAACACAACTGGGCTCATGATGTGGTAAACATAAATAAAACCCTGGCTAGACGGGCCACAGCACCCGCACAGCCCCGTTGTTACCCTGATCCGTCGTTAAAACTAGTATAAATTACAACTGCTTGTTCCTCAAAAAAAAACTGCGCGACTTGCTGGGTCCCTGGTGTCAGCCGCTCGTAGTGTAATTCTCTCATTTATTGACTACGTTGACAATGGCGTGAGCCCCAGATGTCCAACCATTAGGAGGAACCATATTTTTGGGCTTGTACTATAGAGGCACTTGCTTGCGTACTGCCATGACGCTGGTGGGTCCCTACTGTCATCCTCTCCATGTACAGTCATCTCCTTGTTCCTCTCGGTTGTTGACGACGTTGACAACGCAAGAGGGCGGCGCACCGCGCACGGTGAGCGAACCAAGGCCGCAAGGTGGAGGACGATGGCGAGGCCTCGAACGGAACGAACAGGAGCCGTTGAAGATGCGCCGGTCCAGTCACAGGCGGAGGGGAGTACGAGGGTTGACTGGTTCGGGCGCTGGTGCGTGTTGGGGCTGACGTCGCCGGAGAATAACAGGACGTGTGGGGGAATAGAGGGAGGGACTGGCCAATGTTGGAGGGTATGTACGGTAGGGTGGCGGAGGCGCGACCAGCCATGGGAGGCGGGAGCAGGCGGAGCCGACGGGGTGGTTTGGTTTGGGCGGCTGGAGGAAGAAGAAGACAAGAGATAGAAGATACACGACAGATGTTGGATGTCAATCCAACGGCTGGTAGGCAGAATCGTTTGTTGACTGGCTAGTAAGTCGACACCACCTTGGATAGGCTATTTCCTCGCGGGTCCCAAATGTCAGAATCCAAATCTGTCACGGTCATGCAGCCTTTCCTATGAAAATTTACAGCCCATTTGATGTGCTAGTTCGAAATAAGTTTGTGGGTGCTGGTGGGGGCTAATCACTTGGCTTCTGTAATACACAGTGAGCTCAAGCAGCCGGCGAGAGTGATGTTATTTCCCTTGGTTGGGATTTGTTACAATATTTCACTCTAAATTAAACGAATGCCAAGCCATTTGCCTTCTTTCAAAGAAAATATGACAGTCACAGCCGAGTTGAAAAGGGCAGGAACATCTAACTCCAGCTTACAAACTGTACAAAAGCACGAGGGTTAATTGTTCATCAGGTTTACAAAAAAAACCAGATTGAAAAGGGCAACAACATCTAACTCCAGCACTGTTTTCGGCAGTCACGGTCAAATGGATCGGTCAGGTCCATAGAATGAACATCCTGGGTCGTAAAATTTACTGGATTATGACCATAATATGTTGTAAATAGAAGCCTGGCACGTTCAGAAGCTCTTTTGCCCACCTGAAACTCCTTTTTTTGCTCTTCGACATACCCATCCGTCAAAACCATGCTGCTGATAAACTTAAGGCTGATGGACAATAGTAACCTCGCATTCAGCAGGAAGAATGTGACAAATCTTGTGTTTGCACGGTTGGCTACATATCGTTCTAGCGTTATTGTCTTCAATCGAATCTCATGAGAAGTGAGAAAATCCCTATGCTTATGAATCCACCGATTGGTTATAACTTTCTTACCCCGTCCTGTTGCCTAAATAGACATGAAGATTGAAAACAGTTAAGGTCTAAAAGAAGAGTGTCGAAAGAGCAACAGCTGAACGGTTAATTCTAGTACACTATATGCGGGCTTCCAATGTGCGTGAAATTATCACCTTTATATACAACTTCTCCAGACATGGAAAGCATTGCAGCAAGCCAATAATCTTGTTCAGATTAAAACTATTCATTTGGATATATAAGATCTTGACAGAATCCAGCACCATTGATAGGCCATCCATGGAGAAACTCTTCATTGAGCATAGAACATAATATTAGTACAAAATGTGTACTCCAAGATGATATATAAATTATGCACAGAAATTTAAAATGTAGCTTATGGTTACAAGTGTAGATGATAATATAAAGTACCTGAAGAACTGTGGAGCCAAACACCATATTGAAATGAGCACAGAGATCATGTATTACACCCAAGGTCTCCAGTTTAGGAGCAGAGAGGACGATTATTTGCAACGGTGAATAACTAGAATCAAGGATCAAACTTTGAAGTGAAGGGGCATCTTGGATGATGAGCTGCCTTCCGTCAAAAGAAATTCTAATTCTTACAAGGTTAGGCGACTTTATTTGGAGACAACCGATTCTAACTGTGAAAACAAGCACCAAGCACTCCAGCGCAGGGCAACTGGAGTGGATGATGTTGTGCAATGAGGCCTCCGATATACGAACCCGCACAAGTGAAAGTTTCTTGAGAAATGGGAGTCGAAGGTTTAGTACCAGATTGTCTGGTAGGTAGCACAGCGCAAAGGTGGCGGTGTGGAGAGAGGACGAAAACCGCGAGATGGACATCGGTGCTGAGGGCACAAGTTCATGGCGTTCGGTCTGTGTATGTGATTTCCAGGGGTATAGTAGAACTCAAGCAGCTGTAGTTCTGTGAATTCAGGGGATTTCAGCCAGCGTCCACCGTGCAGGGCATGGTATGCTTGCTCAGGTAGCATGACGGGATGCAGAGGCTTTGAACGGAGTCCTGGTGGGAGGAGATGATGGCTCTGGGGATTTCAAAATCATTGAAGAGAGATAGCTAACGACAGTCGAGATTAAGGGGCACGGTGCGCCATAGAGGGTGCCACCAAATTGAGAGGACTTGGGTGCGGCAGCAATCCTTGGTGGGGAGAAGCGAGATGATCTCCCCAAGGACGGCGTCCGGGAGATCGCTGATGCGGTCCACCCGAGATTCTACGGGTTCCTGGGATCCGGTGGGGGCGGGGTCGCCGCTTCTCCCCGCGCTGCCGGGTGCGGGATCTACAACAGGCGTCGCCGCTGGCGGGAGCCTCATCTACAACAGCCAACTCCATTTTCCTCGAGGGCGTCGCGTCGCGCTCACGGATTTGAGCAGAGTAACGAATGACGAGCCTAGTTGTAGTGCGAGCGAAGAAGAAGGGGAGCTGGGGGTTTTCTGTAGGAGTGAGGAAGAAGGGGGGCTGGGGTTTTCTGTAGGAGTGAGGTGAGGAATTTGGGGGTACGAGTGGAGCGAGCTGACGTGAGGTGGGTGGGAGCGAGGAGGAAGAAGAGCACCCAGGTTTTGGGGGGGGTGTGCTGGGTGTGGGTAACGCCTCTCATTCAGTAAATATATGGGCTTTTGAATTGATTTTACTATTTACTAGTGTGGATGGGCTGTTTTGTCTTGGGCCCAGAGAAACAATTACTACTAGTACAGTGGAGACACTCTACAGCTACCCAGAAAAACGATTACTACTAGTACAGTGGAGACACTCTACCGCTTCTGGCTCCTCCTAAGTCACTGAAACGTCTCCCTCTACTGAATGCCGTTATACTTTTGTTCACCGACATGCGGGCCATGCAGCGCGTGGGCCCAAATGCCATCCACCAAATTAGAAGGCAGTATGCAGGCGGAGAGTCACCCCGGTCGTAGTGCGGCAGTAACGAGCCATCGTATCACAAAACCCCACCTCCCCGCAGTCTAAGTTTGACGGACGAAGCAACCATCATTTCACTCTTCGCTGAATCCCCTTCTCCCTCACCGTCTTCAAGAAAGGCAACACTTGCATCTGCCACTATTCTTCTCTCCGAACGAAAGGAAGGTAAGCGGATCCGTGATGTTGGTATATTTTCGTTCAGAGAAAAAAAAGAACTTTTGCAAAGCAGTAACCGATCCTCACTCTCCTTTTTGTTTCATTGTCATTGCAATTGTGTTTTCCTTTCAGTGGTCTCCTAGTATTCGTCAGTTTCATGATGGACCAAGGAGAACCAGGCAAAGATCTGCCCATATTGGAGCAGACGCGGGAGGCTGATCCCCATGAGACAGAGAGCTCCAAGAAGATGGAGGCAACCACCGAGACGACCCCAGATACGCTCACGGCCACTACTGAGATGGTCAACGCCCCGTTTGAGGTTACAGCCCCCGTGGCACTGCAGGAGCAGTTTTCCCCCTTCGAGGATGTGTCCCCCCTCCCGCTGAGCTGCCCAAGGTGATTTCCTTCTTTGCCGATCTCGATTGTGGTTTTTCATCTAAGTATGTGGTGATTTTTTTAGAAAAGGAAGTATGTGGTGATTTTTTTAGAAAAGGAAGTATGTGGTGATTAATAATTCAAAATTTTATTAGCTTCGATGCCATGCTATACATAGTGGTTTAAATAACTTGTGTTTCTTATACTGAAAAGTAATTCAGAATTTGTTTCTGTTTCAATTAGAGCCCTGATGCAGACAAGGATTGTGTGGTTGTACATGTCACTCGCTATGAGGCGGACGACCTGAATATACGCACTGGGAAAACAGAGTTCTTAGGCTGTTGGATCCTGGAAGCCATTTGCGGTTATACCAATGAAGAGTTGTATTCCAGCCTCACTGTTGTCAGGCGTGTTGTCCAGGGTGTACTGAAGCACAAGAAGTTCAAAGCTACTCCTTCGTTTGTGAGGCATACTGTTCTTGTCAAGCTTACGTAGGAAGATGACGTGGCATGCCTCCACAAACAAGTTTATCAGTGGCAAGGCCACAAGGTTGTCTTCATGAAGGTTCACAGGATTGAGCTGCTGCGGGACGTCCTCGATGATGTTCATGGCAAGGTCCGTCTTGTGTCCAGCCCAAATTAGATCGAGGCATGAAATAGTTGCCCCAGCTAGTGTTTAATAGTAGTTTGGATTGTGTCTAATTATCCGAACCTTGCCTGTTATCGACCCCTCGGGGGCTAGTACTCTGTTTGAATCCGTCTATGGGAACTGCTGCTACTTTTGTGTGCCCGTGAATCATGTGAGAACCATCGTAATTGTTGCCGAAACAGATGCGTCCTCACTAGTTTTTTTTATGAATATGGCATGGTAAGACATAAGTTGTCACGGTTTATCATACGAGCAGTGTGTTTTTTGATGAAATAGAGCACTCGTTCGAGAACCGTGCGCCGACGTATACATAAGTACTTGTAAACACTGTTGGTGCTACCCCACTTGTAAGCAGTTGTGCAAAACACGGCACATTGGCTCAGCTCGCTTTAACACTAGGCTATCGACCAGCTAACAATCAACAATCTGTTGTCTGACATATAAGTATGTATCTTGTTACAGCGGTTCATGCAGTTAATTGAGGCCACAATGTAATAAATTCCAAACATTCACACGCTAGTCCAGTGCTCATGTGGAACACTCACATTAAACTCGTCTTCATAAAAAACTTGAAAAGCATAAGTTAAGCAATTTTATACATCTCAATGATTCATAGAACATAACAAACATATACTAGTTCATAGCAAAAGACAAAGTTGTGAGAAGGTTTACAAATCAGGAAAAAACAAGCAAGGCTTCTCTGAGCAAAGGGCCTCCCGGCAGGCTTAAATTTCCTAGAGTTCACTCTGGTTTTTTCTTGTTGCCACCATCCAGGGTTAGGTTCTCTCATTCCAGAATAACCAATTATAATTGTGGTCTCACCTGGAATGCTGAACTGAACCATGCAGTGTATTGACCAGCTGAAATGCTTGTGCATTCCACTAAATTTAAGCACCGCTATTTGCAGAAATAAGCAGACCACAATGCCTCTTGTCCACGCACCTGTCCAAAAAACCGCCGTGCAGCCGTGCCAGCTAGTCCTCGGTCCATGAATGAACTGGTAGAAAGTGCATTCCGGACTAGGATGCAGTTGTTTTCGCTCGTCCCTGCACTGCAATCAGGAAGTAAAACGTACGAATCAGCTTCTTTTAGATTGCGTTGGTCATTCTACCTTAGTTACTACCAATGTAGGGATACCTTGAAGACGGGAGGTTAGACGACGACAACGAGGGATAGCCATCTCATTTTGCGCAGTTGTACTAAAACTGAGGTGTGTGCTTTTGATTGCGCGGATAGAAACGATACGGAGACAGACATCCCAAAACGATATGGAGACAGACATCCCTGTTTGCGCAAATACGAAATACGGTTATTTAAACAGTGATAGATATTACTACTTTCCCCTGTTTCCTCTTAGAACCAAGTCCTAGATCCATGCTACAGCTTTCCCACTTTCTTCCCTGTTTGAACCAACGCTTTGAGTCGACTGTATGAACTAGGTTTACTTCTACTAATAGTAGAAGTCTAGGTGGCTTTGGAACAGTGGACGGAAGTTGAAAAGGATCCACACGAAGGGAGCTGGGGCAGTAGAGCAAGGCAGGTTTCGGAGGAATATATACCTGAGGGTCGTCGACATGTGGCAAAGACGGCGTCGGGAGGCCGCATCTTGGCCACAATACCGCAGGGAGGAAGAAGGGGTCGGAGGCCCTCCCGAGCCGGCGCTCTCTCGGAGAGAACGGCACGGACGCCGATCGGGAAGCGCGGGCAGCCGTTGGTCTCCTCCCTCACCGCCGACGACAGCGTGAACGATGCACCTACACCCCTGCCCCGGTCGAGGTTGTCCGGCCGGATTTTTGACCAGCCGTGAGCTGACAGAGTGTGTGGCCACCTATGTGTTGCTTAGATCTGGAGAGCATGAGAGAGTGAACGAGAGGAACCCTAGTAAAGCAAGCGCTAAGGCTCCTGCTTTTATATATAGTGGAGTGATTTTGTTGTACCAGCTTCAAAAAAATGCGCTCCTACGTGTACCCGCGAGTGGGTTTGAGAGAACTAGTGTGTGCGTGCACCGCTTCTCTTCGTGAGAGTACAATATACTATGCCCAAAGAACGTTCGCCGCAAGAGTAATAGTATAAGTGTGTGATGTGTGAGCTAAAATAAAATGTGCGCGCCGTCTTTTGTTTTTTAGAAGTTCTGAGGGTAGGGTGTGAAGAGCACATATGTGCGTCACGTCTACCTGTAGATGGACGGTGGGTGCGACGTGCGAGTCTGCGAGAGGACTCGGGAGAGTCGTGACTCGTGAGGGTGCGTGTGCGTGAGAGAGAGGGGGGCACGTATCAATGCAATACATGTGTCCGTAAATCATTATCCGACAAACGTTCGCCACAAGCCTTTTCCTGACGAACGCCGTAAGAACCGTTAGATCGGCATCTGACAGTGTCAGTTTTGCCATGTCATTTAACAGAACAGCCACTCCTCCTACACTCAAATCTTCCACGTGAGTGTTAGCAACTGCCGTATGCTCCCTCCGTTCCGAAATGCAGTGCATATAGCTTTATTGAAAATTCAAACCTCGCAAACTTTTACCGAGTTTTCGTGTACCAAATTGCACATGTAGAATACCATGTATATATCATTTCATTCATCTTCGAGAGGTAACTATAAAGATGGGTGAGGAGTCTACAAAGAAAGACCATCGTATCACCTGCAGCAATTTCAAGCATCCTTTAGTGTCGAGGAATATCATAGGAACTCTATATGATATGATTTTTATAGGATTTTTTCCTTTAGAGCCAATTGGTTCATAGGAATAGATTCATATACTCCACATTTCAAAGGAAATAAACATGATATCATTTCTATAGCTTTAGAGCCACTTGGTTCATATGAATGGATTCCTATACTCCCTTAATTTCAAAGGAAAATAAACATTAGCATATATTCAATAGAAAAGTTCCGATGATATGAACCAAATTACATCTCTTTTCTAATCCCTCCTCATAGGAATTGAGATACATGTCATCTCTAGATTCAATAGAAAAGTTCCTATGATGTGAACCAAATGACATCTCTTTTCCAATCCCTACTCATAGGAATTGAGATGCTCCATGTCATCTCTTTCCCTACAACTTCCACGTATACATCTTCTATTCCTAAATAGATAGTACAACCCACTAGTAGCTTTTTTCCAAAACATGCAACTATGGCACAAGAACTATATAGTGTGCCAATAACTTTGAAACATGGTCGCTGGATGAAGCTAACCCGACAGTGCAGAGATAGGCAAATCCGAGCACTACTGGCCGTTGGATATCATCAACATTCCACCAGATCTGCCACATGTACAATTTAGAAGACTCCATGGTTGAACTTAAGCATAATGCACAAACCTCAAAACACAAGCACTTCTCCTTTGTTCTAGAATCTTCTGTATCATAATTGATTATTATTTTTAAATGAATTGCCATTATTTGTTTTTTACTTTATGATTTACAATGCACAACCCCATGAATCTTAACATTTTTATAAAACTAATTGATTTTGAATGAGATGAACTATAAGAACTAAACGAACATCTACATCATGCATATATGACTCAAAGGTTTACATGCTATAGTGTGTATTTATTCATAATTTGGTTTCGAAATCTCATGCGTTCAATACATGTGTACCTTACTAGTTTTGAGTAGAGTAGCAAATTTCACGCGGCCCCGGGTATATCAAAATGCAGGGCCCATGCATCATTGCCTTTCGGTCGAACCTACGTCCACAATTTTTCGTACGTACTATATCTCCCCTGGTCCCCGAACCCAAAATGCTGCCTCGTTCCCGTAAAACCAAGCGGCCCACACATATTTAAGGCGTCGACTCGAACCCGTTTACTACGACGTGGCCCCGCACGCCGTAGTACTCCTACAAACCCTACCGCCGCACTCATCATCGGTTTTCTTCAAGAGGACGAGGGAGAAGCCGATTTGTAGTGGAGGCGCTTTCAAAAAAAAGGATCTGTAGTGGAGACCCCTACCCTAGGGTGCCCTAGGTAGCTGCCGCACGCACCATTGTTTTATCTTTTCTTTATGCTCTTGCGCCCTAGAGTGAAATGATGGTTGCTTTGTCCGTCCAGCTTAATGCGGGAAAGGTGGGGCTTTGTGATTTGACCCCTCATCGCTCATTTTCTACTACTGCGGTGCTACGACCGGGGTGCCTCCAATTCCAACCGCTGCTCCGAACTGTAATTTGGTGCATCGCACGTGGAACAAGAGGGTGGATGAGCCACATGTCGGCCAAAGGGGTCCTGTTAAGTGTGTCGCCATTTCATGTGCGGACTGACCCTGCTTGAGTTGCTACGCCAACACGACAGGAGCAACCTACCACTTGGTTTTGCACCTTGGTGAATCCCAACTATATTGATCTAAAAAGATACGTGCTGAACTACCCTCTCCGTCTCGGTTTTTTTATTTTTAGGCGTCTCGGTTTATAGGGCCTGCACGTAGTTCTAGGTCATCCATTTGACTAACTAAATATGAGTTACTATGTCACAAAAAGTATATCATTGGATTCTTAAGCGGATGTAGTTGTATTTAAAATTCGAGGGCGGGGCTTTTCCTGCGCGGTAGGCGGGGCAGTTCCGCCTGGTCGGTTCGACAGAGACGCGAGAAGACGAGGGAGTAGGCTGCTGCAAACGTAGGGCTGTGTGATTTGATAGCGAGTTACTGCTGGACAGGTGGGGCCCCGTGATTTGACTTGCCATTATCATTTTAACTGCGGCGCTACGACCGGCGTGAGTCTCCCGATTCCTGACCACCTCCATACAGGTGCCTCTCCCAATGCTCCACCATGTAGTAGAGGCTGGCTCTTGCATGAGAGCCCACTTCTCCACTTTTTCCTTGCCTCTCTTTCCTCCACATATGCAAAAATGCCATGTAAAGCGCACTATTGTACTTACTTTTACTTGCTCCTACATGTGCTTAAGCTTGCCACATAGGCATAAAGTCTGATGTGGCAAGTTAATCAAGAAGAGAGAGACTAGTTTGGTGACCCAAGGAAGAAACGGTGCTAAGCGTGTGTACCTAGGTGAAAAGACAATTTTGAGTCTATAGCTAATTAAATGAAGCAAACTTAGCAACACCATTTCATTGGAAGAGGTCACTCCTTGGCAAATGCAATAAATACTAGTACTCCCTGTGTCCCATAATATAAGAACGTTTTTGGCACTACACTAGTGTCAAAAACGTTCTTATATTATGGGACGGAGGGAGTACGAAGAAAGAGATAGAGAGGAGTAAAAAAATACACTTATAGCCAACCTTGTTGTAGTATGAGTGACTAAGTGATGACTATGTATGACATGCCAACATCACATAGCCTAACGCACCGTGTTAAATCTCCAAGGGCGCGACCGCGCGAGCGACGCGACGGTCGTGGTAGGCGCGACCATGATACGGGCTGCTGGCAGCCCTTGGATCTGAGATCAAACGGTCGCATGCTAAGTTGCTGAAAATTTGCAGAATAACCCTCCAGGATAGGATATTCACCCATAGGTCTAGAATCACGCCATGCAACTGTTCGATCTCAGATCTAAGGGCTCTCGGAAGCCCGTATCATGGGAGAATGGAAAGCCACTACCCTGCCGTTCGCACGCTGGCAGTTCGCTCCTACTCGTCCCCGCACGTCCTTCAATACTACGGTGGTTCGCTCCTAGTCGTCCCGTCCATTCACATTACGGCAGTTCCACTAATCCTAACCCTCCTCCCAAATCCATGGCGTCCCAAATCTCCACGATCGGCGGTGAGTACAAGGTTAGAACCATCACCGGTGATGAGTTCGACATCATCTACACCCGTTCTTCCGCGACGGTGAAAGGATGCCTTTCTCGCTTCAGGCGCATGTTCGAAAACTCAGATGATGAGTGGGTCGTTGGGCTAGATGTTGAGTACACCACAGTCCTGGGACGAGAGAAGTATCTAAAGGACGAAGAGAGGAAGAAGCCCGCCGTGATCCAGGTTTGCGTACATAACGTTTGCTTGGTCTACCACATATGCCATGCCGACGTTGAGTGCCAGGATTTTAAGAACTTCCTCAAGGACACAATAGTGAAATTCGTTATTGTAGACTTTAAGAACGACAAAAAAGTCCTGGGTCGGATAGGCCTCGTTGTAGGCAACCCCTTCGACCTCTAGAAGAATCGGCTGGTGCCCTCTCGTCAGCCTTCAATGCTGACCCTGGCAGGAGCCATGGTTCATCCTTCGTACCGTAAACTGGAGAAACCTCATTACACGTTTCATCGTCATGCATGGCAGCGGAATGTACTAGATATAGACCACATCCACTATGCTGCAATGGATGGCTACCTTTGTTTCAATATCTACAAGGGTTGTATGAAGAGCAACAGCCAAGTGTGCGGTTCAAGCAAAGAAGTATCGGTCAAGAGGAAGAGGGACAAGGACGAAGTCGAGGATGTGGACGAGGACTCCGAGTAAGGTGGCAGTGTCGTTGCTCATTGTGATTCTAAACTTCTAATGCAATGTCTACCCGATTAGTTGCATAGTTTAATTTCAGGTGTGCTTAGTTTAATTTGAGGGGTGTGTTGTGCTGAGCCCCCGGCAGAACTATGTTATGTTTCTTCTCGTTACTTTAACTCTTCAGTATGTACATACTACTAGTATTTCTTTAATACAATTTAGCACCCCAATTAAGCACGTACTAGCTTTTTTAATAGTACTATATGCATAATTTGGCGACGAGCGCTCTCTATATGTACCACCTTTTTTTTAATTTCAATTTTTGCTCCATGGCGCAATCCATCGATAGTACTACTGTACAAAAGTATACATTTTTTAAAAGGCTAGAGTACTGTTCATCACATATATAGCCAGTTAAATTCTCAACCTAGAACGACGTGCATGCCATGTAGTAAACCGATACAGAGGAAGTATAGTAAAAATGAGGTGATTTTACCGAGCGATCGGCGGGGGAGCATGGCCTGTCATGCGGTCCCACGTGTCATGATGTACCAAGGCGATGCGCGTGTCCCTCTTGAGGCAGAAGCAATACTACATGGTTTGAGATGATGGTGAACCGAAGTGTGAAATAATGGTTGCTTCGTCCGTCTGGGAAGGTGCGGCATTGTGATTTGACGTCTCATTGCTCATTACTACTACTGGGCCGGTACGAGTGGGGTGCGTCCCCCCTGCTATTCTGCACTGTTATTTGGTGCTTGACACGTCGACCCAGTTGCAATATGTCCCACATGTCGGCGACAGGAAGTACAGAATTCATGAAAGGGAGCGTCGACGGAGGAGTATACTACAGAATTCATGAAAGGGAGCGACTTAGTTTTGGAAAAATCTGTTTTTACGGAGTACGTACCCACTAGGGTTTATAGGGCTCATCTAAAAAACATTCGTTTTTCCGTTTGATAAGTCTCAATTCTACTATACTAGTAGTAGTACCATTACATGTTGGATTTCGAGTTGCGTTAGATCACCCGACGCAAGCAGTGTCAAGAGGAAACTAACCAATGCATGTACAAGTTCATGGAAATTTAGTGGTCATTCATGCATTCGCTCTAATTAATGCCTCGGTAAACATAACTTCTTGAGAAAAACGAGCGTACTAATTACTTGTGCAAACTACGAAATTAATTCGACCACTCACCGTCTACCTTGGTTGGAGAGATTTTGAAATTGAGCCATAAACTGGAAAGGAGGGAGTAGTAAATTTTGTCTCGATTACTATTTGTGGCCTTGTATAGATGCAAAATGTATTTTTTTATAGTGGCCTTGTATAAGTAAATGGAGGGAGTACTAACCAAAGTACGTAGTAGGGACGAGGAGTAAACGGAGGGAGTAGTAAAATTTTCTCCTCGTGCTGCGAGCCACCGCGCGCGTGGGCGAGGGAGCGGGCGTAAAGGCGTACAGTAGTAGAAGTAGTAGTACTACTACTAGTCGTAAGCAAGCTTCACCTCATCCTGTGAGCCACCGCGCCTGTGGGCGGGGCAGACGGCGTACTAAGCAAGCTTCTCCTCGTTCTGCGAGTTGATGGGACACATCAAAAGTACTCCAGTGTATAGAGCCTTGCCTCTAAGGTAGGCCCCACATGGTTTGCCTCTTTTTTTAATTTAACATAACGCGTCAAGTCGCAATTTGTTTGTTCACCCGTGGTAGACGATCCTCCCTCCACCAAGTGGACAACCAGTACACGTGCCAAATTACCACGTGGGCTGCCTTTTTCGTACAGAAATGAGCTCCACCGTGTAGTCGCGCGGGTGTGGTTTGGAAAGAGACAGGAGTACGTGCGCCGTGCGTGCACCTCTTCTCTTCGTGCACGTCCCCCACCTACGTGGGTGTGTGTGAGAGAGATACAAACCTAGACATAATGCGCCGTCCATCCCCTTGCCTCCGCCCAGTCCGACCACCAGTCACCACCACGCCCCACTCCTCCTCACCTTATCTCTCATCTTTCTCCCGCCATTTTTATATACAAGGGGCCACTATCAAAATTACAATTTGCAGATATACAAGGCCACTAACACTAATCGATGCAATATTAATGGTGTTTGCCTCGTGGTACTAGCAAAGGAGGACATTAATTATCCCTTGCATGCATGCGGGAGTTTGTAATAAAATGCATCTTGATGTTCCGTGCAATGCACGGGCATCTTGCTAGTCCATGAAAACAACACATGGCAAAATTCCACGGCGAACAAGGGATTTGAATCTGTTGGGAGGGGCTGTTTGGATCTTGCCCGGAGTAGCCAAAATATTGGCGACCCTTTTGTCCACCGGTGCCTTTGCCACAGATGAACGAGGAATGGCTCGGGTGCTCATGCTGTCATGCATCCTCCAGCGCGCACGTTGGAGACGAGCTCGCACGAGCTGTGTTTTTTGTCCCACAACGCCGCCCGAGCCACCCGCAGACCGACCGGCGACCCGCAAATTACGCCATCCAACCGTAGCCGCACATTTATGACAGCAACTCAACCAACCGGACGAAATTCACGCAAACACGTAGACAAACTGATATTTCATATAAACAACGACGAAAATCATATAAAATACCGGATTTTCATACAAACATGATGGATTTCATTACATTCAAATGAACTACGCGGTGCTAGTTCTGGACAGCACAGGTATATAATACCTGGCCTAAATGGTCGCTCGCCGATCGATTTGTGTTCCTCATGTCCGGCAGCACGATCACCGGACTTCCGGGAGCCCCGGAGGTATATGCTTCAGCGCAAAGGACGGCTCGCTTCCCCACTGCCCAACTGATATCATTGGCTGGTGCCGAAGATGATGGTGGCTGGCACCGGTTCGAGTTCATCACCGGCCACTACTTCGCCATGGCCGACACCGGCTCGAGTTCATCCTAACATTCCCCCTCTTCCGTGGAGCCCATGCGGGATCGATGAAGGTCCTCGCAACAAAAGGATCCGGCAAGACACCTGCTGTGTACGCTGGCGTCGCCTCCGCGGTGGCCATCATGGGACCCAAGCGGCGGCGGACTCCCGTGTTCTACTTCTCCTCGATGATGGCGGCGGACGCAGAGGCGCTGGCCACTGACTCGTCGCTCTCCGCGCACCCGGCTTCTGTCGCTGCTTGCATGGCGCGGCCGCCGGCATGGGAGTCTCGGCCACAGAAACGGGAGACGCGGTACGAGGCGGCGGCGTGGACGGCAGCAACGACGCCCGTGCGCCGCTCCTTGTCGAGCTGGCCTGGAGCGGCGAGTTGATGAACCGCGCGCTGGCTTGGGGCGGCAACTGGCTCCGTCGGGCGAGGGGAGGGAGGTGGATCAGCGAGCTGCATAGCTCGTATCCGGCGGGCTACCCAGCCGGCTTGGATGCGGAATAACTACTCTTCGTAAGCCATTGTAAGAGTGGACAAAATGGTGGAGGAGATAGGGGAGCGGCGGAGGTGTGCGATTCTTGGCCAGTGTTTGGCCTCGTTTAAATAGGAGATTAAATAGACGGCGAACAGGAGGAGCTCGGCCGGCGTTGCGTTTAACGCCGGCCCGGTCATGAACGGACGTGTGTCCAGAGTGGGTTTCTCCGCTTCCACACGGGCGGGTTTCATGGAGGCGTTTGAATGCGGCACGGAGGCGTGTTCAGCCGAGCGTGCCGCGAGTGGCGCCCTCGACTCTGACCTGGGACACTGCGCCGTTCTTCCACTGACGTGTGGGCTCTTTGGGTGCATGGCCTGCATGTCAGTGACCCAACGCAGGTAGCGCACAGCAGAGGAACCTTTGGTGGGCCAGGGCGGTCAGAAGCGGGCATTTCATAAACCAATGATTGTTTATTGAGTGTGGCATCATCTTTTTCATGTAGATAAACCTACTATGTTGATAACCCGTTCGATACGTTGTGATTCATAAAGACCGCTGCAAACATCAATGTTCTGCTTATCACAGATAAGATTGATTAATACCCGTAACAATCCATGTCCTTAACAAAGGGTGCATGCACGTATAGGTTGAGCGTGTGTCTTGCGTCGTGTGTTGTGTGCATGCAGGCGTCCGAGTGTTGCGTGCGTGCAAGGGTACGTTTCAGTGTTGCATGCATGGGTGCGTACGTGCGTGTGTTCGTGAGTGCATGTGTACGTGTCAGTGTTGCACGCCAGCATGCGTGCATGTGTACGTGTCAGTGTTGCACGCCTACATGCGTGTGTGTCTTCCGTGCGTGCATGTGTATGTGCGGGGTGAGGCTACACGTCAGTCGACTGACTTTTTCATCTCCGGTCATTAGATTTTCCAGCCGTTGGATACGAAATCAAGGGCCTCCAGTTTATCATCAAACTCCACCCCCCCTGAGCTGCCAGCCACCACCGGCCGAACCGCCAGCCCCCGCCGCCCGCGGCCGGCCCGCCCTCCCCGAAACCACTCCCCACCGCCGGTCCGCCGCCGCACTGGCCATCCCTCTAGCCCCCCCCCCCCCCCCGCCGACCTTTTTCTCCGGGGATCCCCACCCCACCGCCCAATGAACGCCCCCCCAACCGCCGGTGACTGCCAACCAGAGGTCTCACGACTTCGAATACCCACCGACCACTAATTTATTACCATTTCTGTCCTTCATATACGCGCTGACGGGTGGGCCCTATGGTAATGTGCGCTGCTGAATGTGGACCGTTTAGCTGGTCAATTGATCGTGTTATCAACAAATTACAATGACCGTAAGTGTCGTCAACAAAATGTATGTGGTGACCATGATGAGCTTATTCTGAAGTCCAGTGACCATATCGTGCTTTCGCTTCAAATACAATGACCGTAAGTGTCGTCAACAAAATACGGAGCACGCATCAAATGCAAAGTCCGTCAGTGTCATCAACAAAATATGGAGACGTATCGTGAGCTAGATACCGTTGTACTATTGTATATGCTTATTTTCTTAGTGGCCGATTGCGTGTGTGGTGTGGTGGGCACATCATTTCTAGTTGTGGTGGGTCAACATGAAGACTCATGGGTCGGTTCCATCCTGTGCCACATATAGGTTGGACCGAGACGTGTTATACGAAGACCCATGTGGAGGACTCGGCGTACAACACAAAGCTACCAGAGTCGCGGAGGACTCTATCCCCACTGGTGATAAGCCGACTATATATGATTTGTAACCCTAGGCCCTTAGTATGTTATACAAGCTTGGGGGCTAGTTCGTCGATAGTATACACACACGCACAATGCCTGGTATTCACGTGTACTTTGTACACACCCCTATCACTAATATACAGTACCAGGAGTAGGCTCTTTCTTCAACTGCAAGGGTCCGATCCGAACTAGGGTAAAACTTTGCCTCGTATTACCATCCAGCCAAACAGCCAGGGATATCCTACCGAATGATATGATGAAATCATATCTGCCAACTACTAAGAGAGAGGTGTGTCGGGGGGGCAATGTGTGCGAGAGAGGCCTAAAGATAATGTGCGTGCGGGAGACACGTAGGCACATATATGTGTGTATAGAGGGCTAGTAGAGACCGTGCATGTGTATATATGCATGTGAGAGAAATAGTGTTTTCCAACTGAGATTAGTGAAAAGAGTGGTACATAGTAGTCAGAAAGAGAGAGAGAGAAACAGAGAGAGCATGTGCGTGAGACACCCCGACACCCTGAGAGAGATTGTGAGCATGTGTGAAAGAGAAATGCCGATGCATATAAAGTGTGTGCACTTATGCGTCAGATAGAGAGATATATAATGCGTTTGTGAGAACGGGGCGAGGCATAGTGCATCTACGTGTAAAAGGCGGTTCTACGCATTAAATTAAAATATAAATAGCATTATTATTTTTGGATGAGATCGTGAATTTTGCAAATTGCGTATGGACGAAAATTGGTCTATCAGACACCCATACTCTATTGAATTCTAGCATGTGCATGTGTTTATTTCATATTATCGATCCATAGAGTGAGAGCGGTTTGAAATACAGGCAATGGATGCTTTTGCAATTCATATATAAACATTAATTAGTGCACTCCATGTTGTTAGTGTGAAGCACTTGTTGGGGATCGTAGCAGAAATTTAAAATTTTCTACGCATCACCAAGATCAATCTATGGAGTCATCTAGCAACGAGAGAGATGAGTGCATCTACATACCCTTGTAGATCGCGAGCGGAAGCGTTCAAGAGAACGGGGTTGATGGAGTCGTACTCATCGTGATCCAAATCACCGATGATCCTAGCGCCGAACGGACGGCACCTCTGCGTTCAACACACGTACGGTTGGGAGAGACGTCTCCTCCTTCTTGATCCAGCAAGGGGAAGGAGAGGTTGATGGAGATCCAGCAGCACGACGGCGTGGTGGTGGAAGCAGCGGGGATCTCGGCAGGGCTTCGCCAAGCTCAGCAAGAGGGAGAGGTGTTACGGGGGGAGAGGGAGGCGCCAGGGGCTTGGGTGCGCAGCCCTCCCTCCCCCCTTTATATAGGGGCCCTGGGGGGCGCCGGCCCCTGGAGATCCCATCTCAAGGGGGGGCGGCGGCCAAGGGGGGGACTTGCCCCCCAAGTCAGGTGGGGCGCCCCCACCCCTAGTGTTTCCAACCCTAGGCGCAGGGGGAGGCCCATGGGGGGCGCACCAGCCCACCAGGGGCTGGTTCCCTTCCCACTTCAGCCCATGGGGCCCTCCGGGATAGGTGGCCCCACCCGGTGGACCCCCGGGACCCTTCCGGTGGTCCCGGTACAATACCGGTGACCCCCGAAACTTTCCGGTGGCCGAAACTGGACTTCCTATATACAAATCTTTACCTCCGAACCATTCCGGAACTCCTCTGATGTCCGGGATCTCATCCGGGACTCCGAAAAACTTTCGGGTTACCGCATACTAATATCTCTACAACCCTAGCGTTACCGAACCTTAAGTGTGTAGACCCTACGGGTTCGGGAGACACGCGGACATGACCGAGACGACTCTCCGGTCAATAACCAACAGCGGGATCTCGATACCCATGTTGGCTCCCACATGCTCCTCGATGATCTCATCGGATGAACCATGATGTCGAGGATATAAGTAATCCCGTATACAGTTCCCTTTGTCAATCGGTACGTTACTTGCCCGAGATTCGATCGTCGGATCCCAATACCTCGTTCAATCTCGTTACCAGCAAGTCACTTTACTCGTTCCGTAATGCATGATCCCGTGACTAACTACTTAGTCACATTGAGCTCATTATGATGATGCAATACCGAGTGGGCCCAGAGATACCTCTCCGTCATACGGAGTGACAAATCTCAGTCTCGATCCGAGCCAACCCAACACACACTTTCGGAGATACCTGTAGTGCACCTTTATAGCCACCCAGTTACGTTGTGACGTTTGGTACACCCAAAGCATTCCTACGGTATCCGGGAGTTGCACGATCTCATGGTCTAAGGAAATGATACTTGACATTAGAAAAGCTTCAGCAAACGAACTACACGATCTAGTGTTATGCTTAGGATTGGGTCTTGTCCATCACATCATTCTCCTAATGATGTGATCCCGTTATCAATGACATCCAATGTCCATGGTCAGGAAACCGTAACCATCTATTGATCAACGAGCTAGTCAACTAGAGGCTCACTAGGGACATGTTATGGTCTATGTGTTCACACATGTATTACGATTTCCGGATAACACAATTATAGCATGAACAAAAGACAATTATCATGAACAAGGAAATATAATAATAACCATTTTATTATTACCTCTAGGGCATATTTCCAACAGTCTCCCACTTGCACTAGAGTCAATAATCTAGTTACATTGTGATGAATCATACACCCATAGAGTTCTGGTGTCGATCATCTTTTGCCCGTGGAAGAGGTTTAGTCAACGGATCTGCGACATTCAAATCTGTATGCACTTTACAAATATCTATGTCTCCATTTTGAACATTTTCACGAATGGAGTTGAAGCGACGCTTGATGTGCCTGGTCTTCTTGTGAAACCTGGGCTCCTTGGCAAGGGCAATAGCTCCAGTGTTGTCACAGAAGAGAGTCATCGGCCCCGATGCATTGGGAATGACTCCTAGGTCGGCAATGAACTCCTTCATCCAGATTGCTTCATGTGCTGCCTCCGAGGCTGCCATGTACTCCGCTTCACATGTAGATCCCGCCACGACGCTCTGCTTGCAACTGCACCAGCTGACTGCCCCACCATTCAAAATATACACGTATCCGGTTTGTGACTTAGAGTCATCCAGATCTGTGTCGAAGCTAGCATCGACGTAACCCTTTACGACGAGCTCTTCGTCACCTCCATAGACGAGAAACATATCCTTAGTCCTTTTCAGGTACTTCAGGATGTTCTTGATCGCTGTCCAGTGTTCCATGCCTGGATTACTTTGGTACCTTCCTACCAAACTCACGGCAAGGTTTACATCAGGTCTGGTACACAGCATGGCATACATAATAGACCCTATGGCTGAGGCATAGGGGACGACACTCATCTTTTCTCTATCTTCTGCCGTGGTCGGGCATTGAGCCGTGCTCAATCTCACACCTTGCAATACAGGCAAGAACCCCTTCTTGGACTGATCCATATTGAACTTCTTCAATATCTTGTCAAGGTATGTGCTTTGTGAAAGACCTATGAGGCGTCTCGATCTATCTCTATAGATCTTGATGCCTAATATGTAAGCAGCTTCTCCAAGGTCCTTCATTGAACACACTTATTCAAGTAGGCATTTATACTTTCCAAGAATTCTATATCATTTCCCATCAATAGTATGTCATGCACATATAATATGAGAAATGCTACAGAGCTCCCACTCACTTTCTTGTAAACACAGGCTTCTCCATAAGTCTGTGTAAACCCAAACGCTTTGATCATCTCATCAAAGCGAATGTTCCAACTCCGAGATGCCTGCACCCGCCCATAGATTGAGCGCTGGAGCTTGCATACTTTGTTAGCATTCTTAGGATCGACAAAACCTTCCGGTTGCATCATATACAATTCTTCCTTAAGAAAGCCGTTAAGGAATGCCGTTTTGACGTCCATTTGCCATATCTCATAATCGTAGAATGCGGCAATTGCTAACATGATTCGGACGGACTTCAGCTTCGCTACGGGTGAGAAGGTCTCATCGTAGTCAACTCCTTGAACTTGTCGATAACCCTTAGCGACGAGTCGAGCTTTATAGATGGTAACATTTCCATCCGCGTCCGTCTTCTTCTTAAAGATCCATTTATTTTCTATCGCTCGCCGATCATCGGGCAAGTCTGTCAAAGTCCACACTTTGTTTTCATACATGGATCCTATCTCGGATTACATGGCTTCAAGCCCTTTGTTGGAATCTCGACCCGCCATTGCTTCTTCATAGTTCGAAGGTTCACCGTTGTCCAACAACATGATTTCCAAGACAGGGTTGCCGTACCACTCTGGTGCGGAACGTGTCCTTGTGAACCTACGAAGTTTAGTGGTAACTTGATCATGATCGTCATCATTAACTTCCTCTCTAGTCGGTGAAGGCACCATAGAAACATTTTCTTGTGCTGCGCTACTTTCCGGTTCGAGAGGGGTCATCTCATCAAGTTCCACTTTCCTCCCACTTACTTCTTTCGAGAGAAACTCTTTCTCCAGAAAGGACCCGTTCTTGGCAACGAAGATCTTGCCTTCGGATCTGAGGTAGAAGGTATACCCAATGGTTTCCTTAGGGTATCCTATGAAGACGCATTTTTCCGACTTGGGTTCGAGCTTTTCAGGTTGAAGTTTCTTGACATAAGCATCGCATCCCCAAACTTTAAGAAACGACAGCTTAGGTTTCTTTCCAAACCATAATTCATACGGTGTCGTCTCAACGGATTTCGACGGAGCCCTATTTAAAGTGAATGCGGCAGTCTCTAAAGCATAACCCCAGAATGAAACCGGTAGATCGGTAAGAGACATCATAGATCGCACCATATCCAATAGAGTGTGATTACGACGTTCGGACACACCATTACGCTGAGGTGTTCCAGGCGGCGTGAGTTGTGAAACAATTCCACATTTCCTTAAGTGTGTGCCAAATTCGTGACTCAAATATTCCCTTCCACGATCTGATCGTAAGAACTTTATTTTCCTGTCACGTTGATTCTCAACCTCACTCTGAAATTCCTTGAACTTTTCAAAGGTCTCAGACTTGTGTTTCATTAAGTAGACATACCCATATCTACTCAAGTCATCAGTGAGGGTGAGAACATAACGATAGCCACCGCGAGCCTCAACGCTCATTAGACCGCACACATCAGTATGTATGATTTCTGATAAGTTGGTTGCTCGCTCCATTGTTCCGGAGAACGGAGTCTTGGTCATTTTGCCCATGAGGCATGGTTCGCACGTGTCAAATGATTCATAATCAAGAGACTCCAAAAGTCCATCTGCATGGAGTTTCTTAATGCATTTGACACCAATGTGACCAAGGCGGCAGTGCCACACGTATGTGGGACTATCATTATCAACCTTACATTTCTTGGTATTCACACTATGAATATGTGTAACATCACGTTCGAGATTCATTAAGAATAAACCATTGACCAGCGGTGCATGACCATAAAACATATCTCTCATATAAATAGAACAACCATTATTCTCGGATTTAAATGAGTAGCCATCTCGCATTAAACGAGATCCAGATACAATGTTCATGCTCAAAGCTGGCACCTAAATAACAATTATTGAGGTTTAAAACTAATCCCGTAGGTAAATGTAGAGGTAGCGTGCCGACAGCGATCACATCGACCTTGGAACCATTCCCGACGCGCATCGTCACCTCGTCCTTCGCCAGTCTCCGCTTATTCCGCAGCTCCTGCTTTGAGTTACAAATATGAGCAACCGCACCGGTATCAAATACCCAGGAGCTACTACGAGCGCTGGTTAGGTACACATCAATAACATGTATATCACATATACCTTTGGTATTGCCGGCCTTCTTATCCGCTAAGTATTTGGGGCAGTTCCGCTTCCAGTGACCGTTTCCCTTGCAATAAAAGCACTCAGTCTCAGGCTTAGGTCCATTCTTTGTCTTCTTCCCGGCAGCTTGCTTACCGGGCGCGGCAACTCCCTTGCCGTCTTTCTTGAAGTTCTTCTTACCCTTGACTTTCTTGAACTTAGTGGTTTTATTCACCATCAACACTTGATGTTCCTTTTTGATCTCCACCTCCGCTGATTTCAGCATTGAATATACCTCAGGAATGGTCTTTTCCATCCCCTGCATATTGAAGTTCATCACAAAGCTCTTGTAGCTAGGTGGGAGCGACTGAAGGATTCTGTCAACGACCGCGTCATCCAGGAGATTAACTCCCAGCTGAGACAAACGGTTGTGCAACCCAGACATTTTGAGTATGTGTTCGCCGACGGAACTATTCTCCTCCATCTTACAACTGTAGAACTTGTCGGAGACTTCATATCTCTCGACCCGGGCATGAGCTTGGAAAACCATTTTCAGCTCTTGGAACATCTCATATGCTCCGTGCTGCTCAAAACGCTTTTGGAGCCCCGGTTCTAAGCTGTAAAGCATGCCGCACTGAACCAGGGAGTAATCATCACTACGCGACTGCCAGGCATTCAGAACGTCTTGAGTTGCTGGGAAAACAGGTGCATCACCTAGCGGTGCTTCAAGGACATTTGCTTTCTTGGCAGCTATGAGGATAATCCTCAGGTTACAGACCCAGTCCGTGTAGTTGCTAACATCGTCTTTCAGCTTGGTTTTCTCTAGGAACGCGTTGAAGTTGAGGGCAACATTAGCGTGGGCCATTTGATCTACAAGACATATTGTAAAGATTTTTTAGACTAAGTTCATGATAATAAAGTTCATCTAATCAAATTATTAACGAACTCCCACTCAGACAAACATCCCTCTAGTCATCTAAGTGATACATGATCCGAGTCAACTAGGCCGTGTCCGATCATCACGTGAGACGGACTAGTCATCATCGGTGAACATCTTCATGTTGATCGTATCTGCTATACGACTCATGTTCGACCTTTCGGTCTCTTGTGTTCCGAGGCCATGTCTATACATGCTAGGCTCATCAAGTGAACCTAAGTGTATTGCGTGTGTAAATCTGGCTTACACCCGTTGTATGCGAACGTTAGAACCTATCACACCCGATCATCACGTGGTGCTTCGGAACAACGAACTTTCGCAACGGTGCACAGTTAGGGTGAACACTTTCTTGAAATTTTAGCGAGGGATCATCTTATTTATGCTACCGTCGTTCTAAGCAAATAAGATGTAAAACATGATAAACATCACATGCAATCAAATAGTGACATGATATGGCCAATATCATTTTGCTCCTTTTGATCTCCATCTTCGGGGCGCCATGTTCATCATCGTCACCGGCATGACACCATGATCTCCATCATCGTGTCTTCATGAACTTGTCTCGCCAATTATTACTTCTACTACTATGGCTAACGGTTAGCAATAAAGTAAAGTAATTACATGACGTTTCAGTTGACACGCGGGCCATAAATAAATTAAGACAACTCCTAGGCTCCTGCCGGTTGTCATACTCATCGACATGCAAGTCGTGATACCTATTACAAGAACGTGATCAATCTCATACATCACATATATCATTCATCACATCCTTCTAGCCATATCACATCACATGACACTTGCTGCAAAAACAAGTTAGACGTCCTCTAATTGTTGTTGCAAACTTTTACGTGGCTGCTATAGGTTTCTAGCAAGAACGATTCTTACCTACGCCAAAACCACAACGTGATATGCCAATTTCTATTTACCCTTCATAAGGACCCTTTTCATCGAATCCGATCCGACTAAAGTGGGAGAGACAGACACCCGCTAGCCACCTTATGCAACTAGTGCATGTCAGTCGGTGGAACCTGTCTCATGTAAGCGTACGTGTAAGGTCGGTCCGGGCCGCTTCATCCCACGATGCCGCCGAATCAAGATAAGACTAGTAACGGCAAGTAAATTGACAAAATCAACGCCCACAACAACTTGTGTTCTACTCGTGCATAGAAACAACGCATAGACCTAGCTCATGATGCCACTGTTGGGGATTGTAGCAGAAATTTAAAATTTTCTACGCATCACCAAGATAAATCTATGGAGTCATCTAGCAACGAGAGAGATGAGTGCATCTACATACCCTTGTAGATCGCGAGCAGAAGCGTTCAAGAGAACGGGGTTGATGGAGTCGTACTCGTCGTGATCCAAATCACCGATGATCCTAGCGCCGAACGGACGGCACCTCCGCGTTCAACACACGTATGGTTGGGAGAGACGTCTCCTCCTTCTTGATCCAGCAAGGGGAAGGAGAGGTTGATGGAGATCCAGCAGCACGACGGCGTGGTGGTGGAAGCAACGGGGATCTCGGCAGGGCTTCGCCA
This sequence comes from Aegilops tauschii subsp. strangulata, assembly GCF_002575655.3. NCBI lineage: Eukaryota > Viridiplantae > Streptophyta > Magnoliopsida > Poales > Poaceae > Aegilops > Aegilops tauschii. The sequence goes on from NC_053035.3 coordinate 70,898,925, forward strand.
AGCTCAGCGAGAGGGAGAGGTGTTACGGGGGGAGAGGGAGGCGCCAGGGGCTTGGGTGCCCAGCCCTCCCTCCCTCCCCCCTTTATATAGGGGCCCTGGGGGGCGCCGGCCACTGGAGATCCCAGCTCAAGGGGGGGCAGCGGCCAAGGGGGGGACCTGCCCCCCAAGTCAGGTGGGGCGCCCCCCACCCCCAGGGTTTCCAACCCTAGGCGCAGGGGGAGGCCCATGGGGGGCGCACCAGCCCACCAGGGGCTGGTTCCCTTCCCACTTCAGCCCATGGGGCCCTTCGGGATAGGTGGCCCCACCCGGTGGACCCCTGGGACCCTTCCGGTGGTCCCGGTACAATACCGGTGACCCCCGAAACTTTCCCGGTGGCCGAAACTGGACTTCCTACATACAAATCTTTACCTCCGGACCATTCCGGAACTCCTCGTGATGTCCGGGATCTCATCCGGGACTCCGAACAACTTTCGGGTTACCACATACTAATATCTCTACAACCCTAGCGTTACCGAACCTTAAGTGTGTAGACCCTACGGGTTCGGGAGACACGCAGACATGACCGAGACGACTCTCCGGTCAATAACCAACAGCGGGATCTGGATACCCATGTTGGCTCCCACATGCTCCTCCATGATCTCATCAGATGAACCACGATGTCGAGGATTCAAGTAATCCCTTATACAATTCCCTTTGTCAATCGGTACGTTACTTGCCCGAGATTCGATCGTCGGTATCCCAATACCCCGTTCAATCTCGTTACCGGCAAGTCACTTTACCCGTTCCGTAATGCATGATCCTGTGACTAACTACTTAGTCACATTGAGCTCATTATGATGATGCAATACCGAGTGGGCCCAGAGATACCTCTCCGTCATACGGAGTGACAAATCCCAGTCTCGATCCGAGCCAACCCAACAGACACTTTCGGAGATACCTGTAGTGCACCTTTATAGCCACCCAGTTACGTTGTGACGTTTGGTACACCCAAAGCATTCCTACGGTATCCGGGAGTTGCCGATCTCATGGTCTAAGGAAATGATACTTGACATTAGAAAAGCTTCAGCAAACGAACTACACGATCTAGTGCTATGCTTAGGATTGGGTCTTGTCCATCACATCATTCTCCTAATGATGTGATCCCATTATCAATGACATCCAATGTCCATGGTCAGGAAACCGTAACCATCTATTGATCAACGAGCTAGTCAACTAGAGGCTCACTAGGGACATGTTATGGTCTATGTGTTCACACATGTATTACGATTTCCGGATAACACAATTATAGCATGAACAAAAGACAATTATCATGAACAAGGAAATATAATAATAACCATTTTATTATTGCCTCTAGGGCATATTTCCAACAGCACTTTATACATTTGTCACTTGCATGGATACATTCCAAATTGCTAGCTACGAAATAGAATAAATGTCGAATTCAACATAAAGGGGGTTTCGAAGATTCGAATTCATAGGAAGTGCATTCATCTATTTGAACCCGAGATAATGGCATTTGTAAATCAGATGTAAAAGGGGGCATCAATCTTTGTTGTGAGTTTGAACATGCTATATATATTCATACGCATATCTAACTTTTTTTGCAACCAAGGAGATTATATCTGGAACCATGCATGAACTGAGGTAAGTTGCATATTTTTTAATATATACTCATGTACAATGTATATTCAAATGTACCCCCTCCATTCCAAAATAATCGTAGCTTTAGGATTTTCAAGAGTAAAGATTTGTGAAGTTTGACAAATCCTGCAAGTTCAATTCAAGAGAACCGAAAACGTTAATGCTTCTGCTCCCAAATATTGAACGAAGCGCCAAATAGGCCTCTGGTCACCCGAAACCGCGTGAGACTAATGTTTTGGTGGTAGGAAATTACTGTCCTGACTCTGGCCCGTGTAGCCTATCGGCCCGATGTCCAAAGGTCTAAACCGGGGTAGGTTTGTAACTTCACCAAGACGCCAGTCTCAACCGCCTCCGAGAAGCATTCATACGCCGTGGGCGCCTACCCATGCGCTCGGCCGAAATCTATCCCGCCCACATTTGGGACACCTGACATGACTGTCCTACCCCCAACCCGCAATATGTCCGAAATTTTAGATGGGGGCAAAGTTTGTAACTTTCCCCAAATTTCAAACAAGCACGTCTCAAACCGAAACATTGTTCCCCCTTAGTTCCCCACCTCCCTCCGTTGCCCCATTCATACTCCGTGGGCGCGAAAACGCTCTCTCCACCAGCCGCGAAACCCCAGCCTCCTCCATCCTCCACCCCATAGCGGCCAATCCACCGCCGCCCTCCTCCATCACGCCGGAGCCGGTACCCCGACGTCGTCGTCCAACGCAACCGCAACCGCAACACCCTCAAGGACTTAGCAGCTGAAGCCGAGGCAGAGCTGCCTCCACGACGCCGACGCCGACGTGCGCCATACCAGAACCACTTCGACCACGCCGTCCTGTGCCTCACTGCTGCGGCTCCACTGTCGCAATCGTCCACCGCACCAGAGCTGTTCCCGCTACGCCGTCGTTCGCCGCCTCGGATCTGCTTCCCCGCCGCCGACAGACGGCCACCGCACCACACTCAACAACTTGGCCATGCGTTCGTCCAAGGCTGCACCGTCCACCACAACTTCTGGTTTCCGGCGAACAACAAGATGATCGTCGGAAAAACAGAAGGAGGACACAGCACTGCCAGCAGAAAGAGGTACTCCTCTTCCCTTATTCGTGCAAATCTTACGTCTCCGCTCACACCGTATTCATCCCACGAAAGAAACTAGTTGAGCGCTTCTTACTGCATCTTCTTCGTGATACTAAATGCACAAGGTTTCCTCCCTTTTACTATTTCACCTTTGCTAGAGGTCAGTAGCCCGCCTGGATTTCAATTCAGGGTCAGTCGAACCGCAATTAAAAGAAGCAGCACCCGCTTAGGCGCGCGGAGCACCTAGTCCGCCTGTTCCCCGGGGAAGCGGCGCATCGGTGTCTATCATAGGGGTGTGGGGCGCAGGAGCTGCTTGCGCCCGATCTGGAGGTCGGCGGGGCTTGAATGGATGGCCGGGGGGGCGGTGCCAAGCACGGCGATGCGGTGAGGTCGAGGGGAGGGCGCAGGCAGGGGAGGAATACTGGGCCGGTGGTCGCTGGCGTTTTGAGGAAGATCGTCAACACTGACTGGCTGGAGGTAGATGAAGGCGATCTGCCCGTTCTTTGTACATCGGACGGTGTAGAAAAAATGGACTGACCTATTTGCTTTCAGTCGACTGTTATTTTCATAGAATCTTGTAGTAATTTAGTGTGCCATGCATGTTGTAGAGCTAGCATATGTCTCCCGTCATTTATTTCTCACCGACCTGCTATCTGCTACCTTTACACTGTACTAATTGTGCACACACTTCACCCATACTCACACTATTTTTCTTTATGCATGGGTATTTCAGACTCTGATGCAGTGTTGATGAATGCAGAAAAGAAAAGACAGAAGTCGCTCCAGTGTAATTCGAAGATAAGCACTAAGCGTTTCAGCGCTCTAATGGGTGCAGTGTCAGCAGTTGGAGACAGTAAACGTAGCTCTGCAGTTGATGATCTCAATTGCCACACACAACCATCCCAGGTGCTTGCTTTAACTTCGCGCTGTCAAATGTGGTTGCATGTTGCATATGGTGTCTAGCTTGTATTGCTTCCAATTTGGTTAAATTGCATTTGCTTACTTTACACATTATACCTTTGATAATGACATGGCTTCCTGTTTTTAATACATACTACATATGTCTATTAACCATGTTTGTACATCGAACTAATGCTCTTTTGTATCCCTCGTCAATCACTTATGATGAGACAGTCACCCGAGAGGGTTACTGTGAGACGCGCTACTCGTTTAAAGAGTGAAGTGTCATCCTCCCCACATGATTCTCAAGAAACAGCAAGGCTAAATGAAGATAGTCAACGTAGCTCTCTAGTTGATCACCGCAATTCCCCCACACCACCATCGCAGGTGCTTGCTCTTACTTGGCAGTGTGATATGTGGTTGCATGTTGCATATGGTGTCTACCTTGTAATGCTTCTAATTAGGGTAAATTGCATCTGCTTAGTTAACACATTATACCTGTGAATATGACATGCCTTCCTGTTTTTGGTACATACTACATCTTTCTATTAACCATGTTCTTACATCAAACTACTTTTCTTGTGTATCCCTCATCAATGCTCCTAATTTGTTAAATTGCATCTCCTTAGCTTACACATTATACATGTGAATATGACACGCCTTCCTGTTTTTGGTACATACTACATCTGCCTATCACACCATGTTCTTACATCAAACTACTGTTCTTGTGTATCCTGCGTCTATCGCTTATGATGAGACAGTCACGCGCGTGGGTTAATATGAGACGCAATACTCTTATAAAGAATGCAATTTCATCCTCTCCACATGATTCTCAAGAAACAGCAAGCCTAAATGAAGATATTGAACGTAGCTCTGTACCTGAAGACCGCACTTCCCCTACACCACCATCACAGGTGCTTGCTCTAACTTCGCAGTGTGATATGTGGTTGCATGTTGCATACGGTGTCTAGCTTGTAATGCTTCTAATTAGGGTAAATTGCATCTGCTTAGTTTACACACTATACCTGTGAATATGACATGCCTTCCTATTTTTGGTACACACTACATCTATGTGTTAACCTTGTTCTTACATGAAACTACCTCTCTTCTGTATCCTGCATCAATCACTTACGATGAGTCACCTTTATTCGTTGCATATTGCATATTATTTCTAGCCTGTTGCCATGTATTGCTTCTAATTTGGTCAAATACATTTGTTAGGGCACCCTTTTAATTTGGCAGAGTGATATTGGTTTCATCTTTCATATGGTTTCTAGCTTGCATCGATTCTAACAAGTTCAAGCACCTTGTGCTTAGTTTACACTTTATACATCATACATGTCAATATGTCACGCCGTCCTGTTTTTCATACATATTCCATCCTCCTATCATGCGGCTGCCTTACATGAAAGTAGTGTTCGTCAGTATCATGCATCAATGAGTTCTGAAGAGCAAATTTTATTCCTTTTTCTTGTGGGTTTGACTTGACAAGGCAAAATCAAGAAAGAGGAAGGAAAAGAGTAAGGAAGGCGATGATGGTGGTCCTCTGCAGCAACGTAAACGGAGCATCTGTACCGATTCTCCTTGTACTGATAGTGCATTACAAGGTCCAAGTCTCCGCTCCCCTACTCCACCATCCAAGGTGCTTGCTCTAACTTGGCAGTGTGATATCTGGTTGCATGTTGCATATGGTGTCTAGCTCGTATTGCTCCTAATTAGTGTAAACTGCATCTACTTAGCTTACACATGATACATGTGAATATGACATGCTTTCCTGTTTTTGGTACATACTATATCTGTCTATCACACCATGTTCTTACATGAAACTACTCTTCTTGTGTATCCTGCATCAGTCACTTATGATGGGACACCTTTAAGTTGGCAGTGTGATATTGGTTTGCGTCTTGAATATGATTTCTAGCATGTATTGCTTCTAGTTTGATGAACGCCACCTATGACGAGACAGTTTTAACTTGGCAGAGTGATATTGATTGCACCTTCCATATGGTGTCTTGCAGTGTTTCTAATTTGTTGAAGTGCCTTCTGCTTAGTTACCACATCATAGGTGTGAATATGTCAAGCCGTCCATTTTTTCGTACATATTCCATCCTCGTATCATGACTTTGCCTTTCATCAGAGTAGTGTTCGTCAGTATCATGCATGAATGAGTTCTGAAGAGCGAATGATATTCCTTTTTCTTGTCGGTATGACCTCACAATGCAAAATCAATAAAGCTGAAGGAAATTAGCAAGGAATTGGATGATGGTGGTCCTTCCGAGCAACTGAAACGGAGGTTCTCTACAGATTCTACTCCGCCATCCTCCCAACAAGATTCGCAAGACAACGCAAGGCTAAACAGTCAACGTAGCTGTGTAGATGATGAGCACATCTCCCCTACTCCACCATCATAGGTGCTTGCTCTAACTTGGCACTATTATATGTGGTTGCATGTTGCGTATGATGTCTAGCTTGTATTGCTTCTAACTTTGTTGAATTGCATCTGCTTACTTTACACATAATGCCTGTGAATATGACATGTGTTCCTGTTTCTACATCAGACTACTATTCTTGCATATCCCGCATCAGTCACTTATGATAAGGCACCTTTAAGTCGCCACTGTGATATTGGTTGTGTCTTGCATATGATTTCTAGCATGTACTGCTTCTAATTTGTTGAAACGCCATACAGTTTGAACTTGGCAGAGTGATATTGGTTGCATCTTGCATATGGTGTCTAGCTTGCAGTGCTTCTAATTTGTTGAAATGCCTTCTACTTAGTTACCACATCATAGGTGTGAATATGTCACACCATCCTGTTTTTCATACATATTCCATCCTTGCATCATGTGTTTGCCTTTCATCCGAGTAGTGTTCGTCAGTATCATGCATGAATGAGTTCTGAAGAGCGAATTTTATTCCTTTTTCTTATCGGTTTGACTTCACAATGCAAAATCATTACAGCTGAAGGAAATTAATCCGTCAGTGGATGATGGTGGTCCTTCGGAGCAACTCAAACTGGGGCTCTCTACAGATTCTACTTCGCCATCCTCCCAACAAGATTCGCAAGACAACACAAGGTTGGACAGTCAACGTAGCTGTGTAGATGATGAGCACATCTCCCCTACTCCACCATCACAGGTGCTTGCTCTAACTTGACACTATTATATGTGGTTGCATGTTGCGTATGATGTCTTGCTTGTATTGCTTCTAACTTGAATTGCATCTGCTTACTTTACACATAATGCCTATGAATATGACACGTGTTCCTGTTTCTAGAACATACGTGTACATGATGAGCACATCTCCCCTACTCCACCATCACAGGTGCTTGCTCTTACTTGGAACTGTTATACGTGGTTGCATTTTCCGTATGATGTCTAGTTTGTATTGCTTCTGATTATGTTGAATTGCATCTGCGTAGCTTACAACTTATACCTGCAACGATCACTTACCCATAAGACACATTTAACTTGGGACTGTGATGTAGGTTGCATCTTGCATTGTCTTCTAGCTTGTACTGCTTCTAATTTCTTGAAATGGCACTTACGACGAGACACTTTTTACATGATAGAGTGATATTGGTTGCATGTTCATATGGTGCCTAGCTTTCATTTCTTCTAATTTTGTTGAAATGCCTTCCGCTTACTGTTTTTCATACATATTCCATCCTCCTATCGTACGTGTGAATATGAAACGCTGTCTTTTTTTGTATATATTCTATCCTCCTATCCTGCGCTTGCCTTACATCAAAGTAGTGTTCGTCTGTATCATGCATCAACCAGTTATGCAGAGCTAATTTTATTCATCTTCTTGTGGTTTTGACTTCATAAGGCAATATCAGAAAATAGGAAGGAAAAGAGTAAGTTAGGGGATGTTGGTGGTCCTCCGCACCGACGCAAACAGAGACTCTCTAGATTTGCCACTGCTACTGCTAATGAAGTTGAAGTCCCAAGTCTACATGATGAGTTCATCTCCCGTACTCCACCATCGCAGGTGCTTGCTCTAAGTTGACAGTGTGATAATTGGTTTCATGTTGCATATGTTGTCTAGCCTGTATTTCTTCTATTTTGATTAAATTGCACCTGCTGAGTTTATACGTTATACATGTGCATATGACATGGCTTTCTGTGTCTAGAATACACTGCATCTATCTATCATACCATGTTCTTACATCAAAGTACTGTTGTTGTGTATCTCGCATCAGTCACTCATGATTGGACGCTTTTAACATGGAAGTTTGATAGTGGTTGCATCTTGCATTGATTTCTACGTTGTACTGCCACTTATGACAAGACACTTTTAACTTGGCAGAGTAATATTGGTTGCATCTTTCATATGGTGTCTAGCTTGCATTACTTCTATTTTCTTGAAAATCCTTCTGCTTAGTTTGCACATTGTAGCTGTGAATATGTCATGCCGTCCTGTTTTTCTTACATATTCCATCCTCATACGGTTGTCTTACATCAAAGTATTGCTTGTCTGTATCATGCATCAATGAGTTCTGAAGAGTGATTTTATTCTTTTGTGTTGTGGGTACAGCTTGACATGGCAAAGTCAAAAAAGAGCAAGGAAGATAATATAGTAGGGAGTGCCGTTACTCGTCGGGTGAAACAAAAAAGGTTCTACTGTCGAGATTCTGCTGGTACTTATAGTGCAGTAGAAGGTCCAAGTCCACCGGCTAAATCTACAAACACAGTATCACCTGCTCCACCAGCTGCAGCATCCGCTTCAACTATACCAGCATCTCATCCAGTTACTCGTTCGTTTGCTCCGGAACTGGCCAGTTCCCAAGCTGCCTTCACACCTAACACTACTTCTGAAGCACTGTTGACACAACAGGACTTGGCAAGATCAGATGAACCTCATGAGCATCAACACCAAGACGGTACCTGACCGAGTCAAGTTGCAGTTGCATGCTCCTTTATATGTACTCTCACAGTTTGATGTACACTAACACTTTCCATATTCGTTGTTGAACTAGCACCACGGCGCAAGCAGAAACAGACATCAGGGATAATGCTTGACAGATTAACAAAATCTAAAGGAGGAAGAATGGAGATCCATTTTGAGGCAGGTTTAAAAAGGCCACATGATGCTACAGAGTCAGCCAAGTTAGTATCAGAGGCAGCCGTTGCCGTTAGGTGTCATGCACGTATCCTCCCAACGTGGATCCAGTACAGGAATGAGAAAGACAATACCCAGTTTAACACCTTCCTTGACCATTTATCCGTAAGTAATGTTATTCATCGCAATTAGTAATATTGTATTGCTCTGTCCCATACTTTCTAGCTTCCTCCTAATAAGACTCACATTCTTTTTTCAACAGATGAGGTTCAAGTTGGATCCGAAAGATGATGCAACTAAACAAGCATGCACTCATGTTTTTCAGTCTGCTCTGCGACAGTATCGGTGCCACCTTAGAAAATCTCACTTTGAAGGCAAGGCTAACAATGAAATCACCCAAACATCTCCTGTGGAATATATTACAGATGAAGACTGGACAGCCCTCGTTAAACATTGGTCTGATCCAAAGTATCAGGTAGGCTATATGTATTTGATCAGACCACATATTGAACTTGTATTTATGTATGTGCCTTACAAGTGTACCTTCTTCTAGGCTAACTGTTTGAAGAACAAAACCAACCGTTCTAAAGTGAAATTCCAACAGACAACAGGATCTCGTAGCTATATTGCACACCGCGAGGCTCCTGTAAATAGCTGCTACTTCCTTCTTCTTTTTGTGCCATATTATCGTATCTATATTGACTTGTTCCAAATACAGAGGAAAGCCCGTGCGGACCAAAAAGAACCTGAACCGAATGCAGTGCAAATCTTCAAGGATTGCCACACCAGCAAGATGAAGGGCATGAGCACACCAGTTCAAGCCGCTGTTGTAAGTCCTTACTCCTCCTGCCTTGAACTGATTGGTATTGTGATGTGTTCATTTAACTACTTGGTTTGCAGCCAATGTCAGTTACTCTGTTCACTTTTATTCACAGTTGTCTTAACGTATCATTTCACCTTACATGGTTTAAAAGAGATGAAGGATATTCTTTTGGTCTTGATCCGTAATCTAGTTGTTATGTTCACGTGCGCACACAATGATAAAATAGCCTGTTTGTTTTATATCTGTTTGCCCATGATATGAATGATGTCATACTATGTTCATCCTACTTTAAACCATGTCTCTTTATCCTTAGATGTCAACGAATGTGAGGAAATAGACAATACAGTAGGCATGCTACATGGACATATGTTCCGAAAGTGATTTTATTATGTAGTTGGCATTACAATACATGCTAATGTATTACAGTAGTTCACCAAAATAAGTTATGTATAAACGTTTAACCTACTTTGTTTGTTTTTGTCTCATTAGTAACTTATCTGGTACACTAATCTACAAGTTCAAACTTTCAGGAAGCTATGGAACAAATGATTGAACAGCCACAACCACCTGAAGGCGACGAGGCTACTACAGGCACAATGTCACCTCTTGCTGCAGTGCGTCAGTATCTCTCCACTAACAGTGCAAAAAGCACCTTCCTGCGTAATTCTGGGTTGGTTGTCAAGGTAACCTCGTCCAAATCGCCTACTGAACAAAATCTTCCTGCTAGACAGAGTGATATATCTGTGCTCCAGACACAAGTCCAATCCCTAATGGACGTTGTTTCGAAAACAAGAATAGTGGTTGAGAAATGTCGTCAAGATATGAATGGTTTTGAAACCAGACAATCAGACATTCGCTTCGTTGTTCAAGAGCAATGGCGGAAAAAAGGTGGAGATCGTGCTACTCCATCAGATTCTACAGCCTGAAACATTAGCACTCAGGTCAAATGATCTGTGCTTCTATACATCTGATGTTGCTTTTATCTGGAAGGACTGTAAACTTTATGCCAACAGGCCTTTTGTTGTATGGTTGGAATTTATTTTGTTGTGATACAACATTTATGATGCTGCCTCAGGCTGCAGTAATTATGACGCTATTTTTGTGTAGTGTAGGTTTATCTTAGTAATGTATTCGGCCGAAAGCTTCGTAGGAGCCCAACATGCCAACATTCGTCAGGCCCATTCCAATTGGGCTAAAAACGATTACGGGCCGAAATTGGCATGTAGCCCACTAAAAATATCTGGGCCTAAATCAGCATAAGCTTTCATATTTTTCTGGTAGGCCTGTGCCCATAGTGGGCCTTTAACAGGCCTAAACATAATTTGGGCCCTCAGTAAAAATAGGCCGTTTACAGGTGTAAATATCTCGAGCCCATAAAAAACATGGGCCTTTAATAGACCGAAAGTGAGATTGGGCCCTGATTGTGCCAAATAACCCACTGGACTTAGCAGGCCGAAATGGTGGCCCATTTATGATGCGGATCTTTGACAGGCCGAAATTCGGACGGGCCGTAAATGCGCCGACCTAATACACGGGCCTTTAATAGGCCGGAACTTCGGTCGGGCTAGATTATCATCATTTTTATATGGGCCGTTAATGGGTCCGATATGATGTTGGGCCACATATGGCCCATGGTTTACGTCCGGCGTTAACAGGCCGAAAATGACAACATGCCGAAAGTGGCCCAAAGCTATAGTGGGCCTCTAACAGGCCGAATGTCAGACATGGCTGAATATGACCCAAATCCTTCACGGTCGTTTATGGGCCGAAAGTTTTGATGGCCTGTAAATGGACCCAAATGAACCCGGACCTTTAACAGGCCGGAAATACACCGGGCCGTAATTCGGCCCAATTACTTAGCGGACTGTTAACGGGCCAGAAGTGACCATGGGCCGCGTTGATGACAAGTTTAGGACAGGCCGTTGACGGGCCGATTTGACAGAGAATGTTGGGCCTTTAGCTGGGCCGGCCCATTATGGTCTGCAGAATCTTGTGGGCCTTTAGCTGGAACGGCCCATTGTGGTCCGCAAAATCTTGTGGGCCTTTAGCTGGGCCAGCCCATTATGGTCTGCAAAATCGTGTGGGCCTTTAGCTGGGCCGGCCCATTATGGTCCGCTAAATTTTGTGGGCCTTTAGCTGGGCCGGCCCATTATGGTCCGCTAAATCTTATGGGCCTTCGGTTGGGCCGACCCATTTAAACTTTGTGGGCCACTTTTGGGCCGGTCCACGTGTCAACATATCATAGGCCCATCTCGACCGTTGGATGAGTGACACCCATGCCAACGCGGACCTGACGCGTGGATCCGTCAGCCAATGAGAGTTTTACACGTGGAAAATCGGCATTGGTCGTGGCTGTTAACGGGTTATCGGATCCAAAATCCGACCCGATAGCTTAACGGCGTTCCGTTATGGTGGATGCCACGTGTCGGTCACCCTTGACGAAACACTTCTGTGACGCGCGATTTATCATCATGGAAGTGGACACTTCCGTGATGATAATTTTGGCAATGTCATGGAACACTTCTACGACAGCACAGGTATGACTATCTTGATTCTGTCATAAATTTGTCATGGATGTACATGCATGACAGACAACGCGACCTACTGTGACAAACACGTATCATCACGGAAGTGTATTTTTTTGTAGTGTAATGATGTTCTTATTGTTGCAAATAGGAACTATGTGCCCGTAGACTTTATTGTTTTTGACATAGATTGCAATCCTTCATGTCCTATTATTCTCTGTAGACCTTTCCTTAGAACGATTGGTGCAATTATTGATATGAAGGAAGGGAATATTAGATTCCAATTTCCGTTAAGGAAAGGCATGGAACACTTCCCTAGAAAGAAAATAAAACTACCTTATGAATCTATCATGAGAGCCACTTATGGATTGCCTACCAAAGATGGCAATACCTAGATCTGTCCTTGCTATTATGCCTAGCTAGGGGCGTTAAACGATAGCGCTTGTTGGGAGGCAACCCAATTTTATTTTTAGTTTTTTGCTTTTTGCTTCTCTTTAGGAATAAATCTTTGATCTAGCCTCTGGTTATATGTCTTTTTATGTTTTAATTAGTGTTTGTGCCAAGTTAAAGCTATAGGATCTTCTTGGATGATAGTTATTTGATCTTGCTATAAATTCCAGAAACTTTGTGTTCACGAAAACAATTGTTAAAAATCATCAGAACGTGATAAAATATTGATTCCAATTGCTGCTGATCAATAAACAAATTTTCTAGGCCGTCCTATTTTGGATGAATTTTTGGAGTTCCAGAAGTTTGCGTTAGTTACAGATTACTACAGACTGTTCTGTTTTTAATAGATTCTGTTTTTCGTGTGTTGTTTGCTTATTTTGATGAATCTATGGCTAGTAAAAGAGTTTATAAACCATAGAGAAGTTGGAATACATTAGTTTTAACACCAATATAAATAAATAATGAGTTCATTACAGTACCTTGAAGTAGTCTTTTGTTTTCTTCCGCTAACGGAGCTCACGAGATTTTCTGCTGAGTTTTGTGTTGTGAAGTTTTCAAGTTTTGGGTGAAAGATTTGATGGATTATGGAACAAGGAGTGGCAAGAGCCTAAGCTTGGGGATGCCCATGGCACCCCAAGATAATCGAAGGACACCTAAAAGCCAAAGCTTGGGGATGCCCCGGAAGGCATCCCCTCTTTCGTCTACTTCCATCGGTAACTTTACTTGGAGCTATATTTTTATTCACCACATGATATGTGTTTTGCTTGGAGCGTCTTGTATTATTTGAGTCTTTGCTTTTTAGTTTACCACAATCATCTTTGCTGTACACACCTTTTGAGAGAGACACACATGATTCGGAAATTATTAGAATACTCTATGTGCTTCACTTATATCTTTTGAGTTATATAGTTTTTGCTCTAGTACTTCACTTATATCTTTTAGAGCACGGTGGTAATTTTGTTTTATAGAAACTATTGTTCTCTAATGCTTCACTTAGATTATTTTGAGAGTCCTACAAAATAGCATGGTAGTTTGCTTTAACAATAATAGGCATTCAAGATTAGTAAAGAGAAAAAGAAAAATTCTTATGAGTGTGTTGAATACTATGAGAAGTTTGATGCTTGATAATTGTTTTGAGATATGGAGATGATGATATTAGAGCCATGATAGTTGAGTGGTTGTGAATCTGAGAAATACTTGTGTTAAATTTTTGTGATTCCCGTAGCATGAACGTATGGTGAACCGTTATGTGATGAAGTCGGAGCATGATTTATTTATTGATTGTCTTCCTTATGAGTGGCGGTCGGGGATGAGCGATGGTCTTTTCCTACCAATCTATCCCCTTGGGAGCATGCGCGTAATACTTTGCTTTGATAACTTGTAGATTTTTGCAATAAGTATATGAGTTCTTTATGACTAATGTTGAGTCCATGGATTATACGCACTTTTCTTCCTTCCACCATTGCTAGCCTCTCTAATTCCGCACACTTTTCACCGGTATCATACACCCACCATATACCTTCCGCAAAACAGCCGCCATATACCTTCCCCAAAACAGCCACTATACCTACCTATCATGGCATTTCCATAGCCATTCCAAGATATATTGCCATGCAACTTACCACCATTCCGTTTACTATGACACACTCCATCATTGTCATATTGCTTTGCATGATCATGTATTTGACATCGTATTTGTGGCAAAGCCACCGTTCATAATTCTTTCATACATGTCGCTCTTGATTCATTGCATATCCCGGTACACCGCCGGAGGCATTTCATATAGAGTCATATTTTGTTCTAAGTATTGAGTTGTAATTGTTGAGTTGTAGGAAAATAAAAGTGTGATGATCATCATTTTTAGAGCATTATCCCAAGTGAGGAAAGGATGACGGAGACTATGATTCCCGCACAAGTCGGGATGAGACTCTGGACTAAAAAAAGAGGCCATAAAAAAAGAGAAAAAAAGGGCCCAAAAAATGAGAGAAAAAGAGAGAAGGGACAATGTTACTATCCTTTTACCATACTTGTGCTTCAAAGTAGCACCATGATCTTCACGATAGAGAGTCTCCTATGATATCACTTTCATATACTAGTGGGAATTTTTCATTATAGAACTTGGCTTGTATATTCCAATGATGGGCTTCCTCAAAATGCCCTAGGTCTTCGTGAGCAAGCGAGTTGGATGCACACCCACTTAGTTTCTTTTGTTGAGCTTTCATATACTTATAGCTCTAGTGCATCCGTTGCATGGCAATCCCTACTCACTCACATTGATATCTATTGATGGGCATCTCCATAGCCCGTTGATACGCCTAGTTGATGTGAGACTATCTTCTCCCTTTTTTGTCTTCTCCACAACCACCATTCTATTCCACATATAGTGCTATGTCCATGGCTCACGCTCATGTATTGCGTGAAGATTGAAAAAGTTTGAGAATGTCAAAAGTATGAAACAATTGCTTGGCTTGTCATCGGGGTTGTGCATGATTTAAATATTTTGTGTGGTGAAGATAGAGCATAGCTAGACTATATGATTTTGTAGGGATAACTTTCTTTGGCCATGTTATTTTGAGAAGACATAATTGCTTAGTTAGTATGCTTGAAGTATTATTATTATTATGTCAATATTAAAATTTTGTCTTGAATCTTTCGGATCTGAATATTCATACCACAATTAAGAAGAATTACATTGAAATTATGCCAAGTAGCATTCCACATCAAAAATTCTGTTTTTATCATTTACCTACTCGAGGACGAGCAGGAATTAAGCTTGGGGATGCTTGATACGTCTCCAACGTATCTATAATTTTTTATTGTTCCATGCTATATTATATTCTGTTTTGGACATTATTGGGCTTCATTATACACTTTTATATTATTTTTGGGACTAACCTATTAACCGGAGGCCCAGCCCAGAATTGCTGTTTTTTGCCTATTTCAGAGTTTCGCAGAAAAAGAATATCAAACGGAGTCCAAACGGAATGAAACCTTCGGGAATGTGATTTTTGGAACGAACGTGATCCAGAGGACTTGGACCCTACGTCAAGGCATCAACCAGGAGGCCACGAGGTAGGGGGGCGCGCGCGCCCCCACCCTCGTGGGCCCCCTATTGCTCCACCGACGTACTCCTTCCTCCTATATATACCTACGTACCCCCAAACTACCAGATACGGAGCCAAAAACCTAATTCCACCGGCGCAACCTTCTATACCCGTGAGATCCCATCTTGGGGCGTGTTCCGGAGCTCCGCCGGAGGGGGCATCGATCACGAAGGGCTTCTACATCAACACCATAGCCTCTCCGATGATGTGTGAGTAGTTTACCTCAGACCTTCAGGTCCATAGTTATTAGCTAGATGGCTTCTTCTCTCTTTTTGGATCTCAATACAATGTTCTCCCCCTCTCTTGTGGAGATCTATTCGATGTAATCTTCTTTGCGGTGTGTTTGTTGAGAACGATGAATTGTGGGTTTATGATCAAGTTTATCTATGAACAATATTTGAATCTTCTCTAAATTCTTTTATGTATGATTGGTTATCTTTGCAAGTCTCTTCGAATTATCAGTTTGGTTTGGCCTACTAGATTGATCTTTCTTGCAATGGGAGAAGTGCTTAGCTTTGGGTTCAATCTTGCGGTGTCCTTTCCCAGTGACAGTAGGGGCAGCAAGGCACGTATTGTATTGTTGCCATCAAGGATAACAAGATGGGGTTTACATCATATTGCATGAGTTTATCCCTCTACATCATGTCATCTTTCTTAAAGCGTTACTCTGTTCTTATGAACTTAATACTCTAGATGCATGCTGGATAGCGGTCGATGTGTGGAGTAATAGTAGTAGATGCAAGCAGGAGTCGGTCTACTTGTCTCGGACGTGATGCCTATATACATGATCATACCTAGATATTCTCATAACTATGCTCAATTCTGTCAATTGCTCAACAGTAATTTGTTCACCCACTGTAAAATACTTATGCGCTTGAGAGAAGCCACTAGTGAAACCTATGGCCCCCGGTCTATTTTCCATCATATTAATCTCCCGACAACAAGCTATTTCTGGCGCCTTTTTATTTTACTTTCTTTACTTTGCATCTTTATCATAAAAATACCAAAAATATTATCTTATCATATCTATCAGATCTCACTCTCGTAAGTGACCATGAAGGGATTGACAACCCCTTATCGCGTTGGTTGCGAGGATTTATTTGTTTGTGTAGGTGCGAGGGACTCGTGTGTGGCCTCCTATTGGATTGATACCTTGGTTCTCAAAAACTGAGGGAAATACTTATGCTACTTTGCTGCATCACCCTTTCCTCTTTAAGGGAAAACCAACGCAGTGCTCAAGAGGTAGCAGTCAGCCCGATCAAGGTGTGTGCGATGTACATCATATGGTTCACTCGGATGAACTGTTTGTGATTAGGCAAGAGAACATAAACAGTTCAATATAACAAGATGTGTGTGATACGCGGCAAACAGGTCTGTAATCAGAAATGTGTGCGAAGACCAATAATAACATAGACGATTGCTTCTAATAAGACGTATGTGATATGCTCTGTCTACACAACATCTATTGGCCATTATGGGACGGGCGGTCATCCGGATACGCCATAAGGATGCGAAGAGGCATTCCTATCAGCAAGGACTAGCTGTTCCACCAGTAGCTCATGTAAGAAAACTATCAAGTTAAGTGTGCTCAGGCTGGAGCAGCCATCAGATGGGTGGCTGGATGGGAAGTTGTGTTGATGTTAAATTAACTGATAGGATGGGTCATTTCGGTCAAATGACCGAAATGACCCATTCCCTCAGCTAATTTAACATCGAGGTCCTTGTTTTTTAGTTTTTAACACATGTTAAAGAAGGTCTACCGCATTACTTTTTGACAATGTGCGATACGTGGCATACAGTTGACCCATCCGACCTGTTTGTGATGGAATAGGCCATGTGTGTTGTGGGCAAACGCTTGCTAGTATTCAACCGTTTGGGATTGATGAATTCATCACCGACGGGTTCCCTAGTGTGGTCTGTGTTCATCTGATCATCATCTACTTCTTGTGCTAGCTCGATGTTCCTTATTCTATGCTAAGTTTCCATTTATTAATGGCATTTTATGACCACGCCACCATTTCCTGCCATTTCCTCACATGTTTCCCGCCACCCTGCTATATTGCGCATAGGGGGCGCGCAACGCACGGAGGCGACAAGCGCAGCCTGTAGCACATCCACCTTTTCCAAGCATGCCAACCCACCAAAGCACCGCCTCTGCCATCAACCTCGTCGAGGAAAACGAGAAGGCGCCACGGCCCATCGAGGCCGAGGCGCTCCCCGGCAACGCGATGGACGACGTCGTGATGCGCGTCATCGCCAGGGTTGAGCAGACCTTTGGCGCATGGCGCTTGAGCGCCGCGGATCAAGATAGGCATGTCAGCGCCGACAGGCTGTAGCTCGCCGCACAACATGATCGATGACGCGCCGTAGAGCAAGCTAGGCGCGTCCGCGCCAATAGGCTGCGGCTCGCCGCACGGCGAGACCGTTGGAGCGCTGCAGAGCGAGAGGCGCGGCGCGCCGCACAGCAAGAGCGGATCCATCGGTGCTTGCCTGCTGTCGACATGGCATCGCAGCTGGGTACACGTCCCGTCAGTACCCCATTCCTCGCCAGGAGTGGGCAGAGGCCCTCAGCGCCGTACTTCCACCAGAGGCCGGTGGCGCCGTACTTGCACCGGACGCCCGCCACGCCATTCGCATGGGTGCCGCCGATCGCCTTGTCCGCGGCCCGCTGGATGCCAACGCGCTGGTCCGTAGGCTCGACCGCCTCCTTGGCCCAGGTGTCCACCTGGGCGCAGTAGAGGAACATGGTCGTCGCATCCTCGAGCTGGTGATCTTCGATGAAATAGCCAACTTGGAGCTCGAGATCGCGCTCCAGATGTACCGCGAGTGTGTCGACCGCTTGGACGAACGTCTACACGAGTTCAGGCTGAGCCAAGAGCTACCCTAGGCAAGGACTGCTGGTCATGGTCTCATGGACGCGTTTTATTTTGAAAAGTCGTTTCGACGTGGATAGCTATGTATTCACAGCAATCATAGTATTGCTCTGTTTATTGCTCTGTTTCAGTGTGTGTACTCTGTTTTCCATTCTTATATGTTCTGTGTCAATGTGTGTATATACGCTTTCCATTCTGTATATATGGATGATAACAGCTAGATTCAAATTAGTATACAAAAACAGATAGAAAATGGAATTCATTATATATATATATATATTAATTGTTCATTAGATCATCACAAAATATATATATACATATATATATATATATATATATATAATATCATCACATATATGTGATGATACTTAACTACTAAGTACAATGCATAAAATTGAAAACGAGCAATACTAAAACTAATAATCCCTCCTGGGGCCAGTATTTGGCAGCCCCTCACTAGCAGCTCCCTGGTGCGCGGCGTCTTCCCAGTGCAGAGGCAGTACTCCGACTCCTCCGCCTCGCAGCGCTTGACGTACTGATCTGCCTCTTGCTGGCGGATGCGCGTGGCCGATCTTGCCATTTCGTTGGGCACCCATCGGAGCTCCTCGTCGGTGGCACGCTGGAGCTTATCGGCCCACCTCCACGCAGCGATGAGGTGCCCAGCGCCTATGACCTTTCTCGCGAAGTACCCATCTTCGTACACCTCCTCGGCATGACGACACGCGCGCCCCCAAAGCTCCGCCGCCTCCTTTTTCCAGGCGGCATCATGGGCTTCACAGGACGCCTGGTACCTCGCTTCCTCCTCCACCATCTCCTTCTTGAACGCCACTTGCCTGGCTTTCTCAGCCGGCGGCAGCGACTTCCACGGACAAAGATTGTACTGGCCCCAAAACCAATCCAAAGATGGGGGATCCAGCGCAACCTCGTCAGGCGGCGCGTAGGGGTCCTCGTCGCTACTAATCGAGTGAGCATCCTCAGGGGGCGGCGACTCCTCGTCGGCGCGTGGGCAGACTGGCGGCGCCATGGCAGAGATTTGAGAGAGAGAGAGAGAGAGAGAGAGAGAGAGGGCGAGCAAGGGGAGGATGTAGATGAGAATGCAGGCAGGACGGCGTGAGCAAGGTAGTATTTATTGGCGGCCGGAATCTAGATCGACGGGGACAGTAGACACGCCAGTCGCCGGAATTTACGAGTACTGTAATTTGAATTACACGCGATTCCCGCAGCAAAATCCGTGTGTGAATATAATAGCTGGCGGTTTCCAATACAGAACCGTGTGTGATTAATGATCCCCGCCAATCACCTACCAAACCTCGAGCCACGAGATAGAGTGCCAATCGTGTGGGGGCCGGTTGTCTTGCCAGATCTTTACATTTTCTTTTTTGAACACCAGATATTTACACGTCTGATGATTTTTTAACTCGCACACAAGTACACAAAAATATGATTTTTCAAACCATTATGGTTAGGCATTGCATGTAGATGTAGTTCAAATTTGAATTACGGTCATTAAATGGTTAGAAAATCACTTAAATGTCTTTAAAAGGTCAAATGACCCCTGAAATTTTCCAAATTTTCACATGACAGTTGTATTAGTGCACATTGAACGTAGGAAAAAAATTTGAAGGCCGTAAGAGGAAGCTATCTCCCGTTCGTCATCAAACATGCATTATTCCCTCTCGGAACCAGGAACCTTCTAGCGAGTTGCTCCGGTTTGTGAGGGGTGTGTGTCCAAACGTTCGTCAAACATGCCAATTTCTTTACCACATCATCTTGGTGGCATGACATTAAATCAAGCAAGGTTTCATGTTTTTCTGATCATTTTTTTATTTCTTGGAATTTAAATGCCATGTCACTCCCTGCATACGTATGCATGTGCCCATGCCTTGAGACCAATATGTTTGAAAATTCCTTCTAATTTACTGCACATGGAATTAACTCGCACACAAGTACACAAACATATGATTTTTCAAACCATGGTTAGGCATTGCATGTAGATGTAGTTCAAATTTGAATTACGGTCATTAAATGGTTAGAAAATCACTTAAATGTCTTTAAAAGGTTAAATGACCCCTGAAATTTTCCAAAATTTCACATGACAGTTGTATTAGTGCACGTTAAACGTAGGACAAAATTTGAAGGGCGTAAGAGGAAGCTATCTCCCGTTCGTCATCAAACATGCATTGTTCCCTCTCGGAACCATGAACCTTGTAGCGAGATGCTCCGGTTTGTGAGGGTTGTGTGTCCAAACGTTCGTCAAACATGCCAATTTCTTTACCACATCATCTTGGTGGCATTACATTAAATCAAGCAAGGTTTTATGTTTTTCTGATCATTTTTTTATTTTTTGGAATTAAAATGCCATGTCACTCTATGCATACGTATGCATTGCCCATGCCTTGAGGCCAATATATTTGAAAATTCCTTCTAATTTACTGCACATGGAATTAACTCGCACACAAGTAAACAAACATATGATTTTTCAAACCGTTATGGTTAGGCGTTGCATGTAGATGTAGTTCAAATTTGAATTACGGTCATTAAATGGTTAGAAAATCACTTAAATGTCTTTAAAAGGTCAAATGACCCCTGGAATTTTCCAAAATTTCACATGATAGTTGTATTAGTGCACGTTAAACGTAGGAAAAAATTTGAAGAGCGTAAGAGGAAGTTATCTCACGTTCGTCATCAAACATGCATTGTTCCCTCTCAGAACCACGAACCTTGTAGCGAGTTGCTCCGGTTTGTGAGGGGTGTGTGTCCAAACGTTCGTCAAACATGCCAATTTCTTTACCACATCATTTTGGTGGCATGACATTAAATCAAGCAAGGTTTCATGTTTTTCTGATCATTTTTTTTACTTTTTGTAATTTAAATGCCATGTCACTCCATGCGTACGTATGCATGTGCCCATGCCTTGAGACCAATATGTTTGAAAATTCCTTCTAATTTACTCCACATGGAATTAACTCGCACATAAGTACACAAACATATGATTTTTCAAACCGTTATGGTTAGGCGTTGCATGTAGATGTAGTTCAAATTTGAATTACGGTCATTAAATGGTTAGAAAATCACTTAAATGTCTTTAAAAGGTCAAATGACCCCTGAAATTTCCCAAAATTTCACATGACAGTTGTATTAATGCATGTTAAACGTAGGAAAAAATTTGAAGGGCGTAAGAGGAAGCTATCTCCCGTTCGTCATCAAACATGTATTGTTCACTCTCGGAACCACGAACCTTGTAGCGAGTTGCTCCGGTTTGTGAGGGGTGTGTGTCCAAACGTCCGTCAAACATGTCAATTTCTTTACCACATCATCTTGGTGGCATGGCATTAAATCAAGCAAGGTTTTATGTTTTTCTGATCATTTTTTATTTTTTGGAATTAAAATGCCATGTCACTCCATGCATACGTATGCATGTGCCCATGCCTTGAGACCAATATGTTTGAAAATTCCTTCTAATTTACTGCACATGGAATTAACTCGCACACAAGTACACAAACATATGATTTTTCAAACCGTTATGTTTAGGCGTTGCATGTAGATGTAGTTCAAATTTGAATTACGGTCATTAAATGGTTAGAAAATCACTTAAATGTCTTTAAAAGGTTAAATGACCCCTGAAATTTCCAAATTTTCACATGACAGTTGTATTAGTGCACGTTAAAAGTTGGAAAAAATTTGTGTTACTAATGACCGTATCAATTTGTGCATGTACACACCTGTTAGTATCAATTTGTTGTCATCCAAACACTATCCCTATGTTGTTGTAGTTATATTTACCTTCCTCATAAAATGTTCAATTTGTTATTTATTATACATGAGTACGAACTTGTAACGTCGTTGTAGTTAATTATAGCTTCTGATGTTCCAGAATTTGGTTGTTGTCTCAGTACCAATTATTTCATTTGCACATTGATCTTTTTTAGAAGTTATGTCATAATTAATATGTTTTTTCAGTTTTTCAAAATAAGCATTGGTGATTTTCTACGTTGCTATAAACCCATTTCCCCTACAATTGTTACTAATCTAGTTTTAAATATTATAGGATGAACGGAAGTGTTCTTACTTGGAGTGGGTTGATCAAGAGTGGCCACAGTCTTTGAAGATGTGCCTAGCGATGCTCTGGAGCATGTATGATGAAGAGAACACATGTAGGCTTAGAGAAAGTCTTGTCAACGCTGAAGCATATTTCAAGATGCGGATAAAAAGTTGAAGGTGGAGAATGAGCTCATATTAAATCAGACTATGCTAAGATGGTGTTGGCGAAGGAGGAGGCACTTTCCCAGTTGGCCCGTGCAAAACAGGTTCTTACTGAACCGAAAGCAGAGGTGGATAAGATGAGCCTGGATGATCTCGATTAGGGAAATGAATATATTGTTCTTATGAAGTTGAACTAGCTATATGTTGTATTGTGTTGTTTTCATGTAGCTACCGTACTGTGATGTTATAATATATTTATGTGCCTGATATGAAATTGGCAAACAGTTGTTCCATATGAAATGTGAATTTGCGTAATACTGGAATTATTAATTGTAAACTAATAAACCTGCTAAATGTGTCATGGACCTTTGCAAACGGTTCTAGCAGTAAAAGCGCTTGCGATGGATAGCCCAATGCCACACAGTTTTCTTCATCAAATTGTGTGTGATATAGTTGATAAAAGCAAACAGTTAACCAAGCCAGATCGTGTGTGATATGTACACCTTTCACACACGAGCCTACACATAAAACTGTGTGGGATGTACGTACGAACGGAAACATTTTCCTTGGATTGACTGTGTGGGATGTACATAAGAACGGAAACGTATTCCTTGGATTGACTGTGTGTGATATACATACGAACGGAAATGTTTTTCTGGGATTCAATGTGTGGGATGTACATACCTACGGAAATGATTTTCTCGGATTACCGTGTGGGATGTACATACATACGGAAATGATTTTCTCGGATTACCATGTGGGATGTACATACCTAAGGAAATGATTGGGTTTCGATGCCTCGCCCGATCGCACACGGCCCCAGCCTGGGTCCCAGGAGGGCCTATCCCTGACGATTTCTGGGTCGTGTGGGAAGGACACCCTATCGCACACACTCACTTGGCGACGGTTCCAAATGCCGTCGCGAAAAGGGGTTAAAAACCGTTTGTTTAGGACCGACGCGTACCAGTGGATCCATTCTTAGCAACAAAGATCTTGCCTTTGGATCTGTGATAGAAGGTGTACCCAACATTTTCTTTTTGGGTATCCTATGAAGACGCACTTCTCCGATTTGGGTTCGAGCATATCAGGTTGAAATTTTTTCACATAAGCATCGCAACCCCAAACTTTAAGAAACAACAGCTTAGGTTTCTTGCTAAACCACAGTTCATATGGTGTCGTCTCAACGGATTTAGATGGTGCCCTATTTAACGTGAATGCACCTGTCTCTAATGCATAACCCCAAAACGATAGTGGTAAATCGGTAAGAGACATCATAGATCGCACCATATCTAATAAAGTACGGTTACGACGTTCGGACACACCATTACGCTGTGGTGTTCCAGGTGGCGTGAGTTGAGAAACTATTCCACATTGTTTCAAATGAATACCAAACTCATAACTCAAATATTCACCTCCACGATCAGATCGTAGAAATTTTTATTTTCTTGTTATGATGATTTCCACTTCACTCTGAAATTCTTTGAACTTTTCAAATGTTTTAGACTTATGTTTCATCAAGTAGATATACCCATATCTACTCAAATCATCTGTGAAGGTCAAAAAATAATGATACCCGCTGCGAGCCTCAACACTCATCGGACCGCATACATCAGTATGTATTATTTCCAACAAGTCAGTTGCTCGCTCCATTGTTCCAGAGAACGGAGTCTTAGTCATCTTGCCCATGAGGCATGGTTCGCAAGCAACAAGTGATTCATAATCAAGTGATCCCAAAAGCACATAAGCATGGAGCTTCTTCATGCGCTTTACACCAATATGACCTAAACGACAGTGCCACAAATAAGTTGCACTATCATTATTAACTTTTGCATCTTTTGGCTTCAATATTATGAATATGTGTATGACTACAATCGAGATTCAATAAACCATTCAATTTGGGTGTATGACCATAGAAGTTTTTATTCATGGAAACAAAATAACAATTATTCTTTGACTTAAATGAATAACCGTATTGCAATAAACATGATCCAATCATATTATGCTCAATGCAAACACCAAATAACATTTATTTTAGGTTCAACACTAATCCCAAAGGTAAAGGGAGTGTGCGATGGTGATCTTATCAACCTTGGAATCACTTCCAACACACATCGTCACCTCACCCTCAACTAGTCTTTGTTCATTTTGTAACTCCTGTTTCGAGTTACTAATCATAGCAACTGGACCAGTATTAAATACCCAGGGGCTACTATGAACACTAGTAAAGTACACATCAATAACATGTATATCATATATACTTTTGTTCACTTTGCCATCCTTCTTATCCACCAAGTATCTGGGGCAGTTCCGCTTCCAGTGACCATTTCCTTTGCAGTAAAAGCACTTAGTTTCAGGCTTGGGTCTAGCTTTGGGCTTCTTCATGGGAGTGGTAACTTGCTTGCTATTCTACTTGAAGTTCCCTTTCTTTCCCTTGCCCTTTTACTTGAAACTAGTGGTCTTGTCAACCATCAATATTTGATGCTTTTCTTGATTTCTACCTTCGTCGATTTCGGCATCACGAAGAGCTCGGGAATCGTTTTCGTCATCCCTTGCATATTATAGCTCATCACGAAGTTCCAGTAACTTGGTGATAGTGACTAGAGAACTCTATCAATCACTATCTTATCTGGAAGATTAATTC
Source organism: Aegilops tauschii subsp. strangulata (assembly GCF_002575655.3). NCBI lineage: Eukaryota > Viridiplantae > Streptophyta > Magnoliopsida > Poales > Poaceae > Aegilops > Aegilops tauschii. The sequence continues at coordinate 70,924,217 of NC_053035.3, forward strand.
CCACTTGATTCAAGCGATTGTAGTACTCAGACATTCTGAGCACATGCTCACTGGTTGAGCTATTCTCCTCCATCTTGTAGGCAAAGTACTTGTCAGAGGTCTCATACCTCTTGACTTGGGCATGAGTCTGAAATACCAATTTCACCTCTTGGAACATCTTATATGCTCCGTGGCGTTCAAAACGTTTTTGAAGTCCCGGTTCTAAGTCGTAAAGCATGGCGCACTAAACTATCAAGTAGTCATCATACTGAGCTTGTCAAACATTCATAACGTCTGCATTTGCTCCTGCAATAGTTCTGTCACCTAGCGGTGCATCAAGGACATAATTCTTCTGTGTAGCAATGAGGATAATCCTCAGATCACGAACCTAGTCCGCATCATTGCTACTATCAACTTTCAACTTAGTTTTCTCTAGGAACATATCATAATAAAACGGGGATGCTATACGCGAGCAGTTGATCAACAACATAGATATGCAAATACTATCAGGACTAAATTCATGATAAATTTAAGTTCAATAATCATATTACTTAAGAACTCCCACTTAGATAGACATCCCTCTAGTCATCTAAATGATCACGTGATCCATATCAACTAAACCATGTCCGATCATCATGTGAGATGGAGTAGTTTTCAATGCTGAACATCACTATGTTGATCATATCTACGATATGATTCACGTTCGACCTTTCGCTCTCAGTGTTCCGAGGCCATATCTGCATATGCTAGGCTCGTCAAGTTTAACCCGAGTATTCTGCACGTGCAAAACTGGCGTGCACCCGTTGTATGTGAACGTAGAGCTTATCACACCCGATCATCACGTGGTGTCTCGGCACAACGAACTGTCGCAACGGTGCATACTCAGGGAGAACACTTATACCTTGAAATTTAGTGAGGGATCATCTTATAATGCTACCGCCGTACTAAGCAATATAAGATGCATAAAGGATAAACATCACATGCAATCAAAGTATGTGACATGATATGGCATCATCATCTTGTGTCTTTGATCTCCATCTACAAAGCACCGTCATGATCTCCATCGTCACCGGCTTGACACCTTGATCTCCATCGTAGCATCGTTGCCGTCTCGCCAACTATTGCTTCTACGACTATCGCTACTGCTTAGTGATAAAGTAAAGCAATTACATGGCGATTGCATTTCATACAATAAAGCGACAACCATAAGGCTCCTGCCAGTTGCCGATAACTTTTACAAAACATGATCAACTCATACAACAATTTATATCTCATCACGTCTTGACCATATCACATCACAACATGCCCTGCAAAAACAAGTTAGACATCCTCTACTGTGTTGTTGCAAGTTTTTACGTGGCTGCTACGTTCTTACCTACACATCAAAACCACAACGATTTTTCGTCAAGTGTGCTGTTTTAACCTTCAACAAGGACCGGCCGTAGTCAAACTCGATTCAACTAAAGTTGGAGAAATAGACACCCGCCAGCCACCTGTGTGCGAAGCACGTCGGTAGAACCAGTCTCATGAACGCAGTCATGTAATATCGGTCCGGGCCGCTTCATCCAACAATACCGCCGAATCAAAGTAAGATGCTGGTGGTAAGTAGTATGACTATTATCGCCCACAACTCTTTGTGTTCTACTCGTGCATATAACATCTACGCATAGACCTAGCTCGAATGCCACTGTTGGGGAACGCAGTATTTCAAAAAATTTACCTATGATCACGCAAGATCTATCTAGGAGATGCATAGCAACGAGCGGGGAGAGTGTGTCCACGTACCCTCGTAGAACGAAAGTGGAAGCGTTTAGTAACGCGGTTGATGTAGTCGAACGTCTTTGCGATCCAACCGATCCAAGTAGCGAACGTACAGCACCTCCGTGTTCAGCACACGTTCAGCATGATGACGTCCCTCAAGCTCTTGATCCAGTTGAGGACGAGGGAGAGTTTCGTCAGCACGACGGCGTGGCGACGGTGATGACAAATTTACCGCCGCAGGGCTTCGCCTAAGCACTACGACAATATGACCGAGGTATGTAATTGTGGAGGGGGGCACCGCACAAGGCTAAGACAAATCTTGGAGTGTCCTTGGGGTGCCCCCTGCCCCCGTATATAAAGGAGGGAGGAGGAGGCCGGTGGCCAGGGAGGAGGCGCGCCATAGGGGAGTCCAACTAGGATTCCCAATCCTAGTTGGGGTCCCCTTCCATCCAAGAGAGGGAGAAGGAGGGAAGGAGGAAGAGGGTAGAAGGAAAGAGGGGGCGCCGCCCCCCTCCTTAGTCCAATTCGGACTGGCCATGGGGGGGACGCGGCCTCCCTTGTGGCCCTCCTCTCCTTTCCACTAAGGCCCATGAAGGCCCATGAACTTCCCGGGGGGGTTACGGTAACACCCGGTACTCCGAAACTTATCCGAAACGACCTGAACCATTCCGGTGTCCGAATGTAACCTTCCAATATATGAATCTTTATGTCTCGACCATTTCGAGACTCCTCGTCATGTCCGTGATCTCATCCGGGACTCTGAACAAACTTCGGTCATCAAATCACATAACTCATAATACACATCGTCATCGAACGTTAGGCGTGCGGACCCTACAGGTTCAAGATCTATGTAGACATGACCGAGACACATCTCCAGTCAATAACCAATAGCGGAACCTGGATGCTCATATTGGCTCCTACATATTCTACGAAGATCTTTATCGGTCAAACCGCATAACAACATACGTTGTTCCCTTTGTCATCAGTATGTTACTTGCCCGAGATTCGATCGTCGGTATCATCATACCTAGTTCAATCTCGTTACTGGCAAGTCTCTTTACTCGTTCCGTAATGCATCATCTCGTGACTAACTCATTAGTCACATTGCTTGCAAGGCTCAAAGAGATGTGCATTACCGAGAGGGCCCAGAGATACCTCTCCGATACTCGGAGTGACAAATCCTAATCTCGATCTATGCCAACTCAACAAACACCATCGGAGACACCTGTAGAGCATCCTTATAATCACCCAGTTACGTTATGACGTTTGATAGCACACAAGGTGTTCCTCCGATATTCGGGAGTTGCATAATCTCATAGTCAGAGGAACATGTATAAGTCATGATGAAAGCAATAGCAATAAAACTAAACGATCATTGTGTTAAGCTTACGAATGGGTCTTGTCCATCACATAATTCTCTAATGATGTGACCCCGTTCATCAAATGGCAACACATGTCTATGGTCAGGAAACATAACCATCTTTGATTAACGAGCTAGTCAAGTAGAGGCATACTAGGGACACTCTGTTTTGTCTATGTATTAACACATGTACTAAGTTTCCGGTTAATACAATTCTAGCATGAATAATAAACATTTATCATGATATAAGGAAATATAAAATAACAACTTTATTATTGCCTCTAGGGCATATTTCCTTCACAAACAAACACTTGGACAACTTCACAAATAGGTGCTCCTTTTTAAGGATATTCAGAATGATCTCCACATGTTTCACATGTTCCTCCAAAGTAGCACTCAATATGAGGATATCATCAAAGAAAACCAGCACAAAAACTCTGAGATAAGGAGCTAGAATGTTGTTCATGAGAGCTTGAAAAGTTCCAAGGGCATTTGCAAGTCCAAAAGGCATAACCAAATATTCAAAATGCCCAAAATGAGTAATAAAGGCAGTTTTATGAATATCCTTTTCACTCATTCTAATTTGATGGTAGCCTGCTCTAAGGTCCAATTTAGTGAAATTTTTTGCTCCATGTAATTCATCCAACAAATCTTCAATCAATGGAATTGGAAACTTGTTTTTCACTGTCATTGCATTGAACTTTCTGAAATCCTAACACAACCTCCAAGTGTTGTCTTTTTTGGCAACCAAAATGGCAGGTGCACTAAAAGGACTTTGGCTCTCTCTAGTAACTCTATTAATGAGAATTTTTTGTATTTGATGCTCCATCTCATTCCTCTGTTTGTGAGGTATTCTGTAGGGCCTGGAAGTAGGGGTATAGACCATGGTTGCAAAGGAATTTCATGGTCACAGGACCTAGCAGGAGGAAGACCCTTAGGTTCTGCAAATACCTCAGGAAATTTCTGCAATAGTTCACTTATGGGAAAAGGAATGTCAGATCTTGCCAAGAATTTGTAGTTATTGCAGTCAGACTGATTTTTGGTGAGACTGGCATTTGCAGGTTTTTCCACAGTGCTCATCTCTGTGGTTTTTGCCACATTTTGTGCTGCTGGCAGGTCTGCAATAACACTGATTTCTGTTGTTTCAGGAACAGTACTAGCTTGTGTTGTTTCTGCTAAAGTGGTGGCTGTTGTAGTTGTTGCTACAGTGTTGGCCTTCCTGGGTTTTTCAAAACTTGTGTTTATCAAGTAGAGAGCAAAACCTGCCTTTCCTTTTTTGCAATTTTTTGCGCATTTCATTACCATCCACTTCCACACCATTAGCAATAGTGTCACAAGCTAGTAGAGTAACAGGATATTTCCTGTCCTTGTACACAGTGATGGATCTTTGGATGTGCTCAAAATAAGTAGGACTGTGCTTGGTGCTACCTCTTGAGCATGCGTTGGTTTTCCCTTGAAGAGGAAAGGGTGATGCAGCAAAGTAGCGTAAGTATTTCCCTCAGTTTTTGAGAACCAAGGTATCAATCCAGTAGGAGACTACACGCAAATCGCCTAGTACCTGCACAAACAATCAAGAACCTTGCAACCAACGCGATAAAGGGGTTGTCAATCCCTTCATGGCCACTTGCAAAAGTGGGATCTGATAAAGATAATAAGATAAATATTTTTGGTATTTTTCTTGTATAGATTGGAAAGTAAAGATTGCAAAATAAACGACGATAGAAATTGGCAAGTTGACGGAAAACTAATATGATGTAAAATAGACACGGGGGCCATAGGTTTCACTAGTGGCTTCTCTCATGATAGCATATATTACGGTGGGTGAACAAATTACTGCCGAGCAATTGATAGAAAAGTGCATAGTTATGAGAATATCTAGGCATGATCATGAACATAGGCATCACGTCCGTGTCAAGTAGACCGAAACGATTCTGCATCTACTACTATTACTCCACACATCGACCGCTATCCACCATGCATCTAGAGTATTAAGTTCGTAAGAATAGAGTAACGCATTAGGCAAGATGACATGATGTAGAGGGATAAACTCAAGCAATATGATATAAACCCCATCTTTTTATCCTCGATGGCAACAATACAATATGTGCCTTGCTGCCCCTGATGTCACTGGGAAAGGACACCGCAAGATTGAACCCAAAGCTAAGCACTTCTCCTATTGCAAGAAATATCAATCTAGTAGGCCAAACTAAACCAATAATTTGAAGAGACTTGCAAAGATATCAAATCATGCATATAATAATTCAGAGAAGAAACAAATATTGTTCATAGATAATCTTGATCATAAACCCACAATTCATCAGATCTCGGCAAACACACCGCAAAAGTATTACATCGAATAGATCTCCAAGAACATCGAGGAGAACGTTGTATTGAGAACCAAAGAGAGAGAAGAAGCCATCTAGCTAATAACTACGGACCCGAAGGTCTGTGGTAAACTACTCACACATCATCGGAGAGGCTATGGTGTTGATGTAGAAGCCCTCCGTGATCGAATCCCCATCCGGCAGATCGCCGAAAAAGGCCCCAAGATGGGATCTCACGGGTACAGAAGGTTGCGGCGGTGGAAAAGTGGTTTTGTGGCTCCCCTCTATGTTTTCAGGGTATAAGAGTATATATAGGCGAAAGAAGTAGGTCGGTGGAGCTACGAGGGGCCCACGAGGGTGGGGGGCGTGCCTACCCTCCTGGGCGCGCCCTCCTGCCTCGTGGCCGCCTTGTTGCATCTCTGACTTCCACTCCAAGTCTCCTGGATTGCGCTTGTTCCAAGAAATATCCTCGCGAAGGTTTCGTTCCGTTTGGATTCCGTTTGATATTCCTTTTCTGCGAAACACTGAAATAGGCAAAAAACAGCAACTGGCACTGGGCCTCCGGTTAATAGGTTAGTCCCAAAAATAATATAAAAGAGCATATTAAAGCCCATTAAACATCCAAAACAGATAATATAATAGCATGGAACGATCAAAAATTATAGATACGTTGGAGACGTATCAGCATCCCCAAGCTTAATTCTTGCTCATCCTCGAGTAGGTAAATGATAAAAACAGAATTTTTGATGTGGAATGCTACCTAACATAATTTTCAATGTAATTTTATTTATTGTGGCATGAATGTTCAGATCCAAAAGATTCAAGACAAAAGTTTAATATTGACATAAAAATAATAATAATACTTCAAGCATACTAACCAAGCAATTATGTCTTCTCAAAAAAAACATAGCCAAAGAAAGCTCATCCCTACAAAATCATATAGTTTGGCCATGCTTCATTTTCGTCACACAAAATGCTCTCATCATGCACAACCCCGATGACAAGCCAAGCAATTGTTTCATACTTTAGTATTCTCAAACTTTTTCAACTTTCACGCAATATATGAGCGCGAGCCATGGACATAGCACTATGGGTGGAATAGAATATGATGATGGAGGTTGTGTGGAGAAGACAAAAAAGGAGAAAGTCTCACATCGACGCGGCTAATCAACGGGCTATGGAGATGCCCCTCAATTGATGTCAATGCGAGGAGTAGGGATTGCCATGCAACGGATGCACTAGAGCTATAAATGTATGAAAGCTCAACAAAAAAAACTAAGTGGGTGTGCATCCAACTTGCTTGCTCACGAAGACCTAGGGCATTTTGAGGAAGCCCATCATTGGAATATACAAGCCAAGTTCTATAATGAAAAATTCCCACTAGTATATGAAAGTGACAAAATAAGAGACTCTCTATCATGAAGATCATGGTGCTACTTTGAAGCACAAGTGTGGAAAAAGGATAGTAACATTGTCCCTTCTCTCTTTTTCTCTCATCATTTTTTTAGTGGGCTTCTTTGGCCTCTCTTTTTTATTTGGGCTTCTTTGGCCTCTTTTATTTTTTTTCGTCCGGAGCCTCATCCCGACTTATGGGGGAATCATAGTCTCCATCATCCTTTCCTCACATGGGACAATGCTCTAATAATGAAGATCATCACACTTTTATTTACTTACAACTCAACAATTACAACTCGATACTTAGAACAAAATATGACGCTATGTGAATGCCTCCGACGGTGTACCGGGATATGCAATGAATCAAGAGTGACATGTATGAAAAATGAATGGTGGCCTTGCCACAAATACGATGTCAACTACATGATCATGCAAGGCAATATGACAATGGCGAAGCGTGTCATAATAAACGGAACGGTGGAAAGTTGCATGGCAATATATCTAGGAATGGCTATGGAAATGCCATAATAGGTAGGTATGGTGGCCGTTTTGAGGAAGATATAAGGAGGCTTATGTGTGATAGAGCGTATCATATCACGGGGTTTGGATGCACCGGCGAAGTTTGCACCAACTCTCGAGGTGAGAAAGGGCAATGCACGGTACCGAAGAGGCTAGCAATGATGGAAGGGTGAGAGTGCGTATAATCCATGGACTCAATATTAGTCATAAAGAACTCACATACTTATTGCAAAAATCTACAAGTCATCAAACCCAAAGCACTACGCGCATGCTCCTAAGGGGATAGATTGGTAGGAAAAGACCATCGCTCGTCCCCGACCGCCACTCATAAGGAAAGCAATCAAAGAACACCTCATGCTTAAAATTTGTCACACAACGGTTACCATACTTGCATGCTACGGGACTTGCAAACCTCAACACAAGTATTTCTAAATTTCACAATTACTCAACTAGCACGACTATAATATTAACATCTTTATATCTCAAAACAATTATCAAGTATCCAACTTCTCATAGTATTTAATGCACTTTATATGAAAGTTTTTATTATACCCATCTTGGATGCCTATCATATTAGGACTAATTTTATAGCCAAAGCAAATAACCATGCTGTTCTAAAAGACTCTCAAAATAATATAAGTGAATCATGAGAGATCAATAATTTCTATAAAATAAAACCACCACCATGCTCTAAAAGATATAAGTGAAGCACTAGAGCAAAATTATCTAGCTCAAAAGATATAAGTGAAGCACATAGAGTATTCTAATAAATTCCGATTCATGTGTGTCTCTCCCAAAAGGTGTGTACAGCAAGGATGATTGTGGTAAAGTAAAAAGCAAAGACTCAAATCATACAAGATGCTCCAAGCAAAACACATATCATGTGGTGAATAAAAATATAGCCTCAAGTAAAGTTACCGATAGACGAAGACAAAAGAGGGGATGCCTTCCGGGGCATCCCCAAGCTTAGGCTTTTGGTTGTCCTTGAATTTTACCTTGGGTTTCCTTGGACATCCCCAAGCTTAGGATCTTGCCACTCCTTATTCCATAATCCATCAAATCTTTACTTAAAACTTGGAAACTTCACAACACAAAACTTAAATAGAAAATCTCATGAGCTCCGTTAGTATAAGAAAACAAACCACCACTTTCAGGTACTGTAATGAACTCATTATTTATTTATATTGGTGTTAAACCTACTGTATTCCAACTTCTCTATGGTTCATACCCCCCGATAGCAGCCATAGATTCACCAAAATAAGCAAACAAAATACGAAAAACAGAATCTGTCAAAAACAGAACAGTCTGTAGTAATCTGTATCAAATAAATACTTATGGAACTCCAAAAATTTTGAAATAAATTGGTGGACATGAGGAATTTGTCTATTAATCATCTGAAAAAATAATCAACCTAAAAGCACTCTCCAGTAAATAATGGCATCTAATCTTGTGAGCGCGAAAGTTTCTGTTTTTTACAGCAAGATTACAAAGACTTCACCCAAGTCTTCCCAAGGTTCTACTTGGCACAAACACTAATTAAAACATAAAACCACATCTAAACAAGGCTAGATGAATTATTTATTACTAAACAGGAACAAAAAGTAAAGAACAAAAATAAAATTGGGTTGCCTCCCAACAAGCGCTTTTCTTTAACGCCCTAAGCTAGGCATTGAGATTTCGATGATGCTCAGATGAAAGACAAGAATTGAAGAATAAAAAGAGCATCATATAGCATATGAAAAACACATCTAGTCTAACATACTTCCTATGCATAGGCATCTTATAGGCAAATAAATTATCAAGACAAGCAAAAACTAGCATATGCAAGAAAGAAGTGAGAAACAATAACAATCTCAACATAACGAGAGGTAATTTAGTAACATGAAAATTTCTACAAACATATTTTCCTCTCTCATAATAATTACATGTAGGATCATAATCAAATTCAACAATATAGCTATCACATAACATATTCTCAACATGATCCACATGCATGCAAAGTTGACACTCTTCCAAAATAGTGGGATTAACATTAACTAAAGTCATGACCTCTCCAAACCCACTTTTATCAAAAAAATTCATAAGATTGAATATTCTCCAAATATGTGGGATCTAAAGTCGACACTCTTCAAAACCCACTTTCAATATTATTGCAAACATTATTATCAATCTCATATTCATCATGGGGCTTAAATAAATTTTCAAGATTGTAAGAAGAATCACCCCAATCATGATCATTGCAACAAGTAGTGGACATAACAAAACTAGCATCCCCAAGCTTAGTGTTTTGCATATCATTAACACAATTGACATTAATAGAATTTATAATAATATCATTGCAATCATGCTTTTCATTCAAGGAGCTATCGTGAATCACTTCATAAGTTTCTTCTTTCAACACTTCATCACAATTTTTAGATTCACGAATTTCAAGCAAAACCTCATAAAGATAATCTAGTGCACAAAACTCACTAGCAATTGGTTCATCATAATTGGATCTTTTAAAAAGATTAGCAAGAGGATGAGGATCCATAACAATAGATTTTTAGCAAGCGAAGATGTAAGCAAATAGCAGGCACATGGCAACACAAGCAAACATAAGATCAAACGGAAGAAGGGCGAAGAAAAGGGCAAATCTTTGTGAAGTGGGGGAGAGGAAAACAAGAGGCGAATGGCAAATAATGTAATGCGAGGGAGAAGAGTTTATGATGGATACTTGGTATGTCTTGACTTGAGCGTAGATCTCCCCGGCAACGGCGCCAGAAATCCTTCTTGCTACCTCTTGAGCATGCGTTGGTTTTCCCTTGAAGAGGAAAGGGTGATGTAGCAAAGTAGCGTAAGTATTTCCCTCAGTTTTTTAGAACCAAGGTATCAATCCAGTAGGAGACTACACGCAAATCGCCTAGTACCTGCACAAACAATCAAGAACCTTGCAACCAACGCGATAAAGGGGTTGTCAATTGATAATCCCCAAGTGCAGGGAATCATCGTAGAAATTTCCGGTGGAAGTGATAAGTATGGAGTGTCGAACCCACAAGGAGCTAAAGGTAAGATCAATATTCTCTCAAGCCCAATCTGCCACTGATACGACTCTACGTGCACCGAACGTTTGCTTCCAACTAGAAACAAGAAATAAAACTACATTGTGGGTATGAAGAGGATAACTTTGCATGGTATCGGAGAGCTAAAATATAAAAGTAGGTGCTGTTATCATAAGGCTAGAATATATTACTAAATATTATAAATAGCGAGTGTGGAATAATGGTGGATCGGTGTGCGGAATTGTCCTGGGCAATCGTTAACAAGACTGGTAATCACTATTGCAGTTTCATATGAGGGAGAGGCATAAGCTAACATACTTTCTCTACTTGGATCATATGCACTTATGGTTGGAACTCTAGCAAGCATCTGCAACTACTAAAGATCATTAAGGTAAAACCCAACCATAGCATTAAAGCATCAAGTCCTCTTTATTCCCATACGCAACAATCCCTCTTACTCAGGTTTGTGTTTCAGTCACTCACCAACCCACTATAAGTGAATCATGAACGTATTGCAACACCCTACAGCGGGAATCCCTCACGCTTGCGCGACACAGAGGGCACCATAGGACAGCACCAAAGTAAAACATACAACTCATACCAATCTAGATCATCAATCAACCCAAAGACAAAAGATATCTACTCAAAACATCATAGGAAGGCAACACATCATTAGATCATAATATGTGGCATAAAGCACCATGTTCAAGTAGGGATTACAGCGGGGTGCGGGAGAGTGGACCGTGTAAAAGAGATGAGGATGGTGATGATGATGGTGATGTTGCGATCACCGTGGCGATGATTCCCCTCCCGATGGCACTCCGGCGCCACCGGAAGAGAAGAGGAGAGGTTCTCCCCCTTGTGCTTCCTCCTCCATGGCCTCCACCCTCTGGTCCTTGGCCTTCATCATGATGATGGCCCCTCCAAAATACTCCTCCATGGCCACCGGTGATGATGGCCCCCTCCGGCAGGGTGCCGGAGAGGGCCTAGATTGACTTCTCGTGGCTACAGAGGCTTGCGGCAGCGGAACTTCCGATCTACGTTTCTTTCTGGAAGTTTGGGTATAAATAGAAGAGTTTTGCGTTGATTTCACGTCAGGGAGATCTCCAGGCTGTCCACGAGGCAGGGGGCGCGCCCCCCACCCTCGTGGGCAGCCCGGGGCTCTTCTGGCCTGCTTCTGGTACTCCGTGGGCTTCTTCTGATCCAAAAATGATCTCTGTCAAGTGGCACGTCAATTGGACTCCGTTTAGTTTTCCTTTTCTGCGATACTCTAAAACAAGGAGAAAACAGAAACTGGCACTGGGCTCTAGGTTAATAGGTTAGTCCCAAAAATCATATAAAAATATCATATAAATGCATATAAAACATCCTATAAGGATAGTATAATAGCATGAATACTTCATAAATTATAGATACGTTGGAGACGTATCAGCATCCCGAAGCTTAATTCCTGCTCGTCCTCGAGTAGGTAAATGATAAAAGAAATAATTTATGAAGTGTGAATGCTAGCAAGTGCATAAGTCTGATCAATGATAATTCCAATCACTTTTTCTAGGATCATTATATGTCATAACAATAGCTCATCTCATAAAACTTTTCATGATCAAGTAACAAGCAAGTCACAAGTTTAAAGTATAGATCATAAACTTTCTTGAAAACTAACAAACAATATTCTCAGTCATCAAACAATTGCAATTCATCTTATTTTCAGGAAGAGTCTATGTCAGAGCTTTGATTTAGCAAACTCCACATACTCAACTATCATTTAATCTTTCACAATTGCTAACACTCACGCAATACTTGTGGTTATGGAGTTTTAATCGGACACAGAGAAAGATAGGGGCTTATAGTTTCGCCTCCCAACCTTTTACCTCAAGGGTAATGTCAACAATAATAGCTCATGCTGACTTACATCCAATTAGATATATTTATCAGGATCCTTCCAACATCCTGTGCTTGCCAAAGGATAAAATGTAAAAAAGGAAAGGTGAAGATCACCAAGACTCTTGCATAAGGTAGAAGATAAAAGTAAAAGATAGGCCCTTCGCAGAGGGAAGCAGAGGTTGCCATGCGCTTTCAGGGTTGGATGCACAAAATCTTAATGCGAAAGAACGTCACTTTATATTTCCACTTGTGATATGGACCTTTATTATGCAGTCCGTCGCTTTTATTTCTTCCACATCACAAGATCGTATAAAGCTTATTTCCTCCACACCAATCAATCATACATATTTAGAGAGCAATTTTTATTGCTTGCACCGATGACAACTTACTTGAAGGATCTTACTCAATCCCTAGGTAGATATGGTGGACTCTCATGGCAACACTTGTTTTAAGGGTATTTTGAAGCACAAGTAGTATCTCTACTTGGTGCAAAGAATTTGGCTAGCATGAGGGGGAAAGGCAAGCTCAACATGTTGGATGATCCATGACAATATACTTTATTTCAGATATAAGAAAACATAACCCATTACGTTGTCTTCCTTGTCCAACATCAACTCTTTAGCATGTCATATTTTAATGAGTGCTCCCAATCATAAAAGATGTCCAAGATAGTGTATTTATATGTGAAACCTCTCTTCCTTCAATATTCTTTCATGAATTGTTCAAGTGACCAGTTCTACGTTTGCTAACTTTCAATAAGTTTACTACCTATACTTATTATGTGTGAAGACATTACTCCCCATGTTATAAGCATACGAAACATATATAAATTCAGATTTATGACATTCAATTTATTCAACCATTTACTTTAGGATATACATGAAGCACATGAGCAAATGACAAACTACTCCAAAAGATATGAGTAAAGAACACTTAGTAGTCAAATAATTAACTAGCCATGGGAAGATTATTTTTCATTCAATATTTCAGATCCAATGATTTTATTCAAACAGCAAGTAAAATTGAAAATACGCTCCAAGCAAAACACATATCATGTGACGAATAAAAATATAGCTCCGAGTAAGGTGTACCGATAGTTTTGAAGACGAAAGAGGGGATGCCTTTCGGGGCATCCCCAAGCTTAGGCGCTTGAGTCTTCCTTGAATATTACCTTGGGGTGCCTTGGGTATCCCCAAGCTTAGGGTCTTTCCACTCCTTATTCTCCTCATATCGATATCTCACCCAAAGCTTGAAAACTTCAATCACACAAAACTTAACGTAACTTCGTGAGATAGGTTAGTATGATAAAGAGCAAACCATTCACTTTGGTACTGTCGAAGATGAGGTTCATAATTGTTCTCACACAATTCCTACTGTACCATATCATTTCTACAATTTATATTGAAGAATATAAGCCATAGAAACTAGAAAACAAGCAAACTATGCAATGAAAACAGAATCTGTCAGAAACAGAACAGTCTGTAATGATCTGAACAATAACCATACTTCTGCCACTCCAAAAATTATGAAATAAATTGTTGGACGTGAGGAATTTGTCTATTAATCTTCTGCAAAAATAATCAACTCAAAAGCACTCTTCTGTAAAAAAATGACAGCTAATCTCGTAAGCGCAAAGTTTCTGTTTTTTACAGCAAGATCACATTAACTTTCACCCAAGTCTTCCCAAAGGTCTTACTTGGCACTTTATTGAAACAAAAAATATAAAACATGATTACTACAGTAGCTTAATCATGTAAACACCCAAAAACAGTAAGGGTAAATATTGGGTTGTCTCCCAACAAGCGCTTTTCTTTAATGCCTTTTAGCTAGGCATGATGATTTCAATGATGCTCACATAAAAGATAGGAATTGAAGCATAAAGAGAGCATCTTGAAGAATATGACTAGCACACTTAAATATAACCTACTTCCTATGCCTAGGGATTTTGTGATTTATAAGAGCAACAATCAACTAGCATAGGAAGGCAAAACAAGTATAACTTTAAAACTTTAAGCACATAGAGAGGAAACTTGATATTATTGCAACTCCTACAAGCATGTATTCCTCCCTCATAATAATTTTCAGTAGCATCATGGATAGCAACTTTGTTCTCATACTCAATTGGAACCTCTTCTGAAATAGTGGAACCATTACTAGCTAAAGTTGACACTCTTCCAAATCCACTTTCATAAATATCACACTAAGATTCAACACCCTCCAAGATAGTGGGATCACTAATTCCTAAAGTTGACACTCTTCCAAACCCACTTTAAATGATAGTATTATTCATACTCCAAAAGATATAAGTGAAGTTCATGGAGCATTCTATAATTAACATAGACTAACCAATATCCAAGCTCAAAATGTATAAGCGAAGCACATGAAGCATTCTATAAAACTATACTCAAAAGATTTAAGTGAAGCACAAAGAGCTATTCTATAAGATCATACTTAAAGATATCAATGAAGGGCTATCTCATGCTAGCATGGTTCTTAAAGGAAAAACAAAAACACAAAAAACACAAATCATGTGAACAAAGCAAAAACCGAGGTATACCGATACTTGTTGAAGAAGAAAGATGGGATGCCAACCGGGGCATCCCCAAGCTTAGATGCTTGAGTATCCTTTGAAATATTTACTTGGGGTGCCTTGTGCATCCCCAAGCTTGAACTCTTGCTTCTCTTTATTATTCTCACATCGGTAACTCCTCGTTCTTCGAACACTTCATCCACAAAAACTTAACAAAAACTTTGTGAGATCCGTTAGTATAACAAAGCAAATCACTACTATAAGTACTGTTGCAAACCAATTCATATTTTGTTTTTGCATTATAGCTACTGTAATATAACTTTTCCATGGCTTAATCCACTGATAGAGACCGAGAGTTTCATCAAAACAAGCAAGCAATGCATAAAAAACAGAATCTGTCTTAAACAGGACAGTCTGTAGTAATCTGGAAGTTTAGCAAACTTCTGTAACTCCTAAAATTATGAACTAAATTTGAAAATTTGAACAATTTGTACAGAAGTAATGTGCAAAAAGTTTCAGACCCATTTGACTTTCCAGTAAAAAATGTAATTCACTCACTACAGCCAAAATTTCTGTTTTTGTTCTGCACATAGTAAACAAGCAATCTAATCATCCTAAAACCAAAGCTTGGCACATTATTTTTATAATAAAATGAATATATACAAGGGGATAATTATTTACATAGAAACTTCCATGAAAAATTCTACATTGTTTCCGTGAGCATGAACACAAGTGCTCAAGGTCGACCCTCACTTCTTCAATGCATAACTTTCCAATCGCTTCTCTTTTTGAAAAACCTTTTAGGCATGAAAGGCAAGTAATTTTTTTTGTATTTTCATTCTTTTGAATTTTTTTTGTATGTTTCACCCACAACTAAACAGAAACCAAAAAGGAAAAACAATATCTACTTAGTGAAGAAAGCAAACAAGCACACACGAGAATATCAACCCCGCGCTATTGCTCCCCGGCAACGGCACCAGAAAAGAGCTTGATAATCCCCAAGTGCAGGGAATCATCATAGCAATTTCCAAAGGTGGAAGTGATAAGTATGGAGTGTCGAACCCACAAGGAGCTAAAGGTAAGATCAATATTCTCTCAAGCCCTATCTGCCACTGATACGACTCTACGTGCACCGAACGTTTGCTTCCAACTAGAAACGAGAAATAAAACTACGTTGTGGGTAATAACTTTGCATGGTATCGGAGAGCTAAAATATAAAAGTAGGTGCTGTTATCATAAAGTTAGAATATATTACTAAATATTATAAATATCGAGTGTGGAATAATGGTGGATCAGTGTGCGGAATTGTCCTGGGCAATCGTTAACAAGACCGATAATCACTATTGCAGTTTCATGTGAGGGAGAGGCATAAGCTAACATACTTTCTCTACTTGGATCATATGCACTTATGATTGGAACTCTAGCAAGCATCCGCAACTACTAAAGATCATTAAGGTAAAACCCAACCATAGCATTAAAGCATCATGTCCTCTTTATTCCCATACGCAACAATCCCTCTTACTCGGGTTTGTGTTTCAGTCACTCACCAACCCACTATAAGCGAATCATGAACGTATTGCAACACCCTACAGCGGGAATCCCTCACGCTTGCGCGACACGGAGGGCACCATAGGACAGCACCAAAGTAAAACATACAACTCATACCAATCTAGATCATCAATCAACCCAAAGACAAAAGATATCTACTCAAAACATCATAGGATGGCAACACATCATTGGATCATAATATGTGGCATAAAGCACCATGTTCAAGTAGGGATTACAGCGGGGTGTGGGAGAGTGGACCGCGTAAAAGATATGAGGATGGTGATGTTGATGAAGACGATCACCGTGGTGATGATTCCCCTCCCGATGGCACTCCGGCGCCACTGGAAGAGAGGAGGAGAGGTTCTCCCCCTTGTGCTTCCTCCTCCATGGCCTCCACCCTCTGGTCCTTGGCCTTCATGGTGATGATGGCCCCTCCGGGATACTCCTCCATGGCCACCGGTGATGATGGCCCCCTCCGGCAGGGTGCCGGAGAGGGCCTAGATTGACTTCTCGTGGCTACAGAGGCTTGCGGCGGCGGAACTTCCGATCTAGGTTTCTTTCTGGAAGTTTGGGTATATATAGAAGAGTTTTGCGTTGATTTCATGTCAGGGGGGTCTCCGGGCTGTCCACGAGGCAGGGGAGCGCGCCCTAGGGGGTGGGCGTGCCCCCCACCCTCGTGAGCAGCCCGGGGCTCTTCTGGCCTGCTTCTGGTACTCCGTGGGCTTCTTCTGGTCCAAAAATGATCTCCGTCAAGTGGCACGTCAATTGGACTCCGTTTAATTTTCCTTTTCTGCGATACTCTAAAACAAGGAGAAAACAGAAACTGGCACTGGGCTCTAGGTTAATACGTTAGTCCCAAAAATCACATAAAATATCATATAATGCATATAAAACATCCTAGAAGGATAGTATAATAGCATGAATACTTCATAAATTATAGATACGTTGGAGACGTATCATCAATCCCTTCACGGCCACTTGCAAAAGTGAGATCTAATGAAGATAATAAGATAAATATTTTTGGTATTTTTGTTGTATAGATTGGAAAGTAAAGATTGCAAAATAAACGATGACAGAAATTGGCAAGTTGACGGAAAACTAATATGATGTAAAATAGACCCGGGGGCCATAGGTTTCACTAGTGGCTTCTCTCATGATAGCATATATTATGGCGGGTGAACAAATTACTGCCGAGCAATTGATAGAAAAGCGCTAGTTATGAGAATATATAGGCATGATCATGAACATAGGCATCACGTCCGTGTCAAGTAGACCGAAACGATTCTGCATCTACTACTATTACTCCACACATCGACCGCTATCCAGCATGCATCTAGAGTATTAAGTTCATAAGAACAGAGTAACGCATTAGGCAAGATGACATGATGTAGAGGGATAAACTCAAGCAGTATGATATAAACCCCATCTTTTTATCCTCGATGGCAACAATACAATACGTGCCTTGCTGCCCCTGATGTCACTGGGAAAGGACACCGCAAGATTGAACCCAAAGCTAAGCACTTCTCCTATTGCAAGAAAGATCAATCTAGTAGGCCAAACTAAACCGATAATTCGAAGAGACTTGCAAAGATATCAAATCATGCATATAAGAATTCAGAGAAGAACCAAATATTGTTCATAGATAATCTTGATCATAAACCCACAATTCATCGGATCTCGGCAAACACACCGCAAAAGTATTACATCGAATAGATCTCCAAGAACATCGAGGAGAATTTTGTATTGAGAACCAAAGAGAGAGAAGAATCCATCTAGCTAATAACTATGGACTCGAAGGTCTGTGGTAAACTACTCACACATCATCGAAGAGGCTATGGTGTTGATGTAGAAGCCCTCCATGATCGAACCCCCCTCCGGCAAATCACCGAAAAAGGCCCCAAGATGGGATCTCACGGGTACAGAAGGTTGCGGCGGTGGAAAAGTGGTTTCGTGGCTCCCATCGATGTTTTCAGGGTATAAGAGTATATATAGGCGAAAGAAGTAGGTCGGTGGAGCTACGAGGGGCCCACGAGGGTGGGGGCGCGCCCTCCTGCCTCGTGGCCGCCTCGTTGCGTCTCTGACTTCCACTCCAAGTCTCCTGGATTGCGTTTGTTCCGAGAAAGATCCTCGCGAAGGTTTCGTTCCGTTTGGATTCCGTTTGATATTCCTTTTCTGTGAAACACTGAAATAGGCAAAAAAACAGCAACTGGCTCTGGGCCTCCGGTTAATGGGCTAGTCCCAAAAAATAATATAAAAGAGCATATTAGAGCCCATTAAACATCCAAAACAGATAATATAATAGCATGGAACGATAAAAAATTATAGATACGTTGGAGACGTATCACTTGGCAAGCCAGTCACTACCCAGTACCACATCATGACCTGGAAGTTCCAGTATTCTAAATGTTTGCAGAAAATGGTGCTTATTTGCAGTGAAGTAGGTATCAGGGATATAAGCTCCAGACCATAATTTGCCTCCACCAGCTACAAAAACAGACCTGCTTTTGTCTTTGAGGATAATGCAAGAGGTTTTGAATGCAAATTGTAAGCTCATGAAGGTAGAATTACTGCCAGAGTCTATCAAAGCAACAACTTGTTTCCCTCCTACTTGAATCAAGATTGATATGGTGTTGACACTATCTGGGTCCATTGCTTGTGCAGAAATTCTCATGCATTTTTCTTGTTTCTTAGAAGTTTCCTCTGGTTCTTCTTCTGAAACAGTGTCAGTGCCTTCTATTTGTTCAGTTGGTTCTTCCCCAGTGAGCATGTTTATCACAGGGGCTTGCTTGCACTTATGACCATGAAACCAAACATCTCCACATCTCCAACATTTTCCTGGTTCTCTTGGTCTTTGTGTAATTGCTGGTAACTTTTGATCAGGCAACTTGGTTTTTGCAGTGGTAGTTTTGAAAGCATTGTAGTTGTTTTTCTGATAGCCACTATTTGTAGTAAATGAGACCTTCTTAGGGGGTAGAGATTGTTCCATGTCAACTGCTAACCAATAGGCTTCAGTAAGTGTAGGAGGTCTGAGAGGTTGCTACCTCTTGAGCACTGCGTTGGTTTTCCCTTGAAGAGGAAAGGGTGATGCAGCAAAGTAGCGTAAGTATTTCCCTCAGTTTTTGAGAACCAAGGTATCAATCCAGTAGGAGGCTACGCGCGAGTCCCTCGCACCTACACAAAACAAATAAATCCTCGCAACCAACGCGATAAGGGGTTGTCAATCCCTACACGGTCACTTACGGGAGTGAGATCTGATAGATATGATAGGATAATATTTTTGGTATTTTTGTGATAAAGATGCAAAGTAAAATAAAAGCAAAGGAAATAACTAAGTATTGGAAGATTAATATGATCAAGATAGACCCGGGGGCCATAGGTTTCACTAGTGGCTTCTCTCAAGAGCATAAGTATTTTACGATGGGTGAACAAATTACTGTTGAGCAATTGACAGAATTGAGCATAGTTATGAGAATATCTAGGTATGATCATGTATATAGGCATCACGTCCGAGACAAGTAGACCAACTCCTGCCTGCATCTACTACTATTACTCCACTCATCGACCGCTATCCAGCATGCATCTAGAGTATTAAGTTCATAAAAACATAGTAACGCCTTAAGCAAGATGACATGATATAGAGGGATAAATTCATGCAATATGATAAAAAAACCATCTTGTTATTCTTGATGGCAACAATACTATACGTGCCTTGCTGCCCCTACTGTCACTGGGAAAGGACACCGCAAGATTGAACCCAAAGCTAAGCACTTCTCCCATTGCAAGAAAGATCAATCTAGTAGGCCAAACCAAACTGATAATTCGAAGAGACTTGCAAAGATAACCAATCATACATAAAAGAATTCAGAAGATTCAAATATTGTTCATAGATAAACTTGATCATAAACCCACAATTCATCGGTCTCAACAAACACACCGCAAAAGAAGATTACATCGAATAGATCTCCACGAGAGAGGGGGAGAACATTGTATTGAGATCCAAAAAGAGAGAAGAAGCCATCTAGCTAATAACTATGGACCCGAAGGTCTGAGGTAAACTACTCACACTTCATCGGAGGGGCTATGGTGATGATGTAGAAGTCCTCCGTGATCGATGCCCCCTCCGGCGGAGCTCCGGAACAGGCCCCAAGATGGGATCTTGTGGGTACAGAAGGTTGCGGCGGTGGAATTAGGTTTTTGGCTCCGTATCTGATCGTTTGGGGGTACGTAGGTATATATAGGAGGAAGGAGTACGTCGGTGGAGCAACAGGGGGCCCACGAGGGTGGAGGGCGCGCCCTGGGGGGTAGGCGCGCCCCCCTACCTCGTGGCCTCCTCCTTTATTTCTTGATGTAGGGTCCAAGTCTCCTGGATCTTGTTCGTTCTGAAAATCACGTTCCCGAAGGTTTCATTCCGTTTGGACTCCGTTTGATATTCCTTTGCTGCGAAACTCTGAAATAGGCAAAAAACAGCAATTCTGGGCTGGGCCTCCGGTTAATACGTTAGTCCCAAAAATAATATAGAAGTGAATAATAAAGCCCAATAATGTCCAAAACAGTAGATAATATAGCATGGAGCAATCAAAAATTATAGATACGTTGAAGACGTATCAAGCATCCCCAAGCTTAATTCCTGCTCGTCCTCGAGTAGGTAAATGATAAAAACAGAATTTTGATGCGGAGTGCTACTTGGCATAATTTCAATGTAATTCTTCTTAATTGTGGTTTGAATATTCAGATCCGAAAGATTCAATACAAAAGTTTAATATTGACATAAAAATAATAATACTTCAAGCATACTAACAAAGCAATTATGTCTTCTCAAAATAACATGCCAAAGAAAGTTATCCCTACAAAATCATATAGTCTGGCTATGCTCTATCTTCACCACACAAAGTATTTAAATCATGCACAACCCCGATGACAAGCCAAGCAATTGTTTTATACTTCTGACATTCTCAAAAAATTTCAATCTTCACGCAATACATGAGCGTGAGCCATGGACATAGCACTATATGTGGAATAGAATGGTGGTTGTGGAGAAGAAAAAAAGGGAGAAGATAGTCTCACATCAACTAGGCGTATCAACGGGCTATGGAGATGCCCATCAATAGATATCAATGTGAGTGAGTAGGGATTGCCATGCAACGGATGCACTAGAGCTATAAGTATATGAAAGCTCAACAAAAGAAACTAAGTGGGTGTGCATCCAACTCGCTTGCTCAGGAAGACCTAGGGCATTTTGAGGAAGCCCATCATTGGAATATACAAGCCAAGTTCTATAATGAAAAATTCCCACTAGTATATGAACGTGACAAAATGAGAGACTCTCTATCATGAAGATCATGGTGCTACTTTGAAGCACAAGTGTGGTAAAAGGATAGTAACATTGTCCCTTCTCTCTCTTTCTCTCTTTTTTTTATTTGGGCCTTTCCCCCCCTTTTTTATGGCCTCTTTTTTCGTCCGGAGTCTCATCCCGACTTGTGGGGGAATCATAGTCTCCATCATCCTTTTCCTCACTTGGGACAATGCTCTAAAAATGAAGATCATCACACTTTTATTTTCTTACAACTCAACAATTACAACTCGATACTTAGGACAAAATATGACTCTATATGAAATGCCTCTGGCGGTGTACCGGGATATGCAATGAATCAAGAGTGACATGTATGAAAGAATTATGAATGGTGGCTTTGCCACAAATATGATGTCAACTACATGATCATGCAAAGCAATATGACAATGATGGAGCGTGTCATAATAAACGGAACGGTGGAAAGTTGCATGGCAATATATCTTGGAATGGCTATGGAAATGCCATGATAGGTAGGTATGGTGGCTATTTTGAGGAAGGTTTATGGTGGGTGTATGATACCGGCGAAAAGTGCGCGGTATTAGAGAGGCTAGCAATGGTGGAAGGAAGAAGAGTGCGTATAATCCATGGACTCAACATTAGTCATAAAGAACTCATATACTTATTGCAAAAATCTACAAGTTATCAAAGCAAAGTATTACGCGCATGCTCCTAGGGGGATAGATTGGTAGGAAAAGACCATCGCTCGTCCCCGACCGCCACTCATAAGGAAGACAATCAATAAATAAATTATGCTCCGACTTCATCACATAACGGTTCACCATACGTGCATGCTACGGGAATCACAAACTTTAACACAAGTATCTCTCAAATTCACAACTAGCATGACTCTAATATCACTATCTTTATATCTCAAAACAATTATCAAGCATCAAACTTCTCATAGTATTCAACACACTCATAAGAATTTTTACTATTCTTGAATACCTAGCATATTAGGATTATTTAACCAAATTACCATGCTATTTAAGACTCTCAAAATAATCTAAGTGAAGCATGAGAGATCAATAGTTTCTATAAAACAAATCCACCACCGTGCTCTAGAAGATATAAGTGAAGCACTAGAGCAAAACTATATAACTCAAAAGATATAAGCGAAGCACATAGAGTATTCTAACAAATTCCAAATCATGTATGGCTCTATCAAAAGGTGTGTACAGCAAGGATGATTGTAGTAAACTAAAAAACAAAGACTCAAATCATACAAGACGCTCCAAGCAAAACACATATCATGTGGTGAATAAAAATATAGCTCCAAGTAAAGTTACCGATGGAAGTAGACGAAAGAGGGGATGCCTTCCGGGGCATCCCCAAGCTTTGGCTTTTTGGTGTCCTTAGATTATCTTGGGGTGCCATGGGCATCCCCAAGCTTAGGCTCTTGCCACTCCTTGTTCCATAATCCATCTAATCTTTCACCCAAAACTTGAAAACTTCACAACACAAAACTCAACAGAAAATCTCGTGAGCTCCGTTAGCGAAAGAAAACAAAAGACCACTTCAAGGTACTGTAATGAACTCATTATTTATTTATATTGGTGTTAAACCTACTGTATTCCAACTTCTCTATGGTTTATAAACTATTTTACTAGCCATAGATTCATCAAAATAAGCAAACAACACACGAAAAACAGAATCTGTCAAAAACAGAACAGTCTGTAGTAATCTGTAACTAACGCAAACTTCTGGAACTCCAAAAAATCAGCCAAAATAGGACGACCTAGAAAATTTGTTTATTGATCAGCAGCAGTTGGAATCAGTATTTTATCACGTTCTAGTGATTTTTAACAATTATTTTCGTGAACAGAAAGTTTCTGGAAATTACAGCAAGATCAAATAACTATCATCCAAGAAGATCCTATAGGTTTAACTTGGCACAAACACTAATTAAAACACAAAAACACATCTAACCAGAGGCTAGAACAAATATTTATTCCTAAACAGAAGCAAAAAAGCAAAAAAACTAAAAATAAAATTGGGTTGCCTCCCAACAAGCGCTATCGTTTAACGCCCCTAGCTAGGCATAAAAGCAAGGATAGATCTAGGTATTGCCATCTTTGGCGGGCAATTCTTCAATAAGACATCTATCACCCTTTAGAGTTTCTTTATTTTTATTAATTATCAAGCTTCTAGGAACAAGATCAAAAAATTCATTTGTAGCAAATGGTTCCTTAATGATAGCAAAAAGATTGGGATGGATACTTATAGATTTAAGATCCGCAGTTTCCTTACTAGAGGATTCACCCTTATTTTAGGAACATACATAAGCTTGGCAATTTTAGTTGGAGGACTTGGAGTATTCTTTACGGAAGAAAAGGCGGTTCCCAAGTTGGTAATGATACCCTCAAGTTTATCGATTCTAGTGGAATCTTGATTTATTCTTTCATTAACTATGGGTTCCTTCTCCTTAATATTTTTCAAAGTGACTCCTAGCTTAGATCCATATTGGGTAATTTGGTTGTGGATCTTTTTATCCAGATTTTAAATTAACTCTACGGTAGCAACTTTATTTTCAATAATTTCAAGTCTTTGTATTACATGCTCCAAAGTTAACATAGTTCCATTAACCAAAAGAGGTGGTGAGCCAAATAAATCTATCATAGCATTATAAGAGTCAAAAGTATGGCTACCCAAGAAATTCCCTCTGGTAATGGTATCAAGAATATATCTATACCAAGGATTAGCGCCTACATAAAAATTGCGGAGAAGAACGGAAGTAGATTGCTTCCTGGCAGATCTATTTTGAGCATTGCAAATTCTATACCAAGCGTCTTTTAGATTTTCTCCCTCCCTTTGTTTAAAATTGAGAACTTCATTTTCGGGAGACAACGGAGAAGATAAAGGACTAGCCATGACGGCAAGGCAAGCAAACGGAAAAGAGAGGGCGAATAAAACGGCAAGGGTGAAGTGGGGAGAGGAAAACGAGAGGCAAATGGCAAATAATGTAATGCGGGAGATAAGGGTTTGTGATGGGTACTTGGTATGTTGACTTTTGCGTAGACCTCCCCGGCAACGGCGCAGAAATCCTTCTTGCTACCTCTTGAGCACTGTGTTGGTTTTCCCTTGAAGAGGAAAGGGTGATGCAGCAAAGTAGCATAAGTATTTCCCTCAGTTTTTGAGAACCAAGGTATCAATTCAGTAGGAGGCTACGCGCGAGTCCCTCGCACCTACACAAAACAAATAAATCCTCACAACCAACGCGATAAGGGGTTGTCAATCCCTACACGGTCACTTACGGGAGTGAGATCTGATAGATATGATAGGATAATATTTTTGGTATTTTTGTGATAAAGATGCAAAGTAAAATAAAAGCAAAGGAAATAACTAAGTATTGGAAGATTAATATGATGAAGATAAGACCCGGGGGCCATAGGTTTCACTAGTGGCTTCTCTCAAGAGCATAAGTATTTTACGGTGGGTGAACAAATTACTGTTGAGCAATTGACAGAATTGAGCATAGTTATGAGAATATCTAGGTATGATCATGTATATAGGCATCACGTCCGAGACAAGTAGACCAACTCCTGCCTGCATCTACTACTATTACTCCACTCATCGACCGCTATCCAGCATGCATCTAGAGTATTAAGTTCATAAAAACAGAGTAACGCCTTAAGCAAGATGACATGATATAGAGGGATAAATTCATGCAATATGATAAAAAAACCATCTTGTTATCCTCGATGGCAACAATACTATACGTGCCTTGCTGCCCCTACTGTCACTGGGAAAGGACACCGCAAGATTGAACCCAAAGCTAAGCACTTCTCCCATTGCAAGAAAGATCAATCTAGTAGGCCAAACCAAACTGATAATTCGAAGAGACTTGCAAAGATAACCAATCATACATAAAAGAATTCAGAAGATTCAAATATTATTCATAGATAAACTTGATCATAAACCCACAATTCATCAGTCTCAACAAACACACCGCAAAAGAAGATTACATCGAATAGATCTCCACGAGAGAGGGGGAGAACATTGTATTGAGATACAAAAAGAGAGAAGAAGCCATCTAGCTAATAACTATGGACCCGAAGGTCTGAGGTAAACTACTCACACTTCATCGGAGGGGCTATGGTGATGATGTAGAAGCCCTCCGTGATCGATGCCCCCTCCGACGGAGCTCTGGAACAGGCCCCAAGATGGGATCCCGTGGGTACAGAAGGTTGCGGCGGTGGAATTAGGTTTTTGGCTCCGTATCTGATCGTTTGGGGGTACGTAGGTATATATAGGAGGAAGGAGTACGTCGGTGGAGCAACAGGGGGCCCACGAGGGTGGATGGCGCGCCCTGGGGGGGTAGGCGCGCCCCCCTACCTCATGGCCTCCTCCTTTATTTCTTGACGTAGGGTCCAAGTCTCCTGGATCTTGTTCGTTCTGAAAATCACGTTCCCGAAGGTTTCATTCCGTTTGGACTCCGTTTGATATTCCTTTGCTGCGAAACTCTGAAATAGGCAAAAAACAGCAATTCTGGGCTGGGCCTCCGGTTAATAGGTTAGTCCCAAAAATAATATAAAAGTGAATAATAAAGCCCAATAATGTACAAAACAGTAGATAATATAGCATGGGGCAATCAAAAATTATAGATACGTTGGAGACGTATCAGAGGCCTGAGTTGGAATTTGATATGAGATCTCATTCCATTTACATAACACTTAATGAACCATTGCTCTGATAGAGATGGGTTTTCCTCTTGCATTTCAGCCATCATTGATTCAAATTGATCAGTATATTCAGCAATGGGTAAGTTGCCCTGTTTGAAAGCGTTAAATCTGTCTGCAAGATCATAGGAACTAGTGGGTGAAAGTCTCTTCAGAATTTCTTCACAGAATTGTGGCCAGGTAGGATGTTTTTTGAGCAGTCTAGATCTTCTTAACCAAACATCAGCTCTATCGACAAAATAAAGTTGGGCCAATGAAACTTTATAATCATTAGGGGCCCCTGACATGTGAAAGTATTTCTCACACTGCCTAATCCATCCACCAGGATTTTCCCCATCAAACTTAGGGAAATCCATCCTAGGTCCCTTAGTGATGTTCTTGAGAAATTGGGTTCTCATCTCCTTCTCATAATTCCTGTAGTATTCGTCCCAAATCACATTGACTTCAGGTTGGTTTGACAGGGGAAAAGCTGAAGTTCTAGCAGTTTTCATTTGAGCAGTAGGGCTAGCAGGTTCAGACTGGATTTCCTGGGTGTTGCCTCTGTTGAATCTTGGAGGAGCTGATTTTTGTCCTATTTGAATAGGAGGTAATCTATTTGCATTCAACAGAGTATACCGCCTAGTTATCTCTTGTTCCAACAGCAGCCTTTTTCGCAGGTCATCAATTAAGGGTCTTGTTGCCGTCTGATCTGGAACTTCTTTCTGCTGGTCATTGTTCTGCTGAATTGCAGTTACTTGTTCCACTCGAGGAGCAGGTTGTTCAGGGACTCTACCAGGTGTTGGGTTAGAGCTTGAAGCTCCTGGTGTACTCAGTGTCTTCAACACATCAGTGATAGTGGATAACTGCTCACTTAATGAAAACACTGCTTTCTGCACTGCTGACAGAACTGTAGTCATATCATCTTGTTTGGAATTTGTGACTTGTACCTCTTTCCGCAACAGATCCACTTCGCCCCGTAGATCTGAGGTCTCTTCACGATTTGCGAGCATATCTTCTTTCAGTTGAAGGAGTTCTGCCAGATCTGACTCATCGATGCTTGCCTTTGAACACCCCATGTTCAGGTCGCGTGGAGAGGAATTTTACCACCGCAAATACGGCAACCCGATCCATGACACCGAACCTTCCGCCGCCCACAAGGATCGCCGCCGAACAGCACCACTCGTGCACGTACCTGGGATTTTACCACTGAGACAGGATGGCTCAGCAACCAGTACTGCCGTCCGAGCTGCCGTCGAATATCACCACCGCCTGCGCCACCGGTCACCGCCGCCGAAACAGGGTGGGAACGGGAGGGAATTTTTTTTTGCCTACTCCGCTTGATCTCGCCGCCGAGGAAACGTCTGGCTCATGATACCAATTGTCACCCCCAACAATCAGATCTGGGGAAATTTGGGGATGAACACGAACTAGGGTTGCGATCTGGATAGTATTATCTCGAATATGCTAGGTATATTCCTCACAGAGGGAGGTTTTTATGTATACATTGTTTTGAGGTTGAGCTCAGCTGGAATGCATGGTTACAAGCGCATGGCGCTGGCATATATATAGCCACTCTCTGAAACGGAACAGTAACAGAATGACAATAGAAACGGTACAGTAACGGTGAGCGAATGCGAGCCGTTAGATCTTCATAGCTTCAGCTGATTGCATCCGTCCGATAACTTAACCCGTTTGATACCGAATCTCATCTCAGGTCCTGACAGGGGGGCCCTTCGCCAAACGTCTAAATCTAGTAGTCCAAAACTCCAAATTGCGAGGGT
This sequence comes from Aegilops tauschii subsp. strangulata, assembly GCF_002575655.3. Taxonomy (NCBI): domain Eukaryota; kingdom Viridiplantae; phylum Streptophyta; class Magnoliopsida; order Poales; family Poaceae; genus Aegilops; species Aegilops tauschii. The sequence goes on from NC_053035.3 coordinate 70,952,344, forward strand.
AAAAAAAGCCACACAAAAATGGCGAGGGTAAAAACACATGTTGTGCGATGTATTCATTGCGCCGGACTGTTTGGAAGTAATCAGAGACGTCCAGGACAAGGCAGGAGGCCGCTACAGTGCTATTTGTTCGGGAGATTGTCCAACGAATTAATGATTTTGATGTGTGCCAGTACACTCACGAAGGTAGAAGCCACAACTTTGAAGCTGATAGATTAGCAAAATTATCACAGTCATTAGATTACGGCCGTCGTGTCTGGCTGGGAATGCCACAAGATCATGTATCTGCACCTCTTAATATCCTTGAATAAAATTGCATGATCCCTACAGAAAACTACAGTAGTAAAAGTTGTATGTATACATGTTTATTTTATTTTTTACAAAATCAAGGTAGGGGCGGCTGCCCTACCTTGTCCTACGCACAACAAACAAATCCCCCATTGCCCAGGATCTTCTCTCCCTCAGGTTCCACATTAATTTAGTTTTTTTAAGAGAATTTAGCATTTCAATTCAATTCAAAGGTGGCCAAAGATCCAGGCAAATTTTTTTGCCCAAGAAGTAACCGCAGAAAATCTGGGATTAACCCCAAAGAAAATACACAAGGAAAATATGAGAACCAACAGCTGCTCACAAAACAACGAAAGACAGCAAATGATCGTAAGACCATAACCCGAGATAGCAAGTATCAGATAAACATGACAACTCAACAGCCGAACAATACACTGTGTGAATCCTAAAGTTTTTTCTCTTTGTTGGTTCAGTGTTCTGTGTGTTTATGATGTGGTTTGTCGCTCCAGGAAGAAATCCACAAAAATTAGGGCTCAAGAAGCAAACGAAGCAATTGCATCCATCTCTTCTTGCAGCAGCAGTGCTTCGATGAAGACGTCCAGGCTCTCTCCCTCCATGACGTCCACTATGGAGTGGTGCGTGACCCCGACACGGTGGTCGGTGACACGCCCTTGTGGGAAGTTGTATGTCCGGATGCGTTCAGACCTGTCACCACTTCCAATCTACAAGAAGGTTAGGGCTTAGTGATCCCACCATTGCATTGATATGGGAAGCTGCCGAATAGTGAGGTACCTGCTCTGATCGGAGCTTCGACCGGTCTGCATGGAGCCTATGCCTTTCCAATTCATATAGTCTTGCCCGGAGAACTTTGAGAGCCTTGGCCTTGTTCTACAGAGATATATAAAATTAATGGAGCAGACTCATTTATCAACACATAATAATGGACATGAGATGTACAAACAGTTCATTGGGAGTGAAGCAATCCTTTTAAGTTTATTATGCTAATGACATCAATGCTATGAATGGACAAGCCAAAAAAGATGGGCCACACAAGTATACGTTTTCTGACTTAAAAGGGAAACATATGGCAAAAGCAGCAGATTAGTGTGTGTGTTTTCCAACCTGATGCTGTGATCTCTCATCTTGTATTGCAACCACTGTTCCAGTTGGAAGATGAGTTATCCTAACAGCACTATCAGTCGTATTGACAGACTGGCCTCCAGAGCCACCTGATCTGTAGGTATCAATTCTCAAATCCTCATTACGCAGTTGGACATCAACCTGCACTTGCAGAAGCGATTTTTAGAACTAGTCATGCCACAAATTGCAGAGATGAAAAGAAAGGACTTCAGAAGAAAGGGGCTATCGAAATTGCTATAGCCAATTCCAACCTCATCCGCTTGAGGAAGAACAGCGACTGATACAGCACTAGTGTGTACACGTCCAGATTTCTCAGTTACTGGCACTCGCTGCAAGGAATTGGATTTAGTCAAATAACTGAAAGGACGAGAAGGCCAATGTGATGGATAACAGAAAAATGACTTGTTATCAACTTATCATACCTGAACTCTATGAATACCACTCTCAAATTTAAGTTTCCCGTATACCCCAGAACCTGAAATGGTCCCACTAGCTTCCTATGTATTGAAGAAAAATGCAAGTTAGAACTTCAGAGAGATTCTGTATGTACAATATCATAGAGACAATTATGCTTTAGTGATAAACCATGTGCACATTCACAACAGGGAACTGCCAACAAAGTTGTACCTTGTATCCTTTTACAGCAGACTCCATTATGTCAATAGTATCAAATTTCCACCCATTATTTTGGGAATACTTCTCATACCTATAACATAGAAGAATGAAGTTAGTTGATAAGACAGACCAAGGGTCACAACAGACATTTGATCCGGCGAAACATGAACATCCACCCGACATTTTGAATATATCCATAGCAAACAAAGACGCTTCTTCTCCTCCAGTTCCTGCAACAGTATATCATCATCAACCACTACCGGCCTGATAAAAATGAGCAAACACAAGCAGGCAACTAAAAGGACGGATTATATTGATGGAGAGGGCAGGGTCTGTCTTACCTGCTCGCACCTCCAATATACAGTCCCTCTCATCAGCTTCATCTTTCGGAAGCAAAGTTCTGAACAACTCATGCTGCAGTCGTTTCTCCTCCTCAACAGCCTCAAGGAGCTCCTCGGCTGCCATTTCACGCATGTCTTTCTCTTCAACGGAGTTTGTCACCAAGGATGTCAATCCCTCAATTTCCTACTAACAATGAACAGACTGCTCACAACCTTTCATACCGTAAGTCGGACAATATACAACGTGATGGGATTTTCACCTTCTGCTTTGACCGTAGCTCCTTGATCAATTCCATGGTGCTCTCCAGCTTGTGGAACTCCTTGTTAGCCCTCGAGTATTCCTCCGGTGAGGCAGCCGGCTGACTTCATTAACACCACACCCAAATCAAACCAAAGATAATCGCAGTATGGATGTGTTGGTTCTTAGACAAGGATCAAGAACAACACTATACTTGTTTTGACACCTTACCACCTTAGGAACGAACAGAAGTGCACAAGAGGCATAAAGAGGAGGTCTTCCATCCGAAATTACCTGGTTGATTTGCTCCTGGAGGTATGCACTCTTCTGCTCTATCAATTTCATTCTCTGCTCCATGATCTGTACCAGGTTTGCAGGCAGCTGGTGGCTCATGTCTGATGCAAAATTGGGGGAAAGCAAAATTAGTGCCCGAATCAAATAAATGAGATCAAATTTGGACTTCTCTCCCCCTCCTCGAGCCAGAAAGGTTTCTCCTCTTGGAGCGGCGGAAATGTCAAAAGAGAGACCTAAAAATAAATACGCAAATCCCTAGCGGATACACGGCACAGTTCTACTATCGCACACAAACCCCAAGCTAAAGGGGGGCGGAGGAAGCGGAGATAGATCATAGATGGAGCAAGGAGAGACGCGGGAGGTGCTCACCGGCGGTGGAGTAGAGGCGGGGAGTGTAAGGGCATCTCCACGCCGCAGTAGGAGGTGCAGCGGCGGCGACGGCGGGATGAGGGAACTGGCGGACCCGCCGGAGCGCGGCGAAGGCGACGGCGCCGCATCGCCGTATTTGGTGCTGCATCGAGGTGGCTGGGAACCTAATGCTGCCTGCCTTTTCTTTCTCGGCCTTTTCAGGGGGTTTAGACTTATAATTCCGTCTTCTACATGGCGTTTACGTAGTTTGTGTGATCTCTTTCATGCCGCTTTCAAAACATTCTCCTCATTTCTTTCCGGGCTAATAATTTGATGACTCTATTTGTCTTGTGACTAATAATTTGACCTTGTTTTATCATAAGGAGATATTGCATCATACCGAAGGAAACGAAACAAGACCATCCAAACTTTAAAATTACAGCAATGTATAATTCACCGTCTGTCAGTTAAATCTCGATGTTCTTCGATACCTCGATAAAGAATTCACATAAGAGTATACATGTATTTAAAAAGCCAACTTTAGTTCGGTCTTCATATCGGACCGATCGGCATAATAATCGTTGATATGACAATTTTAATCAAAAATGCGAAAATCCATATCTGCACCTGCGCTGACGAAAAAAATCAAAACAAATACAAGAAAAATTAAAAAAATTCCAATTTTTTTTGTGTGGCAGACAATTTGATGTGTGAGGTCCGCTCCGATTTTCAAGTCATTTGGACATATGAGGAGCTCTCAGGAAAAAAACAAATTGGGGGTCTGTAAAAATGTTTACTCTTCATGTACTATTTTGGCTCGATTTGTCTTTTTTGCTGAGAGCTGCTCAGATGTCCAAATGACTTGAAATATGGAACGGGCCTCACGCATCAAATTTTCTACCGCACAAAAAAAATTGAATTTTTTTGATTTTTTTCGATTTTTTACGAATCTTTTTCTAGCCAGATGCAGATGAGTCTGGGCACCGAAACGCCCTACTCCCAAAAATGCCACTATTGTAGAGTCGTCATGTGCTCCTCTGCTTGCATAATTTATGAAACACGCTTTAAATCGAGTCCACAAGGCGAGGGGGTCAATATGGAGTGACCTCCATCTCGAACCACTCGCAAGGGAGAGAAGTTTCAGCCCGACCACTTCCTCTTCCACACAGCCCAGTCAATGATGCAGTCGCTTGTACAACAACCGCTTTCACCCCTGCCAATGCTGCAACCACTTTTCCGTCGAAAGCCAATTAATGGTTGCCGTCGCGTTTCGCATCCGTTTCCCCACCAACATGTGGCAAATCCACCCCTGTTTCCCGCTAGAGCGCACCCATTCGCGGGTATATAAATCCTCATCGCTCCCACCGCCGGCGCCACCACACTCACCCTATCTTCCCTCATCATTGTCGCTGCCACACTCACCCTCATTGACCATGTTAGTGCGGCCACGCCATCTCCATGGATCTTTCCTTGGCGAGACTGAAGAGGATTTCGCTAAGTGAGAGTTCTTTGAGGTGGCGTGAGACTACTCCAAGTGGGTTGAGGACAAAGCATCATAAGGGCATAAGGATGAATCGGCTGGCGGCCGCTCCTCACCTACTTTGACCGCATCTCAATGGCCGTCTGTGCAGAAATGGAAATTGCACTCACGTCAGCCTTATCCTGCATCCGAGACGCACAGGCGTTTGTCTACTGCGTGATTGTGGAAATTGTTGTCAAAGCCCTCCCGCGGCCTACGAGGTCACTTTCAAGAGAAGGGCGAACCCGTAGTTCAATTAGTACAGAATCATAGTTTTAAAATTGTTCAAATCATAGTTGTTATCTTTTTAAAATCCATGATTGAGGTGGGCAGATTTATTGAGGTGGGCAACGAAGATATCATCTAGCCACTGATAAACGGGTCCTACATGGGAAAATTTATGGAGCACACTTTATGTCGATCCAGAGTTTGTGCGTTGCCTCTCCAGCCTTCAAATGCATATCAAGCGCATTTTATATGCATTATGACGGTCGTAAATATGACGACTCTGTTAGAGTTACCTCGAAGGCTTTGAAAAGCTGCATTAGTTATCCATCACAAAGGTTGAGAATTTTAGACTATTGAACGCAGCATGGTCGGTGACACACCTCTTGCAATGATGAGGACAACACAACGATGAATACAGCCACAATAATTTCTTCTTCGACTATAGTTGATCAGGACATGATGGTCAAGTAATGAGATGGACTTTGGTTGTGTTGTCCTCTCCAACATCGCTTTGGATCCAAGAGAAACTAGTTTAAAATTTGACAACTACAAATGTTAACATTTTATCATCAATTTGCAAGCGGAAGCACCAAAATAAGCACATGAGCTTGCGAGTAACACTATGGCAAATTTGAGAAACTGTCAGTGTATGATCCTAACATATACCTCGGCAAAGCTGAAAGTTCAGTATTAAAGGCATATATAAGAATGATCGTTATGGCCAACCAAAGCATACAGATACACCATCTCTGAAGAACATAGAAAGATCGCTATGGTTATTCCTAGTTCAAGAACGTAGAAAGATCGCTACGGTGATAAAGGCCAGATGAGAAATAGATCCGCACATGTAAAAAAAGCATCACCATCTCAAAAGTTTTTCCAGACAAAATTGACATCAGTCATCTGTGCTCTTAAAATACACCAGACCGAAAGTCATGTTTTTAGTAGAGGGCACGACACCTCCCCTTCCATGGCACACATCACCAAAGGAAAAATATTAGGCAGAGGGGAAGCTTGCTGGGTACTGGATCGAGATTTCCAGAATTGCTGTAACCAGAAATCTTGGTGACTCTGTTTTCTTTGAACTGAATCGACGTTCGCTGCGTTTTCAAAAAACATCTATAGAGGTAGTACATGAGACAATGCGCCGAGCAATATATATGAGAATAAAAGTATAAAACGACTGCTAGGGAACTTGCACAGTGCGGCAATGCAGATCAATATTGACGCTTATACCTGAATTTATAAAATCATTTATATCAACCATATTGACGCTTATACCTGAATTTACAGGATCATTTATTCCACGACCACATGTCATGAATCAAAAGTAAGACACACAACCTATGACCGGAGTATTATCAGATGTAATTACGCTTTCGCAGCAAGTTTGGCAATGAGCTCGTTCAAAACAGAGGGATATGTGACTGTAATATGCTCCCAGTCACTGGTTGACATTACTTCTTGCAAACTGGAGGAGGATTGGACTCTGAGGAAATTCAAGCATGCCTCCTTCAAATCGTGGCAATGGTGCTGCTCAGCTATCGCAAGTGTGGACGTCACCGAGCTCACATCCATGCACTCAGACAATCCCTCTTCACAGCAAAACTTGAGCCGTTGGATATCATATCTGTCCGCAGCTACAAGCAAGTCTTGCATCCATTGCAGCCACGTTGCATAAACTACTTCATCCGCTTCTTGTCCTTCCTCAACATCTGCCTCATCATCCTCCATCTCGGGAAACAAGTCTGTGTAGATGAAACTAAGCAAAGCCCTGAACACATTTGCTTCCATGTCTTCGATCTGTATGTCACACGTTGCAGCCCCCTCCTTCATGGGACCAAAGAGTTGTGCCATGAAGACCGGAGATCGGGCTGCAAGCACACACCGGTGTGCGGCGATTGTCTCGCCGTTGACATTGAACGTCACATCAGCGCCTACCTTGGTTTCAAAGAGATGGTTCAGATGCTGCTGTATGTCAGGCAGCGGCACCTCGGTGGCACCGGCGTCCACGGTGTCGTGATCCCTGTAGACCATGACACCACACCGTATGGTGAAACTATCACCCTTGAGATGCTTTGATTGTTCGAGGGCATCTCTTCTCACAGCATCATCGAAGCCCCTAACAGAATCATCGCTGGAGAAGCTGTGTGTCTGAGTTTCACGAATATATATTGGATTTTGCCACTCAACCTGATCAATGAAACTAAACCCGAACTGCACCTTCACGGGCTTGGCGACATCGTCATCAAGGAGGACAAGATGGAGAGAAACACAGTCGGCACTGTGCGAGCTGTCACCGTTTGGCGCGTAACTGATGCACCAGCGATGGCCTCCTACGACGAATGGGCGAGACATGATGTGCTTGCCATTGGGTACCATCTCTTTTGTTTGCGAGTAGCCCTCCACCACAAGCAGGTGGTAGCCGCTGGCCGCGCCGGCGTCGACGTCCGACGTGGTGGGAAGGCACAGCTTGCCGTTGGCGATGACAGACACGCCGGCGAATGGCATGACGGATCTGCAGATCAGAACAGATATAGCTCGAGTGAAACTAGTGAACTGAACATTGACATATTCCAGAGTTGAGATCGCGGATTTGAGGGGCCAAACCTGATCACGTCCTGCCGCCGCGCAACGGAGGAAGTTTCGGCTTGCATGCTCCCGCTCGCACTTGCCGCGTCGCGCCCGGAGGCAGCACGAAGACGCTGCGCGGCCCCCGAGCCGCCGGAGACACCAAGACGCCCGCGACCACGCGCCGCGCCGCTCGTCTGGTTTCTCTGCACCATGCTGCCCCGGTCGCTGCCCCGCCGAGAGACGCCAGGGGCTCCTGGGTGCTTGCCTTTTCTTTTTTGAGGCAATCGTGGGTGCTTGCTGAGAGTTAGGGTTTTGTCACTTGGCAGGTATTTGGGCTGATATGGACCTTGCAGTCTTTTTGTGCGGCCCATTTTCATTGCACCTATAGATATTGTCTAATTACTGGCTGTGTGAAGTTTTTCATCGAGAGCAACTAATCAGCGAGTACTCCTTCGAGAGCCCCGCAAGGATCACTTTTGGTGGGCTGGAGCGCACCACTTGCCGCACTCTCAACCGTCGCCACGTGTTGAGCGCTGGGCGCTCCCTCTGGATTTTTTTCTGTACGGTTTTCGGCTTTTAGATGTGTTTTTGGTTTTTTTGGCTTTTCCATTCCACTTGATTTTTCTTAGGTTTTGGACACAAAAAAATTGAAAAAAAAATCTTGAAAAAACACGTTTTTTTGTGAGAGGCACACATTTAATTCTCATGGAGGCACGGATTTACTTCCACGAGAGGCATAGTCATGCCTCTCGAAAAATGTAAAAAAAACTGTTTTCTTTTGCCTTCTGCAGAGACACAAATTTACTTCCCGTGGAGTCACGAATTTGCTTCCGCGAAAGGCATAGACGTGCCTCTTAAAAAAGGAAAAAAAAATGTGTTTTTCCCTTTCGTGAGAGGCACAACCGTGCCTCTTAGAAAAAAAGTTCCATTTTTTATTTCTTCCACGAGATGCACACATATTTGCTTTCGCTAGAGGCACAGCTGTGCCTCTTTGGAAAGGGGAAAAACATGCTCCTGATTCGGGTTTTCTTGTGAAAAAAAAGTTCGTCGAAACCTATCAATATGTGATCTAGTTTTGAAGATTTCGATGCGAGGAATCCAACGGTGAAAACATTTCAAAATTGGATGCACGTTTTAAGAGATAAAACATTTGAAGAAACGACTCTACGAAAAAAAATGAAAACTCCCATGTTGCGACAAGTGATTTCGCTTATTTTCTTTTGAAATTGTGAAGATTTTTCATTTTGCAGTTCCTTGCTGCGTCAAAATTCTAGGCCACGTGCAGCCCAATTTGTTTTTGGTTTCTTTTCTGATTTGTATTACATGAAATGTGTGAATTGAGGATAGCTCCGATGGTAAAGTTCCTTGTGGTAAAACAGCCCACCGGGATTCGAAGTTCTAAACTTGGCATTGGTGCTCGCATATTCTCATATTTATTTTAAGCTTTCCAGTGATGTTTGTTCAGTGAGAAGAGACGTTTTTGTTGACTACGATACGCTTGTGATGGCTTCCTCAATCTCAAGATATTGTGTCGGCTCAATATCTCAGAGGTAGGGGTAGGATGTGTGTGCGTGCATTGATACGAGTGAGTGTGTGCGAGTATGTGAGCGTCTGCGTTTGTTTTTGTGTCAAAAAATTCAGAAAAAAACACAAAATATTTTTGAACTTCAAAAAAATATTCTATAACTCCTCAATTTTTAAATTATTTTGATTGTTTTTGAATATTTACATATTTTCTGAAATTATTAATTCATTTTTAAAAGTGTTCAACTCTTTTTTTAAATAGCTCACATATTTAAAAAAACGTCCACATAGTTTCTGAAATGTTCATACATTTTTCAAACTGTTCACGTCTCTTAAAGTAGTTCACACATTTAAAAAATCATTCACTTATTTGTTGAACATGTTGATGGTTTTCGAACAAAATATTCATTTATTTTTAATAAAATGGCCAGGCACTTTTCTGAAAAAAGTTCTCCACACTTTTAAAAAATATTCATGATTTTATGAACAAATAAAACAAATGGGAACCGAGCAAACTAAAAAAAAGTCACTAAGAAAACCAAATGAGCACTCCCGTAATTATGCAAATGCCAAACAGGGTTGGCCGACCACATCTGCTTGCGTTTGCTCAACTACATGGTTCTATTGTTAGTGAGATTCTTCAAAGAGCTACTTCTTTTAGTTGTCATTTTATGTTTGAGAGCCCCCGAATAGCGAAACTCATAATCTAGCCAAGTTTACTAATTCTTTAGGTCAGGGGCGCCATATGTGGCTTGGTTAACCCCATCATCGAAGGTGTATTCCATATTTTGTGGCTTATGATGAATAAAACTTGGTTATCCCTCAAAAAAAAAGAAAACCTACCATAGTGAGGGGACCTCCTAGAGGTGCCGGTGAGAGGTTCCAGCAGCCACGCGCCTGCACATATGGGCCGGCCCATCGCGTGCGACCCAGTTCTCTTCCATGACAAGGCACCCAGCTCCATCCTACCCTGGTGTTATGCTTCTAAACTTCAAGAAAAAAAGACCTACATCTAACTAGGAAACCTTGGTGGTGCCACAACATGCACACTCTGTGAGCTATTACCCAATCATATTTTGACAAATTTAGGTAATAGATATATCCCTTTTTGGTTGATGTTCAAAATTTCCTCACTAATAAGTCACTTTACTTAATAATGTATACTTAGAAACTAAAATATCATATTTTCCCTTCAAATAAAATGTTTTTAGTGCTTTAGTGAGTTCAACAATAATCACACAACTATGTATAGTAAACAATAATCGCTCATTGTCAGCAGGTGCATAAGAGGCTAAACAATAATACCACTCATTGATCTATCAAATATGTCCACTTGAACGATCCAGATGTGATGGAAAAAAAGTCCACTTTTTAGTTTTTATCGTTAAGCTCATAACTGCGGCGTTTCTGCACCCAGGTTCAGCTGCACCCGCTGATGAATGGTGAAATAAAAAAATAACAAAAAGATTTAAAAAATTGAAATTTTTAAACACGGTGGACATTAATGACGCACCATGTATGTGGTGCGCCACTGAGCAATGGCGCACCAGATACAGGTGCGCCATTAGTGTCCTCATTACTAATGGCGCACCACACACACGATGCGCCATTACTAACAATTTTTTTCCAAAACTATTAATGGCGCACCAAGGCACAATGCGCCATTACTAGTTTTAACTAGTAATGGCGTACCATACACTCTGTGCGTCACTACTAACATTTTTTTTTACTTTTTTTTTCAAAACTAGTAGTGGCGCGCCGGTGTACAGTGCGCCATTACTAGTTCAAACTAGTAATAGCGCACCACAACCACGGTGCGCCACTACTAACAATTTTTTTTTGCAAAATTAGTAATGGCGCACCACGTAACAGGTGCGCCATTGGTAACCAGGGTTACTAATGGCGCATTATTAGGTGGTGCACCATTGGTAACCCGAGAGCAGCTAGATATTTTGGACAGCCATCTACCACACTCACTTTTCCCACTTCATTCTCTCCACCTGCTTCTCCAAGCTTGTCTCGGCTGCCTCCTCCTCCTCACCTCATTTGCACCATAGATTCACCCAAATTAAGTGGTTAAATTACCTTTTTTTTATAGGTAAGTAAGGGGAAAGCTTTCTTTATGTTGTAGATCTACTTTTTTCTCCCTCCAACAATGTGCACATGCACTTTTTATGGCCTAGATCTACGTATGTTTGTGGTGTTGCATATGTTTGTGTTTGCAGGTACCGGTATTTGAAATGCGATAGTTGCCAATATTTTGCCGGAATGTTGATTCATTTCCGTTTCGGCGAGAATTTGGCACTATGCATTCTTTTTGGTCCTATTTTTAGGCAAAGTCATGCCAAATTTTTTCTTGGTTCTAAAATATCGTTTTGCTCTACCCCGCAGGCGACCATGGTCCGCACGATGACCGAAGGCATCATGAATAGTTTTTTGAGCTCTGCGAAGGCCGAGATGCTTCAAAAGAACGAGACGGAGATAAGATGTCCGTGTCGAAGATGCAAGCTGAAGAGCCTTATTACGGACCCGGATTCCGGACAGGTGCGGGACCACCTGCTCTTGCGTGGTTTCATGGATGGCTATCGGTGGCAAGGTGATGAAGATGACTATGAAGTCGTCCATGGGGGCCGGGCAAGAAATGAGGAAGGGCAGCAAGACAACCACCGCGGCGAGGGCGGGCGAGAAGACGAAGAATCTCCAGGACATGATCACGACGATGATGCAGTACACAGTCATCGTGTAGAAGATGCCGGACATGATGATGAGGAAGATCAAGACGAAGGGCATGATCATGAAGATGAAGATGCCGGAGCAGACGACGATGGACCATCGATGGGCTGGGTGCAGGACCCTCATATTCAAGATCTGCTTCTCAAGCAGACGGATAACGCAAGAACTGCCGCCCGAGAGAAAGCCAAGCTGGATCAACTGGAGATAGACGCGGTTACTCCATTGTATGAAGGATGCAGGCCCGAGGATACCCGCCTGAAAGTAACGCTCATGGCTCTGGAGATGAAGGTAAAACACAAAATGACCGACGCATGCTTCGACGAGAACATGTCATTCTGGCACGAACGTCTTCCCAAGGGGAACAAGTGCCCGACCAGTTTCGAGGAGGCGAAGAAAATCGTGTGTCCTCTTGATTTACCGCACGTGAAATACCACGTGTGCATGAACAATTGCATCATTTATCGGAACGAGCACGCGGAGTCTACCATATGTCCGGTGTGCGGCGTCACTCGATACAAGAAGAGGAAGAAAGCTCCTCGAAAAGTGGTGTGGTACTTTTCGATCACTCCTCGTCTGCAGCGGTATTTCACGGACCCTAAGCTAGCAAAGCTCCTGCGTTGGCACGCGGATAGGGAGGAGAAGAAGCGAGAAGATGACGGAAATGATCCGGAGATAAATAAAAAAGACAAGATGCTGAGTCACCCTAAGGATGCGAGCCAGTGGCAAGCGTTGAACTTCAAACACCCAGAATTTGGGGACGATCCAAGGAACAACGTGCTGGGCGTGAGCACCGATGGAGTCAATCCGTTTGGCAGCCAGAGAAGCACACATAGCACCTGGCCTGTGTTTGTGTGGATGTACAACCTTCCCCCTGGTTGTGCATGAAGAGGAAGTACATTCACATGAGTATGCTAATTGAAGGGCCGAAACAACCAGGAAACGATATCAATCTGTATCTGGGGCTGCTGAAAGAGGAGCTAGACACGCTGTGGAAAACGCCAGCCAATACGTGGACGCCGCAGAGAAAGAATATTTCCCTATGAGAGCCGCACTGCTCACGACGATGCACGACTATCTCGGTTACGGATATCTCGCGGGGCAGGTGGTCCCCGGATTTTCTGGATGCGTCAGGTGCATGGATGACACAACGTATCGCCAACTAGATAGAGATCCCGGGTCTTCAAAAACCGTGTTCATGGGACATCGAAGGTGGCTTCGCGACGATGACTCATGGAGAAAACGCAAGGATCTGTTCGATGGTGAAACCGAACCCCGAAGTCGCCCGCGTACGAGGAGCGGCAAGGAAATAGATGAGCTGTTGAAAAATTGGAAAGAGTGCCCAGAGCCGGGAAAGAAGCGAAAGGCGCCAGAGCCGCTGCTGAAGGTATGGAAAACGAGGCCTGTTTTCTGGGACTTGCCGTACTGGAAGATCCATCGTGTGCCTCACAGCCTTGATGTCATGCATATCACGAAGAACGTGTGCGAGAGTCTCCTTGGTACCCTGCTCAACATGCCAGAGAGGACCAAAGATGGGCCGAAAGCAAGGGCAGACTTGAAATCAATGGGCATCAGGGAGGAGCTTCACGCTAATGATGATGATGATGAGGCGAAGCAGGACACGGAAAGTCGTCGCAAAGGCAAAAAGGCCAAGAAGACCGGAAATGACTACCCTCCCGCGTGCTTCACTCTAAGTCAGGAGGAGATCGAGCAGTTTTTCACCTGCCTCGTAGGACTAAAACTTCCTTACGGTTACGCGGGGAAAATAAGCAGATACCTAGACTCTGCGAGGCAGAAGTTCAGCGGGATGAAGTCTCACGACTGTCACGTGCTGATGACGCAGATACTTCTAGTTGCAATCCGTGGGATCATGGACGCGCATGTCCGTGAAACGCTATTTGGCCTATGCAACTTTTTCGACGTCATCTCTCGGAAGTCGGTTGGCGTGAGGCAACTCAGAAGGCTACAGGAAGAGATCGTGGTGATACTATGCGAGCTTGAGATGTACGTCCCGCCCGCATTCTTCAGTGTTATGGTGCATCTGCTGGTCCATATCGTGGAGGATATCATCCAACTCGGGCCGACGTTCCTGCACAGCATGATGCCGTTCGAAAGGATGAATGGTGTCATCAAAGGATACGTTCGCAACATGTCACGTCCAGAGGGAAGCATAGCCAGGGGCTTTCTGACCGAAGAGTGCATCTCCTACTGCACGAATTATCTAGGCATCGAGAACCCCGTTGGTCTGCTAGTCAACAGGCACCTCGGCAGGCTCGCTGGATGGGGTCACCGCGATGGTCGCCGCGAAATGCATGTCGACTTCGAGGTCGACTCGCCGACTTTGAAAGAGCAAACCTAGTCGTGCTACAACACATAGACGTGGTCGATCCTTGGGTGGTAGAGCACAAAACCTTTATTGAGAAGACGTACAATGACCGAGGCCAACAGAGGACGGACGGAGATATAATCAAAGAGCACAACTCATGTTTCACGCGTTGGTTCCAGGAGAAGCTTCTGTCGTACCCTTTACATGATGATTCTTCCGCGGAAGAAAAACTCATATTCGCCTTGTCACAGGGCGCCGAGCACAACCTGATGACCTATGAGGCGTACGATATCTACGGCTACACATTCTACACCGAGGGAAAGGACATAAAGAGCGATGTTTATCAGAACTCCGGGGTAACGATGAAATCCTACACCGGTAACGACAAGGACAAATACTACGGAAAGATCAAGGAGATCTGGGAGCTGAACTACGCTGGAGAGAAGGTTCCGATGTTCCGTGTCAGATGGGCCAAGAGCGTCCTAAAAGAAGACCGGTATTTCACCACCATGGTTATACCCGAAGCCAAATCCAAGACCGCGGGCGCAAACGTCATCGCGAAAAATGAGCCATGGGTACTGGCTTCCCAAGTGGACCAATGCTTCTTCATTACCGACCCGTCAAAGCCCAGTCGTGTTGTCGTGAGGAGAGGTAAAAGGAAGATCATCGGAATGGATGGAGTCGCCAATGAGTAAGACTTCGACAAGTACGGCGACCCAAAGATGGAATATGACAACGACGATAAAGTGCCATACACCACAAGAAGAAGCAGGACCACCCTACCTAAAGGACGTCCGTTCAACAGAAGAACTCCATTTGCGAAAAAGAAGTTCAGAAGATTGTGAAAAGATAGCTAGCTAAGATCGATTGTATTTAAATCGTAGTCTTCATTTCTCGATTGTATTTCGACATATTGAAATGATATTTCTTCTGTTCTAGTCCTCATGAATATTTTTTTATGTTTATTATGGTATTGAATTTTTAACTCACAAAAAGTATTGGATTTGTTAATATTTTTTGAACTCATGAATATTTTTAAATTTCATGGGCATGTTTTGAATTCATGAATATTTTTTCAAATTTGATGATATTTTTTCATATTCATAAATGTTTTACCAATTCACAAATGAATGCAATTAAAAATCCAAAAAAAATTTTGATGATATTTTCAAATAACAAATTTGATGATATTTTCAAATAACAAATTTGATGATATTTTTTCATATTCATAAATATTTTTAAATAACAAATTTGATGATATTTTTTCACATTCATAAATGTTTTCAAATTTAATCGTCATTTTCTAAAAATTATTAGATGCAACAAAAAATAATAAAAAAAAGTTACTAATGGCGCATCAGAGGAGGGTGCGCCATTGCTATCACTGTTTTTATGGCGCACCCCTAGATGGTGCGCCATTACTAACCTTCCCCCCTCTAGCTATGTATGTGTGTTCTGTCCATCGCTCGCCAGATCCCCCTTCCTCCCTCGCTAGATCCCCGCGCCCGCTCCACCGCCGCCGCCGACCCCCCGTGCCCGCTCCGACGACCCCCGCGCCCGCTCCTACGACCGTCGCGCCCGCTTCAATGAGGTGCACTGCCCACTGCTTCTTCCTCCTGGACCACCAGCTGGAGCCGGGAAGCTCTCCTCCGCCGGATCGCCTCGCTCCACCACCGTCGGCATCGCCGCTGCCGCCGCCTCGACATGCAACACCGGCGCCCCCCGACCTCTCCAAGCACGCCTCGACCTCACTGTGAGCCGCCGTTCGTATCCCCTCTCTCCCCACGCTTGATTTTCTGCCGTAGCACCGTCCTGGACGAGGCCGAAGCCAGCGTCCGCCATGGCCAAGGAGCCCCGTGCTCCAGAACTCCCCCTGTCCGTCCGCCATGGCCAGCGTACCGCGCCCGGCTGCGGCCTACAGCGTGCGCGCGCGCCCACACTCCCATGGCCAGGGTTTTCTTTCCAGTGAAACAAATTCTGGAAATTTAATCTCTTTATATGTTTGATTGGGGCCTTTTGTCTCTTTGGAATTCTGCATCTCTGTTCCCATGGAGGCAAGGGGAAGAAAACATGTCTTCTTTTTCTGCCTTGTGCCTTTCTCTCTGGATTTTTTTCATCTTTCCTGTATTCCTACACTTTTTATCACTGTCAGATGGCTTACTTATAACTTGTTTGTGTGCAGCAGGTCAGTTCAGCGGTTCCGGCTCCTCGGGACCATTGTCGGTTCGCCCAAGTAAGTAAACTCTGTTTCATGTTTTTTTCTTTTTTAATCCTTGTGCTCTGAGGACGACCTGCTATATATATGACTGATGCCTGAGAGATCTTTTTTTACCGATTCCCTCACTGGAATGACCTTATCTCATTATAACAAGAAGAAAGACTTGATTATTTGGCTCGTTAATAAAACATTGTTGTGACCTCTGTTTCCTTGGATCAACTAAAGAATGGTTTCTTTATGTGCCCTTCATACTTGATTTGTTAACTTGTGCCATATAACTTACATATATACTCCCTCTTGTACCACCTGTGTTTGTGTTGGTCTGCTAGATAACTTGTTTCACTTGTTTTTATGCAAGCAAAACTTCTGCTTGACTGTTAAGTTGTACAATATGTACTTGTACTGTTGGAAGCTGATTAATTTGGCGCAATTTTATTTTTGTTTTGTCAAGTCTATGCACTGATTGAGTTAGATGAAAATGTTTAGTGGCACCAATTTCTGCAAGTCTGTTCAGTCAGCAGGGCTATCTAGCCTAGTGACTAGCACTATGGTCTTTCTGTTTCGTACAACTGCAATTTCATTTATGTTGTTATAAGTTTGTTGCTGTCAGCATGAGTTAACTTGGTATGCAGTAGGCACTGGTCTCATTCTTAGACCGACACACCCGCAGCGCGCATTCAGACATCATTTGGTTGTTAGACTGTTTAGCTATGCAGAGTGAAATACCAGTTCATTTGTGCTAGCAAAGAGGAGGCCTCCAGATTTTTTTTCTTTGCCTAGCTTCAAGTATTACAAATCGTTTGCTGTAATTCCTTCATTGGAAAATCATTGCTTAAACTATTTAGGCAGCAGTGTGCGGCGCAACTCTTTGCAAGATGTTTTTTGAGAAGCACAGTACCAGCATGTCGATAATGATTTTGGCAGCAGTGTGCGGCGCAATTCCTTAATTGGATAATGATTTTGCAGGTACCCCGAGAGGCCCTTGAGTTTGCCGGAATGTCGATTAACTTCCGTTCCGGCAAATTCGGGTACTCCATCTGTCCTATTTTCAGCAAAGGTCATGCTGAAATTTTTCATGAATTTTAGCATGACTTTGCTAAAAATAGGACATATGGGGTACTTGCGACTAATGCATGGGCCGGGGTATCTTAGTACTTAATTAAGTAGGATCAACTGCCTCTTGTGTTATACATATAGAAGTATGATATCAACTCATAGTTATTACTAATGTCAGTTGCTCTCTTTCTGTGCCTTTTTACAACATGAGCAATGCATAGTTATTACTAATGGTGCCTCGGTGTCGATAAAAACCTAAATGATGAAAGCTTAGGATTTTAGGGTGCCTCGGCGTCGACAAACCCTAAATGATAAAAGCTTAGCTTTTAGGATGCCTCGGTGTCGACAAACCCTAAATGATGAGAGCATGATAATTCCTCACAAACCAACCCTTAAATAACACTGAGCCATTATGCCGTCACCCTTGAAGCCTTGCGGGCATTTGCAGCCCTTAGCTTGTTCATTCTGTAGATTTCCAAAATTCAGTTTTGTACTGCACACCGAAGCCCCAAGAAAGAAAACCGCAATCTGAAACAGAGGATCAATTTTCAGCCCTTGGATTAGTTTAGTATTTTTTTCACACACTCAGACACCCTTGCTTGCCATGTGTGTGAGAGAGATAGTGAGAGGAGACAAGAAAAAGGGGGTTAGGAAGGGACTTGGACCTTAGCAACAACACACTAACAGGTTCCATCCCCAAACACCTAGGCAATATCACAAACATCTCTCAATTGTTCCTTGACAATAACCAACTTTTTGGCGACATTCCTCGAGAATTAGGTTATTTGGTCAACTTAGAGATCTTGTTCCTTGACAATAACCAACTTTTTGACCAAACTTTTTTCCTATTTAGAGCGAAACATGGCCCACAACAATGAGGCCGGCGGTTCGGGCAAGGCATTCTGGGAGCTGTCCCAGGAGATGGAGGAAGAACCTCACCGCTATGAGGACGCCGCGGAAGACACCGATCCTGACTACACAACCCCTAGTGGCATCGGGGATGACACCACTGATGGTGCCGCCGAGGATGCCACCACTGATGATGGCAGCGCACGCACAGATGACAGCCAACCGAAGAGGCAACGGAAGGACCAGCGCCCGAACGTGCTCGGCACCGTCAAGGAGGAATTTACTGAAGTGTCCTCCGAGGGACATCCAACGGCGCCCAAAAAATTAGTCAAGGGGTACGCGGGACAACTCGGGTGCATTCTTCGGAGCACCGTCTCAATCAACACCGAGAACCTAAGGCATCGTGACCGAGGGAATTTGCGCAACCTCCTCTTCACGAAGATGCAAGAACGATACAAGTTCCCCGGTGACTTCGCAAACACACGCCTCTTAGGGAATAAAGTGAACAGTGCCGCCCTCACAAAGATGAGCACGGCCCTGGCTACTTGGAGAGCCGCGGTGAAGAGAATGATTGAAAAAGGTGATAGTTATGAGAAGATCAAGGAGAAAAATCCTTCGATCAGCGAAGTTGACTACCTGGAGTTCAAGATCAAGTGCGAGAGCAACACAACCGTGGAATCAAGTCAGTGGGGGAAAGATATGCGGGACTTGAACTTAGGGGTCCACAAACTCGGTCCCGGCGGTTACAGAGTGGCGGAACCTATATGGGACAAGGAGGACGCGGAGCGTGCCGAGCAAGGCCTACCGCCCCTCTTCGAGAAATACCGTGACAAGCAGACTAGTAACTATGTCAGGGCCCGGTACAAGATTGACCCGGTAACCAAGGAGCTTACCACGGATCCAAAGACCAAGGCGCTTGAGCGTGTTCTGGTAAGGGATACACCCCCGCGTAATTAGCTCCATATGGTTGCATTCTAATTAATGAAGCCAAATTTCTAAATGGTTCACGTTCCTTTCGCAGGACACTGAAAGCAGTAGCACGGGGTCGTCTCAGAGCTCCCCTTTCGACACCCCTTTAAATAGGGCGTTGAACGTAATGAAAAACAAGGATAAGCTTAGTAAGCCGTCGTCAGCTGGTCGTGTGGCCGACAAAGGCTTGTCCACGAAATGGTCAGAATACTATACCGCTGGGCGAAAGGAGAGAAAGACCAGCTCGGAAAGCCAGGAGCGCGAGGTTCAACAACTCAAGGCACAAGTGGCGCGGATTCCGGAGATGGTCGAAGAGCAAGTGCGAGACCAACTGGGAGCGACGATCACCGCCATTATACCTACCTTGGTTTCTGGGCTGCAGGCGTGGATTGCGGGCAGCCAACAGGGGCCGCCCTCGATTCCCAGCTTCACGGGCAGCAACTCGCGCAACGCGCCGGCGGCGCCATTGGTGTCTCCGGCGGAGGCGGCATTGGTGTCTCCCGCGGCGGCGCCGGCATTGCAGCTTAATGCACCCGGGTATGGGAAGAATACGCCGGCCGGCACCTCGGCAGCAAGCGGCCCCTCCGTCACTTGCACGCCCGCCGTTGGCGGTGCCTTGACATTAGCCGAGCTCGACGCCATCACGGTAACTAATTAAGCCTCTCGGCCGATGACTTCATCTCCTTGCCTTTGACTGGGCATCCCTGACGCCCTACATGTTTTCGCAGGGCGCCGCCGACGTTCCATGCACTCTCCTGCACTTCGTGGACGGCGAGTTGATCGATGTCGCCAAGGCCAAAATCGTTCAACCGGGCAACCGCCTGTTCCACGGTAATCCGATGCCACCCAACGTGTAAAGGGTTCAATTGGTTTGGGTGCTACGGGGCTGCGACGACTTGTTACCTCCGTTTCGACCCCCTGGGGCCGACGAAAATGATGTGATGACCCTCAGCGCCTACTTAAGCTGGCCCCTGCTTTGGCCGAAGAGCCTGATTCGTTTGGGGGCAAGGGACACCACTCCATAGACAACACCGCCAGTCGTGCCGGCGCCAAGCCATGGCCAGACCGCCGCAACGCTACCGGACATGCCGGACATGCATATGGCACAGGATCCGGACGACGACGACGACGACGGTACATTTACCAACATCGATAAGTACTTCAACGAACATGGGTACGGTGACGAATTCTTGGGGCCTCCTTCTCAAGAATCCAACCCTGCAAAAGATGATCGCGATCTAGCTGGTACCGCGGAGAAACCCAATTGCAACAGGCGTCGTCTGGCGTTCAGTTCTCAGGAGACGCCTCCAGCTGCCGCCTTCACCGAGCCTCAGATAGCCGAGGTGCGAAATATTATCAGCCCCAACACACTCAAGAAGGCGGTCTCTGAGCAGAACTCGATCCCATTACAGCAGAAGAAGAAGGGACGGAAAAGAAAGAGTAACAAGGGTGCGAGCCAGCCGGCACCGAGTACGATCCGTGCTCAGGACGGGCCACCTTCACCTAAGGATCTCGAGGAGGGTGCATGTGGCGGGTAGGCCGATGCTACCGACTAATCTGCTCAATGCTGCAACCGGTGCTATGCAGAGTCTGCATGACAGTGTTCTTTCTTTGGAGAAGCGGCGTCTCTCCGAGAATGATGTGGCATACCCGGTTTTCGTGGCCAAGGTGCCAGAGGGCAAGGGCTTTGTGGATAGCACCATCGGGGGTATGATCGTCCTGCGGTTTGATGACATCTTCGCTATGTTTAACCTTCATCCGCTGCACTACACCTTCGTTCGGCTATTTTCGCTGAGTATGGAGATGCGGATCATTAGAGACAAGACCCCGGACATCATGATAGTCGACCCCTTCTACATGCGCGCCAAGATCTTGGGCAGCGCTAGGGACCGGCAAGTCGCGAGTTCATACCTCGAAGGCGTCATTCTGGCAAACCCAGATAAGGATAACTTCCTCGTGCCTTACTTTCCCGAGTAAGTCATCCCCTCACCGCCTTATAACATATGATTTCTTAGATTTCGATCGTTCTTTTTTTCCTAACATTTCGTGTTTTGTGCAGTGACACACATTGCACACTCATCCTCTTAAGCCCGAAATATTCCATGACCACGTATTTCGACTCGGACCGTCAGTCAAAGAAAGACTACACAAATATCAAGAAAGTTCTTGATGATGTTCTCCCCGGCTACGCCAGATCTGGAGGCACCTTCAGTAGGCCAATTCGTAGGTACGACAAGCACGTGTTCACCCACAATACAACATTCCCCTGCGTCAAGCAGTCGCCTGGCAGTCAGAAGGATGCCTACTACGCCCTCCATCACATGCGGGCGATCGTACGGGACCATAATCACCTTCTGCTACCAAATAATCTCAAAGATTGGGCCGCACGCTTGTCGGCAATCCAGGACGCGGACATCAGACAAGAATTCTTTCGCATCCAGTCGGAGTTTGCGGAAATCATCCATCAAGATGTCCTTCGTACCTCGGGGCAGTTCTACCTCAGATATCAACCGTCCAACAGTGAGATAGAAACAACGCTACAAATGCAGGCTGACAACGCCCGCGATTTCATGACCATCACGACAGACGGCGGCTTCATCCACACTCCGGTCCCTGAGTCGAGTCGAAAGTAGTGATGCTATGTAGTTCTGAAATATCGATTAGCTCATGTTGTAATTAAACTTTAATGAACTTGTATGTCTCTTTGGTTTGGACAGTCGTTCAACTTATATGTAATCGATGCTATTTATTAGTAGGACCATGAATCATGCTATTAATGTCTTGTTTCTCTTCCGATCCTTTTGTTGCATACTTATATATTGCTTATGTATTGTCTGTGAATTGCTACTAACGTTTTGTTTGTCTAGTGCATAGAGATGCCGTCGTATGTCGTGTACAAGGGTAAGGTTCCCGGAGTCTACGACGACTGGGAGGAGTGTCGGAGACAAGTTCATCGTTTCAGCGGAAACAGTTACAAAGGGTACACCACTAGGGCGGAGGCGGAAGCTAGATACGCGCGCTATCTAGCGGGAGAGAGGAAGGAGCGGAGGAGGAACCGAATGAAGACCAGTTTCATCGCGATGATGCTAATCGTGATGACCGCAGCTCTCTTCTATGTGATGGTAGTTTAGATGATCGATATCGACTTGTAATGTGAAGACAAACTCGCTACTCTCGGTCTCGAGACTTGTAATGTTCTAACTTTGTTCGGTCTTTTAAATTCGGAGACTAATATGATGAATTGTATTCGGAGACTAATCTTCTATTGTATTCGATAAATCTGCTGTTTATATATTGTGTTGTCTATATTCTGTGCAGTAATATATTTTGTAACATGTGCAAATATCAAAAAAATAAAAAAAATCCTAATATTCATACTAGTGGCGCACCACACTGCACTTTAGTGGCGCATTATTTAGAAGTGCGCCATTAGTAACCCAGAGCACAAGGTAAATATGCCCCCCTGGGAGGCATAGTAATGGCGCACCGTTTGACATACTAATGGCGCACTCCCTGGTGCGCCACTATTGTCTGGTATACTAATGGCGCACCAAGGGTGCGCCATTAGTATTAGTTACTAGTGGCGTGATGATAGTGGCGCACCTGTAGTGCGCCATTAATGGCCAAAACAGGTGCGCCACTAATTAGCCTTTTTCTAATAGTGTTTAGGTCAGGGGCGCCATGTGTGGCTTGGTTAACCCCATCATCCAAGGTGTATTCCACATTTTGTGGCTTATGATGAATAAAACTTGGTTATCCCTCAAAAAAAGAAAACCTACCATAGTGAGGGGACCTCCTAATCGGCGCCTCTGCGCCGGTTAGAGGTTTCAGCAACCACGCGCCTGCACATATGGGCCGGCCCATCGCGTGCGACCCAGTTCTCTTCCATGACAAGGCACCCAGCTCCATCCTACCCTCGTGTTATGCTTCTAAACTTCAAGAAAAAAAGACCTACATCTAACTAGGAAACCTTGGCGGTGCCACAACATGCACACTCGTGAGCTATTACCCAATCATATTTTGACAAATTTAGGTAATAGATATATCCTTTTTTGGTTGATGTTCAAATTTTCCTCACTAATAAGTCACTTTACTTAATAATGTATACTTAGAAACTGAAATATCATATTTTCCCTTCAAATAAAATGTTTTTAGTGCTTTAGTGAGTTCAACAATAATCACACAACTATGTATAGTAAACAATAATCGCTCATTGTCAGCAGGTGCATAAGAGGCTAAACAATAATACCACTCGTTGATCTATTAAATATGTCCACTTGAACGATCCAAACGTGATGGAAAAAAATGTCCACTTTTTAGTTTTTATCATTAAGCTCATAACTGCGGCGTTTCTGCACCCAGGTTCAGCTGCACCCGCCGATGAATAGTGAAATAAAAAATAACAAAAAGATTCAAAAAAATTGAAATTTTTAGACACGGTAGTTGAGGGAATCAACTAAGTGCGGGCCAAATTTCAAGATGTTTGGATATTTGAGGAGCTCATGGTAAAAATAACAAATTTGGCTTGTCAAAGAAACTTTCAAAAAGTGCACTATGTAGACTCGATCTTGTTATTTTTGGCACGAGCTCCTCAAATGTCCAAACACCTTGAAATTTTGCACGCACCTAGAATATTGCCTAAAATTTCATGTGTAAAAATTTCAATATTTATTGAATTATTTTGCTTTCTTCCGATTTTACTGTTCACTAGTAGCAGATGAGCCTCGGCACCGTTTTGAATTGTCGCTCATGAATTTAGTCCAGATATATGGACCAATGTGTAGTCTCTAGTTTTATTTGGAAAGTAGTCGGTGAACATTTTGGTATCTCTCTAGGTGTTGATTACCTTTCCATTGCTAAGTTTTGGGTCCCAAATAAGAAAATTTCTGCTCTAAATACTGCCTGCGCATCAACTATGTGAAAAATTAGAAACTCCGTGATTTTTAACAACACCATATGGATCTCTGTGAACCAGGTGATAGGGAGTATTCTCAGAACAATCAAGAACTGGATGATGTTGTCACCGAAATTGGTGAGAGGGAGACTGAAATCTTTCTCACAATTACTGACAAATCATATGAGAGCACCTATACAGATCCTAGGTGGGTAAAAGGTTTGCCTGACTCCGCCACCCGCTCGGCAACTCATCTCCACAATACTCGGCGACAAGGTCAAAATCTCTGACCCGAGGCAACCTCTCTTTGGATTTCCTGACATGAAAGCCAAACCGGGATCAATTGCCTGGCCCACATATGTCCTGGAGCTCAGCTGATCTCCTCAGCAAGAAGCGACGCCGCCCCTGAAAGGTCGACGTGCTCAGATAATCTGCGACGTTCTCTTTGGCTAGCAACTTTCTACCTCTTTTTCCCCGAAAAAAAAAAAACTTTCTACCTCTTTTTAGCTTCTTCTGCACCTGCGTGTCCTGTACCTTAGTAGTTTAGTTTTAGTTTCTATTAGTTCGTGGTCTACTACTTTTGGACACCTGAACTATGTAGTATGAGCTACTCGTGGTTTCATTCAGGCTCATGGAACCAGGAATCGCCACCCTATTTTTCTAAAACATTGTCTTGAGCAGTATGATAGAGTAATACTTTCTCCGTTCAAGATGTTCCATTTTTTTTGTGAATCGGGTGCATATAGGCACATTTAAGTAAGTTTGCTCACTCATTTTAATCCGTATGTAGTCAATATTGAAATATCTGAAACATCTTATATTTGTGAACTCTTTTAAGGGATAGTAATTGTTCATTTTGAATTTTTGCTTCCACAGTTTTTTTTTAAATCGCTAGTACTTCACGGTCGTATATTTATTTTAGAACAGGGATCCTTCTCATACTCTTGATGTATTGGTTAGAACAAGTGGACATGAATGACACAGATAAGAAGTAACAAAACCAGCTCAATAATTCATCTCTTATATGTTAATGTTCCTTTCTTTTCTTCTGTTTTTTTTTTCATTTACATGGCTGACAGTCAGTTCTCACCAGTCAGTTTTCTGTACTTCTGTACAGTATGATCCAATCCTTACTCCCTCGCCGTCATTTCCAAACCCTGAAGAGCTATGATCCTAGGGTCCTACAACATCTTGTCAGTGTGGGGGTACAACGCAACGCTCGTCACAAGGCAACTAGTGGCGTCGCGCCTCTGCTGTCGAAGCTGGGGAGATTGTCGTCAAAGAGCTGCTCCATCCTGAATATCTTGTCAATCCCCAGGTCACTCGAGATCCTATCGCAGAGCTGCAAAATACATTCCAAGAAAGCAACATCATTAGTCATTCACTCAGTAACCACCAGCACTGAAGATATGTACAGTGAAGTCATGGCAGTGGCAAATCCAGTTGTTGTTAGCCCTTGTCTACCTCTCTGTACACTGCAGCGTCACCCTGGGACTTCCTAAGCTCAACAACATGCAGAGAGGGACCAAGCTCAAACACCTGGGATAGAAAAGCAGCACCCCAGATGTTAGCAGCTGATCTCCATCGGTTACCGTTCCCACGCATTTCACTGAAGAAAAGTGCAGCTCGCCGAATTATACCTCGGCACAGACTAAGAATGGCGAAGGGTTGTTCGCTCCATGACAATTGCCCGTTATTTTGAGCTGAAATATAACACAGCACAACATTTTCAGTTCCTTCAAAAGTTGTACTCAATCATGTGATGACGAAAAATCTCTACAATGTGATGATGAGAAACTTGTGCTCACCTTGCTATGCGCTCTTTGAACATGGAACCCCGACTGTGTTGCAGACTCTTCAATCTTGTCGAACAAATCCTTCGGTGGAAGTGCTGATGTGAACATGATCTTTCTCTGGGACACTCCCTGCAATAAGTCCAGCTGGATGAGATGAGTTGTTCTATAAGGCCCCATGGCAGCATTCAGTGATCATCTTGAGAAACTATGCATATGAGTTTTCTTCCCAGTTTTGCAGATTAAATCATTCTGATCACAGCAAGGGAGGTGCAGGAAAGAAATTACTGAAAATATTTTTGTACCTCTTCCTCAAAAAACCCTGAAAGATCGAGGGAAGATGCCATTCCGATCAGCTGAAAAGCGTTCATCTGACGTGTACTCTTGTCCCCAGGTGCTTCACTAATTTGCTTCAGGATGGAAAAATGAAACAAAAAATCACCGATCAGCGGCTACAAATACGTAGTGTATTTGCCTATATTAGGACATAAATTGGTCTTCAGCATTATACAGTTTGTGTCATCTTGCCATACCTGTTTGACAGGCAGAATTGCACCATGCCGTACATCATCATCATCGTCATCATATGGACCAACAGGAATATAGTCTTTCTGAAACCATTCGTGTAGTTTGATCTCTGCCATGTTGATCCTCTTCATCGGATTTGGTTCAAGAATCCTCTTAAGAAGGTTTTGTGCACCAGGCGAAAGCCACTCCGGGATCTTAGTGTCAGCCTTGAAAATCTACACGCAACCAGATAACAGTAGTATTATTGGAATGGAATCACAGAACTATCAGAACAAAGCACCAGATATCACTTAGGTTTTTAGTTGTTTTAAATGAATGTGTACCTTCTGATAAAGAACAACCATATTTCGGTCATCAAACGGAAGCTGGCCTATGAGCATTATGTAAAGAATTACTCCACAAGACCAGATATCCGACAGTGATCCGTCATAACCTCTGTTCTGCAGAACCTGGATATATTTGGCACAAGAATTAGCAAATATACCGTAAAACAGATAACTGGTCCCAAGGTGGCTAGTCTCTTACCTCAGGTGCAATATAGTTGGGGCTACCACAGGTTGTATGCAGCAATCCATCCTTCTGAAAAGTTGCAGACCTTAAATTCAATGAAATGAAAATATCCTCGCAACAGAAAAATCAAGGAAAATTTTCTGCCATACCCCGAGATGTTGAGGTAAAGCACATAGACCAAAATCAGAGATCTTGATGTTGCCTTTTCGGTCAATCAGAACGTTTTCAGGCTGTAACATGTAGCAGTGGGATAAGTCAGGAGAACACAGAGCAATCAACCATAATGCCATGATTCATGAGAAATAATAATGTTAGACAATAGTTTGCCCCAAATTCTTCAAAAGAAAAGAAAATAAAACTTCAGTGATCAGTACCTTAAGGTCTCTGTGGTAGACACCCTTTCCATGGCAATAGCTCACGCCATCAATTAGCTGCTGAAAAAGTCTTCTTCCTTCTCGTTCGGATAGTTTTCCCCTCATTGCCTTTTATTTGCACAAAAAAAAATCAACTCGAAGTGTTAGAACTGACCAATGTACCTGGCAGGGAATTTTATAATGCAAAGCAAGCTTTCAGATAGTTGAAAATAAAAGTTATGCGGGCTTACAATCCTGTCAAACAGCTCTCCTCCATTGACAAACTCAAGCACCATGTAGATCTTTGTTTTGCTAGCAGCAACCTGAATCAAGAGTTAGAACAATTACAAGATTAATAATATGACACTGATGTTATTTAAACGGGCCATGTCGACGAATTCATATGCTCATGTGCACCACAAAAGACCCGAAGAAATTCTGTCTCTCAGAAAATAAAGAAGATTATGGCAAAGTCATAAAGATAAGGACGGGGCAGCAGCTGGTTGGCATTATTGGATATACTTGGCGTCGACACATGCGCTCCAAATCAGGCATTAATCTTGAAATGGAGAAGTGCATGGCCTGGAGCTGAATCAGCCTCCAACTCCACGTGCTGCTACAGGTCTAGTGGTCTACGTGCAACGCGCTACGTATAGACAAAATACTAATATCCAATGCAATCCCTACAGGCTAAAATTATTGATAAGTGCTGTGAATGTACGAAAACATATATAGACAAATATTATGATGGTGCTTGAAATCCCCGCGTTCTTTTTCAAGGAATTTCTGGTTGATAGTTGCCGCTGTGGCGTGCCCGGATGTACAGGTACGTTCTCACCGTCCCGAGTACAAGCCTCCCGCAACCGTCGAGTTGATAGAACATTCTCCTTATACTACCCCATAAAAGACCAACGGGCTCTTCTCTTCCCCCCTCCGGCGTCAAATTTTTAAATAATTGCAGCACGATTCTTCCAGCTCATCAAGATGGTCAATGTTTTGTAGCCCAGTCCGACATGGTCCATGTCACCATGTGTAACGCGGAATGAACTCTCTATGTATGTAGACTCTTAATATACAAAGTAGAATCCCCAAATTATAGGTTTGTGTTGCTATGAATGCAGGAAAACATATGTAGATAAACATTATGATGATGATGATGATGCTTGCCATCTCCACCACGAGCTATCCCTTTCCTTAAGGAATCTCTGGTTGATAATTGTAGCGTCATTCCAACCGTGGCGTGCCCGTAGTTCAAGCATCCTTGCTCTCAGGCTCGACAAGGTATTTAAATTTAAAACCGTCTTTTCCTCATTTTTTCCACCGAAGGTACTCTATCTATGGATTCTATACACGCATCTAGCAGAGGCAGCAGCGCAGCAGCGAGGGAAGAATAGGAGCCGAGATCGCGATTACTAGTAGTAATAATATTTACCTCGTGGAGGCGGACGACGTTGGGGTGCGCGAGCATGGTGAGCGTGGCGATCTCCCTGCGGACCTGGTCGTCGGCGCCGCGGAGGGAGAGCACCCTGCCGCGGTCCAGGATCTTCACGGCGAAGTGGTCCCCGGTGCCGCGGTGCCGCGCGTGCTTCACCTTGCCGAAGCTGCCTTCCCCCAGCGTCCGCCCGAGCTCGTACGCGCCCAGCAGCGCCGCACGCGCGCGGCACCCCGCCGCCGCCTCTTCCGCGTCCCCCGTCGCCACCATCTGCTGCCCGCTGCTCCCCGGAGAGCGACTCGTTCCGTCGTTCGTGGTGAATTGGGATTTCGGCCGGTGGCGTGTTTCGCGTGCTGACGAGGCGAATTGGAATGTGGACGGGGCTTATTTATAGCCCTGGATCCTCTCAGAAGTTGCTGTGTGCGTGCGTGTGGTTGTGTGTGGGGTGGGGTTTGCTCGCTGTTTGGATTACCTTAATCCTGAAGCCAATCCAACAGAATAAATTAACAATTTTACTACTGTGAAGGTGTGGCGAGCGGAGAAGGAAGTTTAGAACAAAAATAAATAAATAATAAGAGTAACTCCAACGCGTCGATCCAAACAGACGGTGATTTTGTCCGTTTGAGTCCGCCTGCTCGGTGTCCGCTCTGTTTAAGATTTGGGTCGGCAGTGCGCCCAACGCGCCGACCCATATTCGCCGGCATGGCCAACGCGTGTCTCCTCTGGACCAGGGCCTGCGGCGTCCGACGAGCATGGCGGCGTCAGGCCAGCGGGCGGTGTCGGATGAAGGAGCTGGTCGGGCCGGGGGAGGCGCCTTCCTGCTCGCAGCGGTGTCGGAGTGGGGCGGGGGGGGGGGGGGGTGGTGGGAAGCTGCGGTGGCCCTGGCGGCAAGGCGGTGGTGGCGGCGACAGGGAGAAGGTGTGTCGGCACGGGCTGCTGGCAGAGGCATCGGAAATGGGCGGCGGCAGCGACGGGGCGGAGCGGGCGAGGGCATGATGTCGATAGGGGTGGAAGAGGATAGCCAATGTGCCACCGACTGGCGGGCCAGGGGGAGGAGTAGGCGCGCGTCCGTTTCGTGTCCGCGCCGACGCAAACCAGTCTCAAAATTGGGTCGGAAATGGGTCGGCACGCAGACGAAAAGCGAACACGCATCCGTTTGGGTCGGCGCGTTGGGCCGACTTTTCTGTCCGCGCCGAACCAAATGGACGCGTGCAGACGAAACGGGCCGGCGCGTTGGAGTTGCTCTAACGGTGTGGATGTCTGGTTTTGACCGTCGCAAGAGAGCACTCCTGTCTTCATCCTTATGAGAGAGAAGTTTCGCTCGTACGTTTAGCATCGTCGGTGACCGTGCGGATGCATGTATTCGGTGGATATGTTTTTGATGGATTTGTTCGGATCTGGTCATCATTCGCCTATGGGTTGGACTCTTATGATCACGCTATTATTTATCGGCGACGGTTGCTAACATTTTCCGAGCATCGATTTTTTTACCACGCCTTTCATCAATGTCATTTCGTGATAAAATTTGGCATGCAGAACAAACATTTCTTAAAGCATGCCACAAAAATCAGAATTTTTAAAATGTTTTTCTATTTTATCTATTTTACTGTTCATAGCAGGAGCATTTGAGCTTGGATGTAGAAACTCCACGCCCCTGTGGCTATATTCAGGTTTACTAGAGGGGGGGGGGGGGGCATAAAGCAGTTTGGATTTTATTAAATCTCGTAGTTTATTGATCCAACATGCTTCCATGCATCTAATCTTGTCATTTGGATTTTAGAATTTTAAATTTGTAATTTGATTATGCCTTTTGTTTTTCTTTGGCTACTCCATCTTTCTAGAGGGACGCTAGGTTATTAAATATCGGTCATAAATTGAATCTTCAACATGTTTGCACATTTTGGGCAACAAACGTCCACATTGACTCGGTCCTACCATCCACCATTACGGCTTGTTTGGTTTGAAGAGTCTTTGTGGGATTTTATTCCATCGGATATTTTCCCTTCAAATAGAGCTAGATATGAATGGTGCTACTCCTAGCAAGTTTCAAATAATGAATTAGAGCAACCACTCTGACCTACTGTTTTACAATCATTTTGAGTATGTTTGAGACACACACAGTCTATATCTTGTATCTAAATGACTACTTTTGTGATTTTCCTTTCATTTGTATCTGCATTGTTATCTTATAAAATTGATGCATGTTTTGTACTTATGTGTTTTCATTCATATGATTCAAAGAAGCTCCTACAAAGGGTTTGTGAAGGACATCTAAGCCCCTAACTGTGTTTTGTTGTTGATTTCGAGTATTAGTGGGACTAACCATCCATTGACACTGCCATAGATAACACTGCTAGGATGGAAAGGCTCAAGGAAGAATTATTTGCCGGAGAGACACCACCGACATCATCGACAATGCGCCACCGAAAATGACTTCATTGTACAATTTTTTTAATTGTCACTTGGGGGGGGGGGGGGGGGTGGGGGAATTCTCCCAACCTGAATATATTTCATAGTTTTTTTTACATGAGAGCGCTTAAGAGATATGAGAGGAGAGGTAATCACGCCACAATCTGGTACATTCTATCCCCTATAGGGGCTAAAGTGATGGACAATGAAGACCTACCTAAAATCTCTCCAAAATGGGGGGGGGGGGGGGGGGGGG
Organism: Aegilops tauschii subsp. strangulata; assembly: GCF_002575655.3. Classification (NCBI taxonomy): domain Eukaryota; kingdom Viridiplantae; phylum Streptophyta; class Magnoliopsida; order Poales; family Poaceae; genus Aegilops; species Aegilops tauschii. The sequence goes on from NC_053035.3 coordinate 70,983,773, forward strand.
TACATCTCCATCTAGTAGATCGGCGCCGACACACCAGCATGTCCGACGAAGGAGAGAGATGGCATGACACTTCCAAAATCACGTCTTGGTAGAGTTAAGAGACAAAACAGAGTCAATAAGTCACCTTGCTGCGGAGGTCAGGTCGTTGATGGAAGACATGATGTTTATTCTACAAAAACTTAGACGAGAACAAAATATGGTAGCAGATCGGCTGGCAATGTACACTCGAGCTGAGTGTAGCATTGTTGTATATATAGCTCCAAAGAGGACCCCATGTATCGCGAAACTTTTGCCTCGTTGTTGTAGCCCTATATAATACTCCCTCTGTAAAGAAATATAAGATTGTTTAGATCACTAAAGTAGTAATCTAAACGCTCTTATATTTGTTTATAGAGGGAGTAGAAGATAACTCCATCCCTCCGAAGAAAAAAGACTTTCGCACTCCACGTATCTAGGCAACCGCCCCCGCGTTTGAGCTCGAGCCATAGCCACTGCATGGATTAGTGAGACAGACGTGGATGTGGGCTTCCACGTTTCTAGCAACGCCAGGGCCGAAGTAGGAGTACCGGGAGGAGTACGAGGTCGAGTAGTAGGAGGCGCCATCTATGCCACCACGAGCGCCGACGGTAGGGCCACCGCCACCAGCATGGCCAGGGTTTCCTGCAACGTACACCGACCTTGTCGGCTACAAGGACTACAAGGACAAGCAGTGGGCTCTAGCTCCACCGTGTGCGCGTGCTCCGTTAACCACCATAGTTAGATCTAGGGTTTATTTAATTTTTAGTTATATTATTTTAGTTTAATTAATGGAACATACTTTTGACGGCCGTTTATCTACTCTCTCTCTGTAAAGAAATATAAAAGCGTTTAGATCACTATTGGGGGAGTACTTTAAATCAAAAAGAAAAAAAAAACTTAAAATGTGTTGCGTGCGTTGGGCGGGCTGGCGGGCTGGCGGATACAGACGAATATTTGGTGTCCGCTTGCCACCCAAAAGGACAAAAAAAGATATTTTTTTTGTCCATTTGAGTCAGCCCGTTGGAGTTTCCCTTATGTACATGCCTTTTATTTCATATTCTCCTTTTGTAATTTTAAGATAAAGTTTTTAACTTTTTTTGCGAGAAACTTCCCATCTATGAGTATGTACAATGGTGTTATATTAGGAGTGTCACGTAGAATAGGTGAAAGAGAGAGAAATCATAAGAAAAGACTTGTCTTCTGTTATTTAAGAGATGATCTCTTAGCACAATACGTCTCACCTTGTTTTAAAAAATAGCTAGTTATTGAAGATAAGACTGAGAGATAACCCATTGTAGACATATTTTTATTGTCATCTCTAAATTACATGCAAGGTTTAAGATAAAATTGTTTTATCAACCACTGTACATGCCCTATTCATCTTCAATTATGGCTGTACAAAGAACAACAGAGGTAATAAAAATTATAACCATGTTCGTGGACCACCTATCGGCGACTACAAGTACTGGCGAGCCGACGTGACGCTGTCATTGCCCCTCCCTCACCGGAGCCGAGCAAACCTTGTTGTAGTAGGTAGTCGGGAAGTCGTCGTGTTAAGGCCCCATAGGACCAGAGCAGCAACCATCACCGATGAAGAAAGTCGTAGATCAGAAGGATCAAACCTGTGAACACCCAAACGAAGACGAATGAAGACCGGATCCAAACAGATCCACCGAAGACGAGCACCGACCGAATCCCGTGAGATCCAGTGGAGACACATCTTTACACGCCCTTCGACGATGCTAGATGCGACGGAATAGAACGTGAAAGACATTATTCCTACTAAAGGACATCAAAGCCACAGTCTGAACCAATACGCTGAACCTATCAAGAACGTGAACGGGGTCCCTCTCGCCGGCAGGGTGCCGAGATCCTCCGCACCTCCATGGCCCAGAGGCCATCAAAGATGAGGTATATACAAGAAAAACAAACCCATGAAAAGTAGTAGTACGTACTAGGATAACTGGATGAGGGCACGCGGACGTGGACAAAATGATCCTGGACTAGTTCCTTTAGCCGCCCCAGCTGTTGCTTCCAAACTCGATTAATCCAAGCGGGGCCCGTCTTCTCAGTCGTTGTATTTACCTGAAAATATGTTCATTTCATAAGTGTGCGTGGGGTAGCTTGGCGTGACGAGACCGTATCTCGTCTGGCTGGCCTGGCAATATTCCGTTTTCTTACGTAATCTCTCCTCAGCCTGTCCTAGCTGAAGCTGATGCCGTGATGAAATAATTGGTTTCGGTGCAGTACGACGTCGACCGTAACAGAAGCATAGCATTAAGGCGTAGCCCTTAGTTCATTTCTCTTCGGAGGAAAGAAATAAGTGCAGATTCGGAGACGCCATTGCTTTGATGCTCACGTGCAATCGGACGGCTGTCGACAAGTGATACGACTCCTCTCAGTAAAAAGACAAGTGATACGACTGTGCTCGCTGCATGTGCCTAGTCACAAGTGATACGGCTGTGGATTAGCTAGGTACGTGACGACCCCAGCGGGACGCGTCGCGCTGTCGGTACAAAGTGGTTAATTTGAGAAGATTACCATTTTCTTAGTCTATCCCTCTGACACTTTGTTCTATTCCCTCTTGTCTTTTCTTTTGTACCTGAGACGTGGCAGTGCGTGTCAAGCATGGTCATGGACACCATGCTGTTGCCGTATAGTGTCTCGTGCGCTAGTTGCCTGTTACGTGCATGTTGCATGCAGCATAGAAGTCGGCATGCACACACTGCACCATATAAAGGCGTCATGTCTGTGTGACTGTGTACAAGAAAACAATTTTTTTTCCAAGAAACTTTCTATTTATTCATCAACTGTCAAGATAGTACAAAGAACATCTGAAGTAAAAATTACATCCAGGCCCATAGACCAACTAGCAACGACTTCATTCACTGGAGCGAGCCGAAGCCGGGCAAACCTTGTTATACTTGACAGTCGAGAAACCTTATTGTGCAAAAAAAAAATTAACCATTGATTCTCACTAACTTTAATTATCTTAACATGCAACTATCTTATTTCATGATGCCATTATGCATGGAGAACATTCACATTAAAATGCACATGCATGCTAATCATACTCAGCACCAACTTCAATTATCTTAACAAATGCAACTATGTCACCTCATCATGTCATCATGCATGGGAAAATACCCTCGTTAGAATGCACCATGCATTCTACTCATATTCAATAAATATTGTACAATTATAGAATAGTAAAATGAAACAAATTATATGTATTTTGGTTTCAGTACACATATTGTTAGTATAAATAGTAATGTTTCATACAACCAAATCGCACTGAAACAGTTACAACCAGTTGCTTAGCAATGCACGGGATATCATCTAGTAAGTATGATGATGCGTGCAAATACGGAAGCAATATACACAACAATTTTAGTAGTATTCGTTTCGAGTGGACGCTTGATTGACTGAAAGGTGATAAAAGTTGATAATTATTGCATTACATGCCTTGATACCCATGAGGGGAACCAAGCTACTAACATTCTGACATGCCAACATTTAGCAACTCCATGACTCACCAATTCATGCCAAATTTTGTGGGATTGAAAAAGTAAGCTGGTAGGTAAATTTTTGGCTTGTCAAAATGTTGGCTAGCCATTTTCTTGTAACCAACCAATCGTGCTCAATGTCTTGTCTACGTTCTTCAGATTCTTACCCGCACATATATAAATACTAACAATTTCTCTCTATTTATACACAGATGATATTCTAAAGACGGACATCCGCAAAAAAAAATAATCCTAAAGATGGAGTAGTCAAACTTTTTTTAGTCCGACTATGATGGTGATAAACTAGGTCATTAAACTTGATTATTGCATAAAGAAATATCAAGATGCGAATAATGGAACTACAGATGTAGACTTTGAAGAATCTTGATGTAGCTTTCGAGTCTATTCCAAATCTTTAATACGTATTAATTGGCTTATTTTGATATTTTTGTTCCCTCATTAGTCGTTACGGAATCAATAAAATCATGTTGTTATGCATGTCACTGACCACTTTGGTGTAAACAAGACTTGCCAGTGACCTGCCTAACATATCCTTATTCCGATGATCTGGTCTTGTGTACTTCCGTACGGATCAGTGTCTCTCAAAATAAATACTTATATCGTTGTTCTGAGAAGATGCATATCTAACCACGCCGGTGTAAACAGGGCCTGCCAGTGATCTCCTACGCCAAACGTAGGTGCCTATCTATCTTCTAGAGACTTCTATCTCCTTATGTTTGATAAGGACTCCAGAAGGGACGAGCTGTCCCTTTTGGTTGATGCAACCCTCCTGTGCATCTCCTCCTTCCCGGGTCCTCTGGTTTGGCCTTTTGTTTATACCGTTCTTCTTCGACGGAGGCAAAATATTTACCTCGTGTATTAATTAAAAAAGAATAGAGTTTAAGCTACGAGCAAAAACAACAGGTTGTCACTATCCCGGCATAGTAGTGCCCAACTTCTTCGCACCGGCGGTAATCCAAAGGATGGCCTCACCCTTGATGATATTTAGCAATATTGGGGGAGGGGTCAGGGGTGCTCTTTTTCCTGAGATCACTATATATTATTATTATGATTCTCGTCACTCCCATATATACCGGACGAGCTGTACATACATCGATCAATACCTCTAGGCCAGGTCGAGGGGTCGGCGTGCATGGCAGGAAGTTAGGGTGCACGCAAAAATCAGCTCTTGGCGCATGCAGCGAGACATAACCCGCTGCACCGCGTCCCTGTCGACGATGGAAATCGGAGCGCTCTACGCCTCTACATTTTCAAATTTTTGCTTTCAGAAAAGAAGACCGCGATGCAGCAACTAGCCAGTAGTTAATTAGTGATATAGCTGTGCCCGGTACGTTGCCGTCAGAACCGCGATGGCCGCTCGTTGCTTGCACCGCAGCTAGAGCTAGTCCACACACTTGCTCGTCGCCATGCGGCGGTGAATTCAACCGGACACCCGTCACATTCCCTGTGGCTATCCGGCGGTAAGGGCATGGCCAATGGGTAGCTTCAAACTGATGCCCCGCAGGTTCACCTAGGTTCGGAGCTAGCTTCGGATAAAAAGGTATAGCCTCGCAGGTGGAGGTGTAGCCTACAGAAGAGCCGGTCTCTTCGGCTGTAAGAGCTAAGCAAAAGAAGAAAAGTAGCAGCAACCGTGATGCATGCAAGGAGAGAGATAGAGAGAGGGAAAGAAAAATGGCATGCATGTGAAAGGAGAGATGTTGCAAGATGGGGTCCACTGGAGTGCAGCCTCGGTTGGATGAAAAAATTCACAAACGATAGTTTCATTTACTTTTGCTCAGTTTAAGAGCTGGGGCAGCACCTAAGTGCTGCCTCCATTGTACATGCCCTAATACAACCCGGTACACGTGGGTGATCGGGTGCACCTACCGGTCCGGGTGCCCGTGAACGAAGTATTATTTGTATTAAATGACCCATGGGCCACCTTATTTCACTGACTGACCCCTCTCCAAAAAAAAACTTATTTCATCGCCTGTCACCCCCTCCCCCCGCCCGCGCCGGCCCGATAGACGCTACACATGCACTTCACCGCGCCGCCCGCCAAGGCGCCATTGACCGGTCACGGTCCACGGTCATCGGTCACGCCGCCAGCGTGGCGCCTGCCTGACGCGCCACATTATAAGACGCAGCACCCGTTAGAATATCTAGACTGCTAGCAAGTAGCAATGCCCAGAACCGTCGAGTCAGTACATCCAGCTTCCTGCTCAGATGTTCTGATATGCGGCTGAGACGCCTAAGTATGCACATGAACATGAACACGTCAATGAATATGGCGTCTCCACTCCCTGACACGCCTTCCTTTTTGGCATTTCCACATTGTAAGTACGCCCTTGTATGGCGTGGCTGTACACCTCCTTCCCCGCCTTTCAAATTGGCGCTATACAACCTTGAGCCGTCTGTGTACTAGGCGTGTCAGGCCGTCTATGGTGCCGCCTTAGAGTTAGGCGTGTCAGTCAGTTAGGCTGGTCATGCCGTCGGGTGACGTGTCCTTTTTAGGGCGCCTTGGAATTTGTCCATTTGAGCTTCGCTCGCTCCACCCACCTCCCCCCCCCCCCCACCCCGAAACAAGTCGTCCCCTCCACAGAGCCACACTTGCGGTTCACCCAACCTCGTCGACTCCTCCGGGTGTTCCCCATGGAAGCGGCAGCCCATTCGAGTAAGGCTTGCTGCCGGCGGTAGGCCCCTCTTCCCTACGATCCATCTTACCAACCTCGACCCCAACCCCAAATCGACGGTGGTCGGATAGTCCGAGGGTGGAGACGACACAGATGCTTCCAGATCTGGGCAAACCAGTAGGTAATCTTGTTACGAATCAACCTTAGAGGATGCATATCAGTTGTTCATTAGGTAAATAGGAGGGTGCTAGCCAGTGGGAATCGAATCGTTTCTTATATTACGAACCTGTTACTGGGTTAATGTTGGCTATATTGCCTTTTTATGTAGGATGGCATATCGTAACATAGTCCATTTACATCATGGCGGTGTTTTAATATCCAATCTAGCAGCACCGGTGTGGAGTTTGTGAACACCCAAAGCCGTGCGTTATGTTTTCCAAAGGATCCAACTCTTGTTGAACTTGTTGATAAGGTGAAGCAAGTGATGGATGTCGATGGAAGTTCTGTAGTAAGGTTGGAAGGAAGATATGACGCCGGCACATGCCCTAGGTCGTTCTGCACCATGATCCCCTTGGCCGAGGATTATGCTTGGGATAACTACAAGGCAATGGTCGGTGAATCTTGCATGAAGATCTTTGTTATATATGCAGTGGTCGAGGCAGGTCAGAACCTCTCGGACATAGACCTCAATTGCATGCCTCAAGGTTGTGATGGTCACGGACATAGGTCAGGTGTAGGCAGCCATAGTGTACCTAGTCATTGTATCCTTAGTCCAGATATCTACGATACCATGACCGACAGTCAGCCAACGGTGGAAGTTAGCATCCCTGTAACACAAGAGTTTGTAGAAGTTGAGGAAAATGTGGTTGGTGGTTTAGATCTGGACAACGACGTGGCGACCGAGGACGAGAGTGATGCGGTTTCGCCAGAAAGGACTCAGTTGGAGGTGGATGTAGAGGAGGTGGATGGAGAGGACGATGATGCAGAGGAGGTGGATGCAGAGGAAGTTGGGAAGATGATGAAGAGGAAGACCCAGTCTTTGAAACAATGGCCCCAAAGCTCCCTCTAATAGAAATATCAACCGAGTTATGCGTAGAGGAAACAACCTTTGCATCAGACGATCTTAACGAGGCAAGTTATGATTCTCAGGAAGAGGGAGAGGAAGACGTCGAGCGGGGATACCTGACTAGACAGGCAGAGAACTCCGATGACGATTGCCCTGCTAATGAATTCGAGTTAAGTTTGTTGGAAAAGATAGTCTTCTGCACTGTATACCAGAGAGACATGAGCACACATGAGTTTAGAGATTTGACCGGCGCTGACCTAGCAGTTGTGACGGAGGAAGATATGTATGATACAGAGGCATTGGCGGTGCCAAGGCCTCAGACAGCGGAAGAAGAGAAGATAAATCCAAGGTCCAAGCCTTTATTATATCCAGGGCTTGTTTTCAGCTCAATGCTATACATGAAGATATGGCTACAGGAATACGCAGTGCGACACTATCGGCCTTACATAGTCCCAAAGTCAGACAAAAAAGAGAGATTTGTGGTGTGTGATGTCTACTACGCAACCTTCTCCTTGTAGACGTTGTTGGGCCTCCAAATGCAGAGGTTTGTAGGACAGTAGCAAATTTCCCTCAAGTGGATGACCTAAGGTTTATCAATCCGTGGGAGGCGTAGGATGAAGATGGTCTCTCTCAAGCAACCCTGCAACCAAATAACAAAGAGTCTCTTGTGTCCCCAACACACCCGATACAATGGTAAATTGTATAGGTGCACTAGTTCGGCGAAGAGATGGTGATACAAGTGCAATATGGATGGTAGATATAGGTTTTTGTAATCTGAAAATATAAAAACAGCAAGGTAACTAATGATAAAAGTGAGCGTAAACGGTATTGCAATGCTAGGAAACAAGGCCTAGGGTTCATACTTTCACTAGTGCAAATTCTCTCAACAATAATAACATAATTGGATCATATAACTATCCCTCAACATGCAACAAAGAGTCACTCCAACGTCACTAATAGTGGAGAACAAACGAAGATATTATGGTAGGGTACGAAACCACCTCAAAGTTATTCTTTCTGATCGATCTATTCAAGAGTCCGTAGTAAAATAACACGAAGCTATTCTTTCCGTTCAATCTATCATAGAGTTCGTACTAGAATAACACCTTAAGACACAAATCAACCAAAACCCTAATGTCACCTAGATACTCCAATGTCACCTCAAGTATCCGTGGGTATGATTATACGATATGCATCACACAATCTCAGATTCATCTATTCAAACCAACACAAAGTACTTCAAAGAGTGCCCCAAAGTTTCTACCGGAGAGTCAAGACGAAAAACATGTGCCAACTCCTATGCATAGGTTCATGGGCGGAACCCGCAAGTTGATCACCAAAACAGACATCAAGTGGATCACGTGATATTCCATTGTCACCACAGATAAGCACGACAAGACATACATCAAGTGTTCTCAAATCCTTAAAGACTCAATCCAATAAGATAACTTCAAAGGGAAAACTCAATCCATTACAAGAGAGTAGAGGGGGAGAAACATCATAAGATCCAACTATAATAGCAAAGCTCGCGATACATCAAGATCGTACCACCTCAAGAACACGAGAGAGAGAGATCAAACACATAGCTACTGGTACATACCCTCAGCCCCGAGGGTGAACTACCCCCTCCTCGTCATGGAGAGCGCCGGGATGATGAAGATGGCCACCGGTGAGGGATCCCCCCTCCGGCAGGGTGCCGAAACAGGGTCCCGATTGGTTTTTGATGGCTACAGAGGCTTGCGGCGGCGGAACTCCCGATCTATTCTGTTCCCCGATGTTTTTATGGTATATGGACATATATAGGTGAAAGAAGTCGGTCAGGGGAGCCACGAGGGGCCCACGAGGGTGGGGGCCGCGCCCAGGGGGGCAGGCGCGCCTCCCTGCCTTGTGGCAACCTCGAAGCTTCCCTGACTTCAACTCCAAGTCTTCTGGATCATGTTCGTTCCAAAAATCATGCTCCCGAAGGTTTCATTCCGTTTGGACTCCGTTTGATATTCCTTTTCTGCGAAACACTGAAACAAGGGAAAAAAACAGAAACTGGCACTGGGCTCTGGGTTAATAGGTTAGTCCCAAAAATAATATAAAAGTGCATAGTAAAACCCATTAAACATCCAAGATGGATAATATAATAGCATGGAACAATCAAAAATTATAGATACGTTGGAGACGTATCAGCATCCCCAAGCTTAATTCCTGCTCGTCCTCGAGTAGGTAAATGATAAAAATAGAATTTTTGATGTGGAATGCTACCTAACATATTTATCCATGTAATTCTCTTTATTGTGGCATGAGTGTTTAGATCCGAAAGATTCAAGACAAAAGTTTAATATTGACATAAAAATAATAATACTTCAAGCATACTAACTAAGCAATCATGTCTTCTCAAAATAACATGGCCAAAGAAAGTTATCCCTACAAAATCATATAGTCTGGCTATGCTCTATCTTCATCACACAAAATATTTAAATCATGCACAACCCCGATGACAAGCCAAGCAATTGTTTCATACTTTTGATGTTCTCAAACTTTTTCAATCTTCACGCAATACATGAGCGTGAGCCATGGACATAGCACTATATGTGGAATAGAATGGTGGTTGTGGAGAAGACAAAAAGGAGAAGATAGTCTCACATCAACTAGGCGTATCAACGGGCTATGGAGATGCCCATTAATAGATATCAATGTGAGTCAGTAGGGATTGCCATGCAACGGATGCACTAGAGCTATAAGTGTATGAAAGCTCAAAAAGAAACTAAGTGGGTGTGCATCCAACTCGCTTGCTCACGAAGACCTAGGGCATTTTGAGGAAGCCCATCATTGGAATATACAAGCCAAGTTCTATAATGAAAGATTACCAGTATATGAAAGTGACAACATAGGAGACTCTCTATCATGAAGATCACGGTGCTACTTTGAAGCACAAGTGTGGTAAAAGGATAGTAACATTGTCCCTTCTCTCTTTTTCTCTCATTTTTTATTTGGGCCTTTTCTCTCTTTTCTTTTTTTTATTTCCTCTTTTTTTTTCGTCCGGAGTCTCATCCCGACTTGTGGGGGAATCATAGTCTCCATCATCCTTTCCTCACTGGGACAATGCTCTAATAATGATGATCATCACACTTTTATTTACTTACAACTCAAGAATTACAACTCAATACTTAGAACAAAAATATGACTCTATGTGAATGCCTCCGGCGGTGTACCGGGATGTGCAATGACTCATGAGTGACATGTATGAAAGAATTATGAACGGTGGCTTTGCCACAAATACGATGTCAACTGCATGATCATGCAAAGCAATATGACAATGATGGAGCGTGTTATAATAAACGGAACGGTGGAAAGTTGCATGGCAATATATCTCGGAATGACTATGGAAATTCCATAATAGGTAGGTATGGTGGCTGTTTTGAGGAAGGTATATGGTGGGTGTATGATACCGGCGAAAGGTGCGCGGTATTAGAGAGGCTGGCAATGGTGGAAGGGTGAGAGTGCATATAATCCATGGACTCAACATTAGTCATAAAGAACTCACATACTTATTGCAAAAATCTATTAGTTATCGAAACGAAGTACTACGCGCTTGGTAGGAAAAGACCATCGCTCGTCCCCGACCGCCACTCATAAGGAAGACAATCAATAAATAAATCATGCTCCGACTTTATCACATAACGGTTCACCATACGTGCATGCTACGGGAATCACAAACTTTAACACAAGTATTTCTCAAATTCACAACTACTCAACTAGCATGACTCTAATATCACCATCTTCATATCTCAAAACAATCATAAAGAATCAAACTTCTCATAGTATTTAATGCACTTTATATGAAAGTTTTTATTATACCCATCTTGGATGCCCATCATATTAGGACTAAATTCATAACCAAAGCAAATTACCATGCTGTTTAGGACTCTCAAAATAATATAAGTGAAGCATGAGAGTTCATCTATTTCTTCAAAATAAAACCACCATCGTGCTCTAAAAGATATAAGTGAAGCACTAGAGCAAATGACAAACTACTCCAAAAGATATAAGTGAAGATCAATGAGTAGCCGAATAATTATGCAACTAAGTGAAGACTCTCTCTCATTTAATAATTTCAGATCTGGGTATTTTATTCAAACAGCAAGCAAAACAAAAGAAAATAAAATGACGCTCCAAGCAAAACACATATCATGTGGTGAATAAAAATATAGCTCCAGGTAAAGTTACTGATGAACGAAGACGAAAGAGGGGATGTCATCCGGGGCATCCCCAAGATTAGGCTCTTGGTTATCCTTGAATATTACCTTGGGGTGCCTTGGGCATCCCCAAGCTTAGGCTCTTGCCACTCCTTATTCTATAGTCCATTGAATCTTTACCCAAACTTGAAAACTTCACAACACAAAACTCAACAGAAAACTCGTAAGCTCCGTTAGTATAAGAAAATAAATCACCACTTAGGTACTGTTGTGAACTCATTCTAAATTCATATTGTTGTAATATCTACTGTATTCCAACTTCTCTATGGTTCATACCCTCCGATACTACTCACAGATTCATCAAAATAAGCAAACAACACAATGAAAACAGAATCTGTCAAAAACAGAACAGTCTGTAGTAATCTGTATCATTCGAATACTTTTTTAACTCCAAAAATTCTGAAATAAATTGGTGGACGTGAGGAATTTGTTTATTAATCATCTGCAAAAAGAATCAACCTAAAATCACTCTCCAGTAAACAACGGCAGCTAATCTCGTGAACGCAAAAGTTTCTGTTTTTTTACAGCAAGATCGCGTAGACTTCACCCAAGTCTTCCCAAAGGTTCTACTTGGCACAAACACTAATTCAAACATAAAACCACATCTAACCAGAGGCTAGATGAATTATTTATTACTAAACAAGAGCAAAAAGCAAAAATAAAAATTGGGTTGCCTCCCAACAAACGCTAACGTTTAACGCCCCTAGCTAGGCATGATGAAATGATGCTCGTATAAAAGATAAGAATTGAAACATAAAGAGAGCATCTTGAAGAATATGACTAGCACATTTAAGTCTAACCCACTTCTTATTCATAGGGATTTTGTGATCAAACAACTTATGGGAACAATAATCAACTAGCATAGGAAGGCAAAACAAGCATAACTTTAAAACTTTAAGGACATAGAGAGGAAACTTGATATTATTGCAATTCGTACAAGCATATGTTCCTCCCTCATAATAATTTTAAGTAGCATCATGAATAAATTCAACAATATAACCATCACATAAAGCATTCTTTCCATGATCTACAAGCATAGAATTTTTATTACTCTCCACATAAGCAAAATTCTTCTCATTCGGAATAGTGGGAGTATCATAAGAGACTCGAATACTATAAATTGTTTCCACATTAAAAGAGTAATGTTCAGAGAAAGGGTACTCATAATCATGACAAGTTTTATAAATATAATCATCACTACTTTTTATAGCATAAGTATCATCACAATAATCATCATAAGTAGCAACTTTGTTCTCATCATAATCAATTGAAACCTCTTCCAAGATAGTGGAATCATCACTAAATAAAGTCATGACCTCTCCAAATCCACTTTCATCAATATAATTATCATAAGTAGGAGGCATGCTATCATCATAACAAATTTGCATATCAAAACCTGGGAGGCTAAAAACATCATCTTTATTAAACATAGCATCCCCAAGCTTGGGACAAACATTAATTTCAGCAAATATATTCTCAAACTTGTCATTCTCATCAAACATAGCATCCCCAAGCTTGGGCCTTTTCATATCATAAGCATAATCACTCTCATCATTAATAGTATGGATAGCACCAATATTATAGCAATCATCATCATCACAATGAGTAATAAGAGCAACATCATTTGGGAGGGATACCTTTCTACCTTTGCTTCTACGTCTTTTCTTTTTCTTCTTCACCTCATGTGTGGGTTTAACCCTCTTTTTTGAGCTCCTTATTAATGAGATTGGTTGAATAGAAAGCTCCTCCTCGTTACCTGATTCATCATTAGAAATAATAGGAGGATATTGGGAAGTCTCTTCCCTTTCATTAGCATTCTCTTCATCTTCTATTTGTTTTATTTTCTTTATGTAATTGGCAATATAAGGATTTTCAATGCAATTCACCGCGCAATACATAAAAATTTCTTCTACATCAATATCAAGAACTTTATCAAGGACAAATTCTGGAAGATCCTTAGTTATACGTTTCATTTCTTCATAACCCAAAAGCAAACTAAGTTCATTATGATGTGCAAGGGAAATCAAGTCATCACAATTTTTGGACACGATACAATCATGAAACAATTTGCATTGGGTATTGAAATGATCACGTTCATTCCAAAGTTCACAAGGACGGCAAAGAAAGTTTAAATTTTCAGCACAAACATCTAGCCTTTCTTGCAACCATTTAGTTTCCAAATACTTATGCCTCTTGCAAAATCTATTTTCCCTATTTGGTGTGTACTTGCAAGCTCTATGCACTCCACAGAAATTGACATGCTTATAAGAGACATTTTCATCATGACTAGTGCAATCATCATTAGTAATATGGATATTCAAAGAGTTCATACTAACAACATTGCAATCATGCTCATCAATCAGAGATTTAGTGCCAAACATTCTAATGCATTCTTCCTCTAGCAATTGAGCACAATTATCGGAATCCTTATTCTCATGAAAGATATTAAAAAGATGAAGCATATGAGGCACCCTCAATTCCATTTTTTGTAGTTTTCTTTTATAGACTAAACTAGTGATAAAACAAGAAACAAAAAGATTCGATTGCAAGATCTAAAGATACCTTCAAGCACTCACCTCCCCGGCAACGGCGCCAGAAAAGAGCTTGATGTCTACTACACAACCTTCTCCTTGTAGACGTTGTTGGGCCTCCAAGTGAGAGGTTTGTAGGACAGTAGCAAATTTCCCTCAAGTGGATGACCTAAGGTTTATCAATCCGTGGGAGGCGTAGGATGAAGATGGTCTCTCTCAAGCAACCCTGCAACCAGATAACATAGAGTCTCTTGTGTCCCCAACACACCCGATACAATGGTAAATTGTATAGGTGCAATAGTTCGGCGAAGAGATGGTGATACAAGTGCAATATGGATGGTAGATATAGGTTTTTGTAATCTAAAAATATGAAAACAGCAAGGTAACTAATAATAAAAGTGAGCGTAAACGGTATTGCAATGCTAGGAAACAAGGCCTAGGGTTCATACTTTCACTAGTGCAAGTTCTCTCAACAATAATAACATAATTGGATCATATAACTATCCCTCAACATGCAACAAAGAGTCACTCCAAAGTCACTAATAGAGGAGAACAAACGAAGAGATTATGGTAGGGTACGAAACCACCTCAAAGTTATTCTTTCTGATCGATCTATTCAAGAGTCCGTAGTAAAATAACACGAAGCTATTCTTTCCGTTCAATCTATCATAGAGTTCATACTAGAATAACATCTTAAGACACAAATCAACCAAAACCCTAATGTGACCTAGATACTCCAATGTCACCTCAAGTATCCGTGGGTATGATTATACGATATGCATCACACAATCTCAGATTCATCTATTCAAACCAACACAAAGTACTTCAAAGAGTGCCCCAAAGTTTCTACCGGAGAGTCAAGACGAAAAACGTGTGCCAACCCCTATGCATAGGTTCATGGGCGGAACCCGCAAGTTGATCACCAAAACATACATCAAGTGATTCACGTGATATCCCATTGTCACCACAAATAAGCACGGCAAGACATACATCAAGTGTTCTCAAATCCTTAAAGACTCAATCCGATAAGATAACTTCAAAGGGAAAACTCAATCCATTACAAGAGAGTAGAGGGGGAGAAACATCATAAGATCCAACTGTAATAGCAAAGCTCGCGATACATCAAGATCGTACCACGTCAAGAATACAAGAGAGAGAGATCAAACACATAGCTACTGGTACATACCCTCAGCCCCGAGGGTGAACTACTCCCTCCTTGTCATGGAGAGCGCCGGGATGATGAAGATGGCCACCGGTGAGGGATCCCCCCTCCGGCATGGTGCCGGAACAGGGTCCCGATTGGTTTTTGGTGGCTATAGAGGCTTGCGGCGGCGGAACTCCCGATCTATTATGTTCCCCGATGTTTTTATGGTATATGGACATATATAGGCGAAAGAAGTCGGTCAGGGGAGCCACGAGGGGCCCACGAGGGTGGGGGCGCGCCTAGGGGGTAGGCGCGCCTCCCTGCCTTGTGGCCACCTCGAAGCTTCCCCTGACTTCAACTCCAAGTCTCCTGGATCACGTTCGTTCCAAAAATCACGCTCCCGAAGGTTTCATTCCGTTTGGACTCCGTTTGATATTCCTTTTCTGTGAAACACTGAAACATGGGAAAAAACAGAAACTGGCACTGGGCTCTGGGTTAATAGGTTAGTCCCAAAAATAATATAAAAGTGCATAGTAAAGCCCACTAAACATCCAAGATGGACAATATAATAGCATGGAACAATAAAAAATTATTGATACGTTGGAGACGTATCAGTGTGGTGTGAGAACAGGGAGCAGGGATGTCCCTGGAAGCTGTGTGCAAGGAAGCGCAACCCGGACGATCGATGGAAGATCGTTAGCTGCGTAGGATCGCACATTTGGTGGAGAGACCGCATAGAAGGTCATCATCGGCAGCTGACGTCCAGCTTCATCGGCCAGCGTCTGAAACATGCCATAGGCGCTACTCTTCCTCTTAGTTGTACCAACTGGGCCACTGGCCTGGGGGAAGTTGTTGCCATACTGACTGACTGAGGTGAAAGGCTAAAGCGGGTTGATGTCGCTGAAGTCGCAGGCTCGGATGATAGGTTGACGAGCTTTGGTGTTGAAGCTCTGCCTGTGTTAACTGTAGGGTTATGGGAAATGAGGACGCGACTCCCACCGCCGACGGAGGCGATGCGTTCAACCTTGGCGGTACAGGTGACTCAGGCCACTTTGACGGACTGGCCGAAAACAAATTGGTCACCTTTGCCTTCCTGCTGATTTTTTAACACTTCTTTCCAACCCTTGCTCTTCCATAGCCTTTCTCTTCTCTGCCACTTTGTCTGCCTTTCTATTCTCAACCTCAAGGATGGACATTCTTCTTCGTCGCTTCAAGGTACATTGTTTGCATCGCGCTAAGGTTCATGGGTTCCTTTCCCTTCTCGTCTGTCGATGAAGGTGCAAAGAAATGTATATCCACCATTGGCACCACTGCATCCAACGCTGAACTAGCGGCCTCATTCATGTTATATTCACCATCACTCAAGTTGATGTTCTTAGACAACTGACTTGGATGAAGACTTCCTTCACACGAAACAGGGTGAGGTCCAGATTTTTCCTTGGTGTACATGATCTTCTCAGATCTAGGAGACTTCAGAGCTATAGGGGTGATGAAGCCAGCGTTCAACAAAACTGAACTGATGCTTCCATTCACTGCTTCTGCTCCACATTGCTCTTGTTGGGGAATGCAGCAGATAACAAAAAATATTCGACTTATGCACCAGCCCAGGACCACTATGGAGACTGCATACAAGGTTTGATCTTTTCATTACCGACTCATAGCGCAGCGGAAGTAGAGTCGATGACGATCGGCGGTGCAGATCCCTGCAGCTAGGATTTACAACCTCCCAACCGCGAGGATGTATACCCTCATCTGCCCCTCGGATAGCCCTCTAGGAGGCGGTCGGACGGTGTCGCGGAAAGCCCTTCGGGAGGACCTTCGAAACTCGGACGGTCACTCGGACATCCCTTTGGGAGGACCTTCGAAACTCGGACGATCACACGGACAGCCCTTCGGGAGGCACTCTCGAACTAAGACCGAAACTACGATCTCTCTACAGAGTTGCACACATACGGTGTCATCTATCCGGCAGGGCTTCGCCGTCCAGAACTAGTTCCCACCGGAACCCAGACAACCTTTCGGCTCTACGAAACTATTTCGCTGGAGGGAGAGAGAAGCCAGATCATTGCATGGAACTTGTATGTTACAAAGAGTGAGTCTTTAGGCAGCCCCTCCACCCCCTATTTATAGGCCAAGCCCAAGGGTGGCTTCTCCAAGAAGCCAAGGGGAAAATACCAAAAGGCCCTCAAGGTGGCTTCTCCAAGAATCCAAGCAAAAAACACTTCCACTATTAATTCATGACAACATTTTTCAGCGTCCGTTCGAACCGAAAATATTTATGTGGGTCTAGAACATTTCCAGTACCCACTAAAATAATTTTCGACGCGTTTCGGAACAATTCCGGATTAGTGATTTTCATCTGCGAAAAGCAAACAAGAATGTATTTTAACTATTCATGAAGACAATTTCTCGCGTCCATTAAATCCGAAAATATTTCTGTGGGTCTTAGAATAATTCCAGTACCCACTAAAATGATTTTGGATTCGTTCCGAAACAATTTCAGATTAGTGAATTTCATCTGCGAAAAGCAACCAAACCGGTACCGGCAGCTCTGGAACATTTCCGGTTTTTATCCCGAAAAATTCCCAGAAGTTTCCAGAATAATTCTGGCACCCTCCAAGAATTATCGGGCGTGTCCCAAAACCAATTTAACTTAATGGTATACCCCGAAACAACTTTTCGGTTTTACGAAACTATTTTGCTATTCTCTCTCCGGAACTCTTCCGTTGTCTCCGAAACTTTTTCAGCGAATTTCTCTCAGACTCCCTGTGTAGTCAGCAGATAGATGACCCTTAAGCGTGCGACCCAATAGGTTCGATGAAGTATAGACATGACCAGAAGCCTTTCCAATCAATGATCAACATCGAAGCCGTGGACACCCATCACTACAAAAAAAGACACATCCGTGACATTTTGGTTCGAACGAATTTTTTCCCTGTCATGCTTATGACACTTCTATGACGATAATTGTGACAAAACCCAGTATCATCATAGATGTGGTGGGCTCCTACTTCTATGACAAAAAATCATGACAAAAAATGGGCTTTTCGTCCTAGGCGGGCCGGAGACGCAGCTGCATGACATTCTTTGGGCCGTCCATGACGGGAAAAACCGTGGTAGAAGCGAGGGCGAGGAAAATATCGGGGAGTTCCCGGTTACGGTGGGTGGTCGGGGCCGAGCGATGCACAGAGGTTTGCGTGTTTCTCTCATACACGTACGCGCGTGTGTGCGAGGCGTTGCGCTCTAACTGAACCCGAGCGAGGCGTTGGGCTCTAATTGAACCCGAGCGATTGCACTAGCTACGTTACTGAACCCCGATCGATCCCTTGATGTTAACTGAACCCGAGTGATTTCTTCGCTACTGCTGCTAACTGAAGCCGATCGATGCTGCCTCTGGATGAACAGAGCGTTGTTGGGGGGGGGGGTGGATGAACAGTTCCCGGCGGTGGGTTGGATGGACAGGACCCCGTGGTAGTAGAGGTCGTTGCCGCTGGATGAACAGGACCCCGATCGATCGAGCCGGTTGGGGGTGGATGAACAGGACCCTGTGGAGGGATGGATGAACATGACGACCCCGTGGAGGGTTGGTTGAACAGTAGCCGGTGGAGGGCTCGATGAACAGTAGCGCGTGGAGGGGTGGTTGAACAGGACCCCATGGAGAGGGCTGGTTGAATAGTAGCCGGTGGAGGAGCGGTGGAAGCTGGATGAATAGGAGCCCGTGGATGAACAGTCACAGGTGGAGGCTGGAGGAGGTCGGCGGTGGATGAACAGTAGCCCGTGGAGTCTCGTTTTGCGGTACGCCCCACCCCTCCCGATGAACAGGACCCCCGTTTCGACCGTAGCGCTCCAACACAAGTTCGTTTCCTCTGTTTTGCGGTACGCCACACCCCTCCCGATCAACAGGAACCCGTTTCGATCGTAGGAGGTCCAAGAGAAGTCCGTTTCCTCCGTTTTCCGGTACACCAGACCCCTCCCGATGAACAGGATCCCATTTCGACCGTGGCCAGTCGAACACAAGGCCGTTTCCTTCGTTCTGCGGTACGCCATGCCTTGTTTCGATCGGCTGTTTCGTCCAAGCCGGTTCGCTCCCGATGAACAGGCCGACGATGCAGTTTCTCCGATCCAACCCAGCCATGTACACGAGCCCTGGTCGTACGTATGCGCGAGTAGGCGTTCAAGACGCCGCCCGTATGTACGTACGTGGCCGTATTTACTTTCTTGCACCCTGGCCGCTGTACGTATGTGTACACGATATTAATGGGACTGCGTGACATGCTACATGCGCGCCTCTACTACGACACGTGCCCTTCCTTACACGGCCACGGTTCATCGCTGTAGCCTGCAGACAGACCGATCGTATGTACATACACGTTCGCGACTAGAATGACAACGCTACGTACGCTTCGACCAGGTGGGTCCCGACTGTCAGGCACTTCCTTGTGTGCGAAGATGTAGCTGGTGGGTCCCAGCAGTCAGGGGGAAACATTTTGTCGCGAAATACGGTGGCCCGTCCGGTGGGTCCCTGCTGTCAGGTGGAGGAATCATTATTTTGCGCGTAATAAGGAGGCACTTCCTTGCTGCGGCCGTGGACCCTGCTGTCAGCCTCTCCACGTACAGTACTCTTCCGATGGAAGTCGTTCCTTGACCAAATTGACCACGCCGCGCCGAGAGCACCAAGGAGGTGGACGATGGCGAGCCCTAGGAAGGGGACGACACGGAGCCGGGGAAGACCGACAGTGGATGCCCAGGCGGAGAGGAGTAGGGTTCACTGGTTCGGCTTCGGTGTGAGGCTGCTGTCGCCGCAGAATAATAGGGGGTGTGGGTGAGTGGAGGGATGGCCTGGCCAACAGTGGGACTAGTAGGGGGCGGTGAGGCCTCCGCGGCAGCACAGCCGGCCACGGGAGGCAGGAGCAGGCGGCACGACCGGCGCTGCTTTGGCCGGCTGGAGCAAGAAGAACAGAGGTTGAAGAAGCACTACGGCCGTTGGATGGACATCGTACGGTCACTGGAGCTAGAATCGTTCATATTGACTAAGTTGGCAAAGCCCTCCATCCCCATCAACTTAGTAGGCCCACAAGTCAGCCTCCCACTATGGTGGGTCCCAGCTAGCAGGGGTATTCTTTTTTTTATGTGTAATAAGGAGGCACTTCCTTGCGTGCGAAGATATAGCTCGTGGGTCCGATCTGTCAGTGGGGGGAACATTTTTTTGCGAAATACAGAGGCCCTTCCGGTGGGTCCCAGCTGTCAGGTGGAGGAATAATCATTTTGCGCGTAATAAGGAGGCATTTCCTTGCGTGCGGCCGTGGACCCAGCTGTCAGCCTCTCCACGTACAGTCCACTTCCGATGGATGTCGTTCGTTGACCACGCCGCGCCGAGAGCACCCTGGTGGTGGACGACAACGAGGCCTAGGAAGGGAATGACACGGAGCCAGGGAAGACTCGGCAGTTGTTTCCCACGCGAAGGGGAGTGCGAGGGCTTACTGGTTCGTCTGCCATCGCCGGAGAATAACAACAGGTGTGGGTGAGTAGAGGGATGGCTAGGCCAGCGATGGGAGTACGGTGGGGCTGTGAGGCCTGCGCGGCAGCATAGTCAGCCGCGGGAGGAGGGAGCAGGCAGTCCCGCCGGCGCTTGTTTGAGCGGCTGGAGCAGGAAGAGCAGAGATTGAAGAAGCACGACGGCCGTTGGATGGACATCCAACAGTCACTGCTTGTGCGTCAACCTTTTTTTAGGAAAGCCTCAAATCTATGGAAAATAGCATACAACCCATCTGCCATTATTTCTAATAATTTACACCCCATTTGCTAATTCTTAAGGTTTTTTGGAGCCCATATTCTTTTTGTTACCATTACAACCCATATCGTGGCCACGGTTAAAAAATATACGAAATTTTGCATATTTCGGTGCGGTCTGAACTGTTTTTAATCCCAAATTTTTGAGTCACATTCAAAATGATTTTAAAAATAATTGTATATCAATATAAAATCCAACAAATTGTCCACGCATAAAATCAATGGAATTTAAAATCTCGAAATAAAAAAAAGAAAATTGAAACTAATTGCCGGTTTGATGTGTTTTAAAAATGTACAACCCATTTCTCATTACTGATAGGCCATTTTCTGGGCTAGTCGAATGAAGCTCTCCTCGTCTTGAAAGATTTGCAGCCCAACATGCCTGACAACGCGACTTACTTGACGAAGCACAAAAAACGGAGCTAGCCATTTTTAGAAAGAAAAAAACTATTGGGCTGGTCTGTGGTAAACATAAAAGAAAAGGTTGTCTAGACAGGCGAGAGTGCCCCGCATAGCCCAGTTGACACCCTGCTTCCATCTCAAAAACAAATTAGATAAATGCCACTCCAATTATGGCGATTCATAAAAATGCCACTGCATTTTCCAAACTTTGAAAAAATTTACTGCAATTTTTGCAAACTTTGAAAAACGCCACTGCAATTTTTGCAAACTTTGAAAAACGCCACTCCAGACTTTGAAAAAGCCACTGGAAATGGCATTTTTCAAAGTTTGGAAATTGCAGTGGCATTTCTCAGAATCACCAGATTTGGAGTAGCATTTATCAAATTAACCCAAAACAAAAATAACTGGGCGAGCTGCTGGGTCCCTGGTGTCAGCTGCTCGTTGTGCAATTCTCTCGTTTATTGACTACGTTGATAATGGCATGGGACCCAGATGTCAGAAATCCATTAGGAGGAGCCATTTTTATTGGCTTGAAATAAGGAGGCACTTGCTTGTGTACTGCCATGACCTTGGTGGGTCCTTGCTGTCATCCTCTCCACGTACAATCATCTCCTGATTGTGTACGCGTCAACCTGGTAGGCCCACAAGTCAGCCTCTAAACCCATGGCGGACAAATACAACCCATTTAAAAAAATAACAACCCATTCCATACGTTCAAACGGAAAGTTCAACATTCAGAGCAAAGTAACAGGTCTGATCCAGATATAGAGTACTGAACTTCCACGTTGACAACCATCATAGCCAAGTTAACTATCCACTCCCACTAATACTCTAGTAGTGTACAAGTACTAACTTACTCTTAGCTAACTAGACGATGCCGGCCGCCATCTGCGATACACGCTAAACGCCGGCACTGGCGTCCTCCGCCTCGCCTCTGACTTGCCAGAGGTGCGATAGGGCGCGTTGCTCACGCGCATTGGCCCTTTTCATGCCGGCGTGGTCCACCGAAGCTTCCGCTTCTAAGCGGGAAACCCACTTGACGAGCTGGTAGTAAAATTCGGCGTCGCGAACGCGTGCGTGCCCGACAGCCTCCAGGGCTATTTTCCGGGTGCGGGCCTCCACGTAGTCGGCCCAGTTGCGGGCGCTCTGCTCGCGACTCAGAGCGTCGGTGCACTGCTGCTCCATGTCCCACTAACGGCGCAAATCAGCGATACGCTGCTCCTCCGCCAGGCGGTCGCGCTCCAACAAGTCCTCGTACTCCGCATTGCCATCTAAAGACCGATAGAATGCCTCCTCCCTCCGTCTTCCTTCCGATGAAAAATCGAACACTAGTTCCGGCGGTGACCGCCTCCGGCGTCGCCTATTGCGGACGGGAGAGGGCATGGCGGACGTGGTGAGAGCAAGGATAAGTGGTGAGCGACGTCGGGCCGGTGGGGGCTTATGAGGATAGGGCGAGTTGGGTGATGGTGCCACCGAAGAAGGCCGGGAAACAGTAATTATAGGCGGAAGGTAGGCGAACCAGCGTGTCATGGGAAACGCGACGGTCATCGCGGTCATCGGAATTCAATGCATAACCAGGCATGGCTTAG
The DNA here is from genome assembly GCF_002575655.3 of Aegilops tauschii subsp. strangulata. Taxonomy (NCBI): domain Eukaryota; kingdom Viridiplantae; phylum Streptophyta; class Magnoliopsida; order Poales; family Poaceae; genus Aegilops; species Aegilops tauschii. The sequence goes on from NC_053035.3 coordinate 71,006,696, forward strand.
CGTGCCAGCTTGCCATGGAAAACTAGGAAAACTGAAATTATGACTGTGCCGTCCCGTCCCATCAATGGTGCATCCCGTCCGTGCTGGGTCGCACGTCGGCATGACGGTCAAACGAGTGCACTCGAATCATCCAGATGAGGTACTCCCTCCTTGTCAAAAATGATTCCACCACTCATCATCTACCTTGGTTGGTAAGATTTTTGAAGTAAGCCTTGCAAACCGGAAAGGAGGTAGTACGTGCGTGATCCGCTATTTATTCATGTAGGATCGAGTAGGTCGTTTATTGAATTGAGCCCTGCAAACCGGAAAGGAGGTAGTACGTGCGTGATCTGATATTTATTCGTGTAGGATCGAGTGGGTCGGATAGTGTATGTGTAGGATCGAGTAGGTCGTGTAGGAGATATGCCCTAGAGGCAATAATAAATGATATTATTTATCTCCGAGTTCATAATTATGTTTATGTTCCATGCTATAACTGCAATGATTCTCGAGTCTGCAATATCCACGAGGCTCGGAGGAAGACTCATATGCACGTGTGGAATAATAAACGGTAAGAAGTATTCCTAGTCTGGCCTCTAAGACTAGCTCAAGTGTTGCATGATGATTCTGTTTTCCTGGTCATGGGCATGTCTATGCCAGCAACTTTGAGGGCACAATGTTAAGAGAACATTTGTGTTGAATCGACCCGGATTGATGTTATGCTATGAGATTCATTCGTCACAAGTTTATTGGTACATAACACAGAGATGGTTAACGTTTGCATGATTCCTTAGACCATGAGAGTATCGAGTTTCTTCATGCTTGCTTCATGAACTTTGGGGTTTGTTAAACGTCATCCGTAAATGGGTGGCTATTACGGCGGCTTACGGGTTCATGGAAAAGTGTGTCAAGTAACTTGATAGCTCAAGATTGGGATTTGCTCCTCCGACGATGGAGAGATATCTCTGGGCCCTCTCGGTGTATACACAGGGAACATAGTAAATGCTCCTCTTGATAGCTAGAAATGAGGTTAAGGTATACACAGGGAACATAGTAAATGTTACTATACCTTCCATCGGTGTATTGCCGTCTGTATTTATTTTCATAATTCATTTAGAGTTTTACAAACTCTATCCCATTGCATAAGGTATCTTGCAAGAAGGTTGTTCATAAGAGAACTTTTTATGTTCGATGTTATGAATAACACAAGGGCCATACTTTCATTATGAATGAGATGTATGTTATGAATATTGATAATAATACAATACCTCTGGGTTTACTTTCAAATTCATTTTAGAGTTTCATACACTCTAGCCCATTGCACAATGTTTGTTGCAAAAGAGTTGTTCATAAAAACAACAATTGTTGTTAAGTATTATGAATAACATAAGGGCCATACTTCCATCATCGATGGGACGATTGTTATGAATATTGAGGGTAATATGATACATCCATAACACTGACGCTAAATGTCGCAAGACTAAAAGAATACCACACAAGTGTGGCACTACATTTGGTCACATTGGAGAAACCCGCATGGAAAATTCCATTATGATGGATTTTGAAGTCTTTTTGATTTTGAATCATCTGACACTTGCAACTTTCCTCCGAAAAGTGAAGTGACTAAAATACCGTTCACAGGCCATAAGGAACGAACAACAAACTTATTAGTGATCATACATTTGATGTGTGTAGTCCGATAAGTGTTGTTAGTGGTGGATTTATTTATCTTCAGAAATGACTCAAGTAGATATATGGATATTTACTTGATGAGACGTAAGTCTGGATCTTTTGAAATCATTCGAAAGGTTCTCAAAAATGATGTAGAAGTTATTGTAACAAGAAAATTATGTTTCTGCAATTTGATTGCACAAAGGAATATTTGAGTTACATGTTTAGCGAATGTCTGATGAGTTGTGAAAGGGGTTTCATAAACTTGCACCTCCCGGAACACCACTGCAAGTGGAAAGTCCGTGGAGATGTAATCAAACCATTTATGACATGGTAAGGTCAAAGATGACATAAATAAATTTGCCATTATCCCTTTTAAAGTGATGCTTTAGAGACTGCGGCTTTTACACTGAAAAGAGCTACATCGGGTCTGCTGAAATGAAGCCATGGTATGGTACGCCCAACCATGTTATATCTTTTCTTAACATTTGGAATATGGGGCTTGTGTAAAAGGTTACAAACCTATTCCAAATCAGACAAGTGCTACTTTGTAGGTTATACGTGCGTGATCTGATATTTATTCATTCATGTAGGATCGAGTGGGTCGTTTATTGAATTGAGCCCTGCAAACCGGAAAGGAGGTAGTACGTGCGTGATCTGATATTTATTCGTGTAGGATCGAGTGGGTCGGATAGTGTATGTGTAGGATCGAGTAGGTCGTGTAGGAGATATGCCCTAGAGGCAATAATAAATGATATTATTTATCTCCGAGTTCATAATTATGTTTATGTTCCATGCTATAACTGCAATGATTCTCGAGTCTGCAATATCCACGAGGCTCGGAGGAAGACTCATATGCACGTGTGGAATAATAAACGGTAAGAAGTATTCCTAGTCTGGCCTCTAAGACTAGCTCAAGTGTTGCATGATGATTCTGTTTTCCTGGTCATGGGCATGTCTATGCCAGCAACTTTGAGGGCACAATGTTAAGAGAACATTTGTGTTGAATCGACCCGGATTGATGTTATGCTATGAGATTCATTCGTCACAAGTTTATTGGTACATAACACAGAGATGGTTAACGTTTGCATGATTCCTTAGACCATGAGAGTATCGAGTTTCTTCATGCTTGCTTCATGAACTTTGGGGTTTGTTAAACGTCATCCGTAAATGGGTGGCTATTACGGCGGCTTACGGGTTCATGGAAAAGTGAGTCAAGTAACTTGATAGCTCAAGATTGGGATTTGCTCCTCCGAGGATGGAGAGATATCTCTGGGCCCTCTCGCTTAAGGGTCATCTATCTGCTGAATACTAGACAGGGAGTCTGAGAGAAAATCACCGAAAAAGTTTCGGACAGCGGAATCGTACCGCAGAGAGAGGTCATCGGATAAGTTTCGATGATACCGAAAAGTTGTTTCGGGATACACCATTAAGTCAAATTGGTTTCGGCACATGCCTGATAATTCTTGGAGGATGCCAGAATCATTCTGGAAGCTTTTTGGAATTTTCTGAGATAAAAACCGGAAATGTTCCGGAGCTGCCGGAGCCACTTCAGATGCGTTTCGCAGATGAAAATCACTAAAACCGGAATTGTTTCGGAATGCGTTGAAAATCATTTTAGTGGGTACTGGAAATGTTCTTAGCCCACATAAATATTTTCAGTTCAATCAGACGCTGAAAAATGTCGTCGTGAATAGTGATAATCAGCTTTATGGTTACTTTATGGAAAGCCACCTTTTGGGGCTTTGCTCCAAAAGATCTTGGGGATGACATGGATGGATAGGAGCCATTTTTTGGGCCCCTCATGGGGGTGTGGCCGGCCACATGGGGTATCCCCCCTTGGGGACCCTCTTGTTCCTTGGTTTCACTCCTAGGTCCTTGTGGAAGGACTTCATTCATGTGCATTTTGGGTTTTTTGTGAAACTACCCTACCCCCTTGGGATTTCCTATAAATAGAGGTGGAGGGGCAGCCCTCCACAATCATCCCTTGCTCTCATACACATGCCATGCATTATCTGGCTTCTTCTCTCCCTCCCACGAAAAGAGTTTCGTAGAGCCGTAAGGCTGTCTGGGTTCCGGCAGGAACTAGTTCTGGACGGCGAAGCCCTGCCGGATAGATGACACCGTATGTGTGCAACTCTGTAGAGAGATCGTAGTTTCGGTCTTAGTTCGTGAGTGCCTCCCGAAGGGCTGTCCATCTGACCGTCCGAGTTTCGAAGGTCCTCCCGAAGGGCTGTCCGAGAGACCGTTCGAGTTTCGAAGGTCCTCCCGAAGGGCTGTCCGCGACACCGTCCGGGGGGCTGTTCGACCGCCTGCCGGAGGGCTGTCTGAGGAGCAGATGAGGGTTTACATCCTCGCGGTTGGGAGGTTGTAAATCCTAGCTGCGGGGATCTGCACCGCCGATCGTCATCGACTCTACTTCCCGCTGCGCTACGAGTCGGTAACGAAAAAGATCAAACCATGTATGCAGTCTCCATAGTGGTCCTGGGCTGGTGCGTAGGTCGGAAAATTTTTGTTTTCTGCTGCGTTACCCTACAGGTCGGATGGTGTACTTGTAGGATCGCATTAGCTGATGAACGTTCGCTGGGAGATAAGGCATTTGCGAACATTTTTCTGGCAGTTTCTTCAAATTCACATGGCATTTTCTTCAGAGCAGCTTGTCAGTTTCTTCAGAGGTAGGCATTTTTATTCAAAAAACTGCCACTTCGGATCTTGTGTCACAACTAAAACTGTGAGGAGCGCATTAGTAGGCTAGCTAGTGATCGATCAGTAACTTGTAAACACTGAGCGAACAGAAATAAGGAACTATTAGTAACTTGTAAACACTGAGAATACATAAATAAGGATCATGCTGTGCACAGCAGTAAGAGCCGATCCATTCGAAATGTTCACACGAGACTCACAGGCCTGGCATTGTAATATGTTCATATTAGTAGCCCAAATTCAAAACCAACTAGTACGATTCCCATACATAAGATCAACATGTTAATGCATCTCAATGATTCACAGATCATATACAAATATGTAGCTCCAAAAGCAAAGATCTAGAAAAAACATATGTTCTTCCTACTAACATGAATGCTTCTCTTGGCCAACATTCAGTACAGAGTGAAAGACAAATTTGTTTGTGAAGTCTACAATTCCTCTTGCAAACGTAAGTGGTTTCACCAACAGCTGGAACCATGAGAATGAACCACACATGATGGAGGAACATCCACTGCAATATGATTTGGTCTTCTCTCGATCACACGGCGAGACTATTTTCGGAATACAAACTTTAACTTAGGCAAAATGATGCCCATTTTATAATCAAACCAAAGCAATGAAGCACCTAGTGTTGGCCAATAAATAGTACAGTACTACTTTTCTGCAGTCCATGAAGTGACTATCCAATCTTTCTATGTCTATTTTCAAATGGCACTGCATGCAGTGACTATACTATTCTCTTGTGCAGTTCAACCAAAATTGCGGTCACTTTGTTTGTTTGCCAAATAGCAACGGGCAGACATCTCTGTCTGCACAAATATCAAGCAGCTAGTAAACATATACCCCACCTTGTATTTTCGGTTTAAACACGTCTCTTCCGCTTAGCATCTGTCATGTTTTGCACTGGACAATTTGATACAGTCATGTTTTGCCCTGGACAATTTCATACTGAATTGATTTGCTGGTTCAAAGCAGAAATATAGCACCTATTCTTCAGGAGACCAAGGATATCCATGTTCGCAGTGATGGAAGAGGTGAAATCGATACAACCGAAATTGAGCATCCAATCATTGAATCATGTCCTGCACCTCCAATGTAGGTCCACCCTGCCAATAAATTCACATGCAAACCGCTAGTATTACTATCTAATGATAGTACAAAAAGAGTATCAAGATAGTAGCAAACCATGTACCTTCGTAATGAACAAATCATAGTGCCACCAATTGGATATAAAGGTTTGGAAGAAAAGATGATCCTAATGTTGAGCCATTTGGACTTTTTGTGCAGTTCCACTAAAATCGAGCATCCCTGTTTGCATAGATATCACTACAAAAAATACACTTCCGTGATGATACGTGTTTGTCACAGTAGGTCGCGTTTTCTGTCATGCATGTACATCCATGATGAATTTATGACAGAATCAAGATAGTCATACATGTGCTGTCGTATAAGTGTTCCATGACATTACCAAAATTATCATCACAGAAGTGTTCACTTCCATGACGACAAATACCGCGTCATGGAAGTGCTTTCGTCAAGGGTGACCAACACGTGGAATCCACCGTAACGGGTCGCCGTTAAGCTATCGGGTCCAGTTTTGGATCCGATAACCCGCTAACAGCCACGACCAATGTCGATTTTCCACGTGTAAAATTCTCATTGGCCGACGAAACCACGTGTCAGCTCCACATTGGCACAGGTGTCACTCATCCAATGGGCGAGATGCGCCTATGATATGTTGACACGTGGACCGGCCCAAAAGTAGCCCATAAAGATTAAATGGGCCGGCCCAACTAAAGGTCCACAAGATTTTGCAGACCATAATGGGTCGGCCTAGCTAAAGGCCCATGAGATTTTGCCGACCATAATGGGCCGGCCCAGCTAAAGGCCCATGAGATTTGGCCAACCATAATAGTCCAGCCCAGCTAAAGGCCCACAAGATTTCACCGACCATAATGGGCCGACCCAGCTAAAGGCCCACGAGATTTTGAGGACACTAGTGGGCCGGCCCGTTAACAGGCTGCCATGTTTTGGGCCAAATGCCGGCCCATATTTGATCTGGTTCATTAACAGCCTGCCACATTCCGGGCCTAATAAAGACCCATATGAGATCCGGCCCGTTAAAAGCCTACCACGTTCTGGACCAAATTACGGCCCAGATCAGATCCGACCCTTTAAGAGGCTTTGGGCTTGGCCCATATCATATTCGGCCCGTCAACTGGACGCTATGCTTTTGGGACCACTTGCTAAAGGCCCATTTAGTAATTCAGCCTGATATTAGTTTCGGCCTGTTAAAGGCCAGTTTAACATTTCAGCCCTATATTTATTTCAGCCTGTTAAAAGCCCATCATATAGTTGGGCCTAACTACGGCCCGGTTTGCATCCGGCCTGCTCACATCCGATAATCTGATTGGGCCAAACAAGGACCGAGACAATTTTGTCCTGTTAACGGCCCGTGATGTGATTGGCACAGTCATGGGCCGGGGTCTATTTCGGCCTGCTGCCGGCCCGTGAGCTGTTCGGCATGTTTCAGGCCCAACCTACTTTTCAGCCTCCTAAAAGTCCATTGAGTTTTCTTGCGAAAATAGGGCCGGTGGTTTACTTGGCCTATTAAAGGCCTGAATCTACTAGTGGGCCAGTTTACATTTAGGCCTGTTAACGAACCAAGATGACTGGGCCCATGATGCGGATCATACATAGTGATTTGCATGACGGCCCGATTATGTACCATAATTTTACGGTTTGGCCGGTTTACTGCGAAGTCAAGATATATATACAGTAAAATAACTGCAGCATCATGAATAAGAAAAAACCTAGACTATGCAATAAAGAAATTATGACATATTACATCCACTATGCATCAAAGTTCGCCACTATGATAATAAAGCACAAGAATACAGCAGATTACATACACTGGGCATCAAAGATCGCCACCAGTGCAAATAAACACGCCGACAAAATAATATACAAAACCGACAACACTTCAATAGAGTTCAAGAAAGGTTAGCCCTGCTCGGGAGCTGCAGCACAAGCAGCTGAGCAAGCTGATGAGACTGCGCTTGTTTGACACTTATATCCTTCTCACTCTGAAAGATAAACAAGCAGACAGATGACAGGTTTTGCACATATAAGTATCAGTGCTGACAATTCATCACATTCTTACTGACGAATAAAGTGACATAGTTTAAAATAGCACTAACACAATATGGTATTGTTCAGGTTAAGACATGGCAGGAAATGACATTGTGAAGGAGTTGGCAGCTTCACGACACCACTGGATTACAGATCAAGAACTCATAAGTATCAATGGTTAGTGTGCTGCCAATTTATCCCATTTCAGATGGGCAAATAAAGAGACGGTTTAAATAATAGTAGAATGATATGACATTGTTCATTGTTAAGACATTGCAGAATATGACATTGTGCTGTAGTGGGTAGGTTCACCACACCACTGGATTACGGATCAAGAACAGAAGCATACCATGCAGTGCAAAAGAAGATCACTTGCTCTGTATAGTTTAATTTACATGGTATGAAGAAGGAACTTGGTTGTGCAACTGAAAACTTAAATTGAGAAGGACAAACTTTTGTTTATGAACTACATAATAAACTTTAAACATGCAATTTGATGCAAACACCAAAAATAAACAGTTGTTGCAGTCATGCCTAACAATATATACACAACAAAGTTTGAAGGCTTGAGAAGGACAAACTTACATTATTGGTGAAGGCAGGATCTATAAAGCCCTTGTCCATGTTGATGGGGGGGGGGGCAATTCAAGAAGTTTACCATAGAATCTTCTTCCTAAGCATTTCCTTTATTCTACATTTTGTTAAGAGTAAATATAGATGTGATAATATAAGAAAAAAGGGAGAATATTTAAGATAAGATGAAGAGTGATGCTACATAACCAAGTAGCTATAAATGCAAGTACATCGATACAGGCAAAAGGTACAGCCAAGAGCAATGCAGAGCTAAACTTCTTCAGTACCATCGGTGTTATCCAACCTTATGGTAAGAGTAAATATAGATCAGATGTGTAGAAAATGGAGGGCACAGGAAAATAAGCTGCAGAGTGATGGTACATGAACAACTGCCTGTCAATATAAGTACACTAATAAAGGACAGCAGGTACTTACAAGAACAATGCAGAGCTAAAAAAATTCATAGGCATTGGATATATTCTACACTAATGTAACCATTCATACAAATCAGATAATTTGGAGCGAACAATTGATAAGCAAGCTGTCATGCATACTACTGTCACATAATAAACCAGGTATGAATGCAAGTACAATGATACAGGACAATAGGTACTAACAAGAGCAAAGCAGCGGGCGGCATATTTGCAATATCCTGTCGTTCTTTTCAAACCGGAATTCTTCTTTGAGCAGATTTCCTGCAAAAAAGATCCGTAAGGCACATGCGGAAAAGTAGAAGTTCAAATTGTCATGTGATATCATAGACAATACCTCATCCTGGGAATGAGACCAGTGCATAACAAGGTTTTTCCATTCAATGTCTTCTAAATTTAGCACAAGAGACTTCACCGGAAATTCGTTTATAGACTTGCCATCAAAGTGTGATTTCCTCAGGTAACACCGATACCGCTGCAATGCTTCCTTGAAAAGCGCAAGCAAGCTTTGCTCGTCATGACTATCCAGATTGACCCTCGCCTACTTACGACAATGTAATGTAAATCATTGATGTGTTCAATCAGCAGAAAACAGGAAAATAATCACCATGAATAATAACACTTACACATAAGTGGGACACGAAGATGTGAAAATGGTGTTTGTCTTCACTATAATCTTCCCATGATGGGAATATATGCACGTAGTCCCTAACAACATTGAAAGCATCGTCTTTTAAACTAGGAATAACTGGATGGGGTTCCAATCTGCAGGAATTGGCCATCTCTGCAGTTGGGATAGGTCTTTGGCCGGTGGACTTGCTATAATTTTTGCTGGAGTGGGAGTTTTCTGTGGTACGGCTGGTGTTATGGCAACTGAAATTGGCATACCTTTTGCTGGAGTGCAGGTCCTGTGTGGTGGGGCTAGTGGTGTGGCCAGTGAAGTATGGGTACAATCTGCTGGAGTCGGTTCTACTTTTGTGTCACTGGCTGTACAGCCAATATAAGTGAGGTGTTGTCTGATTTCTCCGGCACCACCACATTTTTCAAGGACTTTGCTGGTGATCCTTCAGGTTCGGCAATCACCCTCTTCCTTTTTGATGTCTGATGCACAAGAACAACATTTGAGTGAAAAAACATGGTATGATGACAGATGGAATATGTCTTGATAATGGATGGGCATGGCATCTTCACATATATGATGAGTAAACTAAGCAGATGGCGGTGCAACAAAGTAGAAGAAATGCAAGACAACATATGCAAGATACGTGCAATCAATAAAACCTGCCAAATTAGAATAGGCACCTTGATGGGCGAACAGGACAGGCCATCCGCCTTTGACTCCTCGAGGTCAGAATAGTCATTAGGATCATATTCTGAACAAGAATCTACAGGTGGAGAGCGTATGAGTTTCATTGCATCCAGAATAGCACTCAATGCCTTGGTGCCAATTTTGTAAGTCATTGAAGTGTTCCACAATATACTTCTAAGAACCATGAAAACATAAATAGTAGTGACATTATCTTTGTAATGCAGAGGATATTCTAATATAGGGGTGCCCCTGTAAACCCTTGTGTGCTATTGATACGTCTCCGTCGTATCTACTTTTCCAAATACTTTTGCCCTTGTTTTGGACTCTAACTTGCATGATTTGAATGGAACTAACCTGGACTGACGATGTTTTCAGCAGAATTGCCATGGTGTTATTTTTGTGCAGAAATAAAAGTTCTCGGAATGACCTGAAACTTCACGGAGAATATTTTTGGAAATAATAAAAAATACTGGCGAAAGAATCAAGGCCAGGGGGCCCACACCCTGTCCACGAGGGTGGGGGGCGCGCCTACCCCTGCCTCGGTGGGCCCCTGGTGCTCCACCGACCTCAACTCCAACTCTATATATTCACGTTCGGGGAGAAAAAATCAGAGAGAAGAATTCATCGCATTTTATGATACGGAGCTGCCGCCAAGCCCTAATCTCTCTCGGGAGGGCTGATCTGGAGTCCGTTCGGGGCTCCGGAGAGGGGGATCCGCCGCGGTCGTCATCATCAACCTTCCTCCATCACCAATTTCATGATGCTCACCGCCGTGCGTGAGTAATTCCATTGTAGGCTTGCTAGACGGTGATGGGTTGGATGAGATTTATCATGCAATCGAGTTATTTTTGTTAGGGTTTGATCCCTAGTATCCACTATGTTCTGAGATTGATGTTGCTATGACTTTGCTATGCTTAATGCTTGTCACTAGGGCCCGAGTGCCATGATTTCAGATCTGAACCTATTATGTTTTCATGAATATATGTGAGTTCTTGATCCTATCTTGCAAGTCAATAGTCACCTACTATGTGTTATGATCCGGCAACCCCGAAGTGACAATAATCGGGACCACTCCCGGTGATGACCGTGGTTTGAGGAGTTCATGTATTCACTAGGTGTTAATGCTTTGGTCCGGTACTCTATTAAAAGGAGGCCTTAATATCCCTTAGTTCCCAATAGGAGCCCGCTGCCACGGGAGGGTAGGACAAACGATGTCATGCAAGTTCTTTTCCATAAGCATGTATGACTATATTCGGAATACATGCCTACATTACATTGATGAACTGGAGCTAGTTCTGTGTCACCCTATGTTATAACTGTTGCATGAATAATCACATCTGGCATAATTATCCATCACTGATACAATGCCTACGAGCTTTTCACATGTTGATCTTTGCTTAGTTACTTTACCGTTGCCACTATTACAATTACTACAAAACTGCTACTGTTACTTTTGCCACCATTACCGTTACTTCCATACTACTTTTCTACTAAATACTTTGCTGCAGATATTAAGTTTTCCAGGTGTGGTTGAATTGACTACTCAACTGCTAATAATTGAGAATATTCTTTGGCTCCCCTTGTGTCGAATCAATAAATTTGGGTTGAATACTCTACCCTCGAAAACTGTTGCGATCCCCTATACTTGTGGGTTATCAAGACTATTTTCAGGCGCCGTTGCCGGGGAGCATAGCTCTATTCTTTGATTCACTTGTTATTTATATCCGCTGGTCACTATGAGGAACTTGAAAGACGAGAAAACCAAAATTTATCCCTCAACTACGAGGGGAGGTAAGGAACTGCCATCTAGCTATGTACTTGATTCACCTTCTGTTTTGAGTAAGCTTGCAACACCTAAACCTGCTTCTGCTATTAACTCTGACATGTCCCATGTTATTGATGATGCTACTTCTGCTTTGCATGATACTTATGATGAAACTACTTCTATGCTTGATAATACTATGCCACTAGGTGAATTTCTTGATGAACAACTTGCTAGGGCTAGAGAGAATGAAATTATTGAAACTGATAATATTGATGAAAGTGATGATGAAGATTCTCCCCCTAGATATGAATTGCCTGTTGTGCCTGAGGGTTATGTTATGGATGAAGAAACTGCTAGAGACTTTCTTGCTTGCAATGATAGCAGTGATCTTAAGAAATTATTAGCTAAGCTGAAGAAAAGTCTTTGAATGCTAGAATGAAATATGACCCTGCTTTTGCTACTTCACCTATCTGTATTACTGATAAGGATTATGATTTCTCTGTTGATCCTGAGATAATTACTTTGGTTGAATCTGATCCTTTCTATGGCTATGAATCTGAAACTGTTGTGGCACATCTTACTAAATTAAATGATATAGCAACCCTGTTCACTAATGATGAGAGAACCCGCTACTATTATATCCTTAAGTTATTTCCGTTCTCATTAAAGGGTGATGCTAAAACATGGTTTAATTCTCTTGATCCTGGTTGTGTGCGTAGTCCCCAGAATATGATTTATTACTTCTCTACTAAATATTTCCCCGCTCATAAGAAACAAGCTGCTTTAAGGGAAATATATAATTTTGTGCAAATTGAAGAAGAGAGGCTCCCACAAGCTTGGGGGAGGCTTCTTCAATTACTTAATGTTTTGCCTGATCATCCTCTCAAGAAAAATGAAATAGTTGATATCTTTTATAATGGACTAACCGATGCTTCCAGAGACCACCTAGATAGTTGGGCTAGTTCTGTTTTCAGGGAAAGAACAGTTGATCAAGCTAAATTGCTGTTGAATAATATGTTGACTAATGAAAATAATTGGACACTTCCTGAACCAACTCCTAAGCCAACTCCGAAGAAAAGGGGCATTCTATTTCTCAGTCCTGAAGATATGCAAAAGGCAAAGAAATCTATGAAAGAAAAAGGTATTAAAGCTGAAGATGTTAAGAGTTTACCTCCTATTGAAGAAATACATGGTCTTAATTTGCCACCTGATGAAGAAATACATGGTCTTAATTTGCCACCTGTTGAAGGAATACATGGTCTTGATAACCCGACATAGGTAGTAAAGGTAAATTCTCTCTATAGATTTGATGAAGGTGATATTCCTCGTTATAAGTCTGCTAGCCAAAGCTTAGATGAGTTTGATAATTTTATTGTTAAACAAGAAAACTTCAATGCTTATGTTGGTAGACAATTGAAACGCAATGCTTATATGATTGAACACTTGAGTGGTTACATGTCTAGAGTTAAAGGTGAACTTAAACTCATTAGTAAACATGCTTCTATGGTTACCACTCAAGTAGAACAAGTGCTTAAAGCTCAAAATGATTTGCTCATTGAATTAAATAATAAGAAAAGGGATAATGCTATTAGAGTTGTGACCAGAGGGGGTAAAATGACTCAGGAACCTTTGTATCCCGAGGGCCACCCTAAGAGAATTGAGCAAGATTCTCAGAGAACTAATGTTGATGCACCTAGTCCTTCTAAGAGGAAGAAAAAGAAAAATGATAGGACTTTGCATGCTTCTAGTGAACCTGTTGTTGACACACCTGAGAATCCCAATGATATTTCTATTTCTAATGCTGAAACACAATCTGGTGAAGAACATGAACCTAGTGATAATGTTAATGATGATGTTCATGTTGATGCTCAACCTAGCAATGCCAATGATGTAGAGATTGAACCTGCTATTGATCTTGATAACCCACAACCAAAGAATCAACGTTATGATAAGAGAGACTTCGTTGCTAGGCATGGTAAAGAAAGAGAACCATGGGTTCAGAAGCCCATGCCTTTTCCTCCTAAACCATCCAAGAAAAAGGATGATGGGGATTTTGAGCGCTTTGCTGAAATGATTAGACCTATCTTTTTGCGTATGCGTTTGACTGATATTCTTAAAATGAATCTATGCTAAGTACATGAAGGACATTGTTACAAATAAAAGAAAGATATCGGAAGCTAAAATTTCCACCATGCTTGCTAATTATACTTTTAAGGGTGGAATACCTAAGAAACTAGGAGATCCAGGAGTACCAACTATACCATGCTCCATTAAAAGAAACTATGTTAGAACTGCTTTATGTGATCTTGGAGCCGGTGTTAGTGTTATGCCTCTCTCTTTATATCGTAGACTTGATTTGAATAAGTTGAAACCTACTGAAATATCTTTGCAAATGGCCGATAAATCAACTGCTATACCTGTCGGTATTTGTGAGGATGTGCCTGTTGTGGTTGCAAACGTTACTATTTTAGCGGACTTTGTTATTCTTGATATTCCCGAGGACGATAGTATGTCGATTATTCTTGGTAGACCCTTTTTGAATACTGCAGGGGCTGTTATTGATTGCAACAAAGGCAATGACACTTTTCATGTTAATGGTAATGAGCATACGGTACACTTTCCGAGGAAACAACCTCAAGTCCACAGTATCAATTCTATTGGAAAAATTCCATCTATCATTATTGGAGGTTTTGAATTTCCTCTTCCTATTGTCAAGAAGAAATATGATATTCTTATTATTGGGGACGTGCATATCCCCGTTGAGGTAACCTAGTGCTATTCAAAAATTCTCCGGTTTCATGCGACTCGGAATGAGTTTGTTAACAAGACTTGATCAACCTTGTTAGTAGATTCCTTTTGATGAGAATGAGACGGATGAAGTTAGAAAGCACAACTCTCTGAACCCTCCTTTTACTTACTGTTATTTAGATTAAATAAAGCAAAAATAGTATTTTGTGTCTGTTTTCTGAATTATCCGTGCAATAAAAAATACCCCGAAAATAAAAGTTCTCCAAATGCCCTGAAATTGAAATATGATTTTTTTTGGAATATTTGAGAATATCTGGCACTCATAACACATCAGGGGGAGCAAGCACCTGGCCACGAGGGTCCAGGGCGCGCCCACCCCCCTGAGCGCGCCCCCTGCCTCGTGGGCCCCTGGTGGCCCCCTCCACTTATTCCAGCACCCACACACTTCGTCTTCCTCCAGAAAAAATCCACACATAGCTCAAACCCGTGTTCTAGCTCATTTTGCTGCTATTTTCGATCTCCTTGCTCAAACCTCCACTCACAAAACTGCTTTGGGGGATTGTTCTTCGGTATGTGACTCCTCCAATGGTCCAATTAGTTTTTTTTCTAGTGCTTTATTTATTGCAAATTTTGGCTGCTTAGGTGACCCTGTTCTTGAGCTTGCATGTCAAATTTATATGGTCCCAAGTAGTCTAATGCATGATATAGTCTCTAGGCATTTGTGGGAGTAGTTGCTATCAATTTTGTTGAGTTTGGTTCACTTTTATTTTAAGTTACTAAAAATTTCAAAAAAAATCAGAATTTGATGAAGAGATTTTTGACAGGCTCTTCGAGCCAAAGCTCGAAGGATAAGCAAAGTGAAGAGGATAAGAGGCCCAAATATAATCTCCCTCGCACCGCGGAGGTTCGGCCGTGTGAATGGCCTTGTGATGATTTCTTGAGGGCAGCCGAGATTCATGATGATTTTTATTATTTGGCTGAGAATGCAAGCCTCACCGACTTCCTCCGCGACCAGCGCGAACAGTATCTCCTGCTCACTAATATTTTTGTGCAAAATTTTCATTTTGATGCTAGGAGGTCACCACCTTCGGTGGATTTTTATCTATATGATGAGTTTAAGGAGATTTCACTATTTGATTTCTGCTGGGTCTGTAAGATACCCTTTGCGGGCAGCTTAGAGGAACCACATCGTAATGATGTGGAAGGGTTTATTGATATGATTCCTGTAGGGGAAACGAGGAAAGTTTCCGATGCAAGAATTACTAGCATACACTTTACTGTTCTGCATTACTTTGCAATATTTGCTAGTAGATGTTTAATTGGTCGCGGGAACTGTGGAAACCTTAGTGCCCCTGATATTGTTATTTTGGGCCATGCCTTGTTTCGTGATAACACTTTTAGCCTAGGAGCTATTGTTGCCAAGCGGTTAAGTCTGAACCGTACGAAGGGTCCCATCTTGGGAGGTATCTTCGCCTCGCGCCTCGTTGCACACTTTAACATACCTATTAGGCACTATGAGAAAGAAGAAAAGTTGCTGCCCCCTGTTTTTCTAGACTATAAGAGTATGGTAGCACATGATTTTATTGTTAAGAATAAGAAAAAGATGCTTAACTATAGGCCGATATTTGATAAAGATTACTTCGAGACTATTACTTTGCCCGCTCCTTCTTTGTTTAACTTATCTTCAGGAAAGTATCTTGTTCTGCCAGCGGCCATTCATGCCTACCGGAACCTCACACCAGCTCCGGAGCCAGAGCCGGAGCCACAATTTGATCCTCACTGCCAGTCTGTTTACCAGTGGGATCCGGAGGAGATTGCCAACCAGTGGCACCCCGAGGATGCATCTCAGTACGACCCCAACTACAACTTTGATCCGTGGGCATCAACCAACTTAGGCCAAAAGCCTAAGCTTGGGGGAGTACGTATTTCTCACCGACATTATATTCATGTTCACACACTCTTTCTAGTTGTCGGTGCTCATACTTTTTCATTGTAATATCCATGCTAGTTTATTTTTCTTTTTCCTGCTTTCTTCTTGTGTGTTTGAATAACCTTAAGAAAAACAAAAAAATTAGTTGTAGCTTTTAGCTAGTTTACTTTCCATGCTTGTAGTAGTAATAATTAAAAGAAAACCCAAAAAGATTTCTTGTTCTTCTTTTGCTTGTTGGGAGTTTTCCCGTGTAAATAGTTTTATTTCCTTTTCTTTCTTTTGGGGGTCGAGAGGAGAAGACCATAATTAAAATGTTGAAGTAGCTCTTATATGCATTATTGTTGATTTAACAAAGAGCCCATATTACCTTATCTTCTCCCTTGAATTAAATGCTTGCAGATTCCAGCTTAGTCCAATGCACGTGCACTATTATTATTATCCACATCGTTCGGTCGTGCAAGTGAAAGGCAATAATGACGATACATGATGGACTGACTGAGATGAGAGAAGCTGGTATGAACTCGACCTCTCTTGTTTTTGTAAATATGTTTAGTTCATCGTTCCTGATTCAGCCTATTATGAATGAACATGTTTGCAATGACAATTAGAGATTATAGTTGCTTATGCCATGCTTAATTATCTAGGAGTTTATAATGGTTTACCTTGCGTGTCAACATGCTATTAAAATGGTTGTGATGTGGTATGATAGGATGGTATCCTCCTTTGAATGATTCAAGTGGCTTGACTTGGCACATGTTCACGCATGTAGTTGAAACAAAATCAACATAGCCTCCACGAGATTTATGTTCATGGTGGATTATATCCTACTCATGCTTGCACTCAATGTTTATTAATTTTAATGCATGTTCATAACTGTTGTCGCTCTCTAGCCGGTCGCTTCCCAGTCTCTTTCTAGCCTTCACTTGTACTAAGCGGGAATACTGCTTGTGCATCCATTTCCGTAAAACCCCAAAGTTATTCCATACGAGTCCACCATACCTTCCTATATGCGGTATCTACCTACCGTTCTAAGTAAATTTGTATGTGCCAAACTTTAAACCTTCAAATGAAATTCTGTTTTGTATGCTCGAATAGCTCATGTATCAACTAGGGTTGTCTGTATCTTCCATGCTAGGCGGGTTATTCTCAAGAGGAGTGGACTCCGCTCCTCACTCACGAGAAAATGGCTGGTCACCGGGATGCCCAGTCCCATGCTTTAAGCAAATCAAATCAAAATAATTGCAAATAAAACTCCCCCAGGATTGTTATTAGTTGGACGGTACCCGTTGTTTCGGACCAGCCGTGGAGTGTGCTTGTTGGTGGTGGGGGAGTATAAACTTTACCATTCTGTTTGGGAACCGCCGATAATGTGCGTAGCATGGAAGATATCGAGATCTCTCGGTTGTTATGTTGACAATGAAAGTATGCCGCTCAAAATATTATTTATCTCTATTTCAAATTTGAGCTCTGGCACCTCTACAAATCCCTGCTTCCCTCTGCGAAGGGCCTATCTATTTACTTTTATGTTGAGTCATCATCCTCTTATTAAAAAGCACCAGTTGGAGAGCACCGCTGTCATTTGCATCCATTACTATTAATTTATATTGAGTATGACTATGACTGGATCTCTTTTACCATGAATTACAATGTCTAGTCAGCCCTTGATCTTCAGAGGTGCTCTGCATTTATGTTTTGCGGTCTTAGAAAGGGCTAGCGAGATACCACCTTGTTATATCATATTATGATTGTTTTGAGGAAGTGTTGTCATCCGAGATTTATTATTATTGCTCGCTAGTTGATTATGTCATTGATATGAGTAAACATGAGACCTAAATGTTATTGTGAATATGGTTAGTTCATAATCTTTGCTGAAAACTTCAATGCTGGCTTTACATATTTGCAACAACAAGAGCAAACAGAGTTTGTAAAAGTTTTTCTTTATCACTTTCAGTTTGTCAACTGAATTGCTTGAGGACAAGCAAAGGTTTAAGCTTGGGGGAGTTGATACGTCTCCATCGTATCTACTTTTCCAAACACTTTTGCCCTTGTTTTGGACTCTAACTTGCATGATTTGAATGGAACTGACCTGGACTGACGCCGTTTTCAGCAGAATTGCCATGGTGTTATTTTTGTGCAGAAATAAAAGTTCTCGGAATGACCTGAAACTTCACGAAGAATATTTTTGGAAATAATAAAAAATACTGGCGAAAGAATCAAGGCCAGGGGGCCACACCCTGTCCACAAGGGTGGGGGGCACGCCTACCCCCCTGGGCGCGCCCCCTGCCTCATGGGCCCCCTGGTGCTCCACCGACCTCAACTCCAACTCTATATATTCACGTTCGGGGAGAAAAAAAATCAGAGAGAAGGATTCATTGCGTTTTACGATACATAGCCGCCACCAAGCCCTAATCTCTCTCGGGAGGGCTGATCTGGAGTCCGTTCGGGGCTCCGGAGAGGGGGATCCGCCGCCGTCGTCATCATCAACCTTCCTCCATCACCAATTTCATGATGCTCACCGCCGTGCGTGAGTAATTCCATCGTAGGCTTGCTGGACGGTGATGGGTTGGATGAGATTTATCATGCAATCGAGTTAGTTTTGTTAGGGTTTGGTCCCTAGTATCCACTATGTTCTGAGATTGATGTTGCTATGACTTTGCTATGCTTAATGCTTGTCACTAGGGCCCGAGTGCCATGATTTCAGATCTGAACCTATTATGTTTTCATGAATATATGTGAGTTCTTGATCCTATCTTGCAAGTCAATAGTCACCTACTATGTGTTATGATCCGGCAACCCCGAAGTGACAATAATCGGGACCACTCCCGGTGATGACCGTAGTTTGAGGAGTTCATGTATTCACTAAGTGTTAATGCTTTGGTCCGGTACTCTATTAAAAGGAGGCCTTAATATCCCTTAGTTTCCAATAGGACCCCGCTGCCACGGGAGGGTAGGACAAAAGATGCCATGCAAGTTCTTTTCCATAAGCACGTATGACTATATTCGGAATACATGCCTACATTACATTGATGAACTGGAGCTAGTTCTGTGTCACCCTATGTTATAACTGTTGCATGAATAATCGCATCCGGCATAATTATCTATCACTGATACAATGCCTACGAGCTTTTCACATATTGATTTGCTTAGTTACTTTACCGTTGCCACTGTTATAATTACTACAAAGCTGCTACTGTTACTTTTGCCACCGTTACCGTTATTTCCATACTACTTTGCTACTAAATACTTTGCTGCAGATATTAAGTTTTCCAGGTGTGGTTGAATTGACAACTCAACTGCTAATACTTGAGAATGTTCTTTGGCTCCCCTTGTGTCGAATCAATAAATTTGGGTTGAATTCTCTACCCTCAAAAACTGTTGCGATCCCCTATACTTGTGGGTTATCAGCTATCACTGGATTCTTATGAGAGAGCTCATGTGTGCTGTAATATGGTGTGTGCATTAATATAATCTAGCACAAGTACACACAAAAATAGGCTTCAGAAGTAAGGATAGTTGGCAGATGATATGTTCATAATATACTGTATAGAGAGTTTATTGCCAAACCATGATAACAAGAGCACACAACAACTAGGCAGATCGTAGTGTACATAAAAGGGGTACACCATAACCACGATATATAAATCGGGAAAGTGGAACTGGCTGGAAAATACGGTGTTGTATTGCCGCTACTAATTGAAAGCCTATCGATCACGTACAAGCCAGCTCTATCAGCTGTTGACTGCGGATGTCCCTGCTCCCCTTCCTAACAAGGAACATATTGTACGTACGAAATACAGAATAACAAAAGAGGAACATGTTAAAGAACAGAAGAGGAAGCATATTCTTGAGGTTCCGCTTCATTGCATACAATGTTGGTTGCCCACTCATGATGAATCACAGTGCCCAAAGAAATGCAATTCCATGCTGTCTCTCTATATGTGGCCACATGCATTTGGAAAATCAAGTGGGAGCATTACCTGACCAATTAAATGTGTGTCTGTTAACGAATATCAGTATCATATCACAATTCGTATTTGAAGAAGTAAGTTTTGGACTTATGATTGGTGTGTTGTTTAGCTTCAAGAGTGGACTGCTGCTAGTGCGACACAAAGCAGCTACACAGATCATAGTGTAGATATAACGGGAAAACCGTAAGCATCAGGAGTAAAATCAGCAAAGTGGAACTTGCTGGAATATATGTGCTACTATTGCCAGTACGGCTAGAAAGGCTTCGGATACCAGCTCTCTTCAACTGAAGGTGCGGTACTATTAATATCAGTGTAACTCTCAAAGGTGACACAGCTCCCCGCATTTCCTTGCTAATCTTATAGGATTCAAGTGGGCAGGCCACTACAATTCCTATTCCTATGTTTACAAAATCCTATGAATCAAAGAGGCCTGAAGAGTTCAAAGTGTCCATCACAACCGACCGTATGGACCTCTACACTACAAATGTCCCTGCTCATCTTCACTACAAGGAACATACTGTACTGCTATCATACTCCCTCCGTTCCAAAATATAAGTCTTTGTAGAGATTTCCACTATGGATCACATACAGATGTATACAGATACATTTTAGAGTGTAGATTCACTCGTTTTGCTCCATATGTAGTCCATGGTGGAATCTATACAAAGACTTGTATTTAGGAACGGAGAGAGTACTTATTAAAGAAGAACATAAGAGGAACATGCCAAAGAAGAGCAAGCAGATTTTGGATAATAAAATGTTCGTTGCGTAGTGCCCACACATGATGAACCAGAGCGCACTAAGAATGCAACTCCCTGATGTCTCTCTATATGTGGTTCACATGCTTTTCGAAAGTAAAGTAGGAACATTAGCTGACCAATTAAACATTATCTGTTTTAGTAATATCAGCATCATATCATATTCGTATTTGAGCAACAAGTTTGGAATTATGAGTGGCACATTGTTTAGCTTGATGGATTCAGGAGCAGTGCTAAGCAGCTACGATGATGGTACTGAATATAAAGGCATGTCTACATGCAAGTCGCGTGACTTTTGTCATTTGGGTCAGTCGACCATTTCAGGTGGTTGGATGAAGATCCTACGTCTCCTAACCCTTCTTCTTCCTCGTCTCTGATTCTTCCCATACAGAACACCGCACGGGCCGCCGGCCGAACCACCGGCTCCGCCCCCCCCCCCCCCCCCCGCCCTCCCCTGAACCACCCACCGCCTGTGTTCCTCCGCCACCCCGCCCCCACCGCGTCGAGTTTTCTTCGTTCGGCGAGGCCCCACCACCGCCCCCCACAACTACCATCCCCACCCGAGCCCCTTCCTTCGCACCGGCGAGCTGTCATTTAACTAGTGTGGAATATAAAAGGGGAAAACCATAAGCATTGCGAGTATAGTGTTGAGCGTGCCATGGCGGATCTAAAGGTGCAAAGCGGACAAAGGCAACTTCGCAACCAATGTTTGCTTTCAACTAACAAGTAAGTGATGGACAAGAAATCAGAGTAAAGCAATGGCGATGTATTTTCTTGCTGTGATAAATAAGTTGAGCAGGTACGAAAGAGTATCGCCTCTAGTGCGGCACCGTGTATGCATCTACTAAGAATTTGACGGTGCTGCGGTAGGGATGGCTGTTGGCGGCATGGAAGCAGATCTAGGAGGGTAGACGGTGGCGGCAGGGCGCGGTGGACGAGGCGGTCGTAGGAGCGGCGCCGACAAGGTGGACGATGGCGGGGATGAAGCGAGAGGATGGGATGCAAGGATCCCGGTCCGAAGCCGTGGATGAGAGAGGTCGATCTCTTATAATGGACGACGGCGTCGAGGTATCAGCTCCGGCATGGTGGAGGAGGACGACGGTGGATGGGGTGGCGGACGGAGGAGACTGGGGTGGAGAGGGTGTTTTGGCGCCCACGGAGTACGAATGGGGAAATGGAGGGAGAGAGGAAGGGGGGAACCATGTCTTCAGGGTGCGCTTGTCTCAAATGCGAGGAAATTTACAAACTTAGCCCCCGTTTAAAATTTCCTACATCACAACAATATTAGTCGGTTGGGGATAGGACGGTAATCTCGCATACACCGAATATTTGCCAACGAGAGTTTGTTTTTGGCGCCCACCGTATATGAATCGGGGAGGGAGTCGATTTCGGCCGAGGAGACACTGTGTTTTGGCGCCCATTGTGTATGAATCTGGGTGAGAGGCGGTTATGTCATGTTTGAGTGAAATTACAAACCTACCCCTATTGAAACATATAGAAATCGAGCCGATAGGCTTTGCGTGTCAGGGATAGGCAGTAATTTCCATCTCACAGATTTTGGTTTCGGGCGGTTACTGCGACTTTCCCCGCTTCGTTCAAATTTTTGCAGAGCAAGAGTGCACGTTTACCGTGCCAACTCAATTCGAATCCAGTTTGTATTCTATTTTTTGTTCGGGCATGATCCATTTTCGATTGGAATAAAATTCTATATACATCATTTTTTTATATATACTTTCAAAAGCACAACAAAGAATTCTACTCCTTTATATGTATAATATGATTTACAAATACAATGATCTCAAAATCATAAGGTTGGATTCAAAAAATTAACCAAATTATGTTCTACTAAAATGTATGGATCAGTAATATCTACATATTAAATAACATAGATGCGCGTGCATTCATATGAGTATGCATGTCCGATAGATCAATTTTGGTTCGAGTATGAATTACATGTATCATCATCTCGAATTCAAATATTTGAATCCCTTTTATGTTGACACCTTTCACGCCCATCTCTCTCGCATGCTCCTTCATGTAGCTATCACTCTCTTTTCTCCAGCTCACCCACACACTCACTTCATGTTTCTCCTATCTTCGCAAACATGGTCTCTCGACGTCTCCCTTGAGAAGTGTCACACTCTCCCTATCATTATACATCACACGGTTTTCATTATCTCTCATGTCTCTACCGTTCTCTGGTATCACTAGGTACCTAAGCTTTCTTTTTCACCGCCACACACACAATCTCACTCGTCTTTCACTTTGTCTTTCTCTCTATGGGGTTCTCTCACACACCCTATATGTCTCTAGATATGACTCATACCACTAAAATTACTCTTTCCCGCAGACACAACATTTGTTGTGGTCTCCTTTCCGTCTCCATCCCAGTTATAAAACTGACATTATTCATTTGTTTACCGATCAGACAAACTCCCCCCCTCTCTCTCTCTCACACACACACACAACTCCTGCTTCCACTCCCCTTACCGACTACCGTCTCTCTCTCACACACACAAAAATCTCGCTTTCGCACCCCCGACTCGTATTTCTCTCAGAAACATTGATCGACTAGCCTCCAGATAGGTTTATACACCCGCACACTCGTGCTTCCACTATCGCGTACATGTCTCTCTCGCGCTCCTTGTATCTATGTAGATTTTTCGTCCCTTCTTGAGACATGCCCTCTCGATCATGCACACACACTATCGCCTCATTTTAAGCTGATACCTCTCACACATACACTCTTTGTGTCTTTGGCACACATGCACTCCGTCCTCCTCCTCTCTCCCTCTCCCTCACGCACACAACACACACACACACACATGGGCTTTTTGCAACAACTAGCAAGATGCCCATGCATTGCACGGAACATCAAGATGCATTTGTATGAGTAGTTTATCTTGTGGGAGAAAAGGATGAACGAGGGAAGGCCTTATTTGCAAATGTGGAGAGGGGTGTGGGTATCTTTTTGCAAAATTGCCATAGTTTCCTTCCTATCCATCAGATATAAATCGGACGGCCTATATTGCAGGATGGCAGACACACCATCATCATCAACTCTGTTTTTTTATCTCTATATACTCTTATAAAAAGCATATTCGGTGATGATGGTGTGCCTGCCATCCTACAATATAGGTCGTCCGATATATATCTAACGGATAGGAAGGAAACTATGGCAATTTACCCGCACTCCTCTCCACATTTGCAGATAAGACCTTCCCTCGTTCATCCTTTTCTCCCACAAGATCTTGATGTTCCGTGCAACGCACGGGCATCTTGCTAGTAAGAGTAGAAATTAGAGATATACCACTTTTCGAATCTTGAAACCAACAACATTCCTCCCTTATCTCATCAAAACCGCCAAAGGAATATATTTTGAGTGAAACATAACATATTTTTAGTGATATACGTATTTCAAAACTAGACTCTTTTTTCTATCAAATCGGTGAATATGTATTAATCTACTTTGATCGTGTGGCAACGCATTGGCACATTGCTAGTAGTTATTACTACTGTATAATTTTTTGGACACCAGACAAACGGTGGAGTACATATACGAAGAGAAGAGGCGCATGCACGCAGTCGGTCTCTCACTGTCTGGCATACATGAGAGTTACGTAAAGGCACCGTTAACAAATAAACCCTAAAACCCTAGGTGCACGATTGCTGCATGCGCGGGTACCGGGTACGTGGTGGAGCGCACCTTTGTAGGAATAGTCAGCTCGCGTGATAATTTGATCCGTAGGAGTTGATGGTCAGGACCACAGGTGAATGACCTGGAGGCGGTGGCTCGCCAGTTACCACAGATCGAGTAGCCACGTTTAAAATATCATTTTTTTAGCGGGGTAAGAGTTCCGATTTTCAATGGCGCATTATAAGTACTAAGTAGTTTTTAGAACGATTGGTATGGAGCGAAAATGGAATTCATAACTACTAGTACCTCCTTGGCGTATGGTTGTAAGAGCATCTCCAATAGCTTGTCTATATGGATGTCTATACTCGTTTTTCACGACGTGAGCCCAAAACAGACGTCCAACAGCTTGTCTATATGGTCGTTCAAATATACACATTCTCTAAATCAACCTCGACAATGTCCACGCCTAGACAATGTGCAGGTGTCGTCTAAACTCAGCTGCAGTCATAATTTTTTCCTCTCCCCAGCGACGGCCCACCTGTCATGGTCCCTGTATATAGACGCTCTGATGCAAAACTGGACGTGTATATGAGGGAATCTTTTTAGACCATTGTCTATATGAATATATAGACATCCAAATATACACATGCTATTGGAGATGCTCTAATGGTTTATGTTGCGAGATGTTGAACATGGTAGTTCTAGGGAAAATACTATGGTCTAGATGTTGGTTTTCAGTAATGAAAATCGGAAGGGGGGAACCCTTCTTTGATAAAAAAAACTACTACCTCCGTCCTGGTTTACTAGTCCCCATCGTATTTTGGGTCAAAGTTTATCCATGAATTTTACTTGTAAAATGTGAATGGAAAACAAGATTTTGTTATACCCAAACAAAAAAGGATGGGAGGGAGTGATTGCTCTAACACAGACGCGACCTCTCATAGCGCAGGCATTGAACCGGCGCGCCGGCCAAGAGGGCCCCACTCGCTGCAGGCCCGGCTGAACACACCTCCTTGCCGCATGCAACCGGCTTCAGACTTCCCCGCCTGCCTCCATTGAATCCGCGCGTGTGCCAGCAACACGCCCTTCCGCGAGCTGGCCGACATTTTAGAACACAAAAAATGACCAAAATATAATTAATTACGCATGGTCTTGACTTGTTCTGCTCGCACTGGCCGCAGGAACTAGAGATTTTTCTTTATTTATAACTCTCCTCACATTTTTTTTGGCTTTGAAGTGAATCATGGTTGTGGACATTATCTATGAATGTGCAGATATCTGTGAACATGAGTTTGATGTGGAAGTTGAACTTGGAATGTTGGGCTTGCGCGTGAACTATACCATGTCCAATGCTTTGTCTGTTATTGTTTGGAAAGTAATTGCTGTTATTACATGACCCAAAAAAATTATTTTGTGCCACATCAGTAGATGCACGGACATCACAACAGGCATGCTGACTAGATAAACATTTGAACCTAGCTATTATGAAGGAAATTTTGTATTGACAACAGTTTTAGATAGCAGGAGACGCCTAGCCTGCTCTGCCTCTGCTAGCTTCTTTCTGACTTCTTCCATCTCTTCTTTGGCTTGGGTGAAGAGAGCATCTGGTTGTTCTTTTCACTTCTTCAGGAACTCAACTACATTCTCAAGGGCTGTTGCACGCTTTCTCTCAGCCTTTACTAGAGCCACGAGGACACGAACAGTTGACGAATCCACCTGGCTTGTGTGTAATCCAGCATCATCTGGGAATTTGCACCTTGTGTCTAATCCAACATCATTAGGGAACTGGCACCTTGTTTGTAATCCAGCCTCATTTTGTAAACATGATCTCGAGGTTGACCATACTTCCCTCCTCGCAGGAACTGCATCCTGATATGAAGTTACTTCTTTTTTAGATCAATACTCAGAGCAACCCAGATCCATTTAGTAGAAGCCAGATAAACAGGACTCGGAGAAGAGAATTCAAAAGGAAAAATATATAAACAGACTACAAGGTGAGAACACCCACTTCCTACATCAAGCTAAAAACGAAAGCATTAGGACGATTAAGACTCTTCTTATTACACATCGAAGAACACGAGGCTAAGAGAAACCGAAACTACAACATATACAAATCGAAGAACATGAGGCTAAACGAAAGTAATTGAAAGGGTGTTACTTACCAAAGCTCGTTTTACAGGTTTGGTGCAGCTCCTCTTTAACTTGCCACGCTCCTTGAAGATGTCCCCAATATCCCGTGTTTGGTCTTCATTGCTCCTCTGCATGTCCGCACTCGTGCTTTTAAAATCTCAACATGGCAAGAAAAATATACTACTAGTAATACTCACGCATCTTGTGGGCAACATTAAAGCACTCGTCTGCCATGTTAGAGCATCTCCAACAGAAGCGCAACGCGCGGCGCTTTAAAAAAGCGTTTACAGCGCCGGAATAGCCAGTTTTTGCGGGCCCGGAGTGCTGAGATCGAGAAGTAGAGATAGAGAGTAGAGACATAGATAGTCTCAGCATAGATATAGCATAGATAGATAAAAAATAGACAGTTCAACTACTCCTCATCGTCTGACTCCTCCTCGGTGATGTCCTCCTCCGACGTCTCAATGTAGGCGTGAAGATACCGATTGTCGTCGGATTCCCAGGGCGACGCTGCTCCTAGCCTCATGTTGAATTGAGTGTACGCTTTTCGCATACGCTTGTCCTCACAATAGGCGGCTCGCTCCGCCCTCCTCTTCTCCCTCTCCGCCCTCCTTTGCGCGTAGAACTCGCGCTCGTTGATGATGTCCTGCGGGAAGCATTGGCGCCGCAACACCATGGCTTCCTCGTCCACCTCGGCGATGCCGAGACGGTGATCCCGCCGCCGGTTGTCGCGATGATCCTCGTCGGTGATAAGTCACGGTAGAGGCGCGAGCTCCTGCGCCCACTCCCGCGTCGGCACGTTGGGGAAGTTCAATGTTCTATGAGGCCACCGGAGGCTCCACGCCGCCGCGTCGTACGCGCGGGCGGCCTCATTGGCGGTGTTGAAATTGCCGCACATCCCACGGAACCGGATCTCGGCGGAGAAGTCGTCGGAGGGGCGCGCGCGGACGCCGCAGTATCCCCAAGTTTCCCGGCGACGCGGCGGCATGGTGGCGCGGCGGCGGCGAGGCGAGAAAGAGCGGGGAGAGAGCGGTGGCGAGGCGCAGAGTGGGGAGAGAGCGGTGGCGAGGCACAGAGCAGGGAGAGAGCGGCGGCAAGGCACATAGCGGTGGGAGGACGTTGGATTTTATAAAGTGCACCAGACGTCGCGCGCCAAAACTAGCGCGCGCTCAGCTGCTTTTTCCCCGCGCGCGCGATCCTTTCCTGACGTCCCTGCTATCTCTACTCTCTTCTCTACTGTTATATTTATTTTATATTTAATATTTATCTCTACTTCTCTACTCTTTTAAAAAACAGAGTTGGTGATGATGGTGTGCCTGCCATCCTGCAATATAGGTCATCCGATTTATATCCGACGGATAGGAAGGAAACTATGGCAATTTTGCAGAAAGATACCCACACCCCTCTCCAGATTTGCAAATAAGGCCTTCCCTCGTTCATTCTTTTCTCCCACAAGATAAACTACTCATACAAATGCATCTTGATGTTCCGTGCAACGCATGGGCATCTTGCTAGTTCTAAAAAACTTTCCATCATTTGCCACACTACTGGTTGCAGATGAAGAACCTACCCAAGCACAGCACGATACAGGAGCGACGCACAATTACAAGCTGATATTTTATTGGACAATGGAGGCTATAACCAATTACTTTTACGAGAACAATAGCAACCAGGAAATTTTAAGGGTAGGTATGAACAAAATTGGAACTGCACAGATACTGCTAAGTGATTCAATAAACACATTACCAATCGAGGAGGAGAACGATGGTCGTGGCGGCCTCTGTGCATCATGGTCGGCAACGGGAGTCAGTTCATTGTCCACGACAGTGGTGCTTCTGCGCTTGGCATCGGCTTCCGGGAAGAAGATCCGAGACCGTGGAAGACGGTGTCGGGGAAGAGGCTCCGTCTACGACGACGACGGTGGACCGGCTCCAATGCGGCGTACGAGGTCGTCGATGAGGCAGATGCGCTGCGGTGGACGAGTGCGCCGATGTAGAAGGGGAGGAGCACGAAGGCTGCAGTGCCGTGGAGAAGTCTATTTTGCGGTGGGCATAGAAATGGGGAGTATTCAGGTGTACTACTCTGGGTGCCGGGGTGGGGTGGCTGGGTAGGGTGAACCTGAAGTTACGAAAACAGCCCCCTACCAAGCGTCATCCGTAGGCCTGTTCCGAAGGCTATGATGGTAACTTTGCACTGCTCGAATCAGGGTCGCGGGAGATTTTCCCGCTGACCTCAAATTTTTGTGACACTGAACTCCCCGTGTGGCGTGTTGGGTGATTGGGCTAAGCAACTAGCGAGTAGTACTAGTAGTTAGTAGTACTAGTAACTACTAGTACTCCCTCCGTTTTATTAACTCTGCATATTAGGTTTGACCAAAGTCAAACTTCCTAAAGTTTGACCAAGTTTATAGAAAAATATAAACATTTACCATAACAAATATGTATGATGTGAAAGTACATTCAATAATGAATCTAATGGTATTTATTTGTTATTGTATATGTTAATATTTTTTGTTATAAACTTTCTGAGAGTTTAGAAAACTTGACTTTGACCAATGCTAATACGTGGACTTAAATAAAAATGGAGGGAGTACACATTTGTTTTCTTAGTTTTAGTGAATTAATCATTTGTTGTAATTGTGAAATAAATATATTAGGCTACTGACTTCGAATGTAATGGTCTATACAATTCAATAGTTACAATCATTGTTGAATTCCAAGATGTATACGAGGTCTATAGTACTTCACAATATGCTCAAACTCACATAATCCCAGTCAAATGAGAATCTAAATGCATTTCATAGTTATTACTTTGTAGGATGCAACAAAACCAACCATAACTCTACATCATCCATTATAAAAGCAACATTTTGAACACATCCCAATGTGTGAATGAAATGTTGAGAGAGAGCTTGCGAAGATGGAGCAGATAGGGAGGGAAAGATTGTATGTATGTGGACGAGAGAGTAGGAGACAAACCTAATGAGAGAGAGAGAGAAAGAGAGAGGAAGAAGTTAGGTCTGTGAGAAAGATGGAGACATGTAATATACGTGAGATGCGTGTGCATCCGGATTCTGTACACGTGGAAGGAAAAGAGACTACAGGTTTGATGAGAGAGCTGGAAAAACATGGACGAGAGGGGAAGGATCTCGTGGGTTGAGGGATTGATAATTTTGTGCGGGAGAGAGAGGGATTGGTAATTTTGTGCAGGAGAGAGGGGGGAGGAGTCAGTCAGCCGTCATCACATCATCCTGCTTCCAAATGGCCCCGCATTCTCTAGTGCAGTGTGGTCGTCGTCTTCGATCTCCTCGATGCCCTGTTTGAAGATTGAGGTGTTGTGCATGCTGGGGTGCAGAGAAGCACAAGCGAGAGTGGTCGCCATATAACCTTGGATGGGGATGAATTGTGTGCTCGGGGGAGGGGGAGTGTGTGTGATGTGTGTGTGTGTGTGTGAGAGAGAAAGAGATATATTGAGAGAAATCAAACGTATGGAGAGAAATGTGTGTGTATGTGACGGAAAGCTACATGCTAAATAGGGTTTTCATGAAGAGATTGTGCGTGCGAGATAGAGAGCGATGTGCGGGCCTTGAGGTGGGCAGGGGCCGGGTGAGGGTGTCAAAATGTGTGCGTTGATGCATGTGTTACATGCCATCGTGCGAGGGACGGGCGAATCGAGAGAGGTGGTTGTTGTGTTACGGATGCTCCTCTCTCTCTCACACACATACACAAGTACAAATAGAAGACCGTTCTCTCATGTATACACAACGTATCGGCATCTGCCTATGTCTCACTCATGCATGATCATTTACATATTCACACCTTTTTATGTCTCTATCACACGCACACCGTCTTGCGGAGAGGTGGCCGGGGCTATAGTTGTCGGCTTGCTCCACTGTTGACAAGAATCGAGGGTTGGGCGGGTACCTTCGCGTGCGCATGTGCAACGCCAAGGCCACGATGATGCTGTCCGAGGGCCGCGTTGGCTGCGGCCGCATGTCCTGGTGTCGAGGCTTATGGCCCGACGATGAGTGGTGCTGGCGTGAGGGGAATACTTCTGATCGTGGACCTACAATATGCTACCGATGGCTGGACAAGGTTGGAAAGCTCTGGGCATGGGTCGTTGGAGCACGGCGAGCGAGCGCCGTACGGTTGTCTCCTACGGGACTTTTTCGTTGGTCTGATACAACAGACCGGCCAGTATCTCTTCTCGACGAGATGCGGGAGGAGAGAATCGAGGCCAATCCGATTACCTGCAACCCCATCATGCAACCGTCACCCACGCTGGTCGATTTCCGGATGTACAAACTGGTTGAGGAAATTTCCTCTGAATAGTGGTCGCTCTCGCGCCTAATATCTGAATATTCAACTCGCTTAAAAAGACGTGGTGGCTGCCAGATCCCACTTTCAATGACATCGTTGGACGTTGTTCCCCAAGATTGAATGCCAGTTATGCTTCAAGCCATGTGGTCAGCCTTTTCTTTACTGAAGACTAGTAAGCGTGCACGTGCAACGCATGTATCCTAATAAAATACACTAAAAACATGAACTCTCATCTTTGTTTTTAGCAGAACATTTAAATGTGTGTCACGCACAATGATTTGAATGCAATAATTTATTTTAGATTAAGTCATAAGTCTTGTTTGACCGGTGAAAGACTTCCATTGTTGAAATGTTGTGATCCCAAAATTCTAAAAACAAAATAAAAAAACCCGCGCATGTAACACACGACCAATACACGTGTCTTCACATAAAATAACGATGACATAAATATATTACAATTGTTACTTATTACAAAAATACTTAAAAATAACAACTAAGGAACATTATCTAGTAATCGCTATTTGATGATGATCCTCTCTGGAAGGTCCATCTTTTGATCCGGTCTATGATGCTTCGTTCTAAGACCGGGATATTGTTTAAAACTTCATTCTCTTCATATTTCAAAATATGAACCAAAAATCGCTTCCTCAGTTCAAAATCATCCTACATATGCATTATATAACATTGTTATTAAAAAAAATGTGTAACGTGTGTAGAAATGAGCATGGTGTCAATACTTACCTTGGGTACTGGAAAATGTAGCGTCCCATCGTGCCATGAGTGCATTAAATTGAAAACCAAATAACCAGACAGGGGACTGCATGTATGAAATGTTACATGCAAGCTGAATGAATCAATTAAGATTGTGACGTATTGACAAGATTCGTACCCGTATGAGTTTGTGGGAACAGCAGGAACTTTGCATCCCCATATCAAAATGTCGTCCTTGAAGGCAGGGTTTGCAGCTTGGAGTGCAAGGTTTAGATTGTTGGCCATAGTTTCAAGTATATGCTTTCCGAAAGTGGGTATTGAAAGCGGGTCCAAACTAGAGACAACTTTTTTATGTTGGTCCAAGACAAACAATAAAAATAATCCAAGAATATCACGAGGCAATAAAATCTACAATGATACATACATGCATTTAGAAATACATCAATTATTATCATTCATAAGACCAAATAAACAATAAATTTGAATTTAAATCTTACCGTATCACATTCTGAGATATGATACTCATTGCTGTCAGGCCAGCTATCAAACAATTGTGCCAACATAGCGATGTCCATACCGTCACGTTGACTTGGGACTCGTGCATAGTGGGACATGGACTACAATATTGTAAGAAAATATTAGTAGAATGAGGCAAAATGTAAAATGTGATTAAAATAACTTACACAGAATCGTAGATCCATATAGTGTACTGGGACGTCTCTAGCAAGCTGGACGTCGTGGCACGCTAGTATCCTCACAGCCATGTTAAAACAATCAGCATCCATGTACTCATCATTTTTTAATATGTTCTTTAATTGTCTCAAGTTTAAACTAATAGGGTAAGGCTGAGAGCTTTTCACCCATTCGCTCCTGTGAAATGGGAATTCTGTCATTATACAAGAGTAATAGGAACAAAAATGAATTGCAAAAATGTGTCTTACTCTAGCATCGGGACATCATCAACCATGCTGATGAACAAGCAAAGTTCATCTATTAAGTCGTCGTTTGTTGGAGTGACAGACGGCGAAAGGATAAATGATTGCGAGATGAGCTCAACTTGTGACGATGAGTTGGATGCTTTAGGTTTGTTAGGAGGTCTTTCGATCATACAATCAGTGGGATCCTTGTTGATTTCATCATCATCCAAGTCACGGTTTCTTATATCGTCATGATTGAATTCCGAGTCGACTAAAATGACAGCTAATTTTGTTCTAAAATCTGTCATGTGAACCTAAAGTGAAGTAGTAATAAGACTTAGTTTTCAAATAATGATACAACACAAAATAATTAGTATCATGATACGATGGAAAATATACCTGTTCAGGAGTGTCGGACAAACTATCTCCCGTGAAGTACTCCATGTAATTTAACATCCAGAGACCACAAGACCACCTTGATGATAAAGAATTTTTGTTATGCTTAATAACAAAAATATTAATAAAAAATAGTATCATAAAATGATGATGACTGAACCACACTATCATACCGGATACGCTCGTAAAAAAAGAACTAAACAACGTTTGCCGCTAATATAAATCAAATGACCAAAAGGGCTATCAATAAAATAACTAAATTTCTAACCCATATATTTTTTTTATATATAAATCAAATGAACAAAGTGGTTATCAATAAAAAAATGAATTTGTGAATGCATAATTATTTTGAGAGGAACCCATATAATTATTACTTCACCGAATGGGTTGTCGATCATAGATACAAAAATTAAACAAAAGAGACACGGCCGATGATCCATTTGGTCGATGTACTATTATCTGGGTGGCGTAATTATGTGATAGAAAATAGACCAGAGGTCAGATTGCAAAAGAGAAAAAAAAGCAACCAAAGAAACACTAATAAGGAGCGGCCCGTGAAAAGTAATAAAATAAAAAAAGAGCAACAGGAAGCCGTCCGTCGCACTATCACTATCTCGATCTCTCCAGTACACTATCACTTTGCTTTATCCACTCCTCACTTCTTCCTCCACCAGCCGCCTCCTCTGTAGCATGGCGCCTACTCTGCAGCACGCCACATCCTCTCCCGGCACGACGTCGGCCGGCGCCCCCCACCCCACCCACACCACCACCACCACCACGGCCTTGCCCCGTCTCCTCCTATCCCATCCAGGGCCTCGCCCCGTCTCCTCCTATCCCCTCCAGGGCCTCGCCCCGTCGGCCCTTATCCCCAGCACGGCCTCGCCCCGCCCCCTCCTCTGACCACCGCGGCCTTGCCTCGCCGCCAACCCCGCGGATCTTCCCTGGATCGACTCTGCCGCCTCCATCCTACTGCCCCAGAGGATATCGAGATGTGAGCTGGTCGACACAATTCGGGAGCAGGCATATCGAATTGGATCGAGATCCAGTGCGTCATCAAGTTGCTCTGGGAAGGAGTTCGCAGCTCGCGTACGTGCTCTACAGGATCAGCCTAATCTCTCTGTCGCCGCTGTTGTTGGCTTGCAATAGACCAGACTATTGCCAGAGGTCAGTTCATCTATCTATCCTCAAGTAGGCCTTGTCTCCATTCCTCTGCTCTTCATGCAGCTTCAGTTTGTACACTTAGTAGAACACACTTCCTGACCAAATGATGGACAATAACTCTTCCAGGTACCACAAAGTGGTTGATTCAAAGTTCGCACTATTTATATCACAGGTAATGGTAATAGCAATTTCAGTTCTTGTTCTTGATCTCCTGTATGTAGAATGTTATTTTTTACATTGCTTGTACCAATTGCAGGATGGTACAAATGGAGAAGTAAAAAAAAAGGCATGGAGTTATACCCAAATAATTTATGCAGGTGCGGAAAGAAACACTTGATCTATGCTCAATTGCCTAATAGTATAACAGAACACGCTCTGCTTCTTCTCCTGTAATATTGCTAGCATAGCTGATACTTCTCCTGTAATATTGCTAGCATAGCTGATAGTACAAGTTAATGCGTGACTGCTTACTCTATTTAGCCCTATGAGTGAATAAAAAAAGATTGAAAATCGTAACGCATTTTTTATATGCAGCCCAATGAAGTGTATCGCCTTGAGCTCCATTATTTAGGCCAGATCTCATGAGAGGTGTTGTGTCAATTGCATTGGCATACAATGGGTAAATAATTGCATTGGCATACCAAATCTCTTGAACAAATGTGATTCAGGAATGCTATGAGTGATAAAATAAACATAATAACATACCAAATGTGCCCTGTTAAGCATAAATGCGATGAGTTATAGTAGGAGGCGTACCCATCCGTCTGAAGACTGCTCTTAATATATTCTTCTCTTTTCCATGTTGTAACATCTAGATCAATCCACTTATCGGATTTTAATTCCATATGCTTGGATGCGTATTTGAATAAATCCTCTAGTCCTTCTAGCTGTTGTACCAACAAATGGAAAAAGTATAAGCATCACAAGTGAGAAATAAGAAAAAGAAGGTTCTTAGAAAAGATGGGGGAGTAGGACTAAGTACTAACCGTATCAGTGAGGTCCTTGCGGCTCATGTATGGGCCTAGCGAGTCGAGCACTTGAACACATTTTTTTCTGGCATTTATAACACATAAATACCAGTGAATGTCGTCCATGTTTATTGGTAAGTATATCTGAAGAAAATGATTATTTTAGTTGTAGAAGTATGTGGACGAATCGGTCGTTCTTGCTGTAGTTCATAGAAATATGTAGAAAAGTAAGACTAACCATATCGTTTTCCAAATACGCTTTGGCTCTGTTTAATACCCATGCTGGTGCAGCATCCATGTCATCTGAGGGCAGATAGCTACCGATCTTCATCATCTTAGAGATGCATGCATTCTCTAAGAACACACTTCCACCTGACCTTACTTGTAGATGCTCCGTAAAAATCATGCAATTTATGTACGTATTTATGACCTACAATTAAAAGTATACATAGTATATTAGATGACACATACTTCTAATTAAATAGCATCTTCATGTCCTAATATACTTACTTCGTCGCCAACCCATTCTTTGGGAGATAGAAGAGATAGTAAATGTCTTTTTTTCAGAAATGCGTCGCCGATGCTCACTAAATTTCTTTCTTTACTTGGTTCGGATCTGATTTTTTCTATAACGGACCAATCATCGCCAGTGCAGGCATAATCTGTCACGATGGCCATAATAACATTTAATGATAATGAACACAAAAACAATAATATAGCAGTACAAGGACATTGACGGTTTTGTTCTGTGCCTTGTGGAGAAACAACATAGTCTTGTGCCTTCTTAGGCTTGTTATGTCGTCGTATATGTTTCTTTATATGCACGGGCATTGTTAGCTCGTCCTCTATAGTTTGAAGCCCTTCCGTGCCGGGTGTTTGTACCAATGTCTCGTCCTCAGTTGCCACCATTTGTTGACTTGTTTCGTTGTGGGTTAATTTCTGAAAACAATATTAAAAGAATTACCCGTATGTAGGATATAATATAATTAATAGTTTTGGAAGAAATAGTTGGAAAAGCAAAGTCACATTTGTATGTTCAGAATCTTTGGCCTCTCTGTTTGCTAAGTTTTCTTCAAGAATAGGTGTATATTCTGAGCTCTCCGTGCAATTATTTTCCTCCACTTCATTATTGTTGAGTACTTCACTTGATTCGTCATCTCTCGGTAGCTAAAACACATGGTAGTATAATATTATAACAGATAGAATATCTTTTTGATATGATATTGTACTAAAAAAATTACAAAGTGCTATGTGGTGTTAGAATTAGAATAGTAATGACATGTGGAAAGAAAACTTGCCTCTGTGGACTCGGGATATGTATCCTCCTGTACGGTTATCACCTCATCAATATGCATATTCTCTGTATCCTCCATAGTAGAGTCTTCTTGTATCAACTGTGCCGACTCATAGTTTGTATCCTCGTCCTTCTTTATGACCTCTTCAACCTGCATATTATCTATATCCTCATCCTTTGCTACCTTGTTGATGCCATCCTAACAACTCAAGTATGACACTTTTAGATAGGAATGTTAGGATGATCTCCACCGTGTGGGCCTAACGACCCACCGGGCCCTTAGATCCGCGCCCTGATCGGGGGCGCTCAACCCACTATGGTTGACGGGCCCCTGTCACCTGCACTATATATAAAGAGGTGGGGTAGGCGGCTCGAGATACGAGGTTCATCGCAACGCCGTACACCCCACCTAATCCCCTACCGATCTAGGGTTAGTGCAGTGCTGATGGGAAGCGCCGCCACCACTTCGCCCACTACTCTCTGCCATCACCTGACACCGTCACCATGTCACCTGCCACCGTCACCATGGCCGGCACCGGTGGCTCCTCGAGCCACAAGGAGAAGGTAATGCCTACCACCACTGTTGCCGAAAAATCCTAGCCTACCCGATCCAAGAGGTACAACAATGGTATCAGGCCATGGTAGGCTAAGATTTTTCGGTACAAAGATTACACAGAAAAAGAAAGATCCCTCCCTCCCCCCAAGAACCCTAGACAGGGCAAAGTAAATCACCGGAGAAGGGCCTCGGGCCTCACCGGAAAAGTGGCGCCGCCACTCTGGCCGCGCCAGTTCCTCTCGATCCGAACGGGCATCGGCAAGCCGAGCCGTCCGGACGAAGAACCACCCCGAGAGGGGCAAAGGGCACCGCGGCCAAACCTTTCGACGGCGGCGCGCTCACCGTAAGGGAACGCGTGACCGGCGAAAGGGATGGCAACGGCGCCACCGTCGACCGCTCCGCCGTGTCGAATACAAGGGGAGCAGTGGAGGGCTCGGCCTCGTATCTCTCTCTGTCTAAAGAACAAAAAGGGGAAGGGGAAAAGAAGAGAAAGGGTGCTCGCGCGGCGCCATCGCCGGCGGCCGGCGTGGCTCTTACCCGCAGCATCTCTCACTCTCTCGCAAGCAGGAGAACGAAGAAAGAAATGGAAAGAGGGAAGGGGGATGGAGAGAGTGGCCAGCGCCGGCGCGGTAGCCTTCGGCGCCGTCGCCGTCGGGCGCGAGTGGAGCAGAGGAGGTCAGCCCGCATCGAGTCTCTCTCTGTCACAAAAAGGTGAAAGAGAGAAGGGGGAAGGGAGAAAGAAGCCAGGCGCGGCGCGGCAGCCTCGGCGCTGACGCCGGCGGCCAGGCAGTCGCCGTCTCTGGCGACGGGAGAGAAAGAGACCGAGAGAGAGAGAAGAGGCAGACAGATCGAACGAGTGGCTAGGGTTTCGGTCGGGGGGATCGGCTCCTCCGAGTTTTGATCTACCGAAAGCGGTGCTCTACCATAGGATCAGATTGAACGACCAAGATGAAACCCCTAGATCCACAGACGGGCCAGTAGGCCGAAAGTGCCTTGGGCCTTTTGGTCCGGCCGACCTGGCCTCAGCCGCATTGCCGCGGTGGGCCGTTGGCCGAGCAGCTCAGGCGGCCGAGCGGAGCCTGCCCGGCAGGCCGTGGGCCGCGAGCGGGCGTGCTCTGCGGGCTTTTTGGCCTGCTGGTGTGTATTTTTCCTTTATATTATTTTTTGTCCAGTTTTTTGGGCAAATTATAGTACAGTTTTTCTATCCAAAGAAAGTTTATGTTTAGAAAATAGAAAAGTAAAAGTAATGCCTCTGAAAAGAAAAAGTTCATGATTTTTTTTATTCATCTTTTTCTGCCACAAATAAAAATAAGTGCTCTTTCATAACTGAATAGAACTAAAGTAAAAGATTAAATTGTTGCTTCTCTAATGCATTGTTGAACCAACCGGTTAAAATTGCTTAGAGAGTAAAAGAGCACAGAATTGTTTTTGAATAGAATATTGTAAAGTTTCCGCTGCAAAGTAAAAGTTTTATCCTCCAATTAAATTGGAACCAACGGGAAAATTTAATTGGAAGAACTGTTCTTAGCATTGTTTTTCCCCTGTGGGTGAACTAAGATGCAGGTGAAATAAGATGCAGATAGTTTTTGTTATGATAAAAGAAAGATATTTCTTTTAAAGTTAAAATATGGTATTGTTATTTTCTGATCAACGTTGATGATAACAGTACTATAATTCTATGAGTCTTATGTTCAAACCTTAAATCTCTGATAATTTTTTTATCAAAGTGATCATTTTTTAGAGAAGAGTTAAAGATGAAGAAATGCTCTTGAACTAGAGGAACGTATATTTCTTATTTCCGCTGCAATAAAGTTGATGATGATGATTATTTCTTAGCAAAGTTGTTAATAGAAATACTGTCATCACATTGTTTATGAGTTATATGCATTATTTCCATTTTCGCCCAACGGTGATATGGAATTAATGTAGAAGAATGTGTTTTATTCTAATTCTACCACAACGGTGATTTAGAGTATAAAAAGGAAGTTTTAAAAAGTTTAATGTGCATATTTTTTAACCAGACCAACGTAGGGTTATTTTTTATGCTCATTATTGTTGATTATTGGCTATGTTTTCTCAGACTAAAAGTTTTCCATGCTTTCATTCGTGAAAGCGAATGGCTGGGTACTTGTTACCCGAAAGATACCAAGAAAGGTCATAACGTGAGGGAGTATGTTCTCTCTAAAGAATGGCTTCAAAAGAAAAGAATTCTTGGATATTAATCCAAGAAAAGAAAAAAAATAGATCATTGAGAGTCTTGGTTGACGAATGTCTTTCATGTATCCTATATGAAGAAGATTTTTCAGTCAACACGATTTGAGATGAAACAAGCAACATGCGTGTTTAATTTGACCAACGTCGGATTAAGCATGTGTGTCAAAGAGCGTTCGGATTTATTTCTGAATTTCATGATTGCATATGCAGTCAAAAGAGCCAATTCTGGCATTTATGTTCCTTACAGAGAATTACCCGCATAGCGGGAAAAGAGGATTATGATAAAACCCGCATGGCGGGGAAAGTCTGGGAAAATACCTGCGTAACTGGGTAAAGTTGACATAGTATTATGTCAAAAATCCTATACGTCAGGAGAAATTTTGGCTAAGACTTATCCTGTGTGACAGGAGAAAGATATGATGACTCATGTGCGTTTAATGTGTCCCACTCTGGGAGAAAAGTATGGAGTAGCTATTATGCTTTCCTAGTATCGACCGTACACCTTATGTGCAACGGTCATTAAGCACTCAATAAATCCAAAGAGAATAAAAGTTACAGACGAACCTAAAGATAAGAATGATATGCAAGTGTGACTTGCAAAAGTACTAATGATAAAGAACTATTTTGAGTTTCCGAAATGGAATGAGGAATAAGGAAAAAGTACTCCCATACCGTTAACAGATAACTTCATTACATATGAAGTAATCAGATACATGAAGTAGATACTCAAAGTTTCCTCAATTCACAAGAGTTGTGAATGGTTTTTCGAAATTGTGGCAGAAAAGTTCTTGCCACATTTCGAGGGGGAGAAAGAAATATGAGATATCCATTAATGAAGAATGCGATCATCTGGGGGAGTACGACGATCATAATAATACCCCTAAAGAAAAGAAATAGATGTATTCCTGGATCTTTTACAGTTCCGAAAGCAGACTAAGGAATACTAAGACGGTGCTTAAAGTGCCATAAAGAAAATAATACCCCTAAAGAAAAGAAATAGATGTATTCCTGGATCTTTTACAGTTCCGAAAGCAGACTAAGGAATACTAAGACGGTGCTTAAAGTGCCATAAAGAAGAAAGTTTTAACAGAATAAACCCAAATAATAAAGTTTAAAGATACGCCATTTTTAGTAAAGATGGAGTAATCTGGGGGAGCATGGTATGAAAATACCTAAGACTCGAATAGATTGTATCTGGGGGAGCATGTTGTATGACTTATACAACACCTGTTGTTAGCTCCATAAAGGAGGAATGAGTAAACATGGATCTTGTGATACAGGTCCTGTA
The DNA here is from genome assembly GCF_002575655.3 of Aegilops tauschii subsp. strangulata. Classification (NCBI taxonomy): domain Eukaryota; kingdom Viridiplantae; phylum Streptophyta; class Magnoliopsida; order Poales; family Poaceae; genus Aegilops; species Aegilops tauschii. The sequence continues at coordinate 71,047,257 of NC_053035.3, forward strand.
ATACCTATTGCTTCTTGGAGATGAAAGACTATAGGATCAATTTGCCTGTTAGTGGCACATCATGATCTGAGTTACATCAGATGAAAGTAAAGAACACAAGGGATACTTCTTCAAGAAGTCTTTTGTGGACTAGAGCAAGTCTCTAGACAGTGGCATTTAAAGTTAGTAGAGTCAGATGTTTTTTGGGTTAAAGAAAATGAGAAGACAATTGTATTCATGCAAAGTTATAGAACGGGAAATTTATTTCCTAATCCTGTGCATGTGCATGACGTCCTACTTGCTAATGGTGATGTCAATCTACTGCAGCAGGAGAAAAGAAGTTCTTGTTCTCAAAGTTCAAAAGAATGTTCTCAGTAGAGTGACTCTCGTTATAATTATTGAGATTCACCAAGAAAAAAAAGGGGGGGTATTAGGAGTGTCGCATGAGCATACTTTGAAAAGTCTCTAAAGTATGCATGTGAGAAAACCTACGCCTGTTCTTATAGTAAAGGGTAATGATTTTGGGAACTTTAGTGTTCCAAGAGTCAATGTGAAATAGACCAAATGAATATGGTACCATATGCTTCAGCTGTTGGAAGCTTTATGAATGCAAAAGTGTAACATTATCGTGACATAGTTCACATATCCGGGTTGTTTTGGCAATGTCCAGTACATATTTAAATTGATGGAATGGAGTCAAAGATATCGGCCTCATGCTGAAAGAAACAAGTGCTCTCAAAAGGTTGTGAGTACAAAGATAAAAACTTGTGAAATGTACAACGAAATCCACAATTGTCGTTGACCTTCACATTAGGAGTTTTTGTGTGGAAGAACTCTATAGAATGAATCATTTATCATCAATGTGATGCAAATATAAAGTATAGCATGATATGAGGCTGAGGGACAGGCAAAATCGTTATGGAAACCTGTACCCGGAGTTGATAATGGTTGACAGCAGCGATAACCATTTAAGTAATTCACTCCTATGACGAGTCAAGTGTGGTGCCAAACACATTGACACAAAGTTGTACGTTGTTAAGGAGAAAAGTCCGGAATTATGTTGAAATGCTTGGAGCATAAAAGCAACAAACAAGTTTTTGCAGGTCTGCTTATTAAAGGCTTACCGCCCAGTGTGTTTGGAGAACACACAGTCGACATGGGTTTTATGGTATAGTCTAAAATTTCCGGACAATAAAAGGGCCCAAGGTTAAAGAATTTGTTTCAAAACTGAGAGGTACGTTGTGGCTGTCTGATTCTATCGGTAATTGAGCTGTGACGATGAAACATGTTCTATGTACTGATCTGTTATGAAACGAGTAAAGTAAAAGTATAAGGTCAAAAGTAAAAGTTGAGATCAAGGGGGAGAATGTTAGGATGATCTCCACCGTGTGGGCCTAACGACCCACCGGGCCCTTAGATCCGCGCCCTGATCGGGGGCGCTCAACCCACTATGGTTGACGGGCCCCTGTCACCTGCACTATATATAAAGAGGTGGGGTAGGCGGCTCGAGATACGAGGTTCGTCGCAACGCCGTACACCCCACCTAATCCCCTACCGATCTAGGGTTAGTGCAGTGCTGATGGGAAGCGCCGCCACCACTTCGCCCACTACTCTCTGCCATCACCTGACACCGTCACCATGTCACCTGCCACCGTCACCATGGCCGGCACCGGTGGCTCCTCGAGCCACAAGGAGAAGGTAATGCCTACCACCACTGTTGCCGGAATCCTAGCCTACCCGATCCAAGAGGTACAACAAGGAAACCTTGCATAGAAAGAACAGAGATATAATATGTCTTTACCATCTCGATAGCATGGACAGTAGTACTGGATCTGGTTGGAGATTGACTCGCATGGGGCACCGGTGACGGAGGCGTAGACATGGACGATGACGGTGCTTCACCAAGGGCAGATGTGTGCGGCTCAGTGGAGAGACTTGTTGTGGAGGTATGTTGGGATGCGGATGAGAGATCGTGAGGGAGGATGGAGGAGAGGTGAAAGTAATGGTATCAGACAATATAAGGCAGAATCGTGAGAGAAAGGAAACTACTATCGCGATAATTGGGGACTCCTGATTGCTATCATCCCCGGATTTTTCTGAGGCCCCAGAATCTTATCTTGTGCTTTTTTTATGCTCACACAAAATTATTGGAGTTATTTTCGTGGTACATTTTATATGCATAAATATTGTGATTGGCCCACCTTCCTTCTGTAACCGTGGGCTTAATTCAGAAAAGGCACACCCTTTTAATATTTGAGAAACTAATTTGTTATGTTTCATTTGAAATTCAGCTGATGTATGGTGGTTGCCTTCTTGTACATGAGCAAGCGACTGCGGGAGATCACGACTTGTTCTTTTGATTTTTTTGGTTCATCACGTGATCCATCAAGCCAGCCAAGGGGGAGATCAGTGAAGAGGTGAAGTAGAAATTGGAATCGGAATAGGAGGCATATCTTGAACTGGTTTGATGCATGTTGGAAGAGGTATTCTCGCCCACTGTGGTTATCCACCAGTTTAGTCTGTTACATGACTTATATTCTTTTATGAATACTGTATGCATTATTCTTTTGATTTGTTTTCTTCTATAAAAAAAGAAAGCATGTGAGCTCGTGTGCTATAGATCCGGGAACGTCCTATTTGCAATATAGTAGTAAAAAACGCCTTTTAACTTCAATATATTCCAGGAATCTCAGTCTTTTGCAGTTTTCGTTACAAATATATCATAGAACATCTCACTTAGGCATTCAAGAATATATTCCAGGAATCTCAGTCTTTTGCAGTTTTCGTTACAAATATATCATAGAGCATCTCACTTGGGCATTCAAGAACATGTTTAACAGAACATAATTTCGAAGGGAAAAATTAGATAGTACAGGATACAGCACAAAGCGTTCCTTATTATGTATGATCTGACCCCATGTCGTAGCATCATTCGACCATGCTCTTCTCTTCCAAATAGGTTTACAAGTTGCACATGTGGAGACCAGTAACCACAGCAAAGCCTTAATTCTCCTGAACAAGAATATTTCTCAAACCTGATCAACAAAAAATGTGAAGTGATGTGCATGACATGAGATACGGCTACAAAAATGAAAAGCTTGTAAGGAGCTAGTTTCATAAGCTGGTTTTGAAAGCGAACATAGTATGTGAAAAGAAATAATGGAATAATGCACCTGCCTCATCTATCCAAAACATCTCTGTAGACAATGTTCTTGGTGCTTTTCCCGGATTTATCAACATCCTTGTTTGGCTTGGCCAAAATCCGTGTTGTCTCTCTCGACACTCCTCTTGACAATGCAACATATAGCTGCCCATGTGAGAATACTGGCTCGGGAAGGTAAATGCCGACATTTGGGATGGTCTGACCCTGTGCCTTGTTAATTGTCATGGCAAAACTCAGGCGGATGGGGAACTGTTTTCTCTTAAGTTTGAAAGGAAGTGAGATGTCCTCTGAGGGTGACATAGGGATCCTAGGTATAAACACCCTCTTTCCAGCATGCTGACCACCAACAATCTCCGCATCGATTGCATTATCCTGAAAGGCTCTGATCATAAGCCGTGTTCCATTGCATAGACCATTATGAGGGTCGAGGTTCCGGAGCAGAATGACTGGACAGTTGACCTTTAATTTCAAAACATGCGGGGGCAAGCCATTTGGTGTGATTGAGTTCAAAAAATCAATTGTGTAATTATTCTGCAAGTCATCCTCAATTGAGTCAAAACTATGGTATAACTTTTCTTCGCCTGGAAACCTGGAGATCATTTTGTCATTCAGGTCATCGACATGATCGTTCATGGTTGAATGAATAGCACGTGCACTCATGTACTCTCTCGATCTAGCATTGGCCTGCAAAGATGGGAAGACATCTTCGATGAGCATGTTAATAGCTTTTTCATCCTCGGTATAGCCAATGACAATGTCCTCGGGGAGACGGACATAATCGTCGCCAATTGTCTCTTCAGTTCCATTGCCTATCCTTAGTAGGTACTCTGAGAACCAAGGATCAGCATGTGCCCGCATATTGCGCGTGAGACGTATCTTGTGGGTCTTCTCCCAAAGATAGGATCTCAAAAGTGTAGCATCCGTTATCTGTGCTCTTGTCCCACGTGTCACAACGGGTAGGACCTGCCTGAAATCACCACCAAAGACAACAACCTTTCCTCCAAATGGCAAAGAACATTCCATTATATCCTGTAGTGATCTATCAAGCGTCTCACCTGCTTGTCGTTTTGTCATAGCGACCTCGTCCCAAATTATCAGGGACGCCTGTCTAAGCAACTCCGCTGTACCACTCTGTTTTGTGAAACCGCACATACTGTTGTCAGTGAGCTTGATTGGAATTTTGAACCGGGAGTGTGCTGTGCGTCCTCCAGGCATTATCGACGCTGCAATACCAGATGTAGCAGTTGCGATCGCGATTTCGCCCATGGAACGCACCTTTGCTAGCAATGCCTTGTACAAGTACGTCTTCCTAGTTCCTCCTGGACCATCAACAAAGAATATCTGGCTTTTTTTGTTCATCACATGATCCATTATGTCATTGAAACCAGCTAGCTGCTCATGGTTCAAACTGCTAAATAGATCTAGATGTTCTGTGTCCGCGGTGATTTGCCTCTCCTCTGTTACCTCTCTGTATTCACTGTCATAAGAACCATCGGTCTCAACCAGATCTGGAAGTCCATAGCTCTTAATATCCTTTCCCATGGATTGCAACATATCCCTAATATCTCGAAGGACCATCTGCGCAAGTACCGACTCATTGGATTCATTACGACTGTAGTCCTCACACATTGATGGTAGATGTTTATCCCACAATTTTCGGATTTCTGTTGCCTCGCAAAATACCAATATAGTTGCAAACAACCGTCTTAGGGCAGAAGGCATCTGAAATGTGGCTGCCTCTGTCATGCAATCATCAAGAGTCTTGTCGTGCTCAATGAGGCCTAAGTGCTCACATGCCTCTCTGAAGGAAGTGCATAGGTTGCCATTTATTGTTTTTAAATCATCAAAAGAAGTGGCACCTCGAACATGACATAGCAGCACACGCAAGTAGTACCTCTCTCCTTCAGCAGGGTGTGCATACACAAGTCTTCCAATCTGTGATCTGTTATTTCTTCTCTTCTGCCACTTCTTTTTTCCAGCTATCCATCTATAATGCTCTGGAAACTCTCTGTACAACAATTTCTGTGCTTGCGGATTCCTCCGGTTCATCTCAAAGTACTCGGTAAGCATGGACCTGGATGAAGATGGTCGAGCGACAACATCTTCTAGATTTTCACCAGCTTTAAATGCAATTGTATGCATGTTCGGCAAATGAAGCTGGAGCTGCAGCACTGATGGACTGACACCAAACATTTTGAAACCAAAAATCCTGTAAATAGCCTCTGGAGGAGATACGTAGCGTGCATCCCTATATTGTCGGATTTCATTGATGATTCCACCATCATTGATTATGTCCTGCTCGAATGCAAAGGACGTCCGATCATGGCCTTTATAGATGTACTTGAACAAATACTTGACTGCATTGATGCTCGAGCATGCTTCCACATTAATGTGGCAGTTGTATCGCATAAGCAAAGAAGGGTTGTAAGGGACCACCCATCTATTGTCCAAATTCGCTCCTCTGATCCTAACTCCACGCCCATCGTCCCTCCTCCGATAGATGGGATAAGAGTCTTTCCCTTGTTGTGTGGCATCACAAAAATCTCGCGGATAATGAAACCTACACTGTCCCTCAATCATGCAAGGACAACTCTTTTTCAACTCACCACAGGGTCCGTGCAGCATGTGTTTGACGACCAGGTCATGCAGAACGGGGTGTTTCTCTTTGTCAGGTATCTCTGCGGATATCACCCGATCATAGTCATCTGGGGATGCTAACTTGCTATTTGTTTTCATGATTAAAAGTATATGCTCATGAGGAAGGCCTCGTTTCTGAAACTCGGTGACATGTACATAAGCTGCAACTTCTCCGAAATGCTTACCCTTACTTAGCAAGTCCATCATATCTCGTTGTTTAGCCTTGTATACTCTTGTCACAAGGTCTGGACGGTCTTGTGGCAGTTGTCCAGGCATCAGATTATGGGTTATCTCCTCCCAATAGGGATTGCAAGTCATCGTGATAAAATAATCCGGTTTACCCCACCGTTGGACTATTGCCATCGCATCCAGCAACCTCCGCTGCATGTCGCGATCACCACCAGGAAACGTACGTGGAAGCACGATTCTCTTGCCAATTCGATCACCGCGTGACTCGCCGGCAACGATGGTGTCAACAAGACCCTGGAAGAGTATACAAGGTTATGGAAAAGGCATGATTTTCAAAATGTTCTTGTATTACGATGTATTGGAATAAACAAAAGCACCATACCTGATAGAGATCAGCTCGTATAACCTTTTGATTTTCTGGCTTTGAGTACCAGTCCAACCTCATAGTCTCAATCTTGATATACATATCAACCGCCCACTGTTGGAAAAGGCGCCCACCAAACAAGATGATGTTAAAAAGCTTCTTCCTGACCTGTAGCTTGAAGCAGTAGTACTCCCTTGCACTAACAAATTTCCTGGATTGTGTTGCATTGACCTCATTGTCACCAAAATCCTCATCTTGGATATCCTCATTATCATCTACAATATTGAACATAAATACCAGTAGACTGGCTGGACTCATAATGACTGACAACATAAGATTTGCTTAAGAATATAAGCAATGATGACTGGTACCTGCATGTAGATCAGTCACTTGGCCTTCATCTGGCATAAAATTGCCAACTTGTTCCCTTTCATTAATTAAATTATCATCTGTTTGATAGGCGAACCAATTCATAAGTTTCATATTCATTTTTTATTCACAAAGATAGCAAGTATATAAAAACAATTTAATAATGAACACCATACATGTATGTAAACCAGTGACCCGGTCTTCATCTGGCACAAAGGTGCCAACTCGTTCCCTTCCATTAATCAAGTTTTCATCTGTTTGATAGGTGAACGAAGTCAAATGTTTTTATTATTCTTCTTAAAGATAGTAAGTAGATAACAAATTAATAATGAACATCATACCTGTATGTAAATCAGAGGTGCGGTTTTCTTGCGGTCCAGAATTATGCGCTCGAAATTGGGTGGTGTCATCGGGGGCCTGAACATACGGCATCCAACGATTCCACCCAGTCTCCCCACGTGGGAAAAACAGTGGATATGACAATGGGTCATAGCACCCATAGTACGCTCTAATATAGAGTGATCGGTCTCCTTTTTTGGCATGCACGACAACACTCCTGTCAAAACAGTTTTGTGGGTCGCTCCCTTCAACCCATATCGCTGCCACCTGAGAAGTCGTTGGGGCATTGTACCTACGTTGATCCAACTTGATATCTGTGTTTAGTGAGATCTTGTACTCATCTAGATTCGGAACAGACCCAAGGCTCTTGAAAGCCTGTGCATAAGGGTTCTGCTCTAGTATTCCCAAAATTTTCCGTATGAGATCTATATCTAGATCTGAAGACCTATTAGTCCTGTGCACCAAGTTATGATCTGTATCATAAATATAGAGTTGCAAATGCCTAGGGCCATTATCAGCCGGCACCAGCTCATCAAGAGCGTGGTACAACCCCCTACAAGCACGAAAGGTATATACGCCGGTTCCTGCTGCAGTGCTTACTCGACGATCAAGGGTGACTCCAAGACTTGTGAATGAGAAGTGAGAGTTGAAATACCGTATATTGTCTCGAAAATGTTTAGCATCGTCATCACGTTGACTTGTGAACAACCGTTTCAACTCGTCTGGGACCTCGGGAGTAAATAAATCTACTTTCCCCTTTCTGCAACAAAATGCAGGTCCCTCGTATTGAAACCGCAATGCTCCACAGTGGAGACAGTCCCTAACTTTTCTAAGGACGTGGTGATTTTTGGGAAGGTTAATGTAAGCCCTATCATCAGGATCATTTGTTGGTGTTCCATCAGTGTGACGTCGTTCAACTCGGTAGGATTCAAAGTCAACATCTGGATTGGAATGTGAAGATTAATTAATATTTTGTTCCGCAGAAAAGACAGTATTATACTATATATGGAAACTCATGATAGCAATAAGGTACCTTGGTGGGCGAACATCCTAGCTTCTTCATCAGGCTCAACATATTCAGTTTCAATAAGGTTTTCAACTCCCAAGCAGTCTATTTAGTAGACAAATATTAGTTTGTAATAATTATAAGATATCCTAAAATAAACATAGAACCGTAAATGCATTAATGTGTACCATCCATATTTGTTGTGTTGCCATCGGGCTCCAGTATTCCATATGCATCATCGTCGTGGTCGTTGCCTGACAACATATGTTGCAAAATGGGCAAGTATCAGCGATGAATGAAAGGTATGAACCAAGAAGTAGTTAATGAAAGCACCATTATAATTGTTGACTTGATTGTGTCCACGTGACGACGCAGTGACTATGTTGTCTCGCCTCATCCTCCTTCCAATGGTTTGTCTCAGGTACATATCTTTTGTGTGTAGCCAATCACAATCTTCATCAGCTACAGAAACATCGAGTGAATCTCAGTTAGGAAATCCAAGATAAGATATACAGTGTTTCATGTAGCTGGCATCACCTGTATCAGATTGGTTTTGTTCTCCGGTTGTAAGCACTACTGTAGATTTGGCTGCACGACGTTTGTCACGTAGGCTTTGCAATATCTCTTCTTTATGTTGCTCATACCGGGCATTTTCCCTCTGCCTCTTCAGTGCTTGTTTTTCTTCTGTATAGTAAGTGTGAATTAGGTTCAAGAAAACTTGAGCAACAGAGGTTTATAATATGTACGATGTATGTGTGCATTATGTACGATTGTTAATATGAGCCAGAAATGATTACCATACGAACTGCTGCATCTGTAGGCTTGAAGTGGCGGTCGTAACACAGTCAGTTGGGAGGACTCAATGGCAGAGTTCATATTATTAACATTTTCCTTGTTAGAGATGACAGTATATGGTGTTTTTAGTGAACATGGACCATGAAGTGGAGTCTGATCACTCATTACCACATCAACAGGTATGCCTGCACCAAAATTGTATTACCAAAGTCAGTTCCTGACACACAAAAGCCGGTAGTATGTGTGGATGTAGGAGAACACATGACCTTCCACAATTGGTGTGTGTCGTTGCTGGGTGATAGCAGACTGCGCACTGGGCATCCCCACAGTGTCAAAACCTGTCGAAAGGGACTTTTAATTAACATGTCTTTAGATGTGATTAATGAAATGTATGATAAAGAACAGAGAAAATTGAGTAACCAGGCGACATGGCCACGGGTGGCTTAGATGGAGTGTTGGTTCCATTTAAAATAGCGGACATAGCTTTCTTACGATCCCTTGCCTCCTTTCTTTTTTTCAATATTGCATCCCTGTTTAGTGCATACCTTTCCCTTTCCCTCTGTCTCTTTAGTTCTTTTGGATCTGTTTTTTGACCTGCGAGGCAATGACATAGTCGGTACTTACATGATCTTAGTAGCTAGGAGTAGGTGATATATGTATTTACCTGAACTGTCGTTGTTCGTCAGGTCCTGAAAGGGAGTACGTACCCCACTACGCTGAGATCCGGACATACTGTCTTCTCAATGGCTCCTGTTCTGAAACACTTCACGAACCCTGCCTGAACTCAGTGTGCTATGCAAATTATGATGTACTGTAAGTATAAAATTACACGTTGTCAGATTAAAAGAGCAATTCCCTTTGTCTTATGTCTGACCAAAAGACGTGCAAATTCAGTTGATCTAACCTGTGCACTGGCAGGTTCGGCAGTAGTCATATGTACTGGAGATGTTGCTGGCTACAGGGGTGATGACACCGGAGGTAAGGCAGTGCGCCGGGTCGAGGACGTCGCTGACACCGGGGGCGAGGGCGGCGTCGTGACGACGGCGTATTGAGGAGAGTTAGGGCTGCAAGGCGGGTCGAGGACGTCGCTGACACCGGGGCGAGGGCGGCGGCGTGACGACGGCGTATTGAGGAGAGTTAGGGCTGCAAGGCGGGTTGAGGACGTCGCGGAGACCAGGGGCGAGGGTCGCGTGCCGAGGGCGTCCGGGCGGGGCGGAGCGAGGACGGCGGGACGGCGTGCCGACGCGAGGTTCGTGGCGTGGTGGCGTTGATCGCGGAGATACGGCATTATTCGCTGGATGGAGTTGTCATCGTTGGGATGTGTAGGAGCCTGGACGTGGGAGTCTGCCGGCAGAACATTTCCTTACAACCGTCGATCTGTTTGTATTATGGTTGATGAAACGTGGACAGTTGGATGGTAGTTAGTGGGTATGATCGGACGTCTGGGGTAATCCTGTGTGCACTTTCTCGTGTGGATGTAGGGGAAGTAACGTTTGGTCTTTTAATAGTAAAGTATAGATATAGAAGTATAGATATAGAGTATAGATATAGATAATAAGATGGATGTCGGCGTTTGATGCACAGTGGAATTTCAGCAGCAAAAGGCCAGCATCTGAAGTTCTGAACCGAACCGGCTGGGCATGGGCCGTTGGAGCACGGGGAGCAATCAGCACGGGGGGCCGGCTGGAGCGTTGAGGCGGACAGAGTGGCAATGGGGATGCCGAAGGCCGTGGATGAGGGCATGAGGCAGCACACGCCGAGGGCGAGGGCGGGCAGAATTCGGCGGGTGCTACACGCGTATTCGAGCATGATATCAATGGCGAGTGGATGGTCTTCATAATTTTGCACTATGCCCAGTTGCATGCCAGTGATCTCTTGGAGGACGGCCAGCCGACATTAAGCACAGCACAGCGAGCTCGCTATGTGGGGCGCGAACATGCCAATATCAAGATTCAAGAACTTGGAGCTTTGGCCGGCAGGACGGCGTCAACATGGCATGGCTACTGTGAACGGACTTTATCCCATGCACGCGTAATTTCTGGATGTATTGGCCAAAGGAGGTTTCAACGATATGCATATATTGCGGATTGGATGAGGTATTTCTTGATTTCTCTTTTGGCAGTAAAAAAGAAACGTGGGAGAAAAAAATTGCTGGCCCAATGCTAAAAGGAACAGCAGGGAGGGAGACAGTAGCAGGCAAGCCCCGAACGCTTGCGTGATGCATTGCATGCAGGTTTGCTACTGCATGCGCTGCTCATGCCCAACAAAACAAAACATGTCAGAGCTTGACGTACAGGCAGAAAGCAAACGAAGACGAACCTACGACATACAGCGGGAAAGTGAACTTCTTTCGGACACTGCTGAATTTGCCTATATATACACGTTGATATATACCACCAGAACGGACACTGCTGAGCTTGCCTATATATACACGTTGATATACCACCAATGCCAAAACACATTTAGAAGTCATGGCCATAGAGTCTGATCTAACCCAAGTTGTTGTTCAGACAAGAAGATGTCATGCTTAGCGTGCTTGAAGGTATGGAGGAACAATTGCGTCCAGTTAAAATTACTTTAACAAAAATGTTATGTGTATAATATTTTTATTGCCATATGTCTTCTTTAATTGTTTGGGCCAAGCCTAAATAATGAAAAAAAAAACAATAACTCTTCCCAACCAAACTACGAACTATATCTAAAAACATTTTTGCCTAAAAAAATTCTAAAAACATTTTAACATAGTAGAAAAAATAGTTTAAAAATTGCACACAGGTGTATATGTAATACTCTTTAAAAACTGGACAAAAACCCAAAATTTGTTCCAGTTAACAAAATAAATTTAGAAATATTTACAGAAATTTAAAATATTCACATTTTTAAAAATTCTGTTCAGAAAAAGTTTTCCTTAAAAAGATCCAATTTTAATAAAGCGTTCACTACTCTTACATAAAATTAATAAATATCCATGTCTTTTCAAAAATAAAAAATAAAAAGTATTCACAAACTATTCCATGAACCACTACTCTTCTATCCGATGAAGAAAGCTAAGGTGGCATCTTAACGTCCAAATTTCAAACTCCAAAAGATAATAATCAATGTAACCTTATTAATTACCGACGTTTATCAGAATTGAATGAAAAAATGGAACGTAATAGCAGATGGGTCAAGTTTTGCGAGTTTCTATGCCCGTTGCAACGCACGGGCATTTGTACTAGTTATTTATAATCATCTTTCTACTTTTATTCCAATGTATACCAACGTACACTCCTCCCTAGTACCTACTAATAAAGCAAGGTGTGTTTCGCTAATTTTTTAATCCGTTCACCAATATTACTTTTTTTGAGATTTTTTCTACTGTATACGAGGAGGTACTAATTTTTAGACGTGGTGCCCCCGCAATCAAAAAAGACAGTCTCGGAATTTCACACATGGGCCTCACGTACGGTCCACACATGGGCTGGGCATCCTCTCTTTTTTTTCAACAAACAGCGAGCAAACTCGAGGCCGCACCTTTTGTGTCGATGAAAATTATCTTAAGATTTGCGTTCTAAGGCATAGAGATAGTCCAACCTCGTTCTTATATATAGCTAATTCTATCAGTTTTTATATGTCTGCGAGTTGTCCGAGGAAGAGGAGCGCGAGCTCTCCAGGCGGCGCTCGGGCAGTCGCGCGAGGCCATAGTCGTCCGGCGAGGCGGCTGCAAGCAAGAGCGAGACGGGAGGCTCGCCGGGGGACGCGCGTGCTCGCGTGTGAGGCGGCCGGGGCACGCTGCCCTGGCGAGAGGAGCCAGGAGGGAGGCGTGGTTGGGGGTCGTCCCGGGCAGGATGCATCGGACGCTCGCGCGGGCCAGGGGGCAAGCTGTCCGGGCGAGAGGAGAAGCAGGGAGGGACGCGCGGTCGTCGTCGGCATCGAGGATGCATCGGACGCGGGCGCCGGTGGGGCATGCGCTGCACGGACGAGAGGGAAGGAGTAGGAGGAAGGCGCGGACGAGGCGGTCGTCATCGGGGCCGGATGCGTCACGCAAGCTTGGCCCCGCGTCCACGACAGATGCGGCAGTCCATGGCGGCCCGGGTCGATGCAGGAGGGAGGAGGAGGCCCGCGTGAGGGCCGGCGGCGCGCCACTGCTGGCTCTGGGAATGGAGCGGAGACGGGGGGGCGGGTCTGGCAATTCCGCAGGCAGGGGGCGGCGACGTCCTGTATGCCGCGGGGTTACAGAGGTTGGGTGCGGGCTCTCTGCAGGGGAAAACGAGAAAGAGAGAGACGCGGAGCAAGTGGCGCAGGGGTGGTTGGAGGAGTTCTGATGCAAAAGGTGCTAAACGGGCCCTAGCCTGAATAAAGCCCAGAATGGTACGTATAATTGATGCACAGCGACAATTCAATTCAATTCGATTTGATTGTTTCCTCTACAGGCTTAGTATGGCACGTCAAACACTTTTTATTTTTCAGGCTCACGTAGGGCAAATGCATTGGAGTGCTTAAACCCCGGCGAGTCTCCGGTTCCGGTTTTTTCTGGTCCAACCGCCGGTCCGGTCCGGTCTTTTAAACTATGGGTACCAGATGATACCCCGCGCGTTGCGGTGGAAACACATGGAAATTGGTTGCAATATATTATTTTGATGAGATTTGACTGTCTTGAATTTGAATATGCGACTAAAGATTAGAAAATACATATGATTTTTTTGTATTTGGTTATATATAGTTATAAAATAAATATGAAGTGGTAATATTTCTCATGCATGCTGAGAGAAATAGAAGTGGTGTAGTTCATAAAGTGGGATGTGTGCGTGTTTAGGGAATTAGTATCTGTAGTAATTTCATGCATGCATGTTAAAAGAAATAAAATTAGCGGAGTTGATGATGTGACATATGTGCATATGAAGATAAATAAGGTATTGGGTTTCCTAAAAAAAAGGTATTGGGGATGAACTTCTTAGGTCTACAAGATTTGTAGAGCGTACAATAAATATTATAAATGCAGTTAAACTATGCAAGTTACAGTGGTATGCAAATTAGTATCAATTTAATTACCAATTTGGTACTTGGTTTTCTTTAACTATGAAATTCGTTAAGACACATTTTTGATACAAAATTTCTTCAACATTTTCAGTGACCTCCATATATTGGGAAGAAAGTATCTGTAAAATTGGTTAACAAATTATGGCCGTTAGTATTTGAAATCAGTTCTCTTCTATGACCATTCCCTTATCCCCAAATCCTGGTTCCGCTCGGGAGATATGAGATGGAGAAGAGAAGGAGAGGAAGAAGGCGGGTCAGTCAAAAAGACCAATTCCAAAACTCACATATATACTGATCTATCTTTTGCATGCACACGCGTGGGTGAGGAGCTGCCGCCTTTTGAATTTTGCATGACAAGTTTTGCAACTACATGAGATATCTTCATGACCATTAGCATGGATGCTCAGGTACGAATTTCTTCAAGACCATCAGCACTCAAAATGCTATGTATGCATGCAGAGAACAATTATACAAGGATGTGTGTGTGTCTCTACCATACAATTTTACCACTACATGCATGTGTTTGTTTATGGATTATTTACAATTCACAAGTTTTTATGGTCTCTAGGCAAGCTTAATGTAATTTCACATGAGACAATCATCGTGCACATATCAAAAGCACTATTGTTTGTATGGGTATGAGACACACTGAATATTTCGCATCGTATCAATCGTGAGACAAAATAAGCTATCCAAAGGAACTTTCTGTTTGGTCTGCTTGGAATATAGGAAGTATGTGTACCTTCTATCTTCTTATGAACATTTTAAAGATAACCTTAGGTGGAATAGAAAGACCACCATGGCCACAATTATTATCGAAAGAGGTTGATGTTTTATGAACTATTTTGACTACAAATAATAGGAAATAGGCCAAACATTACTTGACTCGGAGAGGATGGGGCACGCAATGGTGTTGGAGCAGGCAGACACCGAAGTAGACGGTGGCACATTGACTCGCTTATATATTTTTTTTCCCCGTTGCAACGCACGGGCATATTTGCTAGTAATCTATAATCCAACATGTATCCTCGTTGTCATTGTGTGTTGATGACTTGTTGTATGTAATGAATGGTACATTTGCATATGCATGTCATAAACTCAATTTATAAATGGTTTTCGACTCATTTCTTGGAGTGTTAGTGTCGTAGTAGTATAGCCAGCATCCATAGTAGTATGAAGTTGCCACATCACATAGAGCCAACCAATAGTTAGGTCTAGTTAGATCAACTAGAGCTAGGTGTCGCACGGAGGCCGAGAAATATGGTGATAGCGTGACTGTGTGAGGTGGGCTTGTACGTAGTATGATGTAGGCACAGGGCTTGTCGTGTTTCCTACTCCTCCGGTCTAAATGTGGAAAAGATTTCGTCGAGTTCTTCCTCCTTTTGCCGACACGTGGGACATCCAGCATCCAGGTCGTGTCATGCAAGAAAATGGAGTGGTAGTTGAAGCCACGTGATGTGCATCTTGGGTTAAACTGTAAATAGAATCTTACTACTCTTGAGTAACTCCAAAAGCGGCCATCGAAGATCTTACTACTCTTTCACGGTTTGAGCCCTTCCAAGCGAAATGGTCGTGGATTTATGACCAATTCAGTTGGGGTCACTAAGAGAAGGTCACAAGTTGACATATTTCTTGTAGTGCATGTCGAGGTGAAAGATGTGCAGGTTTAGTGGGTCCTCTTGCATTTTCACTGACATGTGGGACCGCATGTGAGCAAACAGACGATGGGCTCCGCGCGTCTGCTGGCTGGCTGAGAAGAGAGATAGAGGAGGGCTGAGCACGGACTCCAGGAAATTTTTTCTACGTAACCAGCACCTCGATATAGGCTCGATATAGTGGGGTGGCATGGCCCATAACTAGCATTCACGTCTAGCAGTATGGCACACGCCACCCACACGAGTCCCATCCGACACCAATTTTCTTGGAGTCCGTGCTACAGCCATCTCTTCTCGCGCAGTGGGCGGGGTGGGGGTTTGCTGATAGTCAGTTTGCTCAACTGCGGTCCCACTTGTAAGTGAAAATGCAACACAGCACGCATTCCCCCTTGAGCGGCGTGCCATACCAACCGTGTGGGGGTGCGATGCGAACACGACAGGCTTTTCCTTTTCAACTTGTAACTTGTAAAATTTGGTTCTGCTGCATGGCGCGACCGATAGATAGAAATAACGATTTTCCCTAGAGTAATGAGAAGTTTGGTTCTGGCGCGGTTCATGCATGGAGTACGTACGAAAATTATGAAGTTGATGTGAAAGGTAAGATAATTACTAGTAGTACCATATACTACTACATGGATTTGACGGAAAGATAAAGATACATACGGATCCATCAACGACATCCTCACGCCCTAGTGCGTCGGGTCACCAACCGACGTGTGAGGAGCAGCGGCGTTGGCGGCGAGCTCAACGTGCTTCTGAACAATGTCGTCCAAGGTTGCCCTGCGGTCTAAGAAGGCCAGCGACCTATCATCCTCCTCTGGCACATAGTAGTCCTTGTGGACGATTTGGGCGTAGACGTGGGTGATTATGTCGTCGGTGTCTTGCTGCGCCAGGCGCTGCGCAGCGAGTGCCACCTCGAGGTGGACATTCTCCGGCGCGACGGCGGGCAGTCGCAGGGCCACCAGTGCGTCGAAGAGGTTGTCACCATAGTCATCTCACCAGACCTCTAGTTGGGGCCAAACGAGAGAACTTTGATGTTTACTGGTTTATTGGTCCCCTTTGCATTTTGCGCCAAGTTTTGACCTTTGATTTAACTAATAAAATGTTAATGCATGTAACCAAAAATGTTGTGTAAGTCACCTTATGAAAACCAAATAATCTCAAAACACTTAGGCACGGTACATTAACTCCCTCCTCGTTTCTTATTTCATGACATATCAACCAATGAGAGATGTGGGTTGTGCATGCTTTCAATGACTTGAGACTACCAAACATGACATCCAGTGGTTAGTTCATTGCATGTAATCCTATTAATTAGCAAAAAGACATTAAGTTCTCTCGCTTTCCCCTTCGTCTTGGTCACGGTGCACAACCTAAGGCTGGTTGTAATGGCAAGTATCATATACTAGTATCATGCATATGATACTAGTGTATGATACTACATCTGTAGTGCATAGTATCATATGTTAGTATCATAGATGACTTCATTTATTAGCATGCATGACACATAGTAGCACAACATTTAATATGATATGGTATCATGATATGATACTCAACCTTCTCTTTCTTCATTTAATTCTATGCCACCTCATCAAATTTGCCTAGTTGGCATGCATGATACTACCTATGATACTCCCATTATGTCTAGCCTAAGAGCATGGTTAATAGTATAGCCAGCTGCTAGTTATATGATGTTTCCATGTCATATAGAGCCATCACTTGTAGCCACTCATACAATAAGGTTAGCTATAAGGCTGGCTATAAGAGTACTACTTTTTCTCATCTTCTCTCTCTCTTACTTCATATTTATTGTACTAGGAATCCGCATATAGCTAGGCTCTTGCATGAGAGCCCACTCCTCTTTTTCACTTGCTCTAAGATGACTTATACACCTAGACGGAGGGAGTAGTCTCAAGTCATTGGATGCATACGCACCCCACGTCTCGTATTGGGTGATTTCTTTTTTCGTTGCAAAAAACAGGGAACAAGGTGGGTAGTTAATGCACCGCGCCTAAATTTTTTGGGATTACTATTTGGTTTTCGTAACGTGACTAATGCACCAGTACGGAGGGAGTACAATAGTAGTATTTGATTGCAATTTTTTGTTGGTAGCTTACAAAGCTGAGCGCTTGGTGAGTACAATAGTAGTCTGATTGATGAGACTTCAGATTTAAGCCATCTACCGGAAGGAATAAAACAATACACCATGTATTTATTTACAGAGGGAGTAGTACATTTTTTGTGACATGCATTACTAGATATTGCTAGTCAAATACTAAATCCAGATGGACGTTGTAGTACTACTAAATCCAGACGGTGGTGCTAGTACTAGTAGTAGTACTACCAATGTAGTAGCACTGTACTACCCATTGGTCAAATTATTACGTGCCGCTCCTCACGGTGAAGTGACAAGACCCTGCGCCGGAGATGACACCTGAGTATAGGCGCCGTGTTCGGCATACCATAGTCAGCCTCACCGTCTGCAGTCACTATCATCATGGTTGTAGAGCTAGCCTGCTTACAACTAGCCGTGTTTGACATAATTTCCCGTGCGTAGATGCCCGTGCATTGCACGGAACACCAAGATTGGGGGTGGACGGCGCCGGCAGCGGCCATCGCGCTAGATTTTTCCATGGCCTTCTAGATCTGGTGGGGAGGAGATAAGGCTGATTATGAGAGACAAGGAGATGTTTGTAAATAGGGAACAAGTGTGGGCATCTTTTTGCAAAACTGGAGAAGTTTGGTTTGTATGCGCCAGATCTAGATCTGGCGGCTATTGGTGAAAGATGGCAGGCACTACATCATCACCAACTCAGGACCTCTTTGATTCGCAGGATTCTGAAAACACCGGAATAGGACACGGCAATATTACAAGTTTCAAATTGGTATTACAAATGTTAGGAGTAATGATGCACCTACGAAGAGGAAATTACTAGGAAGTTTACGTAAGAACTTTTGTTACTTTAGGTGGATGCTGCATTATCGTACAAAGTAAAATCCACTGCCCTGACAAGTCACTAATGGGCAAATAAATTTCCGAGTCTCTGGCCACTTGATGTTTCAAAAACAAATTCAGCTTCTGCAGAGACTTTGTCATTTAGGCTTAGACGCTTGCGGTGATCAGCACGCCATTCATTGTTGCGCCAGAGAACGCCAAACCTCATTACCTTGAGCACACTTGCCTCCAGAACAAAGAACCTGACCAATTTAATCTCAGATGTGCTGCCTCGGTAGTCGATCAAATCAATTTCTGTGAGATGGAGATCAAGGCATTCGATGAGATTGTTATAGTGCAGCACATTTTTCACTTTCGGGTCTTTTTTATCTGCAAAAGAAGAGAACATATTAGAGCAGGTGGTTGTATAAGATTGTCGTGTCATCAAGAGGTACCAATATCATTCGCTCATACGATAGGGTTGGCTGGCTAGTGATATTTTTTCACTCTCTCTCTCTCTCTTTGTCTTTCCTCTCGTTTACCTAGGAGCACGTGAAGAGCTTGGGCATTTGTTGCCTTCCACTATGTGGCCGATGCCATATTTCTCAAAAGTATGCCACATAATACGCATAGATGTCAAATCAAAAGATTTTGGCACCGCTCTCGCGATGTGAGAGAGTTGGCATCGCTGTGCACACAGACCCGCATGTATAAACAAATCAATCAAACCAACTACACCAGCCTCTCACTCTCCCAAACAAGTGTTTTTATTGCCTCAGTCCTCTCTCTCTCCCACGCAAGTGTTTTTTCATTGTGTGAGTTAATTTGGCACCGGAGCAAAGTAGGTGATCCAGATTGGGGCACCAGGTGAGCAATGGAGGGGCA
Organism: Aegilops tauschii subsp. strangulata; assembly: GCF_002575655.3. Classification (NCBI taxonomy): domain Eukaryota; kingdom Viridiplantae; phylum Streptophyta; class Magnoliopsida; order Poales; family Poaceae; genus Aegilops; species Aegilops tauschii. The sequence goes on from NC_053035.3 coordinate 71,066,592, forward strand.
TCAATGCCAAATGCATCACAAGTGAATTTGGCACGTGTTTTGGCCTACATAGTGGAGGGCCGTTATAGCCCACTTTTGTACTACCTCGTATTTAGTGTAAAATTTTGACCATAGATTTACCTAAGAAAATGCCAAAGCATGTCACCAAAAATTATACCATTTGAAATTATGTTCAAATACGAATCCAACGATATATTTTTTAGTGACATGCATTAACATTTTGTCAGTTAAATCTATGGTCAAATTTTGATACTACAAAATAGGAAGAGTAAACCAGGACGGAGGTAGTACTTGCTCTTAGGGTAACCATAGAGTTACTAGTCCAAGTTACTTTCCACTATGACTAGCCTAGGCTACTATAGTAGTACAACAACAAAATGATGCAGCTGATCACGTGAGAAAAAATACTAAAGACATTTCTTTCGGTGCAGTGCGTAGACGCAGTTTTGAACACTACACTTGTCATCGTAATTTGGGAAAATTACGGAAAAATTGAGCTACATTGTGATTACCGTTTACTAATAGGAAAGAAGTTTCACCTCGATGAGTAGCTTCTCCGTGCACGGAAAGCATGTAAGAAATCGAACAACTTGATCCAGATTGGGGCCGATAGATTTTATTGCCAAGATCTTCACTGTGCATAGACTGGGTCAAGCTTGTGGGAATCATTTCTGGAAGACGGTTGTAAATACATCAAGAAGAAATTTAAAAATGTGAATTTCAAGAAGACGGAGAAGAAGATGAGTGTTGTACCTGAACGATTACGGATCCAACAAAGAGTTCGGAGAATTTGGCAGACGAGTACACCAACGCTGTCAATTTCGGCGCGTCAATGACCCTGATTTTTGTTGGACCTTCTAGATCAGATACAAGCAATCTCTTAAGGAAAGGCGCATTCTCAATGACCATAACGTGGAACAAATGGAGTGATCTCTTCCCAATTGATGTCTTGTTGCGGGGCCAGCAAGACACATAAATCCATCGGAGATTCCTCGAGGCGATGTGGAGGCTAATGAACCCGTGGATCTACTCAAGATGAAGGTACTCGAGTGCAGTACAACTGCAGAGCGGGTGCTCCATAGCCTTGTTCGAGATGACAACATCGAAGAGGTCGAGCTGCTTGAGTTGAGGGAGAAGAAGGGCGGGCGCGGCATTAATCTGAGGAAGATAGCAGGAGCTGAAGCTGGCGCGGTGCAGTGTTGGCGTGAGGCAGAGCGCGGACGGCGGCAGATAGCGACATCGTCCAGCTTCAAAGCTGAGCTCCTCGAGCTGATATAGGGCGGGGGATAAGAACCACTCATCGAACTTGGCTTGGACCTTGCAGTTGGTACTGAACATGCGGATGTCAAGGCGTCTAGCTGGCCTAGGGTGCGATGAAAGGATCTTGGAGACTGCGTGTAAGGGAACGTAGTAATTTCAAAAAAAATCCTACGCACACGCAAGATCATGGTGATGCATAGCAACGAGAGGGGAGAGTGTTGTCCACGTACCCTCGTAGACCGAAAGCGGAAGCGTTAGCACAACGCGGTTGATGTGGTCGTACGTCTTCACGATCCGACCGATCAAGTACTGAACGCACGGTGCCTCCGAGTTCAACACAGGTTCAGCCCGATGACGTCCCTCGAACTCCGATCCAGCCGAGTGTTGAGGGAGAGTTTCGTCAGCACGATGGCGTGGTGACGATGATGATGTTCTACCGACGTAGGGCTTCGCCTAAGCACCGCCTCAGTATTATCGAGGTGGACTATGGTGGAGGGGGGCACCGCACACGGCTAAAAGATCAAACGATCAATTGTTGTGTCTTTGGGGTGCCCCCTGCCCCCATATATAAAGGAGCAAGGGGGGAGGTGCGGCCGGCCAGGGAGGAGGCGCGCCAGGAGGAGTCCTACTCCCACCGGGAGTAGGACTCCCTCCCTTCCTTGTTGGAATAGGAGAAGGAGGGAAAGAGGTGGAGGAGGAGAAGGAAAGGGGGGGCGCCGCCCCCCTCTTCTTGTCCTATTCGGACTAGAGGGGAGGGGCGCGCGGCCCTGCCCTGGCCGCCTCTCCTCTTCTCCACTAAGGCCCACTATGGCCCATTAACCCCCGGGGGGTTCCGGTAACCCCTCCGGTACTCCGGTAAAATCCCGATTTCACCCGAAACACTTCCGATATCCAAATATAGGCTTCCAATATATCAATCTTCATGTCTCGACCATTTCGAGACTCCTCGTCATGTCCGTGATCACATCCGGGACTCCCAACAACCTTCGGTACATCAAAACATATAAAATCATAATATAACTGTCATCAAAACGTTAAGCGTGCGGACCCTACGGGTTCGAGAACTATGTAGACATGACCGAGACAAGTCTCCGGTCAATAACCAATAGCGGAACCTGGATGCTCATATTGGCTCCCACATATTCTACGAAGATCTTTATCGGTCAGAACGCATAACAACATACGTTGTTCCCTTTGTCATCGGTATGTTACTTGCCCGAGATTCGATCGTCGGTATCTCAGTACCTAGTTCAATCTCGTTACCGGCAAGTCTCTTTACTCGTTCCGTAATACATCATCCCGCAACTAACTCATTAGTTGCAATGCTTGCAAGGCTTAAGTGATGTGCATTACCGAGTGGGCCCAGAGATACCTCTCCGACAATCGGAGTGACAAATCCTAATCTCGAAATACGCCAACCCAACAAGTACCTCCGGAGACACCTGTAGAGCACCTTTATAATCACCCAGTTACGTTGTGACGTTTGGTAGCACACAAAGTGTTCCTCCGGTAAACGGGAGTTGCATAATCTCATAGTCATTGGAACATGTATAAGTCATGTAGAAAGCAATAGCAACATACTAAACGATCGAGTGCTAAGCTAACGGAATGGGTCAAGTCAATCACATCATTCTCCTAATGATGTGATCCCATTAATCAAATGACAACTCATGTCAATGGCTAGGAAAAATAACCATCTTTGATCAACGAGCTAGTCAAGTAGAGGCATACTAGTGACACTCTGTTTGTCTATGTATTCACACATGTATCATGTTTCCCGTTAATACAATTCTAGCATGAATAATAAACATTTATCATGATATAAGGAAATAAATAATAACTTTATTATTGCCTCTAGGGCATATTTCCTTCAGTCTCCCGCTTGCACTAGAGTCACTTTGGAGTAGAAGCACTCAGTCTCAGGCTTAGGTCTAGACTTGGGCTTCTTCACTTGAGCAACTTGCTTGCCGTTCTTCTTGAAGTTCCCCTTCTTCTTCCCTTTGCCCTTTTTCTTGAAACTGATGGTCTTATTGACCATCAACACTTGATGCTCCTTCTTGATTTCTACCTCCACAGCCTTTAGCATTGCGAAGAGCTCGGGAATCGTCTTATCCATCCCTTGCATGTTATAGTTCATCACGAAGCTCTTATAGCTTGGTGGCAGTGATTGAAGAATTCTGTCAATGACGCTATCATTTGGAAGATTAACTCCCAGTTGAATCAAGTGATTATTATACCCAGACATTTTGAGTATATGCTCACTGACAGAAGTATTCTCCTCCATCTTGCAGTTGTAGAACTTATTGGAGACTTCATATCTCTCAATCCGGGCATTTGCTTGAAATATTAACTTCAACTCCTCGAACATCTCATATGCTCCATGACGTTCAAAACGTCGTTGAAGTCCCGGTTCTAAGCCGTAAAGCATGGCACACTGAACTATCAAGTAGTCATCAGCTTTGCTTTGCCAGACGTTCTTAACGTCGTCAGTTGCATCTACAGCAGGCCTGGCACCCGGCGGTGCTTCCAGGACGTAATTCTTCTGTGCAGCAATGAGGATAATCCTCAAGTTACGGACCCAGTCCGTGTAATTGCTGCCATCATCTTTCAACTTTGCTTTCTCAAGGAACGCATTAAAATTCAACGGAACAACAGCACGGGACATCTATCTACAATCAACATAGACAAGCAAGATACTATCAGGTACTAAGTTCATGATAAATTTAAGTTCAATTAATCATATTACTTAAGAACTCCCACTTAGATAGACATCCCTCTAATCCTCTAAGTGATCACGTGATCCATATCAACTAAACCATGTCCGATCATCACGTGAGATGGAGTAGTTTCAACGGTGAACATCACTATGTTGATCATATCTACTATATGATTCACGCTCGACCTTTCGGTCTCCGTGTTCCGAGGCCATATCTGTTATATGCTAGGCTCATCAAGCTTAACCTGAGTATTCCGCGTGTGCAATTGTTTTGCACCCGTTGTATTTGAACGTAGAGCCTATCACACCCGATCATCACGTGGTGTCTCAGCACGAAGAACTTTCGCAACGGTGCATACTAAGGGAGAACACTTATACTTTGATAATTTTCTGAGGGATCATCTTATAATGCTACCGTCAATCAAAGCAAGATAAGATGCATAAAAGATAAACATCACATGCAATCAATATAAGTGATATGATATGGCATCATCATCTTGTGCTTGTGATCTCCATCTCCGAAGCACCGTCATGATCACCATCGTCACCGGCGCGACACCTTGATCTTCATCGTAGCATCGTTGTCGTCTCGCCAATCATATGCTTCTACGACTATCGCTACCACTTAGTGTAAAGTAAAGCATTACAGGGCGATTGCATTGCATATAATAAAGCGACAACCATATGGCTCCTGCCAGTTGCCAATAACTCGGTTACAAAACATGATCATCTCATACAATAAAATTTAGCATCATGTCTTGACCATATCACATCACAACATGCCCTGCAAAAACAAGTTAGACGTCCTCTACTTTGTTGTTGCAAATTTTACGTGGCTGCTACGGGCTTAGCAAGAACCGTTCTTACCTACGCATCAAAACCACAACGATAGTTTGTCAAGTTGGTGCTGTTTTAACCTTTGCAAGGACCGGGCGTAGCCACACACGGTTCAACTAAAGTTGGAGAAACTGACACCCACCAGCCACCTGTGTGCAAAGCACGTCGGTAGAACCAGTCTCGCGTAAGCGTACACGTAATGTCGGTCCGGGCCGCTTCATCCAACAATACCGCCGAACCAAAGTATGACATGCTGGTAAGCAGTATGACTTATATCGCCCACAACTCACTTGTGTTCTACTCGTGCATATAACATCAACGCACAAACTAGGCTCGGATGCCACTGTTAGGGAATGTGGTAATTTCAAAAAATTCCTACGCACACGCAAGATCATGGTGATGCATAGCAACGAGAGGGGAGAGTGTTGTCCACGTACCCTCATAGACCGAAAGAGGAAGCGTTAGCACAACGCGGTTGATCTAGTCGTACGTCTTCACGATCCGACCGATCAAGTACCGAACGCACGGCACCTCCGAGTTCAGCACACGTTCAGCCCGATGACGTCCCTCGAACTCCGATCCAGCCGAGTGTTGAGGGAGAGTTTCGTCAGCACGACGGCGTGGTGACGATGATGATGTTCTACCAACGCAGGGCTTCGCCTAAGCACCGCTACAGTACTATCGAGGTGGACTATGGTGGAGGGGGGCACCGCACACGGCTAAAAGATCAAACGATCAATTGTTGTGTCTTTGGGGTGCCCCCCAGCCCCCGTATATAAAGGAGCAAGGGGGGAGGTGCGGCCGGCCAGGGAGGAGGCACGCCAGGAGGAGTCCCGGGAGTAGGACTCCCTCCCTTCCTTGTTGGAATAGGAGAAGGGGGGAAGAGGTGGAGGACGAGAAGGAAAGGGGGGGCGCCGCCCCCCTCTTCTTGTCCTATTCGGACTAGGGGGAAGGGGCGCGCGGCCCTGCCCTGGCCGCCTCTCCTCTTCTCCACTAAGGCCCACTATGGCCCATTAACCCCCGGGGGGTTCCGGTAACCCCTCCGGTACTCCGGTAAAATCCCGATTTCACCCGGAACACTTCCGATATCCAAATATAGGCTTCCAATATATCAATCTTCATGTCTCGACCATTTCGAGACTCCTCGTCATGTCCGTGATCACATCCGGGACTCCCAACAACCTTTGGTACATCAAAACATATAAACTCATAATATAACTGTCACCGAAACGTTAAGCGTGCGGACCCTACGGGTTCGAGAACTATGTAGACATGACCGAGACACGTCTCCGGTCAATAACCAATAGCGGAACCTGGATGCTCATATTGGCTCCCACATATTCTACGAAGATCTTTATCGGTCAGAACGCATAACAACATACGTTGTTCCCTTTGTCATCGGTATGTTACTTGCCCGAGATTCGATCGTCGGTATCTCAGTACCTAGTTCAATCTCGTTACCGGCAAGTCTCTTTACTCGTTCCGTAATACATCATCCCGCAACTAACTCATTAGTTGCAATGCTTGCAAGGCTTAAGTGATGTGCATTACCGAGTGGGCCCAGAGATACCTCTCCGACAATCGGAGTGACAAATCCTAATCTCGAAATAAGCCAACCCAACAAGTACCTTCGGAGACACCTGTAGAGCACCTTTATATCACCCAGTTACGTTGTGACGTTTGGTAGCACACAAAGTGTTCCTCCGGTAAACGGGAGTTGCATAATCTCATAGTCATAGGAACATGTATAAGTCATGAAGAAAGCAATAGCAACATACTAAACGATCGAGTGCTAAGCTAACGGAATGGGTCAAGTCAATCACATCATTCTCCTAATGATGTGATCCCGTTAATCAAATGACAACTCATGTCAATGGCTAGGAAACATAACCATCTTTGATCAACGAGCTAGTCAAGTAGAGGCATACTAGTGACACTCTGTTTGTCTATGTATTCACACATGTATCATGTTTCCGGTTAATACAATTCTAGCATGAATAATAAACATTTATCATGATATAAGGAAATAAATAATAACTTTATTATTGCCTCTAGGGCATATTTCCTTCACTGCGGCCATGCATTTGCAATCCCCATCGCAGAGGCAGCTGTTGACGGTGAGGTTGAGGGGGACGCGGCGCCAGAGGGGGCGCCACCGCCGGGAGTGCAGGGTGGTCCACACGACAGATTTGGTGGGGAGGAGGACGATGATGACGAGCAGCATGTCGTCGGGGAGGCTGCTGATGAAGTCGAGGCTCACCGGATGCGGTTTTGGCTCGAGCCGCCTCGCCGTGTGTGTTGTGTGCTGGCCTGATGGGTGTGCGCGAGTGCGTCCTTCTGTGCATGCCGCCACGCAGTGGTGAATTGTGCGCGAGTGCATCCTTCACGCGGAAGAAGTGTGTCCTCAATGCGCCCTATATTTATTAGCATGCGGGGTGCTACCCCGAGTGGTTTCAACTTTGTTTACTTCACCGCATGTCAGATGGGCCTCTAGTTTACTTATTTTCACCCACTACCACATGGGCCAGCACACGAAGATAGAGAACACGAGCTGACAAGGCAACATGTGGACCGGTTGACCGGTCAACTAAACAATATACGGAGCTATACGCTGACACAGTGAGCGTATAATCCGTCGGTATAGAGAGTTCGAGTGAGAGGGGAGGCCCCTGAGAGATAGCAGAGAGAGAAAGAGCTACTCCCTCTGTTCGATAATGTAGTGCCAACATTTTTTTAAAGTCAAACTTTTGAAACTTTGACCAAGTCTATAAAGAAATTACTTATATCTACAATATCAAAGATAAATGATAGTATGAAGTAAGTACATGTTGTGATGAAATGATCGGTCCAGATGTAAATGTTTTTCTCCACATATACCTGGTCTAACTGTTCTGAGGTTTGACTTTTCAAAACATCCATATGCTTATGGACGTGAGAGAGTACCTAACTAGAGAGAGTGTGTGCGAAATAAAAAGAGTGACTGAAAAAAGTGTGTGTGCATGTGTGAATGACACATGGACAACACACGATAAAAGTAGAGAAAAAACGTGTGTGTCTTATGCCAACATATCACACATGCATCTTCGACAGCGGAAGCAAGGTGAGGAGATAGTATGTAGTTATTTGCAACCGAGAGAGAAAGACCCCTAGCACGTGGCCAAGAGGAGTCTGACAAACAAGGGAGAGAGGTCAAGAGAGACGTACAGAGAAAATGCAGACATGGGGAGGAGAGAGTGTATGTTTGTCATAGAGAGATCCCCTGGAGATCGTGATGGGACTACATGGGTAGGAGATCGAGTGACAAGGTGTGTGCGCGATAGAAGATACCCCGAGAGATATCAAGATAGACGTATGGATGGAAGGAGGCAATATGTGTGTTCTTGATGGCTAGTGAGAGATAATCATACTTAGGGGGGGAGTGCATGCACCTATGATGGAGTGAGGGATTATGGTACTTAGGGGGGGTGATGTCGCTTGAAGTTGCGTCTGTATTTCCCCAAAGAGGAAGGGATGATGCAGCACAACGGCGGTAGGTATTTCCCTCCGATATGAAACCAAGGTTATCGGACTAGTAGGAGAACCAAGCAACACAACGTAAACAACCCCTGCACACAGATAACAAATCCTCGCAACCCGACGTGTTAAAGGGGTTGTCAATCCCTTTCGGGTAGTGGCACCCCAAGATGGGAAAAGGCACATGAGGAAATTGTAGTAGATTGATAGATCGAACGCCAAACAAAATAACTAAGAATAAATTGCACAAGATATTTTTGTATTTTTGGTTTAATAGATCTGAATAAAAAGAGCAAATAAAATAGATCGCAGAGGCAAATATATGAGAAAGAAGACTCGGGGGCCGTAGATTTCACTACTGGCTTCTCTCGAGAAAAATAGCAAACGGTGGGTAAACAAATTACTGTTGGGCAATTGATAGAACTTCAAATAATCATGATGATATCCAGGCAATGATCATTATATAGGCATCACGTCCAAGATTAGTAGACCGACTCCTGCCTGCATCTACTACTATTACTCCACACATCGACCGCTATCCAGCATGCATCTAGTGTATTAAGTTCATGGGAAAACGGAGTAAAGCAATAAGAACGATGACATGATGTAGACAAGATCTATCTATGTAGAGATAGACCCCATCGTTTTATCCTTAGTAGCAACAATACATACGCGTCAGTTCCGTTTCTGTCACTGGGATCAAGCACCGTAAGATCGAACCCACTACAAAGCACCTCTTCCCATTACAAGATAAATAGATCAAGTTGGCCAAACAAAACCCAAATATCGGAGAAGAAATACGAGGCTATAAGCAATCATGCATATAAGAGATCAAAGAAACTCAAATAACTTGCATGGATATAAAAAGATATAACTGATCATAAACTCGAGGTTCATCAGATCCCAACAAACACACCGCAAAAGAGTTACATCATATGGATCTCCAAGAGACCATTGTATTGAGAATCAAAAGAGAGAGAGGAAGCCATCTAACTACTAACTACGGACCCGTAGGTCTACAAAGAACTACTCATGCATCATCGGAGAGGCACCAATGGAGGTGGTGAACCCCATGCGAGATGGTGTCTAGATTGGATCTGGTGTTTCTAGACTCTGCGGCGGCTGGATGAATATCTCGTCGACTCCCCTAGGGTTTCTGGAATATTGGGGTATTTATAGAGCAAATAGGCGGTCTGGGGGGCACCCGAGGTGGGCACAACCCACCAGGGCGCGCCTGGGCCTCCTGGCGCGCCCTGGTGGGTTGTCCCCTCCTCGGGACTCCCCCCAGGCACAGCCAGGGCCCATTACGTTCCTTCTGGTCCATAAAAAATCTCTGTAAAGTTTCATTGCATTTGGACTCCGTCTGATATTGATTTCCTGCGATGTAAAAAACATGCAGAAAACAGCAACTGGCACTTGGCACTATGTCAATAGGTTAGTACCAAAAAATGATATAAAATGACTATGCAATGATTATAAAACATCCAAGATTGATAATATAATAGCATGGAACAATCAAAAATTATAGATACGTTGGAGACGTATTAGCATCCCCAAGCTTAACTCCTACTCGTCCTCGAGTAGGTAAGTGATAAAAACAGAATTTTTGATGTGGAATGATGCCTAACATGTCATATCATATTATTTTCTTTATAGCATGGACAATTGGACTTTTATGTGATTCAAAGCAATAGTCTAGTTTTGACATAATAATTTAGATACTCAAGCATATCAACAAGCAACCATGTCTTTCAAAATATCAATGCTAAAATAAGTTATCCCTAGCCCATCATGCTCAACCATTGATCCATTCATGAAACACACTCGAATATTAGCTACACCCAATACTTAAGTACGATCATATTGCCTCCTAGTTGGTGATTTTATAAGAGAAGATGGAGACTCAAATTCAAAATAAAAATTGCATAAAGTAAAAGAAAGGCCCTTCGCAGAGGGAAGTAGGGATTTGTAGAGGTGCCGGAGCTCATAGCAAAAAAATAGAGATAAAAACATTTTGGGAGGTGTATCCATCCCACCAATGAAAATGACTTAGAGTTCCCAACACTTTCCATGCTAGATATATCATAGGCGGTTCCCAAACAGAAAATAAAGTTTATTCCTTTTTCCACCATACTTTCACTTTCCATGGCTAGCAGTATCCACGGTTGCCCTCCATACCAACACTTTCCAAGGAATTTATTATTTGACAACATAAAGTAAATCCATTTTTGCACTTTGGGACTGGGCATCCCTAAAACCTTTGCCTTACTCTCGTGCAATGACAAGTGAATAAACACTCATCATGAGAATAACACATCCAGCATGGAAAATATTAGCCACCCCTCACCGCTCCGCGAGCGAACAAACACACAAAAGATAAGTTTATTTTGAAAATTAGAGATGGCACATGCAAATTTGCTTAGAACGGCAAAAGAATACTGCATATAGGTAGATATAGTGGACTCATGTGGCAAAACTGGTTTAAACGATTTTGGATGCACAATAAGAGATCATACTTAGTGCAAAATGAAGGCTAGCAAAAGATTGAGAAGCGACCAACCAAGAAACGAATAATCTCATAAGCAAGCATTAAGCATAACAAACACCGAATAATGCACCATAAGTAGGATATAATTTCATTGCATGATTATTGACTTTCGTACTTGCATAGGGAATCACAAACCTTAACACCAATATTCTTACTAAAGCATAATTACTCATCAACACAACTGACATATCACATCATCATATCTCAAAACTATTACTAAGAATCAAGTTTATTTTGTCCAATGATCTTCATGAAAGTTTTTATTATATCCTTCTTGGATATCTATCAATTTGGGACTAATTTTCATGTGTTGCTTTTCATAAGCTCAAACAAATATAAGTGGAGATCATGAGCATAATTTTTTCTTTCTCTCAAAATAATTTAAGTGAAGCACGAGAGAGTTTCTTTAAAATATTACTAACTCTCAAATAAATCTAAGTGAAGCAAGAGAGCATTTATTCAAAAATACTAAAGCACATCGTGCTCAAAAAGATATAAGTGAAGCACTAAAGCAAGTCCATTGCTCATAAAAATTTAAGTGAAGCAAAGAGAGCAATTCTAACAAGTCATGACATAATTTTGGCTCTCTCAAATAGGTGTGTCCCGCAAGGGTTGATGACTTAAAACACAAAATAAAACAAGCAAATACTCATATCATACAAGACGCTCCAAGCAAAACACATATTATGTGACGAATAAAAATATAGCATCGAGTAAAATACCGATAGTCGTTGGAAGAAAGTGGGGATGCCACTCGGGGGCATCCCCAAGCGTAGTTGGTTGCTCATTTTTGGATAATAGCTTGGGATGCCGGGGCATCCCCAAGCTTAGGCTCTTCTATCCTTCCTTCATCCATCGTAAGATAACCCAAAACTTGAAAACTTCAATCACACAAAACTCAACAAAACCTTTGTGAGATCCGTTAGTATAAGAAAGCAAACCACTACTATAAGTGTTGTATCAAACCAATTCATATTTTTTTGTATTATATATACTATATTCCAACTTTTCTATGGCAAAAACTCATCAAAGAAAACCATAGAGCCATCAAAATAAGCACACAACACAAAGAAAACAGAATCTATCAAAACAGAATAGTCTGTAGCAATCTAACTCTTTCGAATACTTCTGTAACTCCAAAAATTCAGAAAAAATAGGAAGACCAGGGTAATTTGTATATTAATCTTCTGCAAAAAAATCAGGGCAAAATCACCTTTCTGTGATTTATGAAAATTATTTTCGTGAGTGCATAAGTTTCTGTTTTTCAGCAAGATCAAACAACTATCACCCAAGAAGATCCTAAAGGCTTTACTTGGCACAAACACTAATTAAAACACAAAAACACAATCAAAACAATAGCATAATTGTGCAAACACACAAGAACAGAAATCAAAAAGCAAAAAGAAATTTTATTCATTGGGTTGCCTCCCAACAAGCGCTATAGTTTTACACCCTTAGCTAGGCGTAAAGCAAGGATCTAAGTTTTGTCATCTTTAGTTTGAGATCCATAAGATACCCTCATGATTGATTCATAAGGTGGCTTAATTCTTGTTCTAGGAAAGTGTTCCATACCCCTCCTCAAAGGAAATTGGAACTTAATATTGCCTTCTTTCATATCAATCACGGCACCGATAGTGCATAAAAACGGTCTACCAAGGATAATTGGACAAGACGGATTGCAATAAATATCAAGAACAATAAAATCTATGGGCACATAATTCCTATTTGCAAGAATAAGAACATCATTAATTCTTCCCATAGGCTTTTTAATAGTAGAATCCGCCAAGTGCAAATTCAAAGAACATTCTTCAAGATTAGTAAGACCAAGCACATCACATAGAGATTTCGGAATTGTAGAAACACTAGTACCCAAGTCACACAAAGCAAAGCACTCATAATTTTTAATCTTGACTTTGATAGTAGGTTCCCATTCATCATGCAATTTTCTAGGAATCAAAACTTCTAATTCCAATTTTTCTTCAAAAGCTTTCATCATAGCATCAACAATATGTTTAGTAAAAGCTTTATTTTGTTCATAAGCATGGGGTGAATTTATCATGGATTGCAACAAAGAAACACAATCAATCAAATAACAACTATCATAATTAAAGTCTTTGTAATCCAAAAGAGTGGGCACATCACTAGTTAAAGTTTTGACCTCTTCAAACCCACTTTTATCAATTTTCTCAACAAGATTTTCACCCTCCGAAATATCGGGACGCCTTCTACCTAAAGTTGAGTCTTCTCCAGTCCCTTTTTCATCAATCTTAACTTTACTAAACAAGGAATCAATAGAATAAACACCAATCATTTTAAGATCTTCGTCACTTTTACGAAAGTAATCACTAGAGAATGCTTTTTCTAAAAATTCTATTTTAGCTCTAAGCGTAGCGGTTCTTTTCGTACTTTCATCCATAGAGACATAAAGAGATTTAATTCATTCATCTACTTTAGGCACAAAAATTTTCAACTTGAGATTTTCCACATCAAGAGCAATTCTATCAACACTTCTAGACCAATCATCAATCTTATTCAACTTTTCTTCTATGGAAGTGTTGAAAACTTTTTGCATGTTGGTAAATTCTTTAATATTATTCTCAAGATCAGAGGTGTTCCTATTATTATTATAAGATTGATTTCCATAGGAATTACCATAATTATTAGAGGAATTACTAGGAAAAGGCCTAGGATTAAAATTACCTCTATAAGCATTGTTATTGAAATTATTTCGAGAGATAAAATTCACATCTATAGCATCACTATTTTGCTCAATCAAAGTAGACAAAGGCATATTATTAAAATTAATAGGAGCAATTTTACTAGCAACCAAATTCATAAGAGCATCAACTTTTTCACTCAAAGAAGAAATTTCTTCAACCGAATTAACTTTTTTACTAGTAGGAGCCCTTTCAGTATGCCATTGTGAATAATTTGCCATGATATTATCAAGAAATTTGGTGGCTTCACCCAAAGTAATTTCCATAAAAGTACCACCCGCGGCGGAATCTAAAAGATTACGAGAAACAAAATTCAATCCCGCATAAAAAATTTGTATGATCATCCAAAGATTTAACCCATAAGTTGGGCAATTCCTTAGCATCATTTTCATCCTTTCCCAAGATTGTGCAACATGCTCATGTGCAAGTTGCTTGAAATTCATGATCTGGGTTCTAAGGGAAATAATTTTTGCGGGCGGAAAATACTTAGTGATAAAAGCATCTTTGCACTTATTCCAAGAATCAATACTATTGCGAGGCAAAGAGGAAAACCAAATTTTTGCAGAATCACGCGAGGAAACCGGAAATAATTTCATCTTCACCACATCATTGTTCATATCTTTTTTCTTTTGCATATCGCATAATTCCACGAAGGTATTATGTAACATCCCAAAATTCTAAATTTTGGAATGTTATATTAAATAGATAGTTATGATTGATTGTTTGATTGACTGTGTGAAATTGAGTGAAATTCGAAACTTTTTGAAAGTTAAACGAGAGGGAATAAAATGAATTTCCCAAAAATTTATCTTGCTTTTCTGATCTCCATGAACTTCTTCCGTTTAAATAAATGAGAAGGATTTTTGAAACGATTTGAATTTCATTTGGGAATATTTCCAATTCAGAAACTTTATGCAACTCAATGATTTTCATGAGAGAAAATAAAATGACTTCTTCAAAACATATGAAATATGAGTTGGAAGTTTCAAAGAATTAAATTCAAAGTACCATTGAAATTATTTTCAATTTGGGGTGATTTGGTTTTTATTCAAATTATTTTTCTCCAAAAATAAAATATACGAAAAATAGGGTAAAATGATTCCCTACATCAGAAAATTGGAGAGAAATAAATTTGAATTCATTTTGGTATTTTTAAAATGATTTTTATGAGGTATTATTGCAACAGTAGCACTGTTCGCTTTATTTAATTTTTGTGGATTTTATTTGACGTTAGGAAAATGTTCATGTCGTAGAAAATATTTTTCTTAAAACTTTTATATATTATATGCCTATAGTATATTTTTATTTTATTTTGGTTTATAATATTTTTTCTGTCAAAATTGTTTTTTTTCTAAAAAAGCTTTGGGAACTGGCCCGGCCCAGTCGCGCGCCGCTCGTCCCCGAGCTCTCGCCGCAGTCCGCCTATCGCACGGCGTCGCCGCCGCCGTGACCGCGTTGGGCACGCCTCCCCTTGCCCCTCGCCCACGCGGGTCGCCGCCCTTCCCCTGCCCCTATAAAAGGCCACCCCGGGACCCCCTCCTCTCCTTGCATCATGCCGCCTCGCATCTCGCGCCGCCGCCTCGCACAGCACGCCGCCAGCCTCGCCTCGCCGCATCGTCGCGCCGCTGCCGCCGCACTTCGCCCGCGCCGTCTTCCGCCACTCGCCGCAGTCGCCGCCGACGTCCCGCCTCGTCGCCGTTGACCCTGCCTCGCCGCCATCGCCGAACCGGTATAAAAACCGAACCAACCCCTTTTTTTGGTTTTCTCGGTTTATTCATATAGATCGGTTTTATTTTTATTAGATCGTTTAAGTAGCGAACGTTCTCTGTTTAGATAGTTTTAGCGAATGTTTTCATTCGTTAGGTTTCTGTAACGGACGTTCGTTCGGTAGAGTTTTTCTTTTTCTGTTTAATTTCGGCCAGGGACCCATCCGTGAATATTTTATTTATAGATTAGTCCCTGATCTTCAAACTCTCACTACTTTTTACTCGTTTATCCAAATCCAACAAAACCAACGCCCACTTCTTAGCTAAGATCCCCTCTATCCAGTAAAACAACTTAAACATATTTTTTGAAAATTTAAAATTTGATTCAAATAGATTTGAATTTGAACTTCGTTTGATCATAATTTGAGTTTCGTGACTCCGTTTGAGTTGATTCTTTTTGCAAATCGAAGCTCTTGACCTAAACTTTCTGATAAGGCCAAATCCACGTAATTTTGGTACTGTTAGAAATTGTTTTCTATTGCAAGAGTTTTTTGCTTGGTTTTGAAGTTTTTCAAAGTGTTTCCTCGTTCTGTCTGATCTTCTGAATGATTGCTTATGTGTGGTTACTATTGCTTGCTTACGATAGATTGGCCGGAGTGTGACCAATAGAACTATCAGGAGTTATGAGTGCGAACCATCTTCATCAATAGTACGAGGCAAGTTCACACTTTGATCATACCCCTTTATTACCCAGTTTTTATGCATTAGTTTCAACCCTCAAACATTGCATGGATAGGATTTGTTAACTTGTGGGTATTGGGAAGTAGATGATGAGGTAGAACCTATTGCCTTTTAATATCAAACCCTTGGGAGTTACTTCTACGTTATGCTTACTACTATACTATGCTCGTAGACGTGGATTGGGTTTGAGTGTATCCATGACAGATGTGAGATTATTAATTAATGGTTAACTTAAGGTCGCTACTTAAATACACATCTGGGTGGAATGGTTGCGGGCACCTGGGGATATACCAGTGATGTCCTTTGGTTCGCCACCCAGGCTCAAAGGGATCATAAGATTCTTCATGCTAGAAACTTCCGTGTGCAGCCACAAGCTATTATGGGCTCTAGCATAGTTGAGTTGGTTGCATGACCTCTTTCAGTGGTAGGCTAGCAGATGTAGGTGAAAGTAGGTGTAACTGTCTACCCAGAGTAAAGAGTTAATGTTTCTGAAAGACTGTGTCTCGGTCATCCGTTTCTCAAACACCATGTAGTGCGAGAAATCCAACGGAGGAGATCGAGTCTTGTGGGGAAAAGTGTGCAAACCTCTGCAGAGTGTACAAACGAATCATGATTAGCCGTGTCCCCGGTTATGGACATCTTGAGTATTTGGTATTTGAATTATTGATTTGATCTCATCACGTATAATTATTATTTTGGGATTGAGTTGGAGGAACCTTCTCAATATTTTTTAACAAACTTTGTAGTTAAATAAATTATATTCCTTTGTTGTAGAGGAAAATTGGCTTTATGCAAAACATTAAACTTAGAGCCTCCACCAGCCAAATATGCATGTAGTGATAGCTATTATTCATCATTATCCTATGGTGTGAATTTGTAGTACATTCAATGTACTGACCCTTTGTGGCTGCAACGTTTCATGTTGCAGAAATCTTACGACAAGTAAGTGATACGTTATGGTTACGGTTTCTACACTCAACTTTGTCGTTGGTGTTGATGGGAATCCACAACCTTGTTGTTACTTCCGCTAATTGGATTGAGGTAATAGTATTTACGTTACTCTATACATGTGATTTACCTCTGGTATAAATCCTCGAGTATTGTGTGTGTCAGCATACCGATCCAGGGATGACACTTAAGCACAGAGACTTGACCGTCGGAGGTCGGGTCGCTACAAGATGGTATCAGAGCACATGTTGACTGTAGGAAATGACCCCTAGAAACCGGTAAGCCCATAGGAAAGTTTTTCTCTAAACTTTATTTTCGAAAAGGATCTTTTACCTCTCTTCTTTTCTGAGCTTTATAAAATATTCCCTTTTAGTTAGACTACCCCTTTCCCCTTTTTGACCACACGAAGATTCAACTGATGAGACCACTCCAAGAAGTACAAGATATCAGATATCAAAGACCATTTCGGAATGAGTAGGATTTTACCGTGCATTATGATGATGGAAACTACAACGGTTGAAGACTCCGAAGACTAGGAGAATTTGAAGGCTCTGAAGAATTTCCAGATTAGTATGACCTAGGAGGGCTACCCTTCTGGAAATTGTCAGACTATTGAAGCTGTCAATACCCGAGATCAAGGTGTGTCGGAGAAACACCGGAACATGGAGCATTAGAGCTCAAAGTTTTTGTCAAGAAAACCCTAATGGAGGAGATATCAACTATGGAATGATAGCTCATGGTAATGACAAGGGAAGAAACACAGCTATCCATGATGTTATCGCCCGCTTATGCTATTGTCACCATGCTGAGTTAAGCCTGCATTTCTTCGAAAGGATTGGATGACAAAAGGGCTAATGGAGCACCTATCAGCAAAAGATGGAGTTTTAACCTTAGCTAGTGTATCACCAGGATCTGGAATATTACATCAAGAATTTTAAGATGGACCTTCTGGAAGCCGTATTTGACAAGGAAGCATTTCATGAAGAACTCAGGACCCAGAAGCTGAAAGTAGCCAAGCTGGAGGAGCAAAACCTCGAGATACCGAAGATTCGACAGGAACAGAAGGACAGTCGAACCATGGTTCATGCCAAGGATGTTGAAACCCAGAAGTTTGGAACGCAACTCTAGAAATATTAAAGGACATCACGAGAAACTCCGCGTCAACAGAGATGATCTAGCAAAAGAACTTGAGAAGGACAAGGACGATCGGAAGAAGCCATTGGAGACATGAACAAGACTTGAAGAGTATGGCGACTTTGAAGATTTATTGACCTTTAGAAGACCAAACCCCTGTTATACTCTTACGTTAGATGCGACGTTTGTGAGCTGTCACTTGTTTGTTGTTTTTCCGAAAGCCACAAAATAAAATCTGTCTTTTCAAAACTATTGTTTGTATTGTGTGTATCCCTCTCTATCTCTCTTATCCCACCCCAAAACCCTTGGACTCGATAGAGGATGAATGGAGATGAGCTTGTATTTTCTGGACCGATGAGTCAATTGGAGACAGGCCGATGGATTCAGAACATGGAGGATCATATGGAGAATAACACTATAGCCAAAAAGGATATGGCCCAGCATGCTCTTCAATGCTTTGAAAGAGGTGATGCTACTTGGTGGAGGATGTACCAAACCATCAATGGATGACAAGGAGTAACCACTTGGAAAGAATTTAAGTTGACTCTGCTAAAGTCTCGGCTTGTGTCCAGAATTTGAAGCCATATGGAAATGGTATGAAGAAACCTGGTGCATGCAAGCTCTGTGGAGAAATAGGGCACAACCATAAAGAACACAAGGATGAATTCCCTCATTGTGAAGAAAGTCACCCAGCTGAAGAATGCCCGACTAGGCAGGTTACTTGTTTCTTGTGTGAAGGGACTACCCACTACCCTGCTCAGTGTCACATTTACCCCATGGTACAAAGAACAATCCAGCAAAAGAAAGAAGCAATGAAAGGAGCCCTCATGGAAATTTTAGAAGAACCTGTGATGAAGGAAGAGGTGGAGGACACACCCAAGGAAGACCCAATTAAACCTTGCACCAAGTCATGCTATTCATGTGGAGAAGGACACATCTCCCAAAATTGTATGAATGGGGATCTAGTAGAGTTCCCGATAGAGGAAGTAGAGTATGACCCACAGGAAATAGAAGCCCTGATTGGTACGGAAAAGTCCAGGAAGAGAAATAGATTGGATCCCAGGAACAAATCACACGGAAATCACGAGACTTGTCAGAAGTAATATGTTTCCGCTGTAATGAAGTAGGGCACTTGGCCAGAGATTGTCCCAATGAGAAGGAGGCTTGTGCTAAGTAGTTGAGTTTGCAACAAAAGAAATGTAGTAGTAGTAGTGAGAATAATTCTTTTGTATTAAGGTGTTGAGTTGAGGCATGTAATGGAAATGCAGGAGATTGTAATAATTTGAGAATCAATAAAGTTAGCATCGTTGGTACTGAAATTGGATTTTATGAGTTGTTACTCTATGAAGAAAGATTTTGACCATTTCGAGGATATGAGAAATATGGTCTACAGATGAATTTGTGCATTTTAAGGGTGGTAGTACCCTGTGAGGACACTTGACCCCTGGAAAGGATAATCCAGGGAGTGGACTTCGGACAAAGTAAGTACGAGTTTTATCTCGATATGTGGGTTACCCCAAGAGTATGAAGGGATGAAGTACTATTGGATATAAAGGAGGTATAATGTTGGTAATATGGAGTAATTGTAACTCCATGATGAGTCTGAGTAATCACGTCTTAGTTTGGTACCAATAGAAGGACGGGAGACAGTACAATTGGATGGATTTAAAATACTAGGAAGTTGGATGTTGGATTAATGATCAGTTGCCCCGATGATGAATTCAAGGTTTACAAGTGATGAGATGGGCCATAACCCACAGGCCCCAGGACCTGCCAAGAAGCAAGCACATTCTTGCTGAAGGGAAAACCCTGGAAGAGGATATGCCTTTACCAACATACGATCTTATAGGAGTAACGTAAAACCTGAGAGTGGTGAAGGAACGATAGATGTTGTTTGGCTTGCAGAATCTATGGATTTATCCGAACTTAGTTCATCGACAAGAGAAATTCTGCAATGCTTGTGAGGATGATCGAGTGTTAGAATGCTAGATTCGCTAAACCATGTATAAGGTAATGATTTGGGTGCGGGATGGATTGATCACCATACCGACTTACTCTTATTATTCGCCTTGCTATATGGGATGGTAAATCTAAGTGAGTTACCTATAGTAGAGAGACGGCGATATTAGACCTTGTTTAAACCATAGAATGGTATGACAATTTTCCCTTGTACAAGGCAGTTGTTGCCAATCGTAGGTCATACGGTGAGAATGAAGCCCAGACCCATTTCCTGCAGGAGAAACCATAAATTGTTGACCACCATGAGTTATCGATAGTTGTTTAGTATTGGCGCCAGACCCGTCAGCTCAGAAGACCCAGTCATAGAAGAACCGTACCAAGACGAAAGGACAAAGGTTATGCCACTACCGAAAGAGCCCACAGAAGGAATTTTCCCGAGAATCTGAGAAGACCGACACTGTCAAGAATGAGGATGGAGTATATGAGTTTTGATGGAACCGTAACAATGCTTCTAAGGGTGGTAGCACCCGAGACCCCGGAGATGATCGATGGATTTTGAGAAGACCCCCAAACCTAACCTATTTCTTGCTAGCCTCTCCGAATCTCGAGGACGAGATTCATTTTAAGGGTGGTAGGTTCGTAACATCCCAAAATTCTAAATTTTGGAATGTTATATTAAATAGCTAGTTATGATTGATTGTTTGATTGATTGTGTGAAATTTGAAACTTTTTGAAAGTTAAACGAGAGGGAATAAAATGACTTTCCCAAAACTTTCATCTTGCTTTTATGATCTCCATGAATTCAAATTCATTTCATCACAAGACCCTAGAGTGAAGATAATATGACTTCTTCCGTTTAAATAAATGAAAAGGGTTTTTGAAAAGATTTGAATTTCATTTGGAAATATTTCCAATTCAGAAACTTTATGCAACTCAATGATTTTCATGAGAGAAGACAGAATGACTTCTTCAAGACATATGAAATATGAGTTGGAAGTTTCAAAGAATTAAATTCAAAGTCCCATTGAAATTATTTTCAATTTGGGGTTATTTGGTTTTTATTCAATTTATTTTTCGCCAAAAATAAAATATATGGAAAATAGGGTAAAATGATTCCCTACATCAGAAAATTGGAGAGAAATAAATTTGAATTCATTTTGGTATTTTTAAAATGATTTTTATGAGGTTTTATTGCAACAGTAGCACTGTTTGCTTTATTTCATTTTTTGCGGATTTTATTTGACTCTAGAAAAATGTTCATGTCGTAGAAAATATTTTTCTAAAAAATTTGATATATTATATGCCTATAGTATATTTTTATTTCATTTTGGTTTATAATATTTTTTCTGTCAAAATTGTTTTTTTCTAAAAAAAAGCTTTCGGACTGGGCCGACCCAGCTGAAGCCAGGCCGCGGCCCAGTCGCGCGCCGCTCGTCCCCGAGCTCCCGCCGCAGTCCGCCTGTCGCACGGCGTCGCCGCCGGCGTGACCGTGTTGGGCACGCCTCCCCTTGCCTCTCGCCCACGCTGGTCGCCGCCCCTCCCCCGTCCCTTTAAAAGGCCGCCCCGCATCTCGCGCTGCCGCCGCCCCGCACAGCACGCCGCCAGCCTCGCCTCGCCGCATCGCCGCGCCGCTGCAGTCGCACTTTGCCCGCGCTGCCGCCGCGCCGTCTTCCGCCACTCATCGGAGTCGCCGCCGACGTCCCGCCTCGCTGCCGTTGACCCTGCCTCGCCGCCATCACCGAACCGGTATAAAAACCGAACCAACCCCGATTTGTTTTTTGGTTTTCTCGGTTTATTCATATAGATCGGTTTTATTTTTATTATATCGTTTAAGTAGCGAACGTTCTCTATTTAGATAGTTTTACCGAACCTTTTTGTTCATTAGGTTTCTGCAACGTTCGTTCGGTAGAGTTTTTCTTTTTCTGTTTAGTTTGGGCCAGGGACCCATCCATGAATATTTTATTTACAGATTAGTCCCTGATCTTCAAACTCTCACTACTTTTTACTCGTTTATCCAAATCCAACAAAACCAACGCCCACTTCTTTGCTAAGATCCCCTCTATCCAGTAAAACAACTTAAACATATTTTTTGAAAATTTCAAATTTGATTTCAGACAGATTTGAATTTGAACTTCGTTTGATCATAATTTGAGTTTCGTGACTCCGTTTGAGCCTCGCCTCGCCGCATCGCCGCGCCGCTGCCGCCGCACTTCGCCCGCGCCGTCTTCCGCCACTCGCCGCAGTCGCCGCCGATGTCCCGCCTCGTCGCCGTTGACCCTGCCTCGCCGCCATCGCCGAACCGGTATAAAAACCAAACCAACCCCTTTTTTTGTTTTCTCGGTTTATTCATATAGATCGGTTTTATTTTTATTAGATCGTTTAAGTAGCGAACGTTCTTTGTTTAGATAGTTTTAGCGAATGTTTTCATTCGTTAGGTTTCTGTAACGGACGTTCGTTCGGTAGAGTTTTTCTTTTTCTGTTTAATTTCGGCCAGGGACCCATCCGTGAATATTTTATTTATAGATTAGTCCCTGATCTTCAAACTCTCACTACTTTTTACTCGTTTATCCAAATCCAACAAAACCAACGCCCACTTCTTAGCTAAGATCCCCTCTATCCAGTAAAACAACTTAAACATATTTTTTGAAAATTTAAAATTTGATTTCAAATAGATTTGAATTTGAACTTCGTTTGATCATAATTTGAGATTTGTGACTCCGTTTGAGTTGATTCTTTTTGCAAATCGAAGCTCTTGACCTAAACTTTCTGATAAGGCCAAATCCACCTAATTTTGGTACTGTTAGAAATTGTTTTCTGTTGCCAGAGTTATTTGCTTGGTTTTGAAGTTTTTCAAACTGTTTCCTCGTTCTGTCTGATCTTCTGAATGATTGCTTATGTGTGGCTACTATTGCTTGCTTACGATAGATTGGCCAGAGTGTGACCAATAGAACTATCAGGAGTTATGAGTGCGAACCATCTTCATCAACAGTACGAGGCAAGTTCACACTTTGATCATACCCCTTTATTACCCAGTTTTTATGCATTAGTTTCAACCCTCAAACATTGCATGGATAGGATTTGTTAACTTGTGGGTATTGGGAAGTAGATGATGAGGTAGAACCTATTGGCTTTTTAATATAAAACCCTTGGGAGTTACTTCTATGTTATGCTTACTCCTATGCTATGCTTGTAGACATGGATTGGGTTTGAGTGCATCCATGACAGATGTGAGATTATTAATTAATGGTTAACTTAATGTGGCTACTTAAATACACATCTAGGTGGATTGGTTGCGGGAACCTGGGGATATACCCGTGTTGTCCTTTGGTTCGCCACCCAGGCTCAAAGGGATCATAAGATTCTTCATGCTAGAAACTTCCGTGTGCAGCCACAAGCTATTATGGGCTCTAGCATAGTTAAGTAGGTTGCATGACCTCTTTCAGTGGTAGGCTAGCAGATGTAGGGGTAGGTGTAACTGTCTACCCAGAGTAAAGAGTTAATGTTTCTGAAAGACTGTGTCTCGGTCATCCGTTTCTCAAACACCATCTAGTGCGAGAAATCCAACGGAGGAGATCGAGTCTTGTGGGGAAAAGTGCGCAAACCTCTACAGAGTGTACAAACTAATCATGATTAGCCGTGTCCCCGGTTATGGACATCTTGAGTATCTGGTATTTGAATTATTGATTTGATCTCATCACGTTACCTAATTAATTTGTTGGGTTATAATTATTATTTTGGGATTGAGTTGGAGGAACCTTCTCAATATTTTTTTAACAAACTTTGTAGTTAAATAAATTATATTCCTTTGTTGTAGGGAAAAATTGGCTTTATGCAAAACATTAAACTTAGAGCCTCCACCAGCCAAATATGCATGTAGTGATAGCAATTATTCATCATTATCCTATGGTGTGAATTTGCTAGTACATTCAATGTACTGACCCTTTGTGGCTGCAACATTACATGTTGCAGGAATCTTACAACGAGTAAGTGATACGTTAGGGTTACGGTTTCTACACTCAACTTTGCCGTTGGTGTTGATGGGAATCCACAACCTTGTTGTTACTTCCGCTAATTGGATTGAGGTAATAGTATTTACGTTACTCTATAGATGTGATTTACCTCTGTTATAAATCCTCGAGTACTGTGTGTGTCAGCATACCGATCCAGGGATGACACTTAAGCACAGAGACTTGACCGTCTGAGGTCAGGTCACTACATATTAAGATGGGACTCCCCCAAGCTTGTGGGAGACTCTCTTATTCAATTTGCACAAAATTATATATTTTCCTTAAAGCAGCTTGTTTCTTATGAGCAGGGAAATATTTAGCAGAGAAGTAATAAATAATATCCTGGGGACTACGCACACAACCAGGATCAAGAGAATTAAACCATATCTTAGCATCACCCTTTAATGAGAACGGAAATATTTTAAGGATATAGTAATAGCGAGTTTTCTCATCATTAGTGAATAGGGTGGCTATATCATTTAATTTAGTAAGATGTGCCACAACAGTTTCAGATTCATAGCCATAGAAAGGATCAGATTCAACTAAAGTAATTATATCAGGGTCGACAGAGAATTCATAATCCTTATCAGTAACAAAGATAGGTGAAGTAGCATAAGCAAGATCATATTTCATTCTAGCATTCGGAGTTTTTTGTTTCAGCTTAGGTAATAATTTCTTAAGATCACTTCTATCATTGCAAGCAAGAAAGTCTCTAGCAGTTTCTTCATCCATAACATAGCCCTCAGGCACAACAGGCAATTCATATCTAGGGGAGAATCTTCATCATCACTTTCATCAATATTATCAGTTTCAATAATTTCATTCTCTCTAGCCCTAGCAAGTTGTTCATCAAGAAATTCACCAAGTGGCACAGTAGTATGAAGCATAGAAGTAGTTTCATCATAAGTATCATGCATAGCAGAAGTGGCATCATCAATAACATGCGACATATCAGAATTAATAGCAGAAGCAGGTTTAGGTCGCAAGCTTACTCAAAACAGAAGGTGAATCAAGTACATAGCTAGATGGCAGTTCCTTACCTCCCCTCGTAGTTGAGGGTTAAATTTTCGTTTTTGCGTCTTTCAAGTTCTTCATAGTGACCAGTAGATATAAATCCCAAGTGACTCAAAGAATAGAGCTATGCTCCCCGGCAACGGCGCCAGAAAATAGTCTTGATAACCCACAAGTATAGGGGATCGCAACAGTTTTCGAGGGTAGAGTATTCAACCCACATTTATTGATTCGACGCAAGGGGAGCCAAAGAATATTCTCAAGTATTAGCAGTTGAGTTGTCAATTCAACCACACCTGGATAACTTAGTATCTGCAGCAAAGTATTTAGTAGCAAAGTAATATGGAAGTAACGGTAACGGTGGCAAAAGTAACAGTAATAGTTTTGTAGTGATTGTAACAGTAGCAACGGAAAAGTAAATAAGCGAAGAACAATATGTGAAAAGCTCGTAGGCATTGGATCGGTGATGGAGAATTATGTCGGATGCGGTTCATCATGTAACAGTCATAACATAGGGTGACACAGAACTAGCTCCAATTCATCAATGTAATGTAGGCATGTATTCCGAATATAGTCATACGTGCTTATGGAAAAGAACTTGCATGAAATCTTTTGTCCTACCCTCCCGTGGCAGCGGGGTCCTAGCGGAAACTAAGGGATATTAAGGCCTCCTTTTAATAGAGTACCAGACCAAAGCATTAACACATACTGAATACATGAACTCCTCAAACTATGGTCACTACCGGGAGTGGTCCCGATTATTGTTACTTCGGGGTTACCGGATCATAACACATAGTAGGTGACTATAGACTTGCAAGATAGGATCAAGAACTCACATATATTCATGAAAACATAATAGGTTCAGATCTGAAATCATGGCACTCGGGCCCTAGTGACAAGCATTAAGCATAGCAAAGTCATAGCAACATCAATTCAGAACACAGTGGATACTAGGGATCAAACCCTAACAAAACTAACTCGATTACATGATAAATCTCATCCAACCCAGCACCGTCCAGGAAGCCTATGATGAAATTACTCATGCACAGCGGTGAGCATCATGAAATTGGTGATGGAGGATGGTTGATGATGACGACGGCGACGGATTCCCCTCTCCGGAGCCCCGAACGGACTCCAGATCAGCCCTCCCGAGAGAGTTTAGGGCTTGGCGGCGGCTCCGTATCGTAAAACGCGATGAATCTTTCTCTCTGATTTTTTTCTCCCCAAACACGAATATATGGAGTTGGAGTTGAGGTCGGTGGAGCTCCAGGGGGCCCACGAGGCAGGTGGGCACACCCAAGGGGGCAGCCGCGCCCCCCACCCTCGTGGAAAGGGTGTGGGCCCCCTGGCTTGTTTTCTTTCGCCAGTATTTTTCATTATTTCCAAAATTAATCTCCGTGAAGTTTCAGGTCATTCCGAGAACTTTTGTTTCTGCACAAAGATAACACCATGACAATTCTGCTGAAAACAGCGTCAGTCCGGGTTAGTTCCATTCAAATCATGCAAGTTAGAGTCCAAAACAAGGGCAAAAGTGTTTGGAAAAGTAGATATGACGGAGACGTATCAACTCCCCCAAGCTTAAACCTTTGCTTGTCCTCAAGCAATTCAGTTGACAAAATGAAATTGATAAAGAAAAACTTTTACAAACTCTGTTTTCTCTTGTTGTTGTAAATATGTAAAGCCAGCATTCAAGTTTTCAGCAAAGATTATGAACTAACCATATTCACAGTAACTCTTAGGTCTCATGTTTACTCATATCAATGGCATAATCAACTAGCGAGCAATAATAATAAATCTCGGATGACAACACTTTCTCAAAACAATCATAATATGATATAACAAGATGGTATCTCGCTAGCCCTTTCTGAGACCGCAAAACATAAATGCAGAGCACCTTTAAAGATCAAGGACTGACTAAACATTGTAATTCATGGTAAAAGAGATCCAGTCATACCCAATATAAATTAATAGTAATGGATGCAAATGACAGCGGTGCTCTCCAGCTGGTGCTTTTTAATAAGAGGGTGATGACTCAACATAAAAGTAAATAGTTAGGCCCTTCGCAGAGGGAAGCAGGGATTTGTAGAGGTGCCAGAGCTCGGTTTTGAAATAGAGATAAATAATATTTTGAGCGGCATACTTTCATTGTCAACATAAGAACCAAGAGATGGCGATATATTCCATGCTACACAGATTATAGGCGGTTCCCAAACAGAATGGTAAAGTTTTTACTCCCCCTCCACCAACAAGCATCAATCCATGGCTTGCTCGAAACAACGAGTGCCTCCAACTAACAATAGTCCTATGGGAGTTTTGTTTGCAATTATTTTGATTTGATTTGCATAAAGCACGGGACTGGGCATCCCGGTGACCAGCCATTTTCTTGTGAGTGAGGAGCGGAGTCCACTCCTCTTGAGAATAACCCGCCTAACATGGAAGATACAGACAGCCCTAGTTGATACATGAGCTATTCGAGCATACAAAACAGAATTTCATTTGAAGGTTTGGAGTTAGGCACATAAAAATTTACTTGGAACGGCAGGTAGATACCGCATATAGGAAGGTATGGTGGACTCATATGGAATAACTTTGGGGTTTAAGGGATTGGATGCACAAGCAGTATTCCCGCTTAGTACAAGTGAAGGCTAGCAAAAGACTGGGAAGCGACCAACTAGAGAGTGACAACAATCATGAACATGCATTAAAATTAATAAACATTGAGTGCAAGCATGAGTAGGATATAATCCACCATGAACATAAATATTGTGAAGGCTATGTTGATTTGTTTCAACTACATGTGTGAACATGTGCCAAGTCAAGTCACTTAAATCATTCAAAGGAGGATACCACCCTATCATACCACATCACAACCATTTTAATAGCATGTTGGCACATAAGGTAAACCATTATAAGGTCCTAGCTAATTAAACATGGCATAAGTAACTATAATCTCTAATTGTCATTGCAAACATGTTTATTCATAATAGGCTGAATCAGGAACGATGAACTAATCATATTTACAAAAACAAGAGAGGTCGAGTTCATACCAGCTTCTCCCATTTCAATCAGTCCATCATATATCGTCATAATTGCCTTTCACTTGCACGACCGAATGATGTCAATAATAATAATAGTGCATGTGCATTTGGACTAAGCTGGAATCTGCAAGCATTCAATAAACAGGAGAAGACAAGGCAATATGGGCTCTTGGTTAAATCAACAATAATGCATATAAGAGCCACTTCAACAATTTCATCATGGTCTTCTCCTATCGACCCCCAAGGAAAAGAAAGGAAAATAAAACTATTTACACGGGAAAGCTCCCAACAAGCAAAAGACGAACGAGAATTTTTTTTGGGTTTTCTTTTTAATTACTACTACTACAGCAAGAAAGATAAACTAGCTAAACGCTACAACTATTTTTTTTCTTTTCTTAAGGTTTTTCAAACACACAAAAAGAAAGCGAGAAAAATAAACTAGCATGGATATTACAGTGAAAGAGTATGAGCACCGACAACTAGCAATGAGTGTGTAAACATAAATGTAATGTCGGTGAGAGATACGTACTCCCCAAGCTTAGGCTTTTGGCCTAAGTTGGTCTATTGCCACGGCTGGCCTGGTGGATATCCGAAGTTATAGTTGGGGTCGTACTGAGATGCAGCAGTTATTGCATCATGGGCTGCAGCTTGGAGGCGAGCTATCTCAGCCCTCCTCTCGTACTCGTTCGCCTCCTCCCTGGTTATGAAATATCTCCCCTTCGCCTGAAAGTCAAAGAAAGTAGGAGCAGGGAGAGCGACGTGATAGGTGCGTCGTCTGTCAAAGATTAGTCGGTACTGGAGGAACTGACCGTTCCTCTCAAAAAACGATGACGAACCATAGCCTCATAATCTAAATAAACAGGAGGCAATTCAATATCATACTCACGTATGGGTATATTAAGAAAATTAGCTAAACGGGTTGCATAAATTCCACCAAAGAAATCTCCATTAAATCTATTATTATGCAACCTACGTGCAACAATGGCTCCCAAATTATAATGTTTATCTCCTAATACAGCACTCCTGAGAACACTGAGGTCGGGGACACACATGTGACATGCTTCATCCTTACCATTTATGCACCTACCTATGAAGAGAGCAAAATAATGTATAGCAGGAAAATGAATGCTACCTGTGGTAGCTTGTGCTATGTCTCTAGATTCCCCCACGGTTATACTAGCAAGAAAATCTCTAAATTCATATTTGCGAGGTTCACTAGGACTACCCCGTTGTGGAAGTTTGCAAGCAGTATTAAAATCCTCTAAGTCCATAGTATAAGAATTTTCATAAAGATCAAATGGGACAGTTTGAGAATTGCGTGACGATGAAAATTCAAACCTCCTCACAAAGGAATCAGTGAGATAGTGGTATTGACGGCACTTATCTGCCTCGAAGCTCACAAGATCAGCATTACGCACATATGCGTTAAATTCTTCCTTGATTCCTGCTCGATCCATGAAGTCCTCTGAAGGCCATTCACAAGCCCGCACTTGAGTGTCCCTTGGTGGTTCATCGTCGGCATCGCGCATTGCGAGCCTGGGTCCTTGCTTCCTTGAAGGGCCACTTTGGTACATTTTCCTAAACATATTTCTTCCTCTGAAAAATTTCTGAAAATTTTAGTAACTTCAAATAAAAGTGAACCAAGCTCAACAAAATTGATAGCAACTACTCCCACAAGTGCCTAGAGACTATATCATGCATTAGAACTACTTGGAACCATATAAATTTGACATGCAAGCTCAAGAACATGGTCACCTAGGCAGCACAAATTTGCAATGAATAAAGCACTAGAACAAAAACTAATTGGACCATTGGAGGGGTCACATACCAAGGAACAATCCCCCAAAGCAGTTTTGCGAGAGGTGCTTTGAGCAAGGAGATCGAAAATCGCAGCAAAATGAGCTAGAACTCGTGCTTGAGCTGGTTGGTGATTTTTTGGGAGGAAGAAGGAGTGTGTGGGTGCAGGAATAAGTGGAGGGGAGCCACCATGGGCCCACGAGACAGGGGGCGCGCCCAGGGGGTGGGCGCACCCTGGACCCTCGTGGCCAGGTGCTCGCTCCCCCTGATGTGTTCTCAGTGCCAGATATTCTCACCAGAAAAAATCATATTTCAATTTCGGGGCATTTGGAGAACTTTTATTTTCGGGGTATTTTTTATTGCACGGATAATTCAGAAAACTGACAGAATATACTATTTTTGCTTTATTTCAACTAAATAACAGAAAGTAAAAGGAGGGTACAGAAGGTTGTGCCTTCTAACTTCATCCATCTCATGCTCATCAAAAGGAATCCACTAACAAGGTTGATCAGGTCTTGTTAACAAACTCATTCCGAATAACATGGAACCGGAGAAATTTCGAATAACACTATGTTACCTCAACGGGGATATGCACATCCCCAATAATAAGAATATCATATCTCTTTTTTACAGTAGGTAGAGGAAACTCAAAACCTCCAAAAATAATCGATGGAATTTTTCCAATAGAGTTGATACTATGAACTTGAGGTTGTTTCCTCGGAAAGTGTACCGTAAGCTCATTGCCATTAACATGAAAAGTGACATTGCCTTTGTTGCAATCAATAACAGCCCTGCAGTATTCAAAAAGGGACTTCCAAGAATAATAGACATACTATCGTCCTCGGGAATATCAAGAATAACAAAGTCTGTTAAAATAGTAACATTTGCAACCACAACAGGCACATCCTCACAAATACCGACATGTATAGTAGTTGATTTATCAGCCATTTGCAGAGATATTTCAGTAGGTGTCAACTTATTCAAATCAAGTCTACGATATAAAGAGAGAGGCATAACACTAACACCGGCTCCAAGATCACATAAAGCAGTTCTAACATAATTTCTTTTAATGGAGCATGGTATAGTGGGTACTCCTGGATCTCCTAACTTCTTAGGTATTCCACCCTTAAAAGTGTAGTTAGCAAGCATGGTGGAAATTTCAGCTTCCGGTATCTTTCTTTTATTAGTAACAATTTCTTTCATATACTTAGCATAAGGATTCATTTTGAGCATATCAGTCAAACGCATACGCAAAAAAGATAGGTCTAATCATTTCAGCAAAGCGCTCAAAATCCTCATCATCCTTTTTCTTGGATGGTTTAGGAGGAAAGGGCATGGGTTTCTGAACCCAAGGTTCTCTTTCCTTACCGTGTTTCCTAGCAACAAAGTCTCTCTTATCATAACGTTGATTCTTTGATTGTGGGTTATCAAGATCAACAACAGGTTCAACTTCTACATCATTATCGTTGCTAGGTTGAGCATCAACATGAACATTATCATTAACATTATCACTAGGTTCATGTTCATCACCAGATTGTGTTTCAGCATCAGAGATAGAAATATCATTGGGATTCTCAGGTGTGTCAGCAACAGGTTCACTAGAAGCATGCAAAGTCATATCATTTTTCTTTTTCTTCTTTTTAGAAGGACTAGGTGCATCAATATTATTTCTCTAATAGTCCTGCTCAATTCTCTTAGGATGGCCTTCAGGATACAGAGGTTCCTGAGTCATTTTACCAGTTCTAGTCGCCACTCTAACAGCAAAATCATTATTCTTACTATTTAATTTATTGAGAAAATCATTCTGAGCTTTAAGTACTTGTTCTACTTGAGTGGTAACCATAGAAGCATGTTTACTATTGAGTTTAAGTTCACCTTTAACTCTAGACATATAATCACCCAAGCGTTCAATCATATAATGTGACACCCAAATTTTATTTGGATTTTTCAAAAGATTTTATTTGACTTGAGGGAGGTGAATTAAAAATTTTCTTCAAAAGGACCCTCCCTTTCAAATATTTTTCTCATGACAAGAGTTTTATTTGGATTCACCCAAGACTTGCTTTTGGTCTTGGAGGTCCTTGTCTTTTTATTTGAACTCAAGACAAAATACTTTTCACTTGAGAAAAATGCCTTTTTGAAAATATCTTTGAAAATGCACTATGGCTTTTGGATAAATCCTTTGCCACTTTCAACATTTCTCTCTTGCCATGGCCTTAGTGCAAATCCACTCTCCTAAACCTTCCCTCACCTTTGGATCATGATTTGCATCAAATCCAGCAAGTTGAACCTCCCCATATGATTATTTTTCCATTTAAATCATATTCAAACAAATTTCTGTCTTCTATTCTAGCCATTGGTGATTTACAAAGGAACTCCACTTTCTCTTTTCATTTTTGCCCCCAAACCTTTTTCCCTTCCTAGTCCCTTGAACCCTCAACCTAGATCCATGAAGATCCACTGGTCTTCAGTTCAAATTTTTCAAACTACACTTGCTGCAAGTTTGGACCAGATTTGTCAAATTTGGTGAAATTCATTCAAATCCTTCTCCAAAAATTCCAAGTAAAATCAGGCAGCATCTGGGTGCATTGAGTGGTCACCTCACCAAGTCCCAGCCCCAGGAAAAAATTTCTCATTGCCAAATCATTCTGTCGAACACCTGCAGTGCATTGTCAAAATCAGGTTCAGTAAAGTTCAGAGAACATTTCAGTGCACTGTCGTTTTCTTCAGAACCCGACGTCGATCTCGCCAGTGCCGCTGTGTCGCCGTGTTCCCTGTCCCCTCCCCCTTGTCCTCTGCACCGCACGAGCGTCTGGCACCTTGCGGACATCGGCGACGAGCAGCAGAAGGTGCGCCGCCCCGTGACCGACGCCAGCGGCGGCTTTGCGGCCGCCAGAGAGAGGCGCGGCGCTGACGGCGCCACCCAGCGCCGCCCAAGCCACCGGAGCTCGCCGCGTGGCCTTCCACTCCCCAGAACGCGCTGCCACTCTCGTCGTGAACCGCTGGGCGCGGAGCGCGCTCTCTGCCGCCGACGTGCCCGTGCGGCCACCCCACCGTGGACCGGCGCCGTTACGCCAAGACCGACCAGGATTAGCGGGGGAACGACACCAGTAACTTCCACTGATGCTGCCTGGCCACTCAAACCTCCTGCCAATCCACTGCATCGCCGTAATTGCTCGCCGGAGATTCTCCGTTCACGGCCACCCCGTCGATCCGCCTATAAATAGAGGCCCCGAGCTTCAACTCGAACCCACACCATCCCTGCACTCCACCTAGAGCACGCCTAGCCACTGGAAGAGCCCCGAGGAGGTCTCCTTCCTCAACTCCGGCCGCCGCGACCCGCCACGGGATCCAGCTCGATTCGCTCCCGTGCGTGCGCCTCTGCCTCCCATCTCTTGCCAGTAGCTTCACTATGCATCCCTCCTTCTGACCCGCGCTTCAATTCGAAGTTTGCAGCCCTCCACCGGAGTTCTCCACCATCACCCGAGCCGCCGTCCGCCGGAGAAAGTGTCGCCGTCGACGTGGTGCTCCCCGTTGGTCGAGTCCACCACCCACCGACGCGGAAGGACACGCTGAAGCTCTTGGTACCCTCCGATCCTCCTGACTCGCCGTGGTTCGACGCCGGCGTCCACCGCAGTCTTCGGGCGCCGGCGAGCTTTTTGAACCTGACATGTGGACCCCCCATGTCAGCCTCTGTTCTATTCTCCCTCGAACCGTTTTCTGTTGGCGCCCTCGGGCAAAATACGCTTTCCCTCTTTAGCTAGCGCATTTCTTTCCGAAGCGTTTTCTGGTTTCTCAGTTTAAACCCTGGAACTTTTCTGTTTCATTACAGATGAGTCCCTGGACAGAAACCTTTATAACTTTTTAATAAAAAGGGATTTTTGAGTGATTCTTTTTCTGACAGTCTTAAAATTTTGTCTAGTTTTTTATGAGATTTATTTGGAAAAAATTTGGAGAGATTTTTATGCACGCGTTGGTTTTCACGTTAGTGCCCGTTTTCGTTATTGCCGTAGGTTCCGGAAGAGGTGACGGAGCCGCGAACTTCGCCGAGCTAGACTCCGACTTCTCCGAACCAAGCAAGCATGTTTGAACCTTTGATATGATAGGTGTTTTACATGTTTGCGTGAAAGTTTGTGAGTGGCATATGAGTGTCGGTGAGTACCTCGTTGCTTGTGAGGCAACTACACGCATGTTCCAAAGTTGCGATGATCTCTGATGAGAGATGGCCTAATCATGTGGTGACATGAAGGGCAGCAAGGTGGTACTGTTGTAGCATACCAGCCTTGTGTCATCCGACAATTTCCGACGTTAACGTGGACGGAGTCACATTATCGTTCTTTTCCCCTCCGTGCTACCACGTGTTTCTTTGCCAAGATGCGGTTTAGTAAGTTGGTAACCTCTTTCCGTGTACACACCAAACAGAGGGGCCAGGATGATGGTACCTTGGCCCAGGATTAAAGCCAGTCATCCGGTCAGGGGGCATGGGTGTTTCCGGTTGGGACCGAGAGGGGGGCACCCCCTTAGAGCGCGCGTATAGAAATTTGATCCCATGCTACGCGAGGTTGTAGCCTCCCCGTCTCAAGGTTTTTCTTGAACGTTGCCGAGGGTGATCCCTGGCTTCGGAAGATTGAAAGGGTGTGTACTGGTTAGACGTGTTTCTTCCAAACACCGTAAACGGAACTAGTCCCCGTGACTACTGAAATCCGTTGGCTGTGGTTAAGTACAAACTCTGCAGAGTCAAATTCTTCCAAGTCATCGTATCCATGATCAAGTAGTGAAGTCAGTATATCCCTATCTATCCGCGTGGAAAACTTGTCCCCCGGTGAACAAGCTCAAGTGGTGAACCCAATTTAATTATTATTACTGTGGATGGACTAACCTTATATTTGTCTCGTACTTGTAATAATTTATAATCCCGAGCTACTGAATTATTGAGCTACAATATAAGCCCTTTATGTGATGTCGCTCAGACGTCCGACTGTGGCGTGTTTTTGTTTCTTACTTTAAATATAAGCCCTTTATGTGGTGTCGCCCCGACGCCCGACTGCGGCATTATTATTCTTGCAGTTTCCTCTCGAGGAGTCATTCAGACCCTTGTTTGGCACCAGTATTATTATTCTTGCAGTTTCCTCTCGAGGAGTCATTCAGACCCTCATTTGGCACCAGTATTACTATTCTTGCAGTTTCCTCTCGAGGAGTCATTCAGACCCTCGTTTGGCACCCAGTATTTATTATCTCTATGCCTGAACGCACTGGTTAATCTATACATATGCTCCATGTTTACATTTGTTATATCTTATGTCCGAACTGTCTTGCGAGTACTTTCATAGTACTCACCTGGCTTGTTGTTTTGGCCAGATGTTGACGAAGGCGATCTCTTGGATGAAGAGTTTGATAGTGCGTCCGACGCCTAGAGGAGTCCCAGTCAGTCCTACGCGATCCCGGATATTGGTCACTTCTATTATATACGCTTCCGCCACCCGTAATAAGTCTCCTCGAGCCTCACTCCGACGCTCGAAGAGCTGTAGTCTTCAGGAGTCATATCACTCGCTTCGCGGTGATATTTTCCACCACCGTTATTATCGTGAGTTAGTAGTTATGCCACCCCATCCGCCGTCTTGTGTTATCGGCGTGCATGTAATAAATTGTTGGGCAGTCTCCGCTCAACCTTGTATTATATTCAGTACTCCTGGTATTTTTCTTCTGTGACCAAGATATTGTCTACCAGTGAGAAGGAATTCTTCCTTACTGGTCCATAAAAGGGATTGGTCTCTCAATAATTATTTTATTGAAAAACCGGTCGTGACAAGCTTGGTACCAGAGCCAGGCTGACTATAGGAAGCCACTAGGTGCGATCGCTAATCGGTTATTAGCGTCTTTTGTGCTTTTTCAGCATTTTGCAATTGTAGCTATTTTCTGTTGGTCATCATAAATTTATGACATGACTACTCAGAATTTTTGCCTACTTTTGTAGATGGCTGGCAGCAGCTGTGAGAATCGAGTGTTCGCGAACGTGCCTGAGGGGTTTGTCAAGCTCCTCGTCTCCATCACCAAGCTCGCGATCGGGCCAGCAGCTCGCCCGGAGTTCACGCTCTATCAGCACAAGCTCAGCGACGACGTGTCTATGCACCAAGCTGTGGTGCAATTCAAGGGAGGACGTTCTGCAGCTCGCCACTTCCGTTTTGTGGGAAGGGCCATGCCTGCGGAGAGGCATGCCATGCAGATGGCTGCCCGTGAGGCGATAGCTCGTCTTCGGGACATCCTTCCTACGATGAAGACTCGTCGCTACCGCTACCTCCCATGCCATGTGCCATACACCAGTCACTATGCTTTCGCCTGCCATCGGGGAGAGCGAGATGAAGCCATCGAGATGGTTGTGGAGTATCTCAAGGCTCTGGAGGAGTCTTTCGACAACCTCGTAGACGATCTTGTGGCTGCCCGCATGGACTTAGTCCGGGGCGGTCCTGCCAGCAGGAAGGAGCTTCTCCACACGGCACCGCCTCTGACATTCGTCTCGTCTTCAGCCTCTTATGCACCGGCCGTTTTGGCCACTGCTCGCCATCTGCCTACCACTGAGGAGTTCGACCGAGTCATCGCTCCTACTCCAGTCAGAGCTGCACCGCCTGCCGCACCCGCTCTACCACCTGTCGCTCCCGCGCCATCACCGTAGCGCAGCGTTACGCGCCAGGAGCCAGCTAGAGAGGAGGTGGAGGTTGATTCTCCTGGACCGCTGAGTCTTGCCCTCGGCAAGGGAAAGGACATCGTCACCATCTCCGACTGAGAGCGCCGAGTAGCCGCGCGTTATGTCTGTTGTATGATCTGTTTTCTCTGTACGCTAGTTTGTATTGGTGTGTTTGCTGCCTAACGGAGGAGTACGCTAGTCTAAATAACATGTCAGGAATGTGTACGCGCATCCTGAGTGCTGTATCGCGTGTTTGCTTTTCGCGTGTAAGATATATGCTAAGCAGTTCTTCTCCGTGCAAAATCGTTTATGTTTTCTTAAAAACCTTGAGGTCTTTTAAATTGTTGCCTTTGCAAGATTTTCCTTGTGCTGCACAGCTTTTCTCATGGGTTTTGTAAAATAATACCCCAAACTGGAAAAATGTCTCGTCCGTGGACTCGCTCCATGCCCAATCAGCCAGAAGAGGTTTATGGGACACAGACTAGCAACAATTTCACTCAGGGTCAGTCCAGTCAACAGGACAGCGAAGCAGCCCTGTCTCAAGTATGCCGTCTCTTCGAACAAAGCCAACAACAGCACCAAGAAATGATGAGACACGTCATCAATATGGGAAACCACCGTGAGCCCTATCAACCACATTCCAAGTTATCTGAGTTACAGAAGACTCGCCCTTCAACGTTTGCTCACACCGATAGGCCACTAGAAGCCGATGATTGGCTTCGAGACATTGAAAGGAAACTGATTATTGCTCAGTGTTCAGATCATGAGAAGGTACTTTATGCACCACACTACCTTACTGGAGCAGCTGCAGCATGGTGGGAAAACTTCCTACACATGCATCCCAGTGAACACAACATCACCTGGGAAGAGTTCAAGGAAGGCTTCCGTGGGGCACACATCCCCAGGAGCATCATAAAAATCAAGAAGAGAGAGTTTGATGACCTGAAGCAGAGAGGCATGTCAGTGACAGAATACAATGGTCAGTTTACCCAGCTATCTCGTTATGCCTACGACGAACACATGACAGAAAACAATAAGATGGAAAAATTCCTGGACGGCCTGGCACCAGCACTAAGATGCCAACTGATTGTACACACCTTTCCGGACTTTAAAACTCTGGTAGACAAGGCCATTACCTTGGAGAATGAGCGCCGTAGTCTGGAAGATATCCGTAAGCGGAAGAGGGACAAGACGACTCTTGCTTGCAACAACCGAAGCAAGACTGAGTTTCCAAGGACAGAAGCAAGGAGATCCACAACTACCGATCCAAGGCCCGTCAGACAGTTTCATGCCAGGGACAAAGAGTTCACGTACCGTCCAGGGGTCACATGCTATGCTTGTGGGGAAGAAGGGCACTATGCTAAACAATGCCCAAAGCCGAGGAACGCGGCCCCCAAGCCAAACAATGGTGGAAACAATCCAGCCCCCAAGCGCAACAATTTCAATCCCAACAACAACCACAAGAAGGGTCACCTGAACCATGTGACCAGGGAAGAGGCGCAGAATGCCCCAGACATCGTGCTCGGTACGTTCCCTGTCAACACAGTACCTGCCACGGTTTTGTTTGATTCTGGAGCTTCCCATTCGTTTGTTTCGAAGAGTTTTGTTTTACAACATGATTTTCTGATACTTCCCTTGGAAAAATCTATGATCATCAAGTCCCCCGGAAATAAGCAAATCGCTCAGGGTTACTGCCAAGGAGTGGTCATTGAGTTCGAAGGACTACAATTCCAAGCAAATCTCATCGTGTTGGAGAGTAAAGGACTGGATGTCATTTTAGGAATGGACTGGTTGACCACCAACAAAGGATTCATTGACTGTTTCAATCGGACCGTGATTCTCACCCACCATCATGGCAAGACAATAAAGGTTACAGCTCAAGAAAGACCACGGTCACAGCAACCAAAACTGAACAAAGTGGACATTTCTGAACTGAGGAAAGTTCCAGTGGTATGCGAGTTTCCTGATGTGTTCCCTGAAGAACTGCCAGGCATGCCACCAGACCGAGAAATAGAATTCAGCATCGAACTAGCACCCGGCACCGCTCCCATCTATAAGAAGCCTTATAGAATGGCACCCTCAGAATTGGTGGAGTTGAAGAAGAAGATAAAGGAATTGTTGGACAAAGGATTTATTCGAGCCAGCTCCTCACCTTGGGGTTCGCCAGTGTTGTTCGCCAAGAAAAAGGATGGGACACTGAGACTGTGTATAGACTATCGAGCTCTCAATATGGTCACCATCAAGAACAAATATCCGATGCCACGGATAAATGATTTGTTCGACCAGCTCGCACAAGCCAAGGTGTTCTCAAAATTGATTTGAGATCGGGATATCACCAATTGAAAGTACGGACAGAAGATATCCGCAAGACAGCATTCACTTCCAGATACGGATTATATGAGTTCACAGTGATGCCTTTTGGTCTAACAAACGCCCCCGCATATTTCGTCCACCTCATGAACAAGGTGTTCATGAAATTCAAGGACAAGTTTGTTGTGGTATTCATCGACGATATTCTGGTATACTCAAGGACACCAGAAGAGCATGCTGAGCATCTCCGAATTGTTTTGGGAGAATTGAGGAAACATCAGTTGTACGCCAAATTTAGCAAATGCGAATTTTGGCTAAGACAAGTTGGTTTCTTAGGCCATATATTGAACCAAGAAGGCGTGGCCGTAGACCCAGAAAAAGTCAAAGCCATACTTGACTGGAAGCCGCCCGCCAACGTTATAGATGTGCGGAGTTTCCTAGGAATGGCCGGATATTACAGAAGATTTATTGAAGGATTCTCCACTGTGGCAAAACCCATAACACAGTTGCTCAAGAAAGACTAGAAATTTGTATGGACGGAAGCATGCGAGAAAAGCTTCCAAGAACTCAAGAAGAAGCTGACAACCGCACCGGTCTTAACTGTGCCAGACATACACAAGAGTTTTGAAGTATATTGTGACGCGTCCCGGAAGGGTCTCGGGTGTGTGCTGATGTAGGATGGCAAAGTTGTCGCATATGACTCCAGGGAGCTGCGAAAACATGAGGAAAATTACCCAACACATGACCTGGAGCTAGCAGCAGTCATTCATGCACTCAAGGAGTGGAGGCACTTTCTGTTGGGAAATCGCTGTGAAATATATACAGACCATAAGAGCCTCAAATATATTTTCACACAGCCAGAGCTAAATTTACGCCAACGACGCTGGTTGGAACTGGTCAAGGACTATGATGTCGGTATTCACTACCATCCAGGGAAAGCAAATGTAGTGGCCGATGCCCTTAGTCGAAACCCCAGCCCGGACAATGACGGTCCGCGAAACTTGAGGCCTGAGTTTCAGCAAGAATTCGCTAGGCTCAACATGATGTTAGTCTCTGAGGGCACCGTATCAAATCTGGAGATACAACCCACCCTGGTGGAACAAATTAATAAGGCTCAACAGGGACATCCCAGCATCAAAGGTATAAAGAAGAAAATGAACCTTGGCAAGGCTTCAGAGTTCATCACAGACAGTGAAGGAACATTATGGTACGGAGACAGACTTTGCGTACCTAACATTGAGGACCTCAAGCAACAAACCTTGACCGAAAGCCACACCGCTCCATACTCAATCCATCCTGGAGGAACTAAAATGTACAAAGACATTCAGGAAAGATTTTGGTGGCACAGTATGAAAAGAGATATAGCCGCATTCATTGCTTGTTGCGATTCATGTCAACGCATCAAGGCCGAGCATCAAAAGCCAGCAGGGCTACTCCAGCCAAACAGGATACCGGAGTGGAAATGGGATGAAATAGGAATGGATTTCATCGTCGGACTACCCCGATCACAACGTGGAAATGACGCCATATGGGTCATCACAGACCGACTAACCATGGTTGCTCATTTCATTCCCGTGAAGACTACCTACTCCACACAAAGACTGGCAAAACTTTATCTCTCCCGTATAGTTTGTTTGCATGGAGTCCCAAAGACTATAATATCCGATCGAGGCACACAATTTGTCTCCAAATTTTGGGATCACCTACAACAAGCTCTGGGCACGCAACTAGCTTTCAGTACAGCGTACCACCCTCAGACTGATGGACAAACAGAACGTGTAAACCAAATCCTAGAGGATATGCTAAGAGCCTGTGTGCTTACCTATGGATCCAGTTGGGAAGCGAGTTTGCCGTATGCCGAATTTGCTTATAACAACAGTTACCAAGCCAGCTTGCAAATGGCACCCTTTGAAGCATTGTACGGACGGAGGTGTCGTACCCCACTGAATTGGTCAGAAACAGGTGACAGCCATATCTTTGGCCCAGACATGCTTAAAGAGGCCGAGGAGAAAGTTAAACAGATCAGGGACAGACTCAAGACAGCACAGAGCCGACAAAAGAGCTACTATGATCAGAAGCATCGTGAGGTCAGCTTTGAACCCGGTGATTCCGTATACCTCCGAGTATCTCCTATGAGGGGTCTGCAACGGTTCAAAATTAAGGGGAAGCTAGCCCCAAGATTTATTGGACCATTTTGTATAAAGGCACGAAGAGGCACGGTAGCCTACCAACTAGACTTACCCAAGGAGCTGTCGGACGTCCATGACGTGTTTCACGTCTCTCAACTGAGAAAATGTGTAAGTAACCCAGAGAAGCGGGTATCCCATGAGAGCATTGATGTGCAACCAGACCTCACCTACAGAGAGAGGCCAGTAAAGATTTTAGAAGAGTCTGAACGGAGGACCCGTCAGAAAACGACAAAGTTTTTCAGAGTTCAGTGGAGCAACCACACTGAGGATGAAGCCACATGGGAAAGGGAAGATTTTCTTCAGGCAGAATATCCATATCTATTTGAGGATCAGCAGAAATCTCGAGGACGAGATTTTTCCTAAGGGGGTAGGTGTTGTGACACCCAAATTTTATTTGGATTTTTCAAAAGATTTTATTTGACTTGAGGGAGGTGAATTAAAAATTTTCTTCAAAAGGACCCTCCCTTTCAAATATTTTTCTCATGACAAGAGTTTTATTTGGATTCACCCAAGACTTGCTTTTGGTCTTGGAGGTCCTTGTCTTTTTATTTGAACTCAAGACAAAATACTTTTCACTTGAGAAAAATGCCTTTTTGAAAATCTCTTTGAAAATGCACTATGGCTTTTGGATAAATCCTTTGCCACTTTCAACATTTCTCTCTTGCCATGGCCTTAGTGCAAATCCACTCTCCTAAACCTTCCCTCACCTTTGGATCATGATTTGCATCAAATCCAGCAAGTTGAACCTCCCCATATGATTATTTTTCCATTTAAATCATATTCAAACAAATTTCTGTCTTCTATTCTAGCCATTAGTGATTTACAAAGGAACTCCACTTTCTGTTTTGATTTTTGCCCCCAAACCTTTTTCCCTTCCTAGTCCCTTGAACCCTCAACCTAGATCCATGAAGATCCACTGGTCTTCAGTTCAAATTTTTCAAACTACACTTGCTGCAAGTTTGGACCAGATTTGTCAAATTTGGTGAAATTCATTCAAATCCTTCTCCAAAAATTCCAAGTAAAATCAGGCAGCCTCTGGGTGCATTGAGTGGTCACCTCACCAAGTCCCATCCCCAGGAAATTTTTTCTCATTGCCAAATCATTCTGTCGAACACCTGCAGTGCATTTTCAAAATCAGGTTCAGTAAAGTTCAGAGAACATTTCAGTGCACTGTCGTTTTCTTCAGAACCCGACGTCGATCTCGCCAGTGCCGCTGTGTCGCTGTGTTCCCTGTCCCCTCCCCCTTGTCCTCTGCACCGCACGAGCGTCTGGCACCTTGCGGACATCGGCGACGAGCAGCAGAAGGTGCGCCGCCCCGTGATCGACGCTAGCGGCGGCTTTGCGGCCGCCAGAGAGAGGCGCGGCGCTGACGGCGCCACCCAGCGCCGCCCAAGCCACCGGAGCTCGCCCCGTGGCCTTCCACTCCCCAGAACACGCTGCCATTCTCGTCGTGAACCGCTGGGCGCGGAGCGCGCTCTCTGCCGCCGACGTGCCCGTGCGGCCACCCCACCGTGGACCGGCGCCGTTACGCCAAGACCGACCAGGATTAGCGGGGGAACGACACCAGTAACTTCCACTGATGCTGCCTGGCCACTCAAACCTCCTGCCAATCCACTGCATCGCCGTAATTGCTCGCCGGAGATTCTCCGTTCATGGCCACCCCGTCGATCCGCCTATAAATAGAGGCCCCGAGCTTCAACTCGAACCCACACCATCCCTGCACTCCACCTAGAGCACGCCTAGCCACTGGAAGAGCCCCGAGGAGGTCTCCTTCCTCAACTCCGGCCGCCGCGACCTGCCACGGGATCCAGCTCGATTCGCTCCCGTGCGTGCGCCTCTGCCTCCCATCTCTTGCCAGTAGCTTCACTATGCATCCCTCCTTCTAACCCGCGCTTCAATTCGAAGTTTGCAGCCCTCCACCGGAGTTCTCCACCATCACCCGAGCCGCCGTCCGCCGGAGAAAGTGTCGCCGTCGACGTGGTGCTCCCCGTTGGTCGAGTCCACCACCCACCGACGCGGAAGGACACGCTGAAGCTCTTGGTACCCTCCGATCCTCCTGACTCGCCGTGGTTCGACGCCGGCGTCCACCGCAGTCTTCGGGCGCCGGCGAGCTTTTTGAACCTGACATGTGGACCCCCCATGTCAGCCTCTGTTCTATTCTCCCTCGAACCGTTTTCTGTTGGCGCCCTCGAGCAAAATACGCTTTCCCTCTTTAGCTAGCGCATTTCTTTCCGAAGCGTTTTCTGGTTTCTCAGTTTAAACCCTGGAACTTTTCTGTTTCATTACAGATGAGTCCCTGGACAGAAACCTTTATAACTTTTTAATAAAAAGGGATTTTTGAGTGATTCTTTTTCTGACAGTCTTAAAATTTTGTCTAGTTTTTTATGAGATTTATTTGGAAAAAATTTGGAGAGATTTTTATGCACGCGTTGGTTTTCACGTTAGTGCCCGTTTTCGTTATTGCCGTAGGTTCCGGAAGAGGTGACGGAGCCGCGAACTTCGCCGAGCTAGACTCCGACTTCTCCGAACCAAGCAAGCATGTTTGAACCTTTGATATGATAGGTGTTTTACATGTTTGCGTGAAAGTTTGTGCGTGGCATATGAGTGTCGGTGAGTACCTCGTTGCTTGTGAGGCAACTACCCGCATGTTCCAAAGTTGCGATGATCTCTGATGAGAGATGGCCTAATCATGTGGTGACATGAAGGGCAGCAAGGTGGTACTGTTGTAGCATACCAGCCTTGTGTCATCCGACAATTTCCGACGTTAACGTGGACGGAGTCACGTTATCGTTCTTTTCCCCTCCGTGCTACCACGTGTTTCTTTGCCAAGATGCGGTTTAGTAAGTTGGTAACCTCTTTCCGTGTACACACCAAACAGAGGGGCCGGGATGATGGTACCTTGGCCCAGGATTAAAGCCAATCATCCGGTCAGGGGGCATGGGTGTTTCCGGTTGGGACCGAGAGGGGGGGCACCCCCTTAGAGCGCGCGTATAGAAATTTGATCCCATGCTACGCGAGGTTGTAGCCTCCCCGTCTCAAGGTTTTTCTTGAACGTTGCCGAGGGTGATCCCTGGCTTCGGAAGATTGAAAGGGTGTGTACTGGTTAGACGTGTTTCTTCCAAACACCGTAAACGGAACTAGTCCCCGTGACTACTGAAATCCGTTGGCTGTGGTTAAGTACAAACTCTGCAGAGTCAAATTCTTCCAAGTCATCGTATCCATGATCAAGTAGTGAAGTCAGTATATCCCTATCTATCCGCGTGGAAAACTTGTCCCCCGGTGAACAAGCTCAAGTGGTGAACCCAATTTAATTATTATTACTGTGGATGGACTAACCTTATATTTGTCTCGTACTTGTAATAATTTATAATCCCGAGCTACTGAATTATTGAGCTACAATATAAGCCCTTTATGT
The DNA here is from genome assembly GCF_002575655.3 of Aegilops tauschii subsp. strangulata. Classification (NCBI taxonomy): domain Eukaryota; kingdom Viridiplantae; phylum Streptophyta; class Magnoliopsida; order Poales; family Poaceae; genus Aegilops; species Aegilops tauschii. The sequence goes on from NC_053035.3 coordinate 71,111,120, forward strand.
GATGTCGCTCAGACGTCCGACTGTGGCGTGTTTTTGTTTCTTACTTTAAATATAAGCCCTTTATGTGGTGTCGCCCCGACGCCCGACTGCGGCATTATTATTCTTGCAGTTTCCTCTCGAGGAGTCATTCAGACCCTCGTTTGGCACCAGTATTATTATTCTTGCAGTTTCCTCTCGAGGAGTCATTCAGACCCTCGTTTGGCACCAGTATTACTATTCTTGCAGTTTCCTCTCGAGGAGTCATTCAGACCCTCGTTTGGCACCCAGTATTTATTATCTCTATGCCTGAACGCACTGGTTAATCTATACATATGCTCCATGTTTACATTTGTTATATCTTATGTCCGAACTGTCTTGCGAGTACTTTCATAGTACTCACCTAGCTTGTTGTTTGGCCAGATGTTGACGAAGGCGATCTCTTGGATGAAGAGTTTGATAGTGCGTCCGACGCCTAGAGGAGTCCCAGTCAGTCCTACGCGATCCCGGATATTGGTCACTTCTATTATATACGCTTCCACCACCCGTAATAAGTCTCCTCGAGCCTCACTCCGACGCTCGAAGAGCTGTAGTCTTCAGGAGTCATATCACTCGCTTCGCGGTGATATTTTCCACCACCGTTATTATCGTGAGTTAGTAGTTATGCCACCCCATCCGCCGTCTTGTGTTATCGGCGTGCATGTAATAAATTGTTGGGCAGTCTCCGCTCAACCTTGTATTATATTCAGTACTCCTGGTATTTTTCTTCTGTGACCAAGATATTGTCTACCAGTGAGAAGGAATTCTTCCTTACTGGTCCATAAAAGGGATTGGTCTCTCAATAATTATTTTATTGAAAAACCGGTCATGACATATAAGCATTGCGTTTTAATTCTCTACCAAAATAAGCATTGAAGTCTTCTAGCTTAACCATAAAATTATCAAACTCATCTAAGCATTGGCTAGCAAATCTAGTAGGCGGGATTTCAGCTTTACCATATCTATTGAGAGAATTTACCTTTACTACCTGTCTCGGGTTGTCAAGACCATGTGTTTCTTCAATAGGTGATGGATTAAGACCATGTATTTCTTCAATCGGAGGTAAATTCTTAACATATTCAGCTTTAATACCCTTTTCTTTCATAGATTTCTTTGCCTCTTGCATATCTTCAGGACTGAGAAATAGAACACCCCTTTTCTTCGGAGTTGGTTTAAGAATAGGCTCAGGGGTTGGCTCAGGAAGTGTCCAATTATTTTCATTAGTCAACATATTATTCAATAGAATTTCAGCTTCATCTGGTGTTCTTTCCCTGAAAACAGAACCAGCACAACTATCCAGGTGGTCTTTGGAAGCATCGGTTAGTCCATTATAAAAGATATCAAGTATTTCATTTTTCTTAAGAGGATGATCAGGCAAAGCATTAAGTAATTGGAGAAGCCACCCCCAAGCTTGTGGGAGACTCTCTTCTTCAATTTGCACAAAATTATATATTTCCCTTAAAGCAGCTTGTTTCTTATGAGCAGGGAAATATTTAGCAGAGAAGTAATAAATCATATCCTGGGGACTACGCACACAACCAGGATCAAGAGAAATAAACCATATCTTAGCATCACCCTTTAATGAGAACGGAAATATTTTAAGGATATAGTAATAGCGAGTTTTCTCATCATTAGTGAGTAGGGTGGCTATATCATTTAATTTAGTAAGATGTGCCACAACTGTTTCAGATTCATAGCCATAGAAAGGATCAGATTCAACCAAAGTAATTATATCAGGGTCGACAGAGAATTCATAATCCTTATCAGTAACAAAGATAGGTGAAGTAGCATAAGCAGGATCATATTTCATTCTAGCATTCAGAGTTTTTTGTTTTAGCTTGGCTAATAATTTCTTAAGATCACTTCTATCATTACAAGCAAGAAAGTCTCTAGCAGTTTCTTCATCCATAACATAGCCCTCAGGCACAACAGGCAATTCATATCTAGGGGGAGAATCTTCATCATCACTTTCATCAATATTATCAGTTTCAATAATTTCATTCTCACTAGCCCTAGCAAGTTGTTCATCAAAAATTCACCAAGTGGCACAGTAGTATCAGGCATAGAAGTAGTTTCATCATAAGTATCATGCGTAGCAGAAGTGGCATCATCAATAACATGCGACATATCAGAATTAATAGCAGAAGCAGGTTTAGGTGTCGCAAGCTTACTCAAAACAGAAGGTGAATCAAGTACATAGCTAGATGGCAGTTCCTTACCTCCCCTCGTAGTTGAGGGATAAATTTTTGTTTTCGCGTCTTTCAAGTTCTTCATAGTGACCAGCAGATATAAATCCCAAGTGACTCAAAGAATAGAGCTATGCTCCCCGGCAACGGCGCCAGAAAATAGTCTTGATAACCCACAAGTATAGGGGATCGCAACAGTTTTTGAGGGTAGAGTATTCAACCCAAATTTATTGATTCGACACAAGGGGAGCCAAAGAATATTCTCAAGTATTACAGTTGAGTTGTCATGTCAACCACACCTAGATAACTTAGTATCTGCAGCAAAGTATTTAGTAGCAAAGTAATATGGAAGTAACGGTAACGGTGGCAAAAGTAACAGTGATAGTTTTGTAGTGATTGTAACAGTAGCAACGGAAAAGTAAATAAGCGAAGAACAATATGTGAAAAGCTCATAGGCATTGGATCGGTGATGGAGAATTATGCCGGATGCGGTTCATCATGTAACAGTCATAACATAGGGTGACACAGAACTAGCTCCAATTCATCAATGTAATGTAGGCATGTATTCCGAATATAGTCATACGTGCTTATGGAAAAGAACTTGCATGACATCTTTTTTCCTACCCTCCCGTGGCAGCGGGGTCCTAGCGGAAACTAAGGGGTATTAAGGCCTCCTTTTAATAGAGTACCGGACCAAAGCATTAACACATAGTGAATACATGAACTCCTCAAACTATGGTCATCACCGGGAGTGGTCCCGATTATTGTTACTTCGGGGTTACCGGATCATAACACATAGTAGGTGACTATAGACTTAAAAGATAGGATCAAGAACTCACATATATTCATGAAAACATAATAGGTTCAGATCTGAAATCATGGCACTCGGGCCCTAGTGACAAGCATTAAGCATAGCAAAGTCATAGCAACATCAATCTCATAACATAGTGGATACTAGGGATCAAACCATAACAAAACTAACTCGATTACATGATAAATCTCATCCAACCCATCACCGTCCAGCAAGCCTACGATGGAATTACTCACGCACGGCGGTGAGCATCATGAAATTGGTGATGGAGGATGGTTGATGATGACGACGGCGACGGATTCCCCTCTCCGGAGCCCCGAACGGACTCCAGATTAGCCCTCCCGAGAGAGTTTAGGGCTTGGCGGCGGCTCCGTATCGTAAAACGCGATGAATCTTTCTCTCTGATTTTTTTCTCCCCGAACACAAATATATGGAGTTGGAGTTGAGGTCGGTGGAGCTCCAGGGGGCCCACGAGGCAGGTGGGCACGCCCAGGGGGCAGGCGCGCCCCCCACCCTCGTAGAAAGGGTGTGGGCCCCCTGGCCTTGATTCTTTCGCCAGTATTTTTCATTATTTCCAAAAATAATCTCCGTGAAGTTTCAGGTCATTCCGAGAACTTTTGTTTCTGCACAAAGATAACACCATGATAATTCGGCAGAAAATAGCGTCAGTCCGGGTAAGTTCCATTCAAATCATGCAAGTTAGAGTCCAAAACAAGGGCAAACGTTTTTGGAAAAGTAGATACGACGGAGACGTATCACTTGGCACTATGTCAATAGGTTAGTACCCAAAAATGATATAAAATGACTATAAAATGATTATAAAACATCCAAGATTGATAATATAACAGCATGGAACAATCAAAAATTATAGATACGTTGGAGACGTATCAGGGTGTGTCTCACATAGAGAGAGAACAAGGGTGGAGAGTGTTGGATGGGTCTATGTAGCGCGAACGAGACATGTGTATGTGTGAACCAGGGAGATATAAAGTTTGAGAGAGATAGAGGAGCCCCGATAAGGCTGAGTGGTGCGTCAGATAGCTGAGAGGGGGAAAGAGATATTCCATCCGCTCGATAATCCAGTGCATGTAAATTTTTTAGAAGTCGAACTTTGGAAACTTTGACCAGGTTTACGCAAATGTTATTTATATCTATAATACCAAAGATACATCATACGAAACTACATCTCATGGTGAATCTAACGGTATATGTTTGCCGTTCTAGATGTAAATGTTTTTCTCCACGTACATGGTCAAACTTTGTGATGTTTGACTTTTCAATAGATCTATATGCTATGGACCGAAGAGAGTGCCTAAGTCGAGAGAGATCAAGTGCGTGTGAAGGATAATGAGTGAGTGTGCAAAAAGAGTATGTGTGTGAAAGAGAAAGGGACAACAAACGATAAATTAGAGAGAGTGTGTGTTTTTTTGTTTCTTATGCAAACATATCACGCATGCATCTCCGAGATAGAAAAGCGAGGTGAGGAGATACACGAAGATAGCTAGTGCGTGATTGTTTGCAACGGAGAGAGACACCCCTATAGCACATGTCCAATAGAGGTCTGACCAACAAGGAACAAAGGTTGAGAGGGACGCATGGAGAACATGGACGCATGGGGAGGGAGAGAGGGTGTGTTTGTGATATAGAGATCCCCTTGAGATCGTGAGGGGACTATATGGGTGGGAGATCGAGGGAGGTGTGTGTGCGATAGAAAGATGCCCCGAGAGAAATCGAGATAGACCATGCACATGTTTGTGATGGAGACTAAGATTAGCTAGTCATATACATATAGGGGGGACTCCGTGTGCCTACAATTGAGTGAGAGACCATCATACTTGGCTAGGCATGAGATTGTGTGTGTGCGTGTGAGATGGAGAGAGAACGGGGGAGAGAGATAGAGTTTTAGATGGGTCTATCGAGTGTGAGTGAGATATGCATGTGTATGTGTGACCCAGGGAGATGGAGAGTTTGAGAGAGAGAGGGAAGAGCTCCGAGACGACAGAGTGGTGCGTGAGAGAGTTACGGGCAACGATCCAAGGAATTTGTGTGCGTACGATGAGTGCACCCAAGATATTTAGCTTGGACTAGATAATCATACATAGTGTGCGAGAGAGACCTATAGATGGACACTGGTACGCATCAGTCCTAAACAAACGGTTTTTAACCCCTTTCCGCGATGGCATTCGGAACCGTCGCCAACTGAGTGTGGGTGATAGGGGGGTCCTTCCCACACGACCCAGAAATCGTCGGGGATATGCCGTCCTGGCACACACGCTCGGCAAAATGAGGTCGTGTGCGACCGGCGAGCACTCAAATACAGAAATACGTACAGTAGTGCTCAAAAAAATACAATTATACAGGCGAAGTCATTTCCGGTCGTAAGTACATCCCACACTGTCAGTCACAGCTAAACGTTTCCGTTCGTATATACATCCCACACAGTCACTCCAAGGAAAACGTTTGCGTTAGGTGGCATAATGCAAACAGTTTTCAAGAGAATGTTGTGTGTGGTTGTTCATAGGTCGAACATGGTTTATTCCTAGAAACTATGTGCGTTGCCTGAGGTCATCGCCCACGGTGTCTTCTCATTAACCGTTTGCAATAGGAAACCCCAATTAGCAAGCTAATTGGCCAATTAGCGGGCTAATTGCCCAATTATTAATAATCCATTTACTAATATAATTGACATTCATATTAAGCACATAATATATTCCATTTCCATATGAAGGAAGCAGGATTTCATAATTGAAATACATCATAGTACAACATGATATAGCTTCAGCACTCAGCCACCCCATTACACAACTGCACCAGCAGCAAGTTTCACATGCAACATCTAGAACCTTTCGAAATTAGCATCATAGACGGTACATAGAGAGATGCATCTCATCTGGAAAACTGCTGAAGGTCTTTGCAACTTTAGGCCAGTGCCTGTGGATGATTCACCGTCCATCCTTCGACCTATTCAGGAACACTTCAATATTGAACCATGGGTGTTGTATGAAAACTTTCCTCGCCTCCTGACCACAGAGGTGGTTTGAGAGGTAATCATCAGTGAATCCTGAAAATAAGGATGTGCATAAATATCTTCTCTATATTGGAAATGGGGCAAAGGAATAAAAAAAGGCAAGGTATAATAGTTAGTACCATCTTGTAAACCTCAGTGCTTCCCATTGTTTCCCTGCAACACATATAAGGTAGTTAGTCATCAGGTTAAGTAAGGGTTCGGATGCTATTAGTAAAATATGTTGATGAAAAATAAGCACATTGCAGATTCATTAGATTAATTCAAGCCACATGGAAAACCCATTTATCCATACCAAGCATGATTAAGAACTAGGAAATATAGCACTTGTATATGTTTCTCATGTATTAAGTGCAGCCAAATTCGATTTATTCCTCACATGGTATACAATAAAAGAATGCAGCCACAGAAATTGAACATCGCATTGCAGAATTGAACCAAGCAGTTAACTAAACATCACAACAAATGAACCAAATGTTAACTAAGCACTAGATTGCACAATATAACATACTCCTAATAGAAGATCAGACAGTTAACCAAAGAAAGCATGCTTAACAACTTGGAAATAGCAATTGTATTTGTTTCTCATGTATTTAGTACAGCCAAGTTTGATTTATTCCTCACATGGTATACAATAACAGAATGCAGCCACAACAATTGAACATCGAATTGCAGAATTGAACCAAGCAGTTAACTAAACACCACAACAAATGAACCAAACATTAACTGAGCACCACATTGCACAATATAACATACTCCTAATAGAATATCAGACAGTTAACCAAACCAAGCATGCTTAACAACTTGGAAATATAGCAATTGTATTTGTTTCTCATGTATTTAGTATAGCCAAATTCGATTTATTCCTCACATGGTATACAATAACAGAATGCAGCCACAACAATTGAACATCGCATTGCAGAAGAATTGAATCAAGCAGTTAACTAAATACCACAACAAGTGAACCAAGCCACAACTAATGAACAAAGCAGTTAACTAAACACCAATTGAACAATATAACATACTCCTAATAGAAGATCAGACAGTTAACCAAACCAAGCATGCTTAACAACTTGGAAATATTGCACCCTGAAGAATTGAACATCACATTTGCAGAATTGAACCAAGCAGTTAACTAAACACCACATTGCACGACATATAGAACATATACACTATAGCAGAAGATTGCATGGTAAAATTAGATAGCACAATTAACTAGACTTTGTTAAGGAAATGCAGTAGCTAGCAAACTGAATGTAGCGATCCGACCTCAGACGGTCAAATCTCTGTGCATAAGTGTCATCCCTGGATCGGTAATGCTGACACACACAGTACTTGAAGGATTTATAACAGAGTGCAATCACACACTTATTACATCGAATGTCTCAAAAGAGAACTTATTACAATAAAATGGCTTAAGGCCAACTAAAGAAGATAACTGCGGAAGCATCGAAGGTAAATGAGTCCATCAACTCCAACGGCATAGCTGAGTGCACGACAACGACCTAGCGCACCTTACTCTTTGTCTGAAAAGTCTGCAACATAATACGTTGCAGCCCGAAACGGGTCAGCACATGGAATATGCTGGCAAAATAACATAGTACAGCAATGAACAAGGTAAATGCTAACACTACATGCATATATGGCTGGTGGAGGCTCTAAGTTTATTTTGCATAAAGCTAGTTTTTTCCTACAACAAAAGAATACATTTTATTTAACTATCATGGTGGTTGATAAATATTGAGAAGGTTCCTCCAACTCAATCCCAATTAAACAATATTGAGAACCCAACAAATTAATTAAAAGAGTGATGAGATCAACATGATAATTCAAGTACCAGATACTCAAAATGTCCATAACCGGGGACACGGCTAACCATGATTAGTTTATACACCCTGCAGAGGTTTGCGCACTTTTCCCCACAAGACTCGATCTCCTCCGTTGAATTTCTCGCACTACATGATGTTTGAGAAACGGATGATCGAGACACAGTCTTTCCGAAGCATTAACTCTTTACTCTGTGTAGACAGTTACACCTACTTTCCCCTACATCTGCTAGCCTACCACTAAAAGAGGTCACACAACATACTCAACTATGCCAGAGCCCATACTGGCTTGTGGCTGCACACGGAAGTTTCTAGCATGAATAATCTTATGATCCCTTTGAGCCTGTGTGGCGAACCATAGGATGATCACACGGGTACTCCGGGATATCCTAGGACAACACTGTATTCTCCAGGTGCCCGCAACCAATCCACCCAGATGTGTATTAAGGTAGCCACCTTAAGTTTAACCATTAATGATAACTCTCACATCTGTCATGGATACACTCAACCAATCCACGTCGACTAGCATAGCATAGCAGCATAAGCATAACGTAGAGGTAACTCCCAAGGCTTTGAAATAAAGACAATAGGTTCTACCTCATCAACTACTTCCCAATACCCACATGTTAATCACATCCTAACCATGCAGTGTTTGAGGATTGAAACTAATGCATAAAAACTGGGTAATAAGGGTATGATCAAAGTGTTACTTGCCTTACTGACGATCTGCAAACCCTAGAGACTCGTAGTAGCACGCTTCGCACTCCGAAAATTCTATCGCAAACAAACAATAGCATACATAAGCACTCAAGCATAGATGCAAGGGTAAAACTTAGATGAGAAAGATCAAATCTGAAAATTCAACTGAAGAGCTTCGATTTGCAAAAAGAATCAATCAAATCGGAGCTACGAAACTCAAACTACGATCAAAAGAAATTCGAATTCAAATCTGCTTGAAACCAAATTTTAAATTGTCAAAATCATGTTCAAGTGGATTAACTGGAAAGAGGGGTTCGAGACGAAGATTTTGGCATTGGTTTCACTGGATTTGGACGAACGATTAAAAAGTTGCGAGGGTTTGAAGATCGGGGGCTAATCTACGATAAAAATAATCGTGGATAGGTCCCTAGCGAAATAAAAACAGAAAAAGAAAAATCTATCGGACGAACGTCCGCTAACAGAGACAAACGAACGAATTTGTTCGTTACAGAAACTAATTCGACGAACGTTCGCTAATTAGACCTAAACCAAAAAAAAACGAGAAAAACCGATCTATAAAAAACCGAAATAGATCTAGGGTTTACCAAAGTAAACCGACGAAAAACCGGTCAAAACTGGCGGTCCGAATGGCGGCGGGCGGCGCGGGGTCAGCGGGCGGCGGGGTCGGCGTGGGGCGGCGGCGCGGATGGGTGGAGGAGAGGCGGTGGGCGGCGCGGCTTATAAAGGCATCGGGTGGGCGGCGGCTTGGGAAAGGGGCAGTGGCGGCGGAGTCCAAGCCGGACTCCTTGTGGAGTCCGCCGGCGGCGCGGTGCGGAGGCTTTAATAGAATTCCGCCAAAGAAAATCCTAAATAAAATATAAAAAATTCTAAAAATGCCAAAAACAATTTTCACCATCTAAATAAAATATTTAGAACAAAATGAACATTTTTCTGGCCTAAAAATGCAATTTTGAAAAATGCATATTCTTCTAATTCAAATAAAATAGCAAATAAAATATTTATTTGATTTTAACATTTTTCCTCCAATATTTATTTTATTTTGGAGAAGTCATTTTATCTCCTCTCTTTTATTTTTAATAACGGGAATATTTTGGAGAGAAAAATTATAAAAACCAAAATGATCCTCTTTTCAAATTTGAAAAAATCAAATATGAAAATAAATGAAATCCCCAACTCTATCCGTGGGTCCTTGAGTTGCTTAGGATTTCTAGGATCGCAAACAAAATGCAAGTAAAATATGATATGCACATGATGACCTATGTATAACATCCAAATTGAAAATTGGGATGTTACAAACCTACCCCCCTTAAGATGAATCTCGCCCTCGAGATTCGGGTTGGCTAGAAAATAGGTGTGGGTGGTCTTTGCATAGGTCTTCCTCTCGTTCCCAGGTGGCTTCATCCTCGGTATGGTGGCTCCACTGTACTTTGCAAAACTTGATAACCTTGCTGCGTGTAACTCGGCTGGCAAACTCGAGGATCTTGACAGGTTTCTCCTCGTAGGTCAGATCACTATCCAACTGAATTGCTTCCAGGGGCACTGTATCTCTCAAAGGAATGTCGGCCATCTCTGCATGACACTTCTTCAACTGGGAAACGTGAAACACATCATGAACTCCTAACAGTCCTTCGGGTAACTCCAACTTGTAGGCCACTTCTCCCATACGTTCCAAAACTCGGTATGGTCCTACAAATCTTGGGGCTAACTTTCCCTTAACTCCAAATCGTTTAACTCCTCGCAGAGGTGACACACGAAGATATGCTCTGTCTCTGATTTCATAGACTACCTCCTTGCGTTTTGAGTCTACGTAACTCTTCTGCCTGGACTGAGCTACCTTCAGTCTATCTCGGATCAACTTAACCTTCTCTTCTGATTCTTTGATCAAATCTGGTCCAAACAACTGACGGTCTCCAACTTCATCCCACATTAACTACGTCCTGCACCTTCTTCCGTACAAAGCTTTGAAAGGTGCCATCTTCAAATTGGCTTGGTGATCCATAATCTAGCGCACAAGCTCTCAACATGTCCTCCAGAATCTGATTTACTCTCTCGGTCTGTCCATCTGTCTGCGGGTGAAAGGCTGTACTGAACTCTAGCCTGGTACCCAAAGTCTGGTGCAGCTGATGCCAAAACTTTGAAATAAACTATGTTCCTCTATCTGATACGATGGTCCTCGGAACTCCATGCAGACATACGATCCTGGTCATATATATCTTAGCCAACTTTGCACTCGTGTAGGTGGTTTTCACTGGGATAAAGTGAGCCACTTTAGTCAAACGATCCACTACTACCCAGATAGAATCATACCCTGACCGGGTCCTGGGTAATCCGGTGATGAAATCCATGCCAAGCTTGTCCCACTTCCATTTGGGTATCGGCATAGGCTGCAGCAATCCTGCTGGCTTCTGATGTTCTGCCTTCACTCTCTGACAGACATCACACACGGCTACATACTTGGCAATATCCTTCTTCATACCTGTCCACCAGAAATGCTCCTTCAAATCCAAATACATCTTGGTGTTTCCTGGGTGAATCGAGTATGGCGAATCGTGGGCCTCCTGAAGTATTAACTTCCGGATCTCTGCATTATTGGGTACATAAACACGATCCTCAAACCGTAAAGTTTCATACTCATCCTCACAAAAACCTTTGGCTTTTCCTTCGCTCATTTTCTCCTTTATCTCAGCAATCTCCTTATCATCCTTCTGAGCTTCTCGAATCTTTCCCAATAATGTTGACTGTACCTCCGTTGCTGCGACAAAACCTCTAGGGACTATCTCCAAACGAAGCTCCCTGAGATCTTCGACTAACTCCTTTGGTAGTCCTCCGCCTACGAGGGTATTGACATAACTCTTCTGGCTCAAAGCGTCTGCTACGACATTGGCCTTTCCTGGGTGATAATGCAACTTCGTGTCATAATCCTTTATAAGCTCCAACCATCTCCTTTGCCTGAGATTCAGCTCCTTCTGCGTGAAAATGTACTTCAAACTCTTGTGATCCGTGTACACATCACAATGGTTTCCAATAAGAAAGTGTCTCCAGGTCTTGAGTGCATGAACTACAGCTGCTAACTCCAAATCATGTGTGGCATGATTTAACTCATGCGGTCGAAGCTGTCGTGAGGCATATGAAACAACTCTTCCATCCTGCATAAGTACACCTCCAAGTCCTAAGCGAGAAGCGTCGCAATACACTTGGAAATCCTTGTGTATATCCGGCAGAATCAGCACTGGGTCTGTAACCAAACGTTTCTTCAACTCCTGAAAACTTGCCTCACATTCATCTGTCCATTTAAATTTAGTGTCTTTCTTCAACAACTCCGTCATAGCTTTCGCAATCTTGGAAAAATTCTCAATGAGTCTCCGATAATATCCCGCGAGTCTAAGAAAACTGCGGATCTCTCCTACTGAGGTGGGTGCCAACCACTCAGTGACCGACTGAACTTTGGTAGGGTCTACTGCGATACCTTCTCCTGATATAACATGTCCAAGAAATCTAACTTCCTTCAACCAAAACTCACATTTGCTGAACTTGGCATATAACTGATGTTCCCTGAGCTTCTCGAGAACTAAACGCAAATGCTCCTTGTGTTCTTCTTCATTCTTCGAGTATACCAAAATATCATCAATGAACACCACAACAAACTTATCCAAGAACTCCATGAACACCTTATTCATCATACTCATAAAATAGGCAGGGGCATTAGTCAACCAAATGACATAACCGTGTACTCATATAGCCCGTACCTTGTAGTAAAAGTTGTCTTAGGTATATCCTGTTCTTGAATCTTCAGCTGGTGGTATCCTGATCACAGATCGATCTTGGGGAATACTTTAGCTCCTTGCAGCTGGTCAAACAAATCGTTGATCATCGGTAGTGGGTACTTGTTCTTGATTGTCACTTCATTCAATGCACGATAATCAACAACCATTCTCAAAGATCCATCCTTCTTCTCAACCAAGAGCACTGGGGCTCCCCACGGTGACGAACTTCGTCGAATGTAACATTTATCCAATAACTCCTTAATCTGCTTCTTGATCTCCTCCAGATCATTTGCGGGCATCCGGTATGGTCTCTTTGATATTGGTCCGGTGCCTGGCAACAGCTCTATCAAAAACTCAATGTCTCTGTCCGGCGGCATGCCTGGTAGTTCCTCTGGAAATACATCTGGGTAATCCTTCACTACAGGTACTTCTTCCTGCACAACTCCTGAGAGTGAATTTACTTGGGTCCTCCTCGGCGCATGCCGAGACACAAACTTGATCCTTTTTTCCTCCGGGGTGGTGAGCAGAATTGACTTATTGGCGCAATCGATGTTTCCCCCATACATCGATAGCCAATCAATGCCTAGTATCACATCCAATCCTTGTGACTCCAAAATTATTAAGTGTGAGGGGAAAACATGCCTACCTATGGTCAATGGCATCTAAAAACATCCTTTGCTTGCCATATACTCCGCTCCTGGCGAGCTTACCAACATAGGTGTCCTAAGAACTTTGGTGGGCAACATATACTTATCCACAAATCCCCTTGATATGTATGAATGTGATGCACCAGTATCAAAAAGAACGATTGCAGTAAATGACTTAACCAAAAACTTACCTATAACTGCATCTGGCTGCTCTTCAACCTCCTCCACGTTAACGTGGTTCACCTATCCCCTGTTGAAAGGGTTGGGCTTCTTCCCAGAGCTTCAATTGCCATTACCATTCTTTGTTTCAGAACACTCGGTGGCATAGTGTCCAGTCTTCCCGCACTTGAAACAAGTAATGTGACTTAGATCCTTCTTGGCGGGTGTAGTGGGGTGGGTGCGGTTTTGGCTGCTGCTTCCTCCATTCCCATTCCCATTCTTGGGGCCACTGTGGTTATGCAAACTTCCTCCATTGTGAGTGTGGCCTCCATGGTTATGATGAGTATGTCCTCCCGAGTTCGGGGTGAAACGAGGTCCCTGCTGAGCTCCTGAACTATACTTCCCTTGTCCATACTTCCTCTTGCGACTCTCTATCTGTTGCTGCTTCCCTTCAATCATAAGGGCCCTATCTACCAACTGCTGGTAGTTAGCAAATGTTGCTACCATCAACTGCATGCTTAGTTCATCATTCAACCCTTCCATAAACTTCTCCTGCTTCGCGGCGTCTGTGGCCACATCATCCGGGGCATAGCGAGCTAACTTGCTGAACTCATCCACATACTGCCCCACAGTACGATTTCCCTGGCGTAAGTTGCGAAACGCATGCTTCTTCATGCTCATAGCTCCAGTTGAGACATGTGCTGTGCGGAATGCTTGCTGAAACTGATCCCAAGTGATATTGGCTATAGGGAACGCGGTTGTGTAATTCTCCCACCATGAGGCTGCGGGTCCATCCAGTTGGTGTGCGGCAAAACGCACCTTCTCAGCATCTGTGAAACCTGCGGTGGTCAACTCCCTTCCAATCCTGCGTAGCCAGTCATCAGCAACAATCGGCTCGGTGCTACTGGAAAACACCGGCGGATTCAACCTCAGAAAACGGGCTAAGTTGTCAACTGGAGGTGGTGGCGGTGGGTTGTTGTTGTTGTTGCCTTGGTTCTGGACTAGCAACTGCATCAAGGCATTCTGCTGTTGGAACAACTGAGTGATCTCCGGTGGGAAGACAAATCCGGTGTCACGTCTCGGAGGCATCTGATGGGTTTATATGGAAGAGATTAGAATAAAGTGAGGTCTAAAAGGGAAAGCACTACCCATATGCACATGAGACAAACACATCATATCACACCACTCAATTCAAACAAGGGCATACAATCGATCTAGATACCGTTACAAATACTTGGACTACTACTATATACATGGGGGAAAACTACTACTGATGTGGTGGTCGACTAGAAATTTTGATCGGTGGAAGACTCCATGATATCCGCTCTAGCTTCATCTTCATAATCATCATCACTACTGTCGGGGTCGGAGTCGGTGTCGTTGATGATGATGTAGTCCTCGGGATGGTCGTCATCCCCTCCTGGCGCGGGGTCTCCCATGAATACTCCTAGCTTCCTCGTCGGGTCGTCATTCTTTTCTACTAGTATTGCAATTTCCTCCTCATATCCATCGCGTGTAGACTTGAGTTCCTCTTCAAGCTCCATATTCCTGGTCATCACCTTCTTCAGATCTATCATGCTCGCGCACATTTGGTTCTCCTGGCGGCGAATGTGCTGGTTTAACTCCTGGATGAAAGCTGCAATGGACCTGTCCCTCCTGGTGCTGATCATCTCCCATTGCTCATCTCAGCGCCCACATATCTGGTAGATGGTGTCCTTAAGATCCCTGTGATAAACTTCGTCGATGCGTCCCATGGCGATGTGAGCGGCCATGCTCTTTCCCAGACTCCAGGTTGGTACATCAAAGGAAAACTCTATGGGCTCAGTAACTGGCGTGAATGTCCTTCCTGGAACTTGAACTCGAATCATCCAACACTCCTCTTCTGGTAAAGTGGCAGTGTAGGTCCCGGTGAAGCTTGGTATTCCGATGTTCAGGTACCTAGTGACTTCCTTCAAGTGTCGTCCAAAAGGTGTGTCTTCATCCGGTTGGGCAAATTTGTCCTTGGGTCCGCCATCTATAGAGTGGAAAATGGAGAGGGGTCAGAAATGAGTAGAAAAGAGAATCATGTGGCTGTTCTTAGGGGTCGTGTCCTACAATCAGCGTGTGCTCTGATACCATCTTGTAGCCATCCGACCACACACGGTCAAATCTCTGTGCATAAGTGTCATCCCTGGATCGGTAATGCTGACACACACAGTACTTGAAGGATTTATAATAGAGTGCAATCACACACTTATTACATCGAATATCTCAAAAGAGAACTTATTACAATAAAATGGCTTAAGGCCAACTAAAGAAGATAACTGAGGAAGCATCAAAGGTAAATGAGTCCATCAACTCCAACGGCATAGCTGAGTGCACTACAACGACCTAGCGCACCTTACTCTTCGTCTGAAAAGTCTGCAACATAATACGTTGCAGCCCGAAATGGGTCAGCACATGGAATATGCTGGCAAAATAACACAGTAGAGCAATGAACAAGGTAAATGCTAACACTACATGCATATATGGCTGGTGGAGGCTCTAAGTTTATTTTGCATAAAGCTAGTTTTTTCCTACAACAAAAGAATACATTTTATTTAATTATCATGGTGGTTGATAAATATTAAGAAGGTTCCTCCAACTCAATCCCAATTAAACAGTATTAAGAACCCAACAAATTAATTAAAAGAGTGATGAGATCAACATGATAATTCAAGTACCAGATACTCAAAATGTCCATAACCGGGGACACGGCTAACCATGATTATTTTATACATGATGTTTGAGAAACGGATGATCGAGACACAGTCTTTCCGAAGCATTAACTCTTTACTCTGGGTAGACAGTTACACCTACTTTCCCCTACATCTGCTAGCCTACCACTAAAAGAGGTCACACAACATACTCGACTATGCCAGAGCCCATACTGGCTTGTGGCTGCACACGGAAGTTTCTAGCATGAATAATCTTATGATCCCTTTGAGCCTGTGTGGCGAACCATAGGATGATCACACGGGTACTCCGGGATATCCTAGGACAACACTGTATTCTCCAGGTGCCCGCAACCAATCCACCCAGATGTGTATTAAGGTAGCCACCTTAAGTTTAACCATTAATGATAACTCTCACATATGTCATGGATACACTCAACCAATCCACGTCGACTAGCATAGCATAGCAGCATAAGCATAACGTAGAGGTAACTCCCAAGGCTTTGAAATAAAGACAATAGGTTCTACCTCATCAACTACTTCCCAATACCCACATGTTAATCACATCCTAACCATGTAGTGTTTGAGGATTGAAACTAATGCATAAAAACTGGGTAATAAGGGTATGATCAAAGTGTTACTTACCTTGCTGACGATCTGCAAACCCTAGAGACTCGTAGCAGCACGCTTCGCACTCCGGAAATTCTATCACAAACAAACAATAGCATACATAAGCACTCAAGCATAAATGCAAGGGTAAAACTCAGATGAGAAAGATCAAATCTGAACATTCAACTGAAGAGCTTCGATTTGCAAAAAGAATCAATCAAATCAGAGCTACGAAACTCAAACTACGATCAAAAGAAATTCGAATTCAAATCTGGTTGAAACCAAATTTTAAATTGTCAAAATCATGTTCAAGTGGATTAACTGGAATGAGGGGTTTGAGACGAAGATTTTGACGTTGGTTTCACTGTATTTGGACGAGCGGTTAAAAAGTTGCGAGGGTTTGAAGATCAGGGGCTAATCTGTGATAAAAATAATCGCGGATAGGTCCCTGGCGAAATAAAATTAGAAAAAGAAAAATATATCGGACGAATGTCCGCTAACAGAGACAAACGAATTCGTTACAGAAACTAATCTAATGAACGTTCGCTAATTAGACCTAAACCGAAAAAAATGAGAAAACCCGATCTATAAAAAAACCGAAATAGATCTAGGGTTTACCAAAGTAAACCGACGAGAAACCGGACAAAACGTGCGGCGGCGGCGGCGTGAATCCAAACAGCGGCGGGGCGGCGCGGGGAGGCGGCGCGGATGGGTGGAGGACAGGCGGCGGGCGGCGCGGCTTATAAAGGCCTCGGGGGCGGCGGCTTGGGCAAGGGGCAGCGGCGGCGTTGTCCGAGCCGCACTCCTTGTGGAGTCTGCCGGCGTCACGGCGGCACGGCGCGGAGGCGGTGGAGCGAGCGGGCCGGCTGGACTTCGGCCCAGTTCGGTCCAGAGAGGTTGTTTTTTTAATAGAATTCCGCCGAAGAAAATCCTAAATAAAATATAAAAAAATCTAAAATGCCAAAAATAATTTTCTCCGTCTAAATAAAATATTTAGAACAAAGTGAACATTTTTCTGGCCTAAAAATACAATTTCAAAAATGCATATTTTTCTAATTCAAATAAAATAGCAAATAAAATCGAAATAAAATATTTATTTGATTTTAACATTTTTCCTCCAATATTTCTTTTATTTTGGAGAAGTCATTTTATCTCCTCTCTTTTATTTTTAAAAATGGGAATATTTTGGAGAGAAAAATTATTAAAACCAAAATGACCCTCTTTTCAAATTTGAAAAAATCAAATATGAAAATAAATGAAATCCCCAACTCTATCCGTGGGTCCTTGAGTTGCTTAGGATTTCTAGGATCGCAAACAAAATGCAAGTAAAATATGATATGCACATTATGACCTATGTATAACATCCAAATTGAAAATTGGGATGTTACACTGAACATGGGTCCTTATAGTGAGCTAATAAGACAAGCTACTCCTCATTGTCGGAGATATCGATGACGATTGGCTCCTTAGACATGGAAGAGGGTGAGGCCTCTGCATCGTGGGTGCCCTCGTTGTAGTGGTGAGTTGTCTGAGCCGCTCCGGGCACCAACCTGCTGGCTCTCGAGATGAGGTAAGCACGTGCACGCTGAGAAAACACCTCATAGTCTTCGTCGAAGGCACCGTCGGTGGCCTCGAGAAAATGCCATGAACTGTTGTTTAAAGCGGCCAACCACGTCGCGGCATCAACGCGCGAGGCGTCAACGGTGGCCTCGACGGCGAGGTGCTCCTCCAAGATCTGGGGGTCGGCACGAATGGCAGCCATCGCGACCTCATCCGCGCGTGCGGCCGCGATTTGCTTCTCCGCTGCCAAATGCTCCTTGAGGTCCTAGCTATACTGCATGCACCATGGCTTAGGCCGGCGCTTATTTGGTGGAGGGGTCGGTGATTTGGGTGGAAGGTGCCGTGCTCGCGCCGGTGGTCGGGGCATGTGGGATGTGGAAGGAGGAGGAGGATGGGGGTCGGTGTGGATTACCTGCCTGGATAGGCGAGGCCGAGCAGCGTGAAGGAGGGTCGCCGGCGAGGAGGCGGCGGCGCTGCAAGTAAGGAGTGAAGGTTTCAACTTGGAAAGGAAGGCGGAGATAGGGGAAATGTGGCTTTTGGTAAGGGGGAGGGGCGGGGAGGTAGATATTTCCGCGGAAGCCGAAATTTGGAATCGCTTCAGCCAAAAAACTGGCGTGCAAAGTGTCGTCAGACACGGTCCCTTATTCAGAACTGTGTACGATATGTGAACATCACAAACGATTCAAATAGCTTAACCCGTGTGTGTTGAGTTTGAACGTCAAAAATTTTGGTTCAAATTTCCCTGGTTACAGTGGTCATCCACGTCATTGCATAATTTTGTCCCATTTGGGGCAGGTGTAACGCCCACGATGCGGCTATATCTCCCACGTGTCGAGGCACGACTTAGAGGCATAACCGCATTGTGTTTTTGTCGCAAGAAGGTATTTTTCTCGAAGTCACAAAAATGAGTTGGACCCAAGAAAATTAGAAGTGGCATGATCGAAAGATATAAATTCAAACTCATTTGAATTTAATTCAAATGGGTTTGAACTAGGACTTGGTAAAAGGAAGGTCCAGAAATGTTCGGATTTTTAGAGGAGCCTCGATAAAAGAGATAAAGAATTGTTGCCAAGTTTTGGAGGTGAAACTTGAAGTGGAAAAGGCATGTGAATTATTTTGCAAGTGTGTTTCGGTTAATTCCAAACAAATGGAATATTTATAATAGCTCCATAATTATTAGGAGGATATGTTATAGAGAGAAATCACCATGTGAATTCCCTCGATTTAAATAGATCCAAAGATCTGCAATTTATTTAGCTGAGTTTTAAAAAGGGGGGTGCATGATGACATGATGCAATGCAAATGATGTCATGATGAAATGCAACAAGCATGTAAAACACACGGCGAATCTCAGAATCCATGGAAGGCATCTGGAGCGCCGGTCTTGGGGCGTCACAACTCTCCTCCACTTACAAGAGATCTCGACCCGAGATCTAAGGATGGCACCGGGAAGAAGCGGAAGAGGAAGAGAAGAGGTAAAACTATGTTGCTTCTTGTACCAACGAGTGAAACCAATGAAACTTGAGAGGTTAACCAATTTTGAGAAAAGAATACAATGGAGATGAACGAAGTTGAAAACACTCCGTTAGAAAAGAGGAACAAGGAACATTGTGAAAACCTTGGGGTTGCAAAGACATGAATTGAAGAGCTCCAGCGACAAGGAAGGACATGTAACCACACTGGTTGAAACGGAATAAGCAAGGAATGAGAACGAAAGAATGCAGGCAGCACTCCGATGGAAAAAGAGACGCACAACTTGACAAAATGGGAAGAACTTGAAAAGAGGACAGGACACTCTGGTTAAATGGATAAGCACGAAAAGAACACGGTTCTCGCAATTTGAGATGATGAGTGAAGAGAGCAACATCACAATGCCTCCGGAAGAAATAATAGAAGATAGATCATTGGAATAAAAGAATGGAGAAGAAAATGCCAACTTCTGCCACAAATGAGCTTGGAAAGCACCCTTCCAAGAAGGTTATAACGGAGTTGTTGGAAACCCAACAACGAAACGAATAAGCTTGTAGTGGGCTTATGGAAAACTTCTCAAAATTGAGGCGAAATTCTGTCACTACGGAAACAAATAACATAATTGATAACACCAACGAGATGAAAAACTTCTTCCATCAAGATGATAGAGAGATAACTTGGACCATTGATAAGCACCACAATTGCAACATTCCTTAGGGAAGGCTCTAGGTGAAACCTATACCAAGATAACTCCAAGGAAGAAAATGATGGGTTTAAATATCTCATTCTTGACGACTTGTCAATCACGAAACATGAAGGAAACAGTCAAAATGACATAACACCACCTCAAAAGATAAGATAGAAAGAATTGCACTTCGGAATGCAAGATGAAGAATCCTTGGACTCCTCAAAACAAGACATGTGTTGAACACCATGTTTTATTTTAGAGTATAGCTTGGCGGATCTTAACTCCGAGAGAAATCTTGAAGAACAAATGAAGAATGAAAGGAATCATTGATGAATCACCATGTTGAGCCTTCGAGAAAAACTCCGGATAGGATAGGATAACAGAAAAGAATTGAAGGTTGAAGCGGATAAGATTGACACCTTGCAATGATTTAGTTGGAGCTTCGGGATGATATAACCGAGAAAACTTGGAACTCCGGAAAGAAAGATGAACAACATATAACTGAGAATTGATATCACGAACAAACTTCGGTAGAAAGGAATTAAACACTTGGAAGAAACAAGAATAAGAATTATGTTATGCGTATCCTTCACCAATTTAAATTCATGACAAGCAACGGATTTGGCATACTACTTATTCTCGTAGAAAGGATTAGAGAGATATAGCGTAAACTTGAGAAAGTGTTCAACGAACCACCGGTAGGATTGAAACAACGAATAATTGATACGGTAACAAAGGAAGAGGAATCTCGAACGAACCACCGTAAGAATTGAAAATGAACGAAGAAAAGATAAAGAAACACCGGGAAGAATTAGAAAGCGAACGAAGATACTTGAGAGATTTTAGATACAAGCGAATGAATAGATCACGAGCTGATTAGAGAATACTTGAATGATGCACCGGTAAGATTTGGAGAATGAGAGCTGAAAGCTGGAATGAATAATTCTGAGATGATGGACTCCGGAGAATCAAACTGAAAGACTCCAGAATTTCTCCAGATGGGTGAAAAGAATTCTCACAATCGAAAAAAATTATGAGAGGATGGCATGAAGCTAGAACCATGAATCTTAAAGAGAATGGACCAAGATTTTAGGAGAAATCTCTTCTTTGGTCTTCAAATGTTGAGACAGATGATGAGAACCACCATGAAAATTGATGAGCCACTCCGGGACAATGAAGAATATAAATGTTGAGCCAAAGATGAAAAGAATTTGAAGCGATCTTGGAGAAGGCATCTGACTGCTGAAAATTTTATTCTTACATCAAACTTTAGAATTTGGGAATAGCTCCGGGAAAATTAGAAGAGTCAGGTAAGATCCTGGGAAAAGACCTGTGGGTTAGGGCCCACTAAAAAGAAAAACACCGTTGAACGATTTCTTAGGAAGAGATAATGCACTCGTTGATTTGAACGTCTTGAATGAGGTAACATCCTCGAAATAGCTTGGAAGGAATAAGAATGGAAACTTGAATCTTCTGTGATATCTTCAGCACTCCAGATAACATGAATAGCAAGAGGTGGATGATTAAGAGATGCACCGACATGAGAAAGCATTTGAAACGAGGAAAGGAATACGATCAACACTGAAAGCTTGAATTGAATCCACCGGATAGAATATGAGGATGAAGAATGATAAACTCAAAACTTTCTTAGCATCTCCACGAGAATCGCCGGCTAAGAACATTGAAGGAAAGAATGAAGAGCCTTCATATCAATAAAAAGTATACTTGATTAAGAAATCTGAGTCCATGAAGAAAAAGGGTGGGAGGGCGGGAAAACAAAGGCAACTTGGGGACATATGAAACAAACACCATTGCGAAGAACTGAGAATTGATCTAGCAGATATTGAAAGGATAGGATTAACTTAAAGAGAAGCACACCGGTTGGAAAGAATTGACATGATAACCTCAATGATCAAGAAGGATTAGCACTCCCATAGAAATATGAGAACACCATTTAGGGAAGGAATGGATCAACACTTGACATCGAAGCAACTCGAATACCACAAATAAAATAAAATAAAGGATTTGCTTAGAAAATTAGCTGGAAACAAATACATATGATAGAGATTTACCCAATCCCATATCATGCATCTGTCGGAAAGATATTCTAGGAGCTACTTGAATTCCCACCTATAAACTCCCGAAACTTTCTGGTTATGCAATCTGGTGTTGGGGATACAGGGGAAGCATAATATCTCACCCAAACTAACAATCCCTACATCCAGCTGTATCTATCCGTCAACACATAACCAAGAAAACTCCAGAAATCGTGTACCTCAACCTTCGAAAAGCATCCGTTATACGAGCTACGGCAATACTCCCGAACTCCCGCCCCAGTACTGGGTGGTGTCGAGGTTATCTCACCAACAACTGCATAAAAGAGATTTTCGATGTAGGCGAACTCAGGTATTCCAGAACTGCAACGATAAAATTGTGGCGACAACACCTCAGAGCTCAACTCCCCGGGACACTGCCACAACCCCTAAATGTCAGGAGGCACCAGGAACAATGTTCTCATCACAAGAATATCGGAACAATCCCAAGATACCCACGTGATCCTAATTTTTTTTAGTGAAATTTGAGGAGAGGAAAGTCAAAACATCTACGTCAAGAGGCCTCACTAGAGCGACGAAGGGGACTGAGGAGTAACAAGAATCCTACTCTCCGATATATATAATCCTAAGACTCAAAACATTTTTGTTCTAGACTCAACAACGTCAGCGATTCGATCAAGCAGGGCGCGTTACAGCAGGTTTGGGTATAAGCTTCTCACAAACCAGAGCTTCTCACAACAAGCGTGATGGTTTCGGTAGGGAACGTGCCACCTTTGGGGACGAAACGATATCCGTTGCCTCTTATTGCTTTCAAAAAATTTCGAGTGTCAACATATAACAACAGGAATGTTGTGTTCAATTTTGGAAATTTTCGGGGTTCGTTTGGACATTTTTATACATTAGCTGGGTTTTCCAGGCATTTTATGCGCATAATTCAAATTTGAACTACATGCACATTCTCCAGTGCATATAAACTGGTTGAAAAATCAAATATGTGTCCTTGGTTACATGCTTAGGTCCCATGCAAGAAATGGGAATGAATTTCAAACACCCTGCCGCTGTCACTCGGCCGCAAACATTGAGATACATGGCTTTTAATTTCTAGTAAATCCAAAACTCGTCTGAAATTCATGAAACTTGGCATGCTATCATGGAGCGGCATCAACACGCTGTGGTAAATTTTTTGTCCCATTTGGGGCAGGTTTGGGTATAAGCTTCTCACAAACCAGAGCTTCTCACAACAAGCATGATGGTTTCGGTAGGGAACGTCCCACCTTTGGGGACGAAACAATATCCATTTGCCTCTTATTGCTTCCAAAAAATTTCTCGTGTCAACATAGAACAACAGGAGTGTTGTGTCAATTTTTTTGATTTTTCGGGGTTCGTTTGGACATTTTTATGCATTAACTGAGTTTTCAATGCATTTATGTGCATAATTCAAATTTGAACTACATGCACATGCTCCAGTGCATATAAATTGGTTGAAAAATCAAATCTGTGTCCTTATGTGCATGCTTAGGTCCCATGCAAGAAATGGGAATGAATTTCAAACACCGGGGCACCGTTGATTGCCGGCAAAACATTGAGATACATAGCTTTTAATTTCTAGTAAATCCAAAACTCGTCTGAAATTCATGAAACTTGGCATGCTATCATGGAGCGGCATCAACATGCCATGGTAAAAAATTTGTCCCATTTGGGACAGGTTTGGGTATAAGCTTCTCACAAACCAGAGCTTCTCACAACAAGCATGATGGTTTCGGTAGGGAACGTCCCACCTTTGGGGACGAAACGATATCCATTGCCTCTTATTGCTTCCAAAAGTTTTCTCGTGTCAACATAGAACAACAGGAGTGTTGTGTCAATTTTTGTGATTTTTCGGGGTTCGTTTGGACATTTTTATGCATTAACTGAGTTTTCAATGCATTTATGTGCATAATTCAAATTTGAACTACATGCACATGCTCCAGTGCATATAAACTGGTTGAAAAATCAAATTTGTGTCCTTATGTGCATGCTTAGGTCCCATGCAAGAAATGGGAATGAATTTCAAACACCGGGGCACCGTTGATTGCCGGCAAAACATTGAGATACATGGCTTTTAATTCCTAGTAAATCCAAAACTCGTCTGAAATTCATGAAACTTGGCATGCTATCATGGAGCGGCATCAACATGCCGTGGTAAAATTTTTGTCCCATTTGGGGCAGATTTGGGTATATGCTTCTCACAAACCAGAGCTTCTCACAACAAGCATGATGGTTTCGGTAGGGAACGTCCCACCTTTGGGGACGAAACGATATCCATTGCCTCTTATTGCTTTCAATTTTTTTCTCGTGTCAACATAGAACAACGGGAGTGTTGTGTCAATTTTTGTGATTTTTCGGGGTTCGTTTGGACATTTTTATGCATTAACTGAGTTTTCAATGCATTTATGTGCATAATTCAAATTTGAACTACATGCACATGCTCCAGTGCATATAAATTGGTTGAAAAATCAAATATGTGTCCTTATGTGAATGCTTAGGTCCCATGCAAGAAATGGGAATGAATTTCAAACACCGGGGAACCGTTGATTGCCGGCAAAACGTTGAGATACATGGCTTTTAATTTCTAGTAAATCCAAAACTCGTCTGAAATTCATGAAACTTGGCATGCTATCATGGAGCGGCATCAACATGCCGTGGTAAATTTTTTGTCCCATTTGGGGCAGGTTTGGGTATATGCTTCTCACAAACCAGAGCTTCTCACAAGAAGCATGATGGTTTCGGTAGGGAACGTCCCACCTTTGGGGACGAAACGATATCCATTGCCTTTTATTGCTTCCAAAAAATTTCTCGTGTCAACATAGAACAACAGGAGTGTTGTGTCAATTTTGTGATTTTTTGGGGTTCGTTTGGACATTTTTATGCATTAACTGAGTTTTCAATGCATTTATGTGCATAATTCAAATTTGAACTACATGCACATGCTCCAGTGCATATAAATT
Organism: Aegilops tauschii subsp. strangulata; assembly: GCF_002575655.3. Lineage (NCBI taxonomy): Eukaryota > Viridiplantae > Streptophyta > Magnoliopsida > Poales > Poaceae > Aegilops > Aegilops tauschii. The sequence goes on from NC_053035.3 coordinate 71,136,334, forward strand.
GGTTGAAAAATCAAATTTGTGTCCTTATGTGCATGCTTAGGTCCCATGCAAGAAATGGGAATGAATTTCAAACACCAGGGCACTATTGATTGCCGGCAAGACATTGAGATGCCTGGTTTTTAAGTTATAGTAAATCCAAAACTCGTCCGGTGCGCTGGTTCACCGGGAAGCATGCAAGATGTTCAATGCAGGATTTGTGCATCTATTCAACGCAAACGGTTCAATGAAGCAATAAAGTGGCAGAAAATAAACCAAAAAATATACATGCTGCCACACGCCCCGTGTGTCGTGCGAGCAGGCGTGAGTTGACAGGACGCATGTGAGCAGTCCGCCGCGCAGGCATACCGGGAGGCGTGCGTGCAAGTGTGTGTATTGACGGGGAGGCATGCGAGTAGCTATGTGAAATGATGGTAGGAATGGCAGACGTCCGCCGCGTAGGCTCACCGGGAGGCGAGACAACTTTTGACCACAGCCTGCCTTGCTCCCACTGGTCCGAATTAATTACGCGCCCGAGCCGCCGGCCATAATAGGCGGCCGCACCCCCGGTCCATAGTGGTCACCAACGTCTGGACTCCGGAGTGTATGACGATGCCACCGAAGCGCACCATCGGAGGGAGTGGCGACGCCGGGGCTGGTGAAGCACCCGCACAACAAGTCATGTTGGCCACAGAGGTTTCCGTACTGCCGACGAGGTCTCGCACGGGTAGCAGCATGACCTTGAATTCGTCGGCGCCATCGTGCCCCCCTCCCCCAGCCGGAGCCGGAGGTCAACAGCAACTCCGGCAACAACTGCGACTCCGACGGAAAACCGGTCAGTTACCTACATATATGTTTGTACCTTTTTTCTTCCTGATCTTGAGAATTGATTTCGAATGTCCTACATGTTATGCCATTTTTTTCTTTCAGATTGGTATGTACACAGATGAGGCTCCGACCAGCGCCACCGCCCGATGTAGATCTTGGACCCGGCTGTGCGGCCAGAAGCGCCCCCCTGGACCTGAGGAACTAGTAGAATCTCCGGCGGACCGCATCAGCGATCTCCCGAATGGAATCCTTGGGGAGATCATCTCCCTTCTCCCCACCAAGGATGGTTGCCGCACACAAGTCCTCGCATCTCGGTGGCGCACTCTATGGCGCACCACGCCTCTTAATCTCGACCGTCGTCAGCTATCTGTCGATGATGATTCTGAACTCCCCGGAGCCATCATCTCCTCCCACAGGGGCTCCGTTCAACGCATCTGCATCCCGGCATGCTACCTGCTGGACATACCCTGCACGGTGGCCGCCTGGCTGACATCCTGTCAATTCGATAAACTCCAGCAGCTTGAGTTCTACCATTACAGCGATAGGTTACCACCAAGAGTTGCATCTGTGCCCTCACCACTGATGCCCATCTCTGTGTTTTCCTCCTCTCTCCACACCGCCACCTTGACCCGATGCCATCTAGCAGACTATCTGGTACAAATGCTTCAACTACCAGTGCTGAAAAAACTTGCGCTTGTGTTGGTTGATCTGTCGTTGGCCTCACTCCACGGCATCATCCACTCTAGCTGCCCTACACTGCAACGTTTGGTGCTTGTTTTTGGAATAGGAATACATATCCCTTGTCTCAAAATAAAGTCGTCTCACCTGGTAAGCATTGGAATTCATTTTGAAGGATAGGAGCTCATCATCGAAGACGCCCCTTCACTTCAAAGGTTGCTCCTTAATTGTTGTTATAAACCTTCACAAATAACTGTGGTCTCTGCGCCTGAACTGGAGACCTTGGTGCAATTAGTGATCCGTTTGAATGGTTCGAGATGGTGTTTGCCTCCACACCTATTGTGGTACTGTATATTATTCATGTACACTTTTGTAATTTGCATTTTTCATTTGTGCGCATAAGTTAAGTATCATCTTGGAGTACACTTTCAGTGCTAATATTATGTTCTATGCTCAATGAAGCGCTTGTCCATCCTATCAGTGGTGGTGGATTCTGTCAAGACCTTATATATAATGTGGTGTTTTGATCTCAACATCATTATTGCCTTGCTGCAATGCTTTTCATGTCTGGAGAATTTGTATATGAAGGTGATGATTTCACGCACATTGAAAGCCCATATATAATGTACTATAATTAATCGTTCAGCTATCACTCTTTCAACATAATCTTTTTTATACATTAACTGTTTTCAATCTTCATCTCTATTTAGGCACTAACACATGGAGAAAAAGGTATATCCAATCGATGGTTCAAGAAGCACCGGGATTTTCTCAGATCTCACGATATTCGTTTGAAGACAGTAACACTGGAAGGATATGCATCCAACAATGCAAACACTAGCTTTGTCACATTCTTCATGTTGAATGCGAGGGCACTATTGTCCGTGAGGATTAAGTTTTTCAACAAGAAATTCTTACGGCTGCAGGTGTTGAACAACATAAAAAGAAGTTTCATGTGGACCTAAGGGCTTCTGATCATGCTCGGCTTCTATTTACAACAGCTTGTCATCATGGACCAGTAGAATTTCTAGCCGTTGATCTTGATTTTATGGATCAGACCGATCCATTTGATTATGACTGCCGAAAACTTTGGTTGAGTTAGATGTTATTGTCATGTTCAATCTGGATTTTGTCTAAACCTGATGAGCAATTAATCCTTGTGCTTTTGTACTGTTTGTTAGCTGGAGTTAGATATTGTTGCCCTTTTCAACTCGGCTTTGACCCATATTTTATTTCATACTGGGCCAATGGCTTGCCATTTCTTTAATTAAGACATAAATATTATAAGCATTCACAACATAGGCAAAGAACATCACTCTCGTGGGATCCTTGAGATCTTTGTTCATTACAGAACCGCAAGTTTTTAGTGCCCACCAGCACCCACAAACTTATTTTCAGCTTGCACACCAAGGACTGTAATTCTTAATAAGAAAAGTTGCATGGTAGTCACAGATTTGGATTTATCATTTGGGACCCACGAGGAAAAAGCCTATCCAGGGTGGTGCCGACTCGATAGTAGACATTGAGAAACCTGGTTTTAAAATGACTGTAAATCCAAAACTCGCCTCAAAATCATGAAACTTGGCATGGTGTCATGTCATAGCACCAACATGTTGTGGTAAAGAATTAGTCCAATTTGGGACAAGTTTTGGTACAATCTTCTTGCAAACTGGAGCTTCTCTCAAAAAGGCTCATGGTTCCGAGAGGGACCTTGTCACCTATGTGTGCGAAATGACATACGATGTCTCTTCCCGCCTTGATTTATTTTACAGAGGCAACATGCAACTATATATAGTAGCGTCATCCTAAAAATATGAAATTAATCACGGTTCGTTTTGCCTTTTTATGCATTATTTGAGTTTCATAGGCATTTTGGAACGTACTTTCGTGTGTGCAAAGGTCATGTGTGTACTAGCCACATATGTAATTCGATGTTCAATCTGTTTATAGAATCAAGTCCTTATACATGTTATTCTTCTGTAGACAGAGCAAATCACACGGCTTATTAGCAGCAATCGTCTATGTTATTATTGGTCTTTGCACACATTTATGATTACGGACCTGTTTGCCACGTATCACACACATCTTGTTCAGTTGAACCGTTTCCATTGTGTTGCCTCATCACACACAGTTCATCCTAGTGAAATGTATGCTGTATATCGCACACACCTTCATCTGGCTGCCTGTTTCTTTTGTTCCTCATCATTGCGAATAGTTAATTGAACTGAACCGTATGCCCTGCATCGCGCATGCAACTAAAATCTGAACTGTGTTTTATGCATCCTCCATCGCAAACATTTTGCACCTTTATTGACGGGTTTTTTACACCACCGTTTGTGATTATTGCATCGCACACAGTTTCGTCGAAGGGTCTCTGATCGTAGTGTCGCGTTAGCAGCATCCTGCAGTAGTGGCAGTATATATGCATGCGAACTAGAAAGACCCCCCCCCCCACACACACACAAAGAGAGAGAAAGAGATGGAGGGAGAGGGAGAGGGACCAACAAGGTTTGTGTGTTGGATGCGTGCGACAGAATTGAAGATTGTCGGCGAGAGAAAGAGAGAGAGAGAGAGAGAGAGAGAGAGAGAGAGCAGGAGTCCAGGAGAGGGGGAGGTCGCGTTTTATGCATCAAAGACTGATATAAACCATGTTTCGGTATAAACTTGCATTCAAATCAAATATTTAAATTGGAGAACATGTTGTCTGCAATCCACACATGAACAGAGATATGCGTATATCAAACAAGTTCATTAATTTGACTTTCAACATGTTCATGGAGTACTATAATACTGTACAACATGCTACTCGATTGAGGTGTTCAATTTTGGATTTAGTTCACTATTTTGACCTGGTGAACGAGCTATTTCATTGAATCGAGATATTTCATTTTGTGTGATTCCCATTTTTGAGTGGGTCAACTATTTGTCATATAGTAAATCGCTAGCAACGAGCATGTAAAAACACATTACTCCCGAGCATCATCTCTCCATCTAAAAAAGAAGTGGCAAGCTAATATTTCAAAATTTGATTCGAATCGACTTGGTAAGGTAGACGTGGATGCTCGTTCTCCCAAAATTTGAACGAACCGTTAAACACCCTCTGCTCGGTGGAATTCGCCCGAGCAAATAAATGGGAGACGCGAAATTACCGGCCTATGTGGGACACGCATCAATTGGCCCGTTGTACATCGAGGGTAGGTTCGTAACTTCATCCAAGCGCGCCTTCTCCTCGGCCGAAATGACATGTGCTGAATAATTCATAAACCATGGTCGGCAAAACACCCTCTCCTCGCCTGAAATAGCTCGCACCCACTATTTCAAAACACGCTCTCCTCGCCCGAAATCGCTCGCGCCCACTATATTTCAAAACACGCCCTCCTCGCCCGAAATCTCTCGCGCCCACTATATTTCAAAACACGCCCTCCTCGCCCAAAATCGCTCATGCCCACATTTGGGAGAAGCAAAGTTACTCTACTATCCCCGACCCTCAGTACACAGACCCAAGCCGAGAAGCCTAAAGGCAGGGGTAGAACTGTAACTCCCCCCCACATTTCAGACAAATGCGTACATAAGACATGGTTCCACTCCCCTCCCAATTCCCCATTCATACCTCGTGGGCGCCAAATCACCTTCTCCCCGGAAGCTCCCTTCTCCCGAGCCGTGAAACCTCAGCCCCTCCTCCATGGCGCCCCCATCGCACCAAATTCACAGCCGCCCTCCTCCCTAATGCCGGAGACGATGTCCATTTGTCGTCGTGCACTGGGCCGTGTGTCTCTTACTCCGTGCTGCTGGAGCTGCCTCAACGACGGCCGCGTGAACAGTACCGGAGCCGACTCACCCCCGCCATTGTTCACGGCGCCGGAGCGGCTCCAACTTCGGATCCGTCTAGAGCCCCGGTGCTGCTTGATACGTCTCCAACGTATCTATAATTTTTAATTGTTCCATGATATTATATTATCTGTTTTGGATGTTTATGGGCTTTATTATACACTTTTATATTTTTTTGGGACTAACCAATTAACCGGAGGCCCAGCCCAAATTGCTGTTTTCTTGCCTATTTCAGTGTTTCAAAGAAAAGGAATATCAAATGGAGTCCAAACGGAATGAAACCTTCGGGAGAGTTATTTTTGGAACGGAAGCAATCCAGGAGACTTGGAGTAGACGTCAGGGAAGCTTCGAGGTGGCCACGAGGCAGGGAGGCGCGCCTGCCCCCTGGGCGCGCCCCCCACCCTCGTGGGCCCCTCATGGCTCCCCTGATCGACTTCTTTCGCCTATATATGTCCATATACCCTAAAAACATCGAGGAACAGAAGAGATCGGGAGTTCCGCCACCGCAAGCCTCTGTAGCCACAAAAAAAACCAATCGGGACCCTGTTCCGGCACCCAGTCGGAGGGGGGATCCCTCACCGGTGGCCATGTTCATCATCCCGGCGCTCTCCATGACGAGGAGGGAGTAGTTCACCCTCGGGGCTGAGGGTATGTACCAGTAGCTATGTGTTTGATCTCTCTCTCTCTCTCGTGTTCTTGAGGTGCTACGATCTTGATGTATCGCGAGCTTTGCTATTATAGTTGGATCTTATGATGTTTCTCCCCCTCTACTCTCTTGTAATGGGTTGAGTTTTCCCTTTGAAGTTATCTTATCGGATTGAGTCTTTAAGGATTTGAGAACACTTGATGTATGTCTTGCATGTGCTTATCTGTGGTGACAATGGGATATTCACGTGATCCACTTGATGTATGTTTTGGTGATCAACTTGCGGGTTCCGTTTGTGAACTTATGCATAGGGGTTGGCACACGTTTTCGTATTGACTCTCTGGTAGAAACTTTGGGGCACTCTTTGAAGTACTTTGTGTTGGTTTGAATAGATGAATCTGAGATTGTGTGATGCATATCGTATAATCATACCCACGGATACTTGAGGTGACATTGGAGTATCTAGGTGACATCAGGGTTTTGGTTGATTTGTATCTTAAGGTGTTATTCTAGTACGAACTCTATGATAGATCGAACGAAAAGAATAGCTTTGTGTTATTTTACTACGGACTCTTGAATAGATCGATCAGAAAGGATAACTTTGAGGTGGTTTCTTACCCTACCATAATCTCTTCGTTTGTTCTCCGCTATTAGTGTCTTTGGAGTGACTCTTTGTTGCATGTTGAAGGATAGTTATATGATCCAATTATGTTATTATTGTTGAGAGAACTTGCACTAGTGAAAGTATGAACCTTAGGCCTTGTTTCCTAGCATTGCAATACCGTTTGTGCTCACTTTTATCATTAGTTACCTTGCTGTTTTTATATTTTCAGATTACAAAAACCTATATCTACCATCCATATTGCACTTGTATCACCATCTCTTCACCAAACTAGTGCACCTATACAATTTACCATTGTATTGGGTGTGTTGGGGACACAAGAGACTCTTTGTTATTTGGTTGCAGGGTTGTTTGAGAGAGACCATGTTCATCCTACACCTCCCACGGATTGATAAACCTTAGGTCATCCACTTGAGGGAAATTTGCTACTGTCCTACAAACCTCTGCACTTGGAGGCCCAACAACGTCTACAAGGAGAAGGTTGCGTAGTAGACATCACTGCTTCCCCATAGCCATCGATCGTCGCGACATCTCTGCTTCCCTGCCGCTGGTAGCCACCGCAACCACGCCGGCCTCACTAACTCGACAGCTGGAGCTGCCTACTTCACCGGGCCGCCAGATAGGTCGCACCCTCATCTCAAATCACTTTATTTAGGCGTCAGTTGTCTGAATTTTTATTATGGGCCAATCGATTCCCAATGGGAAGCAGTGCCCTTCGAGGCGGTGGAGCTCCTAGGCTGTCGGTTGGCTGGTGTCTAACGTAAGGGTGTGGGGGCGCAAGTTCGCCATGGAAGCAGCGCTTAGATGGCTATCTTAGAGTTGCATGGGTTGAAGGTACTGCCGTTCCCGGATCTGGATGACGGCGAGTCTTTGTGGATTGGCCCGGGGGCGGCGCAACCACGGCAGTGCAGTGGGGTGGAGAGCAGGGTTTTGGTCGGGGCCACGGACGGCGGGGGCAGACTACTCTGCCGGTGGTCGCTGGCTCTTCGGGGAAGATTCCGAACAGTGTCAGCCGGGAGGCACAAGACGGCCATCAAGCCATCCGGCGTAGATCGGAGAGTACCAAAATTAAATTAAATCGTGTGACCCCAATTTAGTCTTCAGTCAATAGACGTGTGACCACTCTCGTACCTTGTTGTTGATCTCTTAGGGTATTTCTTCAGATTAGAGAAATGTGTCGTTCTTAACATTATGCGTTTTTTGCATCTTCAGCCACACCGTCTTCCGACTCACCGCAGCTGCTCCAACAAGGGAAGCATACACCAGAAGGGAGCTATAGTCCCCACTCAATAGTTCCCTGCATCGAATGCGCGTGCCCGACATGGACAGCCACAACAACTGCAGGGCGATCGACAAGTCAGCACATGATGCTCGCTCCTATGGATGGCGGCTAGATAGGTTGTACCCTCATCTTACTTTTGTGCAACATTTATGGCTTTGTTATTCATCTAAGCATGGAAAATAGATTATCACATTTCACTGTATATTCATGCTGATCTCTTACGGGTCTTGTTCAGGAGTTAACGTTGTTCCACAGTTCAGCTAAGAGACTTGTTCTTTAGGTAACGATGTTCCATAGTTATCATCCATCAGCCAATGCTATCCCACGGGCTGGTGATTATAGTATTATACCACTTCTAGTATTATCTATGTTGTTCTTTAATACTTTTGTGTGCCATCTAGTTAATCTTGAGTACAAACGATACATATTCTGTAGCTTTCATCTGTGTTCTCCCTTTAGTTTTTGAGACCTGTTGCTGCTAGTTAACCCCAGTCCTACTATTTATGTCGTCTCCTACAGGCACTCATTACATAAATCTAACTACTAGTTGTCTTCCATGCATGTCCGATATAATTGCACTTAATGATTTATCCACAAGAACCTCACGGAGCAATGTAACGGCCAACAAACTTGACGTCAATGATACCCAATATGATGGGACATGTAAAGGCAGTTCTTCACAAGACTTGCAGAAAGATGATGAATCCTATTCACCCCACAAGGTCCTTTCTCTAACTTGGCCCTTGATATGGGTACAGGATGCATATAATGTCCTGGAGTGCATCTACTCTTTTGCAATGCCTTGTGCTTAGCCTGCTGATCATGCATGTAAATATGGCATGCCTTCCTGTTTTTCAGTACCTGTCCCATTCATGATAACATGTTTTCAAATTCAAGTACTGTCATTCTACTCTATCGCAATGCCATCTTCTTAGTTTGGACATCATGCTTCTGAATATCTTATGCATTGTTATTCATCAGTATGTACTTCATCTATCTACCATACCATGTTTTTTTTACATTGAAGTGTTGTTCTAGTGGTATCTTGCAATGCCATCTTAGTTTCCCAATCATACACGCATATGTTGCCTTAGTGTTTTTCTGTATGTATTCCACTAGCATACAGTTTTACATTCAAGTAGTGTTTTTTTACACTTTGTCCTGTTGTATCCCTAGCTCCTACATCATACTTCCTCCGTCCGGATTACATGTCGTAGAAATGGATAAAACTGGATGTATCTAGAACTGAAATACGCCTAGACCCATCCATTTATTTCCGGATGGAGGGAATACATGTCAATATGTCATGCCTTTCTATTCTTCAGTACCTATTCCATCTCTGGTGTAGCATGTTTTATAATTGAAGCACCATTCTTCTATATAAGGCATGCAAGGGGAAGACGGCTATGTTAAAATCTGAAGGGTTACAAACCAGGTCTTTGCAAAAGATCCAAACGCCAGGAGATAATAAACCAACTCCAGTTTTCATAGATACTGCTCCAGCACAGAGAAACCCAACTCCCACTGATAATAAGCAGATTCCAGTGGCCAAAGAACTAGTCCGCTCCAGTCCAGCAAAAATATGTCAACTCCATTCTAAGAAGCATGTGCCTATCCTCGCATCATGAAATTTTATAGCATTCCGATCATATTTTCTACATGTTTCTTACCCATCTCTCTTTTAGAAAATAAGCTTAAAGGATAGAAGACTTTCTATACTGGGATCATATTCGAGGAAAGTATCTTGCGGGAATTCTCTGTGCTCCAATGCTGATGTAAGTACCTGTTGTATATCCTTTATTTTTACATCGGCATGTCTTTTGTTAATCGGTGTGAATCCAACCTTTATCTGATCTAAATTCAGTTGTAGCAAAATGTTAAAGGTGACAATGTTGATTTTTGTAAGGAAAACTTCCTGGTAGTTTTGCATACTGAGATGCATGAGTGTACTATCTCATATCATGCACCTTACTGAATTGTAGTGCTGCTCTGGTTGCCCATTCATTCATTATGTCAATGTTGCTTTCGTATTACCTTACCTGGCTGATGATAGATGTGCCATATATATTGTGTTAATTTGGTGTAGGCTGGTGTGGTCTGGTTGCCCAAACGTTCGTTGTGTCAATGTTGCTTTCCTATTATCTGACCTGGCCAATGATAGCAATGCTAGTGTGTTAATTTGGTGCATGCTGCTGAAGATAAGAAGACAAACTCTGAAAACAGCAAGGCAACCACATTGTTTCTTTCCAATAAATCTAGGCCAGGTAATATGGCAATAACTCTTGATTAATTTGTTCGGTTCCCCTCCTAATTTATGTTATAATGCAGTGGTTGAGACACTCTCCACTGTCAATAATACAAGCCTGCCAAAACCGCCATCTGAATCTGTTCAGTTTCTCTGTCTCGAATGCAACGGAAAAAATGTATGTTTGTGAACCAATTAATGGCTGAAGCAATGATGGAAATGGTAGAGTAATTAGAGGTGCACATCGTGCGCAACAACAACTGATCAATGTTTTCAGAGACAGTGTAGCAAAGCAGCAAGAACTTGCCCACATGCTTGTGGGCATCATCCGCGCTGAGGTTACAGATTGTGACGTTGTAGATCGTTAGGTTCTATTCATTTATTTGCACTGGCATCAATCTTTGATTGCCTAGTGGATGTAATTTCCTGTAATATATGCTGGATGTGCAACGTTTTTCCTTGTATGCCGTACCTTTGCTTGATCAGTTTTGGTCTTGTGCATAATTGCTCGTCGTAATGGGCTCAAATTATCTAATTGGGCCTAAAGACATGTACGAACGTTACTGGGCCCATTAAGTTAATGGGCCGTTACCAGGCCGAAAGTTAATGGTCATCCCTCTTACCTCTCGGGTCATTAACAGGCCAACATTGAAGCGGGCAACAGGTGGGCCCATTTGATTTCACGGGCCGTTAACAAGCCGATACTAAGTTCCAGCTACATATGGCCCAACTATAGTGTGGGCCTTTAGCAGGCCGAAAGAGACAGCGGGCTCGTACTGGACCATGAAGAGCATGGGCCGCTAAGAGGCTGAAAGTCAGGTCGTACTGTAAATGGCCCAACTGTGTTGTGGGCCTTTAGCAGGCCGAAAGAGAAACCGGACTGGTATTGGACCATGAAGAGCATGGGCCGTTAAAAGGCCAAAACTCAGGTCCGATGGCAAATGGCCCAACTCACTTATGGGCCATCAACTGGCTGAAAGACACACCGGGCCAAAAATTGGCCCAACACTTAAATGGTCGCTAAAAGGCCGAAAGATGTACATCCTGAAAATTGGCCCATCCCTTGAATGGGCCGTTAACAGGCCGAAACCACATCAGGCCGATATTGAGCCCAAATATATAGCGGGCTGTTAACGAGCTCGAACTAATGATGGGCTACAATGGTGTCAAAACGTTAACGGGTCGTTGATGGGCCGAATAGGCACATCTCGTATGGGCCATGGGCTTAAATGGACCTGACACAAGTAGGCCTTATATGGGCCTGCATGCTAATTCTTACTGGGCCGGCCTTTTTCACCGGAATGGGCCACTGTTCGGCCATGCCACGTGTCGATCTATCATAGGCGCCTCCTGTCCAATGAGTGGATGACATCTGTCCCAATAGTGAGCCGACACGTGGTTCCTCCGGCCAATGAGAATTTTACACGTGGAAAATCCCCACTGGTCCGGGCTGTTAACGGGTTATCGGATCCAAACCAGAACCCGATAGCTTAACGGTGACCCGTTACAGTGGATGCCACGTGTTGGTCACCCTTGACGAAAGCACTTCTATGACACGCGATTTATCGTCATGGAAGTGGACACTTCCGTGATGACAATTTTGGTAATGTCATGGAACACTTCTACGACAGCACAGGTATGACTATCTTGATTCTGTCATAAAATCCTCATGGATGTACATGCATGACAGAAAACGTGACCTACTGTGACAAACACATATCATCACGGAAGTGTATTTTTTTGTAGTGCATATTGACCCCTATACCCACACGACTGAATATTCGAGTGAACCTCCAGTTGTCGTGTGCTATTCCTGTTGCTTCGCGATATGTTACAAATACCTGAGGTGAGATTTACTTGCATCCCCATGGATCAACAACTTGTCCACTATGCTAGTTACCTCGTTACCGGTTTTGTTCTCTTTTCTTGTTTCCGTGTTCCGGCATCCCTGTGATCAAATCACACTGTGTCTGGCCAGACGATGATGGATACCGTAACACCGAGATGGCCCGAGAATATCTCTCCATCGTCGGAGGAGCAAATCCCAATCTTGAGCTATCAAGTTACTTGACACACTTTTCCATGAACCCGTAAGCGCCGTAATAGCTACCCATTTATGGATGACGTTTAACAAACCCCAAAGTTCATGAAGCAAGTATGAAGAAACTCGATACTCTCATGGTCTAAGGAATTATGCAAAAATTAACTATCTCTGTGTTATTAACCATTAACTTGTGACGAATGTATCTCATAGCAAAATATCAATTCGGGTCGATTCAACACAAATGTTCTTCTAACATTGTGCCCTCAAAGTTGCTGGCATAGACAAGCCCATGATTAGGAAAACAGAACCATCATGCAACACTTGTGCTAGTCTTAGAGGCCAGACTAGGAATACATTTTACCATTTATTATTCCACACGTGCATATGAGTCTTCCTTCGAGCCTCGTGGTTATTGTAGACTCGAGAACCACAACAGTTATAGCATGGAACATAAACATAATTATGAACAGGGAGATAATCAATAACATTTATTATTGCCTCTAGGGCATATCTCCTACAGACTCCCACTTGCACTAGAGTCAATAATCTAGTTAATGCTAATGCACTTTACACCCATGGCACACTGGTGTAAAATATGCTTCACATGTGGTATAGCCTGATGTCCAACGGATCTGACAACTTCAGCTCCGTGTGTATCTTTGCATATCCTCGCGTTTTCACGCGTCGACAAAATTCATATTTTGTGTGGACTTGGCTTTGTATATTTGTGAACCATTGGTCGAAACCTGATTCCTGAGACTGAGCGATGGAGCAACTATGTGCAATAGTGTCCCATTGACCAAAGCCTTCTTGGAACCATACTAAGTTCATGAATGAACTATATGATTCAACATCTTTGTCTTTGTCGCTTTTAAAGCGGCAACATACTTCGCCTCTGTTATAGAATTCGCCACAACAACTTGTTTGGAACAATTTCCAACTAACTGCGCCGCCATATTGTGTGTTACACAAAACCCTCAATTTAAATTGAAAATCGCATGGAGAAATGATGAAGACTGTATCGATGTAACCTTTTACAACGAACTCTTCATGATCTCCACTTGCGAGAAAACATGTCATCGGTGCTACTTTAGTACTCAATGACCTTTTTTCACTGTTGTCACATGATCAGTACTTTTGATCACTTTGGTATCTATACTCGCAACAGCTTGCGAGTATTGGACATATCTGGTTGTTTTACATACCATGGAATGCATGATTAATCCAAATAGAGGAGTGTGTGGAATCTCCATCATGTATTTTGCTCATCGGTGTTTTGGGACACCGATTCTTGCAAAAACTCTTTCCATGTGACTTCGGCAAGAATCACTCCTTGTCGTTCCTAGTGCTAAATGGTTTTAGCATCCTGTCAATATGTATTTTTGCTCAACCCCATTAGGTAAATCTATCTCCATAGATCATTATGCCTAATATCAAGGCTATTTAGCCCAAGCACTTCATCGAAAAACTATTTTCAAATCAAGTCCCAATTCATGTCAAGAAATTTATTTCCAATTAACAATGTGTCAAGCACACAAGGTTTTCAGAAATATTATTATGCTCCCACTTACTTTCTTGAAACCACAAGCATCTTCGTTACCCATTGATGAAGTCAAACCCCTTTGACCATTCAATCAAAAGCGAAGATTCCAACTCCATTTTGCTCTCTTCTGTCCATTGCTGGAACTCTGAAGTTTGCATACTTAATAGCATCCTCTGGACCGACAAAATACTTTGGATTGTATCACATACAAGTCCTAGGTTGTATTTCCATTTCATGGAAATTCTTTTGTCATCCATGTTTCATATCTCATGTTTGAAATATGTATTAATTGCTAGTTTAACCCAAACCTAATTTAAGCATTGCTACGGTGAGACAATCTCATTGTAGTCAACTCCTTGGACTTGTTATTGCAACAAGTAGAGCTTAATGGATAAAACATTTTTATCTGTATCAGTTTATAGTCCCATTACAATCCGTTAGACTCTAAGTCTTTCGGAGGGTTTATCAAGATTTAAATCTTGAATCATTTATGGAAACTATCTCGGATTATATTGGCATTTAGCCAATTCCGAAGTCAGGGCCCATCAACGCTTCCTTGTGTATCGTAGGTATACTGTTGTCTAACAACAATATCTCTTTTGTGCACCTGAGAGGTTTGCACGAGCTTTGCCTACGTTGTTCAGCTGCAAGTTCGACCGAAGTCCATACATCTCATGTAGAGGCTTCCATGTCAGTTGCAGTAGGAAACTCTGGAAACACTTCCAAGGTTCCTTTCCTTTGACCTGATGACGAAGATACTTGTTATCTCGTCGAGTTGCACCGTCCTCCCACTCACCCTTTTGCGAGAACTATTCTCTTTAAAAGCATACCGTTTTGTGGCAAAATCCTTTGCCTCGGTATAGTGGTGGGGGAATACCCAATGACGTGGGATAACTTACAAAGTAGCACTTGTCTGATTTGGAATAGGTTTGTAACCTTTTACACAAGCCCCATATTCCAAATGTTAAGAAAAGATATAACATGGTTGGGCGTACCATACAATGTCGTCATTTCAATAGACCTGACGGAGCTCTTTTCAGTGTAAAAGCCGAAGTCTCTAAAGCATTACTCTTTAAAAGTGATAATGGCAAATTTATTTATGTCATCTTTGATCTTACCATGTCATAAATGGTTTGATTACATCTTCACAGACATTTCACTCATAGTGGTGTTCCGGGAGGTGTAAGTTATGAAACTTTTTCACAACTCATCAGACATTCGCTAAACTTGTAACTCAAATATTCCTTTCTGCAATCAAATTGCAGAAACATAATTTTCTTGTTACAATAACTTCTACTTCATTTTTGAAAACCTTTCGAATGATTTCAAAAGATCCAGACTTACGTCTCATCAAGGAAATATCCATATATCTACTTAAGTCATTTCTGAAGATAGATAAATCCACTACTTGCAACAACATTTATTGAACTACATACATCAAAATGTATGATCACCAATAAGTTTGTTGCTCGTTCCTTATGGCATGTGAACGGTATTTCAGTCACTTCACTTTTCAGAGGAAAGTTGCAAGTGTCAGATGATTCAAAATCGAACGACTTCAAAATCCATCATAATGGAATTTTTCCATGCGGGTTTCTCCAATGTGACCAAATGCAGTGCCACACATGTGTGGTATTCTCTTAGTCTTGCGACATTTAGCGTCAGTGTTATGGATGTATCATTTTACCATCAATATTCATAACATACATCCCATCTTGAATGGAAGCATGGCCTTCATGTTATTCATAATACTGAACAACAATTGTTCTTTTATGAACAACCCTTTTGCAACAAACAGTGTGCAATGGGCTAGAGTGTATGAAACTCTAAAATGAATTATGAAAGTAAACACAAAGGTAATATATTAATATCATTATTCTTAACATACATCTCATTCATAATGAAAGTATGGCCCTTATGTTTATTCACAATACTGAACATCAAAACTTCTCTTATGAACAACCTTCTTGCAAGATACCTTATGCAAAGGGCTAGAGCGTGTAAAGCTCTAAAATGAATTATGAAAGAAAATACATAGGTAATACACTGATGGAAGGTATAGTAACTTTTACTATGTTCCCAGCACATATAAAAACCTCATTCCTAGCTAGTCTTTTTAGGCCATAGTAGCTCTTACATCGATTCACAACATAATGCAATCGAGCGGGTATCTTTGTGATTAACTCACAATACCCAAGAATTAGTGATTAACATGTTTAACCATAATTCCCAAGAACTATATCTTTGACCAGCCTTCTATACATCAAAAACTTGTATGACATTCATACATGAGCTGGATATTCCAGTCTTCTTTCTTTCTGCCTTTATACTTCTAATAGTTTAAATTTTAGTATTTCTCCTACTCTCAGAAGAAGCATCGAACTTAAGAGTGGCGTTTAGCCCTGGACATCCTAGGGGTGAAAGTGTCACTAACACCCTTTTGGACATTCCCTTTCTCTTTAAGTGTTTGTTTTATTCACCATCATCACATGACAGGCGTTCTTCTGGATCCCTCTCCTAACAGTCAAATTCCCAGTAAACACTTTACTAATTCTTTGCAAACAAACATTGCTTTGTTTGTATCTGAAAACGATTTTGAGTTCCATGAATATCACATAACTATCCCAAACTTTCGAAGTTCGGTCTCGTGGAAGCAAACATTTTGCACTTGAGCGTAACGAAATTCTAGCTTTTGGATCGAAGGACGAGAGTCACATCATCCATAGCATTTGTGGGAGGATACTGAAAGCATGCGATAGGACAAAGTCCTTCTCGACACTCTTGAGGACATTTCTCACATTATGTTACCAACCGTAAAGTTTTAACTAGATATTTAACGGCTATTCAATTTTAACAGGGAAGCTGGAAACGCGAGCCATTCTTCTACAACTATTATGCAAATCACACCTAGACAGTGTTCAAAATTAATTGCACTGAGAATTAAACAAGTTAATTCTGCAGCGCGCTCCCACTCAAATCAATATCTCTCATAATTGATTGTGAGTGATACAAGATCCACATTTGAATTCAACGCCATTGATGTGGACATCACTGATGACGAGAATTTCAATTGGTGGGCAAACATGCCAATCACATCTCTATGACTCATGTTCATCTTTCGATGGGCGTGTTCCGAGCTCAGGACGATCAAGCCAGAACGTCAAGACAACCAAGTGATCTCGCTGCGAGGTCTGACCTCACCCGCCTCATTAATCGTTCGTACCCATGTGGACATGGCGCACCCCGAAAAGTTTGGTGCCGTGACGGTGCTACACTTGGGAGAACACCTAACTACTTGATATTTTTGTGAGAGATCACCCTAATAAAAAGCGACTACCGCGCAATCAAGAAGGGTGCATCATAAGGGATAAACATCTCAGGCAATTCATAATAGCATGATATGGTATAGCCCTTTCTGACATAGAAGTCTTTCATTCCTTTGTCTTCGACATTTGCGTCGGTGTTCACCTTCGCGAAGATTGCCACCACCTTGTCGATGCACCAGATAATATTGCTATCTCTATAGCTAATAACATAAGTGCATTACTTAAGGTTGACACGCAGGTCATTAAAGTGACAATCATATGGCTCCAGCCATCATGCCGAATCATGACACGCAGGTCATGTTAATCAATTTACATCATATAGTCATCTCATACATAATCAAATTATTATGAGCACTACTATACCACATCACATGCACATGCAAACCCTCCCGCAAAACCAAGTTAGACGCCTCTAATCGGTTCATGCAAAAATTTGTTTTTCGTGGCTTCTAAGGTTTCGAAGCAAACCGAAGCTACCAATGTCCATCATCAAGTATGATTTATTCAAGTCGCTAGAATAACTTTGCAGGGTGTATGAAACACGAGATTATAAAATCTCGAGCCCCATACTGAACTTCGTCATACGCATGACCCCCGTGCAGATCATATCTGCATTGCCCTTTTGTCTGTGAAACATCCATCTTTCTTTAACTATGGTGGAACCCAAAGAACTGTTAGCACTTCGTTGATCTGTCAATCAACATACTCATGAGCAACATGAAAGGATCGCGGATTGCCAGAACTTTGTGAGATTCCACCATGCCGTCAAGATCAGGATTATGCAAATTCAAGGGAAGCAATAGGAACATCGGGTAATAGATTTCATTTGCTACCCACACAAATAATTTTCAATAATAGAACTCATCTATTACCTAATTTTATTGTGCAACACCCATACATCTCTATGTATTCTAGTGAAGGAAATATGCCCTAGAGGCAATAATAAAGTTGTTATTTATATTTCCTTATATCATGATAAATGTTTATTATTCATGCTAAAATTGTATTAACCAGAAACTTAGTACATGTGTGAATACATAGACAAACAGAGTGTCCCTAGTATGCCTCTACTTGACTAGCTTGTTTATCAAAGATGGTTGTGTTTCCTGACCATAGACATGTGTTGTCATTTGATGAACAGGAGAATGATGTGATGGACAAGACCCATCCGTTAGCTTAGCATAAATGATCGTTTAGTTTTATTGCTATTGCTTTCTTCATGACTTATACATGTTCCTTAGACTATGAGATTATGCAACTTCCGAATACCGGAGGAACACCTTGTGTGCTATCAAACGTCACAACGTAACTGGGTGATTATAAAGATGCTCTACAGGTGTCTCCTAAGGTGTTTGTTGAGTTGGCATAGATCGAGATTATGATTTGTCACTCCGAGTATCAGAGAGGTATCGGAGAGATTATGATTTGTCACTCCGAGTATCGGACGGTGTCGCAGACAACCCTTCGGGAGGACCTTCGAAACTCGGACGGTCACTCGGACAGCCCTTCGGGAGGACCTTCGAAACTCGGACGGTCACACGGACAGCCCTTCGGGAGACACTCTTGAACTAAGACCGAAACTACGATCTCTCTATGGAGTTGCACACATATTATGTCATCTATCTGGCAGGGCTTCGCCGTCCAGAACTAGTTCCCATCGGAACCCAGACAACCTTTCGGCTCTACGAAACTATTTTGCTGGGAGGAAGAGAGAAGCCAGATCATTGCATGGCACTTGTATGTGAGAAAGAGTGAGTCTTTAGTCAGCCCCCTCCACCCCTATTTATAGGCCAAGCCCAAGTCAAAACCGGCGGATCTTGGGTAGGGGGTCCCGAACTGTGCGTCTAGGATCGATGGTAACAGGAGACGGGGACACAATGTTTACCCAGGTTCGGGCCCTCTCTATGGAGGTAATACCCTACTTCCTGCTTGATTGATCTTGATGAGTATGAGTATTACAAGAGTTGATCTACCATGAGGTCGTAATGGCTAAACCCTAGAAGTCTAGCATGTATGAATATGGTAATGAGTATTCGGTCCTATAGACCTAACCTTCTGGTTTATATAGACACCAGAGGGATCTAGGGTTACACAAAGTCGGTTACAGAGAAGGGAATCTTCATATTTGATCTCCAAGCTTTCCTTCCACGCCAAGGAGAGTCCCATCCGGACACGGGTGGAGTCTTCAGTCTTCGTATCTGCACAACCCATCAGTCCGGCCCATGGCTAACAGGTCGGACGCCCGAGGACCCCTTAGTCCAGGACTCCCTCAGTAGCCCCTGAACCAGGCTTCAATGACGAGGTGTCCGGCACGCAGATTGTCTTCGGCATTGCAAGGCGGGTTCCCCTTCCCGAATACTCCAAGATAGCCTTCGGACGCGAAGAATGTATCCGGACCTGTAACACAAGCACCACACATAGCCGCAGAGAGCATAATATTCCACGAGTCTAATCCACTGACAACTTTTTTGTAATGTGACATCACATCCGCCCGGTCATTATTCCGAACCGTTTTCATCTGTCGTTTCGTGTTTCGAGATGCGGTTTCCATCGGCACGTCTTGTCAAAGCAGAGATCTTGTCCCCTTATTACGGGATTCTTATCAACACGGACGTGGGTAATCCAACGGTCTCTCTTCTCCTCTGTGCTTTCTCCTTCTTCAGTCTTTGCCACCTCGAGCTCCAACACCTGGGTTTCAATCACCACAAACCTCAATCATGTCCGGTTCCAGCCTTCAAGGTCGGTGGGTGGCCTCCTCTGTTACAGAGGAGGATATCACAAAGCTCCGAGCGGCAAAATATCTGACCGTGGAAATCCTCCACCAACTCCCTACTAAAGGGCAGGTTATCCCTACCCCTAGATCTGGCGAGAGGGTCGTGTTTATCTCCCACTTCCTCCGAGGTTTAGGGTTTGCTCTCAATCCCTTTGTCCGTGGGCTCATGTTTTACTACGGGCAAGATTTTCACGATCTGGCCCCGAACACCTTCCTTCTCATATCGACATTTATCGTCACGTGTGAAGCCTTCCTCCGAATTCCTCCACACTTCGGCTTATGGCTCAAGACCTTCAATGTGAAGCCGCAGGTGATCGAGGGGAGACAGGCGGAGTGTGGTGGCACCACAGTGAGCAAGCTTACTAATGCTCCTTGGCTAAAAGGATCCTTTACAGAATCTTCGAATTTATGGCAGCGGGAGTGGTTCTATATCACCGAGCCCCGTGGCTCCAAGTGGGCTGCTGCGCCTGCGTTTCGATCTAGCCCTCCGACTCAGCTTGCGTCGTGGATTAATAAGGGGTTAGACTGGGGATCAATTGATGAAGTGAAAACTCTGCAGAGCCGCATCCGGAGCCTCCTTGAGAAGGACATCGATCTCGTCAACGTGGTCCAAGTAATGCTAGTTCGCCGGACTCTGACGTGCGAGCGCGACCTCTCCGTATGTGGGAGTTTAATCCGGAAGGACCACGGACACTTCAGCACTTCTTCGGCATGACGCACGAAGGGATGTGGAAGTTATTCTTTGGGAAACGGAAATAGTGGCCGGACACTACCGAGGACATCGGCCTCGACTGCAACCATCCGGATACCCCGGTAAGCGCTTAACTCCGAACACTTTATAATTGAGTATGCCGTAATATGTTACAAAGCAAAACTGCCTTTTCCCAAGGCTGGATAAAGAAAGCGGAGCGAATCAGGTGTTCGTCCCCCTCCCTGAAGACTCAGCAGATTCCATACTAACAAGGATGCTGGCCCCAGCACCATACCAGATGCCTGTAGAGGAGGACATAGCAAAAAGTGGGGAGACAAAAAGCGGCTCCCACCCCAAAGGTATATCAGGCACAGCGTCCGAGGGAATCAAAATTCCATCGTCCGAAGACAAAACTGAGGGAGAAGTCAAGGTATCTTCCCCCCGAGGTAATAAAAGGGCCGCATCCGAAGATTGGGAGGAAAAAGCTCCCAAGCGAGGCAAGATGCCATCATCGAGCGGCTCAGGCTCGGAAGGCGACGTTGTCGCGCAGTTCCATAATGAGGATAAGCCTCTAGCCAAATCGTAAGTTGAACAAGGGAGTTCTAAACATATCTCGTTCCTTTCCTACTACCAAGGTAACATTGGGAATATATATTTTGCAGTTCGGCACACCGTCCTCTTCAACAATCCTCCTCCTCAGGGGACCTTCTTCCGGAGATGATGGAGAGCGAAACGCCTCCACCAACTTCCTCGCCCAATAAGGCGGACGACTGTGAAGTGTCGTCCCGGAGGGTCTCTCCCGATCAACAAGCAGTGCGGGGGATGAAGAAGACATTTATCCGGCGGTGATGCCCCGGTCGCCCAGGGTTCGGGGGCCAACAATGAAGCCCCCGGACTATCTATTTTACAGCCGGAGATGATTGTAGGGATGAGCAAATGGGTTCCTTCAAAGGGAGGCCGTGCTCCAATGGCGGCTTCCGAAGATCCGGAAGCGCCGGACACTTTGACGAACATGCTGCGACAAGCGTCCGTCTCAGCGGAGCACCGTACCTTGATGGGTGCGGTTGTTGAGAGGGTTCAGTCCGCGAAGAGCGGATTGCACGAAGCCTTCACGAGCCTGCTAAGAGGCTTCGAGGTTTGTGATGTAATATTTCCAACTATGTTTATTTGCAAAATGCACCTGTATATAGGTAGTAGCCCCTGAGACTCGGATTGGCTTCCCAAGGGAGGCGATCAGAGGATCAAAAGAAATATGCTCAGGGAATAATGTGATTAATTGGAATACAGGCTATTTCCCCCTTGGTGACCGCCCGGACTACAGAAGTCGTCAAGCTTGAACGGAAGCTTGATATGGCGGGTGACGACATCGCGCTTATCAACAAGCGTCTTGATGAGTCACAAGTTTGGGGGGTTCATTATATACACTTGCTTATAATATAAGCGGGATGTGAAGGAGTGTATGCTGAAATATGCATAACTGCAGATGGTGCTGCTGCGGTTGAAATTCTTCGGGCGGAGCTATTCCGGGCCAAGGAACGGGCCCGGGTTAGTAATGCGGCTGCCGAAAAGGTATCGGCCGAATTGAAGGCCAAACAGGCTGCTCGGCGTCAAGACGAGGAGAAAATGTCCAAGATGACGCGTGAGCTAGAAGGTGCCGCTAGCCGCTGCAAATTCCTCGAGGAGGATAACAAAGCCAAAGCGGCTGATCTTGATAAGGCCTTACGAGAGGCAAAAGAAGTGCGGTCTGAATCTAGAGTGGCCCGAGAGGAGATCCGGCATGCTGGGGAGATCGCGGCTGGTAAGCCCTTTTTATTGCAAACTAAGTTCGGCGATCCGAATTATGCCCCGCTTAACCAAGTGTGGAGTTCTCCAGACGCGTTATTGGACTTGCCGAAGAGTGCTGCTGATGCGGCGCAGTTTTACCAAGCGCAAGAAAGATATGCAACGGAGAAGCTTCTCTGGTCGCAATTCGGTGCGTCGAAGCGCCCACCTTTGCTGAACGAACAGATGACCCAATGGGCCGAGCTTCACAGGCTGTCCGGTGCTGCCATGAAGGGCATCGTGGTCCGGCTGTGGCCAACCGAGCCAATTCCGGATAGTTATTTTGGTTTGGTGCAGCGACTTGCTGACACGGTGCCGCGTATCGATGCTGTGAAGCGATCAACGTGCATTGAAGGTGCACGGATGGCCTTTGCCCGTGTCAAGACATATTGGGCGAAGATGAAGGTCGTCGATGTTGCAGTGAAGAATCCACCTAAGGGCAAGGATCATCACGCGCCAGAGCACTATTTCGAGGATGTCTTAGAAGGTGCCCACTTAATAGAGGGTCAATGCTCGAAAGATGTAATATTTGAGTGAATTGTATGGGAGTTGTAGAAGACAATATTATGATAAGGCTAGTTTCTTTTTATTTTCGCATGAAAACTTTTATTCCTCCTGTGCGGCCGTTTTTGTAAAATCTGAAAGATTTTGAGTCGTCGGCTTCAGCCCCCTCGTAAAAAATACGGGGGTGTTCGGAAAAGCATTTGATCACTCGTAATCCAACGTCTTGGTCCATTAAGGAGGTGTCAATGCGGCGAACTAGGCAATCGGACTATAGGGCGTTAACACTTTCACTTAGCCATAGGAGTTTTATGGTGGGTCTATGATATAGCCCCTGGTATGCACGTGGCTTATTCCAATATGGTGCGTTGCATATGTGACATGAAGAAAAAGGTCCTTCGTATAATACGGAGGGAATCGCGACAGATCCCGATAAGTCATCGAGTGGTTGACCAGCTCTCGCTGCATCATGACAGTTAGTTTTCGGCTTTCTCTACTGAGGTGCTTGACCAGATGAACCGGAAGCACAATCGCAGTAGTTCTCCCTTTACTACCTTAGACGATAGAGCGGAACGTAAGGTAGCAAGCACAGGAGCCGGGCAACCCAACTATTGACCCAAGACATGATTCGGAGCTGATGCATATAAGGCCAAACTCGCGACGCCAAAGTACGCTATAGAGCTGTTCGGACTTTGTCGGCAACTCATTTGTTCTTATCCCAAGCCCCTGGCAAGTTATGCCGAGGTGTGTGAAACAACCAAAGGAGCAAAATTCAGTTCTTTAGAAAGAAGCGAATACTGGATACCAATTATGTTAACTGGGACCTGAGTGATATGCCAATCGTTATGTTTATAAATAAAAATGCCACGACCCCGGCTATTTGACATGCCAGGGTCGAAGGCTGAGGAAAAAAAGGCACCTTACAGGCTCGAAATATAGAGTGTGGTCTACAAAAAGTTATTTTGGACCTCTTATCGCACGTCTGCGTCGCCTGTCCTCGGTTAGGGGGCTCCTTTAACGGGAATGGCCCTTGGATGAATGTGCGAGCCCGAACCCAGATGGAGTCCGATAAATTACCATCCTTTGAGCCACCTGAAGTAAAGAATAATGAAAAAGGAAGAGTAGTTAGATAAAAAATAGAGGTTATGGGAGCACTTGCGGGCTCGTCCGTATTGTGTTTCCGCTGATGCCCAAGGTATCTTAAGTGCATAGTTATGTATGCGGGGTACAGATTTCGCAGGTATACGAGGTGGACGGCGAAAGCCAAACTGCTAGCCCCGCTCCGAATTTGGTCGATCTTGTTGAATGGAGACCGGTGGCTTAATGGCCGACAGGGTATGTGGTTTAGTAAGACCGCTTTGTACTTCGGCTGAGGTTGCCGTAGTATGATCCCTAGTCCGAAGAGAGTGCTCCTCCTACTCCCTTGTGGAGTTATGTGTCGTGAATACCATGTTCACTGTTTTTACTTTGGGGAGAAATTGCTTCTGACCCCTAGTATGTGGTTGGCGAGTCCCCTCGTTGTTGCTATCACCGGGCGGCCTCCTCCTCTTGTGTTCGGCGTTAAGCTTGTGGCCTGCTTGAAGACCCAACAGCTTCTGTTGGTGTGATTAGCTGGCTTATCGGGGTGGCTGTGAATCTGGCAGGGTCGATCCAATATCTTGTCTAAAGTGGATGGTCATCTCTATTTGCCTTGAATGGCTTCTTCTGCTGATCGGGTTGGGGACCGCTGAACCCAGCGTTGACCATTGTGTAGTGCGTTTTTTCATTATGTTTGTGCCTGCTGCGTCGCGGCTTGCCATTGCCGTCTCGGACTTCGGAAGTACCCGGGTCGCTGACATGGCTGCTTCTACGAGCGAGCCAGCTGTCTTCTCCCGCGCAAAAGCGAGTCATCAGAGCAGTAAGGGCTGGCATGGATTTTGTTTTTTCTTGACTGAGGAGGCGGGCGAGCTATTCGTCCCGGACGTTGTGTTTGAAGGCCGCTAGGGCTTCCGCGTCCGGACAGTCAACGATCTGGTTCTTTTTAACTAAGAACATAGTCCAGAGCCCCCTGGATGACTCTCTGGGCTGCTGGACAATATGACTTAAGTCGTCGGCATCTGGTGGCCGGACATATGTGCCTTGGAAATTGTCGCGAAAGGCATTTTCCAAGTCCTCCTAGCTGCCAATAGAATTTTCTGGCAGACTGTTTAACCAGTACCGAGCTGGTCCTTTGAGTTTTAATGGTAGGTATTTGATGGCATGGAGGTCATCTCCGCGAGACATATGGATGTGGAGAAGAAAATCCTCTATCCACACAGCGGGATCGGTTGTTCCATTGTGTGATTCGATATTCACTGGTTTAAACCCTTCTGGGAATCCATGCTCCATTACGAAGCAGAGTGGGTGTGCGGCCCCTCTATATTGGGCCACGTCGCGACGTAGCTCAGATGGAGTCCGTCTGTGGTTTTCGGCCCGGGCGTGACTGGGTTTGTCACGTCCGGATAGGTGGCCGTCATTGCGTGTCAAAGCACGTCCCCGCGATCCGTAGATCGATCTGGTATGTCCTATTCCATTGTCCGGGTCCTGTCGAAGGTCGTGAGTATAACCCCAAGCTATCTTTTCTCTATTTTTATGTTGCGGTGGGGCAGACTGCAGTTCGGCTTGAACTGTCGCTTTATCCCGACCGCGTGGTGGTCGGTCCGCTGCATTGTCCCGACCACGTGGTGTCGGCCGCATGGTGCCTCCTCGTCGAACTGAGGTAGCAATTTGCGCTTCGGTTAACTCTTGACTGGGCGCTTGAGGCCATATTCTTCGGCTGCCAGGATATCGGTCCAACTGTCATTGAGTAGATCTTGGTCAGCTTGAAGCTGTTGCTGCTTCTTTTTCAGGCTCTTTGCAGTGGCTATTAGCTGACACTTGAAGCGCTCCTGCTCGAGAGGTTCCTCGGGCACGATGAACTCCTTGTTGCCGAGGCTCACCTCATCCTCGGAGAGCGGAAGATAATTATCGTCCTCTGAGTCGTAATTTGTGGCCTGTTCATCAGGGCTAAGTTGCCCATTTCCTTGTTTCTCCGGTTCAAAAGTTATTCCAACAGGGTCTTAATTGTTTTCGGCATCGTCCAGAGTATTATCTTCTCCGGCGCCAATGTTACTATCTTTCGAACGATGCGACTTAGAGCTGCGCCGCGGACGCCCGCATTTGGGCTGTTTCTCAGGATGTTTATCCTCAACTGGATCCTTTTTACTGTTTGCTTTAGGTGTATCCACCATGTACACATCGTACGAAGAAGTGGTCGTCCAGTGTCCGGTAAATGGCTGGTTTTGGCCTTGCTCCTCATCTGTGTCTGTGTCCATACCGTCGACGTCTTCGGAGCCGTAATCGAGCATGTCGGTTAAGTCCTCGAGAGTGGCTATGAACTGGGTGGTGGGTGGGAAACGAAATTCTCCGTCATCAGCTTCCAGTTTGAACCGGATATAATTCGGCTGAGAATCACCCGCCACGGACAGATTTTTCAGTGAACCTAGCACGTCGCCAAAGGGCGAGTGCTGGAAGATGTCTGCGGTGCTAAATTCGAAGACCGATAACCGATCGAGCTCGGCGTCCGCGGACGTACGTGGTTCGGAACTTATAGCCGGGAACGAGTCCGGAGTTCCGGTGACACAGTTATCACGCGAGGCTAAGTCTGTGTGCGGCTCCAACGCCGCGGAATCTGCGGCCTCCGTGGCGGGGTTGAGCCTCCCGTCCTCGGATGGCGCGATTTGCTCCGGATCTAAGGCCAGAGTAGTTACAGGAGCTATCTCCTGGATGTGGTCCGATGACAGATTTAAGTCATGTTCATCGAGGTGACCGGAGCGGCTGCCGCAGTCTCGAATCCGTCGAAGATCAAGTCTCCACGGATCTCCGCAACGTAATTCAAGCTCCCGAATCTGACCTGGTGGCCAGGGGTGTAGCTTTCGATCTGCTCCAGACGGCCAAGCGAGTTGGCCCGCAGTGCGAAGCCGCCGAACACAAAGATCTATCCGGGGAGGAAGGTTTCCTCTTGGACAGCGCTGTTGTAGACGATTGAAGGAGCCATCAAACCTCTTGGCGACGGCACAGCGGAACTCTCAATGAAAGCACCAATGTCGGTGTCAAAACCGACGGATCTCGGGTAGGGGGTCCGAACTGTGCGTCTAGGATCGATGGTAACAAGAGACGGGGGACACAATGTTTACCCAGGTTCGGGCCCTCTCTATGGAGGTAATACCCTACTTCCTGCTTGATTGATCTTGATGAATATGAGTATTACAAGAGTTGATCTACCACGAGATCGTAATGTCTAAACCCTAGAAGTCTAGCCTGTATGAATATGGTAATGAGTATTCGGTCCTATAGACCTAACCTTCCGGTTTATATAGACACTGGAGGGATCTAGGGTTACACAAAGTCGGTTACAGAGAAGGGAATCTTCATATTTGATCGCCAAGCTTGCCTTCCACGCCAAGGAGAGTCCCATCCGGACACGGGTGGAGTCTTCGGTCTTCGTATCTTCACAGCCCATCAGTCCGGCCCATGGCTAACAGGCCGGACGCCTGAGGACCCCTTATTCCAGGACTCCCTCAGTGGCTTCTCCAAGAAGCCAAGGGGAAAATACCAAAAGGCCCTCAAGGTGGCTTCTCCAAGAAGCCAAGCAAAAAGCACTTTCACTATTAATTCATGACGACATTTTTCAGCGTCCGTTCGAACCGAAAATATTTATGTGGGTCTAGAACATTTCCAGTACCCACTAAAATAATTTTCGACGCGTTCCGGAACAATTCCGGATTAGTGATTTTCATCTGCGAAAAGCAAACGAGAATGCGTTTTCACTATTCATGAAGACAATTTTTTGCATCCATTAAATCCGAAAATATTTCTGTGGGTCTTAGAATAATTCCAGTACCCACTAAAATGATTTTGGATTCATTCTGAAACAATTTCAGATTAGTGAATTTCATCTGCGAAAAGCAACCAAACAGGTACCGGCAGCTCCGGAACATTTCCGGTTTTTATCCCGAAAAATTCCCAGAAGTTTCCAGAATAATTCTGGCACCCTCCAAGAATTATTAGGCATGTCCCGAAACCAATTTAACTTAATGGTACACCCCGAAACAACTTTTCAGTTTTACGAAACTATTTCACTATTCTCTCTCCAGAACTCTTCCGTTGTCTCCGAAACTTTTTCGGTGAATTTCTCTCAGACTCCCTGTCTAGTCAGCAGATAGATGACCCTTAAGCGTGTGACCCTATAGGTTCGGTGAAGTATAGACATGACCGGAACCCTTTCCGATCAATGATCAACATCGGAGCCGTGGACACCCATATTGACCCCTATGCCCACACGAATGAATATTCGAGTGAACCTCCAGTTGTCGTGTGCTATTCCTGTTGCTTCGCGATATGTTACAAATACCTGAGGTGAGATTTACTTGCATCCCCGTGGATCAACAACTTGTCCACTATGCTAGTTACCTCGTTACCGGTTTTGTTCTCTTTTCTTGTTTCCATGTTCCGGCATCCCTGTGATCAAATCACACTGTGTCTGGCCAGACGATGATGGATACTGTAACACCGAGAGGGGCCGAGAATATCTCTCCATCGTCGGAGGAGCAAATCCCAATATTGAGCTATCAAGTTACTTGACACACTTTTCCATGAACCCGTAAGCCGACGTAATAGCCACCCATTTACGGATGACTTTTAACAAACCCCAAAGTTCATGAAGCAAGTATGAAGAAACTCGATACTCTCATGGTCTAAGGAATTATGCAAACATTAACTATCTCTATGTCATTAACCATTAACTTGTGACGAATGTATCTCATAGCAAAACATCAATTTGGGTTGATTCAACACAAATGTTCTTCTAACATTGTGCCCTCAAAGTTGCTGGCATAGACATGCCCATGATTAGGAAAACATAACCATCATGCAACACTTGTGCTAGTCTTAGAGGCCAGACTAGGAATACATTTTACCGTTTATTATTCCACACGTGCATATGAGTCTTCCTTCGAGCCTCGTGGTTATTGTAGACTCGAGAACCACAGCAGTTATAGCATGGAACATAAACATAATTATGAACAGGGAGATAACCAATAACATTTATTATTGCCTGTAGAGCATATCTCCTACAGCTTTGCAACTTGGTGTTGCTATGCTGTTGTACGATTGGACTTGTTTCCACCAGAATCGTCACACTTGCTCGATACAGGCCTGCCTCGAGTCCCGTTGGCATCTGCAACTATTATGCCCCGCTTACATGCACCTGACCCGGCATTTGAAACGACCCCCTAGCATAGACCTAATTAGAGAAAGTGAAACCATAATGATTATGAACAATACAATTGGAAACATCGACAAACGCAATTACACTTGTTGTGGCAACATGTACCGCTTTGTCTGGGCTTCGCCAATGCAATGGTACGTTCATTTCTGCTTCTTCTGTGCGATGGCCATAAGGGTCTTTCAGGAGTTCTCCTACGTCTCCCATGACAAATAATTCAGTATGACAGTCAACAACAGAACCCCCCGTGGGAGTTCCTTGTTGGAATTGCGGGTTGTCGGTGCAGGCACCAACATCCTCCGTTGCTTTTACTGCATGACATCTTTCAGATAGTTGTTCATCGCTGCCGAGATGAACAGCGGTCTGCTCATTACCATCTGCATCTGCATTACCGTCACCAGCAAAGTTCGATATCGGGGTGGGTTCACCTGGTGCTTCAGTATGTAAAGCTGGTTCAATGCGCGGAACCATCTGCGTTAATGAAAAATCGTCACAACACAAAAAATACAAACAATGGGGCATCAACACTCACACAATGTTAGTGATTACCTACAACAAGGAAGTTTTCGGAATCGGGGCTCCGCAGACCCAAGGAAAGGTTCAAACTTAGGGGCGTGCTTGCTACTCCTCACCTCGCCCTGTCAACTACGCCCAACCTCGTGGCCAAGCTCCTACACAGTCCGGCCGAGGAAGAAGGACGAAGAACACAACAGTTTACCCAGGTTCAGGCCACCTTGCGGTGTAAAACCCTACTCCTGCTTTGTGGTTGGATTGCCTCATGAGGAAGGATGAATCAGTGAGTACAAGTTGCCTCGGTAGGCTTATGAGCGGCTCCGGGCTTGAGGGGTGGATGAACTATCTCTCTCTAAGGTGGTGCTCTAGCTATACTTATACTAGCCCGGTCCTCTTCTCCCAAAGCTCTAGGCGGGAAGGGAGTCCACAACGGCCAATTTCGAAGGGGAACAAAAAGTACATCTTATCCCGACGAAAGGTGGTCTTCGCCTGCAAAGCTTCTGGCAATGACGCGCAGGTGGGCTCGGTGATGACCTCAGTCTTGACGAGCCCGCCGTCCTGGTCTTGTTGCACCAAAGAGGAAACCTTTGGGGCCACCTTGGGAACCCACGCGTTGGCCTTGTTCCTTTAGCACCAAAGAGGAAAGCCTCACTGTCCGCGCTCTCTGGTGCTACTTCTTGAGCTTGCATTGGTTTTTCCCTTGAAGAGGAAAGGGCGATGCAGCAAAGTAGAGATAAGTATTTCCCTCAGTTTGAGAACCAAGGTATCAATCCAGTAGGAGATAATGCACAAATCACCGAATACCTGCACAAACAATCAAACAACTTGCACCCAACGTGATAAAGGGGTTGTCAATCTCTTCATGGTTACTTGCAAAAGTGAGATCTGATATAGATAGATAAATGATAAAGTAAATATTTTGGTATTTTTGGTTTATAGATCAGAAAGTAAAAGATTGCAAAATAGTAGATCGGAAACTAATATGATGGAAAATAGACCCGGGGGCCATAGGTTTCACTAGTGGCTTCTCTCAAGATAGCAAATAATACGGTGGGTGAACAAATTATTGCCGAGCAATTGATAGAAAAGCGCAAAGTTATGACGACATCTAAGGCAATGATCATGAATATAGGCATCACGTCCGTGTTAAGTAGACCGAAACGATTCTGCATCTACTACTATTATTCCACACATCGATCGACTCCTGCCTGCATCTAGAGTATTAAGTTCATGAAGAACAGAGTAACACATTAAGTAAGATGACATGATGTAGAGTAATTAACTCAAGCAATATGATGAAAACCCCATCTTTTTATCCTCGATGGCAACAATACAATACGTGCCTTGCTGCCCCTACTATCACTGGGAAAGGACACCGCAAGATTGAACCCAAATCTAAGCACTTCTCCCATTGCAAGAAAAACCAATCTAGTTGGTCAAACTAAACCGATAGTTCGAAGAGAATTACAAAGATATCAAATCATGCATATAAGAATTTAGAGAAGATTCAAATAATATTCATAGATAAGATTATCATAAATCCACAATTCATCGGATCTCGGCAAACACACCGCAAAAAAGTATTACATCGAATAGATCTCCAAGAACATCGAGGAGAACATGGTATTGAGAATCAAAGAGAGAGAAGAAGCCATCTAGCTACTAGCTATGGACCCGTAGGTCTATGATAAACTACTTACGCTTCATCGGAAGGGCAATAGAGTTGATGTAAAAGCCCTCCATGATCGAATCCCCCTCCGGCAGGGTGCCGGAAAAGGTCCCTAGATGGGATCTCATGGGTACAGAAGGTTGCGGCGGTGGAAAAGTGTTTTCGTGGATGCCTCTGGTGGTTTGGGGTTATATTGGAATATATAGGCGAAATAATTAGGCCAGGAGAGTCACGGGGGGCCCACAAGGGTGGGGGCGCGCCCTCCGTCCTTGTGGCCGCCTCGTGGCTCCTCTGACTTCATCTCCAAGTCTCCTGGTTGTCTTCTGGTCCAAGAAAAATCATCGCGAAGGTTTCATTCCGTTTGGACTCCGTTTGGTATTCCTTTTCTGCGAAACTCAAAAACAAGGAAAAAACAGGAACTAGCACTGGGCTCTAGGTTAATAGGTTAGTCCCAAAAATAATATAAAATAGCACACTAATGCATATAAAACATCCAAAACAGATAACATAATAGCATGGAACAATCAAAAATTATAGATACACTGGAGACGTATCAGCTAGCACCGGTCCTGGCGAAGCTCATCGTGGCTCGCGTCACCCACATGCAGCGCGAGGTTGGCTTGGTGACGTCGGTGTATCCGCCCGCGAGGGGGCCTCAGGGGGCCGCCTGGGGGGGGGGGGGCGCTCCACGAGAAGGACTCGGGAGATCCTCGGTGTAGTGTGCCTCGCGGGTCTTGCTTGAAAAGCCTCAAAGATGGGTTGTACTGGGCCCGCGCTACGCGTTGTGCCTTGGGCCGCAGGCAGACGGGCCTGGGTACCCCCAGTCTCAGAGCCCCGACAGTAGCCACCGGGCCCGTGGCGTGCACGACCCGCCAGTTGGAGGGGCGAAGCGGCGCGGAGCCCAAACCGCCTGTGGGCTAGACGCGACGCGTGGCACTCGACGGGGCGTGGGACGCCCCCACTTCGCCACGATGCCTCGGCAACTTCCCAGGCTGACATAAAGCCTGTCGGGCACTGCGTGGTGCCATCATTGCTCTCCTTGTATTGCGTCTTCCTCATCCTGTTGCGATCCCCTTTCTCCTGCGCGAGGTCTCTTTTGTTTTTCTTTCCTTGCACTTTGATGACATGGGCCTCGTGGGGGCATGTAAGAAACTTTGACGTATCCCGTCTCCGGTCTCACCTCGCCTCTCAGGGAACCTCCCCATCGTCACCGCCAACCGCACCACCCCGGCCTCCCCGATCTCGGTGATCACCTGTTGCCTCCTTCTCACCTCGGCGTCAAGCCGCAGATCAACCTCATCGGGATCTCTAGATTTGTTCCCCTGCTGCCTGGTGACTCCCAGATCTATTCCTCTGCTCCTCCCCACCCCATGGTGATCTCCACTTATGCAACCTCCAGAAATATTGCATGTAGATGTACCGTCCCGACCTCTATTCGGTGCTTCACAATGTTGCCCATCGGATGAATCTGCTGTCGGAGTCGGACCCAACGCCACGAGAACCTGCAACGGCTTCCAACATTTTATTTGTAAATTTCTGTAAGTTGTTGACTGCCAACCTCCCCTGATTGAAAATTGAAGGTATTGCACTGCGTCGATCTTCCCTATTTTTGTGTCTGTCCACAACTTTAGTTCATGTAAGCCCACATAACTCCAATTAGGTTGATGATATTGATATGTACATTACAAATTGCAGCACCCAAATCTTGAAAATAGATGTGCTATTTTTTTCATAACAGGATGCTTCCAATATGTCACATCTATGTTGTGGTAGCAACAGATTTTGGTTTCAGACTTCATGCTTCATAGTTCGGTCTTATATATGTGCTCGTAGCTTCTTTCCCCATGTATATTTCTAATTCATGTCAGCCTTTTTTGTTCTGCCGAGGAGGTGGCCGGGAGTCGTGCCAACGCTGCAGAGGAGGTTGATGTTGGTTGTTGGCTCCGGCGTCCCTTCTTCGCCAGGACGAAAGGACGACCGTCAGTCAATACGACATGTTGCATACATGTCGTACTTTTGCATCCTCAGTTTGTATATATTCTGTGAGGAACCTTCTAATTTAGTGTGTTCAGTTTTGCTTCGTTTCCATGCTTCGTACTGCGCCCTCATGCTTCCTAAACTTCAAATATATTATGGACAAAATGGCTATCTTCATGATTTGAGTCTGAATGACCATGTACAAATCTTTTGTTATTCCCACTTTTTAAAATCTATGCTTCCACTATGCAGATAATGTTGGATTGCATGATATGATGCATCCAAAATTTCATGCTTCATACATTTAATTAATTTGCTTCATAAGTATCATAGTTGTGTTTCTTCAACAATTTGCTTCATATGTATAACATATGTGCTTCTACAATATTTCGGGTTGCTTTATTTCGGTGCTTCCTATTTGTAGTCAAATCCAACAATCATGCTTCCTGAAGTTCTGCAAGGTCGACGGGAGCGGGAGAAAATGTTTTGCAGATCGTGAGCATGCCGTGGTGGTCGATGGTGGAACAACATGTGGAATAAGATCGACAATCTCAGTGGCTAATGTTCTTGTCATCGGCTTGGAAGCAAACGAGCAAGATGCGCCCTCTGCTACCACGGGTTAAGAGTGTCGCCCCCCTCCATGGTGCCATCCTCACTGCTCCCCACCCACTCTCGTGCCTCGACGACAACATCACCTCTTGACTTCTGGGGGAGATAATGGATTCCGTCAAGGCTAGGGCGGACATGGTGGATGAAGCAGTGCAAGGCGAGACGGGGATGGAACCACAACTGCTATGAAATCGCTAGTAAACGAAAAAACTACAAGCATGGCATATGAAAATCATGTGCGAAAAATAAAGGAAGCACATCACTTGACAATGTTTGGAGAAAAAAATGCTATGGATTATAAAGCATAGTTTGTCATTTCTATTGTTGGAAGCATCAACTCCATATGATTGAAATAAAAATGAAGCATTGTTTGTGGTGCCTAGAAATAAGTTTTCTCCCAAGGGAAGCAAATATTGCCTCGCACGTCGAAAAATAATTCTTACATTGAGGCAAATATCAGTTGTATTGGAAGCAAATTTTCTAAGCAATGGAAATATTTTTTGGCACATTGGAAATATAACGAATTTATTACCATGTTGGATTTTTTTGTTGGACAGAAGCACTAGCACTGGAAGCAAATTTTAGTAGCACTAGAAACAATTTTTTGTTCGGTGGAAGTTTCTGAAAAATAAGATGGTATAAAAAGATTGTAAATTAAAGGGAATTTAAATTATAAGAGTGATATTATGTGTAAGAAGCAACGATTTATATGGAAGCAAGATACTAGAGGGACCTATGTTGGAAGGACTATTAATTAACTTGCTAAAATCCAGTGGCGGAATTACGGGTAATCAGCATTATTAGTTTCAGTTTTGGGAACATTCAAACGGAAGGAGCGCTGCTTATCTAACGGGTGCATGGGATCCAATCCAAGGACTGTCTACTGGTCCGATAGAATGCTAGGCATCAGTAGTCTGATGCCTAGCGGTTTCCTGTAATGTATTGGTTGTTTTGTCATAACCCTTGCATGTAAAAAGTTAATACACATTAAAATATGTGATGGAAAGTAGAAGTAGTAGAAATGAGACTTATAAAACCGAAAAACTGAAATTTTGAGATGAGTCGTGTAAACCGGAACGGAGGTAGTAGTAGATTAACTCCGAATCGACTGGGGGAACCGGTGGCAAGCCAAAACCTCCAAACCCAATAATGGCGGGTTCTCCCTCCCCATTTCCAAATCCCAAACCCTAACCCCCTCCCCACTCCCCAACCCCCACACCCGCAGTCCCTTCCCAGTCCCACATTCCCACGCCCCCCACCCTCGGCGCCGGCGCAGATGGCGCCGTTGGTGCCGAAGAAGAAGCGCAAGGTGAACCTCCCGGAGAACGAGGAGGTCGCGGCCAGGATCTTCGGGAAGCACCGCTCCATGGCAGCGCAGCAGCCGGGCGGCTTCCCGGAGCACCAGGCCCGCGCGCTCTCCGCCGCCTACACCGGCGTCTGCGCCGCCAAGGAGCCCGTCCGGACACCCGGCGACCTGGCCCGTGTCACGTGCGCATTTCCCCGCCCCTCTCGAACTGTTTACTCTTACGCTGTTGAGGCGAGCCTAGGTTTCGGTCGATTTCGGGTCATGTGCTTCGGGTTGGCGCTGCGGTCACATTGCTGCTCTAAGACGAACGGGTCGGTTTATGATTTGGGCGCCTTAGCTCTGGGATCTTAGTTTTTGTTTGGTGGATGGATGTAACGGCTTAGTCCTTAGGGGATTTTAGTTGTGCCCATTTGGTCTGAGCATGAATTCTCGGTTTGGATGGCTATTGGTCTGTGGAATCATAAGTTTCAGTTCAGTTCCCCTTATGTTTGCTCATCTGCTGCGTCCGTTGATTTGCTGCAGATATATGCTGAAATCGATCTAGGTTTACCATTTTTATATGGTGAGGTGTATTTATATCCATCCCTTTAGGGTTGCCACTCTACTTGGGATTTGCCTGCAAGTAGATAACCAGACAAGTGGTATAAGTTTATATATAACAGCATGGCTTTAGTTTTGATCCATACACTATAACTCTTTCCCTTTGATTTTTCTTTTGTGTGTTGAATTTAGAGGCGGAAATCGCACACTAGATTGATGTGTGGAATGTATCTAGTACCAACGGTTGCTTTCTACATTGAGTTGCATCGATTTTTGAAAAACTTTACATTTTCTGAATTAGTTTAATCATTGCTGTTGCTTCTCTGGTTCTATTATTTTTGTCAGGGGAGTTGGAGGTTGGGTTGTTGACGTCATGGAAGACTCCTTTCCAGGGTCCAGCCTTGATTTGTCCCCTCCGAGAAGTAATACACCAGGAGAAACGGGTAACAGTTTTCTTGATTGCTCACGTGTCCTCTGGAATCTGTTATTCCTTTTTCATCATCAGGATGACAACAAGTCTTCTTCCCCTTCAGTTTTATCAATGTCAGTTCTATGGAAACAGGTTTATTGTTATATCTTAAAGGGTACTGTCCTTTTAACAAGGAAGAAGAACACACGAAACAAACCTTATGTGCCACGGATGAAATCAGCTGCTTATGCAATAATGATCACACTCTACAGGTATGATTTTTTTTAGGGTGGGGGGTGGGGGGCTATCTTACCTAATTTTTTGTTGTTCATGCTGCAAAATTAGTGCAACCTTAGTACAAAGGGCAACATTTAATCAGAGCAAAAGGGAAAAGACACTTGAATATGCAACAGCAGATATTGACAGTTGTTTTCCCCCTAGGGAAATGGAAAAAAGGGAAGGAATTTATGATGAGGCAAGAGCTTATTGATGCTGCTGAAGCCAGTGGTCTGTCACAATATGCAATAGGGTACAGTTTCAGTGACTCAGTATATGCCACGGTTGCTGATTTCATCTGATATTTTAGTGCATCACTAACTGTCTATGTTGTATTATGAGCAGCCCAAACAACAGTAGGAATTCTCGGAATGACGGTTACAGTTTCACTGGATGGAATAGCATGAAGATGTTAACAAATAAGGATCTGGTTGAGAAAAAGAGTAATCCTGCAAAGTAATGTACCATGCTCATCCTCATGTTAATGTTATGTTTTTCCGTCATTTATTAAAAAAGGAATTGGATCTTTTAGGGGAGTAAACCCAATACGTTTTATACTCACGTATTAGAGCACAAGTTTTATTACCTTCACATCACTGGCTATTGCTGTATAATGTACTATTGTGGCCCTGCTAGCTACTGGTTGTGAACTTTTTACTTGGCCTGATCTTTCTTAAATGATAAAGTGATATTTTAATGGACTCAAACTCAAGGAGATACCAGAGCTATAAAATATATCACTTGTATGCATGAACTTGACTCTCATTAGAGGGTTCATAGGGTGCTCACGTATTTAAGTATGATTGTGTCTGCACTAGGTTATCCGATTCATGCTCTTGCGACACTCACCGGATATAAAATCCTCTCACATGTTTTGGTCTGTTGTGGATCGGCTGGATCAAAAAATGCGGCTAACCTCTGGTGTGCTTTTGCTGTTTGGTACATGTGTTCTCTAGTAATTTAACTTGTACTCCCTCCGTAAACTAATATAAGAGTGTTTAGATCACTACTTTAGTGATCTAAACGCTCTTATATTAGTTTACAGAGGGAGTATCAAGAAACATTCCTACTTCAGTTTTTTCTCTTGATCAGAGAAGTTTGATATAGTGCAGCAGTGAAGTCATATATATGCTAGCAGAGTATCAACATCTGATAGTTTGCTAGTTGATGCTTGTGGGCACCTTAGGTAATATAATGCTCTCTAATCTTTTGAGCTAATTAAGAAATGTGTCTTTTAAACATACAACTCTGCGGTGGTATATCATCAATTTTCTATCGATGGAATAGAAGCAAGCATGTCCAATTCTAGCTCCTTTGAACTTATCTGGTCCACAATATGAACCTGAAACATGTTTACAAAAATCTTGCACATGTGGCCATTTGGGAATGTTCCAGATATATGCCAGTTTGTTACATGAACCAGATCTTGCTCATTATTTTGGTCCTACAGTCATCTCCTTTATTTCCACCCTGAATACAAGCAGAAGCTCACCCTGTTCAGTTTGCATCTCCTTTTTTCTCTCTGGGGCTTTATTTGCCTAGCACACACATTCTGTTGAGATACCAAGCATAGACTTGGGGCTTACCGTATAAGTTTGCTGTAGGTATTACCTAACAGAAAAAGGCAAAGAGACAGCTCGCGATTGTCTCGCACGGTCTAGATTGGACGGTCCTGCAGGACCTTTAACGGCGGCCGGTCATCCTGCAGTTGTGCTCAGCGATTCAGATTCTGATGAATATGACGGCAGCAGTCCCCTGATAGGTATTAATAAAGTTTTCTACTCATGCAGTATGAATTTCCAGATAACCGATTATTGTACCCCAGCAGCACTATAATAAATTCCTTTTACTCAATTGCAGGTTCTGAAAGAAGTGGACTTCCAAACTCAAAAGCAGGCAGTTCCAGTTCCTTTGGTATCAGCATGCTTTCTTTGCATATAACATGATGATATATTCCATAAGCAAAATATTATTCCCCGCTGATCTTTGTAGTTAATGCCTTTTTTTTCAGACAACGGCCATGCTACTAATTCTCCTCTTTCATCTCGAGGAATGTTTGGACAGCAATCGTTTAGTGCAATGGTACACTTGACTTCCCCTTTCCGTACCCTTCTTTTTCAAATGGAACATAATGCAACATTTTCTTTTCTAACGTCAGAGTTCTGCTGAAATGTCTTTACTAGCTATGCCATCTCATCAATCTAATGAAAGTTTTCTGAAAGCTTATGAAGTGGTGCTGATATTGGATGATCGAGATACTTTCGGGTCTTTATGATCGTATCTTACTCATGAGTTGTATTTTTTAGTTGTGTCTGATATTTAAGTAGGATCATAACAAGGCTGTCTTAGCAAATAGACAATATATTTAGGCACCCCCCCCTCCGAAAAAAAACATCTTTTGAGGAGGGTAAGTAACTGAAGATTGGGAGTATGTGTACCTAGTCTCTCTTTCGCATGACCTGCAAGGGATTCTATTCTTCATGTTAATATTATTTCTGTTTAAATAAGATGGGCAAGGGATTTCACATATTTATCCACTTACTGCTGGAATTGTGAATTTTGATGACACTTTGATTCGTTATCTTGTGTTACTTCAACTGTTTAACCTTCTGCTTCTGTATATAAAATTTAGATTCTGTATGTTGTTTAATTAAATTATTTTCCAAGGAAACAGATTGATTATTGTTGCACCCAATAGTTTTTTTATGTTTTATTTAATCATCCATCTATGCATCAGAATTCAGTTCTCTTATGATTGCTCTCTTTTTGTGCAGGCCCCGTTCCAGAAGAAAAGTTGTTGATAATATACGCTCGCAGTTTAATATTCCTGTAGAGGTTAGTTGGATTGAGAGTTATGTGAACTCTCTTTGTTTAACCCTTCTTGCCCCTTCCTTTATTGTATCTAATTCATGAGTACTCCTCTGGGTGTTATCCTTGTTCATTTCTTCAGACAACCAAAATACACTGCTAAAAGTCATTATATGCATCAACACGGTTCTAAATTAAATGCCCTGTACTACTGGATTAATTATCTGATATGTTTGGCCGCTGTCCCACTGTGCTGATGATTGCTGGCTGCACTCTTTTCTTGCTTGTGTGCAAGGAGACAGCATAATAATATTAACAAAGTTGCTTTGCATGGATTGAACTGTTCATATAATGTGCCAAAGAAAATTGTGCTGATCCTTCTGTTCGAACCATGACATCCAGGTTAAACACTTGCCTGTTGGAGATGCTCTTTGGATTGCTCGCCATAAAGAACTTGACACGGATTATGTTCTTGATTTCATTGTTGAAAGGAAAAATGTGGAGGATTTACTTGGCTCAATTAAAGACAACAGATACAAAGATCAAAAACTAAGACTGAAGGTACCATCTGAAAATAGCTTTGATTTTTTTCATTAATATTATAAACCTTCCATCTTAACTTTCCCAGTTCTTCATGCTTTCAATTTCTCACTGATAGTAAAAAAGGGCAGCCCGGTGCACGTAGCTCCTGCTTGCGCATGGTCCGGGGAAGGGTCCGACCGCTTTGGGTCTATAGTACGCAGCCTTTCCCAGTTTCCCTACATTTCCGCAAGAGGCTGTTTCCAGGACTTGAACCCGTGACCTCATGGTCACAAGGCAACAGCTTTACCGCTGCCCCAAGGCCCCCCTTCCAATTTCTCACTGATAGTGATAATTTTTTTTGTATTGTAGATTACCATTTGTTTCTTGTGACAATCCTGATCAGCAGTTGTGGCAACACAACACATTGTTTTGGTCATGTTGCAAATAAGTTGATGGGCATAGTCATTAGCCTGTTTGGTGGCACAGGTATGGAGGGATCTCTAAACAGTTAGATAAACTTTTTATTTTGACGAAGAGCAGCAGCGCATCGGATCTGTGCTTCTTTTTTTTAGATGAAGAACTTTGTGATATCTTGTTTATTTTAGATTTCAATTGGGTTCCAGACATGCTGAATATGAAAGGAATGTTTCCCTGCAACATGCTGAGTGTCTTTTGACCAGCCATGTTTTATGCCCGCATGCTATCCCCTGTGATTTGATGTTGCTTGAGTCTAATCTTAGCCGAGGAGATTTTTTTCCTTATTCTTTGTTATCATTAATTGAAAAGCATAGCCCATATTTGGGTATGAGATGATGAAGGACGATGTAGCAGACATAAGCTTGAGCCTGTAGATTGAGCATCTCTTCCCAAAGAAACTGTATTTCTTGTCCATATATATGGGTTTGCTGTGGTTATTTTAGCAACAATACGGCATGATACCTCCATTTGTTGTATCCTTTGCAGAAATGTGGGCTAAGGAAGCTAATATATCTAGTTGAAGGGGATGTAAACACTGTAGATGGATCAGAGAGCGTTAAAACAGCATATGTACTCTTCTCATGAGCCTGGACGATCATGTTAACCCCTGAATGGCAGTGCTTTTTTCTCGTGTTTAACATTATTAAGTATCATTCCTTCCGTTCAGGATGTCAGTTGTATGCCCTATTAACTGCTCCATATGCCTTCTATTTCAGCTGCTTCACTACTGAGGTTCTTGGAGGATTTGATGTCCAAAGAACCACTGGATATGCTGACACTGAAAAGAAATACGGCCACCTCACGGGCTCTATAATTGATTACTACAGCAGAAACTTCTCTGCTGGTGCTGATACCTCTCGACTTTGCCTGACCTACGACGAGTTTGTGAAGAGGTGTTCTGACCTTGAGAAGGTCACTATGAGCGATATATTCGCCGTTCAGCTTATGCAGGTAACTGGGCGAATACGGCCACCTCCACCAAAGTTTGTCGGGTAGTCCATTTCATGCAGTAGTTTTCTCATTTATTGTGCATGTAAATCAGGTGCCACAAGTGACAGAAGAAGCTGCTCTTGCTGTCACGAGTCTCTACCCCACT
The DNA here is from genome assembly GCF_002575655.3 of Aegilops tauschii subsp. strangulata. Taxonomy (NCBI): domain Eukaryota; kingdom Viridiplantae; phylum Streptophyta; class Magnoliopsida; order Poales; family Poaceae; genus Aegilops; species Aegilops tauschii. The sequence goes on from NC_053035.3 coordinate 71,177,623, forward strand.
CTTCTCTCGCTTGCTAAGGCGTACACCATGCTTATGAGTCCTCTTTTCCTTTCAACTTATACAATGTTCTTTACATATACAACTTATACAATGTTCTTCACATATACAACTTATACAATCTTACTTACTCATTGGGACAGATGTGACCAATGTATGTACACACACATCCTTAGCTGCTCCTCGTGCTATTGATGTACAAAACAATTCAACATGTCTGTAGAACTAAAAGTTTATCCTTGTAACTTTGAAGGATGGCGATAGGTGCGCCCAGGAGGAGATGCTGAAGAACAAGAGCGACATGGTCAACGCGGGGGCTAGCAAGAACATTTTCAAGCTCATCTGGGCGGAAGGATGAACACCCCGTACTTGACCGGTCTTTTGGTCACGGGCGTGGTGATTTCGGCCGCCAACGCAAGTTCTGAAGGAGAAAACAGGCAGGACCGTTTTTGTGCTGTGCCTGGTGCCTTGGAGAAGCGAAAAGTCTCTGAACTTGTAACCGCCACCTAAGAGAACGCCTTAGCGTAGCCTCACTCCCTGTTTAAAATACTACTCCGTCGTAGAATTGCATGCCCCAAAATTATGGAGTCGTCGTGTTAATGTAGTGCATTAGCGCTTCGTGTGTATATATACACAAATATTAGCTCTTGACTCAGTTGCTTGGATCATGTCTTGTCTTGTGTTATCTCAACCTTGCTTGCATGGAAGCAGACAAGGCAGGTATTAGAATTTAGACTGCTGGCAAAGTGACGTAGACTCGTTAGACCCCATGGTTTTTGTCTTTTTGATCCATGTGCTTGATGGAACCTGAAAGCGTTCTTTGGTCGGCGGCATGTCCATGTTCTGCAAGAACGACATGATGAGCAGATTCTGTTTTGTGAAGATTGTGGTGTTGAGTTCTGTGAAGATTGTGGTGTTGAGGAGACGATTGAACGTCGTTGCTTCCTTCCGGTCAGGATCCCTTCTCTTCATTCGGATTCATGGGCTGTAGATATTATTGATGGCAATCAAGTTTTAGAACAGAATGCTGCTCTCATTTTGTGCGGGTGCTGGACGATTTGGACTGAAAGAAACAATAGAAGACATGGAGAACTTCAAATGGGCCATTGATACCATCCACCATCTAGCTGCGCTAGTGGGCTCGAAGACGACATGAGAACCGAGGGAGAAATCGGTCTGGATATGCCCCGAGATCATCAAGGTCAATGTTGACGCGAGCTATTATGAGCAAGATGGCTATGGTAGTACGGGAGTTGTTCTTCAGAACCATATCGAAGCACTGGTTCGGGCACAAGCAATTTTGGTATCGGTTTGCACAGAATGCAAGCACTATGGAAGCCTTGGCGCTTCGTGATGGCATTCGTCTTGCTCTTGGACGTCCTCAAGGTGAGCATCGAAAGTGATGCTCAAGATGTTGTGCGAATGCTAAACGAGGCAAAATTTTCAAGAGCAGACCTGGCTCCATTGTCCATATCAACCGAAAAGCAAATGTGGACGCGAGCTCTAGTTTTCAATCTTGCTCCATTGTCCATATCAACCGTGAAGCAAATGAAGCGGCACACAGGTGTGCCAAACAGGCTAGTGAGGATTGTAGAAGATGTATCTGGGTGAATTGCACCCCTGCTTTTTTTCTAGGATGTATTCACACACACTGTAATCCTCATGAGTAATTCAATATAGCCTGTTGTTGCAAAAAAAAAGTTCGACCTACTCAGAGCATACATTTGTTGTCATTCAGGTGGTGATCTTACGGAGAGGTGCCCTTGAAGTGCAGGGGCATGAGACATGAAAGAACCGTAAAAAAAGAAATCAAAGAATCGTAGGCCATACCGCTGCGCCTAGCGGGAACAGACTGCGGCCCCTTGGGTCCAGTGGGAGCTCCTATAGGGCACCTTGTTGAGCTTCTTGGCGCCCCACTCATGGGCCGCCCCAAGAAGAAAATAGCCCTCGACTGGTTTCCTAGTTCCCTTGATCGCGTTGGACCGGTCGCGGTCGACCAGTTGACTTTTTTTTGTATGTTTTTCTAAAAATAGTGAACTAAAGAATGTTCATTGTTTTTGAAAAAGTTCACAAACTTAAAAAAGATCACGAATTTGAAAAAAAAGGTTGATCGAATTTGATTTTTTCACATATTTAAAAAAAAGTTAATTGATATGAAAGAAGCTCATCGAATTGGAAAAAGTTCATTGAATTTGAAAAAAAGTTCATCAATTTTGGGAAAAAGTTCACAAAAATCGAAAAAAGTTCATTGACATTGAAAATAAGTTTATTGAATTTGAAAAAATGTTCATCAAATTTAAAAGCACTTCATTAAATATGAAAATATATATTCAAATTTAAAAGAAAGTTCATCGAGCACCCCAAGCACGCACCTTCAGAATCCGCACAGCCGCCGCAACCCTGCCATTTGCCCACGCCACCGGCGCGCCCGTTTGACTCGCTGCTGCCGCGGCCCCGGCACGATGCCGCATTCCGCGTTGCGCACGCCATCAGGAGGGAGAAACGCCCAGCCGCCGCCTACACCCACCGGGCTTTGCCCGGCGACAGGAGGGGAGGAGAGGCGATGAAGGGAAGGGAAGCGGCGGAAGCTAGAGCGGGCGAGACGAGTTTTCGATCAACTCGGATACGTATCCTACCTATTCTATCCGGGCCAAAAAAAATTACACTGAAGTTGGTGCTAGCGAAATGAGTACGTCGAATGTTTTAGTTCCCTGTGCATATATGAACGTGGCGTTTTTTTTTTGGGGGTAGTGGTAGCATTTGTTTTCAGCTCCAAAAAAGAGCACATTTGTTTTCACCGCTCAGTCAATAAAAAAAAGGAAAGAGACACGGCAACGGCACGCACGGGCATCAATCAGCTGCCTGGAAAACTCCCCGTTCCGCGTCCGCCCCCAAATTCGAGACGCGCCGCCGCCGACCCCCGCTCCACTTACCTTTCATATCCTTGTCTCGGAAAAAAACTTGCCTTTCATATCCGGCAAGGACAAGGCTCCGCCCGCCGCCACCGCCTCCGCCCCGGCTATAAAGCTCCGCCCTTTGGCCGGCCCGCTCCTCCTCTCTCCGTCCGGGCCGCGCCTCTCGCCTCCTTCATTCGTCCTCGCCCGTCCGGGCCGCGTGGTGGTCTCCGTGCCCGCTCGCGCCCTGCTCCCTGTCCTCTCCGCCTGCGGGGCCGAGCCGCTCCCCGAGGACGCGGGCGGGCGACCGGCGGCGGGGGCACCGGCGTCGTGCGCCAGCTGCGCGCGCTCGTCCTCGACTCGTGCCTCTCCTCCTCTCGCGTCCGGTGAGGTGACTCGTCCTCGGTTCTTGCCTCTCCTCGTCTCGCGTCTGGCGAGGCAATTCGTCCTTGATTCCTGCCTCTCATAGTCTCGCTTCTGATCCTATGTTGCTCGTCCTCGCTCGATTCGTCCGTTTAGAGTTGAAGAATCGCGTCTGATTTGTTTCATTCAGTTTTGATCGTCCTCGGTTCGTCTGTTTTCAAGAAGCGCGTCTGATTTGATTGGTTATGCTCGTCCACGATTCGACCGTTTAGGTAGAAACCGTGTCTGGTTTGATTTGCTCGTCCTCGCCGCCGTCGTCAGTTCAGAGTCGCGTGTGATTTGATCCTTGCTCGTCCTCGCCGTTGCCTTGATGCTCTCGCGTGTTCTTGGGGCCATCTTGTTGGGGGTCTGCGACTCTGGGAGGAAGCGAGCGGTCGGTCGGTTTGGGTCACCGTCTTGTTTGCGAACTAACAAGTCCGTTTGAGAAACTTCTGTTCCTGCGTTTCGTGTTCGCGGTAGAGCTATGGTTCCTGCGTTTCTTGTTTGAGAAACTTGTGCGTGCGCTTCTGTTATCTGACGATCCTGCGTTTCGTGTTGGCGTCGGGGCGACGGTTGCAGGAACGATCGGTTCTAGTTTCGAAATTGGAGCAGTGTCAAATCGGTTCCTCAGTTCCATCACTTGTTGTTTGTTGGTCTCAAACTCATGCGCCCTTGTGATACTCTGGTTGCCCTCTGTCGATTCTTGTTCTACCGGCAGGCGTGTGTGCTCTCATCCTAGATGCAGAGAATCCTGTTCTTGTATGTTACGGTTGTTCTAATGGTGTTCTTTTTAACCGGTTTCTTGTTATCATGCTTTGCTTATGTTCCCATATGGCACAATTGATTCATTGTTGTTTGTTGTTTGATTGATTGCCCTGAGATGGATTGCTGTTTGTTGTTTGACTGATTGCCTTGAGATGGATTGTTGCTTGTTGCTTGATTGATTGATTGCCTTGAGATGGATTGTTGATTGTTGTTTGTTGCTGTTTGTTGCCTTGAGATGGTAGATGTTTATATGGCATGATTGATTCCTGTTTGTTCATGGTTATTACAATTGATTGATTGATTGATGGCTGTTTGTCGATTGGTATCTAACTTTGGTATTGCCAGTTCCTGATCATATGCAACAGACCTAGCACTATTCTTTTTTCTGAACTTTTTTGTGATTATGTCTTATGTGGATATCATATTCTTTTTTTGGTATTACTGTTGTCTAGTCCTTGGAATAATGCTTTTCTAAGTATTTAAGGTACACACATGTTGATCTGGACATATCACATTTGCTCTTTATTGTGTTGCTAAGGACACTGATGGGTTGAATTGGCATATACGCAGGTATATTTACATTCTTTACGTTTTGCGAGCTGATGCCTGTAGTCTCAAAGCATTTATTTACCTGATATTTGCATGGATGTTTTCATGATGGCTAATTTGATTCATTATCGTTGTTCTGATGGTGTGCTTCTGGTGGTTTAACTGAAGCCGTGGATCGCTCGTCAACCTGGTATGTCTTTGGATGATAATCCCTCTCGAATTTAACTCGTTCCTATATTTTACACAATGTTTATCTCATGGCCGGTAATGGTAACCTTATGAATGCATATCCCACATTTTAGCTAGTTATATAGTAACACCATACTTCCTTGGATGATGTTCTGTATATGCAAGTGTGGTGAGCTGACATATTGTGTCGGTATCTACCTACGCAGCTGAGCTCTTTCTGGATATGACAGAGGTACAATATTTACATCCATGGCAGAAGGTTCTTAACCCTGAACTCATCAAAGGTCCTTGGACTCAAGAGGTTTGGCACTGCACTCCTGACTTCGCTCGAAAAAAAAACCTTTTGCACATTTTATAGTTATATTTATGATTATGATATTTTTTCTACAGGAAGATGACAAAATTATTGATCTTGTAAGCAAGTATGGACCAACAAAATGGTCTCATTGCAAGGGCCTGCAGAAGGACCCTCCCACCTCAGTGCAGGTGATTTTTCCTCTGCCCCGTTTGATTCCGTCTAGATCTTGCCCCGAATTGTATTGCGTCTGGATGAGCGCGCCGTTGGCGTGGTCTGGTTGTTAACTGTTGTTACGGGTCATGGGGGTTAGGTTGTCGATTATTTAGCTGTGCTCTCGCAGTGCTTTTAGGTTTGCTGGATTGATTGGTGAGGATACTGCTTATGAACTGTACATGGACTACTATTATGATTGACTCATGTCAAGTGTGTGATGTATCTTCTGAGCAGGTCATTAAAAAAACCCTTGGATTTTGTTTTGTTAGGTTATAAAGTATGCCAACCTTATTACAGTTTACAGTCAGTACCACATGGGCAGAACATGCACCACCCTGTAGCACTATATGATATCTTAACTGCCATAACCAAAAGAAATTAAAACCGCCAAGGACTTCACAGTTTATGGATAGTTAGGCATGGCTAGCACTATATAAGAAACATAAACAGTACCAATCTAATCTGTTAGGCATGGACTAGACTATTTAAGAAACATAAACAGTACCAACGAAATCAATAGGGAGAATTTTTGAGAGTGAACTATGTTTTAGGAGGTGAGGTGGCAATGGTCACCTGTATTCCTTAGTCTATTAACGCATACCGGAATAAATATAATTACTGAAGCAACTTTATCTTTGGTAATGTTGTTTAAATCTGATTTGAGAAACACGAACAGTACTAGCCTGATCAATAGAGAGAATTGTCAAAAGTGGCCTCTGTTTTAGTAGGTTGCAATGATCACCTGCTTTCCTTGGTTTATCAATGCATACTGGAAGAAATATAATTACGGAAGCAACTTTAGCATTGTAAATGTTGCGTAAATCTGATTTGAGAAACAAGAACAGTACCATCCTAACCAATAGAGGGAATCATCAAGAGTAGCTTATGTTTTAGTAGGTGAGGTTGTAATGGTCACCTGTTTTCCTTGGTCTATCAATGCATACAGGAAGAAATATAACTACTGAAGCAACTTTAGCATTCATAATGTGTGTAAACCTGATCTGTGTTTTTGTGGAGAGTAAGTGGCTTCAGTGGATGTCTTGGGCTCCTGGGTGACTTGATGTTTTTTAATACAGCAGTTGGTTCCACTTACCTCTTGAAATTAAGATCAATGAACTTTGAATTATTCTAATCATTGTAGTGGGCGTGTATATGATGGATAACCCTTGATAATATAATTTCATGCCTAATTCTGAACTTGCTCACACATAACTAAAGCTGGCCGCTGTTTGATCTCGTAGCAAATATGACTTGTTTCTTACTCATACTTGACTAGCTTCATACAAATGCTTGTCTGACTGTTGTGTAATACTGTATCACTTTCCTTTTATTCGGGCAGGTCCTGTAAGTGAGGACATGTTCCACTAGCAGACCACTATCATGGGACCCTCGGACAGCCCGTTTACTGGTGGTCTATTTTTGGTGAACATCCATTTCCCACTGGATTATCCCTTCAAGCCCCCGAAGGTAATTTCTGGTGTACTGAGCTAACCTTTGTAAAAAAGAGTTCATATTGATTCTATGATATTGGAATTGCTGTTAGACAAATGTCTTGGGGGTCCTCAAACAATTAGTTTGCTGCTGCTTGCTATCTTATCTATTTTTTTCTGACATTCAGACATGAACATATTTCAGGTCTCTTTCCGCATCAAGGTGTTCCAGCCAAACATCAACAACAACAGCAGCATTTGCCTTGACATTCTCAAGGAACAGTGGAGCCCGGCTTTGACCATATCAAAGGTAATGATCTGCATTCCTAGCTTGGTTGTTCCATTTTTTGCTTAAAGCTTGTTGCTGATATAAGCTTGGTTCCTTCAGCAACTTAATCTCACAAATTTTTTTCATTTATGTTTCTCTAACATTTACCCGTCTCTGTTAACAGGTCCTCCTGTCAATCTGTTCGTTGCTGACGGACCCCAACCCCAATGATCCTCTGGTGCCTGAGATTGCTCACATGTACAAGACTGATTGGGCCAAGTATGAGTCCATGGCACGCTCCTGGACACAGAGTACACCATGGGTGGATGTATAGGCAAGCAATGTCGAGAGAGGTATTCTTTTGATTGTTCTATTTTTATGGTTTGCTGAAATGCATTTTCCCCCTGGGTGGGATGTTTGCTAATTTCGAAACACACCGGTTACTTCCATTTGTGTACTTTATTTGTTCTTAGTTCTTCTCACCTATAGCTAAAGCCAAAGACGACAAACCAGGTGACTTATTGGAGTTGCAGGACTATAAATCATCGGTAAGTTTCTATGCTTTCAAATGGTCAGAGTTTGAATTTTGATCAGTTTGTCTGACTTGTTTTATACCGAATCCTTGATTCCTTGATAACTTCGATATACACACATGAATAATTACTTATGCTGTTATGATCATAAACTGATTTCTAAGTATCTTTGACTCATATGATGCTTATTACATAACAGGTCATCTGAATCTTCATTTGTAAATATGACTGCTGGTGCTGCCGATGATGTAAGCTACTTTTCTTGCTTCAAGAATAATAGAAACATCATTTGCATCACACTCACATTTTAAGTTGCTCATGTCATTTCAGGCTAGCCATCGGCTTGGAACTGATGAGAGACAACCGATGTTGCCAACTTGAAACATATATTTTTTAGGTATGAATGGCTTACCTCTCCTCCTCTCGCGTCTGGTGAGGCAATTCGTCCTCGGTTAGTGCCTCTCCTCCTCTCGCGTCTGGTGAGGCATTCATTCCTGATTCCCTCCCTCCGACTTTATGTTGCTCGTCCCTGCTTGATTCATCGTTTAGATTAGAAGAATCACGTCTGATTTGTCATTTTGCTCGTTCTCGATTCGTCTGTCTTGAAGCGCGTCTGATTCGACTGATTTTGCTCGTCCTCGATTCGTCCGTGTAGATAGAAAATCGCGTCTGGTTTGATTTACTCGTCCTCCTCGTCACTTTAGAGTCGCTTGTGATATAATTTTGCTTGTCCTCGCTGTCGCCCTGATGCTCTCGCGTGTTCTTGGGGCCGTTTCGTCGGGGGTCTCCGTCCCTGCGACTCTCGGAGGAAGCGGGCGAGCGAGCGGTCGGTCAGTCTGGTTTGCGAGCTAAAGTTTGTTTGAGAAACTTCTGTTCCTGCGTTTCATGTTCACGGTGGAGCGATGGTTCATGTGTTTACTTGTGCGTGCGCTTCTGTTATCTGACGATCCTGCGTTTCGTGTTCGCGTCGGGGAGATGGTTGCAGGAACGATCGGTTCTGGTTTCGAAATTGGAGCGCTGTCAAGTCGGTTTCTCTGTTCCATCACCTGCGTTGTTCGTCCGTTATTTCCAGATCTCAAACGCATGATCTTGATACTCTGGTTGCCCTCTGCCGATTCTTGTTCTACCAGTAGGCGTGTGTGCTCCCATTCTAGATGCAGAGAATCCTGTTCTTGTCTGTAACGGTTGTTCTGATGCTGTTCTTTTCAATTGTTTATTGTTATCATGCTTTGCTTATCTTCCCATATGGCACGATTGATTGATTGTTGTTTACTGTTTGATTGATTGCCTTGAGATGGATTGTTGTTTGTTGTTTGATTGATTGCCTTGAGATGGATTGTTGCTTGTTGTTTGATTGATTGCCTTGATTGATTGCCTTGAGAAGGTACAAACCATGTAGGCCGATTGTTTGCTGTTTGTTGCCTTGAGATATTACATGTTTATATGGCACGATTGATTGCTGTTTGTTCATGGTTATTACAATTGATTGATTGTTGTTTGTTGATTGGTATCTAAGTTTGGTATTGGTAGTTGCTGATCATAGGTAACAGACCTAGCGCTATTCTTTTTTCTGAACTTTTTTGTGATTATTATGCCTTCACATTGCACTGCTCCCAGATCCATATTGACATGCCCACGCTGTCTGATGAGGATAAAGATGTAAGGAACTCCTCCCAAGAATCTCTCTTGCTCCTTGTATCAACTTGGCGACTTGATTTACATGTTGAATTATTATTTTCGTGAAACTGGAGCTCCTTGCTGTAACCCAAACAAACTATAATTACACCAATTGGGAGCAGCTTGTGTAATTATAGTTTGTTTGGGTGCAGTAATGACTTTATGAGCAGGCACCACTTTCAGGTTATGAAAAAAAAGGGGAAAACAAGATTGACTTCCTCTCTCTTTCTTATACAAGGCATGCAGAAGATGTGCGGCAAGTAAGAACTCATTATGTCGATATTTAGAGTGTACTACTTCACAGTGCCATCTTTCCCAACAGATTGAATTTTTTTGTATTGTTATTTTGTTGAATAGTATCACATATTTGTTTGCATTTCATACTTTGGGAAAATGTTCCTAACGTTGATAGTATTTTTCCTGCAATAGGCGCAGGAGTTCCTCTCAAAGTTGGGTGATCTTAGCCAAACTCTGATTTTTGCCAAAATTGAGAATCTGGAGGTAATTAACATGTATTTTTCTCTATTGAGCTACTTTGTTCGTTCTTTAGGTGTTCTTATTTCAGAAACCGTTGTTACTTGTGTTGTGGACAGAATGACGGACAACCTAAGGCCTACTCGTCCGGAGGCAACTGATGTGGCAAACGCAGTGCTGGACGGTTAGTTTTTGCCTCTTGCAGATATCTTATACTTTGGTGATCCTGTACAGCTGCTTATTACTGCACCCAAACAAACTATAATTACACAAGCTGTAACATGAAATCACAATTGTTTTGTTCAGGTAGTGATGCCATTCTCCTTGGTGCTGAGACTCTCCGTGGGTTGTATCCAGTTGAGACTATTTCAACGCTAGGCAGAATTTGTGCTGAGGTGAACTTTCTTTTGGAGGTCTATGTTCTCTTGATACAGGCCTGTTTGGGAGAGCATTTGTTGATAAGTTCCCTTTTGTAGTTCAAATCAGGCTTCAATACTAAAATGTTACAAATAAATACTATTCTTCCAAATAGCCCCTAAATGTGTTCTCAACAAGTATATCTTTGGCACTCTAATGGAATCTAATGGAAATTCACTCCTTCCTGTCTTTTCTCTCTTCATATTTGGTGATATATTTTCATGAATTGTTTCACAGGCTGAGAAGGTCTTCAACCAGGATTTGTACTTCAAGCGAACCATGAAATACGTGGGAGAACCCATGACCCACATGGAGTCTATTGCTTCCTCTACAGTGCGTATTTGTTTCTTTTCATTTTCCAACCTTTTGTTAGCGTTTACAGGGGAACAATTTCTGTCTTCCATTGATTGAATATCAGTCTGTGACACTTGGGTTTATAAGTCTGAAATAGTTCACTACCTATTTGCTAGGTGTGGGCTGCTATTAAAGTTAAGGCTTCGGTCATCATTTGCTTCACCTCATCCGGATAGGAGAAAAAGAGTATTTCTTCTTATAGGCGCTTCACCTCATCTTGTAGTTTAATAGAAATTGATTCATATATTATGCCGTATCGAGTATCTGCAGGCTAATTGCCAAGTACAGGCCCACCATGCCATTCCTCGTCTAAAAACAAATCAATTGAAGTGGAGCTTCACAAGCGCATTTGAAGTATGTGAACAACCTGTTTCCTTGTAACCTTTGTATTACCACGTGTCTAATACATCCATATCTAGACAAATCTAAGACAAGTAATTCAGGATGGAGGGAGTACTATAGAATTTTGCCCGATAAGAAACAGTATTGCTTATGTTGGACCAAGACTTGTCTCTGGTGTTTGGCAGTGTGCCACTGTTATAACTCATATTTGTTGCATTATCTTCCTGCAGGCAAGACAATCACTCATAGTTAGAGGCCTCTTTCCCATGCTTGCCGATCTACGTCACTCGGTGAGTTAACCTGCCCTTCATCTGTTGGCTACATTAACCATTCTTTGGTGGTTCTTTTCAATTTTAGAATACATGGCCCAGTATGTATAATATGAAAAATAGGAACTACCTATAAATATCAACTCCCTTGTTCTAAACATAAAGGGAATAGTGGCGGTTGGCATTAGTGCATATTCCCAATATGTGAAAAGTGGATGCTTTACATACACCATGCCAATGAATTAATTCTGCTTTTAGGGTTTTTGCTTGCATCATGTTCTACTTACAAATGGAATAAACACTAGACTGCAGTTCACTTTCGAACTGTTGGCAAGTCATCATAAACTTGGTTAATTAGTACATTATTTCGAACTTGACTAGTGGTAGGCTGGTGTGTTTATTCTGTATAATATAAACGCAATACGCGAGCTTATAAGCTGGTGTGCACCAGTGAGGCTGATGTTTGGAGGTTTCATCTTGCATCCACCTTGAATTATTTGGTAGCTACAATTCCTTGATTTGGACCCAACAAGTAAGAAGCTTGGCTTGCCTGGTGATTTGTACTGACTTTGTTTCTCTGCCCTGCAGGCCGAATCTACTAGCACTAGAAATGAATCAGTGTTGAAGGTTGCTCTTGACCACGGCAAAGCATCCGGTGTGATCAAGTCGCATGGCTTACCTTAGCCAGAATTTCTATAAGAATGTTGCTCATGTTACATGCCTTGCTTTCTCTAGTAAGTAGAACATGAATACATTTAACATTTCTTTTATGTCCGTATGCGTACGCTCACGATATTTGAATTACAAACCAAATTCTAAATAAATAAGCATGTGTCTCTGTGCCTACAAACTTGTGGGTATTGATGAAGATAATCACTTAATCAACCTCTAACTAGCTTCCTATTTTCAGGAACGAAGATCTGGATCACCCTCGCCCCTCTAGAGAAATCAGTTTACTCATTCAGTTCTGGAAATTCTTTATAGCTTTTTGAGTTTACTTCGGTCTTGCATGTATTAGCTTTCTGTTTGTGCCCCTGTCTATGTATGTTTCTTGTGTGCAAGCGCTCCATTCTGTGTGTGTGACTGTGTGTGGCTTGACTCTGTGTGTGTGGCTTGACTGTGTGTGTGTGTGACTGTGTGTGTGCTTGACTGTGTGTGTGTGTGTGTGTGTGACTGTGTGTGCTTGACTCTCTGTGTGTGACTGTGTGAATGTTGCATTTGCTTGATGGTGTGGCCTGTATGCTTGAATGATGATTGGTGTGGTTTAACACTGCCTTTGCCGGTCCCAAGCCCGGATGTGAAAATGTGGAGGGAGCTGCATTTACCTTCTGAATTTTGTGGCCGATGGCATTCTAGTTTACTTAGATGGTTAGCTTGTTAATTAGTTTGTGCATGCAAGACTTGAAATCTAGCTGATGTAGTGTTTAGTTTTTGTGCATGATAAATGGTTTTGTTGTGCACCTTTTTAAAGATGTGGCCCGTTTTCCCCTCTATTTTCCTCTTTTGGATGTTAACTACAATTTGCTGTGTTTCTGAATTGATTATCTGTTGTAAGATATGGTTAGCATATATAGTTCAGAGATAAATGTCTTTGTGTGCAGCAGTTGTCATACATTTTATTCGTTCCAATGGTGATTTTACTATTAGTTTTTGTGTGCTGGAACTCTTGCGGAAGTTCTCTGTACCCCAGTACCAATGTATATGTATTTCAGTGTCATTTTGTACTATAACATCACTGAAGCCAGTGGTATATTTGAGATGAGTGATGTGATTAGATTGTACCAGACATGCGACTGCAGGAGCTCAGTGTATGAGTATGCACCCCGCGACAACCGCGACAACAATTATGTAGTTACTTTAACATGACTAGCTCGTTACTTTTGAACAATCAGGTAGTTTACAATATGCAGTTTTACTTGTATTTAGGAATGGAGCTTCTTCACTTCCTAGATGCATCAGGTTGTCCATGTTGTGTGTTCAATTTTTTTGATTCACCTTTATTTTCATTTCAGCAGGTTGTCCATGTTGTGTGTTCTGTATGGATTAGACGTTGTCTGACTACTTTATCTTCGATGCCGCGGCCCCTCATTGGGTCTTTAGTACTTCTATGTGTTCAATTTTTAAACCCCATTACGTGTGATGCTCCTTGTTTCTGTGTAATTTGAACCTCTGGTTATGCTCTTGTGAGTTGTGAGCGGTGTCTCTGCTCATGTGGACACACATGATTTGAACTGCGATTTTGAGCTGTGATTCTGCTAGTGAGGTAAGCATGATTTCAGCGGTGTTTCCATGTGGTTTTGAACCATGTCTGTGGTATGATCTTGTGAAAACGTTGCGTGAATATTTATTGCCAATCGTGTGTCGTGCCAATACTGCCTTTGGTTGATTGTGTGGCTTGTTGCTTAGCTGAGTGATTGGTTGTAGTGTTTGCTATTTTTTTGTGTTTAGTAGTTTGTAGTTTAACACTGTCTTTGCCGGTCCCAAGCCCGGATGAGAAAATGTGGAGGGGACTGCAGTTAGCTCCTCTGTTTATAACTTTCACTGTCTCCAAATATTTTTCAATGAATAGTAGTGAATGAAGTGAGTAGAAGTCACACAATGTGGTGGCAAGCTTTGGAACATCCTTTGATAAAAAGGATAAAGAACAATAAAAAAACTCAAAATTAAAAGATTATAGAAAATAAAAGTCTCAAAAACAAAAAAAATACTCAAAATTATATAAGTTTTTTTAAAAAATACTAAAAAAATAACAGACTCAAAATTATAGAAGATTCGAATAATAGAAAGACTTAAAACAATAAGCAGACTCAAAATAATAAATACTCAATTATAAAAAGACTCAAAAACAATAAAGACTCAAAAGTATAAAAGATTCAGAATAATAGAAGACTTAAAAAATAATAAAAGACTAAAAATAATAAAAGACTAAAAATAAATAAATAAACTCAAAATAATGGAAAGACTCAAAATTATAAAAGTTTCAAAAAAAAATAGAAGACTCAAAAACAATAAAAAAGACTCAAAATTATAGAAATACTTGAAAACAATAAACAAACTTGAAGTTAAAAAACTCAAAAACAATAAAATACTCACGATTATAAAAGATTCAAAATTATTATGGCGTATAAGTAATTACCATGCCAGCACTAAATTAATTACCTACGACGTTGATAGAAATACAACGCAAGCATTAGATTGTGCCTGGTCATTACAAATGGGCCAATTTGTGGCGTGTTAGAAAAAAACAACACGAACACTAACTAAATGGGCCAATTTGTGGTGACGTTGCAAATATGCAAAATGCCACGCCACCACTATTTGAAAAAAAAATAGTGATGGCGTTTGTTGGAAATGGTGTGCCACCAACTAAAGTTGTTTCTAACGACTGTGATATGTAGCAAACGTTCGGATCTGCCAATAGATCCAAACGATCGATCCCCCACCTTCGCAAGGCCAAGTGCGCGTAGCGCGCGAGGCCGAGCCGTCACGACAAGGCAACCTGCGATTTTTTTGCGTGAGGCAACCTGCAATGGCGACGTGGCCCAGCTCAGCGCCCCCTCACGTGACCCTTGCCCACACCCATCACGCGCCACCACCTCCCCTAAACCCCAACTTTCTTACCTCCAGAGCAAGAAAAGGCATCAAACGCTCTCCATCGACCCCCCTCCCTCTTTCTCTCTCCCTAGCGACAAACTCAAGGCAGCGAAGGCAAAATTCATCTCTGTCCCCTACCCCCCACCACAACCCCGATTTGATCCACCAATTGCTACACAAACCATGCAAGGCACCTGAGGAACTGAAGTTACCACCTGATCTTGCCTTGAACTACCACCAGGGACTCCAGATCTTACCAGGCGTCCAGAATCCAGCAAGAATCCAGATGGATCAGGTACATCTAAGCACTCCTACAGTATCTGAATTTCAATCCAGTCCAAACTAAAGGCAAAAAAGAAAGACACAGAACCAAAAAGGAAGAAAAAGGGGCCATTTTCCTATTTTATCATACTGTGTGCATAGAATCTACCAGGCAGATAAGAATCGGTTACCAGGGGAAATGACATGAGTTATCAGGGCATACACAGAATTATTTCTTGAAAAAAATGCAGCTCATTTTCAACTTATTTCACAAAAACAGTGAAATTATGCTACAAAACACTTGTTGTATGTAAAAGAGAAGTCACAACACCCCAACTGACTCCATACTTGTTACAATTATTGTATAGAGAATCAAAGCAAAAAAAGCTACCACATTTTTTATACAAAGTATCTTCAGGAAAAAATTATTGTAAAGTTTTGTCATTTGTTACCATGCCAACATGGTGCATGTTACCACACATTTGGAATGCAAGTTACCATCAAATATAGTATAACTAATTTTTGCAGCAAGGAATGGTGTTGCCAAGTGGAATAGAGTCCCGAATGAGTAACAAATTGTTACCTGTAGAAAAAATGATAATATCCATGCCAACTCAAAAGAATCACAAAAAAGTACAAAGATAAATATTGCTGTGATTGATATATGTAAAAATTAGTGTTTTAGTTGTGTGACTGATGCTATTAACATGTGTAAGCAGGTGCTTCAATAACATGTCGGAAAACCACGGAGATAACACAAATGTCATAGAGAGTGATGGACAAGAGAAACAACATGATGATGATGCACGTACGACTAGCTTTTGGTTCTGCCAACGTCAACCGCCAAGTGTCAGGTAAGAGACAACTCACTTACAAAAGTGTCCACTCTATGTCTATGTTGTACACAGAACGTTATAAAGTTATCAACTTTACATATGAAAAATTAACATGGAATGTGCATAGTTATTACCATGCTGTATTTTGGAGCTACCAGGCTTCCTACATGTAAATAACCATGCAGTGTTTGCCATTGTTTTACACCAATTTAGGAAAAAAAAACAAGCGCTGCATTTTAGGGTTGACACCAAACACATGAAGCATGCAAAAAAAGAAACAAACAACAATAAAAAGGTCACATTTACTTGAATTACTAAACCAACAAAAGGAAGAAAAAAAATGTTTCATCAAGTGTTATCATCACAGCATACTGCAAGTTACCACACATGTTCAATACAAGTTACCACCAAAAATGACAATTCATGTTTTGACTGACCATTTCATGTAAAAAATATGCAGGTGCTCCACCTACATCTAACCAGAGGATCCATGAGCCAAAGAAGGAAGAAAGTTCTAGCATGGGGGGGGGGGGGTTCTTTGATGTATCGGTCAGCGATCCAGCAATTCCAGAAACAGGAGCGCTGAACACTGATCAAGGAGGAGTTAACGCTGAGGCATACTCCACACCTAAGGCTCCTGATACAACAATGAAGTTTGACACTTTTGAGGAGGCTGTTGCTCACTACAAGCTATATGCACTCAAAAATGGATTTGGGACAAGGATAGGGTACACAGGACCACTGAAGGACAACATAGTGAGCAGACCACTCCTGGTGTGTGTGGGAAAGGCGGCAAACCAAAGAAGGAGGAGGTGCTGGATGTACTGAACCCAGAAGGCATCGTGAAGAAGAGAAAAAGGTGGAAGATTGTGAGGACTGAGTGTCCAGCCCACCTTTATCTTACGCACAAGGATGCGTGGTGGAGAGTCAAACGCTTTGACGACAACCACAACCACCCACTGATAAGAAAGCCTTCCCTGACAAAATTTCTAGCATCACATCGGAACATTCCCAAAGACGAGCATGATTTCTTACGGATTCTGCACGAATGCAACATAGAGACCGCGAGGCAAATGCAACTAATTTCATGGTTTTATGGTGCTGCTGAGAATGTACCATACACAACATAGGACCTTGCAAATCAGCTCGCCAAATTTCACAAGGAGTACCGTAATGCGGACGTGGGGAACACGATTGCATGCTTTGAGGAGCTCAGGGCAAAGGATCCATATTTCTATTGGAGAATGAAACTTGATAATGAAGACAGGGTGGAAAACATGTTCTGGATAGATGGCGCCCCACGCAGGGCATACGCAAAATACAACGACATTGTGTCGTTCGACACAACGTACATGACTAATATGTACAAGATGTCGTGTGCGCCCTTCATTGGCATTAACCACGGGCAATCAATCCAATTCGGTTGTGGTTTCTTTCAAAACGAACTTACAGACAACTTTGTGTGGATGCTTAACACATTCTTGCATGCGATGGGTGGGGTCGCACCAAAGAACATAATCACAGATCAGGACTTTGCCATGAGGAATGCTATTGATGAGCTGTTCATCGGGATAGTACACATAAATTGCAGATGGCACATTATGAAGAAAGCATAGGAGAAGCTTGGGAGGCTAATGGCTGATGATCAACCACTGAACAAAGCATTCAAAGATTGTGTTGACAACAACTTGAATGGTATTGTATTTTCGCACAACACACTCCACTCCCATAACCGCAAACTACCTATTTGTGCCGCGATATCCAAAGTTACCATGCTGAATTATAATAAATTACCACCAATAGTACCCATTTTCCCCACATTTAGAAAGGAGGTTTCATGTGAAAAATTGGACTGCTATGGTACCCGAAAAAAGTTACCAGCACTCATGTTCTTAAGTGACCATGACCACTTGAGCATGTTTACTATGTAGTTATAGTTCCCCATTCTACATGGACTACAACCACCTAGTGTTGCATGAAGTTATCATGTTAAGTACATCAAAGTTATCATGATCTGTGCAATTGAGTTACCATCTCTTTAACTTTTGAATGAAGTGGAAGAGTTATATGAGCTAGATTCACAAACAGTTGTTTGTTCAATATATCATAACTATGTGCATTAGGGAAGTTCCCCATTCTGCATGAACCAGAACCACATACTGTTGGCCGAAACAAGTTATCGTGTTAAGTACATTAGAATTATCATGATCTGTGCACTAAAGTTACCATCTCCTTGGTTTTGAATGCAGTGGAAGAGTTTGAGGAAAAATGGTGGATGATCATGTGCAAACTGACAACAAACATTTCCACTGGCTATGGGAAAACAGGGAATGCTGGGTCCCGGTGTACTACGTCAACCCAAATAACTCGCTGGTCGAATTTGCAAAATAGTACACTGCGATACAGAAGAAGGTGATGGTGAGTGTGTCAAAAGAGCACCTGGAAACAGTGTACAAAGAGGTGGAAACATACTCCTTCAACCCGCTCGAGTAACAGGTGCGGGGCCTCTACACGCATAATATTTTCTCCAAATTCTAGATGGAGGTGAAGGTAAAAACTTGCTACAGATGTGACACATTGCAAGATGGGTCATTCAAGGTTGGCTCAGTTAGAGGAATCATACCAAAATATGGGGATAGGGACTACCATGTGCAAGCAAACAAGGATGAAGGGACATATTCATGCACTTCTTGCAAGTTGAGCGAGATGGTATACTGTGCACACATGTGTTACGAGTGATGGACCAGATCAGGGTGTACGAGATACCCGAGAAGTATATTCTAAAGAGGTGGACTTGGGATCAGGAGGAAGATCTAATC
Organism: Aegilops tauschii subsp. strangulata; assembly: GCF_002575655.3. Lineage (NCBI taxonomy): Eukaryota > Viridiplantae > Streptophyta > Magnoliopsida > Poales > Poaceae > Aegilops > Aegilops tauschii. Next base: position 71,196,204 of record NC_053035.3, read on the forward strand.
AAGCTTGATTTTGAACAACCAACAGTTAGTAAGAGCATGCCAGAGCGGGGGGGGGGGGGGAATGTCATGCGATATACGTTAATGCTAAGGGAGTTCAAGGCAAGAGCCAAGGATGCTTGCCTCACAAATGATGGGGCCAGGGTGGCCAAGAAGCACCTATATACTTTCAAGGAAGAAATGAACATGCTAACGAAAAGCCAGCGTAAGAAGGCCAGAAAGGACAGGGAAGGAGCTAGAGGATCGTTCCAATGAAAACAAGATCCATGTTCTAGTCCAGTGGTCGCGACGAGTGAAGTTGTCCATGTCGAACAACAAACAAGCATACCTAACCGATACGTCCATTTTGCATCATGATTTCCTACTGTTATTTATAATGTTTTTATGCATAATAATGCTTTATGGAGTAATTCTAATGCCTTTTCTTTCATAATATGCATGGTTCACACAAAGAGGGAGAATGCCGGCAACTGAAAACAATCCTTTGAAAGGTTTGTTCGGGGTATCTTCACCTCGACCAGAAGCACAATTTGTTGCCCCTCAACCTACTGCAATTATTGAAAATATTGGTTATGAAATTCCTTTGGGTATGATAGAACAACTGCTAGCTAATCCTTATGCAGGAGATGGAACCGAACATCCTGATATGCACTTGATCTATGTGGATGAAATTTGTGGATTATTTAAGCTTGCAGGTTTGCCCGGAGATGAAGCTAAGAAGAAGGTTTTCCCTTTATCTTTGAAGGGAAAATCATTGACATGGTATAGGCTATGCAATGATATTGGATCCTGGAACTGGAACCGATTGAAATTGGAATTTCACCAAATTTTTTATCCTATGCATCTAGTTCACCGTGATCGCAATTATATATATATATATAATTTTTGGCCTCGTGAAGGACAAAGTATCGCTCTAGCTTGGGGGAGGCTTAAGTCAATGTTATATTCATGCCCCAATCATGAGCTCTCAAGAGAAATTATTATCCAGAATTTTTATGCTCGGCTTTCTCGTGTTGATCAATCCATGCTTGATACTTCTTGTACTGGTTCTTTTATGAAGAGGACTATTGAATTCAGGTGGGAGAAAGAATTAAATGCAACTTTGAAGATTGGGAACTCAACGAAGGTAAAGAGTCAGGTATTAAGCTTGAATTTGATTGTGTTAAATCTTGTATGAATACCGATGCTTTTCACAAGTTTTGCACTAAATATGCACTTGACTCTGAGATAGTAGCCTATTTTTGTGAATCATTTGCTGCTCATGTTGATCTGCCTAAGGAGAAGTGGTTTAAATATCACCCCCCTATTGAAGAAGAAATTAAAGAACCGGTCATGGTTAAAGATGAAACTATCATTTACAATGTTGATCCAGTTGTGCCTTATATTAAAAAACCACCTTTCCCTATAAGGATAAAGGAACATGCTAAGGTCTCAACTATAGTTCGCAAAAGTAATACTAAAGCACCTAAACCTTCTGAGAAAATTAAAGTAGAACCTAGTCCTCCTATGGTTAAAGATCTCCTGGTAGAAAATATTGATGGGCATGTTATTTGATGTCTATTATGCAACTTTATTCTTGTAGACACGTGTTGGGCCTCCAAGCGCAGAGTTTTGTAGGACAGTAGCAATTTTCCCTCAAGTGGATGACCTAAGGTTTATCAATCCGTGAGAGGTGTAGGATGAAGATGGTCTCTCTCAAACGACCCTGCAACCAAATACAAGAAATCTCTTGTGTCCCCAACACACCCAATACAATGGCAAATTGTATAGGTGCACCAGTTCGGCAAAGTGATGGTGATAAAAGTGTAATATTGATGGTAGAAATATATTTTTATAATCTGAATAAATAAAAACAGCAAGGTAGCAAATAGTAAACGGGCACAAAAACGGTGTTACAATGCTTGAAAACAAGGCCTAGGGTCCGTACTTTCGCTAGTGCAACCTCTCAACAATGCTAATATAATTGGATCATATAACCATCCCTCAAAGTGCGATGAATAATCACTCCAAAGTTCCTATCTAGCGGAGAACATAAGAATAAATTGTTTGTAGGGTACGAAACCACCTCAAAGCTATTCTTTTCGTTTGATCTATTCAAGAGTCCGTACTAAAATAACACAAAGCTATTCTTTCCGTTCGATCTATCCTAGAGTTTGTACTAAAATACCACCAAAGCAAATTCATATTCATAATACTCAATCCAACACAAAGAACTTCAAAGAGTGCCCCAAGATTTTTACCGGAGAAACAAAGACAAGAACGCGCATCAACCCCTATGCATAGATTACCCCAATGTCACCTCGGGAATCCGCGAGTTGAGTGCCAAAACATATATCAAGTGAATCAATACGATACCCCATTGTCACCACGAGTAAGTATTCAATTGCAAGACATATATCAAGTGTTCTCAAATCCATAAAAGTATTCAATCCGATAACAACGAAATATCAAATGGGAAAACTCAATTCTGCACAACAAGATAGAGAGGGGAAAACACCATATGATCCGACTATATTAACAAAGCCCGCGATACATCAAGATCGTGACATCTCAAGAACACGAGAGAGAGAGAGAGATTAAACACATAGTTACTGGTAAAACCCTCAGCCCCGAGGGTGGACTACTCCCTCCTCATCGGGGTGGCCGTCGGGATGATGAAGATGGCCACCGGAGATGATTCCCCCTCCGGCAGGGTGCCGGAACGGGGTCTAGATTGGTTTTCGGTGGCTACAGAGCCTTGCAACGGCGGAACTTCTGATCTAGGTTAACCCAAAGGGTTTTGGAATATTTGTGAATTTATAGGGTAAAGAGGGGGTGCGGGAGGCCACCGAGGTGGGCACAACCCACCTGGGCGCGCCCTGGTGGGTTGTGCCCCCCTCGGGGCACCCCCAGGTGCTGCTCTGGCCCATCTTGGATGTCCTAGCCCATAAAAAATCTACATCCAGTTTCGCGGTGTTTGGACTCCGTTTGATATTGATTTCCTGCGATGTAAAAAACAAGCAAAAAACAACAACTGGCACTGGGCACTGGGTCAATAGGTTAGTCCCAAAAAATGATATAAAGTTGCTATAAAATGATTGTAAAACATCCAAGAATGATAAAATAACAGCATGAATACTTCATAAATTATAGATACGTTGGAGACGTATCAACATCCCCAAACTTAATTTCTACTCCTCCTCGAGTAGGTAAATGATAAACAAAATAATTTATGAAGTGTGAATGCTAGATAAGTGCACAAGTTTGATCAATGGCAATTTCAATCACTTTTCCTAGCATCATAACAACAATTTTTTCTTATAAAACTTCTCATGTTATAGTAGCAACCAATTCACATGTTAGGGTTCAAACAATGAACTCTCTTGAAACTCAACAGCCTATGTTCTTAGTCATCAAGCAATTGCAATTAGACTTATTCAACATAGTTTAAGTAAGAGCTCCGCATACTCAACCATCATATAGTCTTCTATGATTGCTAACACTCACCGCATACACATGAGCAAAACGTTTCAACCGGACACATAGAAAGATAGGGACTTATTGTTTTGCCTCCCAACGTATTCACCTCAAGGGTGATGTCAACAATAATAACTCGCTACCCATATTCAACTGGACATATGTGCCTAGATCTTTCCTCATGACATGAGAGAAAAATAAAAAGGAATAGAGAGAAAAACTTTGACTCTTTGCATAAAAGTAAATATTCAAAAGTAAATGATAGGCCCTTCGCAGAGGGAAGCAGAGGTTGCCATGCGCTTATTTTTTTGTAAGCTCAACCCCTTAGTACAAAAGAATGTCACGTTATATTGCCCCTTATGATAGCAACCTTTATTATGCAGTCTGTCGCTTTTATTCTTCGCCATCACAAGTTCGTACAACGCTCAATTTTCTCTTACACTAAATGATCTAACACTTTTAGAAGCAATTTTTATTGCCTTATTGCACCGATGACAACTTACTTAAAGGATCTTGCTCAATCCTTAGGTAGGTATATTGGACTCTTGAAAATAAGATTTGGGTTTAAGGGTTTTTGGATGCACAAGTAGTATCTCTACTTGGTGCAGAATTTTTGTCTAGCAAAGATGAGGGGCAAGCACCACATGTTGAAGGATCTATGACAATATAACTTCTATGTGAATATGAACAAACATAAATCATTACGTTGTCTTCCTTGTCCAACGTCAACAATTTTGGCATATAATATTTTGATGGGGGCTCACAATCACAAAAGATTTTCAAGATAGCGTATTTGCATGTGAAAGTTCTCTTCCTTATACTAATTATTCGTGAATTGCTTGTATGACCAAAATTGTGATTGTCAAGCCTCAAAAGATTTCATTTTCTAAACCCAATGTGAAGCTACCACTAGGCATGATATGATTTCAACTTCATGACACTCAATTTCTTCAACAATTTACTCATAGGATATAAGTGAAGCACAAGAGCAATTCCAAAGAAAAGAGCTTCGTTGACGCGATGTGAATGCTGCTTACTTAGCCTCCTTGGCAACTATTTGAGGACTCTATTTTATTTAAAAACTTTCAGATCTAAGTATTTTATTAAAAAAACAAGTAAAACAAAACAAAATGACATTTCAAGGATAGCACACATCATGTGAAGAAGCAAAAACTTAGGCTCAACCAATACTAACCGATAATTGTTGAAGAAGAAAGGTGGGATGCCTACCGGGGCATCCCCAAGCTTAGATGCTTGAGACTTCTTGAAATATTATCTTGGAATGCCTTTGGAATCCCCAAGCTTGAGCTTTTGTGTCTACTTAATATCACGGTTTTCCTAAATCTCAAAAGCTTCATCCACACAAAACTCAACATGGACTCGTGAGATAAGTTAGTATAAACCAATGCAAAAATCTTATCATTCTCTACTGTAGTAAATCACTAAAATTATTATTCAACATTGCACACTAAATGCCTCTGCATATTTAATACTCCTATCCTCAAATAGAATCATTAAACAAGCACACATATGCAAACAATGCAAACATAACAGCAATCTGCCAAAATAGTACAGTCTATAAAGAATGCAAGAGTATCAATACTTCCCTAACTCCAAACATTATGAAATTCTACCACACTGTAGAAAATTTATCAGAGCTTATTATGCAAAAAGTTTCAACATTTTATCACACTCTGACTTTTCTAGGGAATTTTTGCAACATCAGTAAACTTTTTGTTTTCAAACAGCAACATGTAGACTTGCAAAATAAGCATGGCAAAGGCTATCAATGCCACTTTATTGAAATAAAAGATGCAAAACATTATTCTAGATAACAGAAAACAAATCCTAACAAAATAAAATGACGCTCCAAGCAAAACACAAATCATGTGACGAACGAAAACATAGCTCCATGTGAGGTTACCATTAATGTTGGAGATGAAAGAGGGGATGCCTTCCGGGGCATCCCCAAGCTTAGTTGCTTGGATGTTCCTTGGATATTACCTTGGGGTGCCTCGGGCATCCCCAAGCTTAGGGTCTTGTCACTCCTTATTCTCCTCATATCGATATCTCACCCAAAACTTGAAAACTTCAATCACACAAAACTTAACGAAACTTCGTGAGATATGTTAGTATGATAAAGAGCAAACCATTTCACTTTGGTACTGTCAAAGACAAGATTCATAATTGTTTCCACACAATTCCTACTGTAGCATATTATTTCCACAATTTATATTGAGCAATATAAGCCATAGAAACTAGGAAACAAGCAAACTATGCATTGAAAACAGAATCTGTCAAAAACAGAACAGTTTGTAATGATCTGGATAACTACCATACTTATGCTACTTCAAAAATTATGAAAAAATTAGTACCACGTGAGTAATTTGCATATTAAACTTCTTCAAAAAGAATCAACTCAAAATCACTCTTATGTTAAAAATGAGACTTATTTTCGTGAGCACAAAAGTTTCTGTTTTTCAGCAAGATCAAAACAACTATCACCCAACATGATCCTAAAGGCTTTACTTGGCACTTTATTGAAACAAAAGCAATAAAACATGATCAATACAGTAGCATAATCATGTGAACACACAAAAACAGTAGGTAAAAGGGTTGGGTTGTCTCCCAACAAGCGCTTTTCTTTAATGCCTTTTAAGCTAGGCATGATGAGTTCAATGATGCTCGCATAAAAGATAAGAATTGAAACATGAAGAGAGCATCATGAAGCATATGACTAGCACATTTAGGTCTAACCCACTTCCTATGCATAGGGATTTTGTGAGCAAACAACTTATGGGAACAAGAATCAACTAGTATAGGAAGGCAAAACAAGTGCAACTTCAAAACAATCAACACAGAGAGAAGAAACTTGATATTACTGAGATATGTAAGAGCATAAGTTCCTTCCTGATAATAATTATCAGAAACATCATGAATGGATTCAACAATATAACCATCACATACAACACTCTTTTCATGATTCACAAGCATAGAATATTTATCACTCTTTATGGCATACATGTCATCATAATAATCATCATAGATAGCAACTTCATTGTCATAATCAATTGAAACCTCTTCCAAAATAGTGGATGTATCACTAAATAAAGTCATGACCTCTCCAAATCCACTTTCATCAATATTGTAATAAGCTTCAACACCCTCCAAATAATGGGATCACTACTACCTAGAGTTGATACTCTTCCAAACCCACTTTTATCAATGTAATCATCATAAATAGGAGGCATGCTATCATCATAATAAATTTTCTTATCGAAAGTAGAAGGAATCAAAGGATCATATTCATTAAGCAAAGCATCCCCAAGCTTAGGACAAGCATTATTTCCAGCAAATAAATCTTCAAACATGTCATACTCATTAAATATAGCATCCCCAAGCTTGTGGTTTTGCATATCATCACAATCATTCTTATGAATAGCATGAATGGCACCAATAGTATAGCAAACATTATTATCATATTCTTCCAAGCAAGTGCTAAAAAGATTTTCATTATCATAAGGGATATCGTTGTCTTCCCAATCATAATCATTACAAAAAGTAGTAGGTATCACAAAATCATACTCAATATCATCATCCTCCATCAACATATTTGATTCACTTTCATGAGGCACAATGGTGATAGGAGCAACATTATTTGGGAGAGATACCTTTTTACCTTTATTCTTTCTTCTTTTCTTCTTCTTCACCACATCATGTGTAGGTTTAATTAATTTCTTTAAGCTTCTTGTTGAAGAGATTGATTGGATAGGAAGCTCCTCCTCGTTACCTCATTCATCATAATAAACACTAGGAGGGTATTGGGAAACATTTCCCTTTTCATTAGTACTCTCTTAATACTCCATCTATTTTCTTGTCTTTAAGTAGTTGGCAATATAAGGATTCTCAATGCAATTTACCGCACAAAACATATAAATTTCTTCTAGATCAAAATCAAGAAATTTCTCGGGATTTGGAAAACCCTTAGTTATACGCTTCATTTCTTCATACCCCAAAAGAAGACTAAGCTCTTTATGATGCTCAAGGGTAATCAAGTTATCACAATTTTTGGACACGATTTGATCATGAAATAATTTGCAGTGGAGATTTAAATGACCAAGTTCATTGCAAAGTTCACAAGGATGGCAAAAGAATTACATCTTTCAGCACAATCATCTAGCCTTTCTTGCAACTTTTTTGTTTCTAAATATTTATGCTTCTTACAAAATCTATCTTCCCTTTTTGGTGTGCAAAGGCACTCCCAATTCACTCCGCAAAAAGTGACATGCTTATAAGAAACATTTTTGTCATGACTTGTGCAATCATCATTAGCATTTTGGATATTCAAAGAATTCACACTAACAACATTGCAATCATGCTCATCATTCAAATATTTTGTGCCAAGCATTTTATTGACTTCCTCTTCTGACAATTGAGCACAATTTTCCGAACTATCATTTTCAAGAAAGATATTATAAAGATCATCAATAATATGATGCAACCTCAATTCCATTTTTTTGTAGTTTTCTTTTACGAACCGAACTAGTGATAAAACAAGAAACTAAAAGATTCAATTGCAAGATCTAAAGATATACCTTCAAGCACTCACCTCCCCGGCAACGGCGTCAGAAAAGAGCTTGATGTCTACTACGCAAATTTATTCTTGTAGACACGTGTTGGGCCTCCAGCGCAGAGTTTTGTAGGACGGTAGCAATTTTTCCTCAAGTGAATGACCTAAGGTTTATCAATCCATGAGAGGTGTAGGATGAAGATGGTCTCTCTCAAACGACCCTGCAACCAAATACAAGAAATCTCTTGTGTCCCCAACACACCCAATACAATGGCAAATTGTATAGGTGCACTAGTTCGGCACAGAGATGGTGATAAAAGTGTAATATTGATGGTAGAAATATATTTTTATAATCTGAATAAATAAAAACAATAAGGTAGCAAATAGTAAACGGGCACAAAAACGGTATTGCAATGCTTGAAAACAAGGCCTAGGGTCCGTACTTTCGCTAGTGCAACCTCTCAACAATGCTAATATAATTGGCTCATCTAACCATCCCTTAAAGTGCGATGAAGAATCACTCCAAAGTTCCTATCTAGAGGAGAACATAAGAATAAATTGTTTGTAGGATACGAAACCACCTCAAAGCTATTCTTTTCGTTCGATCTATTCAAGAGTCCGTACTAAAATAACACAAAGCTATTCTTTCCGTTCGATCTATCCTAGAGTTCGTACTAAAATACCACCAAAGCAAATTCATATTCATAATACTCAATCCAACACAAAGAACTTCAAAGAGTGCCCCAAGATTTCTACCAGAGAAACAAAGACAAGAACGTGCATCAACCCCTATGCATAGATTACCCCAATGTCACCTCGGGAATCCGTGAGTTCAGTGCCAAAACATATATCAAGTGAATCAATACGATACCCCATTGTCACCACAAGTATTCAATTGCAAGACATATATCAAGTGTTCTCAAATCCATAAAAGTATTCAATCCGATAACAGTGAAATCTCAAAGGGGAAAACTCAATTCATCACAACAAGATAGAGAGGGGAAAACACCATATGATCTGACTATGTTAACAAAGCCCGCGATACATCAAGATCGTGACATCTCAAGAACACGAGAGAGAGAGAGAGATTAAACACATAGCTACTAGTACAAACCCTCAGCCCCGAGGGTGGACTACTCCCTCCTCATTGGGGTGGACGTCGGGATGATGAAGATGGCCACCGGAGATGATTCCCCCCTCCGGCAGGGTGCTGGAACGGGGTCTAGATTGGTTTTCGATGGCTACAGAGCCTTGCAACGGCGGAACTTCTGATCTAGGTTAACCCCGAAGGGTTTTGGAATATTTGTGAATTTATAGGGTAAAGAGGGGGTGCGGGAGGCCACCAAGGTGGGCACAACCCACCTGGGCGCACCTGGGCCCCCAGGCGCGCCCTGGTGGGTTGTGCCCCCCTCGGGGCACCCCCAAGTGCTACTCTGGCCCATCTTGGATGTCCTAGTCCATAAAAAATCTACATCAAGTTTCGCGGTGTTTGGACTCTGTTTGATATTGATTTCCTGCGATGTAAAAAACAAGCAAAAAACAACAACTGGCACTGGGTCAATAGGTTAGTCCCAAAAAATGATATAAAGTTGCTATAAAATGATTGTAAAACATCCAAGAATGATAAAATAACAGCATGCATACTTCATAAATTATAGATACGTTGGAGACGTATCAGCATCCCCAAGCTTAATTTCTACTCGTCCTCGAGTAGGTAAATGATAAACGAAATAATTTATGAAGTGTGAATGCTAGCAAAGTGCACAAGTTTGATCAATGACAATTTCAATCACTTTTCCTAGCATCATAACAACAATTTTTTCTTATAAAACTTCTCATGTTATAGTAGCAACCAATTCACATGTTAAGGTTCAAACAATGAACTCTCTTGAAACTCAACAACCTATGTTCTTAGTCACCAAGCAATTGCAATTCAACTTATTCAACAGAGTTTATGTCCAAGAATGATAAAATAACAGCATGAATACTTCATAAATTATGTGATGAAGCTGGTAGAATTGCCAAACCTGATGATAAAGATAAACATAGACCTGTTGTTGGCATGCCTGTTGTCTCAGTTAAAATTTGAGATCATTGCTATCATGGTTTATGTGACTTAGGTGCTAGCGTGAGTGCTATTCCTTTTACCTTATACCAAAAAATTATGAATGGCATAGCACCCGCAGAAATAGAAGACATAGATGTTACTATTAAACTTGCTAATAGAGACACCATCACACCACTTGGGATCGTTAGAGATGTTGAAGTCTTGTGTGGGAAAATAAAATACCCTACTGATTTTCTAGTTCTTGGTTCCCCACAAGATGATTTTTGTCGCATTATCTTTGGTAGACCTTTCTTGAACACCGTTAATGCTAAAATAGATTGTGAAAATCAAACTGTCGGTGTTAGCTTTGGTGATGAGTCTCATGAGTTTAATTTCTCCAAGTTTAATAGATAACCTCATAAGAAAGAACTACCTAGTAAGGATGAAATAATTGGTCTTGCATCTATTGATGTGCCTCCTACTGATCAACTGGAACAATATTTGCTAGACCATGAAAATGATATGCATATGCATGAAAGAAATGAAATAGATAAAATTTTCTTTGAACAACGACCTCTGCTCAAACACAATTTGCCTATTGAAACTTTAGGAGGTCATCCTCCACCTACATGTGCTCCTGTGTTTGAATTAAAACAATTGCCTGACACTTTGAAATATGCTTATCTCAATGAGAAAAAGATATATCATGTTATTATTAATGCTAACCTTTCAGAACATGAAGAAGAAAGATTATTGAAAATTCTGAGGAAGCACCGTGCTGCTATTGGATATACTCTTGATGATCTTAAGGGCATTAGTCTCACTCTCTGTCAGCACAAGATTAACTTCGAACCTGATGCTAAACCCGTTGTTGATCATCAACGACGTTTGAATCCTAAGATGAAATAAGTGGTAAGAACTGAAATACTTACGCTTCTGGAAGCAGGTATAATCTATCCCATAGCTGATAGTAGATGGGTAAGTCCCGTTCATTGTGTCCCTAAGAAGGGAGGTATCCCTGTTGTTCCAAATGATAAAAATGAACTTATTCCACAAAGAACTGTTACTGGCTATAGAATGGTAACTGATTTTAGAAAACTAAATAAAGCAACTAGAAAAGATCATTACCCTCTGCCTTTCATTGATCAAATGTTGGAAAGATTATCTAAGCACACACACTTTTGCTTCCTCGATGGATATTCTGGTTCTTCTCAAATACCCGTTTCACAACCTGATCAAGAGAAACCCACCTTTACTTGTCCTTTTGGAACTTATGCTTATAGACGTATGCCTTTTGGTTTATGCAATGCACCTGCTACCTTTCAAAAATGTATGACTGCTATATTCTCTGATTTTTGTGAAAAGATTGTTGAGGTTTTCATGGACGATTTTTCTGTTTATGGAACTTCTTTTGATGATTGCTTGAGCAGCCTTGATCAAGTTTTGCAGAGATGTGAGCAAACTAATCTTGTCTTGAATTGGGAGAAGTGCCACTTATGGTTAATGAAGGTATTGTCTTGGGGCATAAAAATTTCCGAACGAGGTATTGTGGTGGATAAAGCTAAAGTTGATGCAATTGAGAAAATGTCATGTCCTACAAAATTTCTGAACTGGTCATGCTAGTTTCTATAGGAGGTTTATTAAAGACTTCTCTAAAATTTCTAGGCCTCTTACTAATCTCTTACAAAAGGATGTTCCATTTGTTTTTGATGATGATTGTGTAGAAGCCGTTGAAACACTTAAGAAAGCCTTAACTTCTGCACCTATTGTTCAACCATCTGATTGGAATTTGCCTTTTGAAATTATGTGTGATGCTAGTGATTATGCTGTCGGTGCTGTTCTAGGACAAAGAGTTGATAAGAAATTGACCATTATTCATTATGCTAGCAAAACTCTAGACAGTGCCCAAAGAAATTATGCTACTACCAAAAAAGAATTTGTAGCAGTTGTGTTTGCTTGTGACAAATTTAGATCTTATGTTGTTGATTCCAAAGTAATTTTTCACACCGATCATGCTGCTATAAATATCTTATGGAAAAGAAGGATGCTAAACCTAGACTCATTAGGTGGGTACTCTTGCTACAAAAATTTGATTTACATAATACTGATAGAAAAGGAGCTGAGAACCCCATAGCTGATAACTTGTCTAGGTTAGAGAATATTCTTGATGACACACTATCTATTGATGATAGCTTTCCTGATGAACATTAGCTGCAATAAAGTGCATCATCCAAATAACATATAAAAATCCTATGGGTATGTCTCCCTATAAAATGGTTTATGGAAAAGCTTGTCATTTACCTCTTGAGTTAGAACATAAAGCATATTGGGAAATTAAAGAACTTAATTATGTTTTCAAACTTGCCGGTGAAAAGAGGTTATTTGATATTAGCTCAGTAGATGAATGGAGAATCCAAGCTTATGAAAATTCCAAATTGTTTAAAGAAAAAAGTTAAAAGATGGCATGACAAAAGAATCCAAAAGAGGGAATTCAAAGTTGGGGAATTTGTTCTTTTGTACAACTCTCGTTTTAGGTTCTTTGCAGGAAAACTTCTTTCAAATGGGAAGGACCATATATTATCGAAGAGTTTTATCGCTCTGGAGCTATCAAAATTAATAATGTTGAAGGTACTAACCCGAAGGTAGCCAATGGGCAAAAATTAAGCACTATATCTCAGGTACGCCTATTAGCGTTGAAACCAATATTATTCAAACCATGGCACCAGAGGAACACATCAAAGAAACCTTCCTGAACACTCCAGAATCCTAGAAAGAGGAGGTACGTGATACGGTAAGTAAACGGACTCCAAAAAATCTGTAAAAATATTTTTTGTCAGTTTTGGAATATTACAAAAATTAGGAAAAATTAAGAAATAACCAGGAAGGCAACCGAGGAGGGCACAAGACCCCAGGGCACGCCTACCTTGCCTGGCGTGCCCAGGTGGGTTGTGCCCACTGTCGGTGTCAAAACCGGCGGATCTCGGGTAGGGGGTCCCGAACTGTGCGTCTAAGGTCGATGGTAACAGGAGACAGGGGACACGATGTTTACCCAGGTTCGGGCCCTCTCTATGGACGTAATACCCTACTTCCTGCTTGATTGATCTTGATGAATATGAGTATTACAAGAGTTGATCTACCACGAGATCGTAATGGCTAAACCCTAGAAGTCTAGCCTGTATGACTATGGTAATGAGTCTCCCTCTTTCCGGACTAAGTCCTCCGGTTTATATAGACACCAGGAGGATCTAGGGTTACACAAGGTCGGTTACAAAGGAAAAGAATCTACATATTCGGTCACCAAGCTTGCCTTCCACGCCAAGCAGAGTCCCATCCGGACACGGGTGCAGTCTTCGGTCTTCATATCTTCACAGCCCATCAGTCTGACCCATGGCTAACAGACCGGACGCCCGAGTACCCCTTACTCCAGGAATACCTCAGTAGCCCATGAACCTGGCTTCAATGACGAGGAGTTCGGCGCGCAGATTTGTCTTCGGCATTGCAAGGCGGGTTCCCTTCTTTCCGAACTCCAAGATAATCTCCAGACGTGATGATTGTATCTGTACCTGTAACACACACCACACACAACCGCAGAGAGAATATAATATTTCACGGGTCCAATCCGCTGACAACTTTTTACAACGTGACATCACGCCTGTCCGGTCATAATTTCGGACCATTTTGTTCTGCCGTTCCACGTTTCGAGACGCGGTTGCCATTGGCACGTCTTGTCAAAGCAGAGATCGTGTCCCCTTATCGCGGGATTCTCATCAATACGGGTATGGTTAACCCAACCGTGCTGTTTACACAGCCTTTGGGAATAGGTGAGTTTTAAGGCGAGTGAGGAGGCGCTTGATATTCGTGACCCTTTATAAGGGGATAAGAATTCGCCCTTGTCTACTCACGCCTTCTTCCTCTGCCCTTCCATCCTTGAGCTCCACCGCCCAAGTTCCCATCTTTCCCCATCTTCGAAAAGCATCCAACCATGTCCGGATCCGGAGGTCAAGGCAAATGGATGGTCTTCTCCGTCAAGGAGAAAGACATTGCCGAGCTTCGGGCGGCCAGGTATTTGGCGAAGGAAACCGCCCACCGTCTTCCAGCCCAGGGGCAAGTCGTCCCCACGCCGAAGCCTAACGAGAGGGTGGTATTCATCCCTCACTTCCTCCGCGGGCTAGGGTTTCCACTCCACCCTTTCGTCCGCGGGCTGATGTATTATTACGGGATAGACTTCCATGATCTAACCCCGAACTCTTTCCTCAACATCTCGGTGTTCATCGTCGTGTGTGAGGCCTTCCTCTGCATCCAACCCCACTTCGGGCTGTGGCTCAAAGTCTTCAACGTGAAGCCGAAGGTAGTGGACGGCCAGCACGCGGAGTGCGGAGGAGCCATGGTGAGTAAGCTGGCCAATGTCTCCTGGCCAAATGGCACTTTCGTGGAGACTGTCAAGGAATGGCAAAAACAATGGTTCTACATCACAGAACCCCGCGGCACAAGCTGGGCCGCAACTGCCGGATTTAACTCCGGTGCTCCCATGCGACTCACCTCCTGGGTAGAGAAGAGCCTGAACTGGTGTTCGCCAGACGAGCTGATAGCACTGCAGACGCGCGTTCAAAGCATGGTGGACAAGAACGTCAAACTTGTCGATGTAACCCAAGTGATGCTGGTTCGCCGGATCCTCCCTTGCCAAAGCCAAAAATGCCCCCTTTGGGAATTTAATCTGAGGAGGCACCAAACCCTGGAGAGGCTCTTCGGAACGACTCACGAAGATGCCTAGAAGGTGCTCTTCAAGGGCGACGAGATACCGCCAGCCACGGATTCGGATCGGGGGCACGACATTAATCATCCTGCTAGCGAGGTAAGTTTCTATCGCGTCCTCTACTTGTTTGCTTCAAGGAGGATATCTGAACCTTTACTGTCATTGCCTCTTCAGGAATGGATGGAGAGGGCGAAGCGGATCCAGTGTCCGGCTCCGCTACCTGAAGAACCAGTCATTCCGCGTTTAGCGAAGATGCTGGTGCCGGCACCCTATACAGCGCTGGCGAAGAAGGCCAAGGGGGTCCGGAGTGGCTCCCGCCGCAAGAGTGCTTCGGACGCGACGTCCGAAGACAAGACCCGCTCCTCCGCCGCCGAAGATGACGACGATGAGGAGGAGGAGGAGGAGAACAACCCTTCCCCTGATGGGGAAGGAAGAAGAGGGCGGGCTCCACGAGCCTGGAGGCAGGGACGTCCAAGAAGGGGAAGGGCTCCTTCGCGGATAAATCCGCGTGGGACGTCAACAGTAGTCCGGAGCGACACCCCCGCACCAAGCCTCAAGCTGCTTCATAAGTGCTATGACTCCTGCATACCCATATGTCCAGCCTCTCCATTTCAATGTATTGACATGGCTACTTATGCTATTGCAGTCCGGCCCACGACAGTTCCCAGCGATCCTCATCAAGAGGTTCATTGGACCCAAAGGAGATGGCCAGCGAGACGCCGCCAGCCGCTTACTCTCCCAAGTCCAAAGGGGACGACGAGGTACTCTCCCAACGGACCTTCCCAGGCCGGGGAGAGGCTCAAGAAGCGCCCGAAGGCGAAGCCCCCGTCACTAAACACCAGGGGGATCCAATTCCCCGGGAGACTGGGGAGGAGGGCCGTACTCAGTTCAGTCCTCAATCGGACTTGATTCCGGAGACCGATACGGCTCCAGAATCCGGCACGCAACCTCCTTCGAAAGAAGGGGGTATGCCTATTCCACCGGTGACCCCTGTCCAACCAGGGGCACCAGATGATCTGCTGGAAGCGCTGCGAGGCGCTTCCATTGTGGATGAGCATCATGTTCTTATGGGCACGGTGATTGAAAGGGTTCAGTCTACCAAGAGCGGACTAACCGAAGCCTGCAGCAGCATGCTGGCAGGTTTTGAGGTAAGCGACTAAAAAAGAGAAAATCCCCATATAGACAGTAGCCCCTGAGACACTGTCCGGTGTTCGGAAAGAAAAGCCAGACAGAGGATCATTCCTTTATTGCAGGGAACTAACTAAATTTGTCTGGAATGCATATGCAGGCATCGCTGTTGGCCACGGCCTCACATGCCGCCGAAGTCTCCAAACTTAACCGGATGCTGGAGCGGGCCGAGGAGGAGCTCGGCCAGGTGAAGAGGCAGCTCCAGGAGAATCAAGGTATGTAATAACCCAAGAAGTACTCGGAAAGAGTAAGATGTTGTATATTGACCGAAGTGTCTTGATATAAATAGGAGCCACGACCGAGGTCGAGTCCCTGAAAAAGGCCCTGGGCGAAGCCGAGGGGAAGGCCGTCAAGGAGCAGGCTGCCCGTAAGAAGCTCAAGGCCTGGGTCAGCGAGGTCCAACAAGAGCTCCACGACGCGGTGAAGAAGTGTGAGACCTTGGAGTGTGATGCGTTGGCTAAAGAGGCCGAACTCTCCAAGGCTCGTCAGAGCGCGGAGATGGCCCGGAACGAGACCCAGGGCGCCCTCCAAGAGGTCCAGGAGGCGAGGAAGATTGCGGCGGGTAAGGCATTCAGTATGCAAAGCAAATATGCAAAGAGGAAGTATATTTTACTAACTCGTATTCGGAGTTCTCCAGGCGCTTTTGCTGATTTGCCGCGAAGTGTGTCCGACGCCGCGGAGTTCTTCCGAGTCGAAGAAGGGAGTTCTACGAAGAAGCTATTCTGGTCGCAATATCTTGTGCCAGAGCATCCCGTGTCCTTCACAGATCAGCTAAAACAGCTGGTGGAGCTGCATAGGGTGGCCGAACTAGCCATGAAGGATTTGATAATCCGGCTATGGCCAGCCGAAGCTATGCCCGGCAGCTACTTCGGACTCGTGAGGCGGATGGTGGACGCCTGTCCTCGGCTGGATACCGTCAAGCGATCGGCCTATATTGAGGGTGCTCGTATGGCCTTTGCCCGTTGCAAGATGTGGTGGGCGAAGATGAACGCCGTCGAGCTGGCCCGAGGGCCGCCAGAGGGCAAGGAGCACCGCACACCCGAGCGCTATTTCGCGGATGTCCTGGAGGGGTCTCGCATTGTAGCAGCGCAGTGTAGGCAGGACATTATTTTTGAATGAATACATTCGTGTTGTCTTTGCCTTGTATGATGAAACAAAGCAGGTTTATAATATAATGATTTTTATGTTTTTAATTTTACCTCCTGTGCGGCCGTGTTTATACGAAATCTGAGGGTTGGCCAGTCGTCGGCTTCTACCCCCACGTAGGTAGTACGTGGGTGTTCGGGATGGAATCTAAACAATCTTGATCCAATTATATGGTCATTGAAGGAGTTTTTTAGCGCAACGAACCAGGCAATCCGACTATTCGGCTTTAACGCCCTCACTTAGCCATAGGAGTTCGACAATAAAAACATTGACGCAGCCCCTAGTTTCCGAACTAGAGTGCTATAAGCGTCTGATCGGGAAGTGTCGGTCCTTCGCGCAACGCGGAAGAAATCTCCAACGATTTGTAACCACCGAACAACTGACCGGCTCTCGCTGCATCATGACAGTCAGTTTTCAGATTTCTCTACTGAGGTGCTCCTTTGGATAAACCAGGGCACAGTCGCAGTAGTTCTCCCTTTACTACCTTAGCCGATATAGCGGAACGTAAGGTAGCAAGCACAGGAGCCGGGCAACCCAACTATTGACCAAAGACATGATTCGGAGCCAATGGATATAATGCTAAATTCGGGGTGCCGAACTATACTATAAAAAGTGTTCGGACTTTGTTGCCGTATTGTAGGGCCCCTGGGAGCCCCCGACAAATATGAAACGTACCAAAGTGTACGGGTGCTAAAAGATAAGTTATTAACGGAAAACAGAAAGAAAGCATAGGTGATATCTTGGGCCCTTAAACTTGAGCCACGAACTGTTTCATTATAATTGGGTTAATGCGTCAAAGCGCATGAATACAGATAGTGCAATAAGCAATCCGGCTATTTAACATGCCATGACCAAGGGCGAGCTGCGTGTGGGTCCTGACAACAGGTAGAGTGACCTCTAAAGCTTCCCCTATACGTCTGTGCTTCTTGCCATCCTGGTATTTTTATCCTTTTATAGGACTGATAATCAGGCCGTCCAAGAAGGCCTATGTAAAAGAAACCTTGAAAAGGAAAAAGGAAATAGTGAAAGTATATGTGTGTCCAGGATCGGTCGAGCCGAACTGTGGATCAAAAGCTTTTTGTGCCTCCGTCGATGCCCATGGAATTTTGAGTGCGTAATTATGTACGCGTGGTACGAATGCCACTGCCTGATCGGGATGGGGACCGAGGCCAAATTGCTAATCGAGCTCTTGACGAGCCGAGCTGTTCTGCTGCAGCGTAGTCCGGACCTTCTTAACGGTGTCCAGGGGCTCGGCAGCCGGATTACGGTTCTGCTTGAGAAGGCCACTCTATACTTCTGCTGCTAGGGCGGCGGTGTGCTCCTCTGTACGGAGGGAGCGTTCCGTATTTCCGTTGACCGTGATGACGCCGCGTGGACCGGGCATCTTGAGCTTAAGATAGGCATAGTGTGGCACTGCATTGAATCGAGCAAACGCGGTTCGTCCGAGCAGTGCGTGATAGCCACTGTGAAAGGGGACGATGTCAAAGATTAATTCCTCGCTTCGGAAATTGTCCGGAGACCCGAAGACAACTTCTAGCATGATTGCGCCCGTGCAGCGGGCCTCGACACCTGGTATGACTCCTTTGAAGGTAGTCTTTGTGGGCTTGATCTGTGATGGATTGATGCCCATCTTTCGCACTGTATCCTGATAAAGCAGGTTGAGGCTGCTACCTCCGCCCATAAGGACGCGTGTCAGGTGAAATCCATCGATGATTGGGTCGAGGACTAGTGCGGCTGAACCGCCATGGCGGATACTGGCCGGGTGGTCCCGACGATCAAAGTTGATCGGAAATGACAACCATGGATTGAATTTTGGGGCGACTGGCTCTATCGGATAGACGTCCCTTAGTGCGCGTTTGCGCTCCCTTTTGGGGATGTGTGTAACATTTATCATGTTTACTATTTTCACTTGAGGGGGAACTTCTTTTGTACCCCTGTGTTTGGTTGCCGGGGCTCCTCTTCGTCGTCCTCGCTTTGTGATCCCTTTTCCCTGTTCTCGGCGTTTAATTTGCCGGTCTGTTTAAAAACCCAACAGTCTCTGTTGGTATGATTGGCTGGTTTTTCCGGGGTGCCATGTATCTGGCACGGGCGATCGAGTATGCGGTCCAGGCTGGATGGTCCCTGATTGTTTCTCTTGTATGGTTTCTTCCGCTGGTTGGACTTGGAGCCACTGAATCCGGCGTTGACTGTAGTGTCGTTGGTATTATTACCATTGCTTAGGCGTTTGTGTCTGTTACGTCGGAGCTTGCCGTTGTTGTTCTTAGCCTCGGAGGGGCCTGCCTCGCTAGCTGTGTTTTTGCTGCGAGCCAACCAACTATCCTCACCCACGCAAAAGCGGGTCATGAGTGCCGTGAGGGCTGCCATAGATTTTGGCTTTTCTTGGCCGAGGTGGCGGGCGAGCCATTCGTCGCGGATGCTGTGTTTAAAGGCCGCTAAGGCTTCGGCATCCGGACAGTCGACGATCTGATTCTTTTTAGTTAGGAACCTAGTCCAGAACTTCCTGGCTGACTCCCCGGGCTGTTGAACTATGTGACTTAAGTCATCGGCGTCTGGCGGCCGAACATATGTACCTTGGAAGTTGTCGAGGAATGCTTCTTCAAGGTCCTCCCAGCTGCCAATAGAATTCTCGGGCAGACTGTTTAGCCAGTGCCGGGCTGGCCCTTTAAGTTTTAGTGGGAGGTATTTGATGGCGTCAAGATCATCCCCGCGGGCCATGTGGATATGGAGAATAAAATCCTCTATCCATACCGCGGGATCGGTTGTTCCATCGTATGATTCGATGTTTACGGGTTTGAACCCTTCTGGGAATTCATGATCCATTACTTCGTCAGTGAAGCAAAGAGGGTGCGCGGCGCCTCTATATCGGGCCACATCGCGACGTAGCTCTGATGGAGTCCATCTGCGACATTCGGCTCGGGCGTGACTAGGTTTGTCACGCCCGAATAGATAGCTGTCCCCGCGCGTTAAGTCACGTCCTCGCGATCCGTAGATCGATCTTGTATGTTCCGCTCTACTGTCCGGCTCTTGGCGGAGGTCATATGTATGGCCCTGAGCTGTCTTATCCCTGCCTTTACGGCGGAGTGGGATAGTCTGGTTTTCGGCTCGGGTTGCAGTTTTATCCCGACCGCGCGGTGGCCGATCAGCCGCGTTGCGTGATGCTGGTGCGGGATCTGGCGCCTCATCGTTGAACTGAGGTAGTAATCCGCGCTTTGGGTAACTTTTGGTTGGGCGTTCAAGGCCGTATTCCTCGGCTTCCAGGACATCGGTCCATCTGTCATTGAGCAGGTCTTGATCAGCTTGAAGCTGCTGCTACTTATTTTTCAGGCTCCTCGCAGTGGCTATTAGCCGAAGCTTAAAGCGCTCCTGCTCTAGGGGCTCCTCAGGCACGATGAAGTCTTCCTTGCCGAGGCTCACCTTCTCCTCGGAGGGCGGACGGTAACTACCGTCCTCCGAGTCATCTTCTGGTTGGAAATATGCCCTAGAGGCAATAATAAATGGGTTATTATTATATTTCCTTGTTCATGATAATCGTTTATTATCCATGCTAGAATTGTATTGATAGGAAACTCAGATACATGTGTGGATATATAGACAACACCATGTCCCTAGTAAGCCTCTAGTTGACTAGCTCGTTGATCAATAGATGGTTACGGTTTCCTGACCATGGACATTGGATGTCGTTGATAACGGGATCACATCATTAGGAGAATGATGTGATGGACAAGACCCAATCCTAAGCCTAGCACAAGATCGTGTAGTTCGTTTGCTAAGAGCTTTTCTAATGTCAAGTATCATTTCCTTAGACCATGAGATTGTGCAACTCCCGGATACCGTAGGAATGCTTTGGGTGTACCAAACGTCACAACGTAACTGGGTGGCTATAAAGGTGCACTACAGGTGTCTCCGAAAGTGTCTATTGGGTTGGCACGAATCGAGACTGGGATTTGTCACTCCGTGTAAACGGAGAGGTATCTCTGGGCCCACTCGGTAGGACATCATCATAATGTGCACAATGTGACCAAGGAGTTGATCACGGGATGATGCGTTACGGAACGAGTAAAGAGACTTGCCGGTAACGAGATTGAACAAGGTATCGGGATACCGACGATCGAATCTCGGGCAATTAACATACCGATAGACAAAGGGAATTGTATACGGGATTGATTGAATCCTCGACATCGTGGTTCATCCGATGAGATCATCGAGGAGCATGTGGGAGCCAACATGGGTATCCAGATCCCGCTGTTGGTTATTGACCGGAGAGTCGTCTCGGTCATGTCTGCATGTCTCCCGAACCCGTAGGGTCTACACACTTAAGGTTCGGTGACGCTAGGGTTGTAGAGATATGCGGTAATCCGAAAGTTGTTCGGAGTCCCGGATGAGATCCCGGACGTCACGAGGAGTTCCGGAATGGTCCGGAGGTAAATATTTATATATGGGAAGTCTTGTTTTGGTCGCCGGAAAAGTTTCGCGCATTATCGGTATTGTACCGGGAGTGCCAAAAGGGGTCCGGGGGTCCACCAAGGGGTCCACATGCCCCGGGGGGGCCACATGGGCTGTGGGGTGTGCGCCTTGGCCTATATGGGCCAAGGGAACCAGCCCCAAGAGGCCCATGCGCCAAGAGATAAGATAAAGGGAGAGTCCTAAAGGGGGAAGGCACCTCCGAGGTGCCTTGGGGAGGATGGACTCCTCCCTGGCCGCACCCTTCCTTGGAGGAAGGGCCAAGGCTGCGCCCCCTATCCCTTTGCCCTATATATAGTGGGGGGGGGGGAGGGAGGGCAGCAATACCTAAGCCCTGGCGCCTCCCTCTCCCTCCCGTGACACATCTCCCTCCTCCCGCAGCGCTTGGCGAAGCCCTGTTGGAATCCCGCTACTTCCACTACCACGCCGTCGTGCTGCTGGATCTCCATCAACCTCTCCTCCCCCCTTGCTGGATCAAGAAGGAGGAGACGTCGCTGCTCCGTACGTGTGTTGAACGCGGAGGTGCCGTCTGTTCGGCGCTAGGATCATCGGTGATTTGGATCACGACGAGTACGACTCCATCAACCCCGTTCTCTTGAACGCTTCCGCTCGTGATCTACAAGGGTATGTAGATGCACTCCTTCCCTCTCGTTGCTAGTAAACTCCATAGATTGATCTTGGTGATGCGTAGAAAATTTTGAATTTCTGCTACGTTCCCCAACAGTGGCATCATGAGCTAGGTCTATGCGTAGTTTCTATGCACGAGTAGAACACAAAGTAGTTGTGGGCGTCGATTTTGTCAATTTACTTGCCGTTACTAGTCTTATCTTGATTCGGCGGCATCGTGGGATGAAGCGGCCCGGACCGACCTTACACGTACTCTTACGTGAGACAGGTTCCACCGACTGACATGCACTAGTTGCATAAGGTGGCTAGCGGGTGTCTGTCTCTCCCACTTTAGTCGGATCGGATTCGATGAAAAGGGTCCTTATGAAGGGTAGATAGAAATTGGCATATCACGTTGTGGCTTTTGCGTAGGTAAGAAACGTTCTTGCTAGAATCCCATAGCAGCCACGTAAAACATGCAACAACAATTAGAGGACGTCTAACTTGTTTTTCCAGGGTATGCTATGTGATGTGATATGGCCAAAAGGATGTGATGAATGATATATGTGATGTATGAGATTGATCATGTTCTTGTAATAGGAATCACGACTTACATGTCGATGAGTATGACAACCAGCAGGAGCCATAGGAGTTGTCTTAATTTATTGTATGACCTGCGTGTCACTGAAAAACGCCATGTAATTACTTTACTTTATTGCTAACCGTTAGCCATAGTAGTAGAAGTAATAGTTGGCGAGACAACTTCATAAAGACACGATGATGGAGATCATGATGATGGAGATCATGGTGTCATGCCGGTGACGAAGGTGATCATGCCGCGCCTCAAAGATGGAGATCAAAGGCGCAAGATGATATTGGCCATATCACGTCACTTTATGATTTGCATGTGATGTTTGTCATGTTTACATCTTATTTGCTTAGAACGACGGTAGCATAAATAAGATGATCCCTCACTAAAATTTCAAGAGACGTGTTCCCCCTAACTGTGCACTGTTGCGAAGGTTCGTTGTTTCGAAGCACCACGTGATGATCGGGTGTGATAGATTCTAACGTTCGAATACAATGGGTGTTGACGAGCCTAGCATGTACAAACATGGCCTCGGAACACATGCGAAACACTTAGGTTGACTTGACGAGCCTAGCATGTACAGACATGGCCTCGGAACACAAGAGATCGAAAGGTCGAACATGAGTCGTATAGTAGATACGATCAACATGGAGATGTTCACCGATGATGACTAGTCCGTCTCACGTGATGATCGGACACAGCCTAGTTTGACTTGGATCATGTATCACTTAGATGACTAGAGGGATGTCTATCTGAGTGGGAGTTCATTAAATAATCAGATGAACTTAATTAACATGAACATAGTCAAAAGGTCTTTGCAAATTATGTCATAGCTTACGCTTTAGTTCTACTGTTTAAGATATGTTCCTAGAGAAAATTTAGTTGAAAGTTGATAGTAGCAATTATGCGGACTGGGTCCGTAAACTGAGGATTGTCCTCATTGCTGCACAGAAGGCTTATGTCCTTAATGCACCGCTCGGTGTGCTGAGCCTCAGCGTCGTCTGTAGATGTTGCGGAACATCTAACATACACATTTTGATGACTACGTGATAGTTCAGTGCGTAATGCTAACGGTTTAGAATTGTGGCACCAAAGACGGTTTTGAAACATCGAAGAACATATGAGATGTTCCGAAGACTGAAATTGAGATTTCAGACTAGTGCCCACATCAAGAGGTATGAGACCTCTGACAAGTTTCTTAAGCCTGCAAACTAAGGGAGAAAAGCTCAATCGTTGAGCATGTGCTCAGATTGTCTGAGTACCACAATCGCTTGAATCAAGTGGGAGTTAATCTTCCAGAAGAGATAGTGATGG
Organism: Aegilops tauschii subsp. strangulata; assembly: GCF_002575655.3. Classification (NCBI taxonomy): domain Eukaryota; kingdom Viridiplantae; phylum Streptophyta; class Magnoliopsida; order Poales; family Poaceae; genus Aegilops; species Aegilops tauschii. The sequence goes on from NC_053035.3 coordinate 71,220,331, forward strand.
TTCTCCATAGTCACTGCCACCAAGCTATTAGAGCTTCGTGATGAACTATAACATATCAGGGATAGACATGATGATCCTTGAGCAACTCGCGATGTTTGACACCGCGAAAGTAGAAATCAAGAAGGAGCATCAATTGTTGATGGTTAGTAAAACCACTAGTTTCTAGAAGGGCAAGGGCAAAAGGGATACTTCATGAAACAACAAATCATTTGCTGCGCTAGTGAAGAATCCCAAGGTTGAACCCAAACCCGAGACTAAGTGCTTCTGTAATGAGGGGAACGGTCACTGAAGTAGAACTACGCTAGATACTTGGTAGATGAGAAGGCAGGCAAGGTCGACAGAAGTATATTGGATATACATTATATGAATGTGTACTTTACTAGTACTCCTAGCAGCACCAGGGTATTAGATACCGGTTCGGTTGCTAAGTGTTAGTAACTCGAAATAAAAGCTGCGGAATAAACGGAGACTAGCTAAAGGTGAGATGACGATATGTGTTGGAAGTGTTTCCAAGGTTGATGTGATCAAGCATCGCATGCTCCCTCTACCATCGAGATTGGTGTTAAACCTAAATAATTGTTATTTGGTGTTTGCGTTGAGCATAAACATGATTGGATTATGTTTATCGCAATACGGTTATTCATTTAAGGAGAATAATGGTTACTCTGTTTATTTGAATAATACCTTCAATGGTCTTGCACCTAAAATGAATCTCGATCGCAGTGATACACATGTTCGTGCCAAAAGATATAAAATAGTAATGATAGTACCACATACTTGTGGCACTGCCATTTGAGTCATATTGGTATAGAACGCATGAAGAAGCTCCATGTAGATGGATCTTTGGACTCACTCGTTTTTGAAAGGATTGAGACATGCGAACCATGTCTATTGGTATATATGCGTGAAGAAACTCCATGCAGATGGATCGTTTGGACTCACTTGATTTTGAATCACTTGAGACATGCAAATCACACCACATGGGCAAGATGACTGAAAAGCCTCGTTTTCAGTAAGATGGAACAAGAGAGCAACTTGTTGGAAGTAATACATTTGATGTGTGCAGTCCAATGAGTGCTGAGGCACGCAGTGGATATCGATATGTTCTTACTTCACAGATGATTTGAGTAGATGCTGAGAATATTTACTTGATGAAACACAAGTCTGAATTATTGAAAGGTTCAAGTAATTTCAGAGTGAAGTTGAAGATCGTCGTGACAAGAGGATAAAAAGTCTATGATATGATCATAGAGATATCTGAGTTACGAGTTTGGTACACAATTAAGACATTGTGGAAAGTGTTTCACAATTAATACCGCCTGGAACACCACAGTGTGATGGTGTGTCCGAACATCATAACTGCACCCTATTGGATATGGTGCATACCATGATGTCTCTTATCGAATTACCACTATCGTTTATGGGTTAGGCATTAGAGACAACCGCATTCACTTTAAAAGGGGCACCATGCAATTCCGTTGAGACGACACCATTTAGAGAAACCTAAGTTGTCGTTTCTTAAAAGTTTGGGGCTGCGATACTTATGTGAAAAAGTTTCAGGCTGATAAGCTCGAACCCAAAGCGGATAAATGCATCTTCATAGAATACCCAAAATAGTTGGGTATACCTCCTATTTCAGATCTGGAAGCAAAAGTAATTGCTTCTAGAAACGGGTCCTTTCTTGAGGAAAAGTTTCTCTCGAAAGAATTGAGTGGGAGGATGGTGGCGACTTGATGAGGTTATTGAACCATAACTTCAACTAGTGTGTAGCAAGGCACATGAAGTTGTTCCTGTGGCACCTACACCAATTGAAGTGGAAGCTTATGATAGTGATCATGAAACTTCGGATCAAGTCACTACCAAACCTCGTAGGACGACGAGGATGCGTACTACTTCAGAGTAATGCGTGATCCTGTCTTGGAAGTCATGTTGCTAGACAACAATGAACCTACGAGCTATGGAGAAGCGATGGTGGGCCCATATTCCGACAAATGGTTAGAAGCCATGAAATCTGAGATAGGATCCATGTATCAGAACAAAGCATGGACTTTGGTGAACTTGCCCGATGATCGGCAAGCCATTGAGATAAATGGATCTTTAAGAAGAAGACGGACGTGGACGGTAATGTTACTGTCTATGAAGCTCGACTTGTGGCAAAGAGTATTTTCACAAGTTCAAGGAGTTGACTACGATGAGATTTTCTCATCCGTAGCGATGCTTAAGTCCGTCGGAATCATGTTAGCATTAGCTGCATTTATGAAATCTGGCAGATGGATGTCAAAAAAAAGTTTCCTTACCAGTTTTCGTAAGGAAAGGTTGTATGTGATACAATCAGGAAGGTTTTGTCGATCCTAAGGATGCTAAAAGGTATGCTAGCTCCAGCGATCCTTCCATGGACTAGAGCAAGCATCTCGGAGTCAGAATATACGCTTTGATGGAGTGATCAAAGTTTTTGGGTTTATACAAAGTTTGTTAGAAACTTGTATTTACAATAAAGTGAGTGGGAGTGCTACAATATTTCTGATAAGTATATGTGAATGACATATTGTTGATCCGAAATGATGTAAAATTTCTGGAAAGCATAAAGGGTTGTTTGAAAGGAGTTTTTCAAAGGAAGACCTGGATAAAGCTGCTTACATATTGGGCATCAAGATCTATAGAGATAGATCAAGACGCCTGATGATACTTTCAAAGAACGCACACCTTGACATGATTTTGAAAGAGTTCAAAATAGATCAGCAAAGAAGGAGTTCTTGGCTGTGTTACAAGGTGTGAGTATTGAGTAAGACTCAAGACCTGACCACAGCAGAAGAGAGAGAAAGGACGAAGGCCGTCCCCTATGCTTTAGACGTAGGCTCTACAGTATGCTATGCTGTGTACCGCACATGAAGTGTGCCTTGCCATGAGTTGGTCAAGGGGTACAATAGTGATCCAGGAATGGATCACATGACAGCGGTCGAACTTATCCTTAGTATCTAGTGGACTAAGGAATTTTCTCGATTATGGAGGTGAAAAGGAGTTCGTCGTAAAGGGTTACGTCGATGCGAACTTTGACACTAATCCGGATGACTCTGAGTAGTAAACCAGATTCGTATAGTAGAGCAGTTATTTGAAATGGCTCCAAGTAGCGCGTGGTAGCATCCACAAGATGACATAGATATTAGTAAAGCACACACGGATCTGAAAGGTTCAGACCCGTTGACTACAACCTCTCTCACAAGCATAACATGATCAAACCAGAACTCATTGAGTGTTAATCACATAGTGATGTGAACTAGATTGTTGACTCTAGTAAACTCTTTGGATGTTAGTCACATGGTGATGTGACCTGTGAGTGTTAATCACATGGTGATGTGAACTAGATTATTGACTCTAGTGCAAGTGGGAGACTGTTGGAAATATGCCCTAGAGGCAATAATAAATGGGTTATTATTATATTTCCTTGTTCATGATAATCGTTTATTATCCATGCTAGAATTGTATTGATAGGAAACTCAGATACATGTGTGGATATATAGACAACACCATGTCCCTAGTAAGCCTCTAGTTGACTAGCTTGTTGATCAATAGATGGTTACGGTTTCCTGACCATGGACATTGGATGTCGTTGATAACGGGATCACATCATTAGGAGAATGATGTGATGGACAAGACCCAATCCTAAGCCTAGCACAAGATCGTGTAGTTCGTTTGCTAAGAGCTTTTCTAATGTCAAGTATCATTTCCTTAGACCATGAGATTGTGCAACTCCCGGATACCGTAGGAATGCTTTGGGTGTACCAAACGTCACAACGTAACTGGGTGGCTATAAAGGTGCACTACAGGTGTCTCCGAAAGTGTCTGTTGGGTTGGCACGAATCGAGACTGGGATTTGTCACTCCGTGTAAACGGAGAGGTATCTCTGGGCCCACTCGGTAGGACATCATCATAATGTGCACAATGTGACCAAGGAGTTGATCACGGGATGATGTGTTACGGAACGAGTAAAGAGACTTGCCAGTAACGAGATTGAACAAGGTATCGGGATACCGACGATCGAATCTCGGGCAATTAACATACCGACAGACAAAGGGAATTGTATACGGGATTGAGTGAATCCTCGACATCGTGGTTCATCCGATGAGATCATCAAGGAGCATGTGGGAGCCAACATGGGTATCCAGATCCCGCTGTTGGTTATTGACCGGAGAGTCGTCTCGGTCATGTCTGCATGTCTCCCGAACCCGTAGGGTCTACACACTTAAGGTTCGGTGACGCTAGGGTTGTAGAGATATGCGGTAATCCGAAAGTTGTTTGGAGTCTCAGATGAGATCCCGGACGTCACGAGGAGTTCCGGAATGGTCCAGAGGTAAAGATTTATATATGGGAAGTCTTGTTTTGGTCGCCGGAAAAGTTTCGCGCATTATCGGTATTGTACCGGGAGTGCCGAAAGGGGTCCGGGGGGTCCACCAAGGGGTCCACATGCCCCGGGGGGCACATGGGCTGTGGGGTGTGTGCCTTGGCCTATATGGGCCAAGGGAACCAGCCCCAAGAGGCCCATGCGCCAAGAGATAAGATAAAGAGAGAGTCCAAAAGGGGGAAGGCACCTCCGAGGTGCCTTGGGGAGGATGGACTCCTCCCTGGCCGCACCCTTCCTTGGAGGAAGGGCCAAGGCTGCGCCCCCCTCTCCCTTGGCCCTATATATAGTGGGGGGGGAGGGAGGGCAGCAATACCTAAGCCCTGGCGCCTCCCTCTCCCTCCCGTGACACATCTCCCTCCTCCCGCAGCGCTTGGCGAAGCCCTGTTGGAATCCCTCTACTTCCACCACCACGCCGTCATGCTGCTGGATCTCCATCAACCTCTCCTCCCCCCTTGCTGGATCAAGAAGGAGGAGACGTCGCTGCTCCGTACGTGTGTTGAACGCGGAGGTGCCGTCCGTTCGGCGCTAGGATCATCGGTGATTTGGATCGACGAGTACGACTCCATCAACCCCGTTCTCTTGAACGCTTCCGCTCGCGATCTACAAGGGTATGTAGATGCACTCCTTCCCTCTCGTTGCTAGTAAACTCCATAGATTGATCTTGGTGATGCGTAGAAAATTTTGAATTTCTGCTACGTTCCCCAACACTTCTATGGCCTGTTCGTCAGGGCTGACATGCCCTGATTCCCGGTTGTCTCGTTCGGCAGTTTGTTCATCGGGTTCTTCTGTGTCTTCGGCACCATCCGGAGTGTTGTTGTCTCCTGTGCCGGTGTTGCTATCCCTGCTGCGGCGGGATTTAGAGCGGCGCCGCTGACGCCGGCGCTTTGGTTGTGTTTTAGGAGGGTCCTCCTTTGCTGGGTTTTCCTTGTCATCGCCGCTGTTATTTTTCGGCGTATCTACCATGTAGACGTCGTATGAGGAAGTGGTCGTCCATCTTCCGGTGAACGGTGGGTTTTGGGCCTCCTCATCTCCGGCATCGTCGTCCATACCGTCGATGTCTTTGGAGTCATAGTCAAGCGTGTCGGTTAAATCTTCAACAGTGGCTATGAAGTGGGTGGTGGGTGGGAGGCGAAATTCTCCCCCATGATCAGCCTCCAGCTAGAACCAGACATAATTCGGCTGTGAGTCCCCCGCCAAGGAAAGATTTCTTAACGAATTTAGCACATCGCCCAAGGGCGAATGCTAGAAGATGTCTGCGGCGCTAAACTCAAAGATCGATAAGCGATCCAGTTCGGCGTCCGCGGATGCACATGGCTCGGAATTTATGACCAGAGACGAGTCCGGAGTTCCGGTGACAAAGACGCCGTGTGACTTTAGGTCTATGTTCGGCTCCAACGCCGTGGAATCTGCGGCCTCCGCGGTGGGGTTGAGCCTCCCATCCTCGGACGGCGCAATATGCTTCGGATCTACGGCCGGAGCAGTTACAGGAGCAATCTCCTGGATGCGGCCCGATGACAGATTTAGGTCATGTTCATCGGGTTTACTAGGAGCGGTTGCCGCAATCTCGAATCCGTCAAAGATCAAATCTCCACGGATGTCCGCGACGTAATTCAAGCTCCCAAATCTGACCTGATGGCCAGGGGCGTAGCTGTCGATCTGCTCCACGTGACCAAGCGAGTTGGCCCACAGTACGAAGCCGCCGAACACAAAGATCTGTCCGGGGGGGGGGTTTCCCCTTGGACAACATTGTTATTGACGATTGAAGGGGCCATCGAACCTTTTGGGGACGGCAGAGTGGAACTCTCAATGAAAGCACCAATGTCGGTGTCAAAACTGGCGGATCTCGGGTAGGGGGTCCCAAACTGTGCGTCTAAGGTCGATGGTAACAGGAGACAGGGGACACGATGTTTACCCAGGTTCGGGCCCTCTCTATGGAGGTAATACCCTACTTCCTGCTTGATTGATCTTGATGAATATGAGTATTACAAGAGTTGATCTACCACGAGATCGTAATGGCTAAACCCTAGAAGTCTAGCCTATATGACTATGGTAATGAGTCTCCCTCTTTCCGGACTAAGTCCTCCGGTTGATATAAACACCGGGAGGATCTAGGGTTACACAAGGTCGGTTACAAAGGTAAAGAATCTACATATTCGGTCGCCAAGCTTGCCTTCCATGCCAAGGAGAGTCCCATCTGGACACGGGTGCAGTCTTCGGTCTTCGTATCTTCACAGCCCATCAGTCCGGCCCACGGCTAACAGACCGGACGCCCGAGGACCCCTTAGTCCAGGACTCCCTCACCCACCTCGGGAACCTTCCTGACTCCGTTTTCCTCCCGTTTGCTTGTTTCCCAAGATAAAAAATCTTTATATACCCCTCAAATGTATTGACCACCGTATCACAGAGAATTCTTCTGTTCTTGTTTTGCGCCGTTTCTCTGTCAAGTTTAGGAAAGCCAGGAATCATGTCTTCTCCCTCATCCAACAATGGGGAAGAAGATGCTTGGTTGATGAAGATAGAATTTAAAAGAGAGGAATCAAAGGAAGCCATCCGGGAGAACAAGGGCAAGGAGGCTACGGTGGATCATACTCAAATAGGAGGGCAAGCTATTCTGGTGGTAGAGGAAGAAGATATCCTTCAACCTGACTATGCTCATCTTACCCCCACTGAAATTGAAGCCTTTAAGGCCTTCAAGATGGTTCGTGTTCAAAATAAGTACCTCACTCGTGAAAATATTCCGTTACAAGAACACATCATCACCTTTCGGAGCATCATTTGTAGATTGGAGTTCCTGTTGAGACTACTACCTCATCACCACCACCACCATCATCTTTCCCAACAAAGGAGACTTGAGTAAATGGTATGGGCACTCCCCTTGGCTTGTGCCAAGCTTGGGGGAGGTGCCCCGGTATCGTATCACCACCACTATCTTTGCCTTTATCTATTTTAGTTCGATCTTTAGTTATCCTATGCTTTAGTTGAATAAAAGTTTAGTTCGATCTGTTTTCGAGTGCTTGTTTAGTGATCTATCTATCTATGTAATCGTGTGCGAGATATATAATAAAGAGTAGTTTGGGTTTTGTTTCTTTACTCTTATGTTTCAATAAAAATAAAAGGAAAGAAATGAAAAAGATCATATGCTAATCTTATGGTAAGTAATGACACCACATAAGGAAAAGTATAAGTGGTAAAATTTATTGGAGGTTGACAAACATAACATTAGTCAATGATGCAACTCATGAAAGGATTAATAAGGGAAGAGAAGATTCACATGCAAATATACATCTTGGACATCTTTTATGATTGTGAGCCCCAATTAAATATTATATGTCAAAATTGTTGACGTTGGACAAGGAAGACAACATAATGATTTATGGTTGTTCATATTCACATAGAAGTTATATTGTCATAGATCCTTCAACATGGGGTGCTTTCTCAATATCTTTGCTAGCCAAAAACTCCACACCAAGTAGAGATACTACTTTTGCTTCCAAAAACCCTTAAACCCAAAATCTTATTTTGAGAGTCCTCCATATCTACCTATGGATTGAGTAAGATCCTTCAAGTAGGTTGTCATAGGTGTGATAAGGCAATAAAAATTGCTTCTAAATGTGTTGGTTCATTTAGTGTAAGAGAAAATTGAGCGTTGTATGAACTTGTGATGGCAAAGTAATAAAAGCGACGGACTGCATAATAAAGGTTGCTATCATAAGGGGAAAATATAATGTGACGTTCTTTTGCATTAAGGGATTTGGCATACAAACGAAAAGTGCATGGCAACCTCTGCTTCCCTCTGCGAAGGGCCTATCTTTTACTTTTATGAAAGAGTCAAAGTATTCTTCCCTATTCCTTTTTATTTTCTCTTTTTGCAAGCATCACATGGTGAGGAAAGATCTAGGCACATATATCCAGTTGGATATGAGTGAGCATGAGTTATTATTGTTGACATCACCCTTGAGGTGAATACATTGGGAGGCGAAACTATAAGCCCCTATCTTTCTATGTGTCCGGTTGAACCTTTTTGCTCATGGGTATGATGTGAGTGTTAGCAATCATAGAAGGTTAGATGATGGTTGAGCATGTGGACTTGCCAAGAGGCTCCGATACGTGCCCTTCCTGAGAATATGATGAATTGTAGTTGTAAAGTTGTCTGAGAACATAGTTTGTTGGTTTTCAATAGAATTTATGCTTTATACTTCAGTGTTGTGACGAATGGTTACTTGTTCATGAGAAGTTATATGATAAACGTTGTGTGATAAAGTTTTATGTTAATGTTCTTTGCTGTTATAATAATAAGCATGATGCTTCTATGTCTGTATTTTGTTTTTATCGGCGCCTCTCTCTCTAAGCATGTGGACATGTTTTTCGATATCAGTTTTTTGCTTGAGGACAAGTGAGGTCTAAGCTTGGGGGAGTTGATACGTCCATTTTGCATCATGATTTCCTACTATTATTTATAATGTTTTTATGCATAATAATGCTTTATGTAGTGATTCTAATGCCTTTTCTCTCATAATATGCAAGGTTCACACAAAGTGGGAGAATGCCGGTAGCTAGAATTCTAGACCTGAAAAAACCACGTCAGAGTTACCTATTCTGCACATCTCCAAATGAGCTAAAAATTTACAGAGAATTATTTTGAAATATATAAAAAATACTGGACCAAATAACAACCGGAGTGGGGCCACCTGGTGAGCACAAGACACCAGGGCGTGCCAGGCCCCCTAGGCGTGCCCCGATGGGTTGTGCTCTGCCCAGCCCACCTTCTATGCCCATCTTCTACTATATAGGTCATTTTGACCTAGAAAAAACATAGGGAGGACTTTCGGGACGAAGCGCCGCCTTCTCGAGGCGGAACTTGGGCAGGAGCACTTTTGCCCTCCGGCGGAATGATTTCACTGGGGGAAATCGAAGCCATCGTCATCATCAACAACCCTCTCATCTTTGGGAGGGAAATCTCCATCAACATCTTTTACAACACCTTATCCTCTCAAACCCTAGTTCATCTCTTGTGTTCAATCTTTGTACCGAAACCTGAGATTGGTACCTGTGGGTGACTAGTAGTGTTGATTACATCTTGTAGTTGATTACTATATGGTTTATTTGGTGAAAGATTATATGTTCAGGTCCATTATGCTATTTAATACCCCTTTGATCTTGAGCATGATTATCATTTGTGAGTAGTTACTTTTGCTCTTGAGGTCACGGGAGAAGTCATGTTGCAAGTAATCATGTGAACTTGATATGTGTTCGATATTTTGATGATATGTATGTTGTGATTCCCTTAGTGGTGTCATGTGAACGTCGACAACATGGCACTTCACCATATTTGGGCCTGAGGGAATGCATTGTGGAGTAGTTATTAGATGATGGGTTGCTAGAGTGACAAAATCTTAAACCCTAGTTTATGTGCTACTTCGTAAGGGACTGATTTGGATCCAAAAGTTTAATGCTATGGTTAGATTTTATCTTAATACTTTTCTCGTAGTTGTGGATGCTTGCAAGGGGGTTAATCATAAGTAGGAGGTTTGTTCAAGTAAGAACAACACCTAAGCACCGGTCCACCCACATATCAAATTACCAAAGTAGCAAACACGAATCAAACCAACATGATGAATGTGACATGGTGAAATTCCTGTGTACACTCAAGAACGCTTTGCTTATTATAAGAGGCCGTTTTGGCCTGTCTTTTGCCACAGAAGGATTGGGCTACTTTGCTGCACTTTATTTACCATTACCATTACTTGTCCGTTACAAATTATCTTGCTATCAAACTACCTGTTATCAACTATTTCAGTACTTGCAGAAAATACCTTGTTGAAAACCACTTGTCATTTCCTTCTGCTCCTTGTTGGGTTCGACACTCTTACTTATCGAAAGGACTACGATTGATCCCCTATACTTGTGGGTCATCACTAACATGGACAATCAAAACACGGGACAAAGAAGCATCGCGGTGACAATACAAGCTAACGCCAACATGCCAACCGCTTCATCCCATTCCTCGAACACAAGAATGATACTAGACCCTCCGAAGACTGTCACGAAAGGGCAGCCGACAACAAAAAAGGTTCAGCACCCATTTGACATTGCAAGACCAGCAAAACAAAGGAAGTGCAGGGTCTGCGGCGGCACAAACCATGACAAGCGCAATTGCACGTCACCTCTACCAAGATGAAAGAAAGAAAAAGGAAGATCATCGCTACAAATGGATGGACAAAACTTATCTCCATTTATTTGCTGATTGTCATCATAGAAAATGTAATCCAAATTATCGTACCTATATTTATGTAAGTTATCAGCACTTTGGTGGGCTGAAGTTTTAAGTACTTTGTGGTGGAAGTTATCGTAAACATATTGTGTATGTTGTCTGTGGGCTATCATCAGTTATCTATATGTTTTACCTATGTCATTTCACTACCATGAGTTATCAGCACTATCTACAGAGAAAGTTATTATACCTACATTGTTGCAACCTATCAGAATTTATACATACTTGTTATCAGCAATATAGTCTGCAAGTTACTAGAAAAATTGCGATCAGATTATTGAATGAGGAAACAACTAGTTATCAGACCATTTTTGTACAAAATATCAGCCACAAAATCTAGAAGTTATCATCTAGTCCCTGATTTTCTCTGTGAAATGACAAAACCCAAAAAAATAGCATTGTGGCAACAAATAAAATGCTAAGCTACTTCTTTCGAGTATTTAACATCAATTTAAGACCATCACTAAAATTACTCTCACAAAATGAAATAACAAAAAGATGTCAGTTGATACCTCATGAACTGTTCCCAAACAAATGATAATGCCATTGTTTGCATTTGTTAAGAGTGTGATTTAGCCATCTCGATGTCAATAATTTTCTGAGTGCTGGTACTTGGTCATGGGTGAAAGCAGGAATAATTTTCCCATTCCACAGCTCCAGAAACATGAACGCGAAGAAACCACAATCAATGCTGAAAATAGAGTGTCAAAGTGAGAACAGTAAGCATGATATCTAACAAAAACTGAGCTCCAACAAAAAAGTAAAGTAAGAACAAATACACAACTAACCCGTTCTCCTGTTTGAGAACATCAATGTACAAGAGTACGTAGTCTTGAGTTTTCTTATGTGAGTCCTTGTATGCAACCAACCAATCCTTCTTTATAGCGTTCGTATACCTTGCTGCGTGCTCAATTAAAGATGAACTATCTTCTTCATGCAGTGATTCTAGCACCTCAAATCATTTCGCCTTAAGATTTTGAGACAATACATACCAATGATCGTCATGTGGTCCCGGTCCCAACTTTTATAGAGCAGGGAATAGAAGCTACAATAATCATAACAGGAACAAAAAAGGATGGCATGCTTAAATACAGGGCACACAAAAAAGTTATCATGGCAGAAGACACAAACTACTAGAATTTAGATGCTAAAGTTACCATGCAAAAGCAATCAAGTTATCATACAATAGAAAATAAATAGATAAAACAAAAAATACAAGAATATGGATGCTGAAGCTAACATGAAAACACAAAAAGGACAAAAAATATCAGGCACTGGATGCTCAATTTACCAACAAAAGTAAATAAATTATCATACCAAAAAATGCAAAAGATACCGGACTATGTATATTGGAGTTATCATGAAAAAAGGCACTGTAAAACTATGATAACAGTATGAAAAGCCGGAAAGTTACCATGATTGGTAGTGTAAAGTTATCATGATTATGGGTGAAAACAAACTAATTATATACCAGCACTAAATTGGCAATAAAAAGTGTAGACCATGGATATTAACATGTAAGAATGGCAACAAAACTAGAAAGTACCTCATTTTGGTGGCTCAGATTGTAGTGCTGGTCCCGTCGGAAATGGTGCAGTACAGATTTACATTTGAAGTCTCCAACAAGCAGATAAACGGACATCAACCAAGGGAAGAGTGTTTGGCATTTCCAAATATTGAAGAACACGAACATGCAACTCAGCAACACTGGTTGAAACCTACCCCATTCCTCTCCCACAATCAGCAAGCTCGCCGAGCGTGACCCGCCTCCCATCGATGTCGATTATCCTAACACTGCAATACCATGGGGAAACCATCTCAACAAATGGAATGGCAAAAAATGCATGAAAAACTAAGAAAGCTCGTTTATTCCCCCTTAATCTTGGAGTTTGAATCAGTTGTGTGCTTGATAACTTCATCATAAACAGCCTCATCATCTTTGCTGGGGATGAGTGCCGAATATGGCAGCAACATGTATTGTCATAGGCGGGTAACCCTAACGTTCGAATTAATGATCTTGGTGTGGCACTACGCTGCATACACTCTTTGGGTAGGGGTAAGTGTGGTGCAGCGAATGTGGGGCTTTGAAAATGCTCTGCAAACCATTATGAAGGGTTTAGCAAAAAAAGATTGGTGATGATAAACAGAGGATGAACAACCTGAAGGGTTCAAGAAAGTGGGAGATCAAAAAGTTATCAATCATTTTGTGAACAACTTATCAGCAGTTGGGCAGAAGTTATCAGGAGACATTGTTATAGTGCGTCACAACTTTGGCATTGTCAAGCTAACAAAAATTGATTACCTCCTTGGACAACAACTTTTCCTTTGGCTGCTGGGTTATCATGTTCAAATTCTTCACACCACAGAAGTACTTCATCATCGTCAAGTTCAACATCATACACTCGAACATGACGGGGTCTTTCATTATTATATAAAGAAACGAAAATCAACAGGTAAGACTAGGGCATGAGAAAAAGGATATTCATGATAGGTAAACAAAAATATATGTATATACATTAATAAAGTTGGTGAACTTCACGGGCAATGACCATAAAAAAAAGGGAAGGGGTTTTGTCAATGCCATAGTGGGTAAACTAAAAATTACGATATAGTGAAAGTTATCAAAGACAAAACAATTAAACTCACCAGCACACACTACAAAAAAACAATTCTGTGATCATATGTGTTTGTCACAGTAGGTCACATTTTCTATCATGCATGTACACCCATGACGATTTTATGACAGAATCAAGATAGTCATACTTGTGTTGTCGTAGAAGTGTTCCATGACAATACCAAAATTATCATCACGGAAGTGTCCACTTCCATGATGATAAATGGCGCGTCATGGAAGTGCTTTCGTCAAGGGTAACTGACACGTGGCATCCACCGTAACGGGTCGCCGTTAAGCTATCGGATTCCGGTTTGGATCCGATAACCTGTTAACAGTCCGAACCAATGGGGATTTTCCACATGTAAAATTCTGATTCACCGGAGTATCCACGTGTCTGCTCAGCGTTGGGACAGATGTCGTCCACTCATTGGACGGCAGGCGCCTATGATACGTCGACACATGGCACGGCCTAACAGTGGCCCATTCAGGTGAAAAGGGCGGCCCATTTGACTTGGTTAAAAGGTAGCGGGTCGGCCCATGAAAAGCCTGTTAACGGCCTGTTCACATGTAGCCCATTTACAGCTCGCTAACTCACGGCCCCTTATGGCCTAATTAGGCCCAGTACCGGCATCTGAGCCGTCCAATATGATTCCAACCCATTGTAACTTCCGGCCCACGTATGGCCCATGACGTCTTTCGGCCCATATGAGGCCCTATGTAACTCTTGGCCCATTAACGACCCGTGGTGACACTGGCCCATAATGAACAGTGTATCGCTTTATACCTATTAACTACCCATTATTCCATTGGGCCCTTTCCAGCCCGTGTGATCTTTCGGCCTTCTAAGGGCCCTTTTATTCTTGGGCTCACTTCTAGCATTCGATTACTTCCGGTCCGTTACTAGCCTCTTCCGCTTGCGGGCCAAATTCAGCCCATGGTTACAATCGGCCCGTTTGTGGCCCGTTAATCTGTTGGGCTGTTTTCTTAGCGTCATCAAATACGGCCCTTTTAAGCCTGTTATACATATCGGCTATTAACGACCCGTTATGATCGGGTCATAAACAGACAATTTCCACTCTAGCCCGTTTATGACCCATATTGCGGTCCTTTATTGGTCCATGAATAGTATGGCCCATAGAAGGCCCATCGATTCTAACGCCCGCACAAGGCCCATTGATCCTACGGCCCGTAAGAGGCCCATAGATCTACGGCCGGTAGGAGGCCCATGGTCACTACATAACGGTCCATGGTTATTACGGCCTAGTTTAAAAATATATTTTATTGTTGCCACTAGCAAACCGCGGAAAAAGAACTGTAGTGACTACAACCAAACAAATAAACAAGACAATAAGGAAATAAATAAGCAAGCAACTTACGCTAGGCTATTACGGCTATTACGCATATTACATCCACTGGGCATCAGAGTTCGCCACTAGTGCAAATATAGGGAACAAAGCAGCATATTACATACACTGGGCGTCTAAATTGGCCACCAGTGCAAATAAACGAGTGGCAGCAAAACAAGTCCATAATTGAAACAACTTCACAAGAGCTCAAGAAACGTTATCCTGGGTATCCACCATGCTGGCAATAAGCTTAGCAAGTTTATTAGCTTTCTTCTGTTTGGCGCTAAAATCCTCCAACGCTTGCTGTTGCACCAGAAAGTATGCATCTGAACTCTCCATGGACTTCCTTAGTCCATTGGCTTCTTGTTGCAGCATAGCTGATCGATGTCTTTCAGCTTGTAGTTGGGACTCAGAAACCGAACTGATTCAGACAGTGAGTTCGAAGAGCTTGTGCTAGTGGTAGTGGCCAGTAACTCGAACACTACATCAAGGCAGGACTTTGGGGTTGTCTCACTGTCTTCAAGATAGTTTTCCTTAGCCGTTTTATTAGCTTTCTTGGAGACCAACAAGGATGTCTCACTATCCTGAACCTTATCTGCATTACTTCCTTTACCATTGCTTAATAAGGTACTCTTCCCAGATATTCTGTCAGCATTCTAAAAGAAGAAACAAGAAGACACATAACATGTTTAGCATGTAGTATATGAAACTCATTTCGGTGAACCAGTTCAGTAGTAAGGTGGACATGATTAAACTACCAAGTCTTCTATTGTCAAGTAGTAAGTACATATAAAAGCATCAAACAAACATATATCTATGTCCTATGGTCACTGCATTGTCTTGCCAAATCAAAATAGAGACACGTTTCAAATCATATCAGTTCAAGACAAAGCAGCATTGAAAGAATACAAGTGTGGGAAACTACACGGCACAACCAGATTTCAGATGGGTAACACGGGTATACATGTACAACAACACTATTGGCTCTGTTGTGATGCTAGTAATGTGCATGATATGAGAAGTCAACTGTATACACAATTGAAATTGAAATCAACAAAGCAATTTAGAAGAGCAGACCTGTTAAAGAAACATGTTTAAACATACCTGTTGTGCCATTGGAGTTTCGATTGGATCCTTTAATTTAAAAATAACTTTGTATGAGTAAATACAGTGATAAAAGAGCAAAGCAGTATGCACCATAGCAATGGAATCTTAAATGAGAACAGTTCTTCTTTAGGTTTAAGCACTTCTTCTACACGAACAGAGTACAGTAAGACACATGCATATAGTACTTCTAAATAAAAAATGAGCTCATGGACCTTATCATATTCTTGGTTTGGGACCAGTCAGAACAAGGCGTTCCTAGTCATCGTGCCATAAATGTGTCTCAGGAGAAAGTAAGGGAATTTGATGAGTTTCTTTGCCAGTGAAGTATGTTTTCTTCAGGCAATTCTGATACTGCCACCAAGCATTCTTGAAGATAGCAGAGGTATTAGCACAGGTTACCTCATCCTGAGTTTCCAAATCGATCCTTATCTATAGAGAAAAATGGGAACATTAGCTGTATTATAACCAGCATGGAGGTAGAATGTACGGGACAAAGCAAAGTATTTGCCATGAATAACATTACTTACACATAACTCCTGGACGAACACCTGCAACTGCCTTTTTTCCTTCATCTTCAGTATAATATTTCCATGATGGGAAGATACACACATAGGATTTAACAACATCAAATGCGATAGATGCTAAACTACGAATGGCTGGTTGTGCTTCGTCCACAGGAATAGGTGTACTAACTGGTGGAGTTGGGGTTCGTTGTGGTAGTACTGGTGCTTTGGGCACTGGAGCTGCCATACTAACTGCTCTTGTTTGGGAGCTCTGTGCTGGAGATGGTGCTGTGTCAACTGGAACTGGGTTACTATCTGCTGTGGTTGGGGTTAGATTGGGTGAAGCTGGTTCTCTGTCCATCGGAGTAGGGGTACAATCTGCGAGAGTCTGGGTTATGTGTCGTAGGGCTGGTTCTCGTGCATGTACAACCAGGGTGCTATCTCCACCAAGAGGTAGAACTGTTTTATTTGAAGACCATGTTTTTACTCCGCTAGATACTGCCATCACCCCCTCCAATTCAAATGGCTGATAAACAAGAAAAGTAGTTGAATGTACAGACCTTGTATGAGAGACAGATGCAATAGATAGTGTGGAAAATAGAGGGCATGAAATAGTTCACATGTATATTGTTTAATTAAGAAGGATAGTGATGACCCACAAGTATAGGGGATCAATCGTAGTCCTTTCGATAAGTAAGTGTGTCAAACCCAACGAGGAGCAGAAGGATATGACAAGCGGTTTTCAGCAAGGTAATGTCTGCAAGCACTGAAATTATAAGTAACGAGTAGTTTGATAGCAAGATAATTTGTAACGAGCAAGTAACGGTGAAGGTAACAAAAGTGCAGCAAGGTAGCCCAATCCTTTTGAGGCAAAGGAGAGGCCAAAACAGTCTCTTATGATAAACAAAGTGTTCTTGAGGGTACACGAGAATTTCATCTAGTCACTTTCATCATGTTGGTTTGATTTGTGTTCGCTACTTTGATAATTCGATATGTGGGTGGACCGGTGCTTAGGTGGTGTTCTTACTTGAACAAACCTCCTACTTATGATTAACCCCCTCACAAGCATCCGCAACTATGAGAAAAGTATTAAGAATAAATCTAACCATAGCATTAAACATTTGGATCCAAATCAGCCCCTTACGGAATAACGTATAAACTAGGGTTTAAGCTTCTGTCACTCTCGCAACCCATCATCTAATAACTACTCCACAATGCATTCCCTTAGGCCCAAGTATGGTGAAGTGTCATGTAGTCGACGTTCACATGACACCACTAAGGGAATCACAACATACATACCATCAAAATATCGAACACATATCAAGTTCACATGATTACTTGCAACAAGATTTCTTCCGTGACCTCAAGAACAAAAGTAACTACTCATAGATGATAATCATGCTCAATATTAGAGGGATATTAAATAGCATAATGGATCTGAACATATAATCTTCCACCCAATAAACCATATAGTAATCAACTACAAGATGTAACCAACACTACTAGTCACCTACAAGCACCAAACTATAGTTCCGGTACAAAGATTGAACACAAGAGATGAACTAGGGTTTGAGAGGAGATGGTGTTGTTGAAGATATTGATGGAGATTGCCCTCCCCAAGATGGGAGAGTTGTTGGTGATGACGACGACGATGGTTTCCCCCTCCGGGAGGGAAGTTGCCCCGGTGGAATCGCTCCGCCGGAGGGCAAAAGTGCTCCTGCCCAAGTTCCACCTCGAGACGGTGGCGCTTCATCCCGAAAGTCCTCTCCTAATTTTTTCTAGGTCAAAATGACTTATATACCAGAAGATGGGCACCGGAGGTGAGCCGAGGAGGGCACAACCCACCATGGCGCGCCCAGGTGGGTTGTGCCCACCTGGTGGGCCCCCTCTAGTAGTTATTTGCTCCAATAATTCTTATTTATTCCATAAAAAATCCCCGTGAAGTTTCAGCTCATTTGGAGTTGTGCAGAATAGGTAGCCTGACGTAGCTTTTTCAGGTCCAGAATTCCAGCTGCCGGTATTCTCCCTCTTTGTGTGAACCTTGCATATTACTCCATTCGTTCCAAAATAGATGACCCAACTTTGTACTAACTTTAGTACAAAGTTAGTACAAAGTTGGGTCATCTATTTTGGAACAGAGGGAGTATGAGAGAAAAGGCATTAGAATTACTCCAAAAAGCATTATTATGCATAAAAACATTATAAATAACAGTAGGAAAACATGATGAAAAATGGACATATTAGATAGCATGACATAATTTCACATATATGATGTCTATCTAAACTGGATAGCATAGCATGCCATAATTCAAAGATATGATGACTAACTAAATATGATGGCATGAGATAATTATATGATGTCTTTAGTAAATAGGCTGGCATGACATAATTCACATACATGTTATCTAAGTAATCATGATCGCATGATATAATTTACCCGTGTGATTTATATACTAAGCAGAGGGCATTTGCACATATGATGTCTGAACTAAGAACATGGTGTTGAATATTGTGTATATGATGTCTAAACTATGCAATGCAACACACCATATGCATGATATGAGTAGTATAACCGTGCCAAGTTAGAGCATACACCTCGGTGGGGGCATAGGACTGGTCATCTATCTCTGGATCCATCTCTGAGGAGCTATCGGGACCCAGCAAGAGATATGCTTCGACAAGTAGCACTATTTGCTCTGAAGACCTTGTTTTCATTCCAGATTTTTCCATCATCCACTCAAATGGATGATTCACAGGAAGAGTAGTTGAATGTATAAACATTGTCGACAAATGGAAATGTAATGAAGAAAAGGATTGTCAAGATATATTTCAAATATATGATGCCTGGTTAAACAGGATGGCATTGCATATTTCACATATATTATGGCTGGCTAAAAGATATGAGATTGCATATTTCACGTATATGGTATAGAAACTAAAACGTGGCATTACATAACATGTCTAAACTAAGCAGATGACATATATGATGTTGAAAGTAGGCACTGCAAGGCTACATATGCATGATATGACTAACATCATCATGCCAAGTTAGAGCAAACACCTCGGGGGGTAAATAGCAGTGGTTAGCTTCGTCTGAATCCACATTAGAACAGATATCTTCCTCTGGATTACAATCTGGAGGGGGAGGGATTTCCATTGCACCCACCATGGAGCAATGCTGCATGACATTGTATTTCCGCGCAAAACTCTTCTCTTTTTCTCGACATGTTTAGCATGACTGTGTATAATATCTGACATCCATACGAAAAAATATAGTGAGATTATGTAAGGAAAGCATGTGGAAATCTAGAGTGATGGTAACAACCAATGGATAGATCCAAAATAATGATAGTAGGCTGATGATAGCTTTACTTTAGTTAAAAAGACAGATGATGATTGCTTTACTGTTTGTTTCCCACCCAACATGAACAACATAGACATACCCTAGGTGAACCAGATAATAGACAAAGATACTATTCATTGCTGCCTCGATATGTGCCCCACAAGCATTTTAAAACTCAAGTTTGAACATTAATTCGGACCTGACTTGGAGTCTAAGAGGTGAAAAGGATGATAAAGTAGCAGGTAATATTAAGCAATGCATAACATAAGCAGAAACAAAAGAGTGCGACCTCTCTTGTGGACCCGTGTACTCCTCGGGTTCATCTGTTGAGTCGATGATGGTGATGCAGTTGCGGTGGGTGCCGACGGCAGGGAAGGAGATCTGAGGCGGCGAAAGATGATCAGGAGTCGTGATGTCTGGTGTGGTGGATGCTTCTGTCGATGGAGCAGCTCAGGTGAGGTGGACGACGTCGTGTTAGGAGCAGGACAAACCACACAAAGTTTTCTTCGACACCTATCTGTAACTGAAGTAATTCTGTAAGGGCTCCTTTGGCTTGCAGGATTCTAAAAACGCAGGGATAGGAAAAACACCGGAATAGGATAGGAATGCACGTGGGAAACATAGCATTTGTAAACACATGATTTTTGTCAACTTGGGTGTTTGGTTCACAGGAATTGGAAGAGCAGAGGAATGCTAAGAAACATGGCCAAATTAAAGTGAAGCCATATGAACGTGTGTGAGTTAGAATGTTATTCTGCCACTAATGCACTTAGTCTTGTTTTCATGCATAGGAAAAGTAGCTCCAGGTGGATGTTTTGCTCCATTTCTTTCAACCAAATGCATGAATAATTGAATAGTAGAGTACCATATGAAAGTTTCCTATTGCTATGTTTTTCCTTCACTTTTTTCCTTTAAACCAAAATAGCCCTAATGGATCGACATGAATGTAGAGTAATAAGTGATGCAACAAGTGTACAACCTCTTTGGCGTAGCCGTGTCGACCTCAGCATCATTGGGTTGGTCGCTGAAGAAGTTGCGGCAGAGGTGGCTGTCGGAGGTGTGGTGGAAGATCTGAGGCATCTGTAGACGGCATCCACGGTACTGCTCTATTGTGATGGATGGCTCCGTCGTTGGAGTAGCTCCGGCGAGCCGTTAGATGTCGAGGCTAAAGCAACACAAGACACACATCATTAATATCAAGTGGGATTCTAATAGCATCTTCAATAGATGATGTAAAATACATTATAAAAAGTGGTAGATGTAAAATGTACATCACCAAAAACACCTGACTACAACAGATGAGGTAAAATCTGTTGACTTCGAACCTAACTGTCGGAACTGAAATTTACCGTGGAATCTGAATGTTACTGTCGAAACTGAACGCACTGGTAGCAGAGATGCACTTAACATGTAGTTTAGGACGCTCGAGCACCAGTAGTAGAGAAACAGTGATCTAAATCAGCAAGCGATCAACGGGGAACACAGTAGCAGATAGCAGGCGGAGCAGCAGCGCGAACTAGAGCCAGAGTAGCAACTCGTGTAGCCGCAGCAGCCCGTGTAGCAGCATCAGCAGCGCGAGTGAGAGCAAGAGCAGAGCAGCAGCACGAGCGAGGGGAAGAGCAGTGTAGCAGCGAGAGCAAGAGCTGTAGCAGCAGCAACAGTAGAGCAGCAGCGCGAGCGAGTGAGAGCCAGAGCAGCAGTAGCAACTCTGGCTGGTATGGACGCCGCCGCCGAGGTAGCCGCGCCATGGGGGAGCGGGATCGAGCACCGGCAGCGTCGGGAGGTCAAGTTAAGGAGAAGGTGCGATGCGATGAGTGTACAACCTCTTTGGTGGCGTCGAGTAGGCCTCGGCTTCGTCCGAGGAGTCGGTGAGGATGCAGTGGTTTCGGTGGAGTAGGTTAAGGCGGCGCTGTGGGGATGGAGCCGCCGCAATAGACGAGGTGATCGTTGGAGCAGCTCCTTGGAGGTGGAGGACGGGGCGGCTGAACCGGCGGGACAAAGAGATCGACGACGGATCCTCATCCAGGGCGGTGGATGAGGGACGTCGAGCTGTTGCGGTGGACGACGTCGTCGGGGAAGAGGCTCCGGCTGGGCCGTGGTGGGTGGCGGACAGCGGAGGGTGGGGTTTCGCGGCTGGAGCATATAGGTTATGGCGTCCTGGGTTTTCGAATGGCGAAAAGGAGGTGATGGGAGGGGGGAACCATGACTTAGGGACGCGCTTGTCCGAAATGTAGGGTGTGTTACGAAAGTACCCCCACCGATTTGAACTAGCAGCAGTTTCGGCTTAGGGTTAGAAGGGGGATTTTGCGTGTCGGGATTTGGCAGCTGGAGGGAGTTTTCGCGCGCGTTGTAATTTCTGGATAGCAAGACACGGGTTGTGAAGGCACGGGTTTTCGGAGCACAAAAAGACAAAGAGATATCTGAATTTTCGGGATAACAAGGCGCGGGGTTGAAATTTCGGGACAAGCCTAACGTGTAATAATGTACGTACCAAATAATTTCGCACTATCCTAAAAAAATCAATTCACACTTCCCTCGACAAAAAAAACTATTCGCACCACACAAAGGGAGAGCCTTGTCCCGTTTTACCGTATAAATGCCTTGTCCCATTTTACTGCATAAATGCTATTCAATACTAACAATCCATGTTATGTCCAATTAATTTTTTTGCTACCTCTATAATGCATGTAACCTACTCATACTAACATTTTAGTGCATTCCAAATGTATGTACTACTGCTGCAAGTCGAACTATATTTGAATTTGTTCTATATTTGAATAAGAATCTACAATCATGATTGTTGCCAAGTTAAACCATCATTTGTATATTATCTTAACAACACACCACATGATTACTATAGAGTTAGATATGAACTATGTGTACTATATATATGAACTCGAATTCAAAATTTTGAATACACTTGATGTTGATTCCAAATAATAGTACATTTGAAGTACTAGCTAGATCTTCATAATCTAAACCATGTTTCATATGTACACTGTATTTATCACACAAAGTATAGTGCCCCGCCCCCTACATTATGACAAGTACTTAGCCCTGAGCTACAAAAGCCACACATTATCACAAATTCAAAAATATATATTATATGTAGTATAACATGTTCATGACCACACCATGCGTATAACAATTATATTCATGCATATGCATCAGTTTAAAACACTATGATCTCTTGTTCAAATATCTGAATCCACTTTTATAATGAATTATGATGTCTGATCATCTTTTACACCCACACAATCCTCTTCGTTTTGTAGCTAGCGCTAACTTTCGCTCGTGCATGCACATGCCCACCTCCCTCTCACCCTCCCTCAGCATTCTCTCCATCGCGCACATTCATTATTTTCTTTAGGTCGTTCACCCACAATGTGTGTAGGCCCTCCATCTCCTTCTTTCCGGCACACACCGATCGATATACCTCACTAGCCAGGCGAACCTACCACAAACAGACGCTTTCCCTCTTCTCTTCTCACCGTCCATGCCCTCCTCTGTCTAATACAGTTCCACGCACGTGCACACTCCCGCCCCTCTTTTTATCGATCTCATACTCGCACAGTCCACCCCCTCAATATATTCGGCCTCTCGCACCACCTCCTAGCCGCATCCCTCTCACTCTATCCGTCTCTCCGGGCCTTATTTGCTTCTAACACATGCATGCATGTATACCTACCAATCTCCCTACATATAGCTAGGTCAACTATAACTCTTTCTCCCCATGCACCGATCAACGTACCAGATCACTAGTTATGTCTCTTCCTTTCTCCGACACATGACAATTGATCTTCCTATATAGTTACGTCTGCTTACTATAGCCATATCGCCCCCTAGCCATATCGTCCCCCCTCATCATCCTTGCATGCCTCCTGACCTGTCTCTCACACGCACGTGCACAGATAGGCACACATCCCCTCTCTTATTGATATTGCAGTTGTACCCTCCGTTTGTCTAGCAGGCCTCTCCCGCCATTTGTGAGAAGAAACTCCACCACCAACCCTTCGACACTCTAGCTTTGTCTCTCTTTGAACCTTATTCCTCTGCCACACATATGCATGGATGTCGATCGATCTCCCTCAACACATAGCTAGGTCACTCTCCTTCTCCAGACATATACCAGTCGATCTACCTCTCTATAGTTAGGTCTCTGCGCCCCCCCACACACACCGATAGTCGAACGTCGTAGGTAGGTATCCATGCCACAGAGACAAAATGCACCTCTCCCCTCTCACATTCTAGTAGGCCAGCTGCCCTATATCTTTGACGTGGGCAAACACAAATTCGATGGCACTCTTTATCGATCGTGCACCCACACACTTCACCCCTCTTCTTGATTCTATCGGTATCTCACACTGATGATCCCTCCACTCACTTCTCGTGGATCGCTCCCTCTATATATGATATATCCAGGCATCTGTTTCACACACATTGCATATGTTACATTTTTTGTTTGAGATATCATCGACACATTGCCTCTGGTTCGCACAAACCATCTTTATTTGAGTGAAAAAACCATCTCTCTCACACACACCCACGTACGTCGGGTACCTTCACATAGAGAAGAGGTGCAAGCACGACGCACGCACTCACGTCTCGTTCCCGGCCACACCCACGCGGGTACACGGTAGAGCTCATTACTGTATGAAAAGGCAGCCCATGTGATAATTTGACGCGTGGAGCGGTTGTTTACTTGAAGGAGGGTTGTGTACCACGCATACATGGAACAAAGTTCGACTTGACGCGTTAGTTTTAAATAAAGTTATATCCCTCAATGGCGAGTACATAATAAAAAATGGTTGTTATCGAGAAAGAAGAAATACGCTCCACTATATACTACAGTGGAGCCTGCCTGTCGAGGTTTGTTCCTCGTCACACTATATCACACAAGGCGGCGGTGGCCACTCTCTCTCACCGTTGGTCACTGATCCGGCCGCATGCCATCCACCGACGGAAAGGGGGCATGTGCATCGTTTCCCCGTTCGACGGCATCGAGGCAGCACGTCCCGATCTGTGGTACCCGCCTGTCGGTGTACAAAAGTAGGGGCACTCCTTTGTAGCCCTTTATTTGTGCACGGGCAGTCAGAGCCACGCACCACGGCCACACTTAGCAGGGCAAGGGAGGGAAGCCGGAGATAAGCCGAAGCCCAGGACAAACAAGGCAACGCCAAGACCAGAAACGCCAAAGAGCAAGAGGGCGAGCAGGACCCCCCCGGCAAGGCCCTTGCCGGGCCAACTTGCCCAACACCAACAGAGCAAGCCACCCTTGAGCCCACGGGTTCCGACCCAACCAACTACGTTGGAACCAAGGCTCGGGAGGCACCTCTGTGGTGGCATGCAGATCTTTGTCAAGATCAGAAACATATGAGATCAGATGAGGACCAGAAGACGGCGATCCTCAGCGGGATCCCAGCCGAGGGAATCCACAAGACCCCCGGCAAGTGCCTTGCCGGGGACGACTGCAATGCCACGGCAAGACCCTTGCTGGGCCCCCGGCAAGGCCCTTTCCGAGGGCATCAGCGGGGCCACTGCCAGGCCCGCACCAGCCAATACTCCACTGCCATTCCCAGGCAGCTGCTAGCTCAACCAGTTGGGCAGGCGCCTGCGTGGCGACGGGCGGCCTCTATGCCAACTCAGCAAGCACCTGCGTGGTGGAATGCAGATCTTCGTGAAGGCTCCACCACCGCGCCACCTCAGCTGCCTGCCTGCCTACATGGCACCACACGCACCGCTGGCCTGGGCGCGTGTCGAAGCGAGGCGGAGCGGCGACGGATGGGACGGGCCTCGTTCCCGTCCCCGATAAAGCTAAGGGACACCTAAGCGATGCATTAAATGCGTCTTGTCCTGTAATACGGGCGATAAGCTCGCAGCACTATAGACCTTTCCACCTCCTGTGTGCCACTGTGGCAGCCCCTTTCGACTATAAAAGGAGGCCCATGGCGTACTGAAGAGGGATTCGGCTTTTTGGAACTACGCAGTCACCGTAGCTAGTTCAAAAGAACACAAGAACACTGAATATATCCACCAAAGCAGGACTAGGGTTTTACGCATCCTCGCGGCCCGAACCTGGGTAAACAATCCGTGTGCTCTCTGTTAGACCTGCTCTTCTCACGACCCCGCGCCCCGCCAACCGTAGTAGGGATTCCTGTGATCCCATAGGTGTTGTTTTCCACCGACATCTTTGGCGCTCCAGGTAGGGGGCGCAGTTGTGAGAATCTGGTTTAGTAGCCGGCTTAGCAATTTCTCGTGGCCAAGGCTTCTGGAGAAGAAGACGACCAAGAAGACGGTGCTGCCTGCAAGCGCGAAGGGCGCCAGTGCGGTGACGAGAAAGCTAAGTCATGCCGAATTTTAAATATTTCCTTTTTATATGAGGTTATTCCCCTCGGAGGTCTCGTTCTTTGTATGGAAAACCTGCACGCAAAGGGTCCCTCCCGCTATTGGCAACACCCTTGTTCTATTTCGAGTCCGCTCAACAACTCAAGTGGCCGCGTCGAGAGCGGCAGGGTAGCCTTCCGCAATTGGCAACGCTCTTGATTCTGACTCGAGTCAAGCTCGATAGTTCGAGCGGCCGCGTTAAGGGCGGTAAGGTGGTTCGCCCGGCTGCAAGCACACTCGGCAGGCCATTGGGGATCCGTCCTCAAGACGCCGCCCTGGGTTTACGCGTCGGTAAGCCTACCCGATAAACGTAGGGTGGACATACGAAGAGAGGTTGAACAGGAAAATAACATGCATTGTATCAAAAGTACTGCAGAGTTATATTACATCACTTGTTGCTGCAGTTCTAACTAAAGATAAAAATCGTCTTGGTTGTGAACCCGCAGCAACGAAAAGAAACGGGGTGCCTAATCCCGGCGCTGGCCCTCCACCCTCTGGATTCCGTCGATGCGTCTGATGATGGGCTTGATACACTCCTTGAGCGCCGCGATGTCTGCATCCTCCGGCAGGCTCTCCAGCGCAGCTTCAAAGTCAAGGTCAGGATTCCAGTGCGCCACCTTGGCGAGGACCTTGGTCATGGCACCCCGGCAGAGCCTCCGGGACTCATCGGCCAGAGAGGCCTCCCGGTTGGAGTGAAGCTGCTCCAGGGCCCCGAGGACACCCTCGAAGAATAGGGTCACCTTGGCATTGGGAGTCCCGCTGCGCTTTGGGACATACCTCACATTTGGCATCCCCATAGTAGCCAGCTGCGTGGTGATCCTGCTGGCGACGTCCTCGAGGCGGCTGATCCAGTGATTCTCGCCCTCCACAAAATCCTTGTGGCTGGCGGCTTCGTTCTTCCGCTGCAGCTTCTTGGCCTCCAGATCCTTGGCCAGGGTCTCCTCCCAAGCCTTGGCCTCTCAGAGCGTCTCCTCAAGGCCCCCCAGCTTCAGCTTCAGGTCTTTGATCAAGTTGTTGGCTTCGGAGAGCTCCCCGGCCCTGCTGACGGTAGCGCCCTACGCCTCCGTCAGGGCGCCGTTGAGCATGTCCTTCTCCTTGGACAGCTTCAGGGCCTGCTCCTTTAGCTCGTCCCGCTCCACCTCCAGCTCCTTCACCCTGCCGGCGTGAACCAGAGCCTGGGCATCGAGCGCCTCCCTGTGCCTCTACTCCAGCTCTTGGGTCCGCTGCACGACGAGCTTCTCCACCTCCTCATCCTTGCCGCGGAGTGTTGCGGCCAGTTTCTCCTCACACGCGACAAGGTCCTCCTCCTGGGAGTCCAGTGCGGCCTGGTGCTGGGTTCGAGCGGCCTCGGCCGCGGTGGCCAAGTTCTTCGCCATCTCCCGGGCCTTCTCGATGTCGGCCTGCTTCATGGTGAGCTCCACATCACGCTTGGCCAGCTCACCCTGGGCGGCCTTCTGCTCTTCACAAGCCTGGCGGAACCAAGTCTGCGTCTCGGCGACGTGCAGCTTGAGGTCCGCCTCCGCCTTGTCCACCGTTGCCATCCTGGACTTGGCCTTGTCTAGGCGGGCGCGATGGAGCGCCTGAAGCTTCCGGAAGTTGGCGCCCATGGCCTGGAGAAGCCGCTCCTCATGAGAACCGTCACCACCGGTGCTCGGCTCGTCAACAACCTCGAGCTTGGCGGCGGCAAGCACCTCCTCGTCGAACACATCTCCCTCGACGGGCGTCCTGGAGCTCGACGCCCCTGGAAGGTGGACGAAAAGGTCGTTGCCCACCCTCAGATACCTGCCGGAGCCAGAGGCAGCGGAGGAGGAAGGCTGGTCATCAACCACCTCCTCCTCGGCAGCGGCCTTGCTGGCCTTCCCGGCAGGCCCCTTGCCGGCCTCCTCGGCAGTGGCCTTGCCAGGCTCCACGGCAGGCCCCTCCACGGCGTCCTCAGCAGCGCCCTTGGCGGTCTCCTCGGCGGCAATCTTCTCGGCCTCCGCCGGGGCGTCCTTGGCGACATCCTCGATGATGGTGTCGATGTCCTCTGGGTCCACCGAGGGGAAATCTAGATACCGAGAAGGGGATGAGGCGAGGCCAAGATCAAGATTCAGAAAGAACAGGGATGGAAGGCAAGTGGCTTACCCATGCCGGGCTGGGATGCAGAGGTCCCCTCCCCGCCAATGTTTGGCGCTGAGGCAAGGCCACCAGCGCCCGAGTTCACCTCCTCCTCCTCCGTGTGCATGGGCTCGGTGCTTGGCGCCCTTGCCGGGGACGCCCCTCGGGGCGGAGTGGTCGATGGGGGCGGCGTGTTGGGGGTAGCCCTCTATGGCTCCTCCTGCTGCTGTCCCCCTCCTGCAATCGCGGCAAGGTTAGCACCAAGGGACCGTGCCCCCAACACACGTTGGCGAGGGGCGAGTGATGGACTTATGCTAGGGGCTGTGCCGGGGGCTGCTGTCTGGACTGCTCAACACCACCAGCGGTGCGCCAGTAGCGCTTGCCGGGGGCTGGCTGTCCGCTGAAGCCTTGGCCCTCTTCACCCTCTGGGCCAGCGTCTCCGCGTCCCTGCAAAGATGAAAACAAGTCGAGATAAGTGGCACGGTCTGAGGGGGGTGGAGATGACAGAAAGGAACAATACTTACTCGTCGTCCACCTCCTCCTCTGCTACTTTCCTCTTCCTCCTTGGGCTGAGGGACCCGAAGTCGAAGGTGACCCCAGCGTCATCGTCTGC
Organism: Aegilops tauschii subsp. strangulata; assembly: GCF_002575655.3. Taxonomy (NCBI): domain Eukaryota; kingdom Viridiplantae; phylum Streptophyta; class Magnoliopsida; order Poales; family Poaceae; genus Aegilops; species Aegilops tauschii. The sequence goes on from NC_053035.3 coordinate 71,249,008, forward strand.
CGAAGGAGGGGAAGCTGATGGAGTCTGAGGGCGTTTGGACGAAGAATAGGCGGTCACTCTCTTCTTCGCCACCGCGGCCTTCACCGACTTCTTCGCCGTCGCGGCCCTTGTCTGGCGCCCAGATCCCTCCTGGTCTTGCCGCGGTTGTACGGCCCTGCCGGGCCAGACCGGCTCGCCAGAGGTGGCCCGCCACAGGACCCGCCCCCTCCCCGTGGCCGGAGGGTCGACAGCCTCGGCCTCCTCCTCCGACGACTCGTCGACCACATCTTCGACCAGAGGAGCCCCGGTGCCAGTGCTGCTGGCCTCCCCAGCGGCCTCCGCCCACTTGGCGAGCTCCTTCTCCTCTGCTTCCGCCGTGGCCTTGTCCTCCATGCTACCGGCCTCCTTGGCGAGCTTCGCCTCCATCGCCCTGGCGGCGATGTAGTCTAGCTCCGCCTGGTGGGACACCCAAAAAATTTAATTGGATTTTTCAAAACTTTTATTTGAGGAGGGTATTTAAATTTTCTTCTAAAGAACTCTCCCTCTCAAAAACTTTCCTTTATGGCAAGTGTTTCATTTGGATTCACCCAAAACTTGATTTTGGTCTGGGAGGTTTGCCCTTTTTATTTGGACTCAAACCAAAATGCTTTTCACTTGGAAAAATGTCTTTTGAAAATTCCTTTAAAAGGCCCTATGGCTTTTGGAATGATCCTTGTCCACTTTCAAAAATCTCTCTTGCCATGACCTTAGTGCAAATCCACTCCCATAAACCTTTCCCCCACCTTTGGATCATAATATACCTCAAATCCAGCAAGTTGAACCTCTCCATATATTTATTTCCATTTATTTCTTATCAAAAACAATTTCTGCCTTCTATCTTGATCCTTGGAGGTTTACAAAGGGGCTACTCTTTCTGCTTTGAATTTTGTCTCCAAACCAATTTCCCTAGCTAGTCCTTTGAACCCTCAACCTAGATCCATGAAGATCCACTGGTCTCCAGTTCAAATTTTTCAAACTATACTTGCTGCAAGTTTGGACCAGATTTGCCAAATTTGATGAAATTCATTCAAATCCTTCTCCAAAAATTCTGAGAAAAATCAGGCAGCCTCTAGGTGCATTGAGAGGTCACCTCACCAAGTCCTAGCTCCAGGAAAAATTTTCTTCATACCAAATCATTTCATCGAACACCTGCTGGACACTGTTTCTCTAAGGTTCAGTCAAGTTCAGTTAACAGTGTCTGAACTACTGTCGTTTCTTCAGTGTCCGTAGTCGATCTCGCCAGTGCCTCGGTGTCGCCGTGTTCCCTGTCCCCTCCCCCTTGTCCTCTGCATCGCACGAGCGCCTGGATGCTTGCGGGCGTCGGCGACGAGCAGGAGGAGGTGCGCCGCCCCGTGACCGACGCCAGTGGCGGCTTTGCGGCCGCCAGGAAGAAGCACAGCATAGACGACGCTGACCAGCGCCGCCCAAGCCACCGGAGGCCGCCGCGTGGTCTTCCACTCCCCCGTGCGCGCTGCCACCCTCGTCGTGAACCGCTAGGCGCGGAGCGCGCTCTCTGCCGCCGCCGTGCCAGTACGGCGACCCCGACAAAGACCGACGCCATTACGCCATGCCCGACCGAGTTTAGTAGTGGAACGGGACCAGTAACGCTCACTGGTGCTGCCTAGCCACCTAAACCCTCTGCCAAGCCACTGCCTCGCCGTAATAGCTCTCCGGAGATTCTCCGTTCACGGCCACCCCCTCGAGCCGCCTATAAATAGAGGCCCCGAGCTCCAGCTAGTACCCACACCACCTCTGCACTCCACCAAGACCCCGCCTAGCCACTGGAAGAGCCCCGAGGGAGTCTCCTTCCTCAACTCCGGCCGCCGCGACCCGCCACGGGATCCAGCTCGATTCGCTCCCGTGCGTGCACCTCTGCCTCCCATCTCTTGCCAGTAACTCTCTAGTGCATCCCTCCTTCTGACCCGCACTTCAATTCGAAGGTTGCAGCACCCACCGGCGTTCTCCACCATCGCCCGAGCCGCCGTCCGCCGGAGAAAGTGTCGCCGTCGACGTGGTGCTCTCCGACGCCCAAGTCCACCACCCACCGACGCGGAAGGACACGCTGATACTCTTGGTACACTCCGATCTCCCTGACTCGCCGTGGTTCGACGCCCGCGACCACCGCAGCCTTCGGGCGCCGGCGAGGTTTTTCAAACCTGACATGTGGACCCCCACGTCAGCCTCTCTTCTTTCACCCCCAAAGCGTTTTCTGTTGGCGCCTTCGGGCAGAGTACGTTTTCTCTGTGGGCTGGCGCGTTTCTATTCGAACCGTTTTCTGTTTTCTCAGTTAAGCCCCTGGAACTTTTCTGTTTCATTACAGATGAGTCCCTGGACAGAAACCCTTATAACTTTTTAATAAAAAGTGATTTTTGAGTGATTCTTTTTCTGACAGTCTTATAATTTTGTCTAGTTTTTTATGGGATTTATTTGAAAAAAAATTTGAACAACTTTTATGCACGCGTTGGTTTTCATGCTAGTATACATTTCCGATATACCGTAGGTTCCGGAAGAGGTGACGGAACCGCGAACTTCGCCGAGCTAGACTCCGACTTCTCCGAACCAGGCAAGCATGTTTGAACCTTTGATATGATAGGTGTTTTGCATGTTTGCGTGAAAGGTTGTGCATGGCATATGAGTATCGGTGAGTATCTCGTTGCATGTGAGGCAACTACCCGTGTGTTCCAAAGTTACTGTGATCTCTGATGAGAGATGGCCCAGTCATGTGGTGACATGAAGGGCAGTAAGGTGGTACTGTTGTAGCATGCCAGCCTTGCGTCATCCGATTAATTCCGACGTTAACGTGGACGGAGTCACGTTATCGTTCTTCCCCTTCCGTGCTACCACATGTTTTCTGCCAGAATGCGGTTTAGTAAGTTGGTAACCTCTTTCCGTGTACACACCAAACAAAGGGGCCGGGATGCGGGTTCCATGGCCCTGGATCAAAGCCAGTCATCCGGTCAGGGGGCATGGGTGTTTCCGGTTGGGACCGAGAGGGGGCACCCCTTAGAGCGCGCGTATAGAAATTTGATCCCATGCTACGCGAGGTTGTAGCCTCCCCATCTCAAGGTTTTTCTTGAACGTTGCCGAGGGTGATTCCTGGCTTCGGAATGTTGAATGGGTGTGTACTGGTTAGACGTGTTTCTTCCAAAACGCCGTAAACGGAACTAGTCCCCGTGACTACTGAAATCCGTTGGCTGTGGTTAAAGTACAAACTCTGCAGAGTCAAATCCTTCTGAGTCATCGTATCCATGGTCAAGTAACGTGATCAGCGTATCCATGTCTATGTCATAACCTCGTGGTATTTTTTTTTCCGGTAAGCAAGCTGAGTAGTAAACTTGGCTGAACGTTATTCCTGTGGATGGACTAACCCTGTTGTTTATCTCATGCCTGATTATCCTCTTGATATGATTTAAAATTCATGAGCTACTAAGTTATGAATAAAAGCCCTTTATGTGATGTCGCTCAGACGTCCGACTGTGGCATGTTTGACTTTTATTTTCAATATAAGCCCTTTATGTGATGTCGCTCAGACATCCGACTGTGGCATGTTTGTCTTTTACTTTCAATATAAGCCCTTTATGTGATGTCGCTCAGACGTCCGACTGTGGCATGTTTGACTTTTATTTTCAATATAAGCCCTTTATGTGATGTCGCTCAGACATCCGACTGTGGCATGTTTGTCTTTTACTTTCAATATAAGCCCTTTATGTGATGTCGCTCAGACGTCCGACTGTGGCATGTTTGACTTTTATTTTCAATATAAGCCCTTTATGTGATGTCGCTCAGACATCCGACTGTGGCATGTTTGTCTTTTACTTTCAATATAAGCCCTTTATGTGATGTCGCTCAGACGTCCGACTGTGGCACGCACTGCCTTTTTCTATTATAAGCCCTTTATGTGGTGTCGCCTTGACGCCCGACTGCGGCATTGTTATTCTTGCATTTTCCTCCCGAGGAGTCATTCAGACCCTCGTTTGGCACCCAGTATATTATTTTGGGATTTCGGGAGGACTACCGCCCGACTTCTCTTTTATTTCCCGTGCAGTGTTATCTCTATGTCTGAGTGCACTTGTTAACCTGTTCATATGCATCATGTCTACATTTGTTATATCTTATGTCCGAACTGTCTTGCGAGTACTTTCATAGTACTCACCTGGCTTGTTGATTTGGCCAGATGTTGACGAAGGCGATCTCATGGATGAAGAGTTTGATAGTGAGTCCGACGCCTAGAGGAGTCCCAGTCAGCCCCGTGCGATCCTGGATATTGGTCACTTGTATTATATACGCTTCCGCCACCCGCAATAAATCTCCTCGAGCTTCACCCCGACGCTCGAAGAGCTGTAGTTTTCAGGAGTCATATCACCCGCTTCGCGGTGATATTTTTCACCACCGTTGTTATCGTGAGTTAGTAGTTATGCCACCCTATCCGCTGTTGTGTTTTATCGGCGTACATGTAATAAATTGTTGAGCAGTCTCCGCTCAACCTTGTATTATATTCAGTACTCCTGGTATTTTTCTTCTGTGACCAAGATATTGTCTACCAGTGAGAAGGAATTCTTCTTTACTGGTCCGTAAAAGGGATTGGTCTCTCAATAAATATTTTATTGAAAAACCGGTCGTGACAACCTTGGTATCAGAGCTAGGCTGACTGTAGGAAGCCACTAGGTGCGATCGCTAATCGGTTATTAGCGTCTTTTGTGCTTTTTCAGCATTTTGCAATTGTAGCTATTTTCTGTTGGTCATCATAAATTTATGACTTGACTACTCAGAATTTTTGCCTACTTTTGTAGATGACTGGCAGCAACTGCGAGACTCGAGTGTTCACGAACGTGCCCGAGGGGTTTGTCAAACTCCTTGTCTCCATCACCAAGCTCGCGATCGGGCCAGCGACTCGTCCGGAGTTCACGCTTTACCAGCACAAGCTCAGCGACGACGTGTCTATGCACCAAGCCGTGGTGCAATTCAAGGGAGGATGTTCTGCATCTTGCCACTTCCGTTTTGTGGGAAGGGCCATGCCTACGGAGAGGCATGCCATGCAGATGGCTGCCCGGGAGGCGATAGCTCGCCTTCGGGACATTCTTCCTATGATGAAGACTCGTCGCTACCGCTACCTCCCATGCCATGTGCCATATACTTGTCACTATGCATTCGCCTGCCATAGGGGAGAGCGTGATGAAGCCATCGAGATGGTCGTGGAGTATCTCAAGGCTCTGGAGGAGTCTTTCTACAACCTCGTGGACGATCTTGTGGCTGCCCGCATGGACTTAGTCCGGGGCGGTCCTGCCAGCAGGAAGGAGCTTCTCCACACGACACCGCCTCTGACATTCGTCTCATCCTCAGCATCTTATGCACCGGCCATTTTGGCCACTGCTCGCCGTCTGCCTACCACTGAGGAGTTCGACCGAGTCATCGCTCCTACTCCAGTCAGAGCTGCGCCGCCTGCCACACCCGCACTACCGCCTGTCGCACCCGCGCCATCACCGCAGCGCAGTGCTACGCGCCAGGAGCCTGCTAGAGAGGAGGTGGAGGTTGAATCTCCTGCACCGCTGAGCCTTGCCCTCGGCAAGGGAAAGGACATCGTCACCATCTCCGACTGAGAGCGCCGAGTAGCCGCGCGTTATGTCTGCTTGTATGATGTGTTTTATCTGTACGCTAGTTTGTATTAGTGTGTTCGCTGCTTTCCGGAGGAGTGTGCTAGCTTTAATAACATGTCAGGATTGTGTACGCACATCCTGAGTGCTGTATCGTGTGTTTTCTTTTCGCGTGTAAGATATGTGCTAAGCAGTTCTTCTCCGTACGAGATCGTTTATGTTTTCTTGAAAAATCTTGAGGTCTTTTAAATTTTTGCCTTTGCAAGATTTTCCGCGTGTCACACAGTTCTTCTCATGAGTTTTGCAAAATAATACCCCCAGACTGGAAAAATGTCTCGCCCGTGGACTCGCTCCATGCCCAATCAGCCAGAAGGAGTTTATGGGACACAGACTAGCAACAACTTCACTCAGGGACAGTCCAGTCAACAGGACAGCGAAGCAGCCTTGTCTCAAGTATGCCGTCTCTTCGAACAAAGCCAGCAACAGCACCAAGAGATGATGACCCACGTCATCAATATGGGAAACCACCATGAGCCGTACCAGCCACACTCCGTATCTGAGTTACAGAAGACTCGCCCTTCAACGTTTGCTCACACCGATAGGCCGCTGGAAGCCGATGATTGGCTTCGTGACATCGAAAGGAAGCTGATTATTGCTCAGTGTTCAGATAATGAGAAGGTGCTTTATGCACCACACTACCTTACTGGAGCAGCTGCAGCATGGTGGGAAAACTTCCTACACATGCATCCCAGTGAACACAACATCACCTGGGAAGAGTTCAAGGAAGGCTTTTGTGGGGCACACATCCCCAGGAGCATCATAAAAATCAAGAAGAGAGAATTTGACGACCTCAAGCAAAGAGGCATGTCAGTGACAGAATACAACGGCCAGTTTACCCAGCTATCTCGTTATGCCTACGACGAGCACATGACAGAGAACAAGAAGATGGAAAAAATTCCTGGACGGCCTGACACCGGCACTAAGATGCCAACTGGTTGTACACACTTTCCCGGATTTTAAAACTCTGGTTGACAAGGCCATTACCTTGGAGAATGAGCGCCGTAGTCTGGAAGATATCCGTAAGCGAAAGAGGGACAAGACGACTCTTGCTCGCAACAACCGAAGCAAGACTGAGGTTCCAAGGACAGAAGCAAGGAAATCCACAACTACTGATCTAAGGCCAACCAGACAGTTTCATTCCAGGGACAAGGACTTCACATACCGCCCAGGGGTCACATGCTATGCTTGTGGTGAAGTAGGGCACTATGCGAAGCAGTGCCCAAAGCCAAGGAACTCGGCCCCCAAGCCGAACAATGGTGGGAACAATCCAGCCCCCAAGCGCAACAATTTCAATCCCAACAACAACCACATGAATGGTCACCTAAACCATGTGACCAAGCAAGAAGCGCAGAATGCCCCAGACATCGTGCTCGGTACGTTCCCTGTCAACACAGTACCTGCCACGGTTTTGTTTGATTCTGGAGCTTCCCATCCGTTCGTTTCGAAGAATTTTGTTTTGCAACATGGTTTTCCGATACTTCCCTTGGAAAAGTCTATGGTCATCAAGTCCCCCGGAAATAAGCAGATCGCTCAGAGTTACTGCCAAGGAGTGATCATTGAGTTCGAAGGACTATAGTTCCAAGCTAATCTCATCGTGTTGGAAAATAAAGGACTGGATCTCATCTTAGGGATGGACTGGTTGACCACCAACAAAGGATTTATTGATTGTTTCAATCGGACTGTGATCCTCACCCATCATCAAGGCAAGACAATTAAGGTTACAGCTCAAGAGAGACCCCGGTCATGGCAACCAAAATTGAACAAAGTGGACATTTCAGAACTAAGAAAAGTTCCAGTGGTATGCGAGTTTCCTGACGTATTTCCTGAAGAACTACCAGGCATGCCACCAGACCGAGAGATAGAGTTCAGCATTGAACTAGCACCTGGCACCGCTCCCATCTATAAGAAGCCTTATAGAATGGCACCCTCAAAATTGGTAGAATTGAAGGAGCAGATAAAGGAATTACTGGACAAAGGATTTATTCGAGCCAGCTCCTCACCATGGGGTTCACCAGTATTGTTCGCCAACAAAAAGGATGGGACACTGAGATTGTGTATAGACTATCGAGCTCTCAATATGGTCACCATCAAAAACAAATATCCGATGCCGCGGATAAATGATTTGTTTGATCAACTCGCGCAAGCCAAGGTGTTCTCAAAAATTGATTTGAGATCAGGATATCATCAATTGAAAGTACGGGCAGAAGATATCCCTAAAACAGCATTGACCTCCAGATACGGATTATATGAGTTCACAGTGATGCCTTTTGGTCTAATGAACGCCCCCGCATATTTCGTCCATCTCCTGAACAAAGTGTTTATGAAATTCATGGACAAATTTGTTGTGGTGTTCATTGACGATATTCTGGTTTACTCAAGGACACCGGAAGAGCATGTTGAGCATCTCCGAATTGTTTTGGGAGAATTAAGGAAACATCAGTTGTACGCCAAATTTAGCAAGTGTGAGTTTTGGCTAAGGCAAGTTGGTTTCCTAGGCCACATATTAAACCAAGAAGGCGTGGCCGTAGACCCAGAAAAAGTCAAAGCCATACTTGACTGGAAGCCACCCGCCAACGTGACAGATGTGCGGAGTTTCCTTGGAATGGCCGGATATTACAGAAGATTTATTGAAGGATTCTCCACTGTGTCGAAACCAATGACCCAGTTGCTCAAGAAAGACAAAAAGTTTGTATGGAAGGAAGCATGCGAGAGAAGCTTCCAAGAGCTTAAGAAGAAGCTAACAACCGCACCGGTCTTAACCGTGCCAGACATACACAAAAGTTTTGAAGTATATTGTGACGCATCCCGGAAGGGTCTCAGATGTGTGCTGATGCAGGATGGCAAAGTTGTCGCGTATGCCTCCAGGCAACTGCGAAAACATGAGGAAAATTACCCAACACATGACTTGGAGCTAGCAGCAGTCATACATGCACTCAAGGAGTGGAGGCACTTTCTGTTGGGAAATCGCTGTGAAATATATACGGACCATAAGAGCCTTAAATATATTTTCACGCAACCAGAGCTAAACTTACGCCAACGACGCTGGTTGGAATTGGTCAAGGACTATGATGTCGGTATTCACTACCATCCAGGGAAAGCAAATGTAGTGGCTGATGCCCTTATTCGGAACCCTAGCCCGGATGACGACAGTCCACGAAACTTGAGGCCTGAGTTTCAGCAAGAGTTCACTAGACTCAACATGGTGTTAGTCTCTGAGGGCACCGTATCAAATCTGGAGATACAGCCCACCCTAGTGGGACAAATTAAGAAGGCTCAACAAGGGCACCCCAACATCGAAGGAATAAAGAGGAAGATGAGCCTTGGCAAGGCTTCAGAGTTCGTTACAGACAGTGAAGGAATATTATGGTACAGGGACAGACTTTGCGTACCTAACATTGAGGAACTCAAGCAACAAATCCTAACCGAGAGCCACACCGCTCCATACTCGATCCACCCTGGAGGAACCAAAATGTATAAAGACATTCAGGAAAGATTTTGGTGGCACAGTATGAAAAGAGATATAGCCGCATTTATTGCTTGTTGCGATTCATGTCAGCGCATCAAGGCCGAGCATCAAAAGCCAGCAGGGCTACTCCAGCCAAACAGGATACCGGAGTGGAAATGGGATGAAATAGGAATGGACTTCATCGTCGGACTACCTCGATCACAACGCGGTAATGATGCCATATGGGTCATTACAGACCGACTAACCAAGGTTGCTCACTTCATTCCCGTGAAGACTACCTACTCCACACAAAGGCTGGCCAAGCTTTATCTCTCCCGTATAGTTTGTTTGCACGGAGTCCCAAAGACTATAATATCCGACCGAGGCACTCAATTTGTCTCTAAATTTTGGGATCACTTACAACAAGCTCTGGGCACGCAACTAGCTTTCAGTACAGCGTACCACCCTCAGACTGATGGACAAACGGAACGTGTGAACCAAATCCTAGAGGACATGCTGAGAGCCTGTGTGCTCACCTATGGATCCAGTTGGGAAGAGAGTTTGCCGTATGCCGAGTTCGCTTACAACAACAGTTACCAAGCCAGCTTACAGATGGCACCTTTTGAAGCATTGTACGGACGGAGGTGTCGTACCCCACTGAATTGGTCAGAGACAGGTGACAGTCGTATCTTCGGCCCAGACATGCTCAAGGAGGCCGAGGAGAAAGTTAAGCAGATCAGGGACAGACTCAAGATAGCGCAAAGCCGACAAAAGAGCTACTACGATCAAAAACATCGTGAGGTCAGCTTTGAACTCGGTGATTCCGTATACCTACGAGTGTCTCCTATGAGGGGCCTGCAACGGTTCAAAATTAAGGGAAAGCTAGCCCCGAGATTTATCGGACCATTCTGTATAGAGGCACGAAGAGGCACAGTGGCCTACAAACTAGACTTAACCAAGGAGCTGTCAGACGTCCATGACGTGTTCCATGTCTCACAATTGAGAAAATGTGTAAGTAACCCGGAGAAGCATGTATCTCATGAAAGCATTGATATACAACCAGACCTCACCTACAGAGAGAGGCCAGTAAAGATTTTGGAAGAGTCTGAAAGGAGGACCCGTCAGAAAACAACAAAGTTTTTCAAAGTTCAGTGGAGCAACCACACTGAGGATGAAGCTACATGGGAAAGGGAAGATTTTCTCCAGGCCGAGTATCCATACCTATTTGAGGATCAGCTGAAATCTCGAGGACGAGATTTTTCCTAAGGGGGTAGGTGTTGTGACACCCAAAAATTTTAATTGGATTTTTCAAAACTTTTATTTGAGGAGGGTATTTAAATTTTCTTCTAAAGAACTCTCCCTCTCAAAAACTTTCCTTTATGGCAAGTGTTTCATTTGGATTCACCCAAGACTTGATTTTGGTCTTGGAGGTTTGCCCTTTTTATTTGGACTCAAACCAAAATGCTTTTCACTTGGAAAAATGTCTTTTGAAAATTCCTTTAAAAGGCCCTATGGCTTTTGGAATGATCCTTGTCCACTTTCAAAAATCTCTCTTGCCATGACCTTAGTGCAAATCCACTCCCATAAACCTTTCCCCCACCTTTGGATCATAATATACCTCAAATCCAGCAAGTTGAACCTCTCCATATATTTATTTCCATTTATTTCTTATCAAAAACAATTTCTGCCTTCTATCTTGATCCTTGGAGGTTTACAAAGGGGCTACTCTTTCTGCTTTGAATTTTGTCTCCAAACCAATTTCCCTAGCTAGTCCTTTGAACCCTCAACCTAGATCCATGAAGATCCACTGGTCTCCAGTTCAAATTTTTCAAACTATACTTGCTGCAAGTTTGGACCAGATTTGCCAAATTTGATGAAATTCATTCAAATCCTTCTCCAAAAATTCTGAGAAAAATCAGGCAGCCTCTAGGTGCATTGAGAGGTCACCTCACCAAGTCCCAGCTCCAGGAAAAATTTTCTTCATACCAAATCATTTCATCGAACACCTGCTGGACACTGTTTCTCTAAGGTTCAGTCAAGTTCAGTTAACAGTGTCTGAACTACTGTCGTTTCTTCAATGTCCGTAGTCGATCTCGCCAGTGCCTCGGCGTCGCCGTGTTCCCTGTCCCCTCCCCCTTGTCCTCTGCATCGCACGAGCGCCTGGATGCTTGCGGGCGTCGGCGACGAGCAGGAGGAGGTGCACCGCCCCGTGACCGATGCCAGCGGCGGCTTTGCGGCCGCCAAGAAGAAGCACAGCGTAGACGGCGCTGACCAGCGACGCCCAAGCCACCGGAGGCCGCCGCGTGGTCTTCCACTCCCCCGTGCGCGCTGCCACCCTCGTCGTGAACCGCTAGGCGCGGAGCGCGCTCTCTGCCGCCGCGGTGCCAGTACGGCGACCCCGACGAAGACCGACGCCATTACGCCATGCCCGACCGAGTTTAGCAGTGGAACGGGACCAGTAACGCTCACTGGTGCTGCCTGGCCACCTAAACCCTCTGCCAAGCCACTGCCTCGCCGTAATCGCTCGCCGGAGATTCTCCGTTCACGGCCACCCCCTCGAGCCGCCTATAAATAGAGGCCCCGAGCTCCAGCTAGTACCCACACCACCTCTGCACTCCACCAAGACCCCGCCTAGCCACTGGAAGAGCCCCGAGGGAGTCTCCTTCCTCAACTCCGGCCGCCGCGACCCGCCACGGGATCCAGCCCGATTCGCTCCCGTGCGTGCACCTCTGCCTCCCATCTCTTGACAGTAACTCTCTAGTGCATCCCTCCTTCTGACCCGCACTTCAATTCGAAGGTTGCAGCACCCACCGGCGTTCTCCACCATCGCCCGAGCCGCCGTCCGCCGGAGAAAGTGTCGCCGTCGACGTGGTGCTCTCCGACGCCCAAGTCCACCACCCACCGACGCGGAAGGACACGCTGATACTCTTGGTACACTCCGATCTCCCTGACTCGCCGTGGTTCGACGCCGGCGACCACCGCAGCCTTCGGGCGCCGGCGAGGTTTTTCAAACCTGACATGTGGACCCCCCACGTCAGCCTCTCTTCTTTCACCCCCAAAGCGTTTTCTGTTGGCGTCTTCAGGGAGAGTACGTTTTCTCTGTGGGCTGGCGCGTTTCTATTCGAACCGTTTTCTGTTTTCTCAGTTAAGCCCCTGGAACTTTTCTGTTTCATTACAGATGAGTCCCTGGACAGAAACCCTTATAACTTTTTAATAAAAAGTGATTTTTGAGTGATTCTTTTTCTGACAGTCTTATAATTTTGTCTAGTTTTTTATTGGATTTATTTGAAAAAAATTTGAACAACTTTTATGCACGCGTTGGTTTTCACGCTAGTATACATTTCTGATATACCGTAGGTTCCGGAAGAGGTGACGGAACCGCGAACTTCGCCGAGCTAGACTCCGACTTCTCCGAACCAGGCAAGCATGTTTGAACCTTTGATATGATAGGTGTTTTGCATTTTTGCGTGAAAGGTTGTGCATGGCATATGAGTATCGGTGAGTATCTCGTTGCATGTGAGGCAACTACCCGTGTGTTCCAAAGTTACTGTGATCTCTGATGAGAGATGGCCCAGTCATGTGGTGACATGAAGGGCAGTAAGGTGGTACTGTTGTAGCATGCCAGCCTTGCGTCATCCGATTAATTCCGACGTTAACGTGGACGGAGTCACGTTATCGTTCTTCCCTTTCCGTGCTACCACATGTTTTCTGCCAGAATGCGGTTTAGTAAGTTGGTAACCTCTTTCCGTGTACACACCAAACAAAGGGGCCGGGATGAGGGTTCCATGGCCCTGGATTAAAGCCAGTCATCCGGTCAGGGGGCATGGGTGTTTCCGGTTGGGACCGAGAGGGGGCACCCCTTAGAGCGCGCGTATAGAAATTTGATCCCATGCTACGCGAGGTTGTAGCCTCCCCATCTCAAGGTTTTTCTTGAACGTTGCCGAGGGTGATTCCTGGCTTCGGAATGTTGAATGGGTGTGTACTGGTTAGACGTGTTTCTTCCAAAACGCCGTAAACGGAACTAGTCCCCGTGACTACTGAAATCCGTTGGCTTTGGTTAAAGTACAAACTCTGCAGAGTCAAATCCTTCTGAGTCATCGTATCCATGGTCAAGTAACGTGATCAGCGTATCCATGTCTATGTCATAACCTCGTGGTATTTTTTTCCGGTAAGCAAGCTGAGTAGTAAACTTGGCTGAACGTTATTCCTGTGGATGGACTAACCCTGTTGTTTATCTCATGCCTGATTATCCTCTTGATATGATTTAAAATTCATGAGCTACTAAGTTATGAATAAAAGCCCTTTATGTGATGTCGCTCAGACGTCCGACTGTGGCATGTTTGACTTTTATTTTCAATATAAGCCCTTTATGTGATGTCGCTCAGACATCCGACTGTGGCATGTTTGTCTTTTACTTTCAATATAAGCCCTTTATGTGATGTCGCTCAGACATCCGACTGTGGCACGCACTGCCTTTTTCTATTATAAGCCCTTTATGTGGTGTCGCCTTGACGCCCGACTGCGGCATTGTTATTCTTGCATTTTCCTCCCGAGGAGTCATTCAGACCCTCGTTTGGCACCTAGTATATTATTTTGGGATTTCGGGAGGACTACCGCCCGACTTCTCTTTTATTTCCCGTGCAGTGTTATCTCTATGTCTGAGTGCACTTGTTAACCTATTCATATGCATCATGTCTACATTTGTTATATCTTATGTCCGAACTATCTTGCGAGTACTTTCATAGTACTCACCTGGCTTGTTGATTTGGCCAGATGTTGACGAAGGCGATCTCATGGATGAAGAGTTTGATAGTGAGTCCGACGCCTAGAGGAGTCCCAGTCAGCCCCGTGCGATCCTGGATATTGGTCACTTGTATTATATACGCTTCCGCCACCCGCAATAAATCTCCTCGAGCTTCACCCCGACGCTCGAAGAGCTGTAGTTTTCAGGAGTCATATCACCCGCTTCGCGGTGATATTTTTCACCACCGTTGTTATCGTGAGTTAGTAGTTATGCCACCCTATCCGCCGTTGTGTTTTATCGGCGTACATGTAATAAATTGTTGAGCAGTCTCCGCTCAACCTTGTATTATATTCAGTACTCCTGGTATTTTTCTTCTGTGACCAAGATATTGTCTACCAGTGAGAAGGAATTCTTCTTTACTGGTCCGTAAAAGGGATTGGTCTCTCAATAAATATTTTATTGAAAAACCGGTCGTGACACCTGGGTGGTGTCCTGGACGAGCCGTGGCTCGGCGGTGATGTACCCCTCATGCAAGGTGTCGAAGAACTCCCGCACTTGAATTTCCTCTGGCTCGACCTAGCTCGGGTTGAGACCATGCACGTTGAAGTCTGGCATCATGGCGATGATGTCGGTCCGGCGAGAGTTGTTGCTCAGCGGGATCACCCCCGCCGGCAACTTAAACAAGGGCCCCTTGGCGACCTTGCCGACCTTCGCGGCGGCCCTCGCAGCCTTGCCGGACCGCTCGACCTCGCCATCGCGGTTCACGTCGAGCTGGAAGAGCCGTTGGCAGAGATGGGCGTGCCTCATCACCGTGAGGTTGTGGTCGAGGCCGGGGCGGAACCTCATGATGTCGGCAGCGTTCGTGAAAAGCCAGGCCGGCCTCCCCTTCTTGTGTAGCGGAGCGATTCGGCGGTAGATGAAATCCGCCCGATCATCTCAAGGGTGAGCCCGGCCTCGATGAGGCGAAGAATCCTGGTGGTGGCGACCGTGAGCTTCGCATCGTCGGCATCAACATCGCTCCAGTCGCTCCGCCGAACCGGCGGCGCCTGGCGAACCCGACAGAAATCTTGTGGATCATCCTCCTCAATCCAGCACCACCGGCCCCGCCATTCTTCCCACCTCTCCTTCTGAGCGCCCTCCGGGTATGCCCCCTTGGACCGTGGGATCCAGGCGACGCAACCGGAAATGGCTCCCCCCGGTTGGATCCGAGGGAAGAAGTAGTGGCGGAAGAGCGCCGTGTTGGGATGCACCCCGGCGAAACCCTCGCAGAGGTGCGCAAAGAGAGCCATGCACGCCACGACATTTGGAGTAAAATCCAGAAGGTGGAAGCCGTAGGTGTGCATGACATCATTGAAGAAATCCGAGAAGGGGGGGGGCAGAGGCCGCAAGAGAAGTAATCGACGAAGATTGGATACCGATTTGGGGCGGCCTCGGCGCAATTGGCGGGGATGACACGCGTGGCTGGATGCCCCGTCATCTCTCCCCCCGTCCTGCACCCCCACAGGGGCTTGAAGCAGTCCCGGAGCTCGAACACACCGACCGTCGAGGGGAAGTAGGCGAGCTGCGTCTGCTGCGCCGCCAACGCACTCTCCGGTGGCTCCGTCGCTCCGGCGTCCTTGGCCACTCCTTTGCCCTTGGTGGATTTGGGGGGCCATGGCGACTGCGATGGGCGAGGGACGGAGTACAGCAAAGATGCAACAACGACGAACGGAGGCGAAGGCTCGGGAAGGAAGGAGAAGGGGACGGCGGTCCGAGATTGAAGAAGATGCAGGGGTAAAGTGAGCAGCACGCCCGCGGTTATTCTTTTTACGGGGAAGGCGCGGGCCGCCTCCTTTCCCATTAACTGCGACATGACGCATGCGTGCGGGAACCGCATTGCGCATGACCCCCACGTCACGCACGCCCTCCACGTCGCGCATTCAACACGGGTCGTGGGGAAGCACAACGGACGGAACAGTTACTGCGGTAAAATCCGTCCCACCTGCCCGCGCACCGTTCTGGGCCTGGCCCAACAACGTGTCGCGCATATATGTGGCCCAGGCTCGGGGGCTCCTGTCGGTGTACAAAAGTAGGGGCACTCCTTTGTACCCCTTTATTTGTGCATGGGCAGTCGGAGCCACGCGCCACGGCCACACTTAGCAGGGCAAGGGAGGGAAGACGGAGAGAAGCCGAAGCCCAGGACAAACAAGGCAACGCCAAGACCAGAAACGCCAAAGAGCAAGAGGGCGAGCGGGACCCCCCGGCAAGGCCCTTGCCGGGGGGCCTCTGCGGCCCCGGCAAGAGCCTTGCTCGGGCAACTTGCCCAACACCAACAGAGTGATCCACCCTTGAGCCCATGGGTTCCGACCCAACCAACTACGTTGGAACCAAGGTTCGGGAGGCACCTCTGTGGTGGCATGCAGATCTTTGTCAAGATCATAAACATATGAGATCAGATGAGGACCAGAAGACGGCGACCCTCGGCGGGATCCCAGCCGAGGGAATCCACAAGACCCCCGGCAAGTGCCTTGCCGGGGACGACTGCAACGCCACGGCAAGACCCTTGCCAGGCCCCCGGCAAGGCCCTTGCCGAGGGCATCAGCGGGGCCACTGCCAGGCCCGCACCAGCCAATACTCCACCACCATCCCCAAGCTGCTGCTAGCTCAACCAGCTGGGTAGGCGCCTGCGTGGCGACGGGCAGCCTCTACGCCAACTCAGCAAGCACCTGCGTGGTGGCATGCAGATCTTCGTGAAGGCCCCACCACCGCGCCACCTCAGCTGCCTGCCTGCCTACATGGCACCACACGCACCGCTGGCCTGGGCACGTGTCGAAGCGAGGCGGAGCGGCGACGGACGGGACGGGCCTCGTTCCCGTCCCCGATAAAGCTAAGGGACACCTAAGCGATGCATTAAATGCGTCTTGTCGTGTAATACGGGCGATAAGCTCGCATCACTGTAGACCTTTCCACCTCCTGTGTGCCACTGTGGCAGCCCCTTTCGACTATAAAAGGAGGCCCATGGCGTACTGAAGAGGGATTCGGCTTTTTGGAACTACGCAACCACCGTAGCTAGTTCAGAAGAACACAAGAACACTGAATATATCCAGCAAAGAAAGACTAGGGTTTTACGCATCCTCGCGGCCCGAACCTAGGTAAACGATCCGTGTGCTCTCTGTTAGACCTGCTCTTCTCACGACCCCGCGCCCCGCCAACCGTAGTAGGGATTTCTGTGATCCCATAGGTGTCATTTTCCACCGACACCGCCGTTCTCTCTGACCAAGCTCCAGCGCGGTAGGGCCTTCGCCACTTGCTCGCTGCCGTAGTATGGGCAGATCCCGGCTGCTGGCGCCCTCCTAGTTACATCCTGACGACCCTCAGGTACAGCTTCCTCCGGCCTTGCTCCACTGCCCATCTTCCCACGTTGCTGCATGTGGAAAATCCTGCATGTGGATCTTCCCTAGTTCTTTGCCCAAAACGTAGCTCGGTCGGTGTACTTTCCATGTTGCAATCTCGTCCTCACACCATTCTTGATAAACCACCATGCTGCTATCTTTCCCTTATGACATGGAATATGCTTCTTTTTGTCGGCATATGTGTCTTCAACTGTTATTGGGCAGTAATTGTTTCCTTTCTACCTCTTTTTGCAAACAGGGGTATCCATTTCACCTCGTTGCTATTGCGGCCTTTTGGTGAACTACACAAATCACTTTTTTAAGCGTGTTTTGTGCAGTTCCGCCAAATGTCACACGGGCAACATTTTTACATTTCTGCGGGACTGCAGAAAGGGAAATTGGTTTTGCTATCCTCCTCATCCAACTCCGAGCCCAATCTTCTCCAACAAGTAGTTAGTCTTAAAGAGAGATTGCAGAGGTGATAGGCTTCTATTTGTGTGTGTTATGTTTCATCATCTAGTTCCACTATTATTGTAATCACACTGACTGAACATCTTTGCAAACAGGGATGATCCGCTCGATTTTAGTGGAACTGCGCAAAAATGATCGGATTTTAGTGGAACTACCATGCATATACTTACCTTGTGGTCTTGAGCTGGCTTTGGAAGGAGTAGACTTAAGAAAACAGGGCTAGATAACATAAGAACACTCTAGGTAAAGCAATTTCAGGAAACCACAAGAGTACCAAGACTGGGATGACATGTAATTGAGTACTAAGTACTCCATTTAGATACTGGCATGTCCCCAAAGATTTAAATATATGCAATGAATTACAAAGCTTTTTCTCCCCTAGATATGGACTCTTTCTCCCCCTGAATCTGATATTGGATAATGGGACGGTAGGGTGAGAGAAAATCAGAGCAAGAAAAAAGAGCAAGAAATGGTACGATCAACCAAAATTTAGAGCAACAAGAATATTAGACAATAAGATCAAACATGTTGACATGTCTTTCCCCTCTTAAAGACATGTGACTTTTCTCCTCTTTTGTCAATAGCATCTGTAGAAGAGCTTAGATGAGCTCATATGATAAGTTTTGATGGTCTCTCTCTCCCCCTTTGACATCAATTTCCAAGAAGGGCACTTCTGAAGCATGAGTCAAATAGGTGTGGTCCTTGAGAGTCACTATAAAGTAGTAGGTAGCCTGAGATGCTGATAGAGGATAGAATCATTAAGTGGAGCTGAAGAGAATAGGCAATAAAAATGCAAAATATTTTCTCATAGTTGAAATCGGTGACGCCGATTTTTGTCTTTCAGTGACGCCGAAATGACAGAGTCACAGAAAGTCCAGATTAGTGAGACCGAATCAGTCCATGCCAGTTGTACTGATGAACTGTTCACAAGGAGACCTTGTGTTTCGGTCGAGCCGATGATTCTGGATCGGAGGGACCGAGTTCAACTTGGAGTGAAGATTTTGTCAATCTCAGCTCACTTGGCAAATTAAATCTCACAAAGATTTGCAAGGAATTAACATAAAGATTTGCAATGAACTAAACACAGAATAAAAACAGAAAGGAGATCTAGATGAATTTTTTTGATAAAGGGAAACGCAATAGCAAGAACACAAAGTAAATGAGCAAAGAAATACTAGAGAACTTCATCTAGAGGGGGTCAGCGACAAAGTCACCTATGTTAGAGTATATTAAGTGAGGAGTCAAGTGATAACACTTGATCGTAGGTCATACCCATCGTTTAAGCTCAAAATGGGGTTACCATTTTTCATTTAAGAATTTTGATGTATTCACATCTCGTTGAGCTGCTTTGACTATTGGAGCAAAGCTTCTCTAATATGGAATATCATACCTTGGGTTGTGGTGTAGATCTTGATCATGTAGTTGAACTTGTGTTGGATGCTCAAGGTTGATGTAGTCCATCAAGAGTTGGGAGCACCACTAGAAGTTGAAGTTCATCTTCCTACATGGGTTAGTCCTGCAAGGAAGAGCATTTGTGTATCCAAAATGACAATCATGAAACTTGATACCAATGAAATTTGATATATTGAAATTGTCAAAGGATATGTTGAGTGAGTTCATTCTTCCTTGTTTTCAAAAACCATGTAGTAGGAACTTGGTGATGTAGAGATTACTCAAAATGTGAGTGACTTGCAATCTCATGGATTTTGGGCTCATCCAAGGTACAAGTATAGAACCAAGACATATGATTATCATCATAAGAGAAATATCAAGGATTAGTCATAAAAGACTCATGCCTTGCATGTATCCAAATGGAGTTTCTACTCCAAGTTTGAGGCATCAATGATGTTCAATTCACCTCTCAAACGGCAAAATACTTTCTCATCAAGCGGTTTTGGTGAATATATCCGCCAATTGCTTATCAATACGAACATGCTTAAGATTGATGTCTCCTTTAGCAACATGATCTCGGATGAAATGACGACCAACTTCAATATGCTTAGTTCGAGAATGTTGCACGGGATTGTGAGCAATCTTAATAGCACTTTCATTGTCACAAAGCAATGGAACATGTTTCACATGTATCCCATAATCCTTAAGGGTTTGGGTCATCCAAAGTAATTGAGCACAACATGATCCGGGGGCAATGTATTCTGCTTCAGCGGTGGATAAGGATACCGAGTTTTGTTTCTTGGAGGACCAATACACAAGGGATCTACCAAGAAATTGACATGTACCCGAAGTGTACTTTCTATCAACCTTGTCACCGGCATAGTCCGAATAGGAGTAGCCAACAAGATCAAAAGAGGACCTCTTAGGATACCAAATGCCAAAGTTTGGTGTATGAATTAAGTATGTCACTATCATTTTCACAGCCTTAAGATGACACTCTTTGGGGGCCGCTTGATATCGTGCACACATGCACATACTTAGCATACTATCTGGATGGGAGGCACAATGATATAACAATGAACCAATCATAGAGCGGTAAACCTTTTGGTCAACCGGTTCGCCATCCTTAGTCAAGTCATGTCCGCTAATAGGCATGGGTGTTTTCATAACTTTGCTTTCTTGCATGTTGAACTTCTTGAAAAGATCCTTGGTATACTTTGTTTGGGAAACAAATGTACCTTCCTTAGTTTGCTTGATTTGCAACCAAGGAAAAATTTGATTTCACTCATCATAAACATCTCAAACTTCTTCGACATTAGCCTTCCAAACTTTTCACTAAAATGGGGATTAGTAGATCCAAATATGATATCATTGACATAAATTTGGCACACAAATAATTCACCATTAACCCTTTTAGTAAAAAGTGTAGAATCAATCTTCCCAATTTCAAATCCTTTTTCAATAAGGAACTTGGTGAAACATTTATACCATGCTCTAGGAGCTTGTTTAAAACCATAAAGAGCTCTGTGAAGTTTGTAAACTTGATCAGGTTTCTTGGGATTAACAAAGCTGGGAGGTTTTTTAACATAGACTTCCTCCTTAATTTCACCATTTAGAAAAGCACTTTTAATGTACATTTCGTATAAAGTGATATCATGGTGATTGACATAAGCAAGTAAGATGCGTATGGACTCAAGTCTAGGAACGGGGGCATATGTCTCACCATAGTCCATACCTTCGACTTGAGTGTAGACTTGGGTGACGGGACGGGCCTGGTTGCGTACAACCTGTCCATCTTCATCTTGCTTATTCCGAAATACCCACTTGGTTCCAATGACATTGTGGTTATCGTCCGACTTTTCAACCAACGTCCACACTTGATTCCTCTCGAAGTTGTGTAGCTCTTCATGCATGGCGTTCTCCCAATCCGGATCCTCAAGAGCTTCTTCTACCTTCATAGGTTCAACACTAGAAATGAATGAGTAATGTTCACAAAAGTTATCCAAACGAGTTTTAGAGCGAGTGATTCTCCCGGTTTGAATATCATCGAAGATTTTTTCGACGGGATGATCTCTTGTGACTCTTGCTCTAACTCGTGAGAGCTTTTGCTTAGGTTGAGGTGGAACACCCTCTTCATCATCATCTTCATTGTTGTTAGCGTTGTCGTTCTCTTGCCGAGGTGGAGAAGGAGGTTGAGGTGGATCATCTTGTTG
Source organism: Aegilops tauschii subsp. strangulata (assembly GCF_002575655.3). Lineage (NCBI taxonomy): Eukaryota > Viridiplantae > Streptophyta > Magnoliopsida > Poales > Poaceae > Aegilops > Aegilops tauschii. The sequence goes on from NC_053035.3 coordinate 71,270,313, forward strand.
TACTTCCTCATTTTCTTCGTCTTGACGTGTTCCACTTGTGGATGCCTCCAAGTCAACTTGTGGTTCACCTTGTTGTGAAGTTGAGGCTTCCACTTGAATGGATGAAGTACTCTCCTTCACCTCCGTTGGGCGAATCTTGCCAATAGATAAGTCTTGAATTGCTTCTGAAGGATCTTTGTCTCCTACATCAATTGGCAATTGCTCTACTTGCGAGCCGTTAGATTCATCAAACTTCACATCTACCGTCTCTTCAACCTTTCGGGTGAAATTGTTGTAGACACGGTAAGTGTGAGAGTTTGAGCCGTAACCGAGTAGGAAACCTTCATGAGATTTAGGAGAAAATTTTGAACGAGGATGCTTATCAAGAACGTAGCACTTTGAGCCAAATAATCGAAGGTATCCAACTTGGGGTTTGTTACCGGTGAGAAGCTCGTGTGCCGTCTTGCCGAGAAGCTTGTGAAGATATAGTCAATTCGTAGCATGACAAGCTGTCTCAACCGCTTCCACCCAAAAGTGTCTTGGCGTTTTGTATTCGTCATGCATCGTTCTTGCCATCTCAGTAAGTGTCCGATTCTTTCTCTCAACAACTCCATTTTGTTGAGGTGTGTACGCAGCTGAGAACTCGTGTGAAATCCCTTCTTCGTCAAGAAAGGTATCCACATTGGTGTTCTTGAACTCCGTTCTGTTGTCGCTTCGAACCTTCTTGATCTTCACTTCAAATTGGTTTTGTGCCTTCCTAGCGAAGTTCTTGAAGATCTTTTGGACCTGCGATTTATCATCAAGAAAGAACACCCACGTAAATTTGGAAAAATCATCAACAATGACCAAACCGAACGAGTTACCACCGAGATTTTTGTAGGCGTTGGGACCAAAAAGATCCATATGAAGTAGCTCAAGAGGTCTTCTCGTGGTCATGATGTTCTTCACGGGATGACTTCCTCCAACTTGTTTTCCTGCTTGACAAGAACTGCAAAGTCTATCCTTGTCAAATATGCCATCTTTAACACCAAGGATATGATCACCTTTAATAAGCTTATCAAGATTTCGCATGCCCACGTGGCCTAACCTTCTATGCCATAACCAACCTTTAGAAGATTTAGCAATTAAGCAAGTTCGAGGTTGAGCTCTCTTAGTGAAATCAACAATGTATAGATCACCTCTACGAATACCGGTAAAGACCATATTATGATTATCTCTTTGAAAAACTTGGCAATCTACTTCAGTGAATAGAACATTAAAACTGAAATAGGCTAGTCTAGATACGGAGAGTAAATTGTAGCCAAGATATTCAACGCGGATAACATTTTGGATAGAGCTGTCATGGGTGATGGCCACCTTACGGAGGCCAACTACCTTACCCCTGGAGTTGTCACCAAAAGTGGCATACTTACGGGGACCATCATTTTTTGCAAGCTCATGGAACATATCCTTGTCTCCGGTCATATGATCAGTACATCCACTATCGAGAACCCATTCCTTTCCTCCGGCCATGTAACCATGAAGGTTAGCCATAAGACCAAAGTGTCTCACTGACTCATCAAGATCAAAGTCACTATCATCATCCTCATCATAATATCCATGTTCAACATCATCATGTGAGTGATCATCACCTAGAGAGAGTGATTCATTAGATTTATGACCATGACAATGTGCATCTTTATGAACTCTAATGACTTGTGACATGATGCTACTAATGACTCCAACATCTCCTTTGGCATGCATAAGGTCACGAAGCTCAAATAGACAATCATCAAAGTTAGGATCACTAGGATTCATTTTATGAAAAGCAATGGACTTTTGAAGAATCTCATGTAGATTTTTCAAGGAATAGTTTGGAAACCGCTCCTCAAGGTATCTCCATATAGTTTAAGCACATTCAAATGTAGGCAAGCATATAAGCAAATTTCTAGGCAAACCTCTAATGATAAGATCAATAGTTCTTAGGTTGCGGGTCATGTGAAGATACTCATCGGGGGTAGGATGCAAAGGATCAATGGGAGGCGCACAAGGACTAGTAATATACTTGTTCAAATTATATTCATTGAAAATCTCAAGCATCTCATTCTTCCAAGAATTATAGAGCTCTCCGTCAAGCATAGGCACTCTACGTCTAATACTCCCAATCGTAGACTCATCCATCTTCCTCCAATGGCGATTAAACCACAGCAATGAAGACCAAAGCTCTGATATCAATTGAAAGGAACGAGAAGAGGGGTCTAGAGGGGGGTGATTAGACCCTCAACAAGTAAAAGTGGCAATTTTTAAGTTCTTCAAGTTGAGGTGGAGTTTTAGCACAAGTTTAAGCATTCACAATACTTTTCAAGCAAGCATGGCAAGAGTATCAGCAGCGGAAAGAGTAAAGCATGCTAATTGCAAGAAAGTAAGGGATGGGATTGGAATGTGCAAACACAATTGAAGACACGAAGATTTTTGGCATGGTTCCGATAGGTGGTGCTATCGTACATCTACGTTGATGGAGACTTCAACCCACGAAGGGTAACGGTTGCGTGAGTCCACGGAGGGCTCCACCCACGAAGGGCCCACGAAAAAGCAACCTTGCTATCCCACCATGGCCATCGCACATAAATGACTTGCCTCACTCGGGTAGATCTTCACGAAGTAGGCGATCTCCTTGCCCTTACAAACTTCTTGGTTCAACTCCACAATCTTGTCGGAGGCTCCCAAGCGACACCTAACCAATTTAGGAGACACCACTCTCCAAAAGGCAATAGATGGTGTGTTGATGATGAACTCCTTGCTCTTGTGCTTCAAATGATAGTCTCCCCAACACTCAACTCTCCCTCACAGATTTGGCTATGGTGAAAAGATGATTTAAGTGGAGAGCAACTTGCGGAAGGTTAGAAATCAAGATTCTTGTGGTTGGATTGGAATGTCTTGATCTCAACACATCAGTAGGTGGTTCTTTCTCAGAAAATGAGTAGTGGAAGTGTAGGCACGTTCTCACTCACATATGGAGAAGGGGGTGGAGGGGGTATATATAGCCTCCACACAAAATCCAACAGTTACACACATTTGACCCAACTCGGTCAGACCGAATAGAAGAGCTCGGTGAGACCGATTCAGTTCAAAGTGTGAACGTTAGGAATCTCGATGGGACCGACTAGAACAACTCGGTGGGACCGATGTGCTAGGGCTAGGGCAAAACCTCATCTCGGTGTAGCCGATTGCGTGAACTCGGTGAGATCGATTTCAGCAAAGAGCAAACAGAGAGTTGATCAAGCAAACTCGGTGGGACCGATTGCTCATTTTGGTGAGACCGAAATGTTACAACGGGAAACAGAGAGTTTGCAGGGCCATCTCGGTCAGACCCAGATCCGTATCGGTGTGACCAGGTGTTAGGGTTTCTGGCAGTGGCTATGTCAAGTGAACTCGGTGGCGCCGGATAGAAGATTTCGGTGGGGCCGAGTTTGACTTTGAGTTTTGAAGATTTTTGGAAATGAGAAAGTGGTTGAGGGCTTTGGAGCAATATCACTAAGCACTTTGAGCAAGTAGACCATTAAGCAACACTTCGTCCCCTTTTAATAGTATTGGCTTTCCTATGGACTTAATGTGATCTAGGATCACTAAAATATAAATGAAGAGTCTGGAGTTTTTGCCAATATGTGTCCTTAGCATTTTGAAGGGGTTCCACATCCTCTTGTCCTTGCCATGCCAATGTTGAATTTGTGTGAAATACACTAGGTAGAAGTATTAGTCCAACAAGAGATATGTTGACATTAATTATCAAAATCACCCAGAGGCACTTGCGCTTTCACAGGCCCGACGGCGGTGAGGGAGGGGTGAGGGAGTGCCGTAGGAGGAAGGGTCGGCGCGGCCGATCACCCACGTGGGCGACGCATTCGCGAGAGCCACTGATATACTGATGAATATAAAGCGGGTAAAGGAAAAAAATCGGTTGGCTTTAATATAAGGCCTTTGGCCTTTTCGCGCAAAAAATGATTACATCGCTCATAGTCAGTTTCATCACTCGACTATTTGTATGTAGTTATGTACACTGTACGATCCTAATCCTTACACCATCATTGTCATTTCCAATCGATAAACAACTATGATCCTAGCGTCCTACAACATCATATCAGTAGGGGTACCTACAACACAGCTCTCATCACAAGGCAACCAGTGGTGTCGCGGCTCTGCTGTCAAAGCTAGGGAGGTTCTCGTCGAAGAGCGACCCCATCCCGAAAATCTTGTCAATCCCCAGATCACTCGAGATCCTATCGCACAGCTGCAAAGTACATTACAAGGAAGCAACATCATTAAGTCATTCACTCACTAAGCACCAGCACTGAAGATGTGTACGGTGAAGTTATGGGAGTGGCAAATCCAGTTGCTGTTAGCTCTTGCCTACCTCTCTGTACACTGCAGTGTCACCCTGGGACTTCCTAAGCTCAACAACATGCAGAGAGGGGCCAAGCTCAAACACCTGGGACAAGAAAAAAAAAACAGCACCAGAGATGTTAGCAGTTGATATCCATTGGTTACCCTTCCCACGCGTTTCACCGAAGAATGGTGCAGCTCGCCAAATTATACCTCGGCACAGACTAAGAATGCCGAAGGGTTGTTCGGTCCATTGCAATTGCCCGTTATTTTGAGCTGAAATATAACATGACACATCATTTTCAGTTCCTTCAAAAGTTGTACTCAATCATGTGATGACGAAAAATCTCTACAATGTGATGATGAGAAGCTTGTGCTCACCTTGCTATGCGCACTTTGAACATGGAACCCCAACTGTGTCGCCGACACTTCAATCTTGTCGAACAAATCCTTTGGTGGAAGTGCTGATGCGAACCTGATCTTTCTCTGGGACACTCCCTACAATAAGTCCAACTGGATTAGATGAGTTGTTCTATGAGGCCGCAGTGGCAGCATTCAGTGATCATCTTGATCTAAAACATCTTGAGAAACTATGCATATGATATTTCTTCCCAGTTTTGCAGATTAAATCATTCTGATTACAGCAAGGGAGGCGCAGGAAAGAAATTAATGAAAATATTTTTATACCTCTTCCTCAAAAAACCCTGAAAGATCGAGGGAAGATGCCATTCCGATCAGCTGAAAAGCGTTCATCTGACGAGTACTCTTGTCCCCAGGTGCTTCACTAATTTGCTTCAGAATGGAAAAAGGAAACAAAAGTTCACCAATCAGCGGCTACAAATACGTAGTGTATTTGCCTATATTAGGACATAAATTAGTCTTCAGCATTATACAGTTTGTGTCATCTTGTCATACCTGTTTGACAGGCAGAATTGCACCAAGCCGTACATCTTCATCATCGTCATCATATGGACCAACAGGAATATAGTCTTTCTGAAACCATTCGTGTAGTTTGATCTCTGCCATGTTGATCCGCTTCATCGGATTTGGTTCAAGAATCCTCTTAATAAGGTTTTGCGCACCAGGTGAAAGCCACTCCGGGATCTTAGCGTCACCCTTGAAAATCTACACGCAACCAGATAACAGTAGTATTATTGGAATGGAATCACAGAACTATCAGAATAAAGCACCAGATATCACTTAAGTTTTTACTTTTTTTTAAATGAAAGTCTACCTTCTGATAAAGAACAACCATATTTCGGTCATCAAATGGAAGCTGGCCGATGAGCATTATGTAAAGAATTACCCCACAAGACCAGATATCCGACAGTGATCCGTCGTAACCTCTGTTCTGCAGAACCTAGGTATATTTGGCACAAGAATTAGCAAATATACCGTAAAACAGATAACTGGTCCCAAGGTGGCTACTCTTTTACCTCAGGTGCAATATAGTTGGGGCTACCACAGGTTGTATGCAGCAATCCATCCTTCTGAAATGTTGCAGACCTTAAATTCAATGAAATCAAAATATCCTCGCAACAGAAAAATCAATGAAAATATAATGATCAATACAAGGAAATTTTTCTGCCATACCCCGAGATGTTGAGGTAAAGCACATAGACCAAAATCAGAGATCTTGATGTTGCCTTTCCGGTCAATAAGAACGTTTTCAGGCTGTAACATGTAGCAGTGGGATAAGTCAGGAGAACACAGAGCAATCAACCATAATGCCATAATACATGAGAAATAATAATGTTTGATAATTGTTTGCCCCAGATTCATCAAAAGAAAAGAAAACTTCAGTCGTCAGTACCTTAAGGTCTCTGTGGTAGACACCCTTTCCATGGCAATAGCTCACGCCATCAATTAGCTGCTGAAAAAGTCTTCTTCCTTCTCGTTCGGATAGTTTTCCCCTCATTGCCTTTTATTTGCACGAAAAAAAAAATCAACTCGAAGTGTTAGAACTGACCAATGTACCTGGCAGGGAATTTTATAATGCAAAGCAAGCTTTCAGATAGTTGAAAATAAAAGTTATGCGGGCTTACAATCCTGTCAAACAGCTCTCCTCCATTGACAAACTCAAGCACCATGTAGATCTTTGTTTTGCTAGCAGCAACCTGAATCAAGAGTTAGAACAATTACAAGATTAATAATATGACACTGATGTTATTTAAACGGGCCATGTCGACGAATTCATATGCTCATGTGCACCACAAATGACCCGAAGAAATTCTGTCTCTCAGAAAATAAAGAAGATTATGGCATTAGTCATAGAGATAAGGACGGGGCAGCAGCTGGTTGGCATTATTGGATATACTTGACGGCGACACATGCGCTCCAAATCAGGCATTAATCTTGAAATGGAGAAGTGCATGGCCTGGAGCTGAATCTGCATCCAATTCCACGTGCTGCTACAGGTCTAGTGGTCTACGTGCAACGCGCTACGTATAGACAAATACTAATATCCAATGCAATCCCTACATGCTACAATTATTGATAAGTGCTGTGAATGTACGAAAACATATATAGACAAATATTATGATGGTGCTTGCAATCCCCACGTTCTTTTTTCAAGGAATTTCTGGTTGATAATTGCAGCCGTGGCGTGCCCGGATGTACTGATACGTTCTCACCGCCCCGAGTACAAGCCTCCCGCAACCGTCGAGTTGACAAAACATTCTACTACCCCACAAAAGACCAACGGGCTCTTTCCCCCTCCGGCGTCAAATTTTTAAATAATTGCAGCACCATTCTTCCCGGTCATCAAGTTGGTCAATATTTTGTAACCCAGTTCGTCATGGTCCATGTGTAACGCGGAATGAACTTGTATGTATAGACTATTAGTTATTTAATTCATGCTCCAGCCAACTCATCCAAAAGTCCGAACTGATGGAGAGAGGCGGGCAATATATTTCAACGCTCCCCCTCACGTCTAGGCTATTTTAATCCTTAGACGTGGGATCGATGTAGGCGCAGAATCGTTTTATTTAATACTGCGTTGGCAGGGTCTTGAACTCAAAATCTGTTGGCTCTGATACCATATTTAATTCATACTCCAGCCAACTCATCCAAAAGTCCGAACTAATGGAAAAAGGCGGGCAATATATTTCAACATTAGTATTATACAAAGTAGAATCCCCAAATTGTAGGTATGTGTTGCTATGAATGTAGGAAAACACATGTAGATCCCTAAACATTATGGTGATGATGCTTGCAATCTCCACGAAGTAGTACCCTTTTCTTAAGGAATCTCTGGTTGATAACTGTAGCGTCATTCCAACCGTGGCGTGCCCGTAGTTCAAGCATCCTTGCTCGCAAGCTCGACAAGGTGTTTAAATTTAATAAAATCATTTTTTCCTCAAATTTTTCCACCAAGGGGCAGAGGCAGCAGAGGCAGGAGCGCAGCAGCGAGGGAAGAACAGGAGCCGAGATCGCGATTAGTAGTAGTACCAAACTACTAATTACCTCGTGGAGGCGGACGACGTTGGGGTGCGCGAGCATGGTGAGCGTGGCGATCTCCCTGCGCACCTGGTCGTCGGCGCCGCGGAGGGAGAGCACCCTGCCGCGGTCCAGGATCTTCACGGCGAAGTGGTCCCCCGTGGCGCGGTGCCGTGCATGCTTCACCTTGCCGAAGCTGCCTTCCCCGAGCGTGCGGCCCAGCTCGTACGCGCCCAGCAGCGCCGCACGGGCGCGGCACCCCGCTGCCGCACCTTCCGCGGCCCCCGTCGCCACCATCTGCTGCCCGCTGCTGATCGGAGAGCGACTCGTTCCGTCGTTCGTGGTGAATTGATTTGGGCCGGTGGCGTGCTTCGCGTGCTGACGAGGCGAATTGGAATGTGGAGGGGGCGTATTTATAGCCCTGAATCCTCTGAGAAGTTGCTGTGTGCGTGCGTGTGGTTGTGTGTGGTGTGGGGTTTGCTCGCTGTTTGGATTACCTTAATCCTGAAGCCAGTCCAACAGATTAAATAACAATTTTACCCATGTGAAGGTGTGGCGAGCGGAGAAGAAGATAAAAGGTAAATACTAAAAGAAAACGGTGTGGCTGTCTGGTTTTGACCGTCGCATGAGAGCACTCCCATGTTCATCCTTGTGAGAAACAAGTTTCTATGGTGCGTCTAGCATTATCAGTGTGTGGATATATGTCTTTGGTGGATTTGCTCGGATCTGGTTATCGTTCGTCTACAAGTTTGTTCCTAACGATCTACGTTACTCTTTATCGGCGATATTTATGTTCTGATGCGCTGGTCTTATGAGGATTTAGCATGATGTATTTCTGACTGTTTAGTACAACAAGTTCTGCCTGGATCCGGCGAGGGACTCGCGATGACGGTGACGTGCCTTCGGCTCGATTCAGTGCTTGTAATCGCCGCTAGATGGTTTATAGATCTGAATGTGATTATTATTTCTGATGTTCGTTGTATTGCCCTGATTAAAGATGAATAGATCGAAAGTTCCACGTAAAAGAAAAAAAGCTTCGGTGCACAGGTGCGAATGATCTCAAAACTGTTGAAAATGACAATAATGCTTCCGTGGTATGGCTATATTCGAGCTTACTGGGCGGTGTTAATTTGCTTACCGTCCGGGGAGGAGAATAAAGCATTTTGTTGCCACGATTCACCGTGTATTTGGATTTTAGTGAATCTAAATTTATATTTATTAATCCATTATGCTTCCATGCATCTAATTGTGTCATCTGGATTTTAGAATTTTAAATTTGTAATTTTATTGTGCCTTTGTTTTTCTTTGGCTACACCAGCTTTTAGGAGGGATGCTAGGTTATTAAATATCGGTCATAAATTGAATCTTCAATATGTTTGCACATTTTAGGCAACAAACGTCTACATTGACTCGGTCCTACCATCCACCATTACGGCTTGTTTGGTTTGAATAGTGTTTATGGATTTTCCTTCGGATATTTTCCCTGTATCTCAATTGTTATCTTATAAAATTAATTCAAAGCAGCTCCTACAAAGGGTTTGTGAAGGACATCTAAGCCCCTAATTGTGTTTTGTTGTTTGTGTCGAGTATTAGTGGGACTAACCATCCATTGACGCTGCCATAGATAATACTGCTGAGATGGAAAGAAGAAGAATTATTTGCCGGGCAGACACCGCCGACATCATCGACAATGAGCCACCGAAAATGAATTCATTGTGCATTTTTTTCTGAAACTGTCACCTGGGAGGGAATTCTCCCCACCTGAATATATTTCAAAGATTTTCTTTACATGAGAGTATTTAGGAGATATGAGAGGAGAGGTAATCAGGCCGCAATCCGGTACATTCTCTCCAAAAAAAAATTTTTGTGGGGGGGGGGGGGGGGGGGGAGGGGGGAGGGGGGCTACATCTCTATCTAGTAGATCGGGGCCAACACACCAGCATGTCCGCCGAAGGAGAGGGATGGCATGACACGTCCAAAATCACGTCTCGGTAAAGTTAAGAGACAAAACAGAGTCAATAAGTCACCTTGCCGTGGAGGTCAGGTCGTTGATGAAAGACATGGAATTTATTCTACAGAAACTTAGATGGGAACAAAATATGGTAGCAGATCAACTGGTGATGTACACTCGCACTAAGTCTAGCATTATTGTATATATAGCTCCAAAGAGGACCCCATGTATGGAGAAACTTTTGCCTCTTTGTTGTAGCCCTATATTATACGAACTTCGTTTCTAAATATAAGTCCATTCAAATAGTTTAATATGGACTACATACGGATGTATATCGACATAGTTTAGAGTATAGATTCACCCATTTTGCTTTGTATGTAGTCCATATTTAAATCTCTAGAAAAACTTATATTTATGAACGGGGGGAGTAGAAGATAACTCCATCCCCCTCGAGAAAAAGGACTTTCATGCTCCACGTATCGGTGGAGGCAACCGCCCCCGCGCCTGAGCTCGAGCCATAGCCACTGCATGGACTAGTGGGACAGACGTGGACGTGGACTTCCACGTTTCTAGCAACGCCAGAGCCGAAGGAGGAGCACCAGGAAGAGTACGAGGTTGAGCAGTAGGAGGCGCCATCTACGCCACTGCCTGCGCCGGCGGTAGGGCCACGGCCACCAACGTGGCCATGGTCGCCTCCAACCTACACCGACGTCATCGGCTACGAGGACAAGCAGTGGGCTCCAGCCCCACCGCGCGCGTGCTCTGTCAGCCACCGCAGTTAGATGTAGGGTTTATTTATTTTTTAGTTCTATTTTTTAGTTTAATTAATGGATCAGACTTTTGACGACCATATATATATACTTTAAATCAAAAAGAAAAAAAATCAAAATGTGTTGCGCGTGCTAGATGCACCGGTGGGCCAACGGATTTGGACGGACACGACGTTGGACACCCAAACGGACAAAAAAGGGACACATTTTGTGTCCAGTTACCCTTATGTACATGTTTTCTTTTTAATATTCTCCTTTTGTGATTTTAAGATAACGGTTTTAACTTTTAAAAAAGCAAACAGGCTTCCATGAAGCTCGGGTTATAATTTGAACTTATCCATCCTCAGCCTGAAGCTCTCGGCTGAGAACTTCTAGACGAAAACTAGTACTAGGCGAGTACTTTCGTGAGGGGTATATATACGAAAAGCAAACCCTTGAAAAGTAGTATACGTACTAGGATAACTGGATGAGGGCACGCGGGCGTGGACAAAATGATCCAGGGCTGGTCCTTTAGCCGCCCCACCTGTTGCTTCCAGACTCGATTAATCCAAGGGGGAGCCGTCTTCTCAGTCGCTGTATTTACCTTTTTTTTTCGAGGGAGAGTCGCTGTATTTAACTAATACGTATATGTTCATTTCATAAGTGTGCATGCGGTAGCTTGGCGTAATGAGACCGTATCTCGCCTGGCGGGCCTAGCAATATTCCATATTCTTACGTAATCTCTCTCCTCAGCGTGTCATCTAGCTGAAGCTAATGCCGTGATCAAATAATTGGTTTCGGTGCAGTACGACGTCGACCGTGATAGAAGCATAGCATTAAGGCGCAGCCCGCAGTTCACTTCTCTTCGGAGAAATAAGAGCCTGCGTATTTGGACCAATTTAAAGTGAAAAAAAGGGTTGCTCCTTCATCTACAATCGGGCGCCCTAAACCGGTCTTAAACGTCCGGACGGCTCACCCAATCACTGACCGTTTATGATTTTTCGACCAAATGGGTCTAAAACTTTCGAGCTAACCGGCACCCTTCATATTCAGCCCAAGTATTGAATGGATAATGGGGCGCTCGTGCACGCCCAGACATGCCCGCCACGTCGGACCGACGGCGGGGCCCTACACGAAAACGTCCGAAAACCCGGCAGTCCGAAGCTCGTTTCCGGACCGGTGGCGCCGAGTGGCGCCACTCCAGCGGACCGGTGGCGCCGAGTGATATTTAAGTCGACCGACAACACCGAAACCCTATCATCCATATTTTTCCTCCGCCTGTCCGCCGCCGCCACATTCCATTCCACCTGTCCGTCTAGTAGCCATGCCCCCATGCCATCGGATGAGGAGCGAGCCATTTCGTCATTTCTGACGCTGGAGCGCCGGCTCGAGCTCCTTGAGCAGATCCAGGTAAGGCGCGAAGCCCGGATCACCGCGGGGCTACCTCCGGATGCAAGGGATTCTGAGGAGGAGGTGATGGAGGAGGACGAGGACGAGGAGGTTGAGGATGTGGGGGGACACTGGCGACGCGGATCTGCAGGCGGAGCAGCAGACCATCCTCGATTCCCTCCGGTCAGAGTCGGCTGTGGAGGCCAGAAGCCGTCGCCGGCAGGAGATCGAGGCGCAGCAGGCCTCAGAGGAGGTGGAGATGCTCGCCTACATGGATGAGGTCAAACAAGAGGAGGATGAGCCGAAGCCCTCCTACCCACCCGACACCGTCGTTGTGGACATCTCCGACGATTGAGGGTAGTTAGGGTACTGTGTAGTATGTAAGGAGCGGCTAATTTAAGGCGTGATCGGTCGCTCTTCGCAGATGCGTCCGATCACGTCCGCGGGCGTTTGTGGGATCAGATTTGTAAAGTCCGATTGTAGGTGCTCTAAGCGCAGATTCGGCTAAGCGCAGATTCGGGAGATCATTGCTTTGGCCCTCACGTGCAATCGAACGGCGGCCGTCGACAAGTGATACGACTCCTCTCGGTAAAAAGACAAGTGATATGACTGTGCTCGCTGCATGTGCCTAGTCATGAGTCATCATCAGCTGTGGATTAGTTAGGTACGTGACGACCCCGGCGAGACGCGTCGCGCTGTGTAATTTTCTTAGTCTATCCCTCTCCAAGAGTGGGTGACACTTTGTTCTGTTCCATCTTGTCTTTTCTCTTTTACTTGAGACATGGCAGTGCGTGTCAAGCATGATCATGGACACCATGCTGTTGCCGTGTATTGTCTCGACCGTGCGCTAGTTGCCTGTTACGTGCATGTTGCATGCATGCAGCATACTGGAAGTCGGTGGCATGCACACACTGCTCCGAATAAAATCGTCATGTCTGTGTGACTGTGTGCAAGAAAACAATTAACTGTTTTTTTAACTGAGACCGTAGAACAATTGTTCTACAGTAATTCATTAAATAAGAAAAGTATTTACAATGAAAAAACAAATACAACTTTATCCCACTCCTGCTCTAGGGAATGAACACATTGGCAAATTAAAGGATCTGTTCAGTCCAAGTATTTAGTATCTCTGCTTTACTCTGTTTTGACCTGAGTTAAGCTGCCCATAAACCTTCTTTAAGGTAATGCTTCCAGGAGTTGATGTGTGGTGCTGCTGATCTGAAAATCTTGTCATTTCGGACTGACCATATCCCCCAGCAGCTCATCAATACTATGTCTTGAGCAATCTCCTGAGACAGTTGGCCGGTGATCATCAGAATTTCATCATAGGTAGAAATACCTCTGTGTCTGTTGGGTGTTAGGAAATCCCAGCATTGGAGAGCAAATGGGCAATTCCAGAAGAGGTGAGCAAGTGTTTCCTCAGTGTGCTCTGAACATAAAGCACAGATGTAGTCCTGGATAGTCATATTTTTCCTGTGGAGAAGGTTTCGGGTGTTAAGTCTATCATATAGAAGCAGCCAGTAGAAGATCTTGTGCCTCAGTCTGCAAGTGGTGCTCCACAGGTCTTTGAAAATCTTGTGTGCAGAATTGGCACCCTTGAGCAGCTTGTACATCTTCCTGGAGGAGTATTGCGGTGAGGACCAAGCATAGTGCCATTGATCTTTATCTTCAGAAACAGCTCTGCTGGAGAGCATTTCTTGAACCATGTTAAATTGAGAATAGGCCTCTTCAGACAGTGGTCTATGAAAGAGAAGGCTGATATCATCTTGACACTGCATATACTCAAGAGTGGTGTTCTTGTCTATTGCAAAAGAATGAAGTTCTGGGAATCTGTTTTGCAATGTCTGTCCAGTCCAGTTGTCTGACCAGAAAAGTGTGGCGTCACCTTTATAAGCTTTGCATTTAGCATGTATCTTGAAGGTGGGAAGTAGTTTCAGCAATGCTTTCCACCAGAATGATCCAATCATCCTATCACCTGGCACTGAATCTTGATAATAAGATTCCCAAATGACATTCACCCACGGAGTATCTTCTTTATTCATGAACTTATGCAAGTGCTTCATGAGGAGGGACTGATTGTGGGTGGTGATGTCTAGGACACCAAGACCACCTAATTCTTTGGGTTGACATACTTTCTCCCATGAGATAAGGGCAGGGCCACTGTCTTGGGTTCCATACTTTCTCCAAAAACATTGCTTCAAGTAGATGTTAATCTGTTTAACCACTGATTTGGGCAGCATGAGAGTGCACATGAAAAAAGTTGGCATACTGGAGAAAACTAATTTAAGTAGAGTGAGCTTGTCTCTAGTAGAGAGCATGGTGGAACAACTTAGCAGTCTGTTTGCAATCCTTGTCAACATGGGGACAAAGTCTTCAATTCTTGGTTTTGAGATGCAGAGTGGCAGCCCTAAATATGTATGAGGAAATGGCCCAATCTTGCAACCCAGTAACTGAGATAGAGTATGCATCTTGTCTGTAGGGGTGTTGATAGGGATCATGATGGATTTGGAGTAGTTCACTTTGAGTCCAGTGTAAGTTTCATAGTGCAGGAGGAGGTTTTGAATCTGGCTTAACTGTCTAGCATCAGCCTTAGCTACCAAAATAGTATCATCAGCATATTGTAGTATAGGGTAGTCTTGACAAGAATGATGTTGCAGAGGAGATTCCAGAAGAGAGTGATTCATGGCCTCATTGAAAATGGATTGAAGGAGATCTGCAGCCAGCACAAATATTAAAGGGGAAAGAGGGTCACCCTATCTAACTCCTTTCTTGCATAAGAATTGTTTCCCAGGGACCCCATTGAGGAGGACTGAGGAGTAGCTTGTGCCATAAATCATTTTAATCCAATTGATCCATCTAGAGCCAAAACCTTTAGCTTGCAGAATATCAACTATAGTGTCATGATCGATCATATCAAAGGCCTTCTCAAAGTCAAGTTTCAAAAGGATTATCTCTTGTTTAGATTGGCGGCATTGATAGATATACTCATAAGTCCAAGCCAAGCAGTCCTGAATACACCTATTATTAAGGAAGCCATATTGGTTTTTATGGACCATACTCAAAATCACTTTCTGAAGTGTGTTGGCAAGAAGTTTGGTGATGATCTTGAGTGTGCAGTTGAGTAATGAAATAGGTCTGAATTCTGCCGGTGAGGAAGCAGAGTCTTTCTTTGGTATCAATGTAATGAAGGAGTAGTTAATGCTCCGAAGATTAACTGTACCATTGTGAAAGTCTGCAAGCAATTTATAGAAGTCCTCTTTAATGATCCCCCAACAAGCTTTCAAGAAAGCAGAGTTAAAACCATCAGGGCCAGGTGCCTTGTCAGCTGGCATGTTTTGTATCACCTCATCAATTTCCTTCTTATCAAAAGGGGCTTCCAACTCTTCAAGATGTTGATGGTGCACAAGCAGGTGTTGGAGTTGTAAAGGATTTTGAGAAGGAGCCTTTGTACCCAGTCTGTCTTTAAATGCCCTGTATAAAATAGCAGCTTTGGCATGGTGTGCATGGTGCTCTAATCCATTTTCATCCTTGAGCATGGCAATACAGTTGTTCCTGAATTTGAGTGTGGCCTTTGCTTGAAAATACTTAGTATTAGCTTCTCCAACTTTAATTTGTCTGGTAGTTGCTCTTTGTTTCCAATACAACCTTTGGTGTTTCAACAACTTCTCCAAGTGCAATTTGAGGATCTCTCTACTATTGTTTTCTACCAAAGTTAGATCTCTCACATCTTCAAAGGTATCATAGCAGAGAATTACAAAGTTGGTGTCTTCAATGATCTTTTTGAGATTGGAGATGTTTCTGGCCCAAGTCTTTAATCCTTTCCTCAACCTCTTAAATTTTGTGGCAATAGTTCTGGCACTATCCATGTGCCCCACATCCTAGTTCCAAATGGTCTACACTACATCCTGAAAATCTGGGTGCTCCACCTGGTAGTTTTCAAATCTGAAGATGTTAGCTTTGGGTATAGATGTACCAATCTTGATCATAATAGGAACATGGTCTGAAGTTGTTTTTGCCAGAGGATGAGCAAAAGTAGCTGGGAAGTTCAAAGTCCAGGTCTCAGAGGTGAAACACCAGTCCAATTTTTTCAAAAGTGGAGCATCCTGCATGTTACTCCAGGTAAAGTTCCTACCTTTCACAGGGATTTCAATAAGTGCTTGATTGCTAATGGCTTCATTGAAAGCAAACATGTTTGAGATACTGCCTCCCTCTCTGCTTCTGTTGTGTGGATATCTGATGTAATTAAAATCCCCAACCACCATCCAATTAACATCATCCTGTATTTGAAAATTCTTAAACCAGGCAATGAAATTGCTCCTATCTCGTTGCTGACATGGACCATAAATATTGGATAGGATCCAGGAATCTCCATTATGATTAGAGGTGAAATTGATTGAGAGGGAGTATTCATTGGAATGGAAAATTTGTCCATGAAAAACCTGTTCATTTCAAGCTACCAAGAGGCCTCCAGATGCACCAATAGAAGGGAGAAAAGCAAATTTATTTATTCTCCTGGGACAGAAATTTTTAATATAAGAACTGTCAAATTGTTCTCTCTTAGTTTCCTGAAGGCAGGCAATTGTACACTGAGGTTCTTCAATTTTGTTTCTGATTGCAGTCCATTTATCCGGATCATTGATGCCTCTGACATTCTAGTTCAAAATAGTCCAATCTCTAGCCATATAACATGTACAGAGCAGGAAAACATGTACTATGAAAATACTTATGCCAGAGAATAAAGCAGGAGAATCTTTGCAGATCATAATGTAGTAGTGGGCAAAGATTAATAACCCAAGGTGCTACTGTAACAATAATAACTGAGTCTGACACATTGAAGCATAGCAATCTCAGAGTACCTCTATTACACTGATCATGACACCAAAAGAACCACAGTGCCCACCAAACAAATTCAGACATTACAAACTGACAAGTTCTTAAAACAGTGAGAGCTGGATGAGTCTGATCCTCAAGACAAAATGCAACTTCAGAGGCCATATTACTACTAGCTAAGAAGCAACTACTGGAGCTTTATTGACTCAGCTACTGGGAGCCTTTGCTGAGTCCTTGCCAGCCTTGGGGCCCACTTTGGATGTAGTAGTGCTCTTGATCTTCTTGTGCTTCTTGGAGAGAAGTTCCTTAGAAGTATCACTTGCAGGCACCTTGCAAAAAGCAGTGTTAAGATTCTTAGCTACTTTTGCTGGGATTGGTGGAGGTAAAGCATGACGGGCCATACAATTCCTATCTATGCAGATGTTCTTTTTATATTCATTTGCTAATTTTTGCAATCTGCAACTTCTCCTTACCTCAGTTTCTACCAAGAGCACTTTATCCTTCCTCTTCTTGTTATTGTGCAGAGCTGATGAGGAAGATGCTGCGGCTGACACTTTTGAAGATGAGATTAAAGGAGAGGTTACTTCCTGCTCTTCTCCCCCCTAACTGTTGATCCCACTAACTTCGATTATCGCGAGGTGCATTTTAATAAATAACGTACAACTATAGAAGTTGATATTCATGATTAGAATGCACGGTGCATTTTAATGAGGGGACTTCATGGGTATAGAGTATTCAATAAATAATGTACAACTATAGAATAACAAAACTGGAACAAACTATATGTATTTTGGTTTCAGTACACATGTTGTTAGTTTAAATTGTAATGTTTCATACAACCAAATCACACTGAAACAGTTGCATCCAGTTCACGACTTTCCGTAGCAACATGCGGGATATCTAGTTAGTACAATGATGCGTGCAAATATGCAAGGAATATATACAACAATCTGGGCAGTATTCTTTTTAGCGGACTAGCAATATACACAACAATTTTGATAGTATTCGTTTCGACTGGACGCTTGATTGACTGAAAGGTGATAAAAGTTGATAATTATGACATTACACGTCTCTATACCCATGAAGAACCAAGCACACACACATACATGCGGTATTACCAACATATGTGCTTGGTTGACACCCGACAAATTGGCTTGTTAATATTTTTCTTTTCTGAATGGAGGCAAAAAAAATTGCCTCATAGATTAATTAAGGCAAAAGCTACTATGGTATTCTAAAGATGGAGGTAGTCAAACTTTTCTGAGTCAAGCATGAAAAGAAAACGGAAAAAAGAAAAGAAAATACCCACACGAATCTCAATGTAAGATCAATGACACCGGATTTAGATGTGCAATACTTATGGCACATCTAGATGTGCTTTAGCAAAACTAAATAAACTAGGTCATAAAAACCTATTATTGCATAGAAAAATATCAAGATAAGAATAATGGAACTACAGATGTAGACTTTAAATAATCTTGATGTAGGTTTCGAGTCTATTCCAAATCTTTAATACGTACCTATTAATTTTGCTTATTTTGATATTTTTGTTCTTTCATTAGTCATTACCGAATCAGCAATATCATGTTGGTATGCATGTCCCTGACCACTTTGGTGTAAACAAGACTTGCCAGTGACCTCCCTAGCATATTCTTACTCCGATGATCTGATACTGTGTACGTACTTCCGTACGGATCAGTTCCTCAGAAATTAAATATGTACTAAATCATATCGTTGTTCTGAGAAGATGCCTATCCTAACTACCCCGGTGTAAACAAGGCCTCTCACTGATCTCCTACGCCAAACGTAGATGCTTCCGATTGCAGCTCGACGCCCTCAGCCCTATCTATCTTCTAGAGACTTCTATCTCCTTCTGTGTGATGAAGGTCACTGGGATTCCACAAGGGACAAACTGCCCCTTTTGGTTGATGCAAGCCTGCTGTGCATCTTCTTCTTCCCGTGCCCTCTGTAATCTCGGCCTTTTTTGTATACGGTTCTTCGACGGAGATAACCATATATTCTGAATCCCGTCACTCCCATATATACGTGGCCAGAAGGGTTATATACATACATGATACACCGATCGGTACCTCTAGGACAGGTCGAGGGGTCGGCGTGCACGGCAGGAAGTTAGGGTGCACGCAAGAATTAGCTCTTGGCGCATGCAGCCAGACATAACCCCGCTGCACCGCGTCTCCGTCGACGATGAAACCAGAGCTCTCTACGCCTCTACATTTTCAAATTTTGCTTTCAGAAAACAGAAGACCGCGATCGATGCGACAACTAGCCAGTAGTTAATTAGTGATATAGGCCCGGCCGGTACGTTGCCGTCAGAACCGCGATGGCCGCTCGTTGCGTTGCACCGCAGCTAGAGCTAGCCCACACACTAGCTCGTCACCATGCGGCGGTGAATTCAACCGGACACCCGTCACATTCCCTGTGGCTATCCGGCGTGCTCCTGCTGCTGCATGACCCATCCGGACACCCGTGCACGTGGGTTATCCGGTGCACCTACGGACCTACCGGTCCGGGTGCCGGTGAACGAATGGATATCTTGAGCTAGGGCAGCACATACACATCTTGACTGATTCGATCGGATTGATGGTGTGCTCTTCGATAGCTTCGCGTCGACGGCCGGCATCCATCGTGATCACGCATCCATCAGTCGCGTCTCGGCAGGATTCGATTCTACAGTATCGGATTAACAGATCGCACGTGCGCGGCGCGTGCTACTTCTTGTCGAAACGGGAAACACACTGTGGCAGAGCATCACTAGACAATTAGCCGGAGAAACACAACAACTCGTGTGTCCGTGGAGTACTGTATGTGTGGAGGTTCGGCACTGTCGGCTGGTCTCCATCCATCAATTACATTACATGTCGACAAGTTTATGATCTATGGGATTAACAAATCGCGCCCGCCGTGTACTATCACATCATAACACACCGAAAAAGGGACAGATCGGCAGATGGGAACAAATCCATACAAAAATTTGAAAATGGTTCACCTGCGGTACCAAAAAAAAGCTCTGCCCGTGGGTTCATAATAGGCCCAACTCGTTGTTTTGTCGACTCTTGGCAATGTTATTTCTGTAAACATACCATACTAGTGCAGAATCATGTCATTAAGCCTCTACCTCGCACATGGTTGGAAGAACTCAACTGTGTACGATGTCTCGCACACAGTTTATGCAAAAACGTAAAGTGGGATGTAGCCAACATCACACATAGTTTCAAATATAGCAAATGAACCTTGGAAATTCCAAACTTAATAGATATAATTCACACTTGAACTACGTGTAAAAGAAAATTTGCACCAAAATAGTTTGAAATATCATATTTATGGTCTTGGTTATATTTATATGACTTATATACAAGAAATGAAAAGAAATTTCAAAGCTCTCTGTGGCAAGACTCAACCACAAACATAGAGTTTATTTGTTTCTTAATTCTAAAATATGTAAATGAAGTTTGAAAGACATGAGCTTGTCATTGTGTCATGATATGGCCTCAGTAGCCCGTTTTAAAAGTTGAGAACATTTAGACAAATTTGTAATGTACATTGCTTAGAAACCGAACCATCTCCGAAGAAGAATCGTAGTTCCGATAGGGAATATATTAAGTTTGAAGGCGAGATGACATTTCCTTCATCGTTCGAACTTGAAACATTCTCTACACTCATCATACACCATACTCCATCTGATCCATATTAATTGTCATTGATTTAGTACAAAGTTGTACTAAATTAACGGCAATTAATATGGATAGGAGAGAGTAACATCTTTCATGTTCAAATTTGCCATTTTTAGGTTTCATTTGCTATATTTAAGTCACTCTGACAATTTTTAGGTATTTCATGTATATAATTCAAAATTGAACTATGAGTACATGAAATAGTGCTTAAAATGGTTCAAAAAAAAATCATATTTATGGTCTTGAGTATATTTGTATGCCTTATACAAGAGATGAGATAAATTTCTCTTTCAATAAAGGTGTATCTTTTGAAAAAGTTCATATATTGGGCAATATATATAAGTTGCTATTTCAATGATTCGCAAGAAAAAAGTTGCTATTTCAATAATGACATTGTTTTTGAAAAAATGCATGTATTAAAAAAACACCTATCATTCTCGAAAGTTCATATTGGAAACGATGTTAGAAGTATATAAAAAAGCAAGTGAATAAAATAAGAAGGAAAAAAACCGGCCCGAAATTGGCGTGACCCAATATCCTTCTCTACATATATAAGTAACACAATTAACTTGACCCTAAACCTACACAGATCTAGCTGCCTCACTCTCTTTCCCTCCTCTCCCTTTGATTTTCCCCATTCCTTCTCCCTCCAGCCATCAACCTCCGCCCTCCTCTACGCTACAACGACGACGAGCGAGTACATGGCACACCAGCGAGGCAGTATGATGCGGAGCATCCTATGGTCATCACCATGTCAAGAGTCCATTTGGCAAGTGACACATGCCACATCTGTTGGGAATCGTTGCATGGAAAACAAAAAAAATTCTACACACACAAAATGATCTATCCCTGGAGATGCATAGCAATGAGGGGGAGAGTGTGTCTATGTACCCTCGTAGATCGTAAGCGGAAGCGTTTATCAACGCGGTTGACGTAGTCGTACACCTTCACGATCCGTCCCGATCAAGTACCGAACGGACGGCACCTCCGTATTGAGTACACGTTCATAATTCTTTCATACATGTCACTCTTGATTCATTGCACATCCCGGTACACCACCGGAGGCATTCATATAGTCATATTTTGTTCTAAGTATCGAGTTGTAATTCTTGAGTTGTAAGTAAATAAAAGTGTGATGATCTTCATTATTAGAGCATTGTCCCATGTGAGGAAAGGATGATGGAGACTATGATTCCCCACAAGTCGGGATGATACTCCGGATGAAAAAAAGAGGCCAAAAAAAAATGAGAGAAGGCCCAAATAAAAAATGAGATAAAAGAGAGAAGGGGCAATGTTACTATCCTTTTACCACACTCGTGCTTCAAAGTAGCACCATGATCTTCATGATAGAGAGTCTCCTATGATATCACTTTCATATACTAGTGGGAATTTTCATTATAGAACTTGGCTTATATATTTCAATGATGGGCTTCCACAAATTGCCCTAGGTCTTCGTGAGCAAGCGAGTTGGATGCACACCCACTTAGTTTTTGTTTTGAGCTTTCATAAACTTATAGCTCTAGTGCATCCATTGCATGGCAATCCCTACTCACTCATATTGATATCTATTGATGGACATCTCCATAGCCCGTTGATATGCCTAGTTGATGTGAGACTATCTCCTTCTTTTTGTCTTCTCCACAACCAACATCTATACCACCTATAGTGCTATGTCCATGGCTCACGCTTATGTATTGCGTGAAAGTTGAAAAAGTTTGAGAACGTTAAAAGTATGAAACAATTGCTTGGCTTGTCATCGGGGTTGTGCATGATTTAAATATTTTGTGTGATGAAGATGGAGCATAGCCAGACTACATGATTTTGTAGGGATAAGCTTTCTTTGGCCATGATATTTTGAGAAGAAATAATTATTTTGATAGTATGCTTGAAGTATTATTGTTTTTATGTCAATATTAAACTTTTGTTTTGAATCATACGGATCTAAACATTCATGCCACAATAAAGAGAATTACATGGATAAATATGTTAGGTAGCATTCCACATCAAAAATTCTGTTTTTATCATTTACCTACTCGAGGACGAGCAGTAATTAAGCTTGGGGATGCTTGATACGTCTTCAACGTTTCTATAATTTTTTATTGTTCCACGATATTATATTATCTATTTTGGATGTTTTATATGCATTAATATGCTATTTTATATTATTTTTGGGACTAACCTATTAACCTAGAGCCCAGTGCCAGTTCCTGTTTTTCCTTGTTTTAGAGTTTCGAAGAAAAGGAATACCAAACGGAGTTCAAACGGAATAAAACTTTCGCGATGATTTTTCTTGGACCAGAAGACATCCAGAGGGCTTGTAGTGCACGTAAGGAAAGCCACGGGGTGGCCACAAGGTCGGGAGGCACGCCTTGGGGGGTAGGGCGCGCCCCCACCCTTGTGGACCCCTCGTGACTCCACCGACCTATTTCTTCCGCCTATATATTCTCAAATATCCCAAAACCTTCCAGGGGAGCCATGAAACCACTTTTCCACCGCCGCAACCTTCTGTACCCATGAGATCCCATCTAGTGGCCTTTTCCGGCGTCCTGCCGGAGGGGGATTCGATGACGGAAGGCTTCTACATCAACATCATTGCCTCTTTGACGAAGCGTGAGTAGTTTACCACAGACATACGGGTCCATAGCTAGTAGCTAGATGGTTTTCTCTCTCTCTTTGATTCTCAATACAAAGTTCTCCTCAATGTTCTTGGAGATCTATTCGATGTAATACTCTTTTGCGGTGTGTTTGCCGAGATCCGATGAATTGTGGATTTATGATCAGCTTATCTATGAATATTATTTGAATCTCCTCTGAATTCTTATATGCATGATTTGATATCTTTGCAAGTCTCTTCGAACTATCGATTTGGTTTGGCCAAGTAGATTGGTTTTTCTTACAATGGGAGAAGTGCTTAGCTTTGGGTTCAATCTTGCGGTGCTCGATCCTAGTGACAGAAGGGGAACCGACACGTATTGTATTGTTGCCATCGAGGATAAAAATATGGGGTTTTTCATCATATTGCTTGAGTTAATTCCTCTACCTCATGTCATCTTGTTTAAAGCGTTACTTTGTTCTTATGAACTTAATACTCTAGATGCAGGCAGGATTCGGTCGATGTGTGGAGTAATAGTAGTAGATGCAGGCATGTGTCGGTCTACTTGATACGGACGTGATGCCTATACTCATGATCATTGCCTTAGATATCGTCATAACTTTGCGCTTTTCTATCTATTGCTCGGCAGTAATTTGTTCACCCACCGTAATATTTTCTATCTTGAGAGAAGCCTATAGTGAAACCTATGGCCCGCGGGTCTACTTTCCATCGTATAAGTTTCCGATCTACAATTTTAGTTTCCTCTTTACTTTCTTTGCAATCTTTTACTTTGCATTCCAGAAAACAAAAATACCATATATATTACTTTTACCGTTTATCCATCTATATTAGATCTCACTTTGCAAATAACTGTGAAGGGATTGACAACCCCTTTATCGCGTTGGGTGCAAGTTGGTGTTTGTTTGTGCAGGTATTCGGTGGCTTGTGCGTTGTCTCCTACTGGATTGATACCTTGGTTCTCAAAACTGAGGGAAATACTTACTCTACTTTGCTGCATCACCCTTTCTTCTTCAAGGAAAAAACCAACGCAAGCTCAAGAGGTAGCAGGAAGAATTTTTGGCACCGTTGCTGGGGAGATATACGCCCAGCCGAGACATACCAAGTACCCATCATAAACTCTCATCCCTCGCATTACATTATTTGCCATTCGCATCTTGGTTTCCTCTCCCCCATTTCTAAAACGATTTTCGAAAAGATTTGCCTTTTCTTCGCCCCTCTTCTGTTCGTCTTCTTCGTTTGCTTTTTGTGTGCTCGTGTGTTGGATTGCTTGCTTTGTCGCAATGACCCCTCCAAAAAACGTTGACCCTCACCTTAGGAGGTTAGACGATATTGAAAATAATGTTAGAAGCTTCATGTCTTTGCAATTTGAGCATAACAATTTCTTTAGAAACGAGCTCAAGGAGCAGAAAAGTTTTATGGAATACATGAATAAGGAGCTTGATGATATGTCTTAAGAACTTTATGGTTTGAAATCTCAGTTTGCGCATCTTGAAAATTTAGTAGGTCAAATTTATGATAAACAAGCTACTTTAGTCAACAAAATGGCCGCTAAACCAGAGGCTTTAAATAATGATGAAGATCTTAAAGTGATTGATGTGACTCCTATTAAATCTTTGTTTTCTAAAATAAATCTTGATAAAGATGTGACTGGAGATGTGTCAACTTTAGTTAGAAGGTGTCCCAATGATTCAGAGTTTTTAGATCTTGATGCAAAAATTGATAAAAGTGGGATTGGAGAGGTCAAAACTTTAAATAGCAATGAACCCCACTCTTTTGAATTTAAGGAATTTAATTATGATAATTGTTCTTTAATAGATTGTATTTCCTTGTTGCAATCCATGTTGAATTCTCCTCATGCTTATAGTCAGAACAAAGCTTTTACTAAACATATCGTTGATGCTATGATGCAATCTTTCGAAGAAAAACATGAATTGGAAGTTTCTATCCCTGGAAAACTTTATGATGAGTGGGAACCTACTATTAAGATTAAGATTAAAGATTATGAATGCCATGCTTTGTGTGATTTGGGTGCTAGTGTTTCCACCATTCCGAAAACTCTATGTGATGTGTTAGGTTTCCGTGAATTAGATGATTGTTCTTTAAATTTGCATCTTGCGGCTTCCACTATTAAGAAACCTATGGGAAGAATTAATGATGCTCTTATTGTTGCAAATAGGAATTATGTGCCCATAGATTTCATTGTTCTTGATATAGATTGCAATCCTACATGTCCTATTATTCTTGGTAGACCTTTCCTTAGAACGATTGGTACAATTATTGATATGAAAGAAGGAAACATTAGATTTCAATTTCCGTTAAGGAAAGGCATGAAACACTTCCCAAGAAAGAAAATTAAATTGCCTTATGAATCTATTATGAGAGTTAATTATGAATTGCATTCCAAAGACGGCAATACCTAGATCTATTCGTGTTTTATGCCTAGCTAAGGGCGTTAAACAATAGCACTTGTTGGGAGGCAACCCAACTTTATTTTTTTGTCTTTGCTTTTTAGGTTCCGTTTTGCATTAAATAATTCATCTAGCCTCTAGTTAGATGTGGTTTTGTGTTTTAATTAGTGTTTCTGCCAAGAAAGACCTTTGGGATAGCTTAGGTAATAGTTGATTTGATCTTGCTGAAAAAACAGAAACTTATGCGCTCAGTCCCAAAAATTTTAGAAATCACAGGAGCGTCGAAAAATTCTGAATTTTTTACAGTAGATTGATATAGCAATTGCTTAGGTCGTCCTATTTTTTCAGGATTTTTGGAGTTACAGAAGTATGTGAACTATCTGGATTACTATAGACTGTTCTATTTTTGACAGATTCTGTTTTTCGCGTGTTGTTTGCTTATTTTGATGCATCTATGGCTAGTATCGGGGGGTATGAACCATGGAGAAGTTGCAATACAGTAGATATTACACCAATATAAATAAATAATGAGTTCACAACAGTACCAAAAGTGGTGATTTATTATCTTATACTAACGGAGCTTACGAGAATTACTGTTGAGTTTTGTGTTGTGAAGTTTTCAAGTTTTGGGTAAGGATTTGATGGACTATGGAATAAGGAGTGGCAAGAGCCTAAGCTTGGGGATGCCCAAGGCACCCCCAGATAATATTCAAGGACAACCAAGAGCCTAAGCTTCGGGATTCCCCGGAAGGCATCCCCTCTTCCGTCTTCGTCTATCGGTAACTTTACTTGAGGCTATATTTTTATTCATCACATGATATGTGTTTTGCTTGGAGCGTCTTGTATGATTTGATTCTTTTCTTTCTAGTTTGCCACAATCATCCTTGCTGTACACACCTTTTGAGAGAGACACGCATGAATCGTGATTTATTAGAATACTCTATGTGCTTCACTTATATCTTTTGAGCTAGGCAAATTTACTCTAGTGCTTCACTTATATCTTTTTAGAGCACGGCGATGGTTTTATTTTATAGAAATTGATGAACTCTCGCACTTCACTTATATTGTTTTGAGAGTCTTTAAAAACAGCATGGTAATTTTCTTTGGTTATAAATTTAGTCCTAATATGATAGGCATCCAAGAGGGATATAATAAAAACTTTCATATAAAGTGCATTGAATACTATGAGAAGTTTGATTCCTTATGATTGTTTTGAGATATGAAGGTGGTGATATTAAAGTCATGCTAGTGAGTCATTGTGAATTTGAGAAATACTTGTGTTAAAGTTTGTGAGTCCCGTAGCATGCACGTATGGTGAACCGTTATGTGATGAAGTCGGAGCATGATTTATTTATTTATTGTCTTTCTTATGAGTGGCGGTCGGGGACGAGCGATGGTATTTTCCTACCAATCTACCCCCCTAGGAGCATGCGCGTAGTACTTTGTTTCGTTGACTAAAAGATTTTTGCAATAAGTATGTGAGTTCTTTATGACTAATGTTGAGTCCATGGATTATACACACTCTCACCTTTCCGCCATTTCTAGCCTCTCTAGTACCGTGCAACTTTCGCCGGTACCATAAACCCACCATATACCTTCCTCAAAACAGCCACCATACCTACCTATTATGGCATTTCCATAGCCATTCCAAGATATATTGCCATGCAACTTTTCACCGTTCCATTTATATGACACGCTCAATTATTGTCATATTGCTTTGCATGATCATGTAGTTGACATCGTATTTGTGGCAAAGCCACCGTTCATAATTCTTTCATACATGTCACTCTTGATTCATTGCACATCCCGGTACACCGCCGGAGGCATTCATATAGAGTCATATTTTGTTCTAAGTATTGAGTTGTAATTCTTGAGTTGTAAGTAAATAAAAGTGTGATGATCTTCATTATTAGAGCATTGTCCCATGTGAGGAAAGGATGATGGAGACTATGATTCCCCCACAAGTCAGGATGACACTCCGGATGAAAAGAAAAGAGGCCAAAAAAATGAGAGAATGCCCCAATAAAAAAATGAGAGAAAAGAGAGAAGGGGCAATGTTACTATCCTTTTACCACACTTGTGCTTCAAAGTAGCACCATGATCTTCATGATAGAGAGTCTCCTATGATATCACTTTCATATACTAGTGGGAATTTTCATTATAGAACTTGGCTTGTATATTCCAATGATGCACTAAAAAAAGACACATCCGTGACATTTTGGGCCGAACGAATTTTTTTTCTGTCATACATATGACACTTCTATGACGATAATTGTGACCAAACCCGGGTATCATCATAGATGTGGTGGGCTCCTACTTCTATGACAAAAAATCATGACAGAAAATGGGCTTTTCGTCCTGGGCGGGCCGGAGACGCAGCTGCATGACATTCTTTGGGCCGTCCATGACGGAAAAAACCGTGGTAGAAGCGA
This sequence comes from Aegilops tauschii subsp. strangulata, assembly GCF_002575655.3. Taxonomy (NCBI): domain Eukaryota; kingdom Viridiplantae; phylum Streptophyta; class Magnoliopsida; order Poales; family Poaceae; genus Aegilops; species Aegilops tauschii. The sequence continues at coordinate 71,298,154 of NC_053035.3, forward strand.
GGGGGAGGAAAATTTCGGGGAGTTCACGGTTACGGTGGGAGGTCGGGGGCCGAGCGATGCGCGTTTCTCTCGTACACGTACGCGCGTGTGTGCGAGGTGTTGGCTCTAACTGAACCCGAGCGAGGCGTTGGGCTCTAACTGAACCCGAGCGATTGCACTGCAGGCTACGCGTTACTGAACCCGAGCGATCGATCGATGGCTATTAACTGAACCCGATCGAGCGATTCCTTCGCTACTGCTGCTAACTGAAGCCGATCGATGCTGCCTCTGGGATGAACAGTGAGCGTTGCGGGGGGGGGGGGGGGGTTGGATGAACAGTGAGCGGCGGCGTTGCCTCTGGATGAACAGGACCCCGTGGTGTGGTGGAGGGCTGGATGAACAGTAGACGGTGGAGGGGTGCCCGTGGAGGGGTGGTTGAACAGGACCCCGTGGTGTGGAGGGCTGGATGAACAGTAGACGGTGGAGGGGTGGTTGAACAGTAGCCGGTGGAGTAGCGCGCGGTGGAGGCTGGATGAATAGGAGCCCGTGGAGGCTGGAGGAGGTCGATGGTAGCCCATGGAGGCTGGAGGAGGTCGACGGTGGAGATGAACAGTATCCCGTGGAGTCCCGTTTTGCGGTACGCCACACCCCTCCCGATGAACAGGACCCCCGTTTCGACCGTAGGAGGTCCGTTTCGTCCGTTTTGCGGTACGCCACACCCCTCCCGATCAACAGGACCCCCGTTTCGACCGTAGGAGGTCCGTTTCATCCGTTTTGCGGTACGCCACACCCCTCCCGATCAACAGGACCCCCGTTTCGACCGTTGGAGGTCCGTTTCGTCCGTTTTGCGGTATGCCAGACCCCTCCCGATGAACAGGATCCCGTTTCGAACGTGGCCGGTCGAACACAAGGCCGTTTACTCCGTTCTGCGGTACGGCAGGCCTCGTTTCCATCGCCTGTTCCGTCCAAGCCCTCCCGTTGAACATGACCACGCATTCCGTTCCGACCCAGCCGGTTGGCTCCCACGCGTTCCGTTGCCTCCCGATGAACACGACGCATTCCGTTGCCTCCCCATGAACACGACGCATTCCGTTGCCTCCCCATGAACACGACGACGACGCTGTTTCTCCGTTCCGACCCAGCCATGTCAACGAGCTCTCGCCGTACGTATGAGCGAGTAGGCGTTCGAGACCCCACCCGTATGTACACATACGTGGCCGTATTTTCTTTCTTGCACCCTGGCCGCTGTACGTACGTGTACATGCTACGTGCGCGCCTCTACTACGACACGTGCGCGCCTCTACATCCACCAGTATATATGTACGTACACGTTCGTGACCAGAATGACAACGTTATGTATGCTTTGACCAGGTGGGTCCCGACTGTCAGGCACTTCCTTGCGTGCGAAGATGTAGCTGGTGGGTCCCAGCAGTCAGGGGGCGAATCGTTTTTTTTGCTCGGACGCACTTCCTTGCGTGCGAAGGTGTAGCTGGTGGGTCCCAGCAGTCAGAGGGGAAACATTTTTTTCATGAAATACGGTGGCCCGTCCGGTGGGTCCCCGCTGTCAGGTGGAGGAATAATTATTTTACGCGTAATAAGAAGGCACTTCCTTGCTGCGCCCGTGGACCCAGCTGTCAGCGTCTCCACGCACAGTACTCTTCCGATGGAAGTCGGTCGTAGACCACATTGACCACGCCGCGCCGAGAGCACCACGGTGGTGGACGACGGCGAGGCCTAGGAAGGGGACGACACAGAGGCAGGGAAGACTCGACAGTTGTTTCCCACACGGAGGGGAGTACGACTGTACGAGGGTTTACTGGTTCGTCTGCCGTCGCCGGAGAATAACAGCAGGTGTGGGTGAGTAGAGGGATGGCTAGGCCAGCGATGGGAGTACGGTGGGGCGGTGAGGCCTACGCGGCAGCACAGCCAGCCGCGGGGAGGAGGGAGCAGGCAGTCCCGCCGGCGCTTGTTTGAGCGGCTGGAGCAGGAAGAGCAGAGATTGAAGAAGCACGACGGCCGTTGGATGGACATCCAACAGTCAGTGCTTGTGCGTCAACCTTTTTTTAGGAAAGCCTCAAATCTGTGGAAAACAGGATACAGCCCATCTGCCATTATTTCTAATAATTTACAGCCCATTTGCTAATTCTTAAGGGCTTTTTGGAGCTCATATTCTTTTTGTTAGCATTACTGCCCATATTGTGGCCACGGTTAAAAAATTATACGAAATTTTGCATATTTCGGTGCGGTCCGAACTGTTTTTAATCCCGAAATTTCGACTCACATTCAAACTGATTTTAAAAATAAATGTATATTAATATAAAATCCAACAAATTCTCCACGCATAAAAATTACTGTAATTTCAAATCTTGAAATGAAAAAAAAAGATATTTGAAACTAATTGCCGGTTTGATGTGTTTTAAAAATGTACAACCCATTTTCATTACTGATGGGCCATTTTCTCGGCCAGCCGAATGAAAGCTCTCCTCGTCTTGAAAGATTTGCAGCCCAACAAGCCTGACAAAGCGACTTACTTGGCAAATCACAAAAAAACTGGGCTGTGGCTGTGGACCCAGCTGTCAGCCTCTCCACATACAGTACTCTTCCGATGGAAGTCGTTCCTTGACCATGTTGACCACGCCGCGCGGAGAGCACCACGGCGGTGGACGACGACGAGGCCTAGGAAGGGGACTACGCGGAGCCGGGGAAGACGCGGCAGTGGAAGCCCGCGCGGAGAGGAGTACGAGGGTTCACTGGTTCGGGTGCGGTGTGAGGCTGCCGTCGCCGCAGGGCCTGTCCAGTGGTGGGAATAGTAGGGGGCTGTGAGGCCTCTGCGGCAGCACAGCCGACCACGGGAGGCAGGAGCATGCGGCACGACCGGCGCTGCTTTGGGCGGATGGAGCAAGAAGACCAGAGGTTGAAGAAGCACTACGGCCGTTGGATGTACATCGTACGGTCAGTGGATCTAGAATCGTTCATATTGACTAAGTTGACAAAGCCCTTCGTCCCTGTCAACTTAGTAGGCCCACAAGTCAGCCTCCCACCAAGGTGGGTCATAGCTAGCCGGGGGAGTATTCATTTTTTGTGCGTAATAAGGAGGCACTTCCGATGGGTCCGAGCTGACAGCGGGGGGGGGGGGGGGGGGGGCGTTTTTTTTCGCGAAATACGGTGGCCCGTCCGGTGGGTCCCAGCAGTCAGGGGGAAACGATTTTTTCCGCAAAATACTGGTGGCCCGTCCGGTGGGTCCCCACTGTCAGGTTGAGGAATAATTATTTTCCGTGTAATAAGGAGGCACTTCCTTGCGGCTGCCGTGGACCCAGCTATCAGCCTCTCCACGTACAGTACTCTTCCGATGGAAGTCGGTCGTTGACCACATTGACCACGCCACGCCAAGAGCACCACAGCGGTGGACGACGGCGAGGCCTAGGAAGGGGACGACGCGGAGCCGGGCAAGACGCGGCAGTGGATGCCCACGCGGAGAGGAGTACGAGCGTTCACTGGTTCGGCTGCGGTGTGAGGCTGCCATCGCCGCAGAATAACAGGGGGTGTGGGTGAGTGGAGGGATGGCCTGGCCAGTGGTGGGAGTAGTATGGGGGCGGTGAGGCCTCCACGGTAGCACAGCCGGCCACGGGAGGCAGGAGCAGGCGGCACGACCGGCGCTGCTTTGGGCGGCTGGAGCAAGAAGACCAGAGGTTGAAGAAGCACTATGGCCGTTGGATGGACATCATACGGACACTGGAGTATTGACTAAGTTGACAAAGCCCTCCATCCGTGTCAACTTAGTAGGCCCACAAGTCAGCCCAAAAATATGGTTGGTCCCAGCTAGCAGGGGGTATTCATTTTTTTGGGCGTAATAAGGAGGCACTTCCTTGCATGCGAAGATATAACTGGTGGGTCCGACCTGTCAGCGGCGGGAACATTTTTTTCACGAAATACAGAGGCCCTTCCTGTGGGTCTTAGCTGTTAGGTGGAGGAATCATTATTTTGCGCATAATAAGGAGGCATTTCCTTGCGTGCGGCCGTGGACCCAGCTGTCAGCCTCTCCACGTATAGTCCACTTCCGATGGATGTCGTTCATTGACCACGTTGACCAGGCCGCGCCGAGAGCACCAGGGCGGTGGATGACGGCGAGGCCTAGGAAGGGAATGACATGGAGCCAGGGAATACTCGGCAGTTGTTTCCCAAGCGGAGGAGTACGAGGGTTTACTGGTTCGTCTGCCGTCGCCGACAATAACAGCATGTGTGGGTGAGTAGAGGGATGGCTAGGCCAGCGATGGGAGTACGGTGGGGCCGTGAGGCCTACGCGGCAGCATAGCCGGCCGCGGGAGGAGGGAGCAGGCAGTCCCGCCGGCGCTTGTTTGAGCGGCTGGAGCATGAAGAGCAGAGATTGAAGAAGCACGACAGCCGTTGGATGGACATTCAACTGTCACTGCTCTCGTGTGTTGACTAAGTTGACAGGGCGTTGCGTGTGCGTCAACCCTTTTTTTATGAAAGCATACGCGTCAACCTGTAGTAGGCGCACAAGTCAGCCTCAAATTTGTGGAAAACAGCATATATCCCATCTGCCATTATTTCTAATAATGTACAGCCCATTTGCTAATTCTTAAGAATTTTTTTGGAGCCCATCTTCTTTTTGTTAGCATTACACCCCATATTGTGGCCACGGTTAAAAAGTATACGAAATTTTGCATATTTCTGTTGGGGAACGTAGCAGAAATTTAAAATTTTCTACGTATCACCAAGATAAATCTATGGAGTCATCTAGCAACGAGAGAGAGGGGAGTGCATCTACATACCCTTGTAGATCGCGCGCGGAAGCGTTCAAGAGAACGGGGTTGATGGAGTCGTACTCGTCGTGATCCAAATCACCGATGATCCTAGCGCCGAACGGACGGCACCTCCGCGTTCAACACACGTACGGAGCGGGGACGTCTCCTCCTTCTTGATCCAGCAAGGGGGGAGGAGAAGTTGATGAAGATCCAGCAGCACGACGACGTGGTGGTGGAAGTAGCGGGATCCCGGCAGGGCTTCGCCAAGCGCAAGCGGGGAGGAAGAGGTGTCACGGGAGGGAGGGAGGCGCCAGGGCTTGGGGTGCTGCTCCCATGCGCCTCCCCACTATATATAGGGGTGGAGGGGGCTGGTTTCTTGCCCTCCAAGTCCATTGGGGCGTTGGCAAAGGTGGGGGAAAGAAATCCCATCATTTCCCTTCCCCACCGATTGTTATCCCCCTTTTTTTAGGGTTCTTGATCTTATCCCTTCGGGATATGATCTTATTCCTTCTAAGGTGGGATCTTGGTGCGCCTTGACCAGGGGTGTGGGGCCTTGCACCCACTACCCACGTTCATGTGGGTCCCCCATGCAGGTGGGCCCCACTTCGGAACCTTCTAGAACCTTCCCAGTACAATACCGAAAAATCCCGAACATTTTCCGGTGGCCAAAATAGGACTTCCCATATATAAATCTTTACCTCCGGACCATTCCGGAACTCCTCATGACGTCCGGGATCTCATCCGGGACTCCGAACAACTTTCGGTTAACCGCATACTAATATCTCTACAACTCTAGCGTCACCGAACCTTAAGTGTGTAGACCCTACGGGTTCGGGAGACATGCAGACATGACCGAGACGACTCTCCGGTCAATAACCAACAGCAGGATCTGGATACCCATGTTGGCTCCCACATGTTCCACGATGATCTCATCGGATGAACCACGATGTCGAGGATTCAATCAATCCCGTAGACAATTCCCTTTGTCAATCGGTACGTTACTTGCCCGAGATTGGATCGTCGGTATCCCAATACCTTGTTCAATCTCGTTACCGGCAAGTCACTTTACTCGTACCGTAACGCATGATCCCGTGGCTAACTCCTTAGTCACATTGAGCTCATTATGATGATGCATTACCGAGTGGGCCCAGAGATACCTCTCCGTCATACGGAGTGACAAATCCCAGTATTGATTCATGCCAACCCAACAGACACTTTCGGAGATACCTGTTGTGCACCTTTATAGCCACCCAGTTACGTTGTGACGTTTGGTACACCCAAAGCATTCCTACGATATCCGGGAGTTGCACAATCTCATGGTCTAAGGAAATGATACTTGACATTAGAAAAGCTCTAGCAAATGAACTACACGATCTTGTGCTATGCTTAGGATTGGGTCTTGTCCATCACATCATTCTCCTAATGATGTGATCCCGTTATCAATGACATCCAATGTCCATGGTCAGGAAACCATAACCATCTATTGATCAACGAGCTAGTCAACTAGAGGCTTACTAGGGACATGTTGTGGTCTATGTATTCACACATGTATTATGGTTTCCAGTTAATACAGTTATAGCATGAACAACAGACAATTATCATGAACAAGGAAATACAATAATAACCATTTTATTATTGCCTCTAGGGCATATTTCCAATAGTCTCCCACTTGCACTAGAGTCAATAATCTAGTTCACATCACCATGTGATTAACACTCAAAGTTCACATCGCCATGTGACTAATACCCAAGAGTTTACTAGAGTCAATAATCTAGTTCACATCACCATGTGATTAACACTCAATGAGTTCTAGGGTTTGATCATGTTATGCTTACGAGAGAGGTTTTAGTCAACGGGTCTGCAACATTCAGATCCGTGTGTACTTTACAAATCTCTATGTCATCTTGTAGATGCAGCTACCACGCGCTACATGGAGCTATTCCAAATAACTGCTCTACTATACGAATCCGGTTCACTACTCAGAGTCATTCGGATTAGTGTCAAAGTTTGCATCGACGTAACCCTTTACGACGAACCCCCTTTCCACCTCCATAATCGAGAAAATTCCTTAGTCCACTAGATACTAAGGATAAGTTCGACCGCTGTCATGTGATCCCTTCCTGGATCACTATTGTACCCCTTGACTAACTCATGGCAAGGCACACTTCAGGTGGGGTACACAGCATAGCATATTGTAGAGCCTACGTCTAAAGCATAGGGGACGACCTTCGTCCTTTCTCTTTCTTCTGCCGTGGTCAGGTCTTGAGTCTTACTCAATACTCACACCTTGTAACACAGCCAAGAACTCCTTCTTTGCTGATCTATTTTGAACTCCTTCAAAATCTTGTCATGGTATGTATTCATTTGAAAGTACTATTAAGCGTTTTTGATATATCCTTATAGATCTTGATGCTCAATGTTCAAGTAGCTTAATCCAAGTTTTCCATTAAAAACACTTTTCAAATAACCCTGGATGCTTTCCAGAAATTCTACATCATTTCTGATCAACAATATGTTAACAACATATACTCATCAAAAATTCTATAGTGCTCCCACTCACTTCTTTGGAAATACAAGTTTCTCATGAACTTTGTATAAACCCCAAAATCTTTAATCATCTCATCAAAGCGTTCATTCCAACTCCGAGATGCTTACTCCAATCCTTAGAAGGATTGCTGGAGCTTTGCATACTTGTTAGCATCTTTCAGGATTGACAAAACCTTCTGGTTGTATCACATACAACCTTTCCTCAAGAAAATCGTCGAGGAAACAATGTTTTGACATCCTATCTGGAAGATTTCATAAATAATGTAGTAACTGCTAATATAATTCTAACAGACTCTTAGCATCGCTACGAGTGAGAAAGTCTCATCGCAGTCAACTCCTTGAACTTGCCGGAAAACATCTTAACGACAAGTCGAGCTTTCTTAATGGTGACACTTACCATAATTGTCTGTCTTCCCTTTAAAATCCATGTGTACCCAACAGCCTTACGACCATCAAGTAGTTCTTTCAAAGTCTATACTTTGTTTTCATACATGGATCCTCTCGGATTTTATGGCCTCGAGCCATTCGTCGGAATCCGGGCCCACCATCGCTTCTCCATAGCTCGTAGGTTCATTCTTGTCTAGCAACATGACTTCCAAGACTGGATTACGTACCACTCTGAAGTAGTACGCATCCTTGTCATCCTATGAGGTTTGGTAGTGACTTGATCTGAAGTTTCATGATCACTATCATAAGCTTCCACTTCAATTGGTGTAGGTGCCGCAGGAACAACTTCCTGTGCCCTGCTACACATTAGTTGAAGTGACGGTTCAATGACCTCATCAAGTCTCCACCATCCTCCCACTCAATTCTTTCGAGAGAAACTTTTCCTCGAGAAAGGACCCGTTTCTAGAAACAATCACTTTTGCTTCCAGATCTGAAATATGAGGTATACCCAACTGTTTTGGGTATTGTATGAAGATGCATTTATCCGCTTTGGGTTCGAGCTTATCAGCCTGAAACTTTTTCACATAAGCGTCGCAGCCCCAAACTTTTAAGAAACGACAACTTAGGTTTCTCTAAACCATAGTTCATACGGTGTCGTCTCAACGGAATTGCGTGGTGCCCTATTTAAAGTGAATGCGGTTGTCTCTAATGCCTAACCCATAAACGATAGTTGTAATTCGATAAGAGACATCATGGTATGCACCATATCCAATAGGGTGCAGTTATGATGTTCGGACACACCATCACAATATGGTGTTCCAGGCGGTATTAGTCGTGAAACAATTTCCACAATTTCTTAATTGTGTACCAAACTCGTAACTCAGATATTCATCTCTATGATCATATCACAGACATTTTATCCTCTTGTCACGACGATCTTCAACTTCACTCTCAAATTACTTGAACCTTTCAGTAATTCAGACTTGTGTTTCATCAAGTAAATATTCTCAGCATCTACTCAAATCATCTGTGAAGTAAGAACATAACAATATCCACTGTGTGCGTCAGCACTCATTGGACTGCACACATCAAATGTATTACTTCCAACAAGTTGCTCTCTTGTTCCATTTTACTGAAAACGAGGCCTTTCAGTCATCTTGCCCATGTGGTATGATTTGCATGTCTCAAGTGATTCAAAATCAAGTGAGTCCCAATGATCCATCAGTATGGACTTTCTTCATGCATATATACTAATAGACATGGTTCGCATGTCTCAATCTTTTCAAAAACGAGTGAGTCCAAAGATCCATCAACATGGAGCTTCTTCATGCGTTTTATACCAATATGACTCAAGTGGCAGTGCCACAAGTATGTGGTACTATCATTACTATCTTATATCTTTTGGCATGAACATGTGTATCACTACGATCGAGATTCAATAAACCATTCATTTTAGGTGCAAGACCATTGAAGGTATTATTCAAATAGACAGAGTAACCCTTATTCTCCTTTAATGAATAACCGTATTGCGATAAACATAATCCAATCATGTCTATGCTCAACGCAAACACCAAATAATAATTATTCAGGTTTAACCCCAATCTCGATGGTAGAGGGAGCATGCGATGCTTGATCACATCAACCTTGGAAACACTTCCAACACATATCGTCATCTCACCTTTAGCTAGTCTCCGTTTATTCCGCAGCTTTTATTTCGAGTTACTAACACTTAGCAACCAAACCGGTATCTAATACCCTGGTGCTACTAGGAGTACTAGTAAAGTACACATTAATATAATGTATATCTAATATACTTCTGTCGACCTTGCTAGCCTTCTCATCTACGAAGTATCTAGGGTAGTTCTACCTCAGTGACCGTTCCCCTCATTTCAGAAGCACTTAGTCTCGGGTTTGGGTTCAACCTTGGGTTTCTTCACTAGAGCAGCAACTGATTTGCCGTTTCATGAAGTATCCCTTCTTGCCCTTGCCCTTCTAGAAACTAGTGGTTTTACTAACCATCAACAATTGATGCTCCTTCTTGATTTCTACTTTCGTGGTGTCAAACATCGCGAGTTGCTCAAGGATCATCATGTCTATCCCTGATATGTTATAGTTCATCACGAAGCTCTAATAGCTTGGTGGCAGTGACTATGGAGAACCATCACTTTCTCATCTGGAAGATTAACTCCCACTCGATTCAAGTGATTGTAGTACTCAGACAATCTGAGCACATGCTCAACGATTGAGCTTTTCTCCCTTAGTTTGCAGGCTTAAGAAACTTGTCAGAGGTCTCATAACTCTTGACGTGGGCATTAGTCTGAAATCCCAATTTCAGTCTTTGGAACATCTCATATGTTCTGCGACGTTTCAAAACCGTCTTTGGTGCCACAATTTTAAACCGTTAGCATCACACACTGAACTATCACGTAGTCATCAAAACGTGTATGTCAGATGTTTCGTAACATCTACAGACGACGCTCGAGGTTCAGCACACCGAGCGGTGCATTAAGGACATAAGCCTTCTGTGCAGCAATGAGGACAATCCTCAGTTTACGGACCCAGTCCGCATAATTGCTACTATCAACTTTCAACTAAATTTTCTCTAGGAACATATCTTAGTAGAACTAAAGCGTAAGCTACGACATTATTTGCAAAGACCTTTTGACTATGTTCATGATAATTATGTTCATCTGATTATTTAATGAACTCCCACTTAGATAGACATCCCTCTAGTCATCTAAGTGATACATGATCCGAATCGACTAGGCCGTGTCCGATCATCACGTGAGACGGACTAGTCATCATCGGTGAACATCTCCATGTTGATCGTATCTACTATACGACTCATGTTCGACCTTTCGGTCTCTTGTGTTCCGAGGCCATGTCTGTACATGCTAGGCTCGTCAAGTCAACCTAAGTGTTTTGCTTGTGTTCCGAGGCCATGTCTGCACATGCTAGGCTCGTCAACACCCGTTGTATGCGAACGTTAGAATCTATCACACCCGATCATCACGTGGTGCTTCGAAACAACGAACCTTCGCAACGGTGCACAGTTAGGGGGAACACATCTCTTGAAATTTTAGTGAGGGATCATCTTATTTATGCTACCGTCGTTCTAAGCAAATAAGATGTAAACATGACAAACATCACATGCAAATCATAAAGTGACATGATATGGCCAATATCATCTTGCGCCTTTTGATCTCCATCTTCGAGGCGCGGCATGATCACCTTCGTCACCGGCATGACATCATGATCTCCATCAACGTGTCTTCATGAAGTTGTCTCGCCAACTATTACTTCTACTACTATGGCTAACGGTTAGCAATAAAGTAAAGTAATTACATGGCGTTTTTCATTGACACGCAGGTCATACAATAAATTAAGACAACTCCTATGGCTCCTGCCGGTTGTCATACTCATCGACATGCAAGTCGTGATTCCTATTACAAGAACATGATCAATCTCATACATCACATATATCATACATCACATCCTTTTGGCCATATCACATCACATAGCATACCCTGCAAAAACAAGTTAGACGTCCTCTAATTGTTGTTGCATGTTTTACGTGGCTGCTATGGGTTTCTAGCAAGAACGTTTCTTACCTATGCAAAAGCCACAACGGTGATATGCCGATTGCTATTTACCCTTCATAAGGACCCTTTTCATCAAATCCGATCCGACTAAAGTGGGAGAGACAGACACCCGCTAGCCACCTTATGCATCAAGTGCATGTCAGTCGGTGGAACCTGTCTCACGTAAGAGTACGTGTAAGGTCGGTCCGGGCCGCTTCATCCCACAATGCCGCCGAATCAAGATAAGACTAGTAACGGTAAGCAAATTGAACAAATCGTCGCCCACAACTACTTTGTGTTCTACTCGTGCATAGAATCTACGCATAAACCTGGCTCATGATGCCACTGTTGGGGAACGTAGCTGAAATTTAAAATTTTCTACGTATCACCAAGATAAATCTATGGAGTCATCTAGCAACGAGAGAGAGGGGAGTGCATCTACATACCCTTGTAGATCGCGCGTGGAAGCGTTCAAGAGAACGGGGTTGATGGAGTCGTACTCGTCGTGATCCAAATCACCGATGATCCTAGCGCCGAACGGACGGCACCTCCGCGTTCAACACACGTACGGAGCGGGGACGTCTCCTCCTTCTTGATCCAGCAAGGGGGGAGGAGAATTTGATGGAGATCCAGCAGCACGATGGCGTGGTGGTGGAAGTAGCGGGATCCCGGCAGGGCTTCGCCAAGCGCAAGCGGGGAGGAAGAGGTGTCACGGGAGGGAGGGAGGCGCCAGGGCTTGGGGTGCTGCTCCCATGCGCCTCCCCACTATATATAGGGGTGGAGGGGGCTGGTTTCTTGCCCTCCAAGTCCATTGGGGCGTTGGCAAAGGTGGGGGAAAGAAATCCCATCATTTCCCTTCCCCACCGATTATTATCCCCCTTTTTTTAGGGATCTTGATCTATCCCTTCGGGATATGATCTTATTCCTTCTAAGGTGGGATCTTGGTGCGCCTTGACCAGGGGTGTGGGGCCTTGCCCCCACTACCCACGTTCATGTGGGTCCCCCCATGCAGGCGGGCCCCACTTCGGAACCTTCTAGAACCTTCCCGGTACAATACCGAAAAATCCCGAACATTTTCCGGTGGCCAAAATAGGACTTCCCATATATAAATCTTTACCTCCGGACCAACTCCTCGTGACGTCCGGGATCTCATCCAGGACTCCGAACAACTTTCAGTTAACCGCATACTAATATCTCTATAACTCTAGCGTCACCGAACCTTAAGTGTGTAGACCCTACGGGTTCGGGAGACATGCAGACATGACCAAGACGACTCTCCGGTCAATAACCAACAGCGGGATCTGGATACCCATGTTGGCTCCCACATGTTCCACGATAATCTCATCGGATGAACCACGATGTCGAGGATTCAATCAATCCCGTATACAATTCCCTTTGTCAATCGGTACGTTACTTGCCCGAGATTCGATCGTCGGTATCCCAATACCTTGTTCAATCTCGTTACCGGCAAGTCACTTTACTCGTACCATAACGCATGATCCCGTGGCTAACTCCTTAGTCACATTGAGCTCATTATGATGATGCATTACCGAGTGGGCCCAGAGATACCTCTCCGTCATACGGAGTGACAAATCCCAGTCTGGATTCGTGCCAACCCAAGAGACACTTTTGGAGATACCTGTAGTGCACCTTTATAGCCACCCAGTTACGTTGTGACGTTTGGTACACCCAATGCATTCCTACGGTATCCGGGAGTTGCACAATCTCATGGTCTAAGGAAATGATACTTGACATTAGAAAAGCTCTAGCAAATGAACTACACGATCTTGTGCTATGCTTAGGATTGGGTCTTGTCCATCACATCATTCTCCTAATGATGTGATCCCGTTATCAATGGCATCCAATGTCCATGGTCAGGAAACCATAACCATCTATTGATCAACGAGCTAGTCAACTAGAGGCTTACTAGGGACATGTTGTGGTCTATGTATTCACACATGTATTACGGTTTCCAGTTAATACAATTATAGCATGAACAACAGACAATTATCATGAACAAGGAAATACAATAATAACCATTTTATTATTGCCTCTAGGGCATATTTCCAACAATTTCGGTGCGGTCAACTGTTTTTAATCCAGAAATATCGATTCACATTCAAACTATTTTGAAAAATAATTTATATAAATGTAAAATCCAAATAATTGTCCACGCATAAAAATCAATGGAATTTAAGATCTTGTAATAAAAAAAATTGAAACTAATTCCCGGTTTGATGTGTTTTACAAATGTACAGCCCATTTCTGGGCAAACCGAATGAAACTCTCCTCGTCTTGAAAGATTTGCAGCCCAGCAGGGCCGATAAAGCAAGTAGGCCTTGTTTGGGTATTTCTTTTAAAAAAATAGAACTGGGCTAGCCATTTTCAGCAAGAAAAAAACACAACTGGGCTCATGATGTGGTAAACATAAATAAAACCCTGGCTAGACGGACGACAGCCCCCGCACAGCCCCGTTGTTACCCTGATCCGTCGCTAAAACTAGTATAAATAACAACTGCTTGTTGCTAAAAAAAACTGCGCGACTTGCTGGGTCCCTAGTGTCAGCCGCTCGTAGTGTAATTCTCTCGTTTATTGACTACGTTGACAATGGCGTGAGCCCCAGATGTCCAACCATTAGGAGGAACCATATTTTTGGGCTTGTACTATAGGGGCACTTGCTTGCGTACTGCCATGACGCTGGTGGGTCCCTACTGTCATCCTCTCCACGTACAGTCATCTCCTTGTTCCTCTCGGTTGTTGACGACATTGACAACGCAAGAGGGCGGCGCACCGCGCACGGCGAGCGAACCAAGGCTGCAAGGCGGAGGACGACGGCGAGGCCTCGGACGGAACGAACAGGAGCCGTTGAAGATGCGCCGGTCCAGTCGCAGGCGGAGGGCAGTACGAGGGTTGACTGGTTTGGGCGCGGGTGCGTGTTGGGGCTGACGTCGCCGGAGAATAACATGACATGTGGGGGAATAGAGGGAGGGATTGGCCAACGTTGGAGGGTACGTACGGTAGGGTGGCGGAGGCGAAGCCAGCCATGGGAGGCGGGAGCAGGCGGAGCCGATGGGGTGGTTTGGTTTGGGCGGCCGGAGGAAGAAGAAGACAAGAGATAGAAGATACACGACAGATGTTGGATGTCAATCCAACGGCTGGTAGGCAGAATCGTTTGTTTACTGGCTAGTAAGTCGACACCACCTTGGATAGGTTATTTCCTCGCGGGTCCTAAATGTCAGAATCCAAATCTGTCATGGTCATGCAGCCTTTCCTATGAAAATTTACAGCCCATTTGATGTGCTAGTTCAAAATAAGTTTGTGGGTGCTGGTGGGGGCTAATCACTTGGCTTTTGTAATGCACAGTGAGCTCAAGCAGCTGGCGAGAGTGATGCTATTTCCCTTGGTTGGGATTTGTTACAATATTTCACTCTAAATTAAATGAATGGCAAGCCATTTGCCTTGTTTCAAAGAAAATATGACAGTCACAGCCGAGTTGAAAAGGGCAGGAACATCTAACTCCAGCTTACAAACTGTACAAAAGCACGAGGGTTAATTGTTCATCAGGTTTACAAAAAAAACCAGATTGAAAAGGGCAACAACATCTAACTCCAGCACTGTTTTCGGCAGTCACAGTCAAATGGATCAGTCAGGTCCATAGAATAAACATCCTGGGTCGTAAAATTTACTGGATTATGACCACAATATGTTGTAAATAGAAGCCCGACACGTTCAGAAGCTCTTTTGCCCACCTGAAACTCCTTTTTTTGCTCTTTGACATACCCATCTGTCAAAACCATGCCGTTGATAAACTTAAGCCTAATGGACAATAGTAACCTCGCATTCAGCAGGAAGAATGTGACAAATCTTGTGTTTGCACGGTTGGCTACATATCGTTCTAGCGTTATTGTCTTCAATCGAATCTCATGAGAAGTGAGAAAATCCCGATGCTTAAGAATCCACCGATTGGTTATAACTTTCTTACCCCGTCCTGTTGCCTAAATAGACATGAAGATTGAAAATAGTTAAGGTCTAAAAGAAGAGTGTCGAAAGAGCAACAGCTGAACGGTTAATTCTAGTACACTATATGCGGGCTTCCAATGTGCGTGAAATTATCACCTTTATATACAACTTCTCCAGACATGGAAAGCATTGCAGCAAGCCAATAATCTTGTTCAGATCAAAACTATTCATTTGGATATATAAGATCTTGACAGAATCCAGCACCATTGATAGGCCATCCATGGAGAAACTCTTCATTGAGCATAAAACATAATATTGGTACAAAATGTGTACTCCAAGATGATATATAAATTATGCGCAGAAATTTAAAATGCAGCTTATGGTTACAAGTGTAGATGATAATATAAAGTACCTGAAGAACTTTGGAGCCAAACACCATATTGAAATGAGCACAGAGATCATGTATTACACCCAAGGTCTCCAGTTTAGGCGCAGAGAGGACGGTTATTTGCAACGGTGAATAACTAGAATCAAGGATCAACCTTTGAAGTGAAGGGGCATCTTGGATGATGAGCTGCCTTCCGTCAAAAGAAATTCCAATTCTTACAAGGTTAGGCGACTTTATTTGGAGACAACCGATTCTAACTGTGAAAACAAGCACCAAGCACTCCAGCGCAGGGCAACTGGAGTGGATGATGCTGTGCAATGAGGCCTTCGATATACGAACCCGCACAAGTGAAGGTTTCTTGAGAAATGGGAGTCTAAGGTTTAGTACCAGATTGTCTGGTAGGTAGCACAGCGCAAAGGTGGCGGTGTGGAGGGAGGACGAAAACTGCGAGATGGACATCGGTGCTGAGGGCACAAGTTCATGGCGTTCGGTATGTGGTATGTGATTTCCAGGGGAATAGTAGAACTCAAGCAGCTGTAGTTCTGTGAATTCAGGGGATTTCAGCCAGGCGTCCACCGTGCAGGGCATGGTATGCTTGCTCAGGTAGCATGACGGGATGCAGAGGCTTTGAACGGAGCCCTGGTGGGAGGAGATGATGGCTCTGGGGATTTCAAAATCATTGAAGAGAGATAGCTGACGACAGTCAAGATTAAGGGGCACGGCACGCCATAGAGGGCGCCACCGAATTGAGAGGACTTGGGTGCGGCAGCAATCCTTGGTGGGGAGAAGCGAGATGATCTCCCCAAGGACGGCGTCCGGGAGATCACTGATGCGGTCCACCCGAGATTCTACGGGTTCCTGGGATCCGGTGGGGGCTGGGTCGCCGCTTCTCCCCGCGCTGCCGGGTGCGGGATCTACAACAGGCGTCGCCGCTGGCGGGAGCCTCATCTTCTTGGCGCTGGGGTCAGCCGACTCCATTTTCCTCGAGGGCGTCGCGTCGCGCTCACGGATTTGAGCAGAGTAACGAATGACGAGCCTAGTTGTAGTGCGAGCGAAGAAGAAGGGGAGCTGGGGGTTTTCTGTAGGAGTGAGGAAGAAGGGGAGCTAGGGTTTTCTATAGGAGTGAGGTGAGGAATTTGGAGGTACGAGTGGAGCGAGCTGACGTGAGGTGGGCAGGAGCGAGGAGGAAGAAGAGCACCCAATGTGGATGGGCTTTTGAATTGATTTTACTATTTACTAGTGTGGATGGGCTGTTTTGTCTTGGGCCCAGAGGAACAATTACTACTAGTACAGTGGAGACACTCTACAGCTACGCAGAAAAACAATTACTACTAGTACAGTGGAGACACTCTACCGCTTCTGGCTCCTCCTAGGTCATTGAAACGTCTCCCTCTACTGAATGCCGTTATACTTTTGTTCACCGACATGCAGGCCATGCAGCACGCGGGCCCAAATGCCATCCACCAAATTAGAAGGCAGTATGCAGGCGGAGAGTCACCCCGGTCGTCGCGCGGCAGTAACGAGCCGTCGTATCACAAAACCCCACCTCCCCGCAGTCTAAGTTTGACGGACGAAGCAACCATCATTTCACTCTTTGCCGAATCCCCTTCTCCCTCAGACTATCCTTCTCCCTCACCGTCTTCAAGAAAGGCAACACTCGCATCTGCCACTGTTCTTCTCTCCGAACGAAGGGAAGGTAAGCGGATCCGTGATGTTGGTATATTTTCGTTCAGAGAAAAAAAAGAACTTTTGCAAAGCAGTAACCGATCCTCACTCTCTTTTTTGTTTCATTGTCATTGCGATTGTGTTTTCCTTTCAGTGGTCTCCTAGTATTCGTCAGTTTCATGATGGACCAAGGAGAACCAGGCAAAGATCTGCCGATATTGGAGCAGATGCGGGAGGCTGATCCCCACAAGACAGAGAGCTCCAAGAAGATGGAGGCAACCACCGAGCTGACCCCATATACGCTCACGGCCACTACTGAGATGGTCAACGCCCCGTTTGAGGTTACAGCCCCCGTGGCACTACAGGAGCAGTTTTCCCCCTTCGAGGATGTGTCCCCCCCCCCGCGCTGAGCTGCCCAAGGTGATTTCCTTCTTTGCCGATCTCGATTGTGGTTTTTCATCTAAGTATGTGGTGATTTTTTTAGAAAAGGAAGTATGTGGTGATTAATAATGCAAAATTTTATTAGCTTCGATGCCATGCTATACATAGTGGTTTAAATAACTTGTGTTTCTTATACTGAAAAGTAATTCAGAATTTGTTTCTGTTTCAATTAGAGCCCTGATGCAGACAAGGATTGTGTGGTTGTACATGTCACTCGCTATGAGGCGGACGACCTGAATATACGCACTGGGAAAACAAAGTTCTTAGGCTGTTGGATCCTGGAAGCCATTTGCGGTTATACCAATGAAGAGTTGTATTCCAGCCTCACTGTTGTCAGGCGTGTTGTCCAGGGTGTACTGAAGCACAAGAAGTTCAAAGCTACTCCTTCGTTTGTGAGGCATACTGTTCTTGTCAAGCTTACGCAGGAACATGATGTGGCATGCCTCCACAAACAAGTTTATCAGTGGCAAGGCCACAAGGTTGTCTTCATGAAGGTTCACAGGATTGAGCTGCTGCGGGACGTCCTCGATGATGTTCATGGCAAGGTCCGTCTTGTGTCCAGCCCAAATTAGATCGAGGCATGAAATAGTTGCCCTAGCTAGTGTTTAATAGTAGTTTGGATTGTGTCTAATTATCCGAACCTTGCCTGTTATCGACCCCTCTGGGGCTAGTACTCTGTTTGAATCCGTCTATGGGAACTGCTGCTACTTTTGTGTGCCCGTGAATCATGTGAGAACCATAGTAATTGTTGCCGAAACAGATGCGTCCTCACTAGTTTTTTCATGAATATGGCATGGTAAGACATAAGTTGTCACGGTTTATCATACGAGCAGTGTGTGTTTTGATGAAAATAGTCGAGAATCGTGCGCCGACGTATACATAAGTACTTGTAAACACTGTTGGTGCTACCCCACTTGTAAGCAGTTGTGCAAAACACGGCACATTGGCTCAGCTTGCTTCAACACTAGGCTATCGACCAGCTAACAATCAACAATCTGCTGTCTGACATATAATCAACTATGTATCTTGTTACAGTGGTTCATGCAGTTAATTGAGGCCACAATGTAATAAATTCCAAACGTTCACACGCTAGTCCAGCGCTCATGTGGAACACTCACATTAAACTCGTCTTCATAAAAAACTTGAAAAGCATAAGTTAAGCAATTTTATACATCTCAATGATTCATAGAACATAACAAACATATACTAGTTCACAACAAAAGACAAAGTTGTGAGAAGGTTTACAAATCAGGAAAAAACAAGCAAGGCTTCTCTGAGCAAAGGGCCTCCCGGCAGGCTTAAATTTCCTGGAGTTCACTCTGGTTTTTTCTTGTTGCCACCATTCAGGGTTAGGTTCTCTCATTCCAGAATAACCAATTATAATTGTGGTCTCAGCTGGAATGCTGAACTGAACCATGCAGTGTACTGACCAGCTGAAATGCTTGTGCATTCCACTAAATTTAAGCACCGCTATTTGCAGAAATAAGCAGACCACAATGCCTCTTGTCCGCGCACCTGTCCAAAAAACCGCCGTGCAGCCATGCCAGCTAGTCCTCGGTCCATGGATGAAATGGTAGAAAGTGCATTCCGGACTAGGATGCAGTTGTTTTCGCTCGTCCCTGCACTGCAATCAGGAAGTAAAATGTACGAATTAGCTTCTTTTAGATTGCGTTGGTCATTCTACCTTAGTTACTAGTACCAATGTAGGGATACCTTGAAGACGGGATGTTAGACGATGACAACGAGGGATAGCCATCTCATTTTGCGCAGTTGTACTAAAACTGAGGTGTGTGCTTTTGATTGTGCGGATAGAAACGATACGGAGACAGACATCCCTGTTTGCGCAAATACGAAATACGGTTATTTAAGCAGTGACAGATATTACTACTTTCCCCCGTTTCCTCTTAGAACCAAGTCCTAGATTCATGCTATAGCTTTCCCACTTTCTTCCCTGTTTGAACCAACGCTTTGAGTCGATTGTATGAACTAGCTTTACTTCTAATAATAGTAGAAGTCTAGGTGGCTTTGGAACAGTGGACGGAACTAGAAAATGATCCACACGAAGGGAGCTGGGGCAGTAGAGCAAGGCAGGTTTCGAAGGAATATATACCTGAGGGTCGTCGGCATGTGGCAAAGACGGCGTCGGGAGGCCGCATCTTGGCCACAATACCGCAGGGAGGAAGAAGGGGTCGGAGGCCCTCCCGAGCCGGCGCTCTCTCGGAGAGAACGGCACGGCCGCCGATCGGGACGCGCGGGCAGCCGTTGGTCTCCTCCCTCGCCACTGACGACAGCGTGAACGATGCACCTACACCCCTGCCCCGGTCGAGGTTGTCCGGCCGGATTTGTGACCAGCCGTGAGCTGAGAGAGAGTGTGGCCGCCTATGTGTTGCTTAGATCTAGAGAGCATGAGAGAGTGAACGAGAGGAACCCTAGTAAAGCAAGCGCTAAGGCTCCTGCTTTTATATATAGTGGAGTGATTTTGTTGTACCATCTTCAAAAAAATGCGCTCCTACGTGTACCCGCGAGTGGGTGTGAGAGAACTAGTGCGTGCGTGCACCGCTTCTCTTCGTGAGAGTACAATATACTATGCCCAAAGAACGTTCGCCGCAAGAGTAATAGTATAAGTGTGTGACGTGTGAGCTAAAATAAAATGTGCGCGCCGTCTTTTGTTTTTAAGAAGTTCTGAGGGTAGGGTGTGAAGAGCACATATGTGCGTGACGTCTACCTGCAGATAGACGATGGGTGCGACGTGCGAGTCTGCGAGAGGACTCGGGAGAGTCGTGACTCGTGAGGGTGCGTGTGCGTGAGAGAGTGGGGGGCACATATCAATGCAATGCATGTGTCCATAAATCATTATCTGACAAACGTTCGCCACAAGCCTTTTCCTGACGAACGCGTAAGAACCGTTAGATCGGCATCCGACAGTGTCAGTTTTGCCATGTCATTTAACAGAACAACCACTCCTCCTACACACAAATCTTCCACGTGAGTGTTAGCAACTGCCGTATGCTCCCTCCGTTTCAAAATGCAGTGCATATAGCTTTATTGAAAATTCGAACCTCGCAAACTTTTACCGAGTTTTCGTGTACAAAATTGCACATGTAGAATACCATGTATATATCATTTCATTCATCTTCGAGAGGTAACTATAAAGATGGGTGAGGAGTCTACAAAGAAAGACCATCGTATCACCCGCAGCAATTTCAAGCATCCTTTAGTGTCGAGGAATATCATAGGAACTCTATATGATATGATTTTTATAGGATTTTTTTCCTTTAGAGCCAATTGATTCATAGGAATAGATTCATATACTCCACATTTCAAAGGAAATAAACATGATATCATTTCTATAGCTTTAGAGCCACTTGGTTCATATGAATGGATTCCTATACTCCCTTAATTTCAAAGGAAAATAAACATTAGCGTATATTCAATAGAAAAGTTCCTATGATATGAACCAAATTACATCTCTTTTCTAATCCCTCCTCATAGGAATTGAGATACATGTCATCTCTAGATTCAATAAAAAAGTTCCTATGATGTGAACCAAATGACATCTCTTTTCCAATCCCTACTCATAGGAATTGAGATGCTCCATGTCATCTCTTTCCCTACAACTTCCATGTATACATCGTCTATTCCTAAATAGATAGTACAACCCACTAGTAGCTTTTTTCCAAAACATGCAACTATGGCACAAGAACTATATAGTGTGCCAATAACTTTGAAAGATGGTCGCTGGATGAAGCTAACCCGACAGTGCAGAGATAGGCAAATCCGAGCACTACTGGCCGTTGGATATCATCAACATTCCACCAGATCTGCCACATGTACAATTTAGAAGACTCCATGGTTGAACTTAAGCATAATGCACAAACCTCAAAACACAAGCACTTCTCCTTTGTTCTAGAATCTTCTGTATCATAATTGATTATTTTTTCTAAATGAATTGCCATTATTTGTTTTTTACTTTATGATTTACAATGCACAACCCCATGAATCTTAACATTTTTATAAAACTAATTGATTTTGAATGAGATGAACTATAAGAACTAAACGAACATCTACATCATGCATATATGACTCAAAGCTTTACATGCTATAGTGTGTATTTATTCGTAATTTGGTTTCGAAATCTCATGCGTTCAATACATGTGTACCTTACTAGTTTTGAGTAGAGTAGCAAATTTCACGTGGCCCTGGGTATATCAAAATGCAGGGCCCATGCATCATTGCCTTTCGGTCGAACCTACGTCCACAATTTTTTGTACGTACTATATCTCCACTGCTCCCCGAACCCAAAATGCTGGCTCGTTCCCGTAAAACCAAGCGGCCCACACATATTTAAGGCGTCGACTCGAACCCGTTTACTATGACGTGGCCCCGCACGCCGTAGTACTCCTACAAACCCTACCGCCGCACTCATCATCGGTTTTGTTCAAGAGGACGAGGGAGAAGCCGATTTGTAGTGGAGGCGCTTTAAAAAAAGGATCTGTAGTGGAGACCCCTACCCTAGGGTGCCTTAGGTAGCTGCCGCACGCATCATTGTTTTCTCTTTTCTTTATGCTCTTGCGCC
This sequence comes from Aegilops tauschii subsp. strangulata, assembly GCF_002575655.3. Taxonomy (NCBI): domain Eukaryota; kingdom Viridiplantae; phylum Streptophyta; class Magnoliopsida; order Poales; family Poaceae; genus Aegilops; species Aegilops tauschii. The sequence goes on from NC_053035.3 coordinate 71,320,444, forward strand.
CTAGAGTGAAATGATGGTTGCTTCGTCTGTCCAGCTTAATGCGGGAAAGGTGGGGCTTTGTGATTTGACCCCTCATCGCTCATTTTCTACTACTGCGGCGCTACGACCGGGGTGCCTCCAATTCCAACTGCTGCTCCGAACTGTAATTTGGTGCATTGCACATGGAACAAGATGGTGGATGAGCCACATGTCGGCCAAAGGGGTCCTGTTAAGTGTGTCGCCATTTCGTGTGCGGACTGACCCTGCTTGAGTTGCTACGCCAACACGACAGGAGCAGCCTAGCACTTGGTTTTGCTCCTTGGTGAATCCCGACTATATTGATCTAAAAAGATACGTGCTGAACTACCCTCTCCGTCTTGGTTTTTTTATTTTTAGGCGTCTCGGTTTATAGGGCCTGCACATAGTTCTGGGTCATCCGTTTGACTAACTAAATAGGAGTTACTATGTCACAAAAAGTATATCATTGGATTCTTAAGCGGATGTAGTTGTATTTAAAAGTCGAGGGCGGGGCTTTTCCTGCGCGGTAGGCGGGGCAGTTCCGCCTAGTCGGTTCGTTAGAGACGCGAGAAGACGAGGAGTAGGCTGCTGCAAACGTACGGCTGTGTGATTTGACAGCGATTTACTGCTGGACAGGTGGGGCCCCATGATTTGACTTGCCATTATCATTTTAACTGCGGCGCTACGACCGGCGTGAGTCTCCCGATTCCTGACCACCTCCATACAGGTGCCTCTCCCAATGCTCCACCATGTACTAGAGGCTGGCTCTTGCATGAGAGCCCACTTCTCCACTTTTTCCTTGCCTCTCTTTCCTCCACATATGCAAAAATGCCATGTAAAGCGCACTATTGTACTTACTTTTACTTGCTCCTACAGGTGCTTAAGCTTGCCACATAGGCATAAAGTCTGATGTGGCAAGTTAATCAAGAAGAGAGAGATTAGTTTGGTGACCCAAGGAAGAAATGGTGCTAAGCGCGTGTACCTAGGTGAAAAGGCAAGTTTGAGTCTATAGCTAATTAAATGAAGCAAACTTAGCAACACCATTTCATTGGAAGAGGTCACTCCTTGGCAAATGCAATAAATACTAGTACTCCCTGTGTCCCATAATATAAGAACGTTTTTGGCACTACACTAGTGTCAAAAACGTTCTTATATTATGGGACGGAGGGAGTACGAAGAAAGAGATAGAGAGGAGTTAAAAAAATTACACTTATAGCCAACCTTGTTGTAGTATGAGTGACTAAGTGATGACTATGTATGACATGCCAACATCAGATAGCCTAACACACTGTGTTAAATCTCCAATGGTGCGATCGCGCGAGCGACACGACGGTCGTGGTAGGCGCGACCATGATACGGGCTGCTGGCAGCCCTTGGATCTGAGATCAAACGGTCGCATGCTAAGTTGCTGAAAATTTGCAGAATAACCCTCCAGGATAGGATATTCACCCATAGGTCTAGAATCACGCCATGCAACCGTTCGATCTCAGATCCAAGGGCTCTCAGAAGCCCATATCATGGGAGAATGGAAAGCCACCACCCTGCCATTCGCACGCTGGCAGTTCGCTCCTACTCGTCCCCGCACGTCCTTCAATACTACGGCGGTTCGCTCCTAGTTGTCCCATCCATTCACATTATGGCAGTTCCACTAATCCTAACCCTCCTCCCAAATCCATGGTGTCCCAAATCTCCACGATCTGTGGTGAGTACAAGGTTAGAACCATCACCGGCGATGAGTTCGACGTCATCTACACCCGTTCTTCCGCGACGGTGAAAGGATGCCTTTCTCACTTCAGACGCATGTTCGAAAACTCAGATGATGAGTGGGTCGCTGGGCTAGATGTTGAGTACTCCACAGTCCTGGGACGAGAGAAGGATCTAAAGGACGAAGAGAGGAAGAAGCCCACCGTGATCCAGGTTTGCGTACATAACGTTTGCTTGGTCTACCACATATGCCATGCCGACGTTGAGTACCAGGATTTTAAGAACTTCCTCAAGGACAAAACAGTGAAATTAGTTACTGTAGACTTTAAGAATGACAAAGAAGTCCTGGGTCGGATAGGCCTCGTTGTAGGCAACCCCTTCGACCTCCAGAAGAATCGGCTGGTGCCCTCTCGTCAGCCTTCAATGCTGACCCTGGCAGGAGCCATGGTTCATCCTTCATACCGTAAACTGGAGAAACCTCATTACACGTTTCATCGTCATGCATGGCAGCGGAATGTACTAGATATAGACCACATCCACTACGCTGCAATGGATGGCTACCTTTGTTTCAATATCTACAAGGGTTGGATGAAGAGCAACAACCAAGTGTGCGGTTCAAGCAAAGAAGTATCGGCCAAGAGGAAGAGGGACAAGGACGAAGTCGAGGACGTGGACGAGGACTCCGAGTAAGGTGGCAGTGTCGTTGCTCATGGTGGTTCTAAACTTCTAATGTAGTGTCTACCGGATTAGTCGCATAGTTTAATTTTAGGTGTGCTTAGTTTAATTTGAGGGGTGTGTTGTGCTGAGCCCCCAGCAGAACTATGTTATGTTTCTTCTCGTTACTTTAACTCTTCAGTATGTACATACTACTAGTATTTCTTTAATAGAATTTAGCACCCCAATTAAGCACGTACTAGCTTTTTTAATAGTACTATATGCATAATTTGGCGACGAGCGCTCTCTATATGTACCACCTTTTTTTAATTTCAATTTTTGCTCCATGGCGCAATCCATCGATAGTACTACTGTACAAAAGTATACATTTTTTAAAAGGCTAGAGTACTGTTCATCACATATATAGCCAGTTAAATTCTCAACCTAGAACGACGTCATGCCATGTAGTAAACCGATACGGAGGAAGTATAGTAAAAATGAGGTGATTTTACCGAGCGATCGGCGGGGGAGCATGGCATGTCATGCGGTCCCACGTGTCATGATGTACCAAGGCGATGCGCGTGTCCCTCTTGAGGCAGAAGCAATACTACATGGTTTGAGATGATGGCAAACCTAAGTGTGAAATAATGGTTGCTTCGTCCGTCTGGGAAGGTGCGGCATTGTGATTTGACGTCTCATTGCTCATTACTACTACTGGGCCGGTATGAGTGGGGTGCGTCCCCCCTGCTGTTCTGCACTATTATTTGGTGCTTGACACGTCGACCCGGTTGCTGTATGTCCCACATGTCGGCGACAGGAAGTACAGAATTCATGAAACGGAGCGTCGATGGAGGAGTATACTACAGAATTCATGAAAGGGAGCGACTTAGTTTTGGAAAAATCTGTTTTTACGGAGTACGTACCCACTAGGGTTTATAGGGCTCATCTAAAAAACTTTCGTTTTTTCGTTTGATAAGTCTCAATTCTACTATACTAGTAGTAGTACCATTACATGTTGGATTTCGAGGTGCGTTAGATCACCCGACGCAAGCAGTGTCAAGAGGAAACTAACCAATGCATTTACAAGTTCATGGAAATTTAGTGGTCATTCATGCATTCATTCTAATTAATGCCTCGGTAAACATAACTTCTTGAGAAAAATGAGCGTACTAATTACTTGTGCAAACTACGAAATTAATTCGACCACTCACCGTCTACCTTGGTTGGAGAGATTTTGAAATTGAGCCATAAACTGGAAAGGAGGGAGTAGTAACTTTTGTCTCGATTACTATTTGTGGCCTTCTATAGATGCAAAATGTATTTTTTATAGTGGCCTTGTATAAGTAAATGGAGGGAGTACTAACCAAAGTACATAGTAGGGACAAGGAGTAAACGGAGGGAGTAGTAAAATTTTCTCCTCGTGCTGCGAGCCACCGCGCGCGTGGGCGAGGGAGCGGGCGTAAAGGCGTACAGTAGTAGTAGTAGTAGTACTACTACTCGTAAGCAAGCTTCACCTCATCCTGCGAGCCACCACACCCGTGGGCGGGGGAGACGGCGTACTAAGCAAGCTTCTCCTCGTTCTGCGAGTTGACGGGACACATCAAAAGTACTCCAGTGTATAGAGCCTTGCCTCTAAGGTAGGCCCCACATGGTTTGCCTCTTTTTTCAATTTAACATAACGCGTCAAGTCGCAATTTGTTTGTTCACCCGTGGTAGACGATCCTCCCTCCACCAAGTGGACAACCAGTACACGTGCCAAATTACCACGTGGGCTGCCTTTTTCGTACAGAAATGAGCTCCACCGTGTACCCGCGCGGGTGTGGTTGGGAAAGAGACGGGAGTACGTGCACCGTGCGTGCACCTCTTCTCTTCGTGCACGTCCCCCAGCTACGTGGGTGTGTGAGAGAGAGATACAAACCTGGACATAATGCGCCGTCCATCCCCATGCCTCCGCCCAGTCCGACCACCAGTCACCACCACGCCCCATTCCTCCTCACCTTATCTCTCATCTTTCTCCCTCCATTTTTATATACAAGGGGCTACTATCAAAATTACAATTTGCAGATATACAAGGCCACTAACACTAATCGATGCAATATTAATGGTGTTTGCCTCGTGGTACTAGCAAAGGAGGACATTAATTATCCCTTGCATGCATGCGGGAGTTTGTAAAAAAATGCATCTTGATGTTCCGTGCAATGCACGGGCATCTTGCTAGTCCATGAAAACAACACATGGCAAAATTCCACGGCAAACGAGGGATTTGAATCTGTTGGGAGGGGCTGTTTGGATCTTCCCCGGGGTAGCCAAAATATTGGCGACCCTTTTGTCCACCGGTACCTTTGCCACCGATGAACGAGGAATGGCTCGGGTGCTCATGCTGTCATGCATCCTCCAGCGTGCACGTTCGAGACGAGCTCGCACGAGCTGTGTTTTTTTGTCCCACAACGCCGCCCGAGCCGCCCGCAGACCGACCGGCGACCCGCAAATTACGCCATCCAACCGTAGCCGCACACATTATGACAGCAACTCAACCAACCGGACGAAATTCATGCAAACACGTAGACAAACTGATATTTCATATAAACAACGACGGAAATCATATAAAATACCGGATTTTCATACAAACATGACGGATTTCATTACATTCAAATGAACTATGTGGTGCTAGTTCTGGACAGCACATGTATAAAATACCTGGCCTAAATGGTCGCCCGCCGATCGATTTGTGTTCCTCATGTCCGGCAGCACGATCACCGACTGCCGGGAGCCCCGGAGGTATATGCTTTAGCGCAAAGGACGGCTCGCTTCCCCACTGCCCAACAGATATCATTGGCTGGTGCCAAAGATGATGGTGGCCGGCACCGGTTTGAGTTCATCACCGGCCACTACTTCGCCATGGCCGGCACTGACTCGAGTTCATCCTAACATTCCCCTCTTCCGTGGAGCCCATGCGGGGTTGACGAAGGTCCTCGCAACAAAAGGATCTGGCAAGACACCTGCTGTGTACGCCGGCGTCGCCTCCGCGGTGGCCTTCATGGGACCAAGCGGCGGCGGCCTCCCGTGTTCTACTTCTCCTCGATGATGGCGGCGGACGCGGAGGCGCTGGCCACCGACTCGTCGCTCTCCGCGCACCCGGCTTCTGTCGCTGCTTGCATGGCGCGGCCGCCGGCATGGGAGTCTCGGCCACAGAAACGGGAGACGCGGTACGAGGCGGCGGCATGGACGGCAGCAACGACGCCCGTGCGCCGCTCCTCGTCGAGCTGGCATGGAGCGGCGAGTTGCTGAACCGCGCGCCGGCTTGGGGCGGCAACTGGCTCCGTCGGGCGAGGGGAGGGAGGTGGATCAATGAGGTGCATAGCTCGTATCCGGCGGGCTACCCAGCCGGCTTGGATGCGGAATAACTACTCTTCGTAAGCCATTGTAAGAGTGGACAAAATGGTGGAGGAGATAGGGGAGCGGCGGAGGTGTGCGATTCTTGGCCGGCGTTTGGCCTCGTTTAAATAGGAGATTAAATAGACGGCGGACGGGAGGAGCTCGACCGGCGTTGCGTTTAACGCCGGCCCGGTCATGAACAGACGTGTGTCCAGAGTGGGTTTCTCGGCTTTCACACGGGCGGGTTTCATGGAGGCGTTTGAATGCGGCACGGAGGCGTGTTCAGCCAGGCGTGCCGCGAGTGGCGCCCTCGACTCTGACCTAGGACACCGCTCCGTTCTTCCACTGACGTGTGGGCTCTTTGGGTGCATGGCCTGCATGTCAGTGACCCAACGCAGGCAGCGCACAGCAGAGGAACCTTTGGTGGGCCAGGGCGGTCATAAGCGGGCATTTCATAAACCGATGATTGTTCATTGAGTGTGAGGTCATCTTTTTCATGTAGATAAGCCTACTATGTTGATAGCCCGTTCGATACGTTGTGATTCATAAAGACCGGTGCAAACATCAATGTTCTGCTTATCACAGATAAGATTGATTAATACCCGTAACAATCCATGTCCTTAACAAAGGGTGCATGCACGTATAGGTTGAGCGTGTGTCTTGCGTCGTGTGCTGTGTGCATGCAGGCGTGCGAGTGTTGCGTGCGTGCAAGGGTACGTTTCAGTGTTGCATGCATGGGTGCGTACGTGCGTGTGTTCGTGAGTGCATGTGTACGTGTCAGTGTTGCACGCCTACATGCATCCGTGTCTTGCGTGCGTGCATGTGTACGTGCGGGGTGAGGCTACACGTCAGTCGACTGACTTTTTCATCTCTGGTCATTAGATTTTCCAGCCGTTGGATACGAAATCAAGGGCCTCCAGTTAATCATCAAACTCCACCCCCCTGAGCCGCCCTCCCCGAAACCACTCCCCACCGCCGGTCCGCCGCCGCACCGGCCATCCCTCTAGCCCCCCCGCCGAGCTTTTCCTTCGGGGATCCCCACCCCACCGCCCAATGAACGCCCCCCAACCGCCGGTGACTGCCAACCAGAGGTCTCACGACTTCGAATACCCACCGACCACTAATTTATTACCATTTCTGTCCTTCATATACGCGCTGACGGGTGGGCCCTATGGTAATGTGCGCTGCTGAATGTGGACCGTTTGACTGGTCAATTGATCGTGTTATCAACAAATTACGGAGCTGTATGGTGAGCCAGTGACCGTATGATCACCCTAAAATGTACTCCTATTTTATTAACACAGTACAGACTCAAACTACCATTTCTTTCTTTCATATACGGGCTGACAGGTGGGCCCCACGGTTACGCGCCCCGATGGTGCAACACTAGTTGCGCCGCGTGGAATGTTTGACTGGTCAATTGGTTGTGTCATCAACAAAATATGGAGTTGTACGGGTGAGCCAGTGACCGTATAATCATGATATGTATTTGTTTAACACGGTACAGACGCAAGGGCTCATATATACGCGCAAGCACTCACCGCTATAAGCGCACACACGTGAACCCTACCCCTATGAGCACCTTCGAGAGAGTGGGCCAGCATATATGATCTTGAGATTTTACGAAGTCACCATAGGTGCCTCGTAGTCGAGTGGAACGTCTCCTCCCACTGAACGTACATCGCCGGAAAATACTGAAATTAACACAAGATAAATGCAAGCACCGAGACTTTAACCTTGGTGGGCTCGAGAAACCACTGTCCTCTAACCATCCAACCACATGTTGGTTAGCACGACAAAATGTATGTGGTGACCGTGATGAGCTTATTCTGAAGTCCAGTGACCATATCGTGCTTTCGCTTCAAATACAATGACCGTAAGTGTCGTCAACAAAATACAGAGCACACATCAAATGCAAAGTCCCTCAGTGTCATCAACAAAATATGGAGACGTATCGTGAGCTAGATAACGTTGTACTATTGTATATGCTTATTTTCTTAGTGGCCGATTGCGTGTGTGGTGTGGTGGGCACATCATTTCTAGTTGTGGTGGGTCAACATGAAGACTCATGGGTCGGTTCCATCCTGCGCCACATATAGGTTGGACCGAGACGTGTTATACGATGACCCATGTGGAGGACTCGGCGTACAACACGAAGCTACCAGAGTCGCGGAGGACTCTATCCCCACTGGTGATAAGCCGACTATATATGATTTGTAACCCTAGGCCCTTAGTATGTTATACAAGCTTGGGGGCTAGTTCGTCGATAGTATACACACATGCACAATGCCTGGTATTCACGTGTACTTTGTACACACCCCTATCACTAATATACAGTACCAGGAGTAGGCTCTTTCTTCAACTGCAAGGGTCCGATCCGAACTAGGGTAAAACTTTGCCTCGTATTACCATCCAGCCTAACAGCCAGGGGTATCCTACCGAATGATATGATGAAATCATATCTGCCAACTACTAAGAGAGAGGTGTGTCGGGGGGTGGGGCAATGTGTGCGAGAGAGGCCTAAAGATAATGTGCGTGCGGGAGACACGTAGGCACATATATGTGCGTATAGAGGGCTAGTAGAGACCGTGCATGTGTATATATGCATGTGAGAGAAATAGTGTTTTCCAACTGAGATTAGTGAAAAGAGTGGTACATAGTAGTCAGAAAGAGAGAGAGAGAAACAGAGAGAGCATGTGCGTGAGACACCCCGACACCCTGAGAGAGATTGTGAGCATGTGTGAAAGAGAAATGCCGATGCATATAAAGTGTGTGCACTTATGCGTTAGATAGAGAGATACATAACGCGTTTGTGAGAACGGGGCGAGGCATAGTGCATCTACGTGTAAAAGGCGGTTCTACGCATTAAATTAAAATATAAATGACATTATTATTTTTGGATGAGATCATCAATTTTGCAAATTGCGTATGGACGAAAATCGGTCTATCAGACACCCATACTCTATTGAATTCTAGCATGTGCATGTGTTTATTTCATATTATCGATCCATAGAGTGAGAGCGGTTTGAAATACAGGCAATGGATGCTTTTGCAATTCATATATAAACATTAATTAGTGCACTCCATGTTATTAGTGTGAAGCACTTTATAAATTTGTCACTTGCATGGATACATTCCAAATTGCTAGCTACGAAATAGAATACATGTCGAATTCAACATAAAGGGGGTTTCGAAGATTCGAATTCATAGGAAGTGCATTCATCTATTTGAACCCGAGATAATGGCATTTGTAAATCAGATGTAAAAGGGGGCATCAATCTTTGTTGTGAGTTTGAACATGCTATATATATTCATACGCATATCTAACTTTTTTTGCAGCCAAGGAGATTATATCTGGAACCATGCATGAACTGAGGTAAGTTGCATATTTTTTAATATATACTCGTGTACAATGTATATTCAAATGTACCCCCTCCATTCCAAAATAATCGTAGCTTTAGGATTTTCAAGAGTAAAGATTTGTGAAGTTTGACAAATCCTGAAAGTTCAATTCAAGAGAACCGAAAACGTTAATGCTTCTGCTCCCAAATATTGAACGAAGCGCCAAATAGGCCTCTAGTCACCCGAAACCGCCCGAGACTAATGTTTTGGTGGTAGGAAATTACTGTCCTGACTCTGGCCCGTGTAGCCTATTGGCCCAATGTCCAAAGGTCTAAACCGGGGTAGGTTTGTAACTTCACCAAGACGCCAGTCTCAACCGCCTCCGAGAAGCATTCATACGCCGTGGGCGCCTACCCATGCGCTCGGCCGAAATCTATCCCGCCCACATTTGGGACACCTGACATGACTGTCCTACCCCCAACCCGCAATATGTCCGAAATTTTAGATGGGGGCAAAGTTTGTAACTTCCCCCAAATTTCAAACAAGCGCGTCTCAAACCGAAACATTGTTCCCCCTTAGTTCCCCGCCTCCCTCCGTTTCCCCATTCATACTCCGTGGGCGCGAAAACGCCCTCTCCACCAGCCGCGAAACCCCAGCCTCCTCCGTCCTCCACCCCATAGCGGCCAATCCACCGCCGCCCTCCTCCATGACGCCGGAGCCGTAACCCGACGTCGTCGTCCAACGCAACCGCAACCGCAACGCCCTCAAGGACTTAGCAGCTGAAGCCGAGGCAGAGCTGCCTCCACGACGCCGACGCCGACGTGCGCCGTACTAGAACCACTCCGACCACGCCGTCCTGCGCCTCACTGCTGCGGCTCCACTGTCGCAACCGTCCACCGCACTGTTGGGGAACGTAGTAATTTCAAAAAAAATCCTACGCACATACAATATCATGGTGATGCATAGCAACGAGAGGGGAGAGTGTGTCCACGTACCCTCGTAGACCGAAAGCGGAAGCGTTAGCACAACGCGGTTGATGTAGTCGTACGTTTTCACGATCCGACCGATCCAAGTACCGAACGTACGGCACCTCCGAGTTCAGCACACGTTCAGCTCGATGACGTCCCTCGAACTCCGATCCAACCGAGTTTTGAGGGAGAGTTCCGTCAGCACGACGGCGTGGTGACGATGATGATGTTCTACCGATGCAGGGCTTCGCCTAAGCACTGCTACGATATTATCGAGGTGGATTATGGTGGAGGGGGGCACCGCACACGGCTAAGAGATCAAGAGATCAATTGTTGTGTCTTTGGGGTGTCCCCCTGCCCCCGTATATAAAGGAGCAAGGGGGAGGCGGCTGGCCTAGGAGGAGGGCACGCCAAGGGGGGAGTCCTACTCCCACCGGGAGTAGGACTCCTCCTTTCCTTGTTGGAGTAGGAGAGAAGGAAAGAGGGGGAGAGGGAGAAGGAAAAGGGGGCTGCACCTCTTGTCCAATTCGGACTAGACGGGGGGTGCGCGCCTCCTTCCTTTTGGCATCTCTCCTCTATTCCCGTATGGCCCAATAAGGCCCAATATTTCTCCCCGGCGAATTCCCGTATCTCTCCGGTACTCCGATAAATACCCGAATCACTCGGAACCTTTCCGAAGTCCGAATATAGTCGTCCAATATATCGATCTTTACGTCTCCGCCATTTCGAGACTCCTCGTCCTGTACCCGATCTCATCCGGGTCTCCAAACTACCTGCGGTACATCAAAACACATAAACTCATAATATAACCGTCATCGAACTTTAAGCGTGCGGACCCTACGGGTTCGAGAACTATGTAGACATGACCGAGACACGTCTCCGGTCAATAACCAATAGCGGAACCTGGATGCTCATATTGGCTCCCACATATTCTACGAAGATCTTTATCGGTCAAACCGCATAACAACATACGTTGTTCCCTTTGTCATCGGTATGTTACTTGCCCGACATTCGATCGTCGGTATCTCAATACCTAGTTCAATCTCGTTACCGGCAAGTCTCTTTACTCGTTCCGTAATACATCATCCCGCAACAAACTCATTAGTTGCAATGCTTGCAAGGCTTAAGTGATGTGCATTACCGAGAGGGCCCAGAGATACCTCTCCGACTATCGGAGTGACAAATCCTAATCTCGAAATACGCCAACCGAACAAGTACCTTCGGAGACACCTCTAGAGCACCTTTGTAATCACCCAGTTACGTTGTGACGTTTGGTAGCACACAAAGTGTTCCTCCGGTAAACGGGAGTTGCATAATCTCATAGTCATAGGAACATGTATAAGTCATGAAGAAAGCAATAGCAGAATACTAAACGATCAAGTGCTAAGCTAACGGAATGGGTCAAGTCAATCACATCATTCTCCTAATGATGTGATCCCGTTAATCAAATGAAAACTCATGTCTATGGCTAGGAAACATAACCATCTTTGATCAACGAGCTAGTCAAGTAGAGGCATACTAGTGACACTCTGTTTGTCTATGTATTCACACATGTATCATGTTTCCGGTTAATACAATTCTAGCATGAATAATAAACATTTATCATGATATAAGGAAATAAATAATAACTTTATTATTGCCTCTAGGGCATATTTCCTTCAGTCTCCCACTTGCACTAGAGTCAATAATCTAGTTCGCATCGCTATGTGATTTAACATCAATGGTTCACATCTTTATGTGGTTAACACCCATAGTTCACATCGACATGTGACCAACACCCAAAGGGTTTACTAGAGTCAGTAATCTAGTTCACATCGCTATGTGATTAACACCCAAAGAGTATTAAGGTGTGATCATGTTTTGCTTGTGAGATAATTTTAGTCAATGGGTCTGTCACATTCAGATCCGTAAGTATTTTGCAAATGCTATGTTTACAATGCTCTACACGGAGCTACTTTAGCTAATTGCTCCCACTTTTCAATATGTATCTGGATTGTGACTTAGAGTCATCCAGATCGGTGTCAAAGCTTGCATCGACGTAACTCTTTACGACGAACTCCTTACCACCTCCATAACCGAGAAATATATCCTTATTCCGCCAAGGATAATTTTGACCGCTGTCCAGTGATCTACTCCTAGATCACTATTGTACTCCCTTGCCAAACTTATGGTGAGGTACAAAATAGGTCTGGTACTCAGCATAGCATACTTGATAGAACCTATGACTGAGGCATAGGGAATGACTCTTCATTCTCTTTCTATTTTTCTGCCGTGGTCGGGTTTTGAGTCTTTACTCAACTTCACACCTTGTAACACATGCAAGAACTCTTTCTTTGACTGTTCCATTTTGAACTATTTCAAAATCCTGTCAAGGTATGTACTCATTGAAACAAAAACTTATCAAGCGTCTTGATCTGTCTCTATAGATCTTGATGCTCAACATGTAAGCAGCTTCACCGAGGTCTTTCTTTGAAAAAACTCCTTTCAAACACTCCTTTATGCTTTGCAGAATAATTCTACATTATTTCCGATCAACAATATGTCATTCACATATACTTATCAGAAATGCTGTAGTGCTCCCACTCACTTTCTTGTAAATATAGGCTTCACCGCAAGTCTGTATAAAACTATATGCTTTGATCAACTTATCAAAGCGTATATTCCAACTCCGAGATGCATGCACCAGTCCATAGATGGATCGCTGGAGCTTGCATATTTTGTTAGCACTTTTAGGATTGACAAAACTTTCTGGTTGCATCATATACAACTCTTCTTTAATAAATCCATTAAAGAATGCAGTTTTGTTTATCCATTTGCCAGATTTCATAAAATGCGGAAATTGCTAACATGATTCGGACAAACTTAAGCATAGATATGAGTGAGAAACTCTCATCATAGTCAACACCTTGAACTTGTCGAAAACCTTTTGCGACAATTCTAGCTTTGTAGATAGTCACACTACTATTAGCGTCCGTCTTCCTCTTGAAGATCCATTTAATCTCAATGGCTCGCCGATCATTGGGCAAGTCAATCAAAGTCCATACTTTGTTCTCATACATGGATCCCATTTCAGATTTCCTGGCCTCAAGCCATTTTGTGGAATCTGGGCTCATCATCGCTTCCTCATAGTTCGTAGGTTCGTCATGGTCAAGTAACATGACCTCCAGAACAGGATTACCGTACCACTCTGGTGTGGATCTTACTCTGGTTGACCTACGAGGTTCGGTAGTAACTTGATCTGAAGTTACATGATCATCATCATTAGCTTCCTCACTAATTGGTGTAGGAGTCACAGGAACAGATTTCTGTGATGAACTACTTTCCAATAAGAGTGCAGGTACAGTTACCTCATCAAGTTCTACTTTCCTCCCACTCACTTCATTCGAGAGAAACTCCTTCTCTAGAAAGGATCCATTCTTAGCAACGAATGTCTTGCCTTCGGATCTGTGATAGAAGGTGTCCCCAACAGTCTCCTTTGGGTATCCTATGAAGACATATTTCTCCGATTTGGGTTTGAGCTTATCAGGATGAAATTTTTTCATATAAGCATCACAACCCCAAACTTTAAGAAACGACAACTTTGGTTTCTTGCCAAACCACAGTTCATATTGTGTCGTCTCAACGGACTTAGACGGTGCCCTTTTTAACGTGGATGCAGCTGTCTCTAATGCATAACCCCAAAACGATAGTGGTAGATTGGTAAGAAACATCATAGATCGCACCATATCTAATAAAGTACGGTTTATGACGTCCGGACACACCATTACGCTGTGGTGTTCCAGGTGGCGTGAGCTGCGAAACTATTCCGCATTGTTTCAAATGAAGACCAAACTCGTAACTCAAATATTCTCCTCCACGATCAGATCGTAGAAACTTTATTTTCTTGTTACGATGATTTTCTACTTCACTCTGAAATTATATGAACTTTTCAAATGTTTCAGACTTTATGTTTCATCAAGTAGATATACCCATATGTGCTCAAATCATCTGTGAAGGTCTGAAAATAACGATACCTGCCGCGAGCCTCAATATTCATCGGACCACATACATCAGTATGTATGATTTCCAACAAATCTGTTGCTCGCTCCATTGTTCCAGAGAACGGCGTTTTAGTCATCTTGCCGAAGAGGCATGGTTCGCAAGCATCAAGTGATTCGTAATCAAGTGATTCTAAAAGCCCATCAGCATGGAGTTTCTTCATGCGCTTTACACCAATATGACCTAAACGGCAGTGCCACAAATAAGTTGCACTATCATTATTAACTTTGCATCTTTTGGCTTCATTATTATGAATATGTGTATCTCTACGATCGAGATCCAACAAACCATTTTATTGGGTGTATGACCATAGAAGGTTTTATTCATGTAAACAGAACAACAATTATTCTCTAATTTAGATGAATAACCGTATTGCAATAAACATGATCAAATCATATTCATGCTCAGCGCAAACACCAAATAACACTTATTTAGGTTCAACACTAATCCCGAAAGTATAGGGAGTGTGTGATGATGATCATATCAATCTTGGAACTACTTCCAACACACACCGTCACCTCGCCTTTTACTAGTCTCTGTTTATTCTGCAACTCCCGTTTCGAGTTACTACTCTTAGCAACTGAACCAGTATCAAATGCCGAGGGGTTGCTATAAACACTAGTAAAGTACACATCAATAACATGTATATCAAATATACCTTTGTTCACTTTGCCTCCTTCTTATCCACCAAATACTTGGGGCAGTTCCGCTTCCAGTGACCAGCCCCTTTGCAGTAGAAGCACTTAGTCTCAGGTTTAGGTACAGACTTGGGCTTCTTCACTTGAGTAGCAACTTGCTTGCCGTTCTTCTTGAAATTCCCCTTCTATCCCTTTGCCCTTTTCTTGAAACTAGTGGTCTTGTTAACCATCAACACTTGATGCACTTTCTTGATTTCTACCTTCGTCGATTTCAGCATCGCGAAGAGCTCGGGAATTACTTTCGTCATCCCTTACATACTATAGTTCATCACGAAGTTCTACTAACTTGGTGATGGTGACTAGAGAATTCTGTCAATCACTATTTTATCTGGAAGAGTAACTCCCAGTAGATTCAAGCGATTGTAGTATCCAGACAATCTGAGCACATGCTCACTGCTTGAGCTATTCTCCTCCATCTTTTAGCTATAGAACTTGTTGGAGACTTCATATCTCTCAACTCGGGTATTTGCTTGAAATATTAATTTCAACTCCTGGAACATCTCATATGGTCGATGACGTTCAAAACGTCTTTGAAGTCCCGATTCTAAGCCATTAAGCATGGTGCACTAAACTATCAAGTAGTCATCATATTGAGCTAGCCAAACGTTCATAACGTCTGCTCCTGCAATAGGTCTGTCACCTAGCGGTGCATCAAGGACATAATTCTTCTGTGTAGCAATGAGGATAATCCTCAGATCACGGATCCAATCCGCATCTTTGCTACTAACATCTTTCAACATAATTTTCTATAGGAGCATATCAAAAATAAACACATGGAAGCAACAACGCGAGCTATTGATCTACAACATAATTTGCAAAAATACTATCAGGACTAAGTTCATGATAAATTTAAGTTCAATTAATCATATTACTTAAGAACTCCCACTTAGATAGACATCCCTCTAATCCTCTAAGTGATCACGTGATCCATATCAACTAAACCATGTCCGATCATCACATGAGATGGAGTAGTTTCAACGGTGAACAACACTATGTTGATCATATCTAGTATATGATTCATGCTCGACCTTTCGGTCTCCGTGTTCCGAGGCCATATCTGTTATATGCTAGGCTCGTCAAGCTTAACCTGAGTATTCCGCGTGTGCAACTGTTTTGCACCCGTTGTATTTGAACGTAGAGCCTATCACACCCGATCATCACGTGGTGTATCAGCACGAAGAACTTTCGCAACGGTGCATACTCAGGGAGAACACTTATACCTTGATAATTTAGTGAGAGATCATCTTATAATGCTACCGTCAATCAAAGCAAGATAAGATGCATAAAATATAAACATCACATGCAATCAATATAAGTGATATGATATAGCCATCATCATCTCGTGCTTGTGATCTCCATCTCCGAAGCACCGTCATGATCACCATCGTCACCGGCGCGACACCTTGATCTCCATCGTAGCATCGTTGTCGTCTCGCCAACCTTATGCTTCTACGACTATCACTACCGCTTAGTGATAAAGTAAAGCATTACAGGGCGATCGCATTGCATACAATAAAGCGACAACCATATGGCTCCTGCCAGTTGCCGATAACTCGTTTACAAAACATGATCATCTCATACAATAAAATTTAGCATCATGTCTTGACCATATCATGTCACAACATGCCCTGCAAAAACAAGTTAGATGTCCTCTACTTTGTTTTTTGCAAATTTTACGTGGCTGCTACGGGCTTAGCAAGAACCGTTCTCACCTACGCATCAAAACCACAACGATAGTTTGTCAAGTTGGTGCTGTTTTAACCTTCGCAAGGACCGGGCGTAGCCACACTCGGTTCAAGTAAAGTTGGAGAAACTGGCACCCGCCAGCCACCTGTGTGCAAAGCACGTCGGTAGAACCAGTCTCGCGTAAGCGTACGCGTAATGTCAGTCCGGGCCGCTTCATCCAACAATACCGCCGAACCAAAGTATGACATGCTGGTAAGCAGTATGACTTATATCGCCCACAACTCACTTGTGTTCTACTCGTGCATATAATATCAACGCATAAAACCAGGCTCGGATGCCACTGTTGGGGAACGTAGTAATTTAAAAAAAAATTCCTACGCACATGCAAGATCATGGTGATGCATAGCAACGAGAGGGGAGAGTGTGTCCACGTACCCTCGTAGATCGAAAGCGGAAGCGTTAGCACAATGCGGTTGATGTAGTCGTACGTTTTCACAATCCGACCGATCCAAGTACCGAACGTACGGCACCTCCGTGTTCAGCAGACGTTCAGCTCGATGACGTCCCTCGAACTCCGATCCAGCCGAGCTTTGAGGGAGAGTTCCATCAGCATGACGGCGTGGTGATGATGATGATGTTCTACCGACGCAGGGCTTCGCCTAAGCACTGCTACGATATTATCGAGGTGGATTATGGTGGAGGGGGGCACCGCACACGGCTAAGAGATCAAGAGATCAATTGTTGTGTCTTTGGGGTGTCCCCCTGCCCCCGTATATAAAGGAACAAGGGGGGAGGCGGCCGGCCTAGGAGGAGGGCGCGCCAAGGGGGGAGTCCTACTCCCACTGGGAGTAGGACTCCTCCTTTCCTTGTTGGAGTAGGAGAGAAGGAAAGAGGGGGAGAGGGAGAAGGAAAAGGGGGCTGCACCCCTTGTCCAATTCGGACCAGACGGTGGGTGCGCGCCTCCTTCCTTTTGGCATCTCTCCTCTATTCCCGTATGGCCCAATAAGGCCCAATATTTCTCCCCGGCGAATTCCCGTAACTCTCCGGTACTCCGATTAATACCCGAATCACTCGGAACCTTTCCGAAGTCCGAATATAGTCGTCCAATATATTGATCTTTATGTCTCGGCCATTTCGAGACTCCTCGTCATGTCTCCGATCTCATCCGGGTCTCCAAACTACCTTCGGTACATCAAAACACATAAACTCATAATATAACCGTCATCGAACTTTAAGCGTGCAGAACCTACGGGTTCGAGAACTGTGTAGACATGACCGAGACACGTCTCCGGTCAATAACCAATAGCGGAACCTGGATGCTCATATTGGCTCCCACATATTCTACGAAGATCTTTATCGGTCAAACCGCATAACAACATACGTTGTTCCCTTTGTCATCGGTATGTTACTTGCCCGACATTCGATCGTCGGTATCTCAATACCTAATTCAATCTCGTTACCGGCAAGTCTCTTTACTCGTTCTGTAATACATCATCCCGCAACAAACTCATTAGTTGCAATGCTTGCAAGGCTTAAGTGTTGTGCATTACCGAGAGGGCCCAGAGATACCTCTCCGACAATCGGAGTGACAAA
The DNA here is from genome assembly GCF_002575655.3 of Aegilops tauschii subsp. strangulata. Classification (NCBI taxonomy): domain Eukaryota; kingdom Viridiplantae; phylum Streptophyta; class Magnoliopsida; order Poales; family Poaceae; genus Aegilops; species Aegilops tauschii. Next base: position 71,338,499 of record NC_053035.3, read on the forward strand.
TCCTAATCTCGAATACGCCAACCCAACAAGTACCTTCGGAGACACCTGTAGAGCACCTTTGTAATCACCCAGTTACGTTGTGATGTTTGGTAGCCCACAAAGTGTTCCTCCGGTAAACGGGAGTTGCATAATCTCATAGTCATAGGAACATGTATAAGTCATGAAGAAAGCAATAGCAGAATACTAAACGATCAAGTGCTAAGCTAATGGAATGGGTCAAGTCAATCACATCATTCTCCTAATGATGTGATCCCGTTAATCAAATGAAAACTCATGTCTATGGCTAGGAAACATAACCATCTTTGATCAACGAGCTAGTCAAGTAGAGGCATACTAGTGACACTCTGTTTGTCTATGTATTCACACATGTATCATGTTTTCGGTTAATACAATTCTAGCATGAATAATAAACATTTACCATGATATAAGGAAAAAAATAATAACTTTATTATTGCCTCTAGGGCATATTTCCTTCAGTCTCCCACTTGCACTAGAGTCAATAATCTAGTTCGCATCGCTATGTGATTTAACATCAATGGTTCACATCTTTATGTGGTTAACACCCATAGTTCACATCGACATGTGACCAACACCCAAAGGGTTTACTAGAGTCAGTAATCTAGTTCACATCGCTATGTGATTAACACCCAAAGAGTATTAAGGTGTGATCATGTTTTGCTTGTGAGATAATTTTAGTCAATGGGTCTGTCACATTCAGATCCGTAAGTATTTTGCAAATTTCTATGTTTACAATGCTCTGCACGGAGCTACTTTAGCTAATTGCTCCCACTTTTCAATATGTATCTGGATTGTGACTTAGAGTCATCCAGATCGGTGTCAAAGCTTGCATCGACGTAACTCTTTACAACGAACTTCTTATCACCTCCATAACCGAGAAATATATCCTTATTCCGCCAAGGATAATTTTGACCGCTGTCCAGTGATCTACTCCTAGATCACTATTGTACTCCCTTGCCAAACTTATGGTGAGGTACACAATTGGTCTGGTACTCAGCATAGCATACTTGATAGAACCTATGACTGAGGCATATGGAATGACTCTTCATTCTCTTTCTATTTTTCTGCCGTGGTCGGGTTTTGACTCTTTACTCAACTTCGCACCTTGTAACACACGCAAGAACTCTTTCTTTGACTGTTCCATTTTGAACTATTTCAAAATCCTGTCAAGGTATGTACTCATTGAAAAAAAACTTATGAAGCGTCTTGATCTATCTCTATAGATCTTGATGCTCAACATGTAAGCAGCTTCACCGAGGTCTTTCTTTGAAAAAACTCCTTTCAAACACTCCTTTATGCTTTGCAGAATAATTCTACATTATTTCCGATCAACAATATGTCATTCACATATACTTATCAGAAATGCTGTAGTGCTCCCACTCACTTTCTTGTAAATACAGGCTTCACCGCTAGTCTGTATAAAACTATATGCTTTGATCAACTTATCAAAGCGTATATTCCAACTCCGAGATGCATGCACCAGTCCATAGATGGATCGCTGGAGCTTGCATATTTTGTTAGCACTTTTAGGATTGACAAAACCTTCTGGTTGCATCATATACAACTCTTCTTTAATAAATCCATTAAAGAATGCAGTTTTGTTTATCCATTTACCAGATTTCATAAAATGCGGCAATTGCTAACATGATTCGGACAAACTTAAGCATAGATACGAGTGAGAAACTCTCATCATAGTCAACACCTTGAACTTGTCGAAAACCTTTTGCGACAATTCTAGCTTTGTAGATAGTCACACAACTATTAGCGTCCGTCTTCCTCTTGAAGATCCACTTAATCTCAATGGCTCGCCGATCATTGGGCAAGTCAATCAAAGTCCATACTTCGTTCTCATACATGGATCCCATTTCAGAGTTCATGGCCTCAAGCCATTTTGCGGAATCTAGGCTCATCATCGCTTCCTCATAGTTCGTAGGTTCGTCATGGTCAAGTAACATGACCTCCAGAACAGGATTACCGTACCACTCTGGTGCGGATCTTACTCTGGTGGACCTACGAGGTTTGGTAGTAACTTGATCTGAAGTTACATGATCATCATCATTAGCTTCCTCACTAATTGGTGTAGGAGTCACAGGAACAGATTTCTGTGATGAACTACTTTCCAATAAGAGAGCAGGTACAGTTACCTCATCAAGTTCTACTTTTCTCCCACTCACTTCTTTCGAAAGAAACTCCTTCTCTAGAAAGGATCCATTCTTAGCAACGAATGTCTTGCCTTCGGATCTGTGATAGAAGGTGTACCCAACAGTCTCCTTTGGGTATCCTATGAAGACATATTTCTCCGATTTGGGTTTGAGCTTATCAGGATGAAATTTTTTCATATAAGCATCACAACCCCAAACTTTAAGAAACGACAACTTTGGTTTCTTTCCAAACCACAGTTCATATTGTGTCGTCTCAACGGACTTAGACGGTGCCCTTTTTAACGTGGATGCAGCTGTCTCTAATGCATAACCCCAAAACGATAGTGGTAGATTGGTAAGAAACATCATAGATCGCACCATATCTAATAAAGTACGGTTTATGACGTCCGGACACACCATTACGCTGTGGTGTTCCAGGTGGCGTGAGCTGCGAAACTATTCCGCATTGTTTCAAATGAAGACCAAACTCGTAACTCAAATATTCTCCTCCACGATCAGATCGTAGATACTTTATTTTCTTGTTATGATGATTTTCTACTTCACTCTGAAATTATATGAACTTTTCAAATGTTTCAGACTTTATGTTTCATCAAGTAGATATACCCATATCTGCTCAAATCATCTGTGAAGGTCTGAAAATAACGATACCTGCCGCGAGCCTCAATATTCATCGGACCACATACATCAGTATGTATGATTTCCAACAAATCTGTTGCTCGCTCCATTGTTCCGGAGAACGGCGTTTTAGTCATCTTGCCCAAGAGGCATGGTTCGCAAGCATCAAGTGATTCGTAATCAAGTGATTCTAAAAGCCCATCAGCATGGAGTTTCTTCATGCGCTTTACACCAATATGACCTAAATGGCAGTGCCACAAATAAGTTGCACTATCATTATTAACTTTGCATCTTTTGGCTTCATTATTATGAATATGTGTATATCTACGATCGAGATCCAACAAACCATTTTATTGGGTGTATGACCATAGAAGGTTTTATTCATGTAAACAGAACAACAATTATTCTCTAATTTAAATGAATAACCATATTGCAATAAACATGATCAAATCATATTCATGCTCAACGCAAACACCAAATAACACTTATTTAGGTTCAACACTAATCCCGAAAGTATAGGGAGTGTGTGATGATGATCATATCAATCTTGGAACTACTTCCAACACACATCGTCACCTCGCCTTTTACTAGTCTCTGTTTATTCTGCAACTCCCGTTTCGAGTTACTACTCTTAGCAACTAAACCAGTATCAAATGCCGAGGGGTTGCTATAAACACTAGTAAAGTACACATCAATAAAATGTATATCCAATATACCTTTGTTCACTTTGCCATCCTTCTTATCCACCAAATACTTGGGGCAGTTCCGCTTCCAGTGACCAGCCCCTTTGCAGTAGAAGCACTTAGTCTCAGGTTTAGGTACAAACTTGGGCTTCTTCACTTGAGTAGCAACTTGCTTTGCTGTGACACCCAAATTTTATTTGGATTTTTCAAAAGATTTTATTTGACTTGAGGGAGGTGAATTAAATTTTTTTCTTCAAAAGGACCCTCCCTTTCAAATATTTTTCTCATGACAAGAGTTTTATTTGGATTCACCCAAGACTTGCTTTTGGTCTTGGAGGTCCTTGTATTTTTATTTGAACTCAAGACAAAATACTTTTCACTTGAGAAAAATGCCTTTTTGAAAATCTCTTTGAAAATGCACTATGGCTTTTGGCTAAATCCTTTGCCACTTTCAACATTTCTATCTTGCCATGGCCTTAGTGCAAATCCACTCTCCTAAACCTTCCCTCACCTTTGGATCATGATTTGCATCAAATCCAGCAAGTTGAACCTCCCCATATGATTATTTTTCCATTTAAATCATATTCAAACAAATTTCTGTCTTCTATTCTAGCCATTGGTGATTTACAAAGGAACTCCACTTTCTGTTTTGATTTTTGCCCCCAAACCTTTTTCCCTTCCTAGTCCCTTGAACCCTCAACCTAGATCCATGAAGATCCACTGGTCTTCAGTTCAAATTTTTCAAACTACACTTGCTGCAAGTTTGGACCAGATTTGTCAAATTTGGTGAAATTCATTCAAATCCTTCTCCAAAAATTCCAAGTAAAATCAGGCAGCCTCTGGGTGCATTGAGTGGTCACCTCACCAAGTCCCAGCCCCAGGAAATTTTTTCTCATTGCCAAATCATTCTGTCGAACACCTGCAGTGCATTGTCAAAATCAGGTTCAGTAAAGTTCAGAGAACATTTCAGTGCACTGTCGTTTTCTTCAGAACCCGATGTCGATCTCGCCAGTGCCGCTGTGTCACCGTGTTCCCTGTCCCCTCCCCCTTGTTCTCTGCACCGCACAAGCGTCTGGCACCTTGCGGACATCGGCGACGAGCAGCAGAAGGTGCGCCGCCCCGTGACCGACGCCAGCGGCAGCTTTGCGGCCGCCAGAGAGAGGCGCGGCGCTGACGGCGCCACCCAGCGCCGCCCAAGCCACCGGAGCTCGCCGCGTGGCCTTCCACTCCCCAGAACGCGCTGCCACTCTCGTCGTGAACCGCTGGGCGCGGAGCGCGCTCTCTGCCGCCGACGTGCCCGTGCGGCCACCCCACCGTGGACCGGCGCCGTTACGCCAAGACCAGCCGGGATTAGCGGGGGAACGACACCAGTAACTTCCACTGATGCTGCATGGCCACTCAAACCTCCTGCCAATCCACTGCATCGCCGTAATTGCTCGCCGGAGATTCTCCGTTCATGGCCACCCCGTCGATCCGCCTATAAATAGAGGCCCCGAGCTTCAACTCGAACCCACACCATCCCTGCACTCCATCTAGAGCACGCCTAGCCACTGGAAGAGCCCCGAGGAGGTCTCCTTCCTCAACTCCGGCCGCCGCGACCCGCCACGGGATCCAGCTCGATTCGCTCCCGTGCGTGCGCCTCTGCCTCCCATCTCTTGCCAGTAGCTTCACTATGCATCCCTCCTTCTGACCCGCGCTTCAATTCGAAGTTTGCAGCCCTCCACCGGAGTTCTCCACAATCACCCGAGCCGCCGTCCGCCGGAGAAAGTGTCGCCGTCGACGTGGTGCTCCCCGTTGGTCGAGTCCACCACCCACCGACGCGGAAGGACACGCTGAAGCTCTTGGTACCCTCCGATCCTCCTGACTCGCCGTGGTTCGACGCCGGCGTCCACCGCAGTCTTCAGGCGCCGGCGAGCTTTTTGAACCTGACATGTGGACCCCCCATGTCAACCTCTGTTCTATTCTCCCTCGAACCGTTTTCTGTTGGCGCCCTCGGGCAAAATACGCTTTCCCTCTTTAGCTAGCGCATTTCTTTCCGAAGCGTTTTCTGGTTTCTCAGTTTAAACCCTGGAACTTTTCTGTTTCATTACAGATGAGTCCCTGGACAGAAACCTTTATAACTTTTTAATAAAAAGGGATTTTTGAGTGATTCTTTTTCTGACAGTCTTAAAATTTTGTCTAGCTTTTTATGAGATTTATTTGGAAAAAATTTGGAGATATATTTATGCACGCGTTGGTTTTCACGTTAGTGCCTGTTTTCGTTATTGCCGTAGGTTCCGGAAGAGGTGACGGAGCCGCGAACTTCGCCGAGCTAGACTCCGACTTCTCCAAACCAGGCAAGCATGTTTGAAACTTTGATATGATAGGTGTTTTACATGTTTGCGTGAAAGTTTGTGCGTGGCCTATGAGTGTCGGTGAGTACCTCGTTGCTTGTGAGGCAACTACCCGCATGTTCCAAAGTTGCAATGATCTCTGGTGAGAGATGGCCTAATCATGTGGTGACATGAAGGGCAGCAAGGTGGTACTGTCGTAGCATACCAACCTTGTGTCATCTGACAATTTCCGACGTTAACGTGGACGGAGTCACGTTATCGTTCTTTTCCCCTCCGTGCTACCACGTGTTTCTTTGCCAATATGCGGTTTAGTAAGTTGGTAACCTCTTTCCGTGTACACACCAAACAGAGGGGCCGGGATGATGGTACCTTGGCCCAGGATTAAAGCCAGTCATCCGGTCAGGGGGCATGGGTGTTTCCGGTTGGGACCGAGAGGGGGGCACCCCCTTAGAGCGCGCGTATAGAAATTTGATCCCATGCTACGCGAGGTTGTAGCCTCCCCGTCTCAAGGTTTTTCTTGAACGTTGCCGAGGGTGATCCCTGGCTTCGGAAGATTGAAAGGGTGTGTACTGGTTAGACGTGTTTCTTCCAAACACCGTAAACGGAACTAGTCCCCGTGACTACTGAAATCCGTTGGCTATGGTTAAGTACAAACTCTGCAGAGTCAAATTCTTCCAAGTCATCGTATCCATGATCAAGTAGTGAAGTCAGTATATCCCTATCTATCCGCGTGGAAAACTTGTCCCCCGGTGAACAAGCTCAAGTGGTGAACCCAATTTAATTATTATTACTGTGGATGGACTAACCTTATATTTGTCTCGTACTTGTAATAATTTATAATCCCGAGCTACTGAATTATTGAGCTACAATATAAGCCCTTTATGTGATGTCGCTCACACGTCCAACTGTGGCGTGTTTTTGTTTCTTACTTTAAATATAAGCCCTTTATGTGATGTCGCTCAGACGTCCGACTGTGGCACGCATTGCCTTTATTTTCTGTTATAAGCCCTTTATGTAGGGTCGCCCCGACGCCCGACTGCGGCATTATTATTCTTGCAGTTTCCTCTCGAGGAGTCATTCAGACCCTCGTTTGGCACCAGTATTATTATTCTTGCAGTTTCCTCTCGAGGAGTCATTCAGACCCTCGTTTGGCACCAGTATTACTATTCTTGCAGTTTCCTCTCGAGGAGTCATTCAGACCCTTGTTTGGCACCCAGTATTTATTATCTCTATGCCTGAACGCACTGGTTAATCTATACATATGCTCCATGTTTACATTTGTTATATCTTATGTCCGAACTGTCTTGCGAGTACTTTCATAGTACTCACCTGGCTTGTTGTTTTGGCCAGATGTTGACGAAGGCGATCTCTTGGATGAAGAGTTTGATAGCGTGTCCGACGCCTAGAGGAGTCCCAGTCAGTCCTGCGCGATCCCGGATATTGGTCACTTGTATTATATATGCTTCCGCCACCCGTAATAAGTCTCCTCGAGCCTCACTCCGACGCTCGAAGAGCTGTAGTCTTCATGAGTCATATCTCTTGCTTCGCAGTGATATTTCCGCCTCCGTTATTATCGTGAGTTAGTAGTTATGCCACCCCATCCGCCGTCTGGTGTTATCGGCGTGCATGTAATAAATTGTTCGGCAGTCTCCGCTCAACCTTGTATTATATTCAGTACTCCTGGTATTTTTCTTCTGTGACCAAGATATTGTCTACCAGTGAGAAGGAATTCTTCCTTACTGGTCCATAAAAGGGATTGGTCTCTCAATAATTATTTTATTGAAAAACCGGTCGTGACAAGCTTGGTATCAGAACCAGGCTGACTATAGGAAGCCACTAGGTGCGATCGCTAATCGGTTATTAGCGTCTTTTGTGCTTTTTCAGCATTTTGCAATTGTAGCTATTTTCTGTTGGTCATCGTAAATTTATGACATGACTACTCAGAATTTTTGCCTACATTTGTAGATGGCTGGCAGCAGCTGTGAGAATCGAGTGTTCGCGAACGTGCCCGAGGGGTTTGTCAAGCTCCTCATCTCCATCACCAAGCTCGCGATCGGGCCAGCAGCTCGCCCGGAGTTCACGCTCTATCAGCACAAGCTCAGCGACGACGTGTCTATGCACCAAGCTGTGGTGCAATTCAAGGGAGGACGTTCTGCAGCTCGCCACTTCCGTTTTGTGGGAAGGGCCATGCCTACGGAGAGGCATGCCATGCAGATGGCTGCCCGTGAGGCGATAGCTCGTCTTCGGGACATCCTTCCTACGATGAAGACTCGTCGCTACCGCTACCTCCCATGCCATGTGCCATACACCAGTCACTATGCTTTCGCCTGCCATCGGGGAGAGCGAGATGAAGCCATCGAGATGGTTGTGGAGTATCTCAAGGCTCTGGAGGAGTCTTTCGACAACCTCGTAGACGATCTTGTGGCTGCCCGCATGGACTTAGTCCGGGGCGGTCCTGCCAGCAGGAAGGAGCTTCTCCACACGGCACCGCCTCTGACATTCGTCTCGTCTTCAGCCTCTTTTGCACCGGCCGTTTTGGCCACTGCTCGCCGTCTGCCTACCACTGAGGAGTTCGACCGAGTCATCGCTCCTACTCCAGTCAGAGCTGCACCGCCTGCCGCACCCGCTCTACCACCTGTCGCTCCCGCGCCATCACCGCAGCGCAGCGTTACGCGCCAGGAGCCAGCTAGAGAGGAGGTGGAGGTTGATTCTCCTGGACCGCTGAGTCTTGCCCTCGGCAAGGGAAAGGACATCGTCACCATCTCCGACTGAGAGCGCCGAGTAGCCGCGCGTTATGTCTGCTTGTATGATGTGTTTTTTCTGTACGCTAGTTTGTATTGGTGTGTTTGCTGCCTTCCGGAGGAGTACGCTAGTCTAAATAACATGTTAGGAATGTGTACGCGCATCCTGAGTGCTGTATCGCGTGTAAGATATATGCTAAGCAGTTCTTCTCCGTGGAAAATCGTTTATGTTTTCTTAAAAACCTTGAGGTCTTTTAAATTGTTGCCTTTGCAAGATTTTCCTCGTGCTGCACAGCTTTTCTCATGGGTTTTGTAAAATAATACCCCAGACTGGAAAAATGTCTCGTCCGTGGACTCGCTCCATGCCCAATCAGCCAGAAGAGGTTTATGGGACACAGACTAGCAACAATTTCACTCAGGGTCAGTCCAGTCAACAGGACAGCGAAGCAGCCCTGTCTCAAGTATGCCATCTCTTCGAACAAAGCCAATAACAGCACCAAGAAATGATGAGACACGTCATCAATATGGGAAACCACCGTGAGCCCTATCAACCACATTCCAAGTTATCTGAGTTACAGAAGACTCGCCCTTCAACGTTTGCTCACACCGATAGGCCACTAGAAGCCGATGATTGGCTTCGAGACATTGAAAGGAAACTGATTATTGCTCAGTGTTCAGATCATGAGAAGGTACTTTATGCACCACACTACCTTACTGGAGCAGCTGCAGCATGGTGGGAAAACTTCCTACACATGCATCCCAGTGAACACAACATCACCTGGGAAGAGTTCAAGGAAGGCTTCCGTGGGGCACACATCCCCAGGAGCATCATAAAAATCAAGAAGAGAGAGTTTGATGACCTGAAGCAGAGAGGCATGTCAGTGACAGAATACAATGGTCACTTTACCCAGCTATCTCGTTATGCCTACGAAGAACACATGACAGAAAACAAGAAGATGGAAAAATTCCTGGACGGCCTGGCACCAGCACTAAGATGCCAACTGATTGTACACACCTTTCCGGACTTTAAAACTCTGGTAGACAAGGCCATTACCTTGGAGAATGAGCGCCGTAGTCTGGAAGATATCCGTAAGCGAAAGAGGGACAAGACGACTCTTGCTCGCAACAACCGAAGCAAGACTGAGTTTCCAAGGACAGAAGCAAGGAGATCCACGACTACCGATCCAAGGCCCGTCAGACAGTTTCATGCCAGGGACAAAGAGTTCACGTACCGTCCAGGGGTCACATGCTATGCTTGTGGGGAAGAAGGGCACTATGCTAAACAATGCCCAAAGCCGAGGAACGCGGCCCCCAAGCCAAACAATGGTGGAAACAATCTAGCCCCCAAGCGCAACAATTTCAATCCCAACAACAACCACAAGAAGGGTCACCTGAACCATGTGACCAGGGAAGAGGCGCAGAATGCCCCAGACATCGTGCTCGGTACGTTCCCTGTCAACACAGTACCTGCCACGGTTTTGTTTGATTCTAGAGCTTCCCATTCGTTCGTTTCGAAGAGTTTTGTTTTACAACATGATTTTCCGATACTTCCCTTGGAAAAATCTATGATCATCAAGTCCCCCGGAAATAAGCAAATCGCTCAGGGTTACTGCCAAGGAGTGGTCATTGAGTTCGAAGGACTACAATTCCAAGCAAATCTCATCGTGTTGGAGAGTAAAGGACTGGATGTCATTTTAGGAATGGACTGGTTGACCACCAACAAAGGATTCATTGACTGTTTCAATCGGACCGTGATTCTCACCCACCATCATGGCAAGACAATAAAGGTTACAGCTCAAGAAAGACCACGGTCACAGCAACCAAAACTGAACAAAGTGGACATTTCTGAACTGAGGAAAGTTCCAGTGGTATGCGAGTTTCCTGATGTGTTCCCTGAAGAACTGCCAGGCATGCCACCAGACCGAGAAATAGAATTCAGCATCGAACTAGCACCCGGCACCGCTCCCATCTATAAGAAGCCTTATAGAATGGCACCCTCAGAATTGGTGGAGTTGAAGAAGAAGATAAAGGAATTGTTGGACAAAGGATTTATTCGAGCCAGCTCCTCACCTTGGGGTTCGCCAGTGTTGTTCGCCAAGAAAAAGGATGGGACACTGAGACTGTGTATAGACTATCGAGCTCTCAATATGGTCACCATCAAGAACAAATATCCGATGCCACGGATAAATGATTTGTTCGACCAGCTCGCACAAGCCAAGGTGTTCTCAAAAATTGATTTGAGATCGGGATATCACCAATTGAAAGTACGGACAGAAGATATCCCCAAGACAGCATTCACTTCCAGATACGGATTATATGAGTTCACAGTGATGCCTTTTGGTCTAACAAACGCCCCCGCATATTTCGTCCACCTCATGAACAAGGTGTTCATGAAATTCATGGACAAGTTTGTTGTGGTATTCATCGACGATATTCTGGTATACTCAAGGACACCAGAAGAGCATGCTGAGCATCTCCGAATTGTTTTGGGAGAATTGAGGAAACATCAGTTGTACGCCAAATTTAGCAAGTGCGAATTTTGGCTAAGACAAGTTGGTTTCTTAGGCCATATATTGAACCAAGAAGGCGTGGCCGTAGACCTAGAAAAAGTCAAAGCCATACTTGACTGGAAGCCACCCGCCAACGTTACAGATGTGCGGAGTTTCCTAGGAATGGCCGGATATTACAGAAGATTTATTGAAGGATTCTCCACTGTGGCAAAACCCATAACACAGTTGCTCAAGAAAGACAAGAAATTTGTATGGACGGAAGCATGCGAGAAAAGCTTCCAAGAACTCAAGAAGAAGCTGACAACCGCACCGGTCTTAACTGTGCCAGACTTACACAAGAGTTTTGAAGTATATTGTGACGCGTCCCGGAAGGGTCTCGGGTGTGTGCTGATGCAGGATGGCAAAGTTGTCGCATATGCCTCCAGGCAGCTGCGAAAACATGAGGAAAATTACCCAACACATGACCTGGAGCTAGCAGCAGTCATTCATGCACTCAAGGAGTGGAGGCACTTTCTGTTGGGAAATCGCTGTGAAATATATACAGACCATAAGAGCCTCAAATATATTTTCACACAGCCAGAGCTAAATTTACGCCAACGACGCTGGTTGGAACTGGTCAAGGACTATGATGTCGGTATTCACTACCATCCAGGGAAAGCAAATGTAGTGGCCGATGCCCTTAGTCGAAACCCCAGCCCGGACAATGACGATCCGCGAAACTTGAGGCCTGAGTTTCAGCAAGAATTCGCTAGGCTCAACATGATGTTAGTCTTTGAGGGCACCGTATCAAATCTGGAGATACAACCCACCCTGGTGGAACAAATTAAGAAGGCTCAACAGGGACATCCCAGCATCAAAGGTATAAAGAAGAAAATGAACCTTGGCAAGGCTTCAGAGTTCATCACAGACAGTGAAGGAACATTATGGTACGGAGACAGATTTGCGTACCTAACATTGAGGAACTCAAGCAACAAACCTTGACCGAAAGCCACACCGCTCCATACTCAATCCATCCTGGAGGAACTAAAATGTACAAAGACATTCAGGAAAGATTTTGGTGGCACGGTATGAAAAGAGATATAGCCGCATTCATTGCTTGTTGCGATTCATGTCAACGCATCAAGGCCGAGCATCAAAAGCCAGTAGGGCTACTCCAGCCAAACAGGATACCGGAGTGGAAATGGGATGAAATAGGAATGGATTTCGTCGTTGGACTACCCCAATCACAACGTGGAAATGACGCCATATGGGTCATCACAGACCGACTAACCAAGGTTGCTCATTTCATTCCCGTGAAGACTACCTACTCCACACAAAGACTGGCAAAACTTTATCTCTCCCGTATAGTTTGTTTGCATGGAGTCCCAAAGACTATAATATCCGATCGAGGCACACAATTTGTCTCCAAATTTTGGGATCACCTACAACAAGCTCTGGGCACGCAACTAGCTTTCAGTACAGCGTACCACCCTCAGACTGATGGACAAACAGAACGTGTAAACCAAATCCTAGAGGATATGCTAAGAGCCTGTGTGCTTACCTATGGATCCAGTTGGGAAGAGAGTTTGCCGTATGCCGAATTTGCTTACAACAATAGTTACCAAGCCAGCTTGCAAATGGCACCCTTTGAAGCATTGTACGGACGGAGGTGTCGTACCCCACTGAATTGGTCAGAAACAGGTGACAGCCGTATCTTCGGCCCAGACATGCTTAAAGAGGCCGAGGAGAAAGTTAAACAGATCAGGGACAGACTCAAGACAGCGCAGAGCCGACAAAAGAGCTACTATGATCAGAAGCATCGTGAGGTCAGCTTTGAACCCGGTGATTCCGTATACCTCCGAGTATCTCCTATGAGGGGTCTGCAACGGTTCAAAATTAAGGGGAAGCTAGCCCCAAGATTTATTGGACCATTTTGTATAAAGGCACGAAGAGGCACGGTAGCCTACCAACTAGACTTACCCAAGGAGCTGTCGGACGTCCATGACGTGTTTCACGTCTCTCAACTGAGAAAATGTGTAAGTAACCCAGAGAAGCGGGTATCCCATGAGAGCATTGATGTGCAACCAGACCTCACCTACAGAGAGAGGCCAGTAAATATTTTAGAAGAGTCTGAACGGAGGACCCGTCAGAAAACGACAAAGTTTTTCAGAGTTCAGTGGAGCAACCACACTGAGGGTGAAGCCACGTGGGAAAGGGAAGATTTTCTTCAGGCAGAATATCCATATCTATTTGAGGATCAGCAGAAATCTCGAGGACGAGATTTTTCCTAAGGGGGTAGGTGTTGTGACACCCAAATTTTATTTGGATTTTTCAAAAGATTTTATTTGACTTGAGGGAGGTGAATTAAAATTTTTTCTTCAAAAGGACCCTCCCTTTCAAATATTTTTCTCATGACAAGAGTTTTATTTGGATTCACCCAAGACTTGCTTTTGGTCTTGGAGGTCCTTGTCTTTTTATTTGAACTCAAGACAAAATACTTTTCACTTGAGAAAAATGCCTTTTTGAAAATCTCTTTGAAAATGCACTATGGCTTTTGGATAAATCCTTTGCCACTTTCAACATTTCTCTCTTGCCATGGCCTTAGTGCAAATCCACTCTCCTAAACCTTCCCTCACCTTTGGATCATGATTTGCATCAAATCCAGCAAGTTGAACCTCCCCATATGATTATTTTTCCATTTAAATCATATTCAAACAAATTTCTGTCTTCTATTCTAGCCATTGGTGATTTACAAAGGAACTCCACTTTCTGTTTTGATTTTTGCCCCCAAACCTTTTTCCCTTCCTAGTCCCTTGAACCCTCAACCTAGATCCATGAAGATCCACTGGTCTTCAGTTCAATTTTTTCAAACTACACTTGCTGCAAGTTTGGACCAGATTTGTCAAATTTGGTGAAATTCATTCAAATCCTTCTCCAAAAATTCCAAGTAAAATCAGGCAGCCTCTGGGTGCATTGAGTGGTCACCTCACCAAGTCCCAGCCCCAGGAAATTTTTTCTTATTGCCAAATCATTCTGTCGAACACCTGCAGTGCATTGTCAAAATCAGGTTCAGTAAAGTTCAGAGAACATTTCAGTGCACTGTCGTTTTCTACAGAACCCGACGTCGATCTCGCCAGTGCCGCTGTGTCGCCGTGTTCCCTGTCCCCTCCCCCTTGTCCTCTGCACCGCACGAGCGTCTGGCACCTTGCGAACGTCGGCGACGAGCAGCAGAAGGTGCGCCGCCCCGTGACCGACGCCAGCGGCGGCTTTGCGGCCGCCACAGAGAGGCGCGGCGCTGACGGCGCCACCCAGCGCCGCCCAAGCCATCGGAGCTCGCCGCGTGGCCTTCCACTCCCCAGAACGCGCTGCCACTCTCGTCGTGAACCGCTGGGCGCGGAGCGCGCTCTCTGCCGCCGACGTGCCCGTGCGGCCACCCCACCGTGGACCGGCGCCGTTACGCCAAGACCAGCCGGGATTAGTGGGGGAACGACACCAGTAACTTCCACTGATGCTGCCTGGCCAATCAAACCTCCTGCCAATGCACTGCATCGCCGTAATTGCTCGCCGGAGATTCTCCGTTCACGGCCACCCCGTCGATCCGCCTATAAATAGAGGCCCCGAGCTTCAACTCGAACCCACACCATCCCTGCACTCCACCTAGAGCATGCCTAGCCACTGGAAGAGCCCCGAGGAGGTCTCCTTCCTCAACTCCGGCCGCCGCGACCCGCCACGGGATCCAGCTCGATTCGCTCCCGTGCGTGCGCCTCTGCCTCCCATCTCTTGCCAGTAGCTTCACTATGCATCCCTCCTTCTGACCCGCGCTTCAATTCGAAGTTTGCAGCCCTCCACCGGAGTTCTCCACCATCACCCGAGCCGCCGTCCGCCGGAGAAAGTGTCGCCGTCGACTTGGTGCTCCCCGTTGGTCGAGTCCACCACCCACCGACGCGGAAGGACACGCTGAAGCTCTTGGTACCCTCCGATCCTCCTGACTCGCCGTGGTTCGACGCCGGCGTCCACCGCAGTCTTCGGGCGCCGGCGAGCTTTTTGAACCTGACATGTGGACCCCCCATGTCAACCTCTGTTCTATTCTCCCTCGAACCGTTTTCTGTTGGCGCCCTCGGGCAAAATACGCTTTCCCTCTTTAGCTAGCGCATTTCTTTCCGAAGCGTTTTCTGGTTTCTCAGTTTAAACCCTGGAACTTTTCTGTTTCATTACAGATGAGTCCCTGGACAGAAACCTTTATAACTTTTTAATAAAAAGGGATTTTTGAGTGATTCTTTTTCTGACAGTCTTAAAATTTTGTCTAGCTTTTTATGAGATTTATTTGGAAAAAATTTGGAGATATATTTATGCACGCGTTGGTTTTCACGTTAGTGCCTGTTTTCGTTATTGCCGTAGGTTCCGGAAGAGGTGACGGAGCCGCGAACTTCGCCGAGCTAGACTCCGACTTCTCCAAACTAGGCAAGCATGTTTGAAACTTTGATATGATAGGTGTTTTACATGTTTGCGTGAAAGTTTGTGCGTGGCCTATGAGTGTCGGTGAGTACCTCGTTGCTTGTGAGGCAACTACCCGCATGTTCCAAAGTTGCAATGATCTCTGGTGAGAGATGGCCTAATCATGTGGTGACATGAAGGGCAGCAAGGTGGTACTGTCGTAGCATACCAACCTTGTGTCATCCGACAATTTCCGACGTTAACGTGGACGGAGTCACGTTATCGTTCTTTTCCCCTCCGTGCTACCACGTGTTTCTTTGCCAATATGCGGTTTAGTAAGTTGGTAACCTCTTTCCGTGTACACACCAAACAGAGGGGCCGGGATGATGGTACCTTGGCCCAGGATTAAAGCCAGTCATCCGGTCAGGGGGCATGGGTGTTTCCGGTTGGGACCGAGAGGGGGGGCACCCCCTTAGAGCGCGCGTATAGAAATTTGATCCCATGCTACGCGAGGTTGTAGCCTCCCCGTCTCAAGGTTTTTCTTGAATGTTGCCGAGGGTGATCCCTGGCTTCGGAAGATTGAAAGGGTGTGTACTGGTTAGACGTGTTTCTTCCAAACACCGTAAACGGAACTAGTCCCCGTGACTACTGAAATCCGTTGGCTGTGGTTAAGTACAAACTGCAGAGTCAAATTCTTCCAAGTCATCGTATCCATGATCAAGTAGTGAAGTCAGTATATCCCTATCTATCCGCGTGGAAAACTTGTCCCCCGGTGAACAAGCTCAAGTGGTGAACCCAATTTAATTATTATTACTGTGGATGGACTAACCTTATATTTGTCTCGTACTTGTAATAATTTATAATCCCGAGCTACTGAATTATTGAGCTACAATATAAGCCCTTTATGTGATGTCGCTCAGACGTCCGACTGTGGCGTGTTTTTGTTTCTTACTTTAAATATAAGCCCTTTATGTGATGTCGCTCAGACGTCCGACTGTGGCACGCATTGCCTTTATTTTCTGTTATAAGCCCTTTATGTGGGGTCGCCCCGACGCCCGACTGCGGCATTATTATTATTGCAGTTTCCTCTCGAGGAGTCATTCAGACCCTCGTTTGGCACGAGTATTATTATTCTTGCAGTTTCCTCTCGAGGAGTCATTCAGACCCTCGTTTGGCACCAGTATTACTATTCTTGCAGTTTCCTCTCGAGGAGTCATTCAGACCCTCATTTGGCACCCAGTATTTATTATCTCTATGCCTGAACGCACTGGTTAATCTATACATATGCTCCATGTTTACATTTGTTATATCTTATGTCCGAACTGTCTTGCGAGTACTTTCATAGTACTCACCTGGCTTGTTGTTTTGGCCAGATGTTGACGAAGGCGATCTCTTGGATGAGGAGTTTGATAGCGCGTCCGACGCTTAGAGGAGTCCCAGTCAGTCCTGCGCGATTCCGGATATTGGTCACTTGTATTATATAGGCTTCCGCCACCCGTAATAAGTCTCCTCGAGCCTCACTCCGACGCTCGAAGAGCTGTAGTCTTCATGAGTCATATCTCTCGCTTCGCGGTGATATTTCCGCCTCCGTTATTATCTTGAGTTAGTAGTTATGCCACCCCATCCGCCGTCTGGTGTTATCGGCGTGCATGTAATAAATTGTTGGGCAGTCTCCGCTCAACCTTGTATTATATTCAGTACTCCTGGTATTTTTCTTCTGTGACCAAGATATTGTCTACCAGTGAGAAGGAATTCTTCCTTACTGGTCCATAAAAGGGATTGGTCTCTCAATAATTATTTTATTGAAAAACCGGTCGCGACACTTGCCGTTCTTCTTGAAGTTCCCCTTCTATCCCTTTGCCCTTTTCTTGAAACTAGTGGTCTTGTTAACCATCAACACTTGATGCTCTTTCTTTATTTCTACCTTCGTCGATTTCAGCATCGCGAAGAGCTCGGGAATTACTTTCGTCATCCCTTACATACTATAGTTCATCACGAAGTTCTACTAACTTGGTGATGGTGACTAGAGAATTCTGTCAATCACTATTTTATCTGGAAGAGTAACTCCCAGTTGATTCAAGCGATTGTAGTATCCAGACAATCTGAGCACATGCTCACTGCTTGAGCTATTCTCCTCCATCTTTTAGCTATAGAACTTGTTGGAGACTTCATATCTCTCAACTCGGGTATTTGCTTGAAATATTAATTTCAACTCCTGGAACATCTCATATGGTCGATGACGTTCAAAACGTCTTTGAAGTCCCGATTCTAAGCCGTTAAGCATGGTGCACTAAACTATCAAGTAGTCATCATATTGAGCTAGCCAAACGTTCATAACGTCTGCTCCTGCAATAGGTCTGTCACCTAGCGGTGCATCAAGGACATAATTCTTCTGTGTAGCAATGAGGATAATCCTCAGATCACGGATCCAATCCGCATCTTTGCTACTAACATCTTTCAACATAATTTTCTATAGGAGCATATCAAAAATAAACACATGGAAGCAACAACGCGAGCTATTGATCTACAACATAATTTGCAAAAATACTATCAGGACTAAGTTCATGATAAATTTAAGTTCAATTAATCATATTACTTAAGAACTCCCACTTAGATAGACATCCCTCTAATCCTCTAAGTGATCACGTGATCCATATCAACTAAACCATGTCCGATCATCACATGAGATGGAGTAGTTTCAACGGTGAACAACACTATGTTGATCATATCTAGTATATGATTCATGCTCGACCTTTCGGTCTCCGTGTTCCGAGGCCATATCTGTTATATGCTAGGCTCGTCAAGCTTAACCTGAGTATTCCGCGTGTGCAACTGTTTTGCACCCGTTGTATTTGAACGTAGAGCCTATCACACCCGATCATCACGTGGTGTCTCAGCACGAAGAACTTTCGCAACGGTGCATACTCAGGGAGAACACTTATACCTTGATAATTTAGTGAGAGATCATCTTATAATGCTACCGTCAATCAAAGCAAGATAAGATGCATAAAATATAAACATCACATGCAATCAATATAAGTGATATGATATAGCCATCATCATCTCGTGCTTGTGATCTCCATCTCCGAAGCACCGTCATGATCACCATCGTCACCGGCGCGACACCTTGATCTCCATCGTAGCATCGTTGTCGTCTCGCCAACCTTATGCTTCTACGACTATCACTACCGCTTAGTGATAAAGTAAAGCATTACAGGGCGATCGCATTGCATACAATAAAGCGACAACCATATGGCTCCTGCCAGTTGCCGATAACTCGTTTACAAAACATGATCATCTCATACAATAAAATTTAGCATCATGTCTTGACCATATCATGTCACAACATGCCCTGCAAAAACAAGTTAGATGTCCTCTACTTTGTTTTTTGCAAATTTTACGTGGCTGCTACGGGCTTAGCAAGAACCGTTCTCACCTACGCATCAAAACCACAACGATAGTTTGTCAAGTTGGTGCTGTTTTAACCTTCGCAAGGACCGGGCGTAGCCACACTCGGTTCAACTAAAGTTGGAGAAACTGGCACCCGCCAGCCACCTGTGTGCAAAGCACGTCGGTAGAACCAGTCTCGCGTAAGCGTACGCGTAATGTCGGTCCGGGCCGCTTCATCCAACAATACCGCCGAACCAAAGTACGACATGCTGGTAAGCAGTATGACTTATATCGCCCACAACTCACTTGTGTTCTACTCGTGCATATAACATCAACGCATAAAACCAGGCTCGGATGCCACTGTTGGGGAACGTAGTAATTTCAAAAAAAATTCCTACGCACATGCAAGATCATGGTGATGCATAGCAACGAGAGGGGAGAGTGTGTCCACGTACCCTCGTAGACCGAAAACCGAAGCGTTAGCACAACGCGGTTGATGTAGTCGTACGTTTTCACTATCCGATCGATCCATGTACCGAACGTACGGCACCTCCGTGTTCAGCACACATTCAGCTCGATGACGTCCCTCGAACTCCGATCTAGCCGAACTTTGAGGGAGAGTTCCATCAGCATGACGGCGTGCTGACGATGATGATGTTCTACCGACGCAGGGCTTCGCCTAAGCACTGCTACGATATTATCGAGGTGGATTATGGTGGAGGGGGGCACCGCACACGGCTAAGAGATCAAGAGATCAATTGTTGTGTCTTTGGGGTGTCCCTGCCCCCGTATATAAAGGAGCAAGGTGGGAGGCGGCCGGCCTAGGAGGAGGGCGCGCCAAGGGGGGAGTCCTACTCCCACCGGGAGTAGGACTCCTCCTTTCCTTGTTGGAGTAGGAGAGAAGGAAAGAGGGGGAGAGGGAGAACGAAAAGGGGGCTGCACCCCTTGTCCAATTCGGACCAGACGGGGGGTGCGCGCCTCCTTCCTTTTGGCATCTCTCCTCTATTCCCGTATGGCCCAATAAGGCCCAATATTTCTCCCCGGCGAATTCCCGTAACTCTCCGGTACTCCGATAAATACCCGAATCGCTCGGAACCTTTCCGAAGTCCGAATATAGTCGTCCAATATATCGATCTTTACGTCTCGACCATTTCGAGACTCCTCGTCATGTCCCCGATCTCATCCGGGTCTCCAAACTACCTTCGGGACATCAAAACACATAAACTCATAATATAACCGTCATCGAACTTTAAGCGTGCAGACCCTACGGGTTCGAGAACTATGTAGAGATGACCGAGACACGTCTCCGGTCAATAACCAATAGCGGAACCTGGATGCTCATATTGGCTCCCACATATTCTACGATGATCTTTATCGGTCAAACCGCATAACAACATACGTTGTTCCCTTTGTCATCGGTATGTTACTTGCCCGACATTCGATCGTCGGTATCTCAATACCTAGTTCAATCTCGTTACCGGCAAGTCTCTTTACTCATTCCGTAATACATCATCCCGCAACAAACTCATTAGTTGCAATGCTTGCAATGCTTGCAAGGCTTAAGTGATGTGCATTACTGAGAAGGCCCAGAGATACCTCTCCGACAATCGGAGTGACAAATCCTAATCTCGAAATACGCCAACCAAACAAGTACCTTCGGAGACACCTGTAGAGCACCTTTATAATCACTCAGTTACGTTGTGACGTTTGGTAGCACACAAAGTGTTCCTCCGGTAAACGGGAGTTGCATAAGCTCATAGTCATAGGAACATGTATAAGTCATGAAGAAAGCAATAGCAGAATACTAAACGATCAAGTGCTAAGCTAACGGAATGGGTCAAGTCAATCACATCATTCTCCTAATGATGTGATCCCGTTAATCAAATGAAAACTCATGTCTATGGCTAGGAAACATAACCATCTTTGATCAACGAGCTAGTCAAGTAGAGGCATACTAGTGACACTCTGTTTGTCTATGTATTCACACATGTATCATGTTTCCGGTTAATACAATTCTAGCATGAATAATAAATATTTATCATGATATAAGGAAATAAATAATAACTTTATTATTGCCTCTAGGGCATATTTCCTTCACGCACCAGAGCTGTTCCCGCTACGCCGTCGTTCGCCGCCTCGGATCTGCTTCCCCGCCGCCGACAGACGGCCACCGCACCACACTCAACAACTTGGCCATGGGTTCGTCCAAGGCTGCACCGTCCTCCACAACTTCTGGTTTCCGGCGAACAACAAGAAGATCGTCGAAAAAACAGAAGGAGGACACAGCACTGCCAGCAGAAAGAGGTACTCCTCTTCCCTTATTCGTGCAAATCTTACGTCTCCGCTCACACCGTATTCATCCCACGAAAGAAACTAGTTGAGCGCTTCTTACTGCATCTTCTTCGTGATACTAAATGCACAAGGTTTCCTCCCTTTTACCATTTCACCTTTGCTAGAGGTCAGTAGCCCGCCTCGATTTCAATTCAGGGTCAGTCGAACCGCAATTAAAAGAAGCAGCACCCGCTTAGGCGCGCGGAGCACCTAGTCCGCCTGTTCCCCGGGGAAGTGGCGCATCGGTGTCTATCATAGGGGTGTGGGGCGCAGGAGCTGCTTGCGCCCGATCTGGAGGTCGGCGGGGCTTGAATGGATGGCCGGGGGGGGGGGGGGGAGGGCGGTGCCAAGCACGACGGTGCGGTGAGGTCGAGGGGAGGGCACAGGCAGGGGAGGAATACTAGGCCGGTGGTCGCTGGCGTTTCGAGGAAGATCGTCAACACTGACTGGCTGGAGGTAGATGAAGGCGATCTGCCCGTTCTATGTACATCGGACGGTGCAGAAAAAATGGACTAACCTATTTGCTTTCAGTCAACTATTATTTTCATAGAATCCTGTAGTAATTTAGTGTGCCATGCATGTTGTAGAGCTATCATATGTCTCCCGTCATTTATTTCTCACCGACCTGCTATCTGCTAGCTTTACACTGTACTAATTGTGCACACACTTCACCCATACTCACACTATTGTTTTTTTATGCATGGGTATTTCAGACTCTGATGCAGTGTTGATGAATGCAGAAAAGAAAAGACAGAAGTCGCTCCAGTGTAATTCAAAGATAAGCACTAAGCGTTTCAGCGCTCTAATGGGTGCAGTGTCAGCAGTTGGAGACAGTAAACGTAGCTCTGCAGTTGATGATCTCAATTGCCACACACAACCATCCCAGGTGCTTGCTTTAACTTCGCGCTGTCAAATGTGGTTGCATGTTGCATATGGTGTCTAGATTGTATTGCTTCCAATTTGGTTAAATTGCATCTGCTTACTTTACACATTATACCTTTGATAATGACATGCCTTCCTGTTTTTGATACATACTACATATGTCTATTAACCATGTTCGTACATCAAACTAATGCTCTTTTGTATCCCTCGTTAATCACTTATGATGAGACAGTCACCCGAGTGGGTTATTGTGAGACGCCCTACTCGTTTAAAGAGTGCAGTGTCATCCTCCCCACATGATTCTCAAGAAACAACAAGGCTAAATGAAGATAGTCAACGTAGCTCTCTAGTTGATCACCCCAATTCCCCCACACCACCATCGCAGGTGCTTGCTCTTACTTGGCAGTGTGATATGTGGTTGCATGTTGCATATAGTGTCTACCTTGTAATGCTTCTAATTAGGGTAAATTCCATCTGCTTAGTTAACACATTATACCTGTGAATATGACATGCCTTCCTGTTTTTGGTACATACTACGTCTTTCTATTAACCATGTCCTTACATCAAACTACTTTTCTTGTGTATCCGTCATCAATGCTCCTAATTTGTTAAATTGCATCTCCTTAGCTTACACATTATACATGTGAATATGACACGCCTTCCTGTTTTTGGGTACATACTACATCTGCCTATCGCACCATGTTCTTACATCAAACTACTGTTCTTGTGTATCCTGCGTCTATCGCTTATGATGAGACAGTCACGTGCGTGGGTTAATATGAGACGCAATACTCCTATAAAGAATGCAATTTCATCCTCTCCACATGATTCTCAAGAAACAGCAAGCCTAAATGAAGATATTGAACGTAGCTCTGTACCTGAAAGACCGCACTTCCCCTACACCATCATCACAGGTGCTTGCTCTAACTTCGCAGTGTGATATGTGGTTGCATGTTGCATACGGTGTCTAGCTTGTAATGCTTCTAATTAGGGTAAATTGCATCTGCTTAGTTTACACACTATACCTGTGAATATGACATGCCTTCCTATTTTTGGTACACACTACATCTATGTGTTAGCCTTGTTCTTACATGAAACTACCTCTCTTCTGTATCCTGCATCAATCACTTACGATGACCCACCTTTATTCGTTGCATATTGCATATTATTTCTAGCTTGTTGCCATGTATTGCTTCTAATTTGGTCAAATACATTTGTTAGGGCACCCTTTTAATTTGGCAGAGTGATATTGGTTTCATCTTTCATATGGTTTCTAGCTTGCATCGATTCTAACATGTTCAAGCACCTTGTGCTTAGTTTACACTTTATACATCATACATGTCAATATGTCACGCCGTCCTGTTTTTCATACATATGCCATCCTCCTATCATGCGGCTGCCTTACATGAAAGTAGTGTTCGTCAGTATCATGCATCAATGAGTTCTGAAGAGCAAATTTTATTCCTTTTTCTTGTGGGTTTGACTTGACAAGGCAAAATCAAGAAAGAGGAAGGAAAAGAGTAAGGAAGGCGATGATGGTGGTCCTCTGCAGCAACGTAAACGGAGCATCTGTACCGATTCTCCTTGTACTGATAGTGCATTACAAGGTCCAAGTCTCCGCTCCCCTACTCCACCATCCAAGGTGCTTGCTCTAACTTGGCAGTGTGATATCTGGTTGCATGTTGCATATGGTGTCTAGCTCGTATTGCTCCTAATTAGTGTAAACTGCATCTGCTTAGCTTACACACGATACATGTGAATATGACAGGCTTTCCTGTTTTTGGTACATACTATATCTGTCTATCACACCATGTTCTTACATGAAACTACTTTTCTTGTGTATCCTGCATCCGTCACTTATGATGGGACACCTTTAAGTTGGCAGTGTGATATTGGTTTGCGTCTTGAATATGATTTCTAGCATGTATTGCTTCTAGTTTGATGAATGCCAACTATGACGAGACAATTTTAACTTAGCAGAGTGATATTGATTGCACCTTCCATATGGTGTCTTGCAGTGTTTCTAATTTGTTGAAGTGCCTTCTGCTTAGTTACCACATCATAGGTGTGAATATGTCAAGTCGTCCATTTTTTCGTACATATTCCATCCTCGTATCATGACTTTGCCTTTCATCAAAGTAGTGTTTGTCAGTATCATGCATGAATGAGTTCTGAAGAGCGAATGATATTCCTTTTTCTTGTCGGTATGACCTCACAATGCAAAATCAATAAAGCTGAAGGAAATTGGCAAGGCATTGGATGATGGTGGTCCTTCCGAGCAACTGAAACGGAGGTTCTCTATAGATTCTACTCCGCCATCCTCCCAACAAGATTCGCAAGACAACGCAAGGCTAGACAGTCAACGTAGCTGTGTAGATGATGAGCACATCTCCCCTACTCCACCATCACAAGTGCTTGCTCTAACTTGGCACTATTATATGTGGTTGCATGTTGCGTATGATGTCTAGCTTGTATTGCTTCTAACTTTGTTGAATTGCATCTGCTTACTTTACACATAATGCCTGTGAATATGACATGTGTTCCTGTTCCTACACCAGACTACTAGTCTTGCATATCCCGCATCACACTTATGATAAGGCACCTTTAAGTCGCCACTGTGATATTGGTTGTGTCTTGCATATGATTTCTAGCATGTACTGCTTCTAATTTGTTGAAACGCCATACAGTTTGAACTTGGCAGAGTGATATTGGTTGCATCTTTCATATGGTGTCTAGCTTGAAGTGCTTCTAATTTGTTGAAATGCCTTCTGCTTAGTTGCCACATCATAGGTGTGAATATGTCACACCATCCTGTTTTTCATACATATTCCATCCTCGCATCATGTGTTTGCCTTTCATCCGAGTAGTGTTCGTCAGTATCATGCATGAATGAGTTCTGAAGAGCGAATTTTATTCCTTTTTCTTATCGGTTTGACTTCACAATGCAAAATCATTACAGCTGAAGGAAATTAGTCCGGCGGTGGATGATGGTGGTCCTTCGGAGCAACTCAAATAGGGGGTCTCTATAGATTCTACTCCGCTATCCTCCCAACAAGATTCGCAAGACAACACAAGGCTGGACAGCCAACGTAGCTGTGTAGATGATGAGCACATCTCCCCTACTCCACCATCACAGGTGCTTGCTCTAACTTGACACTATTATATGTGGTTGGATGTTGCATATGATGTCTAGCTTGTATTGCTTCTAACTTGAATTGCATCTGCTTACTTTACACATAATGCCTGTGAATATGACACGTGTTCCTGTTTCTAGAACATACGTGTACATGATGAGCACATCTCCCCTACTCCACCATCACAGGTGCTTTCTCTTACTTGGAACTGTGATACGTGGTTGCGTTTTCCGTATGATGTCTAGTTTGTATTGCTTCTGATTATGTTGAATTGCATCTGCGTAGCTTACAACTTATACCTGCAACGATCACTTACCCATAAGACACATTTAACTTGGGACTGTGATGTAGGTTGCATCTTGCATTGTCTTCTAGCTTGTACTGCTTCTAATTTCTTGAAATGGCACTTACGACGAGACACTTTTTACCTGATAGAGTGATATTGGTTGCATGTTCATATGGTGTCTAGCTTTCATTTCTTCTAATTTTGTTGAAATGCCTTCCGCTTACTGTTTTTTCATACATATTCCATCCTCCTATCGTACGTGTGAATATGAAACGTTGTTTTTTTTGTATATATTCCATCCTCCTATCCTGCGCTTGCCTTACATCAAAGTAGTGTTCATCTGTATCATGCATCAGCCAGTTATGCAGAGCTAATTTTATTCATCTTCTTGTGGTTTTGACTTCATAAGGCAATATTAGAAAATAGGAAGGAAAAGAGTAAGTTAGGGGATGTTGGTGGTCCTCCGGACCGACGCAAACAGAGACTCTCTAGATTTGCCACTGCTACTGCTAATGAAGTTGAAGTCCCAAGTCAACATGATGAGTTCATCTCCCATACTCCACCATCGCAGGTGCTTGCTCTCAGTTGACAGTGTGATAATTGGTTTCATGTTGCATATGTTGTCTAGCCTGTATTTCTTCTATTTTGATTAAGTTGCACGTGCTGAGTTCATACGTTATACATGTGCATATGACATGGCTTTCTGTGTCTAGAATACACTGCATCTATCTATCATACCATGTTCTTACATCAAAGTACTGCTGTTGTGTATCCCGCATCAGTCACTCATGATTGGACGCTTTTAACATGGCAGTTTGATAGTGGTTGCATCTTGCATTGATTTCTATGTTGTACTGATTCTAATTTTTCGAATTGCCACTTATGACAAGACACTTTTAACTTGGCAGAGTAATATTGGTTGCATCTTTCATATGGTGTCTAGCTTGCATTACTTCTATTTTCTTGAAAATCCTTCTGCTTAGTTTGCGCATCGTAGCTGTGAATATGTCATGCCGTCCTGTTTTTCTTACATATTCCATCCTCATACGGTTGTCTTACATCAAAGTATTGCTTGTCTGTATCATGCATCAATGAGTTCTGAAGAGTGATTTTATTCTTTTGTGTTGTGGGTACAGCTTGACATGGCAAAGTCAAAAAAGAGCAAGGAAAATAATATAGTAGGGAGTGCTGTTACTCGTCGGGTGAAACGGAAAAGGTTCTGCCGTCGAGATTCTGCTGGTACTTATAGTGCAGTAGAAGGTCCAAGTCCACCGGCTAAATCTACAAACACAGTATCACCTGCTCCACCAGCTGCAGCATCTGCTTCAACTGTACCGGCATCTCAACTAGTTACTCGTTCGTTTGCTCTGGAACTGGCCAGTTCCCAAGCTGCCTTCACACCTAACACTACTTCCGAAGCACTGCTGACACAACAGGACTTGTCAAGATCAGATGAACCTCATGAGCATCAACACCAAGACGGTACCTGACCGAGTCAAGTTGCAGTTGCATGCTCCTTTATATGCTCTGACTGTTTGATGTACACTAACACTTTCCATATTCGTTGTTGAACTAGCACCACGGCGCAAGTTCTAACAAAATTAAGGAGGAAGAATGGAGATCCATTTTGAGGCAGGTTTAACAAAATCTAAAGGAGGAAGAATGGAGATCCATTTTGAGGCAGGTTTAAAAAGGCCACGTGATGCTACAGAGTCAGCCAAGTTAGTATCAGAGGCAACCGTTGCCGTTAGGTCTCATGCACGTATCCTCCCAACGTGGATCTAGTACAGGAATGAGAAAGACAATACCCAGTTTAACACCTTCCTTGACCATTTATCCGTAACTAATGTTATTCATCACAATTAGTAATATTGTCTTGCTCTGTCCCATACTTTCTAGCTTCCTCCTAATAAGACTCACATTGTTTTTTCATCAGATGAGGTTCAAGTTGGATCCGAAAGATGATGCAACTAAACAAGCATGCACTCATGTTTTTCAGTCTGCTCTGCGACAGTATCGGTACCACCTTAGAAAATCTCACTTTGAAGGCAAGGCTAACAATGAAATCGCCCAAACATCTCCAGTGGAATATATTACAGATGAAGACTGGACATCCCTCGTTAAACACTGGTCTGATCCAAAGTATCAGGTAGGCTATATGTATTTGATCAGACCACATATTGAACTTGTATTTATGTATGTGCCTTACAAGTGTATCTTCTTCTAGGCTAACTGTTTGAACAACAAAACCAACCGTTCTAAAGTGAAATTCCAACAGACAACAGGATCTCGTAGCTATATTGCACACTGCGAGGCTCTTGTAAATAGCTGCTACTTCCTTCTTTTTTTGTGCCATATTATCGTATCTATTTTGACTTGTTCCAAATACAGAGGAAAGCCTGTGCGGACCAAAAAGAACCTGAACCGAATGCAGTGCAAATCTTCAAGGATTGCCACACCAGCAAGATGAAGGGCATGAGCACACTAGTTCAAGCCGCTGTTGTAAGTCCTTACTCCTCCTGCCTTGAACTGATTGGTACTGTGATGTGTTCATTTAACTACTTGGTTTGCAGCCAATGTCAGTTACTCTGTTCACTTTTATTCACAGTTGTCTTAACGTATCATTTCACCTTACATGGTTTAAAAGAGATGAAGGATATTCTTTTGGTCTTGATCTGTAATCTAGTTGTTATGTTCACGTGCGCACACAATGATAAAATAGCCTGTTTGTTTTATATCTGTTTGCCCATGATATGAATGATGTCATACTATGTTCATCCTACTTTAAACCATGTCTCTTTATCCTTAGATGTCAACGAATGTGAGGAAATAGACAACACAGTAGGCATGCTACATGGACATATGTTCCGAAAGTGATTTTATTATGTAGTTGGCACTACAATACATGCTAATGTATTACAGTAGTTCACCAAAATAAGTTATGTATAAACGTTTAACCTACTTTGTTTGTTTTTGTCTCATTAGTAACTTATCTGGTACACTAATCTGCAAGTTCAAACTTTTAGGAAGCTATGGAACAAATGATTGAACAGCCACAACCACCTGAAGGTGACGAGGCTACTACAGGCACAATGTCACCTCTTGCTACAGTGCGTCAGTATCTCTCCACTAACAGTGCAAAAAGCACCTTCCTGCGTAATTGTGGGTTGGTTGTCAAGGTAACCTCGTCCAAATCGCCTACTGAACAAAATCTTCCTGCTAGACAGAGTGATATATCTGTGCTCCAAACACAAGTCCAATCCCTAATGGACGTTGTTTCGGAAACAAGAATAGTGGTTGAGAAATGTCGTCAAGATATGAATGGTTTTGAAACCAGACTATCAGACATTCGCTTCGTTGTTCAAGAGCAATGGCGGAAAAAAGGTGGAGATCATGCTGCTCCATCAGATTCTACAGCCTGAAACATTAGCACTCGGGTCAAATGATCTGTGCTTCTATACACCTGATGGTGCTTTTATCTGGAAGGACTGTAAACTTTATGCCAACATGCCTTTTGTTGTATGGTTGGAATTTATTTTGTTGTGATACAACATTTATGATGCTGCCTCTGGCTGCAGTAATTACGACGCTATTTTTGTATATTGTAGGTTTATCTTAGTAATGTATTCGGCCGAAAGCTTCGTAGGAGCTCAACATGCCAACATTCGTCGGGCCCATTCCAATTGGGCTAAAAACGATTACGGGCCAAAATTGGCATGTAGCCCACTAAAAATATCTGGGCCTAAATCAGCATAAGCCTTCATATTTTTCTGGTAGGCCTGTGCCCATAGTGGGCCTTTAACAGGCCTATACATAATTTGGGCCCTCAGTAAAAATAGGCCGTTTACAGGTGTAAATATCTGAAGCCCATAAAAAACATGGGCCTTTAATAGACCAAAAGTGAGATTGGGCCCTGATTGCGCCAAATAACCCACTGGACTTAACAGGCCGAAATGGTGGCCCATTTACGATGCGGATCTTTGACAGGCCGAAATTCGAACGGGCCATAAATGCGTCGACCTAATACACGGGCCTTTAACAGGCCGGAACTTCGGTCGGGCTAGATTATCATCATTTTTATATGGGCCGTTAATGGGCCCGATATGACGTTGGGCCACATATGGCCCATGGTTTACGTCCGGCGTTAACAGGCCGAAAATGACAACAGGCCGAAAGTGGCCCAAAGCAATAGTGGGCCTCTAACAGGCCGATTGTCAGACATGGCCGAATATGACCCAAATCCTTCACGGTCATTTATGGGCCAAAATTTTTGATGGCCTGTAAATGGGCCCAAATGAAGCCGGACCTTTAACAGGCCGGAAATACACCGGGACGTAATTCGGCCCAATTACTTAGCGGACAGTTAACGGGCCAGAAGTGACCATGGGCCGCGTTGATGACAAGTTTAGGACAGGCCGTTGACAGGCCGATTTGACAGAGAATGTTGGGCCTTTACCTGGGCTGGCCCATTATGGTCTACAGAATCTTGTGGGCCTTTAGTTGGGCCGGCCCATTGTGGTCCGCAAAATCTTGTGGGCCTTTAGCTGGGCCGGCCCATTATGGTCTGAAAAATCATGTGGGCCTTTAGCTGGGCCGGCCCATTATGGTCCGCTAAATTTTGTGGGCCTTTAGCTGGGCCGGCCCATTATGGTCCGCTAAATCTTATGGGCCTTCGGTTGGGCCGGCCCATTTAAACTTTGTGGGCCACTTTTGGGCCGGTCCACGTGTCAACATATCATAGGCCCATCTCGACAGTTGGATGAGTGACACCTGTGCCAACGCAGAGCTGACGCGTGGATCCGTCAGCCAAGGAGAATTTTACACGTGGAAAATCGGCATTGGTCATGGCTGTTAACGGGTTATCGGATCGAAAATCCGACCCGATAGCTTAACGACGTTCTGTTACGGTGGATGCCACGTGTCGGTCACCCTTGATGAAAGCACTTCTGTGACGCGCGATTTATCGTCATGGAAGTGGACACTTCCGTGATGATAATTTTGGCCATGTCATGGAACACTTCTACGACAGCACAGGTATGACTATCTTGATTCTGTCATAAATTTGTCATGGATGTACATGCATGACAGAAAACGCGACCTACTGTGACAAACACGTATCATCACGGAAGTGTATTTTTTTGTAGTGATGGGCTTCCTCAAATTGCCCTAGGTCTTCGTGAGCAAGCGAGTTCGATGCACACCCACTTAGTTTTCGTTTTGAGCTTTCATAAACTTATAGTTCTAGTGCATCCGTTGCATGGCATTCCCTACTCACTCACATTGATATGTATTGATGGGCATCTCCATAGCCCGTTGATACGCCTAGTTGATGTGAGACTATCTCCTTCTTTTTGTCTTCTCCACAACCACCGTCTATACCACCTATAGTGCTATGTCCATGGCTCACGCTTATGTATTGCGTGAAAGTTCAAAAAGTTTGAGAACGTTAAAAGTATTGAACAATTGATTGGCTTGTCATCGGGGTTGTGCATGATTTAAATATTTTGTGTGATGAAGATGGAGCATAGCCAGACTATATGATTTTGTAGGGATAAGCTTTCTTTGGCCATGATATTCTGAGAAGACATAATTATTTTGTTAGTATGCTTGAAGTATTATTGTTTTTATGTCAATATTAAACTTTTGTTTTGAATCATACGGATCTGAACATTCATGACACAATAAAAAGAATTACATGGATAAATATGTTAGGTAGCATTCCACATAAAAAATTCTATTTTTATCATTTACCTACTTGAGGACGAGTAGGAATTAAGCTTGGGGATGCTTGATACGTCTTCAATGTTTCTATAATTTTTTATTGTTCCATGATATTATATTATTTGTTTAGGATGTTTTATGTGCATTAATATGCTATTTTATATGATTTTGGGGACTAACCTATTAACCTAGAGCCCAGTGCCAGTTCCTGTTTTTTCCTTGTCTTAGAGTTTCGCAGAAAAGGAATACCAAACAGAGTCCAAATGGAATGAAAATTTCGCGGTGATTTTTCTTGGACCAGAAGACATCTAAAGGGCTTAGAGTGGATGTCAGGAAAGCCACGAGGCGGCCACAAGGTCGGGAGGCACGCCCAGGGGGGTAGGCGCGCCCCCACCCTTGTGGGCCACTATGACTCCACCGACCTATTTCTTCCGCCTATATATTCTCAAATTTCCCGAGATCTGATGAATTGTTGATTTATGATCAGCTTATCTATGTATGTTATTTGAATCTCCACTAAATTCTTATATGCATGATTTGATACCTTTGCAAGTCTCTTCGAACTATCGATTTGGTTTGGCCAACTAGATTGGTTTTTCTTGCAATGGGGGAAGTGCTTAGCTTTGGGTTCAATCTTGCGGTGCTCAATCCTAGTGACAGAAGGGGAACCGACACATATTGTATTGTTGCCATCAAGGATAAAAAGATGGGGTTTTTCATCACATTGCTTGAGTTAATTCCTCTACATCATGTCATCTTGCTTAAAGCGTTACTCTGTTCTTATGAACTTAATACTCTAGATGCAGGCAGGAGTCAGTCGATGCGTGGAGTAATAGTAGTAGATGCAGGCAGGAGTCGGTCTACTTGATACGGACGTGATACCTATACGCATGATCATTGCCTTAGATATTGTCATAACTTTGCGCTTTTCTATCAATTGCTCGGCAGTAATTTGTTCACCCACCGTAATATTTTCTATCTTGAGAGAAGCCTCTAGTGAAACCTATGGCCGGCGGGTCTACTTTCCATCGTATAAGTTTCCGATCTACAATTTTAGTTTCCTATTTACTTTCTTTGCAATCTTTTACTTTCCGTTCCACAAACCAAAAATACCAAAAATATTACTTTACCGTTTATCCATCTATATCAGATCTCACTTTGCAAATAACCGTGAAGGGATTGACCACCCCTTTATCACGTTGGGTGCAAGTTGGTGTTTGTTTGTGCAGGTATTCGGTGGCTTGTGCGTTGTCTCCTACTGGATTGATACCTTTGTTCTCAAAACTGAGGGAAATACTTACTCTACTTTGCTACATCACCCTTTCTTCTTCAAGGGAAAAACTAACGCAAGCTCAAGGGTAGCACGTGTGGATGTATGTCCTCGGCGGGTTTGTTTTTGGTGGATTCGCTCGGATCTAGTGATCGTTTGTCTTTGTTTGTGTGTCTTCAGTTTGAATCCTTTCGATCTACACTACTCTTCATTAGCGACGGTTCTTGTTCTCGTGTGCTGATCCTATGAGGCTTTAGCACGACAACTTCCTAAATTTTTACTACAATAAGTTTTGTCTGGTCCCGGCGAGGGAGTGGCGATGACGATGGTGTGCCTTTGGCTCATTTCAGTGCTTGTTGTCGTTGCTAGGTTGTGTACAAATCTGCATGCCTTTTTTTATGTTCGTTGTACTGCCATAAGTAAAGATGAATAGATCAAAAGTTTTCACGTAATAAAAGAAGCTTCGATGCATAGGTGCAAAAGATCCGAAAACTACCGAAAATGACAATAATGCTTCTGTGGTGTGGCTATATTCGGGCTTACTCTGACCAACTTCCTAATACTACGTAGGGTCACCAAACAATGCTTTTGAGCTTTCTTCAGGATTTGGTCCGAAATGTTCGGAAGATTCCCACGTGTTAAGATGGATCTAAACCAATCCATTTTTTATATACATACAATATGCCGACAGTTAAATAACTTGTTAGAAACGCAAGATAGCCAATACGAAATGCTCGAAAAATGGCCGCGCTTAAAGGATGCCCTCAGCGTCGAGGAAGATGTGCTAGGGTGTATGTGTGACTCGTTCAGATCATGACTTCAAACAAATACAAAAAAATTGAACTATCCATGATTAGTACCAATGAATAGGATATAGCTTCTCTATCCTAGATTTCTATGGTATATGAAATTTATGGTTTCCTTTGGTGCAAATTCAATTATCTAAATTGGAAATAAGAAGCAATTCTCCCATTAGTAGCAAATGGTTATCTATTCAGTGGAGAAAATAGTAATAAAAAGAAAAAGGCTTATGCTCCTTTATCTGAAAAGAACGCAAAAAAATATGGTGGAGCGTGTTATGAGTGTCTACGTGGTGGACTTGATTTTTCCATAGATGATGAAAACGTAAACTCACAACCATTTATGCACTGGAGAGACTATTTTGTCTTTTTGCCGGCGCTAACGCGAATGGCTTTCGCACTAGTTGCTCAATCTATTGCTTGTTTTGTTCGAGGTTGAGCTCACCAGCCGCCCTACGTCACTAATCTTCCTAACTTCTGGTGGTGTATTTGTATTTTAGTAAATCTAAATTTATATTTATTGATCCATCATGCTTCCATGCATCTAATTTTGCCATTTGGATTTTAAAATTTTGAATTTGTAATCTTATTGTGCCTTTTATTTTTCTTTGTTGGCTACTCCAGGTTTCAAGAGGGACGCTAGGTTATTAAATACCGGTCATAAATTGAATCTTGAATATGTTTGCACACTTTGGGCAAGAAACGTCTACATTGACTTGGTCCTACCATCCACCATTACGGCTTGTTTGGTTTGAAGAGTGTTTGTGGGATTTTATTCCATCGGATATTTTCCTTCAAATAGAGCTAGATATGAATGGTGCTACTTCTAGCAAGTTTCATATAATAAATTACAGCAACCACTTTGACCTAGGGCGTGTTTGGTTGCAGTAGTGAACAGTAGCTTCATTGCATACACATCTCAACCCAGTCTGGTTGAGCAAAAACAGCCCCAAATGCGTCATCTGCAAGTTGTTTGGTTGCCTGCATCTAGGGTCCTTGCATTAGGTAATATGCAAGTGCACTTTATTTGGTTGCCTGCATTGGCCCAAGGGGAACATGAACACGGTGTTTGGTTGCATACAGCGTACATGGTGTGTTTTCCTTGTACCCTAGTTGGTGAGCTTACCCACAATGATCACACCTAGCACACCAATGCCACATCACAGCAATGGCGATGAACTGGGTGAAGATGTTGAAGTTCTTCCACTTTGACACCTCCAACCTTTCCACTATCAACACTGCTGCCTCCGTGCTTTCGCACCCAGTTGGAGTAAGCTTGTTCTGCTGCCTGCCTAGTCTTGAACCCTCTATGGCTACTGTTGCTATATGATGCCACTTGTGCATTGGCTTCTTCCGATGAACTGTAAACCCCTGGAGCCTTACCGATGAACATGTCATACCACTTTCCCTAGCATGCACAAGAGCAAGAGTTGAAGCAGCAAATCAATGGAGCAAACAAGTAGCAAGCAAAGTAGCACACAAACAACAATGGAGCAGAACAGAATAAGTAAAGCATGCATGATCATACGGCATAGCATGCAAGTTCTACCTAGCACTACCATGCTGTTATCCTACCACCACATCCAAAAGAGGGTGTCGTCCTACCATCGCAAGTTCACCATAATCGTGAGGGATTAGTATATACCACCTCACCAAAATATACAAACCATCAAATAGTTTTCCAGCCCTAGCTACACAAAATGTATGTCATCATCGTCATCGTCGTTGTCGTCGTCGTCGTCGCCATCGCTGTCGGGGATCATGCACGCTCACAGGCTGCACTACTCTAGTAGTAGTGCTTTCCCAGCCATCTCCTGAGCCACATCACCGTGTGAGCGTCTGCCATGGCAACGAACCCAACACCCTGGGCCTTGTTGTCAAGCAGGTGGCTGAGAGCTGCCATGAGAGCCTTGTCGCTGAAGCCACCCTGGGTCATGATAGCGCCATACAGGTCAGGGTGGACGTCGGGGGGCTTGCACTCCCTGATGGCTGTTGCCACCTCCTTCACCGCCTTAGTCATGCTACAAAAGACATTGAGCTCCTCCTCCATCAGGCCTCCTCTCTTCCTCTTCCTATCATGGACGGGGTCAAAGGGCTTGTTGAAGGGCTTCTCGAAGGGCTTGTCAGGGCCACCAAGGACCTCGACGTCCGGGGTCCCAGGGAAGTCTGGCATGGGAGAACCAAGAGGCTCCCCCGAGCCCATGGCATGCTTCCCAGTTGCCAGCCCGAAGGAGAAGATGTGCTGCATTTGGCCGTAGTTCTGTATGGGTGTGTTGAGGAACTCAGCATCCCTTGGGTGGTCCTAAGAATGAAACACAAGTGTTGTTAGTTGCGATTAGGAGTAGGCAATGGTGGACAGTATGAAAAGAAAGAGGGTTGTGACCTAACTGCGACATGGCCGGCGTAGTGCTCTGGCTCCAGAACTTTGGAGCAAGTGTTCTCATCCCATAACTACAAAAAAAGACACATCCGTGACATTTTGGGCCGAAGGAATTCTTTTCTGTCATGCTTATGACACTTCTATGACGATAATTGTGACAAAACCCGGTATCATCATAGAGTTGGTGGGTTCCTACTTCTATGACAAAAAGTCATGACAGAAAATGGGCTTTTCGTCCTGGCCAGGCCGAAGACACAGCTGCATGACATTCTTTGGGCTGTCCATGACAGAAAAAACCATGGTGGAAGCGAGGGCGAGGAAAATATCAGGGAGTTCCCGGTTACGGTGGGTGGTTGGGGCCGAGCGATGCACGGAGGTTTGCGCATTTCTCTCATACATGTACACGCGCGTGTGTGCTAGGCGTTACGCTCTAACTGAACCCAAGCGAGGCATTGGGCTCTAACTGAACCCGAGCGATTGCACTCGCTATGTTACTGAACCCCGATCGATCCCTTGTTGTTAACTGAACCCGAGCGATTGCACTCGCTATGTTACTGAACCCCGATCGATCCCTTGTTGTTAACTGAACCCGAGTGATTCCTTCGCTGCTGCCGCTAATTGAAGCCGATCGATGCTGCCTCTTGATGAACAGTGAGCGTTGTTGGGGGGTGGATGAACAGGACCCCGTGGTAGTAGATGTCGTTTCCGCTGGATGAACAGGACCACGATCGATCGAGCCGGTTGGGGGTGGATGGACAGGACCCGTGGAGGGCTGGATGAACAGAATGACCCCATGGAGGGATGATTGAACAGTAGCTGGTGGAGGGCTGGATGGATAATAGCCCGTGGAGGGGTGGTTGAATAGGAACCCGTAGAGAGGGCTGGTTGAACAGTAGACAGTGGAGGAGC
The DNA here is from genome assembly GCF_002575655.3 of Aegilops tauschii subsp. strangulata. Taxonomy (NCBI): domain Eukaryota; kingdom Viridiplantae; phylum Streptophyta; class Magnoliopsida; order Poales; family Poaceae; genus Aegilops; species Aegilops tauschii. The sequence goes on from NC_053035.3 coordinate 71,375,077, forward strand.
GGTGGAGGCTGGATGAACAGGAGCCCGTGGATGAACAGTCGCAGGTGAAGGCAGGAGGAGGTCGACGATGAATGAACAGTAGCCCGTGGAGGCTGGAGGAGGTCGACAGTGGAGATGAACAGTAGCCCGTGGAGTCCCGTTTTGCGGTACGTCACACCCTCCCGATGAATAGGACCCCCGTTTTGACCGTAGCGCTCCAACACAAGTCAGTTTCCTCCGTTTTGTGGTACGCCACACCCCTCCCGATCAACAGGACCTCGTTTCGACCGTAGGAGGTCCAAGAGAAGTTCGTTTCCTCTGTTTTGCGGTACACCAGACCCCTCCCAATGAATAGGATCCCGTTTCGACCATGGCCGGTCGAACACAAGGCCGTTTCCTCCGTTCTACGGTACGCCAGTCCTCGTTTCGATCGGCTATCGCAGTTTCTCCGTTTTGACCCAGCCATGTACATGAGCCCTGGCCGTACGTATGCACGAGTAGGCGTTCGAGACCCCGCCTGTATGTACGTACGTGGCTATATTTACTTTCTTGCACCCTGGCTGTACGTACGTGTACATAATATTAACGGGACTGCATGACATGCTACGTGTGATGGAGTCCTGGATTAAGGGCTCGTCGGGCGTCCGGCCTGTGGGACATAGGCCGGATTGATGGGCTGTGCAGATACAAGACCGAAGACTTTCACCCCTGTCCGGATGGGACTCTCCTTGGCGTGGATGGTAAGCTTGGCATTCAGATATGAAGATTCCCTTCTCTGTAACCGACTTTGTACAACCCTTGTCCCCTCTGGTGTCTATATAAACCGGAGGGATTAGTCCCTGGAGGCAATCATAATCATACATGCTAGACTTCTAGGGTTTTAGCCATTACGATCTCGTGGTAGATCAACTCTTGTAATACTCATATTCATCAAGATCAATCAAGCAGGAAGTAGGGTATTACCTCCATAGAGAGGGCCCGAACCTGGGTAAATATCGTGTCCCCTATCTCCTGTTACCATCGACCTTAGACGCACAGTTCGGGACCCCCTACCCGAGATCCGCCGGTTTTGACACCGACATTGGTGCTTTCATTGAGAGTTCCGCTGTGACGTCGAAGACAGGATTGTTCTCTGGCCTTGTTATCAAGGACAGTATCACCTCCGGAGGGGCCCTGGCCTAAGGCCAAACCCTCCGGCTGGGCGGCTTTACCATGACCGCCCGTAGGGCCGTTAAGCCGGCGATGACTTCCCGGGTCATCGAAAATCACCTCCGTGTTGACTCTGAATACTCCAAATGGATGGATCCGACGGAGTTGTTGTCTTTAAACGAACTCCTAGATCATCGCCGCTTTGGGGGTCGCTACAGACTACGATTGGATTGGGCTTAAACCCGATCAAAGAGAAATCAAATCTCCGCCGATCACCCATCAGATAGCTGTAGTAGAGGCGCAAAACGACAACTCTTCCTCTATATTGAGGACAAACTATGTTCGGATTTCCGAGCTCGAAGAGCCGAATACCTGTCCGCGGAACGACGTGCCCTGTCCTCTGAACCTAAAATCGGATGACGGGCCTGAAAAATCAGTTGATATCCCAGAGCCCGAACCATTAAGCTCGGAGATTTCTCAAACTCTGGATCCCAAATTTGGTCAGGGTTCGGATTTAAAGCCACCCACCCACCCAGATATACGCGATCTCATGTACATACATCAGCAGTCTCCGGAAACAGTCCATCACTTTTGGGCCAGATTCCTCCTTGTCAAAGACAAGATTAAAGATTACCGCGACAAAGATGCGATCTCAGCATTCTGCAATAATTGCACAGACGTACGAATCCTCAACGCCATCAACCGCCGTCGCGTACTACACTTCGCTGACTTGGCAACCATCGTACAAAAGTACTGCGCAATGGAAAGTGCCTAGAAAACTCAGGCAGCTCGCTGGGAACCATCGGTTTCCACTCAACCCTTCGTCCAGGCAAAAAGGATGCATCCTCGCGGGCACCCGAACCAACAGTAAAGAAATCTAAACCCATTACAGGGCGCGGAACCGTTCTGGAGGGATGGCTTGATAGGCCATGCAAAATACACACAACATCGGATACCATACCAACCTACAACCTTAGAGCATGTTGGATACTCCGGCAAGTGGCCAAGAGCGGCGAGGATATCCTCACCAAAAATACCCCAGAGCAACACCCCCGGAAGACAACAACCTCAGCGTATTGACGGTCTTCGAGACTTTTGCTTCAAACAACGGTGCAAAAGGGCCCTCCGCGACCTCGCCGAAGTCTGCCAAGTCACGGCAACAAACCCTTGGAACGACACGTCCATAACTTTCAATGGCAGTGACGAACCAAAATTCCGGACAGTTTGGGCACCGGCCGCCTTGGTCCTCAATCCAATTGTGGACGGTTTTCGGCTCACCAAAGTGCTCATGGATGGCGGCAGTGGACTAAACATCATCTACGAGGATACACTCAATAAAATGGAAAAAGACAGGAGCCGCATTGAGCAAAGCTGCACGACCTTCCGAGGAATCATTCCCAGTCGGGAGGCGTGATGTGCGGAAAAAATCACACTTGACGTGGTATTCGGCACGCCGGAGAATTATCGGTCCGAAGAGATAACCTTCCAAGTGGCCCCTTTCAACAGCGGATATCACACCCTATTGGGGCGAGATGCATTTACACGCTTCCAAGCTATACCTCATTACGGGTACATGAAGCTCAAGATGCCTGGGCCCAATGGTATCATCACTCTTGCCAGCGATCCAGACATAGCACTCCGCGCCGAAAACAAAACTGCATCCCTGGCCCTCGAGGCACTGTCTAAAGCCCTCACGGCAGAAGAGCTAACCGCGCTGCGCTCAACTGTGGATAGGGATGACATAATCCTAGACAAGCGACCCAAATCCACCTCCTTTAACCCAGCAGATGAAATAGTCAAATTTCAAGTCCACCTGACGGACCCCAAGAAGACAGCATCCATCGGGGCACAACTCGACCCAACGGTTGACACCGCGCTACGAGAGTTCCTGCGCGAGAACTGGGACATATTCGCCTGGCACCCTTCTGATATGCCAGGAATCCCACGCAGCTTGGCCGAACACAGCCTCAACATACTGAAGGGATATAAACCGGTCAAGCAAACATTGTGGTGCTTTTCCGAACCCAAACGACAAGCCATGGGGGAGGAGCTAGCCAAGTTAATCAAGGCCGGATTCATCAGAGAAATAAAACATCCGGGCTGGCTAGCAAACCTGGTGATGGTGCCAAAGAAGGATAAATCATGGCGCCTATGCGTCGATTTTAAAGACCTCAACAAGGCCTGCCCTAAGGATCCCTTCCCCTCCCTCGCATCGATCAGATTATTGATGCTACCGCGGGACACGACTCACTGTGTTTCATCGACGCATACTCCGGATACCATCAAATCAAAATGAAGGAGTCCGACCAAGCCGCAACGACATTCATTACCCCATATGGGCCATTCTGCTTCAACACTATGCCCTTCGGGCTCAAAAACGCCGGGGCCACCTACCAACGCATGATTCAAACATGCCTGGAGAAACAGATTGGAAAGACAGTTGAAGCATATGTGGATGACGTCGTCACCAAAACTAGGCATGTCGAGTCATTGATAGACGATCTGCGTCTCACATTCGATAACCTCCGTACATATGACATCAAGCTTAATCCAGAAAAGTGTGTTTTCGGCGTTCCCACTGGAAAACTGTTGGGCTTCATTGTTTCCAATAGAAGAATTGAAGAAAACCCAGCCAAAATCCGAGCTTTGTCACAATTGGCTGTGCCAACAGACCTTAAACAGGTCCAAAAACTAGCCGGATGTGTGGCAGCTTTAAGCCGATTTATCTCCAGAGTAGGAGAAAAAGCACTGCCACTCTATCGCCTTCTCCGACGCACCGACCACTTCGAGTGGATGGATGCGGCAACGACCGGACTAGAAGAAATAAAGGTTCTTTTAGCGAGCAACCCAATCCTGGCCGCACCGAACATCGGCGAACCCATGCTATTATACATATCGGCAACGCACCAAGTGGTGAGCGCGGTGCTCGCCGTCGAGCGAGAGGAGGACGGACACAAATTCCCGCTTCAGAAGCCGGTATGCTACGTATCCACTGTCCTCACACCATGCAAATCCCGGTACCCTCATTACCAAAAGATAGCATACGCGGTCTTCATGGCATCCCGGAAGCTGCGACACTACTTCCAAGAGTGCTCGATCATGGTGGCTTCCGAAGTACCACTGAATGACATAATAAACAACTTCGATGCCACAGGCCAGATTGCTAAGTGGGCCATTGAGCTCCTTCAATTTGACATAACATACAAACCGTGCGGGGCCACTAAATCTCAAGTACTGGCCGACTTCGTCGCCGAATGGACAGAGGCCGAACTCCCTAAAGAGTACGACACATATTCCAACTGGGTCATGCACTACGATGGCTCCAAAATGCTGGCGGGCTTAGGAGCGGGCGTTGTCTTAACATCCCCCACTGGAGACACAGTTCAGTACGTACTCCAAATATTATACAGAGACTCCAACAATGCAGCCGAATAAGAGGCCTTACTACATGGTCTTCGGATGGCCATCTCCATGGGCATACAACGCCTGGAGGTGCGCGGGGATTCAAACCTCGCAATACCCCAAATAAATGGAGACTTCGATGCCAAAGATACGAAGATGGCGGCCTATTGTAACGCCGTTCTCAAAATGTCAGCTCGGTTCGAGGGGCTTGAGTTTCATCATGTGGCTCGAGAAAGTAATCAAGTGCCGGATGTCCTTGCTCGCATCGGCGCCAAGCCCGACCCCGTCCCGCCTAACATATTTCTGGAAAGGCTCTTCAAGACATCCGTGGTGTGGCAAGGGGAGAGCGCAACACCACTCCAGACCCGATTATAGCCCCAGATTCCGAACACAATACCGATATCATCGGGGGCTCAGCCACTGAAATAACACCATCGACCCATCTTATCATGGTAGTCATTACCCCATGGACCGAACCCTTCTTGGCCAACCTTAATAGGCGAGAGCTCCCTGAGGATCAGAATGAGGCTCGCTGCATTGCCCGATGCTCGAAAGCCTACAAGGTCCATGACAGAGAGCTCTACAAGAAAAGCGCTACCGGAGTACTTCAAAGATGTATTTCTGAAGAAGAGGGACGACAGTTCTTGGCTGAAATTCATGCCAGTCTTGGTGGTCACCACGCCACGGCTCGGGCCCTTGGAAGTAAGGCCTTCCGTACAGGTTTCTATTGGCCGACGGCCCGAGCAGATGTACACGACCTTGTCCAACGTTGCGTCGGATGCTAGCTTTTCGCCAACCAAAGCCATATGCCACCCACCGCTCTACAAAAAATCCCCATCACTTGGCCTTTTGCGGTCTGGGGGCTTGATATGGTCGGACCCCTTAAAGGAGGAAGCTGATAACCCACAAGTATAGGGGATCGCAACAGTTTTCGAGGGTAGAGTATTAAACCCAAATTTATTGATTCGACACAAGGGGAGCCAAAGAATATTCTCAAGTATTAGCAGTTGAGTTGTCAATTCAACTACACCTGGATAACTTAGTATCTGCAGCAAAGTATTTAGTAGCAAAGTAATATGGAAGTAACGGTAACGATAGCAAAAGTAATATTTTTGGGTTTTGTAGTGATTGTAACAGTAGCAACGGAAAAGTAAATAAGCGAAGAACAATATATGAAAAGCTCGTAGGCATTGGATCGGTGATGGAGAATTATGCCGGATGTGGTTCATCATGTAACAATCATAACATAGCGTGACACAGAACTAGCTCCAATTCATCAATGTAATGTAGGCATGTATTCCGAATATAGTCATACGTGCTTATGGAAAAGAACTTGCATGTCATCTTTTGTCCTACCCTCCCGTGGCAGCGGGGTCCTAACGGAAACTAAGGGATATTAAGGCCTCCTTTTAATAGAGTACCGGACCAAAGCATTAGCACATAGTGAATACATGAACTCCTCAAACTATGGTCATCACCGGGAGTGGTCCCGATTATTGTCACTTCGGGGTTGCCGGATCATAACACATAGTAGGTGACTATAGACTTGCAAGATAGGATCAAGAACTGACATATATTCATCAAACATAATAGGTTCAGATCTGAAATCATGGCACTCGGGCCCTAGTGACAAGCATTAAGCATAGAAAAGTCATATCAACATGAATCTCAGAACATAGTGGATACTAGGGATCAAACCCTAACAAAACTAACTCGATTACATGATGAATCTCATCCAACCCATCACTGTCCAGCAAGCCTACAATGGAATTACTCATGCACGGCGGTGAGCATCATGAAATTAGTGATGGAGGATGGTTGATGATGATGACGGCGACGGATTCCCCTCTCCGGAGCCCCGAACGGACTCCAGATCAGCCCTCCCGAGAGGTTTTAGGGCTTGGCGGCGGCTCCGTATCGTAAAATGCGATGAATCCTTCTCCCTGATTTTTTTCTCCTCGAACACGAATATATGGAGTTGGAGTTGAGGTCGGTGGAGCGTCAGGGGGCCCACGAGGCAGGGGGGCGCGCCAGGGGGGCAAGCGCGCCCCCACCCTCGTGGACAGAGTGTGGGCCCCCTGACGTGGATTCTTCTTCCAGTATTTTTAATATTTTCCAAAAATATGTTTTGTGGAGTTTAAGGTCATTCCGAGAACTTTTGTTTCTGCACATAAATAACACCATGGAAAGTCTGCTGAAAACAGCGTCAGTCCAGGTTAGTTCCATTCAAATCATGCAAGTTAGAGTCCAAAACAAGGGCAAAAGTGTTTGGAAAAGTAGATACGACGGAGACATATCAACTCCCCCAAGCTTAAACCTTTGCTTGTCCTCAAGCAATTCAGTTGATAAACTGAAAGTGATAAAGAAAAACTTTTACAAACTCTGTTTGCTCTTGTTGTTGTAAATATGTGAAGCCAGCGTTCAAGTTTTCAGCAAAGATTATGACTAACCACATTCACAATAACTCTTAGGTCTCATGTTTACTCATATCAATGGCATAATCAACTAGCGAGCAATAATAATAAATCTCGGATGACAACACTTTCTCAAAACAATCATGATATGATATAATAGGATGGTATCTCGCTAGCCCTTTCTGAGACCGCAAAACATAAATGCAGAGCACCTTTAAAGATCAAGGACTGACTAAACATTGTAATTCATGGTAAAAGAGATCCAGTCATAGTCATACCCAATATAAGTTAATAGTAATGGATGCAAATGATAGCAACGCGCTCCAGCTGGTGCTTATGATAAGAGGGTGATGACTCAACTTGAAAGTAAATAGATAGGCCTTTCGCAGAGGGAAGCAGGGATTTGTAGAGGTGCCAGAGCTCGATTTTAAAGCAGAGATAAATAATATTTTGAGCGGCATACTTTCATTTTCAACATAACAACCAAGAGATGGCGATATCTTCCATGCTACACACATTATAGGTGGTTCCCAAACAGAATGGTAAAGTTTATACCCCCTCCACCAACAAGCATCAATCCATGGCTTGCTCGAAACAACGAGTGCCTCCAACTAGCAACAGCCACGGGGGAGTTTTGTTTGCAATTATTTTGATTTAGTTTGCATAAAGCATGGGACTGGGCATCCCGGTGACCAGCCATTTTCTCGTGAGTGAGGAGCGGAGTCCACTCCTCTTGAGAATAACCCGCCTAGCATGGAAGATACGGACAGCCCTAGCTGATACATGAGCTATTCGAGCATACAAAACAGAATTCCATTTGAAGGTTTAGAGTTTGGCACATACAAATTTACTTGGAACGGAAGGTAGATACCGCATATAGGAAGGTATGATGGACTCATATGGCATAACTTTGGGGTTTAAGGGATTGGATGCACAAGCAGTATTCCCGCTTAGTACAAGTGAAGGCTAGCAAAAGACTGGGAAGCGACCAACTAGAGAGCGACAACAATCATGAACATGCATTAAAATTAATAAACATTGAGTGCAAGCATGAGTAGGATATAATCCACCATGAACATAAATATCGTGAAGGCTATGTTGATTTGTTTCAACTACATGCGTGAACATGTGCCAAGTCGAGTCACTTGAATCATTCAAAGGAGGATACCACCCCATCATACCACATCACAACCATTTTAATAGCATGTTGGCACGCAAGGTAAACCATTATAACTCATAGCTAATCAAGCATGGCACGAGCAACTATAATCTCTAATTGTCTTTGCAAACATGTTTATTCATAATAGGCTGAATCAGGAACGATGAACTAATCATATTTACAAAAACAAGAGAGGTCGATTTCATACCAGCTTCTCTCATCTCAATCAGTCCATCATATATCGTCATAATTGCCTTTCACTTGCACGACCGAACGATGTGAAAATAATAAGAGTGCACGTGCATTGGACTAAGCTGGAATCTGCGAGCATTCAATAAACAGGAGAAGACAAGGCAATAGGGGCTCTTGATTAAATCAACAATAATGCATGTAAGAGCCACTTCAACAATTTTATTATGGTCTTCTCCTATCGACCCCCAAAGAAAAGAAAAGAAATAAAGCTATTTACACGGGAGAGCTCCCAACAAGCAAACGAAGAACGGGAAATCTTTTTGGGTTTTCTTTTTAATTATTACTACTACAGCAAGAAAGTAAACTAGCTAAAAAGCTACACTATTTTTTTGGTTTTCTTAAGGTTTATTAAACACACAAGAAGAAAGCAAGAAAAAGGAAAATAAACTAGCATGGATAGTACAATGAAAGAGTATGAGCACCGACATCTAGCAATGAGTGTCTGAACATGAATGTAATGTCGGTGGGAAATACGTACTCCCACAAGCTTAGGCTTTTGGCCTAAGTTGGTTTATTGCCACGGATGGCCTGGCGGATATCCATAGTTGTAGCCGGGGTCGTACTGAGATGCAGCGGCTATTGCCTCTTGGGCTGTAGCGTGGTGGCGAGCTGCTTCCGCCCTCCTCTCGTACTCATCTGCCTCCTCTCTGGTAATAAAATGTCTTCCTTTTGCCTGATAATCAAAGAAGGCAAGAGTAGGGAGAGTAATACGGACAGCACGACGTCTGTCAAAGATTAAGCGATACCGGAGAGGCGATTCATTCCTCTCGACAAACTGGTGGTGAACCATAGCATTAAAGTCTAAATAAGTAGGAGGCAATTCAATATGATCATTACGTATGGTTACACCAAGAAAATCAGCTAAGCGGGTTGCATAAATTCCGCCAAAGAAATCTCCATTAAATCTATTATGATGCAACCTACGTGCAACAATGGCTCCCAAATTATAAGATTTGTCTCCTAACACAGCACTCCTAAGAATACTGAGGTCAGGGACACACATGTGACATGCTTCATCTTTACCATTTATGCACCTACCTATGAAGAGAGCAAAATAATGTATAGCAGGAAAATGAATGCTCCCTATGGTAGCTTGTGCTATATCTCTAGATTCCCGCACAGTTATACTAGCAAGAAAATTTCTAAATTCAGATTTGCGAGGTTCACTAGCACTACCCCATTGTGGAAGTTTGCAAGCAGTGGTAAAATCCTCTAAGTCCATCGTATAAGATTTTTCATAAAGATCAAATAGGACAGTTGGAGAATTGCGTGAAGATGAAAATTCAAACCTCCTCACAAAGGAACTAGTGAGATAGTGGTACTGGCGGCACTTTTCCTCCTCGAAGCTCACAAGATCAGCGTTACGCAAATATGCGTTAAATTCTTCCTTGATTCCCGCTCGATCCATGAAGTTTTCTGAAGGCCATTCACAAGGCCGCACGGGAGCGTCCCTTGGTGGCTCATCGTCAGCATCACGCATTGCAAGCCTGGGTCCTTGCTTCCTTGAAGAACCACCTTGGTACATTTTCCTAAGCATATTTCTTCCTTTGAAAAATTTCTGAATTTTTTAGTAACTTCAAATAAAAGTGAACCAAGCTCAACAAAATTGATAGCAACTATTCCTACAAGTGCCTAGAGACTATATCATGCATTAGAACTACTTGGAACCATATAAATTTGACATGCAAGCTCAAGAAGATGGCCACCTAGGCAGCACAAATTTGCAATGAATAAAGCACTAGAGCAAAAATTAATTGGACCAATGGAGGAGTCACATACCAAGGAACAATCTCCCCAAGCAGTTTTGTGAGAGGTGATTTGAGCAAGGAGATCGAAAATCGCAGAAAAATGAGCTAGAACTCGTGCTTGAGCTGGATGGTGATTTTTTTGGGAGGAAGAAGAAGTGTGTGGGTGCAGGAATAAGTGGAGGGGAGCCACCATGGGCCCACGAGACAGCGGGGCGCGCCCTGGACCCTCGTGGCCAGGTGCTTGCTCCCCATGCTGTGTTCTCAGTGCCAGATATTCTCAAATATTCCAGAAAAAATCATATTCCATTTTCAGTGCATTTGGAGAACTTTTATTTTCGGGGTATTTTTATATTGCACGGATAATTCAGAAAACAGACAGGAAAAATACTATTTTTACTTTATTTCAACTAAATAACAGAAGATAGAGTGAGGGTACAGAAGGTTGTGCCTTCTAGTTTCATCCATCTCATGCTCATCAAAAGGAATCCACTAACAAGGTTGATCAGGTCTTGTTAACAAACTCATTCCGAATAACATGGAACCGGAGAAATTTCGAATAGCACTATGTTACCTCAACGGGGATATGCACATCCCCAATAATAAGAATATTATATTTCTTCTTGACAGTAGGAAGAGGAAATTCAAAACCTCCAAAAATAATCGATGGAATTTTTCCAATAGAATTGATACTATGAACTTGAGGTTGTTTCCTCGGAAAGTGTACCGTATGCTCATTACCATTAACATGAAAAGTGACATTGCCTTTGTTGCAATCAATAACAGCCCCTGCGGTATTCAAAAAGGGTCTTCCAAGAATAATAGACATACTATCGTCCTCGGGAATATCAAGAATAACAAAGTCCGTTAAAATAGTAACGTTTGCAACCACAACATGCACATCCTCACAAATACCGACAGGTATAGCAGTTGATTTATCAGCCATTTGCAAAGATATTTCAATAGGTGTCAACTTATTCAAATCAAGTCTAAGATATAAAGAGAGAGGCATAACACTAACACCGGCTCCAAGATCACATAAAGCAGTTTTAACATAGTTTCTTTTAATGGAGCATGGTATAGTTGGTACTCCTGGATCTCCAAGTTTCTTAGGTATTCCACCCTTAAATGTACAATTAGCAAGCATGGTGGAAATTTCAGCTTCCGGTATCTTTATTTTATTAGTGACAATTTCTTTCATATACTTAGCATAAGGATTCATTTTGAGCATATCAGTTAATCGCATACGCAAAAAGATAGGTCTAATCATTTCAGCAAAGCGCTCAAAATCCTCATCATCCTTTTTCTTGGATGGTTTGGGAGGAAAAGGCATGGGTTTTTGAACCCATGGTTCTCTTTCTTTACCATGCTTCCTAGCAACAAAGTCTCTCTTATCATAACGTTGATTCTTTGATTGTGGGTTATCAAGATCGACAGCAGGTTCAATTTCTACATCATTATCATTGCTAGGCTGAGCATCATCATGAACATTATCATTAATATTATCACTAGGTTCATATTCATTACCAGATTGTGTTTCAGCATCAGAAATAGAAATATCATTTGGATTCTCAGGTGGTTCAGCAATAGGTTCACTAGAAGTATGCAAAGTCCTATCATTTTTCTTTTTCTTCTTTTTAGAAGAACTAGGTGTGTCAATATTATTTCTCTGGGAATCTTGCTCAATTATCTTAGGATGGCCTTTAGGATACAAAGGTTCCTAAGTCATTTTACCAGTTCTAGTAGCCACTCTAACAGCATAATCATTATTCTTACTATTTAATTCATTGAGCAAATCATTTTGAGCTTTAAGTACTTGTTCTACTTGAGTGGTAACCATAGAAGCATGTTTACTAATGAGTTTATGTTCACCTTTAACTCTAGACATATAATCACCCAAGTGTTCAAGCGTACCGGAATTGTATTTCAATTGTCTACCAAAATAAGCATTGAAGTTTTCTTGTTTGACAATAAAATTATCAAACTCTTCTAAGCATTGTCTAGCAGACTTATAGTGAGCAATATCACCTTCATCATATCTATAGAGAGAATTTACCTTTACTACCTGTGTCGGGTTATCAAGACCATGAGTTTCTTCAATAGGTGAAGGATTAAGATCATATGTTTCTTCAACAGGCGGTAAATTAAGACCATGTATTTCTTCAATAGGAGGTAAATTCTTAACATCTTCAGCTTTAATACCTTTTTCATTCATAGATTTCTTTGCCTCTTGCATATCTTCAGGACTGAGAAATAGAACACCTCTCTTCTTCGGAGTTGGTTTAGGAATAGGCTCAGGAGCTGGCTCAGGAAGTGTCCAATTATTTTCATTTGTCAACATATTATTCAATAGAATTTCAGCTTCATCCGGTGTTCTTTCCCTGAAAACAGAACCAGCACAACTATCCAGGTAATCTCTGGAAGCATCGATTAGTCCATTATAAAAGATATCAAGTATTTCATTTTTCTTAAGAGGATGATCAGGAAAATCATTAAGTAATTGGAGAAGCCTCCCCCAAGCTTGTGGGAGACTCTCTTCTTCAATTTGCACAAAATTATATATATCCCTTAAAGCAGCTTGTTTCTTATGAGCAGGGAAATATTTAGCAGAGAAGTAATAAATCATATTGTAGCGACCAGACCTCAAACAATCTAGTCTCTGTGCATCAGTGTCATCCCTGGATCGGTAATGCTGACATGCACAGTACTTGAAGGATTTATAACAGAGTAGCAACCACACACTTATTACATTGAATAGTATCAAGAGAGAACTTATTACAATAAATATGGCTTAAGGCCATCTAAATATAATAACAGCGGAAGGCTTGGAAGATAAAGTGAGTCCATCAACTCCAACGGCATCACTGAGTATAAGACCACGACCTAAGGCTCCTTACTCGTCGTCTGAAAAGTCTGCAACATGATACGTTGCAGCCCGAAAATGGGTCAGCACATGGAATATGCTGGCAAAGTAACACATAGAGAGTAATGAACAGAATAATGCTATCACTACATGCATATTTGGCTGGTGGAAAGCTCTATGGTTACAGTTTTGCGAAAAGCCAATTTTTCCCTATTGCAAAGGAATATATTTTTATTTAACTACAAAGTTGGTTGAAAAATATTGAGAAGGTAAACCCCCTCTCAATCCCAATTAAAAGTAATCATTAACAACCCAGCAAAATTAGATAAGTATAAGATGATGAGATTCACATGATAATCCAAGAACTAGATACTCAAGATGTCCATAACCGGGGACACGGCTAACCATGATTAGATTGTACACTCTGCAGAGGTTTGTGCACTTTTCCCCACAAGACTCGATCTCCTCCATTGGATTTCTCGCACTACATGGTATTTGAGAAATGGATGACCGAGACACAGTCTTTCAGAAGCGTTAGCACCTTACGATGGGTAGACAGTTACACCTAGTTTCCCCTACATCTGCTAGTCTACCACTATAAGAGTTCACACGACTTAATCAACTATGCTAGAGCCCATAATAGCATGTGGCTGCACACGGAAGTTTCTAGCATGAATAATCTCATGATCCCTTTGAGCCTGGGTGGCGGTCCATAAAAAAACAGGCAATCACTGGAATTCCCAGGTGCCTCAATCCACCCAGATGTGTGTTTAAGTTGCCACCTTAAGTAAACCATTAATTAAAAATCTCACATCTGTCATGGATACACTCACCCAATCCACGTCTACTAGCATAGCATAGCAATACGCAAACGTAGAAGTAACTCCCAAAGGCTGATAATAAAACAGGTATTAGGTACTACCTCATCTACTTCCCGATACCCACAATTAAATTAGATCCTAATCATGCAATTGTTTGAGGATTGATCTAATGCAATAAAACTGGGTATGAAAAGAGGTATGATTGTCGGGTGGTTGGTGCGACATATGCCAAGGGATGGCTTATCTGTGTGTGTGCCAATAAGACGTCGCCGGTGCCTGGAAACGGGATGAGGCAAAGACATGCACGCCGGCGGATCATACCCAGGTTCGGGGCTCTCCGAGGAGATATCACCCCTAGTCCTGCTCTGCGGGGTCTCCGCATAGTCACTAGATCGGTGAAAGTAGCTACAATCGCTCCTAGAGCTGTTTTGGGGTTCAAGGGAGAAGAAGAACAAGGCTAGCTCTATCTTCTCTCTATCTACGGTGTGTGTGTTATGTTTAGAAGCCAACTATGATCAGAGGCCAACCCTTTGCATGGGCGCTCCGGGGGGTTTATATAGGCCTACCCCCCGGGGGTACAATGGTAATCCGACTGGGAGCTGGTCCCAGCCGTCAGTGTCTACGCTTGCCGGCTTCTCCGCCGGCAATTGGGCCCCGCCGGCTGGTGGGTCCCGCCGGCTGCCGGCTTCTTGGTCGACAGGCCGGCCCCACCGCCTAGGGTCTTGTCGGCGGCTGCTTACTGTAGCCTCGCCTCTGATGACGAGGGCTTTGTCGAGGTAAGCGTGGCTACAGTGGGCCACCTTGGGGGCTCTCACTGTAGCCTTACCTCGTCTTGTGTCCTTAATGGGGCTCCTGCTTCGAGGAAGGGAGTAGCCGGCTTCTGGGAGCCGGCTATGCCCTTGGCCGACTGGGAAAGGCCGGGCCGCCTCCACGCCTCTCTCTGGCTGAAGGGGCCCGCCGCCCGTGGGCCGTACGGGAGTCTGTCGTGGATGACGTCGAGGCTAGCATGGCTATGGTGCCAAGCCGCACGGGAGACATCCGTCCCGTATGGCTTCCTGTAGCCATGCCCGCCTCGGGCTTCGGGGGTAGTGGGCCGCACTGTGGCCACTCCCCGTCTTGTCGTCGTTATGTGGGAATGGCTTTGGTGGTTGAGGTCTCGGCCGGCCCCTAGGAGTCGGCGTCCTTCTTTGCCGGCTTCTTGGAGTCGGCCACCCCGTAATCGTCTTGGGGAGGGGTTGCTTGAGGCTGGGTCGCCTTCCGGGAGTCGGCTTCAGAGGTAGCCGGCCAGGGAAGGCGGCCCAAATGCTTGGAGTGCTTGAAGGCCCGAAGGCCTGATAATTTTTCTGAAGAACCACGGGTAGTCGGTTGGGCTACCCGTGGCCATTTACTCCGACAGTAGTCCCCGAAGCTGATTGGGCTTCGAGGTGGAGTAGGGGTTGAGAAGCTCGATCAGCTTCCTATCTTGACAAGCCGGCAGCTGGGAGCCGGCCCAGGTCAGGCACGCCGCCTGAGTCGAAATCTTCCGGAGTCGGAGGGCGGGAGCCCGATGGCACGCGCGCCGGGCCGCGGGCCGGCCACTGGCCGTCTGCGAACCACGTGGCCGGAAAGCCTGCCAGCCCACGCACGTGACGGGACGTCGCCGCAGGGAGGGGGCCCGCCACGTGCGCGCCCCGGCCCAGGCACGGATCCTTTGTATCCCGAAACCGCCCGCACGTTCCGTGCGGCAGTTTCGGCTCGCATTTATGCGCAATAATCGCGAGACGTGGGGGGAGCGGGCGCAGTTAATCCCACGTCTCCCCCCACGTCCGGCCTCTTCGGCCTTGTGAGGCTATAAGTAGGGGGAGGTGGAGGGCGGCAGGCCCTCGCACGCTCCTCCTACTTCCACCGTCTTCTTCCTCTTGCCAGTTCTTTCGACAGCGCCTCGCCGCCGCGCTCTTCCACCGCACGCTCCTCCGCCGCCGCGCTAGCTTTCGCCATGCCTCCCGCCACGGAGTAGTATGGCGGGGATTGGGACGGCTCCAACGTGCACGAAGACCACGTCGAGTTCCTCCGCCAGACATGGCGGTTGCCCGGCGCGGACAAAGTGGAGGTCCGTCGCGCGCCGGCGAGGGAAATCAGGCCGGAGCCGCAGGAGGGCGAGCGGGTGGTCTTCCGCTCGCACTTCTTGCGCAGCTTCGGCCTGCCAGTGAGCGCCTTCTTCCGCTCCTGGCTCGACTTCTACCAGCTCCAGCCGCACCACCTCATCCCAAACGCGGTGGTGCTGCTGTCCGCCTTCGTCACCCTGTGCGAGGGCTACCTCGGCGTCCTCCCAACCCTTGAGCTCTAGGGGGAGTTCTTCCAGTCGAAGGTAGGCACGCGCATGCGGGGCGTGCCGGCTCAGACTGGTGCCTTCATCGCGTCGCGGAGATCGGTCGCCGACAACCCCTTCCCCGTCATCACGCTGATCCAATCGATGAAGAAGTGGCAGAAGTCGTACTTCTACGTGCGGAACATCGCTCCGCGGGGCGACTACATCAACCTACCGGCTTACGTAGCCGGCCCACCGGCGGGCAGGCTGCCCCAGTGGTCCTTCCGGGCTGTGACTCTGACGCCGGCTGGAAACGCCGCCATCGCCCGACTGCGGGTGATGGTCCAGTCGGAGGGCCTGACGGGGCCCGATCTTCTGGCCGCGTTCGTCACGCGCCAGGTTCTTCCGCTCCAGAGCCGGCCTCATCTGATTTGTCAGATGAGCGGCCAGCTCGATCCGAGCCGGATGTGCACCAAGGAGATGCCGCAGGAGGAGGTGGCCTTCATGGTGAACTACCTTGCGAACTGCAAACTCTCCGTGGAGTGGCCGTTCGGCAAGGAGCCATACAGCCGAGCCAACCCGCCGCCTATAGTATGCTCTCCTTGTCTCTTCTTTTTCTCCTTGTTGCCGAGCACCTCTTGGCCGACTCTGACTTACTCGGCTTGTTCTTCGACAGATCCCTCTGCTTCGGCCGGCCGGCGGGTCAGACGCGGAGCGCCGTTTCGTCCCCGACCGGACCGAACATGATCTGGATGACCCCGACCTGAGGGCGGTCGGTATGGACGACGACGTCGAGCCGGGAGGTGGCCAAGCCGGCGGCGAGGCAGGTGGCTCCGGGCTCAGCGCCACCTTTGACGACTAGCCAGACGGCGATGAGGCCGAAGCCGTCCCGCGCCGCCAGCCGGCGTCTGGACGCGGCGCGGGTTCCTCTGCTGCACCGCCGGCTCGGGGCGGAGGGCAGAAGCGTCGCGCCGCCCAGGGTCTGTTTGGCAGCCGAACGAAGAAACCCAGAGGCGGGGCGGCAGCCACCAGGCGGGAAGAGGCGGCCGCGAAGGCGGCTCGCTTCCGCAAGGTGGTGAAGCAATCGCAGACCGTGTCGGCGTAAGTCCGAATCTTTCTTTGTGTACTGTCTTTCTTTCTTTCTTTGGTGGTTCTTGAACTCTCGTCTTTTTCTTCAACGATCAGAGCTCCGTTGTCACTTGAGCGGGCGGCTGCCGGCTCCGTCGTTGAGTTGCCAAGGGGCTCTGGGAGCACCACCAGCCGCGTGGACCCCCGCGCCGACCTCCAGGAGGCGACGGAAAGGAACGCGCGGGAGGCGCGGGAGGAGCAGGAGGCACGGGAGGCGGAGGCACGGAAGGTGGCCACCGCCCAGGCGGCACGGGAGGAGGAGCCGGCGAAGGCACTCGCCGAGGCCGCAGCCACGGCCCAGGCAGAGGCTGAGGCCGCGGCGACGGTGAGGGAGGTTTTGATGGTCACCCTGCTGCGCGTCATGGCGCCTGGGGACATGGAGCCTTCGCCAAGGGGAGCCAGCGGCGACCAGCCGGGGCTGGGGGAAGCGGCGACGACGTCATCATCTTGGAGAAGGCGCCGGAGCCGACCCCGCCAACTGGGGCGGCCCAAGGCGGCCGGCCTGATCTGCCGCCTGCATAGTCGGCGGAGGGCGAGCCGGCCGCGAGGGCTGAGGTGGCGGTCCGGGTGCCGCCGAGCCGGCACGCGGGGAAGGCCGCGTCGGAGCCACAGCCGGCCGTGGGCTCCAGCTCGTCGGCCCGAGACGCGGAGGCGGCCAGCGCTACCTCGGGGTGGACGCCGGGCGGAGGGACAGCCGTAGTGAACGTGGCTGCACAAGACGTCCGGACCCGGCTCCAAAGCCAAGCCACGGCGCTGAGGCAGTTCACCGACGAGTTCCTCGCAACGCGGGCGGCCATCCGGGTTAGTATTCCCGTCTTGTTTCTTCTTGATCTTGATTTCTCCTCTTGATCTTGATTTCTTCCGTGGGGGCGCGTCAGCGCACCCACTGGGTGTAGTCCCCGAGTTCTGAGTCGGCTGCTGAGCAGGCGGCTTGGAACTTCTTGGAGGTTTTGGCTTTGCTGTTTTTGTTCTCACTTCGGTCTTCTGTCCATCTTGCAGGACTACCACAACCTTCGAGCGGCCGCCTTCATCTCCCAGGCTCGGGAGCTGACTCAGAAGACCGCCGACCTTACCGAGAGCCGAGGTACGTGATTTGTTCTTTATCTCATGTGGGGGCGTGTCAGCGCACCCACTAGGTGTAGTCCCCGAGATTCGGGCCGACTGCTGAGCAGTCGGGTCGGATCTTCCTTGACGACTTCTTACTTTTCTTCTTCTTCTTCCGTTTCTGCAGCGGCCAACGCCAGTCTGAGGGCACAGCTGGGGGAGTCCCAGACTGCTCTTCATGCCAAGGATGCCGAGCTCGCCGCCTTGGTGCAGGAGCGCGACCGCCTGGTCAAGAAGCTGGCCGACCAGGAGGAAAGTCACAAGGCGGCACTGAAGGCGGCGCAAGACCGCGAAGCCACTCTCAAGGCCGAGTTCGAGACGGAGGCGGCCGGCTGGGCAGATGCCAGGCAGACTCTGGTCTCCGGCTATGGCCAGATCGAAGATCTGGTTGACGGTAAGCCGCCTACCTCTTCGTCCTTTCTTGCCATCTGCCACTTTGGCTTTTTTTTCTGATTTTGGTGTTCTTTTCTTCCTTTCTTCTTCTTCACGCAGAGTATTTCCCTGGCTATTCGACTGCCGCCAACCAGGCCATCGAGGCCCGTCGCCAAGCGCGGAGGCAGGCCGGCTTTGAGATCTCGCCAACCGCCGGCCGCTCGCTGGAGGAACAGCTCCTGGCGATCCAGGCTCGCATCCAGCCGGCTCACCAGCTGCTCCGCTGGCTTCAGCGTGCCGGGGCGCAGGTCTTGGCCGCCCTTTGGCCCGGCCAAGTGGCCCCTCGCACCCCCAGTCGGACTGCCGACTGGCTGGAGGTGGCAGTCGGCCGCTTCGAGGCTTGGAAGGCCTCGGCGGCTCGCTCCGGCGCCAGGCGGGCGCTGGAGTTCGTCAAGGCTTGGTATCCCACCCTGAGCCTGGACCAGCTGGCTACCTGGCGGCAGCAAGCCAACACGGAGCTGGAGCCGGCACGGCTGGCCATCATTCGGCGGGCTTTGGCGATCGCCGACTACACCGACACCAGCTTCTTTGCCCCCGAGGTGGATGACAATGGAGTCGCCCAGCCGGAAGAGTGGTTCGGGTTGGACCCGGCGTACGGTGAGGACTCGGCGGAGGAGATTGACTCCAGCGACGAGGGCGAAGAGGAGGAGGAAGAGGATGAAGACGCCGAGCCGGCTGGTGGAGTAGCCGGCCAGCCTCAGCCTGACCGCTCCTCCAGCACTACGTCGCGCGCGAGTGCGTCTCCTGCCGCAGGTGGTGGTCAAGCCGGGGCCCGCTAGTCGGCCACTCCTTCAGCCGGCGAGGCCGCCTTCACCGACCAGCTCGGCCTCCATGTCGCGCCCTAGTCTGCCGTCTTTTGCTTTTCCTGTCTTGTTACTCTTTAGAACAATGTTTGGTTAAATTCGCACAATTCCACCCACTGGGTGTATTCGAACTTATGTCTGTTGCCGGCCTGTTGGCGGCTTTATGTATATATAGCTTATGCAATTGGCCTTTCCTTGTACTTTTCCTTGTTGTCCTTCTGCTTTTTCCTTTGCCGCCCTCCCTTGGTTGCCGCCTCCCCAGTCCAACAGTTGCTCCGCAATCTATAGCCGGGGGAGTGCTTGGCCGATTGGGGGGGGGGAAGTACTCTAGCTTTGTTGGACTAAAGCTAAGTTTTTTAGGAAGCTGGCCAGCCGGCTGCTCTGGTAGCCGGCAGGCATGTTTGGAGGCCGTCTCTTTGCTATATAGGTTCGTTGTTCCTTAGCCGTTTTTCGTGTGGGCGTCCTTTCTGTCTTTCCTCATGCTAGTCGGACAGTCAGTTCTTTGAGCCGCGACTTTCAACAAGAGAGGGCTCGGGAGCCGGCGCACTACTTTTCTGACTTTAGGAAAAACTTTCGATATAGCTTAAGGCGGCCAGTCCCCGGGCCGACTAGTCGAACCCGGTGCCGAACAAAAATTCAAAATGTAATAATACATTCATGGATATGACACTCGTCATTCATAGATAAATAAAAGGCAGTCCCCGAGTATTGTTCGGGGGGCCTGTTGGTTTGTACTTAATACAAAAGGGGAGCGTGATACATACTGCTTTTCAGCTGTAAAATCGTCTTTGGAGGTTTGCGTTCCATGGTCGCTCCGACTCCTTGCCGGAGTCGTCTCTCTTGCGTGCTCTTGGTTTTTGCGCGTCGATCAAGTAGTAGGAGTCGTTGCCGAGTGCCTTGCTGACGACGAAAGGGCCTTCCCAAGGGGCCGAGAGCTTGTGCTGGCCGGCTGTTCGCTGGATCAGCCGGAGCACAAGGTCGCCCTCTTGGAAGGATCTTTGCTTGACCTTGCGGTTGTAGTAGCGGCGCAGCCCTTGCTGGTAGATGGCGGACCGGCTGAGGGCTAACAGCCGGCCTTCTTCCAGTAGGTCGACGCCGTCTTCTCTTGCTTCTTTGGCTTCCTCCTCCGTGTACATGGTGATCCGAGGCGAGTCGAACTCAATGTCTGTTGGGATGACAGCCTCGGCACCGTACACGAGGAAGAATGGAGTGAAGCCGGTTGACTTGTTGGGTGTAGTGCGCAGGCTCCAGAGGACAGCCGGCAGCTCTTCGAGCCAGTAGCCGGCCGATCGCTCCAGTGGTACAACCAGTCGGGGCTTGATGCCGGAGAGGATGAGTCCATTTGCTCGCTCGACCTAGCCGTTTGACTGCGGGTGGGCAACGGACGCTAAGTCCAGTCGGATGCCCTGCGTCGCGCAGAAACGTGCCAGTGCTCCTTTGGCGAAGTTTGTGCCGTTGTCGGTGATGATGTTGTGCGGCACGCCGTACCGAGTAGTGATGTCGGTGATAAATGTAACGACAATCGGCCCATTGAGCTTCTTAATCGGCTTGCTTCAATCCACTTTGTGAACTTGTCCACGACAACAAGTAGATGTGTAAGGCCGCCGCGGGCTGTCTTGAAAGGGCCCACCATGTCCAGTCCCCAGACGGCAAAAGGCCAAGTGAGGGGAATGGTCTTGAGGGCAGAAGCCGGCAGGTGTTGCTTGGAACTAAAAACTTGGCATCCTCTGCAGCTCTTGACTATTTCTTTAGCATCTTCCAAGGCAGTCGGCCAGAAGAAACCATGGCGGAAAGCCTTGGCCACAAGGGATCTTGAGGCTGCGTGGTGGCCGCACTCGCCTTGGTGGATGTCTTTGAGGATTGCTACTCCTTTTTCTGGCTCGACACAACGCTGGAAGACTCCAGTGACGCTGCGCTTCACAAGCTCTCTGTTGATTATTGTATATGCTGCGGCTCGTCGTTGCACTAGTCTTGCTGAGATCTCGTCAGCCGGCAGCTCTCTGCTGACTAGGAACTTGAGGATGGGCTGGGCCCATGAGGGAGCTGTGACTTCTTCTTCTGTTAATGTGGCCACCATGACTCGGGTGGGTGGGTTGGGTGGCGTTGAATTGGAGTCGGCCACCGCTTCTTGTGTCGTTGCAGTCCCCGGGCCGACTACTGCAGTCCCCGGGCCGGGTGCGACTACGGTAGTTCCCGGGCCGGTTGTCGAAGTCCCCGTGCCGCCTGCGGGATTTCTCCAGTCGGATCCGACTGTATCTGGCGCAGGCGGTACGAAGATGGAATCCGACTCTGGAGACGGCTTGATGGACGGCTTGAGGAGGCGCTGGAGGGAGACGCCAGTCGGTATGGCTTGTCGGGTGGAGCCGATCCGTGCTAGGGCATCTGCTTGGTCGTTGTCGTCCCTTGGCACGTGAAGGAACTCGCACCCTTCGAAGTATCCGCTTATCTGCTGGACGAGGAAACGGTAGCTCGCCATGTTCGCGTCCTTGGCGTCCCAGTCGCCAGATGATTGCTGGACCACCAAGTCTGAGTCGCCGTAGCACAGGATCCGGCATATGCCGAGTTCTTCGGCTAGCCGGAGCCCATGTACGAGCGCCTCGTACTCGGCGACGTTGTTGGAGGCGGCGAAGTGGATCTGCAGCGCGTACTTGAGCTTGTCGCCTTTGGGAGAGGTGAGGACGATGCCGGCTCCCAAGCCGGTGCGCATCTTGGACCCGTCAAAGTGCATCCGCCAATGGGTAGAGTCGAGAGCCGGCGGTAGGTACTAGGTCTCGGCTCAGTCGACAAGGAAGTCGGCCAATGCTTGCGACTTGATGGCGGTGCGGGGTTGATAGAAGATCGTGTAGGGCGCCAACGCAATGGCCCATTTGGCCACCCGGCCGGATGCATCCCGGCTGCCTATGATCTCGGCGAGCGGGGCAGTGCACACGACCGTGATGGGGTGCTCTTGGAAGTAGGGCTTCAGTTTCTTGGCAGCGAAGTACACTCCATAGCACATCTTCTGGTAGTGCGGGTAGTTTTGCTTTGAGCTGGATAGTACTTCGCTGAGATAGTAGACCGGCGTCTGGACTAGCTGGGCTCGGCCTTCCTCCGGGCGCTGGACCAAAACAACAGTGCTGACGACTCGGCTAGTCGCGGCGATGTAGAGGAGCATGGGCTCCTTCTCAGTCGGCGCAGCCAAGACAGGTGGAGTGGTCAGCATTTTCTTCAACTCATGGAAGGCTTGGTCGGCTTGATCATTCCACTCAAAGTGAGTGGACTTCTTCATGAGTCAGTACAGGGGGAGGGCCTTCTCTCCTAGTCGGCTGATAAAACGATTCAGGGAGGCTAAGCAGCAAGTGAACTTCTGCACATCTCGCAGCTTGGTGGGAATCTCCATCCTCTCGATGGCCTTGATCTTGACGGGGTTGCACTCAATGCCGCGTTCAGAGACCAGGAAGCCTAGCAGCTGGCCGGCTGGGACTCCGAACACGCACTTCTCGGGGTTGAGCTTGATCTGGAATCGGCGCAAGTTGGCGAATGTTTCTTTCAGGTCTTCCAGCAAGGTACCGCGCTTCTCTGTCTTCACCACAATGTCGTCTACGTAGACGTGGGCATTTCTGTCGAGTTGTTTCAAGAGACATTTCTGCATGCAACGCTGAAAAGTGGCACCGGCATTTCTCACGCCGAATGTCATTGTCAGGTAGCAGAAAGCTCCAAAAGGTGTGATGAAGGCAGTCTTCAGGCGGCCAGCCGGGTCCAACTTGATCTGATGATACCCTGAGTATGCATCCAAAAAACTTAACAACTCGCATCCGGCTGTGGAGTCTATCACTTGGTCAATCCGTGGCAGAGCAAACGGATCCTTTGGGCAGGCCTTGTTCAAACTCGTGTAGTCTATAAACATACGCCACTTGTTATTCTTCTTCAGAACCAGAACTGGGTTGGCAAGCCAATCTGGAAAGAACACTTCCATGATAAAGCCGGCGGCAAGGAGCCGGGCTATCTCTTCTCCCACGATTCTTCGCTTCAATTCTGACAGTCGGCGGAGGGGTTGCTTGAACGGCTTCGCGTCAGCTCGGACATGTAATTTGTGCTCGGCGAAATCCTTCGGGACACCCGGCATGTCCTTTGGGGACCATGCAAAGATGTCTCGATTCTCACGGAGGAAGTCGACGAGCTCGCCTTCCTATTTACTGTCCAAGTTCGCCCCAATGACAGCGAACCTCTTCGGGTTCTCCGGGTCCAGAGGTATCTTCTTCGTCTCTTTGGCAGGCTGGAAGGAGCCATGCGCATCACAATCCTTGGGGTTGAGGGACAAGGCCGGCTGCTTGCCGGCCATGGCCACAACCCGTTCCAACATCTTCTTCTCTTCTGCCACCACAAGGGACTCGGCCAGCCGGCTACTGGCCATGGCGCACTCGATGGACTTCTTGTAGTCGCCGGCTACCGTGATGATCCCCTTCGAGCTCGGCATCTTCATCTTCAGGTAGGCGTAGTGGGGCACAGCCATGAACTTGGCCAAAGCAGGTCGACCAAGCAGTGCATGATAGGGGCTCTCCAAATCCACTACCTCGAACCATATTGCTTCCCGGCAAAAATGATCTTTGTCTCCGAAGAGAACATCCATTTTGATCTTGCCGATTGGAGAGCAAGACAGGCCGGGTACGATACCATGGAAGACGTTGCGGCTCGGCATGAGCTGCTTCGCTTTGATGTTTAGCTTCTCCATGGTATCGCGATACAGTATGTTGATACTGCTTCCGCCATCTATCAGGACGCGGGAAAATCTGGCAGCTCGCCTCTCAGTCGCGAGGGTGACGTCCAAGACCATCGCATAGGAGCCAGGCGAAGGCATCACCTCTGGGTGGTCGGCCTGGCTCCAGCTGATTGGCTTTTCTGACTAGTGCATGAACTCGGCGGTGCTAGAGGCGACTGCATTCACTTCTTGGTGCTGTCGGCGTCGGCTGCGCTTGTCGTCGGCATGACTGGTGAAGACGTCGTAGGCAGCGTGCTCTTCGGGAAATTCGTCTTGGATGGCGCCGACTGCCGGCCGAGCCGCCAGCTGCTGGGGGGCTGGGGGCGGCGGGCCGGGAGGCGGAGGCGGCAACATCCCCTCGCCCTTGGTGATGCGGGTGAGCCAGTGGCATTTCCAGGTTGTGTGGTTGGACGGCTTCGCGCCGCTATGGAACTTGCAGGGGGCGTCTAGAGCTTGCTCGTAGGAGAAAGACGGCTGGCAAGGTGGCCGGCCACCCTTCTTCTTGGGAGCGGGCCGATCTTCGGGCTACTCGTCTTGAACTGTGGCCACCTGCCGACTGGAGGAAGTCGTCATGGGGCCCTTGCGCTTGTGGTCGTTCTGGTAGGGGCACCGATTAGGGTCGCCAGCCGGCGTCTTGGGAGCCGGAGCAATTACTTTCCCCGAGGCGTCCACTCGGAGCTCGGTCTTCATTGAGGAGTCGGCGGTGGCGAACTTGTCGGCGATGTCTAGTAGCTCGTCGAGGGTAGCCGGCTCGTCGCAGAGGAGTCGGTGCTTGAGGAGGGTGCCCTCTCGGCACCCAGCGGTGAAGTACTCGATGGCCTGGACCTCGTGCACTCCCTCGCAGGAGTTGCGGAGCTCGGCCCATCGCGTGAGGTAGTCGCGGGTCGACTCGTTGGGCCCTTGGACGCAGAGGGAGAGCTGGCGAGGCTTGGGAGGCCGCTTGTAGGTGCTGGTGAAGTTGCGGACGAAGACTTCGGTGAAGTCCAGCCAACTGTTGATGCTGTAGGGCTTGAGGCTGTTGAGCCGTCGTGCCTTGCAGCATGAGGGGGACATACTTCACGGCGACACGCCGATTGCCGTTGGCTATGCTGACTGCTGTGGAGTAGTCGATGAGCTAATCTTCCGGCTTCACCGAGCCGTTGTACTTGGGCGTGTCTCTGGGGAGCGAGAACCCTTTGGGGAAGGGCTCGTCGCGGATGCGGGGGCCAAAGCATGGCGGGCCGACATCGTCTTCTTCTTCTAACGCCAAGGATCGGGCAAGGCGGTCGATCCTGTGGCGGGCGTCATTTTCGCCGACTCCTTCACGGCGGCCGAGTCGGTCGCCAAGAGTCGGATGTGGGATGGGCGGCGGAGTGAGGCGTCTTTCTCTTCGAGGCGGAGGAGAGGGCTGATTTCCTTGGTGCTCTACTGCTCGAGGGCGGCCCTCCGCGTCGCGCTCGATAGTGATGCGAGTCCAACTGCGGCTGGCAGCCGGCTCCTTGTCTTTCTTCTGGCGCGCGCCGCTCGCAGTCGGCGAGCGGGACGTCGCGGCGTGCTCCCGGCGCGGGGGATGACTACCAGCACGGGCACCGGCTTCGTGCCGTTCTGCAGCCGCGTCGATCAATTGCTGGATCCGTCTTGTCATGTAGGGGAGCTCGTCGGCTCCCAGCCCATTGAGCTCCTCTGCAGCCGCCTGAGCGGCTCGCAGATTCTCGAGCGGGGTGGCGTAGACGGGGCAATCTGCGCCCAGCATGCTGGCAACGGCCGCGCCGCGCTTCTGGACGAAGCCGGCTCGGCTCGGGCCGCTAGGCGGCGGCGTACCGAAGGCGGCGGCGTCGACTTCGCGCTGGTGGGCCTCGGTGAGGCGTCTCATGGAGCCTATCTTCTGGCCCTCCGCGATGAGGGCGAGGCGGCGCGTCTCCAGGGTCTCGGCGTCGGCATCGGCCGGGATGGGGACGGAGAGGTCGTGCATTGCCGCTTGCAGGGCGTCGTGGGCGTTCTCGCCCGAGTTGGCGACGTGGCGGATGACCAGCACTTCGGTAACAGCGCTGCTGCCGCTGTCAGCTCGAGGGAGGGGGTCGTCGAAGACCACCACGTCGGAGGGGTAGGCGTCAAGCGATGCGGTGTCGGAGTCGACGAGCATCGAGTCGGTGGAGCCGACCGACTCCACATCTGCAGCAGGCTCGCTGGAGACGTGAAGCTGGTCGAGGAGGCTAACGAGGCGGCTCTCGGGGTAGTCGGTGCCTGCGTCGGACGCAGGCTCATCGGAGATGCGAGTCTCGCCGAGCAGATCGACGAGGCGGCTCGCTGCGCAGGCGTCGTCGACGCCTTGCAGCGCGTCGAGGCAGACGCCATCGGGCGCAGCAGCCTGGCTGTGCTCGCGGGGGAGGAAGAGGGTTCCCGTCCAGAACAGGTCTCCGGACGACGGTGCACCTGGCCCCATGGTGGGCGCCAAATGTCGGGTGGTTGGTGCGACATATGCCAAGGGATGGCTTATCTGTGTGGGTGCCAATAAGACGTCGCCGGTGCCTGGAAACGGGATGAGGCGAAGACATGCACGCCGGCGGATCTTACCCAGGTTCGGGGCTCTCCGAGGAGATAACACCCCTAGTCCTGCTCTGCGGGGTCTCCGCATAGTCACTAGATCGGTGAAAGTAGCTACAATCGCTCCTAGAGCTGTTTTGGGGTTCAAGGGAGAAGAAGAACAAGGCTAGCTCTATCTTCTCTCTATCTATGGTGTGTGTGTTATGTTTAGAAGCCAACTATGATCAGAGGCCAACCCTTTGCATGGGCGCTCCGGGGGGTTTATATAGGCCTACCCCCCGGGGGTACAATGGTAATCCGACTGGGAGCTGGTCCCAGCCGTCAGTGTCTACGCTTGCCGGCTTCTCCGCCGGCAATTGGGCCCCGCCGGCTGCCGGCTTCTTGGTCGACAGGCCGGCCCCACCGCCTAGGGTCTTGTCGGCGGCTGCTTACTGTAGCCTCGCCTCTGATGACGAGGGCTTTGTCGAGGTAAGCGTGGCTACAGTGGGCCACCTTGGGGGCTCTCACTGTAGCCTTACCTCGTCTTGTCTCCTTAATGGGGCTCCTGCTTCGAGGAAGGGAGTAGCCGGCTTCTGGGAGCCGGCTACGCCCTTGGCCGACTGGGAAAGGCCGGGCCGCCTCCACGCCTCTCTCTGGCTGAAGGGGCCCGCCGCCCGTGGGCCGTACGGGAGTCTGTCGTGGATGACGTCGATGCTAGCATGGCTACAGTGCCAAGCCGCACGGGAGACAGCCGTCCCGTACGGCTTCCTGTAGCCATGCCCGCCTCGGGCTTCGGGGGTAGTGGGCTGCACTGTGGCCACTCCCCGTCTTGTCGTCGTTATGTGGGAACGGCTTTGGTGGTTGAGGTCTCGGCCGGCCCCTAGGAGTCGGCGTCCTTCTTTGCCGGCTTCTTGTAGTCGGCCACCCCGTAATCGTCCTGGGGAGGGGTTGCTTGAGGCTGGGTCGCCTTCCGGGAGTCGGCTTCAGAGGTAGCCGGCCAGGGAAGGCGGCCCAAATGCTTGGAGTGCTTGAAGGCCCGAAGGCCTGATAATTTTTCTGAAGAACCACGGGTAATCGGTTGGGCTACCCGTGGCCATTTACTCCGACAATGATCAAAGTGTTACTTGCCTTGCTGATGATCCGTGAAACCTAGAGATTCGAAGTAGCACGTTGCGCACTCCGGGTACTCTATCGCAAGCAAACAAACAAGCATACAGTAGCACTCATCTAATGAATAGGTAAAACTCAAATAACAGCTCTAACCAGAAAGTTCAACTTAAGAACTCCGGTTTGCAAAAAGAATCAAATCAAACGAAGCAACGAAAGTCAAACGGCGAAAGAAACAATCTTCGTTTACTAATCTGGACCTAAGTCAAATTTTACAGTAGCAAAAACTTGTTTGAGTTGGTGAAACGGAAAAAGGGTTTCCAGACGAAACTCTACGCGCTTGAATCGCCTGATTCTGATAAACGAGCGAAAAGTTATACTAGAACGAAAAACAGATCGGAAATCACGATCAGAAATAATCAGGGAAAATCCGAGAAAAAGAAAACGGACGAACAGGCTAACGAACGAACGTTTGCTGTCTGCGAAAAAAAACGAAAACCGTTCGTTAAAACGAACGAATGAACGAGTGTTCTCTAAATAAACTAAACCGAAAAAAACAGATATAGGTTTTAAAAAATAATGAACAAAAAACTGGATGGAAAACCGAACGGTTTTCTCGAGGAAAACCGCCGGCGGCAGGGCGGTGGTCAACCTCGGCGGGGCGACGGGCGGCTCCGGCGGGGCGGCAGGGTTGGCGGCGGATCGGCGGTGGCGGCGGATCGGGCTAGGGTTAGGGTGTTCGGTGGCTGGGCGACTTGGGTTGACGGGGCCTCGGGGGCGCGCCTTATAAAGGCCTAGCCGGGCGGAGTCCTGGCCGAATACGGCCCAAGGTCGGTTCGCGTTTTTTTAAATAATCTCGCGCAGAAAAACAAATAAATAATTACTAAACGAACTCCAAAAATCCTGAAATAAATTTTCCCCGACTTCTAAAATCAAGCCGGACAAGATGAACATTTATTTGGGGCCTAAATGCAATTTTGAAAAACGCATATTTTTCCTAGTTCAAATAATAATCAAATAAAATCCAAATAAAATCAAATATTTGTTTTTAATATTTTTCCTCCAATATTTCATTATTTGTGGAGAAGTCATTTTATCCCCTCTCATATATTTTTGATATGAAATATTCTCAGAGAGAAAAATAATTAAAACAAATGATCCTATTTTCAGAATTTTAGAAAACCCAAAATATGAAAATAACGAAATCCCCAACTCTCTCCGTGGGTCCTCGAGTTGCGTAGAATTTCTAGGATCGCAAAACAAAATGCAATAAAATATGTTATGCATGATGATCTAATGTATAACATTTCAAATTGAAAATTTGGGATGTTACACATATCCTGGGGACTACGCACACAACCAGGATCAAGAGAATTAAACCATATCTTAGCATCACCCTTCAATGAGAATGGTAATATTTGAAGGATATAAAGGTAGCAAGATTTCTCATCATTAGTGAACAGGGTGGCTATATCATTTAATTTAGTAAGATGTGCCACAACAGTTTCAGATTCATAGCCATAAAAAGGATCAGATTCAACCAAAGTAATTATATCAGGATCAAAAGAGAATTCATAATCCTTATCAGTAACACAGATAGGTGAAGTAGCAAAAGTCGGGTCATCTTTCATTCTAGCATTAAGATATTGTTGCTTCCATTTAGCTAATAACTTCTTAAGATCACTTCTATCATTGCAAGCAAGAATGGCTCTAGCAGATTCTTCATCCAGAACATAACCCTCAGGCACAACAGGCAATTCATATTTATTAGGGGGAGAGTCTACATCATCACTATCTTCAATATTATCAGTTTCAATAATTTCATTCTCTCTAGCCCTAGCAAGTTGTTCATCAAGAAATTCACCAAGTGGCACAGTAGTATCAAGCATAGAAGTAGTTTCATCATAAGTATCATGCATAGCAGAAGTGGCATCATCAATAACATTTTTGGGTTTTGTAGTGATTGTAACAGTAGCAACGGAAAAGTAAATAAGCGAAGAACAATATATGAAAAGCTCATAGGCATTGGATCGGTGATGGAGAATTATGCCGGATGCGGTTCATCATGTAACAATCATAACATAGGGTGACACAGAACTAGCTCCAATTCATCAATGTAATGTAGGCATGTATTCCGAATATAGTCATACATGCTTATGGAAAAGAACTTGCATGGCATCTTTTGTCCTACCCTCCCGTGGCAGCGGGGTCCTAACGGAAAGTAAGGGGTATTAAGGCCTCCTTTTAATAGAGTACCAGACCAAAGCATTAACACATAGTGAATACATGAACTCCTCAAACTATGGTCATCACCGGGAGTGGTCCCGATTATTGTCACTTCGGGGTTGCCGGATCATAACACATAGTAGGTGACTATAGACTTGCAAGATAGGATCAAGAACTCACATATATTCATGAAAACATAATAGGTTCAGATCTGAAATCATGGCACTCGGGCCCTAGTGACAAGCATTAAGCATAGCAAAGTCATAGCAACATCAACCTCAGAACATAGTGGATACTAGGGATCAAACCCTAACAAAACTAACTCGATTACATGATGAATCTCATCCAACCCATCACCGTCCAGCAAGCCTACGATGGAATTACTCACGCACGGCGGTGAGCATCATGAAATTGGTGATGGAGGATGGTTGATGATGACGACGGTGACAGATTCCCCTCTCCGGATCCCCGAACGGACTCCAGATCAGCCCTCCCGAGAGGTTTTAGGCCTTGGCGGCGGCTCCATATCGTAAAACGCGATGAATCCTTCTCCCTGATTTTTTCTCCCCGAACACGAATATATGGAGTTGGAGTTGAGGTCGGTGGAGCGTCAGGGGGCCCACGAGGCAGGGGGCGCGCCCCCACCCTCGTGGACAGGGTGTGGGCCCCCTGACGTGGATTCTTCTTCCAGTATTTTTAATATTTTCCAAAAATATGTTCCGTGGAGTTTCAGGTCATTCCGAGAACTTTTGTTTCTGCACATAAATAACACCATGGAAAGTCTGCTGAAAACAGCGTTAGTCCGGGTTAGTTCCATTCAAATCATGCAAGTTAGAGTCCAAAACAAGGGCAAAAGTGTTTGGATAAGTAGATACGACGGAGACGTGTCAGAAGCCATAAGAAAAATATCTGCTGGTCATGGTAGATAAGTTCACTAAGTGGATAGAGGCTAAACCATTTAAAACGGCCGAAGCCGGACCAGTGATAGACATCATATCCGGTGTCGTGCACTGTTATCGTGTCCCACACAACATCATCACCGATAACGGCTCCAATTTCACAGCCGATGAGGTGAAAACCTGGTGTGCTAATCTGGGCATTAAGCTCGATTACGCCTTCGTCTATCACCCACAAACAAACGGTCAAGTCGAACGAGCCAATGGTCTTATTACGAGAGGCATCAAGCCTAGACTAGTGCGGTGTTTAAAAGAATCAGACAAGCACTGGGTTGTGGAGCTCGACTCTATACTCTAGGGGCTGCGGACCACGCCCAATCGCACTACCGGAGATACACCCTTCTTCATGGTGTACGGCGCAGAGGCTGTGTTGCCCTGCGGCATTATTCATGACTCACCTCGAGTGCGCATGTATGAAGAGAGAGAGGCCGAGTTTGATCGGCATGACAGCTTAGATGCCCTGGAGGAGGAGTGCGACGTCGCAAAAGCCCGTTCCGCATTTTTCCAACAGCAGGCTCGCAGATATCAAAGCATAGAATTGTGGACCAAGACTTATAATGTTGGCGAACTCGTTCTACGCATGCCAGAGAAGAAAAAGGAAAAACTCAAGCCCAAGTGGGAGGTTCCCTTCATCATTGATGAAGTTCTCACCGGAGGAGCGTACCGCCTACGTGATGGATCAGATAACCGCTTAGAGCCGAACCCATGGAACGCGGCCAGACTCCGAAGATTCTACGCCTAGAGTCGAACTCTTTGTTCATCTTCTTCCCCCTTTTGTTTCAATTACCTTTTCCTCTCTTTTCGCTTTTCTTTTAGCTTTAAAGCTCTCATGCACTAAAAAAGAAATACACTTCCGTGATGATACGTGTTTGTCACAGTAGGTCAGATTTTCTGTCATGCATGTACATCCATGACAAATTTATGACAGAATCAAGATAGTCATACCTGTGCTGTCGTAGAAGTGTTCCATGACATTACCAAAATTATCATCACGGAAGTGTCCACTTCCATGACGATAAATCATGTGTCACAGAAGTGCTTTCGTCAAGGGTGACTGACACGTGGCATCCACCGTAATGGAACGCCGTGAAGCTATCGGGTCCGGTTTTGGATCTGATAACCCGTTAATAGCCCCGACCAATGGGGATTTTCCACGTGTAAAATCATCATTGGCTGGAAGAAACACGTGTCGGCTCACCGTTAGGACAGATGTCTTCCACTCATTGGACACAAAGCGCCTATGATACGTCGACACGTGGCATGGCCCAACAGTGGCCCATAAAGTTTAAATGGGCCGGCCCAACTAAAGGCCCACAAGATTTTGCGGACCATAATGGGACGGCCCAGCTAAAGGCCCACAATATTTTGCGGGCCATAATGGGTCGGCCCAGGTAAAGGCCCAAAAGATTTTAGCGCACCATAATGGGCCGGCCCAGGTGAAGGCCCACAAGATTTTTGTGGACCATAATGGGCCGGCCCAGCTAAAGGCCCACGAGATTTCGCCGACATTAATGGGCTGGCCCACCTTTAGGCCCACAAGATTTTGAGGACCCTAGTAGGCCGACCCATTAACTGGCTGCCATGTTTTGGGCCAAATGCCGGCCCATATTTGATCCGGTCCATTAATGGCCTGCCACGTTCCCTAATAATGGCCCATATGAGATCCGGCCCGTTAAAAGCCTACCACGTTCTGGGCCAAATTACGGCCCAGATCAGTCCCGGCCCTTTAAGAGGCTTTGGGCTAAATTATGGCCCATATCAGATTCGACCCATCAACTGGACACTACTTTTTTGGGCCCATTTGCTAAAGGCCCATTTAGTAATTCGACCTGATATTAGTTTCGGCCTGTTAAGGGCCCGTTTAACATTTCGACCCTATATTAGTTCCGGCCTGTTAAAAGCCCGTCATATAGTTGGGCCTAACTATGACACGGTTTGCATCCGGCCTGCTCGCAGCCGATAATGTGATTGGGCCAAACAAGGACCGAGACAATTTTGGCCTGTTATAAGCCCATGATTTGATTGGCACATTCATGGGCCGGGGTGTATTTCGGCCTGCTGCCGGCCCGTGAGCTGTTCGGCACATTTCAGGCCCAACCTACTTTTCAGCCTCCTAAAGGCCCATTGAGTTTTCTTGGGAAAATAGGGCCGACGGTTTACTCGGCCTATTAAAGGCCCGAATCTACTACTGGGCCAGTTTACATTTAGGCCTGTTAATGGACCAAGATAACGGGGCCCATGATGCGGATCTTACATGGTGATTTGCATGACGGCCCGATTATGTACCGTAATTTTACGGTTTGGCCGGTTTACTGCGAAGACAGGATATATATACAGTAAAATAACTGTAGCATCGTGAATAAGAAAAAAACCTAGACTATACAATAAAGAAATTACGGCATATTACATCCACTGGGATTCAATGTTCGCCACTATGATAATAAAGCACAAGCAGACAGCAGATTACATACACTGGGCATCAAAGATCGCCACCAGTGCAACTAAACACGCCGACAAAATAATATACAAAACCGACAACCCTTCAATAGAGTTCAAGAAAGGAAGCCCTGCTCGGGAGCTGCAGCACAAGCAGCTGAGCAAGCTGGTGAGACTGCACTTGTTTGACACTTATATCCTCCTCACTCTGGAAGATAAACAAGCAGACAGATGATAGGTTTTGCACATACAAGTATCAGTGCTGACAATTCATCACATTTCTTACTGACGAATAAAGTGACACAGTTTAAAATAGCATTAACACAATATGGTATTGTTCAGGTCAAGACATGGCAGGAAATGACATTGTGAAGGAGTTGGCAGCTTCACGACACCACTGGATTACAGATCAAGAACTCATAAGTATCAATGGTTAGTGTGCTGTCAATTTATCCCATTTTAGATTGGCAAAATAAGATCACTTGCTCTGTATAGTTTAATTTACATGGTATGAAGAAGGAACTTGGTTGTAGAACTGAAAACTTAAATTGAGAAGGACATACTTTTGTTTATGAACTGGAGTACATAATAAACTTTAAACATGCAATTTGATGCAAACACCAAAAATAAACAGCCGTTGCAGCCATGCCTAACCAAATATACACAACAAAGTTTGAAGGCTTGAGAAGGACAAACTTACATTATTGGTGAAGGCAGGCTCTATAAAGCCCTTGTCCATGCTGATGGGGGGGGGGGCAATTCAAGAAGTTTACCATAGAATCTTCTTCATAAGCATTGCCTTTATTCTACATTTTGTTAAGAGTAAATATAGATGTGACAATATAAGAAAAAATGGAGAATATTTAAGATAAGATGAAGAGTGATTCTACATAACCAAGTAGCTATAAATGTAAGTACAGCGATACAGGCAAAAGGTACAGCCAAGAGCAATGCAGAGCTAAACTTCTTCAGTACCATCGGTGTTATCCAACCTTATGGTAAGAGTAAATATAGATCTTATGTGTAGAAAATGGAGGGCAAAGGAAAATAAGCTGCAGAGTGATGGTACATGAACAACTACCTGTCAATATAAGTACACTGGTAAAGGAGAGCAGGTACTTACAAGAACAATGCAGAGCTAAAAACTTTCATTGGCATTGGATATATTCTACACTAATGTAACCATTCATACAGATCAGATAATTTGGAGCGAACAATTGATAAGCAAGCTATCATGCATACTGCTGTCACATAATGAACCAGGTATGTATGCAAGTACAGTGATACAGGAGAACAGGTACTAACAAGAGCAAAGCAGCGGGCAGCATATTTGAGATATCCTGTCGTTCTTTTCAAACCAGAATTCTTTTTCGAGCAGATTTCCTGCAAAAAAGATCCGTAAGGCACATGCGGAAAAGTAGAAGTTCAAATTGTCATGTGATATCATAGACAGTACCTCATCCTCGGAACGAGACCAGTGCATAACAAGGTTTTTCCATTCAATGTCTTCTAAATTTAGCACAGGAGACTTCACCAGAAATTCGTTTATAGACTTGCCATCAAAGTGTGATTTCCTCAGGTAACACCAATACTGCTGCAATGCTTCCTTGAAAAGCGCAAGCAAACTTTGCTCGTCATGACTATCTAGATTGACCCTCGCCTACTTACAACAATGTAATGTAAATCATTGATGTGTTCAATCAGCAGAAAACAGGAAAATAATCACCATGAATAATAGCACTTACACGTAAGTGGGACAGGAAGATGTGAAAATGGTGTTTGTCTTCACTATAATCTTCCAATGATGGGAATATATGCACGTAGTCCCTAACAACATTGAAAGCATTTTCTTTTAAACTGGGAATAACTGGAATGGGGTTCCAATCTGCAGGAATTGGCCGTCTCTACAGTTGGGATAGGTCTTCGGCCGGTGGACATGTTGTACTTTTTGCTGGAGTGGGATTTTTCTATGGTACGGCTGGTGCTATGGCAACTGAAATCGGCATACCTTTTGCTGGAGTGCAGGTCCTGTGTGGTGGGGCTAGTGGTGTGGCCAGTGAAGTATGGGTACAGTCTGCTGGAGTCGGTCCTACGTTTTGTGTCACTGGTTGTACAACCAATATAAGTGGGGTGCTGTCTGATTTCTCCGGCACAACCATGTTTTTCAAGGACTTTGCTGGTGCTCCTTCAGGTTCGGCAATCACCCTCTTCCTTTTTGATGTCTGATGCACAAGAACAGCATTTGAGTGGAAAAACATGTTATGATGACAGATGGAATATGTATTGATAATGGATGTGCATGGCATCTCGACATATATGATGAGTAAACTAAGCAGATGGCGGTGCAACAAAGTAGAAGAAATGCAAGACAACATATGCAAGATACGCGCAATCAATAAAACCTTGCCAAATTAGAGCAGGCACCTTGATGGGTGAACATGACAGGCCATCTGCCTTTGACTCCTCAAGGTTAGAATGGTCACTAGGATCATATTCTGAACAAGAATCTACAGGTGGGGAGCGTATGAGTTTCATTGCATCCAGAATGGCACTCAATGCCTTGGTGCCAATTTTGTAAGTCATTGCAGTGTTCCACAATATTCTTCCGATGCGTGGATTCTGATATTCACTGTAATTACGTATAATATCTGAGAACCATGAAAACATGAATAGTTGTGACATTATCTTTGTAATGGAGAGGATATTCTAATATAGGGCGCCCCTGTAAACACTTGAGTGCTATGACTGGATTCTGATGAGAGAGCTCATGTGTGCTGTAATATGGTGCGTGCATTTATATAATCTGGCACAAGTACACAAAAAATAGGCTCCAGAAGTAAGGATAGTTGGCAGATGATAGGTTCAAAATATACTGTATAGAGAGTTTATTGCCAAACCACGATAACAAGAGCACACAGCAACTAGGCAGATCATAGTGTACATAAAAGGCATACACCATAACCACGATATATAAATCGGGAAAGTGGAACTGGCTTGAAAATACGGTGTTGTATTGCCGCTAGTAATTGAAAGCCTATCGATCAAGTACATACCAGCTCTATCAGCTGTTGACTGCAGATGTCCCTGCTCCCCTTCCTGACAAGGAACATACTGTACGTACTAAATACAGAATAAAAAAGAGGAACATGTTAAAGAACAAAAGAGGAAGCATATTCTTGAGGTTCCGCTTAATTGCATACAATGTTGGTTGCCCACTCATGATGAATCACAGTGCCCAAAGAAATGCAATTCCATGTTGTCTCTCTATATGTGGAGATTTTGAACAAGAGTCATTAGGATCATATTCTGAACAAGAGTCAACAGGTGGGGAGCGTATGAGTTTCATTGCATCCAGAATGGCACTCAATGCCTTGGTGCCAATTTTGTAAGTCATTGCGGTTTTTAGCTTCAAGAGTGGACTGCTGCTAGTGCGACACAAAGCAGCTACACAGATCATAGTGTAGATATAACGGGAAAACCATAAGCATCAGAGTAAAATCAGCAAAGTGGAACTTGCTGGAATATATGTGCTAGTATTGCCGGTACGGCTAGAAAGGCTTTGGATACCAGCTCTCTTCAACTGAAGGTGCGGTACTGTTAATATCAGTGTAACACTCAAAGGCGACACAGCTCCCCGCATTTTCTTGCTATTCTTATCGGATTCAAGTGGGCAGGCCACTACAAATCCTATTCCCATGTTTACAAAATCCTACGAATCAAAGAGGCCCGACGAGTTCAAAGTGTTCATACCAACCGACCGTATAGGGCTCTACACTGCAAATGTCCCTGCTCATCTTCACTACAAGGAACATACTGTACTACTATCATACTCCCTCCGTTCCAAAATATAAGTCTTGGTAGAGATTTCCACTATGGATCACATACAGATGTATCCAGATACCTTTTAGAGTGTAGATTCACTCATTTTGCTCCATATGTAGTCCATGGTGGAATCTATACAAAGACTTGTATTTAGGAATGGAGAGAGTACTTATTAAATAAGAACGGAAGAGGAACATGGTAAAGAAGAGCAAGCAGATATTGGATAATAAAATGTTCGTTGCGCAGTTCCCACACATGATGAACCAGAGCGCATTAAGTAAGCAACTCCCTAATGTCTCTCTATATGTGGTGCACGTGCTTTTTCGAAAGTAAAGTAGGAACATTAGCTGACCAATTAAATGTTATCCGTTTTAGTAATATCAGCATCATATCAGATTCGTACTTGAGCAACAAGTTTGGAATTATGAGTGGCTCGTTGTTTAGCTTGATGGATTCAGGAGCAGTGCTAACAGGTACGATGATGGTACTGAATATAAAGGCATGTCTGCATTTGGGTCAGTCGACCATTTCAGGCGGTTGGATGAAGATCCTACGTCTCCTAACCCTTCTTCTTCCTTGTCTCTGATTCTTCCCATACAGAACACCGCACGGGCCGCCGGCCGGACCATCGGCCCCCACCGCCTGTGTTCCTCCGCCACCCCCACCCCCACCCCCGCCCCCACCCGCGTCGAGTTTTCTTCATTAGGCGAGGCCCCACCACCGTCCCACCCTCCCCCCAACCAAAGTCCCCACTCGAGCCCCTTCGTTCGCACCGGCGAACTCCGGCGAGCTCCGAAAAATCGACTGACCCAATTTTGAAATTTAGTCTACTATGATTTAACTAGTGTGGAATATAAAAGGGGAAAACCATAAGCATTTGGAGTATAGTGTTGAGCGTGCCATGGCAGATCGGAAGGTGCAAACCGGACAAAGGCAACTTCGCAACCAATGTTTGCTCTCAACTAGCAAGTAAGTGATGGACAAGAAATCAGAGTAAAGCAGCGGCGGTCTATTTTCTTGCTGCGATAAATAAGTTGAGTAGATACGAAAGAGTACCACCTCTGGTGCGGCGCCGTGTATGCATCTGCTGAGAATTTGACGGTGCTGCGGTAGCGATGGCTGTCGGCGGTGTGGAAGCAGATCTAGGAGGGTAGACGGTGGCGGCGGGGT
The DNA here is from genome assembly GCF_002575655.3 of Aegilops tauschii subsp. strangulata. NCBI lineage: Eukaryota > Viridiplantae > Streptophyta > Magnoliopsida > Poales > Poaceae > Aegilops > Aegilops tauschii. The sequence goes on from NC_053035.3 coordinate 71,413,572, forward strand.
GCGGTGGACGAGACGGTCGTAGGAGCGGCGCCGGGAAGGTGGACGACGGCGGGGATGAAGCGAGAGGACGGCATGCAAGGATCCCGGTCCGAAGCCGTGGATGAGAGAGGTCGATCTCTTGTAATGGACGGCGGCGTCGGGGTATCAGCTCCGGCATGGTGGAGGAGGACGACGGTGGATGGGGTGGCGGACGGAGGAGGCTGGGGTGGAGAGGGTGTTTTGGCGCCCACGGAGTACGAATGGGGAAATGGAGGTGGAGAGGAAGGGGGAACCATGTCTTCAGGGCGCGCTTGTCTCAAATGCGAGGAAATTTACAAACTTAGCCCCCGTTTCAAATTTCCTACATCACAGCAATATTAGTCGGTTGGGGATAGGACGGTAATCTTGCATACAACGAATATTTGACGAGGAGAGTTTGTTTTTGGCGCCCACCGTGTATGAATCGGGGAGGGAGTCCATTTCGGCCGAGGACACACTGTGTTTTGGCGCCCACCGTGTATGAATCCGGGTGAGAGGCGGTTATGTCACGTTCAAGTGAAATTACAAACCTACCCCTATCGAAACCTATAGAAATCGAGCAGATAGGCTTTGCGTGGCAGGGATAGGCAGTAGTAATTTCCATCTCGCAGATTTTGGTTTTGAGCTGTTACTGCGACTTTCCCCGCTTCGTTCAAATCTTGCAGAGTGCACGTTTACCGTGCCAACTCAATTCGAATCCCGTTTGTATTCTATTTTTTCGGGCGGGATCCATTTTCGATTGGAATAAAATTCTATATACATCATTTTTTTGTATATACTTTCAAAAGCACAACACCCTTTATACATAAATATGGTTTACAAATGGCATGATCTCAGATTCATAAGGTTGTATCCATCAATTTGGATTTTCAAATATTTTAAACCACTTTATGTTGAAATCCAATGTATGCATTCCTCGCTAACTGTCTCCAATTAATGTGTGTTTCATGCGGGTTTTTTTACTTCTCAAACATGTATAATGTGTTTCACACACGCAACATATAGTGTATCCCGTTTAGACATTAATTGCATATAAACCATGCATTGTTTCTAATTAAAGAATCTATGGATCACCAATATTAATAAACTATATAACATTACACGTGTCCCGAAATTCAAATGAATATGCATGTTTGATACACCAATTTGCGTTATGATATTATCGATGTCGTGATCTCCAGTTTAAATATCTGAATCCCATTTAATCCAGGTATTCGTCTCATATAACTATCACTCATGCTTATATAGGACTATCTCTCTAGACCTATACGCGTTCATCGTCTCTCGGGTATCTCTCGTGCTACATGTATGTCGACAATGATCTTTTATCTTTGTAACACACTGACGGTACTCTCTCCCTCGACCTTCATCACTCTATATCTCTCTAAGTATATCTCGCTCCCTGCTATGTGTCTCTAACTATGATTCTCCATGTGGAATCTCTTTCTCTCACACAAACACAAAACTTTGTCTTCCGGGGTCTCATTTCTCTCTACTATTCCCCTGTGTGCAACTCGCACACCCCTAATACAGAGATGTCTTTCGCTCCTTAGGTATGAGAACCTACGACTCTTCCTCTTAAATATCTCTTTCTCACACAGAAACACAAACTCTGTCTCCCAGGGTCTCATATTTCTCCACTATTCTCTTGCATTTCGCTGACACACATTGTCTCTCCCAAGAGATATCTTGCGTTCCCTCATATGTTTCTCTAGCTATCACTCTCGTTTTGAAATATCTTTCTCTCTCGCAGACACAAAACTCTGTCTCTCGGGATCTCATTTCTCTCCGATATTTGTTTGTATGTGAGTCACATGCACCCTCTCTTCATCTCTCTCACACCCACACCCATAACTCAGCCTTCTGATCCACTCGACTCCTATCTCTAACGCACACTAGCTAGCATCTTTATCTTTCTATTTATCTGTTTCTTCATCAACCTTCTTTCATTTATAGGTTGATCTCTTTTGCACAATCGTTGTGCCTCACTCCCTCTGCTCGCCATAGATGCATGCTCCAGCCCACGCCACTATCTCTTAAAGACAAAACACATGCTCAATTATCGGGCCTTCTTCCCTGCATTCTCGCATGCATGCATATTGTCATACCGATCTGTCTCTCCCATGTCGTTGTCTTAGCTTATGACTTATGTCTTCTTTCTTTTTATCTTGATCATGCGCGCGCACACACACACACACATCCCACGTATACATGTATACCTCTCACACATGCACGTTGAAGGTCTCTATGTCTCCATACGTAGTTAATTACCCTCAACCCTAACGCCACATCGAATCGTTCTCTTCTTGGTTGCACAGAACTTCCGCCTGGATGGGTAAAACACACACTCACACTTAGCAATCTCCTTGTAGCTACCCCTCTCACTCTTCCGCTATATCCCCGAAACCAATAAGACCATCCCTTCGTTTAATTCCCGCCTACATGCACCATCGATATATAGTAGTCTTCCTTGGTGTCTCTCGAACAAACACGTTCTCTCGATGTCGACTACTCTCACGTGCACACACCTTCTCTTCCCTCTCTATGGGCATTTTCTCTCTCGCATCCCATCGTTGGTGGCCTCTGCCATACACATCACCTCTCTATGATGAAGCCATGCACACTGAAATTACATCCGCCACCGAAGACCTCGCAACACACACACACACACACAAACAAACACACACACACACACACACGCACGCACGCACGCACACACGCACGCACCCACCCACCCACACAAACACACACACGCACACACACAGTAAGACTCCATCACACACACAAGCACACACACACACACACACACTAAGACTCCATCTCTCTCTCTCTCCCCCCCCCCACACACACACTGAGACTCCATCTCACACGCACATGCTCTAGGCGGAGCATTTGTTCCTACCACCCTTCATCCACCCTTACCGTATGATAAACAATCACCTTAATTTACTTGTATAACATGGACAAATTCCACTTTACTTTAGTAGTTAGCAAACTTATCATTTGTACCCTTATAAAAAACCGAGTTGGCGATGATGGTGTGCCTGCCATCTTGTAATATAGACCGTCTGATCTATATCTGACGGATAGAAAGCAAACTATGATAATTTTACAAAAGATAGCTGCACCTCTCTCCACATCCTTATCTCCCACACCACATTGCTGAGCAATTAAAAAAGAAAGTCTCCGGAACAATCAAGCATGGTGGCCGCTGCCGCCTGCTGGCGCCGTCCATCCCCAAGCCTCCGCCCATTCCGACCACCAGTCACCACCACGCTCCACTCCTCACCTTATCTCTCATCTTTCATTTTTTTTGATGACATACTCGAGATACAAGTTTTCTGATAAAATTCTCGAAATATCATTAGTTTTTACACATGGGATTACTCCTGCATGGGTAAATCACAACATGTGTTTTGTTAAAAAATGGATATTGATGTTCCGTGCAATGCACGAGCATCTTTCTTGTAATTATATAACGCAAATCATGAGCAGGAAGTGACATTTTTACACAACCACGTTAACATGGCCACGTAAATCACTAGAAAGTAAATACCATTATACTTATATCCCGATGCAAAGGTTGAGTACATGTCCGAAGAGTAGAGTTGCACACATGCACTCTGTCTCTCAGAATCTCACACACACACACACACCAGTTACGTGACGCCCACTTAAGCAGACACGTATGTTACAATTTGTGCACCCGCGAGTACACGTGATGCTGCGCATTTATTTAAGCAGGACGGCGAACCCAAACAGTAGCTCCATTCATTCCCGTCCCGCCGTCTCTTCTTTGGTCGCCGTCGCCCGGTAGCCATGGCCCGGCCGAAGGTAACAACATACGCCATACTCCCGCCGGAGCGGCTGTTTAATCTGGAAATTTTAGTGGTCATGCATGCATCTTTTTGTGCTAGCACTCCTATATAAGGGTTGACCGGTCGCTTCCCACGGACGTGCGCAGGCGGTGGAAGAGGAAGGAGAAGGGAAGCGGGCTGTGGAGTAACGTTTTTTACCACAATTTCTTAGGAAACTGAGTGCAATAATTGAGTAGTTTGGCAAACTACCAGTACTACACATGAAACGGTTCAAATACTCCCTTGTCAGCGCGCGCTTCCCGCGTGACACGGTCAGCGTCGCCCTGGAGCGTCAGTGCCGCATTAATTCCCGGCCAGAGCGGAGGCGACTCACTGGCGCCGGCTTTGAAGCGACGCGACGGCCGAGAGAGCGTCGCTTCCCGGTGCACCGACTGCTCCGCGTCGAGGCTGGCCATCGACCGGGGTGATGCCCCCCTTCCGTTCCGCACTCTAATCTGATGCATGACACGTATTACGTTGACCCGGATGCTGCTGGCTGTCCCACATGTCGGCAAAGTAGTACGTAGTAGTAAGAAGAAGCAAGGAATCATGCGGTATACTAGAGATTCCAACAAGTGACTAGACTACACCGCGTGTAGTATCTCAAATCTCCCTTCCGGTTTATAGGGCTCAAATCTCATCAACCAAGGCATTTTGCGATTGGAGGAATGTATCTCATACTTTACAAAACCACCCTAATTAAACTCATGCATTAATTACCTAGTTTTCTCGTTTTCCTCTTCGCCTTGGTCGCGGTGCACAATATTGACCACTCCTATATGACTAGCCGCTCTATCTACATGCGGGACATCAAAGCATCCGGGCCCGCGTGCCATCCACCAAATCACAGCGAGGTGCTACAGTCGAGACTCACCGGTCACCCCGGTGTGGCCGTCATGACCCGTAATATCACAAAACCCACACCTTTACCAGCAGTGGTAAAGTGGCCTCGAAGTTGGACTGGACGAAGCAACCATCACTTCACTGGAACGCTCGTTGAAGCCCTTTCTCCCCTTTCTTGAAGAAAACCTCACTCCAGGCTACTCACTTCTGCCATTTTTCTTCTGTACCGACGAAGGAAAGGTGGGCGAATCAGTGATGCTGCTATATTTTCATTCCAAGAATCTTCTTTTTGCGAAGCACCGACCGATTCTCACAGCCTATTCTTTTCCCGTTTTCATTGTGATTGTGGGTTCCTTTTGATTGCTTTTTGTTTGTCAGTTCATTGATGGATCCTGGAGCACTAGGCAAAGAGTTGCCGGCGGACAACCCACTGGAAACAGCGATCTCCAGGAAGCGAGCACCGACCAACGAGTTGACCATGTTGGCGGGCCAACCCATGGAGACGAAGAACTCCAAGAAACAAGCACTGGCCAAAGATTTGACGACGTTGGCGGACGAACTCATCAAAGAAAGTTGGAAGAACAACAAGGGCCCTACCGTGTCTACCCAGAAACTCTGATGGCCACCTTTGCGCGGCTCAAGGCCGAGTTTGAGGAGATAGTCGCCGTTGAGAAGCAGTATTCCCCTGGCAAGGTGATGGCCCCCATCGAGGACGAGGAGATGGCCCCCGGAGGGATGGGATCCCCCGGTGAGCTGCACAAGGTAAAAAATGAAAGTTATGGTTTTTGATTATTTGCAATGTGCTTGCTAATATGTTAGGGTTGTGTAGGTGCTGGTGGACGTCCTTGATGATTCCGATGTCGCGGCCCGTCCTGTGGACAACGCCCCATAGATCGTTTTCGATGTCGCGGTCCGTCTTGTTGGCATCGCCCCGGAGATCGATTCCGATGCCGCTGTCCATCCTGTGGACATCGCCCCAGAGATCGATTCCGATGTCGCGGTCAGTCCTGTGGACATCGCCCCAGAGAAAGATTCCCATGCCGATGTCCGTGCTGTGGTCATTGCCCGAGAGATCGATGACAAGAAATAGTTGGTCGCGCTATTCCTTCAGGGTAGTTTGCATTGCCCTGTGTTTAATTACCAGAATGATGCGTGTTATCAAACCATCTTAGGGCTAGTGCACTGTCTTGTGTGGGCGATACTTGCTAGTACTTTTGTTTGATAGTGAATCATGCGGACCCTCTCCGAGGTATGGAAACAGATGTATCCTCACCAGCTTTTGATATAATATATGGCATGCTTAGATGTAAGTTTGAACTATTTATCATATCAGCAGGGCTTATTTGATGATTCTTGGTGTTAGTAGGCTAGCTACTGTGCGAGCTATAGTACTTGCAGAACACTCACCGAAGAGAAATGTTGGGGCTGATGAGCTCGTGGTACGCTTATACTGATCCGTCGTCGATCGGCCAATAGCCCAAGCTCCTAAAATTGTAGGCTTAGCGATCGATCAGACAATAGTCGACACGGATACATTCAGGCCTCATTTGGTTCATAGGTTAGGAAAATCGTAGCAAAAGTATAGAGACGTACAACACAAAATCATAGCAGTACAAAGACGTCCCTCCGTTTCAAAATAGATGAGTCAACTTTGTACTACTAACTTTGAAACGGAGGGAGTACAGATCCGAGGCGGGCTAGTTTGGCCTAGTGGGTTTTAGTGATATGACGTGGTACAATGTCGTCCAGTCTTCGCGTGTGGTAGTAGTACTGCGGGTAGAGTAAGTTTTCTTGAAGAAGAGGAATTCAACGAAGTCATGATGGTTCCTTCATCCGACTAACTTACAGTGGGAAAGGTTGAGCCTGCGCTACGACTGGAGTGGACTAGGATAATTTTGTGCATGGCAGGTGGACCAGGATGGTCGACGTCCCACATGTCGGCGAATGAAAGTATTCTTTCCGATATAGTGGATGAGCAACGAGTATTCATTGTTTATTTTTGATGAAACCTATTGTCTCCACTGTTACGACGGAGGAGTGTGAAACACGGCAGCCCAGTGAACTTGGCATGTGCACCACTCCCTCCTTCCTCATGTAATACTACCATAGTGTTGACTATAAGGTTACAACTTTTTCTCACTTTCTCTCTATCTATTTCCTCTCAAATGTTTTTTACCTTTCTTTTTTTCGACACAATTGTTTTGTATGCCTCTTTTTTCAGAATTAGTACTTTATACCTAGGAGCACGTGTAGAGACGAGCTCCTGTAGATCCCACTCCTTGACTTTCTCAATGCCTCTCTCGCCTCCACATAAGCGGGCTTGTCGAGAAGACAAAAGATGATCTCTTAGCACAATATGTTTCACCATGTTTTTAGGAATAACTAGTTATTGAAGATAAGGCTAACTGATGATCCATTGTACACATGTTTTTTTGTCATATCTAAATTACATGCAAGACTTATGATAAGACTATCTTATCAACCATTGTACATGCCCTTTATAACCCAGAATTTTACTGGTAGTACTTGCTATGAATGCGGGCAGCTGGCCTCTGAGGGGGGAGCATGCACGGGGAGGTGGTGGGGTGGGGAGGGGTTCTGGTGGGCCAGGGCGGTAAGAAGCGGGCTTGGAAGCGGTGCGGACTCCCGCATGGGCCACCTCACATTATCACCACATATTTCTTGGAGTCCATGCACGGCAGGCGGGCGATCTCTTGTCCCTCCCCCATCTCTCTCCTCTCAGACGACGCCCGCCGAGCGATTAGATTCAACTATCGACGGTTTATTCAATTGCAGTCCCACATGTCAGTGAAAATGCAAGACAACGCGTGTCCCCTCTGTGAGCGGCGTGCGAGCCGGACTGTCGGGGGTGCGACATGAACGCGACATGTACGAGTTGTAAGTGTGCCGCCTTTTCCTTTTGAACTTGCAAAGCATAGCATTTTCGTGGGATCGATTGATAGAAATCCAGAACAAAATGACGAGGGCGGTGCTTTCCCGCCCGTTAGGCGGGCTAGTTTGAGTGATACGATGTGCTACAGTGCCGTCCACTTGCTCCATTTTTATGTAAGCAAGAGTCTGCACTCTTACATGGGAGGAGTGCGAAACACGGCGGATCTAATTTTGATCGAGGGATAACTATTCCCTGCGAAATAATAGAGCACTGTTAGCGATTATAGCATGATAGTTAGGGCATCTCCAGCGCTGGCCCTCAAATTTACACCGGCATCTGTCCGAGGGCACTGGTGGATGCCATCCAATGCTGCCCGCATACCTTTCGACAACTATATGAACTAACCGGACGAAATTCGTGCAAATAAAGCAAATTTCAAATTAACCGGATGAAATTCATTACATTTTGAGAACTTTTCCTATAAACTGGACGAAATTCATTACATATTTTGCACAAACCGTACTAAAATCTATTGTAAACCTAATCTAAACGATCGCCGGGCCCCGACCACCATGTCCGGCCCTGAACCCGAGAAAGCCGGCCATTGCCTTTGCCTCCTCCTTATCCGCCTCGATAACCTCCTCCTCCCGAGTACAAGGTTATGTAGATTTCCGCCTGCACGTCGCCGTCAAGCGGCTAATCGGCCGCTGATTTTTATCCCACCAAGCTTGGCATCGACTGAGTGGAGGAGCGGTGGCCTTCCTGGGACCAGAGCGGTGGCGACCTACCGTGTACTACTCTTCCTCGCTGCTGACTGAGCCCGTGCACGCGCGCCGGCTTCGTGGTCGTGGCGGCGGAGGGCGGCCGGGGGGAGCCGGCGATCTCCTTTGTCTGCTCCTGCGAGAGTACGTCCAAGAGAGCTTTGGAGCGCACCCAGAGCGGAGCCACCGATGTCCTTCGTCTTCTCCTGCGACAGTACGTCCAAGAGAGCTTTGGAGTGCCCGAAGGCCATGGTTGGAGTGGTGCCAACAGAAGGAAGGGACCGGAGGAGAATGAGTGTGGGTCTTTGGCTATGGCTGGGAGCTGGGGCTCAAGTTAATATAGCGGGCGAATGGCAATGAGCCACGGCAGACGGATGGACGGCTGGCACCGGAGTAGGTTCGTCGGTAGACGTGGTGTAACGCGGAGCAATCGCTTGCACCGGGATGCCGCACGGGTGGCGCTCTCTCGGCCGTCGCACTACTGCAATGCCGGCGCCAGTGAGAGGTCGCGTCAGGCGTGAATGCGGGTGCTGCTTCAGTGACTTAACTGCAGGTGCTTTGTCTCACTGACATGTGGGTCCAACGGGCATCAGGCCCGCATGTCAGTGACACACCAACTGCACCTGCAGTTAAGGCCGGTGAATGCGGCATCGACGTTCTGGAGAGACGGTGATCGTTTCAGGCGGGAAGCGCGCACTAGCGATGGAAGGGGTTTCGGTAGGCTAGGGCGGTCAGACGCTGGCGTGGTGGTAAAATGTGAACTCATGGATGACGAGCCTTTGAAGCGTATGCGGCACGTATTGACAATCAGGCGTCCATGCAACCGCTCTTGTCACCAGCTAGCATTCGACGACCACCATTAGACACCACACAACCATACTTAACTTACGAATAATGGACAAATCAATCAGATACACACTCGTGTGCAGTGGCACTATGATCGGTTGCTCATGATAGTACATACTCCGCACCATAGTACCCTCTCTAGCTAGGCTGTTTTATAGTTTGTTGTTGTGATGGATGATATACATGAGTAAGGCGCCGAGTCACGAGTATGACCGTTGGTGTTGATCCCGGTGAATACATGCTCGGTGTTCGCGGAGGCCTCCAGCAAATGTCTAAACAGTAATGTCACATATGCATAATTTTGGTTTTTATTTCTTTCTCCACTGACAGGTAGGCCCGCATAGATAGATAGATAAAGAACACGAGCTGATGAGGTGCATGTGGACTGTTTGACTGGTCAACCAGGCAAATACGGAGCTATACGCTGAGCAAGTGACCGTATAATCATTATATCTCGTATACAATGATCAAAGTGAGCTATCAAGACAAGTTCAATGACCGCCAATGCATTTTACTTGGTAATAAATGACCAGGATTGAAGGGGAATCCAAATTTCCTGCGTCTTCTGTCCTTGAGCTCTTGACAAACCAATGCACTTTACGGTTGTCCGGCCACTAGACCCCAGAGCTGTCACCAAGCGTCGTTCATGCCACCACGCTGCACACTAACCGGTAAGGAAGCGATGGCATCCCGCTGTGCCGAGTTCCTCGCCGCCCACGATCGCACACATAATTGTAGGCAAGCGGTGGCATCCCGCCGTGCCGAGTTCATCGCCGCTCGCGACCTCACACCTATGTGGGCAGAATTTGAAGCTGCCAAGGCCGAATGGGCGGTAGAGCAAGAGGCGGCCAAAGCCGCACAGAGGGAGCGGAAAAGTCAGATAGCACTCAAGAAAAGAGAGGCCCGCTGCCGCAAGAAAGAAGAGGACGCACGCGTTGCTGCGGAGAGGTCGGCGGAGATCCAAGCACGGTGGGGTGTCGCCCACAAAGCCGGGAAGGAGAACGACGACGTCTGGCCAGCATGTGGGAAGTATTAGTACTAGTAGTTAGTGTGTGTGTGTGTCTGTGTCGCCCGTATGTTTGTTTAATTAATTACGAGCAGGTAACAGTACTACTAGTTACTACTGTAGTTTTTAGAGCAAATTACCAGTACATTAGCCTAGACTCAATGGAAAAATTCCTATCCTATGCATCAAATGGCATATCTTTCTCTATAGGAATTGAGATGCATGTCATCTCACTTCCTATGATTTTCATATTCCTATAAAATTCCTATCCTATGAACCAAAGGCGGCCTCTGCTGGAGTAACTACTGTAGCTAGCAATACTGCTTGTACAGTAGTTTTCTTCAAGAAGCAGAATTCAAAGTCATGATGGTTCCTTCGTCCGAGCAACTTCACAGTGGGTAAGGTTGGGCCTGTGATTTGATGGCTCATTAGTAATTACTGCGGCGCGACGACCGGGGTGAGTCTCCCTTGGAGTTCTGCGGGCATGGCATGTGGACCAGGATGGTCGACGTCCCACATGTCGGCGAGCGGAAGTATTCTTTCCGATATCGAGGAGCAAGGAAACCGCATGGTATAGTATCACTGGTGATTTATATTTTTTTTATTTCTAATGAATGCTAGCGTTTCAACTCTTACGACGAAGGAGTGCCAAACACACGGCACGTGCTGGATGTCGCACACGTCAGCGGAAGGAGTGGGACATGAACAGCGTGGTAGAGCATCTCCACTTCTGGATCGGAGACCACACATAGTAGTACTACTGTACTAGTGGTATGAACGATACAAAGTGCGACCCGGAGAGAAAGACACGTCTAGTTGGAAGGTCTCGGGGCATACACGTAAACAAATATAAAACCTAATATGTGCCTCCAATTAATATAGTAGTAGTAGAGTACTTAGTCACGTACTCCATAACATCACCGGGCATTGCACGTACAAGTAGTAAGAGACAAATGCCTATATGCCACGCATGTTCATACTATTTGTGCCTTTCTACTTCACTTACTACGCTACGTTACACAGGTTCACACGTCCACTCCTGGGTACATATCCGTCTCGTAGTTCCAGTCCCATGTGTTCTTCATATAGATGGAACGATCCTTGCATGACACGTGCACCTTGATGCTAGATGTGTCGCGTGTTGGCAAAAGGATGAACAAAGCTCACGTAAAAAAATAGAGTGCAAGAACATAGATTCTCGACAACCGAGAAGGAGCAAGGAACCTCGGGTTGGAGCGTCTGCGCTCATAATATTGGATATTATTCAGCGATATAAAATCAACCAATCATCTCCACAGTGGACTGGAAGAGTACGAAACACGGCAGCCCAGTGTAGTTACATCATACTAGTACATGGATAACCCACGCTATCACCATATTTCTTGGCTTCCGTGCGACACCTATCTCTAGTAATCCAGCAGCCCGTATCGCTTCTCCCTCCTCGTCTCTCTCAAAGGCCCTGTTTGGATACTCTAACTCAGTTAAAGGTTAGAGTTAGATTCTAATCCTGAACTAACCCTGAAGTAACTCTAGCAAAAGAGGTGTTTGTATGACAGGGTTAGATGGAGCGCGGATACGGCGTGGTGCCTTCATGGGCGGTGCGAGAGGGAGGGAGGGAGAGGACGAGAAGCTTCAAGGAAGTGGGGAGGGATCTGCTGCGGGGAGAGAGAGAGAGAGAAAAAAATGTGTTTTTTAGTGTCCCGAGAAGAACTAACCCAAATAAGCACCTCTTGGGTGGGTTAGATTTTTCGGGTTAGTTGAGTTCAAACTAACCCAAACTAACTCTAACACATGGATCCAAACAGTAACCCAAACTAACCCTCCTGTTTGTATATTTTTGGGTTAGTTGAGTTCAAACTAACCCAAACTAACCCTCCTGTTTGGATATTTTTGGGTTAGTTGAGTTCAAATCGCACAGCCCGACCTTTCCAGCAGTAAGTAAGTTGAATCCGCTACTCCCTCACCCTCCTCGCCTCTCTGTCAAACCGCCTAGACGAAAACTGCCGTGCGTACTGCCCGGGAAAAGCCCCGCCCTCAACTTTTAACTACGCGAAAATAGTTTGAGCTTGTTCGTTCTATATAAATACTAGTACTGTATGTTTATTCACCCGTGGGGTTGTTCAATGAATGGAGGGCCGGGGAGCACAAGTGAACAATACTACTACTAGTAGTAGTAAGTAGGAGTCGTACAGGTAGTCACCTTAAATAGAGAGTTTCTTTTCTTTAATGCCACGTACAAAAATTGAAACGCTTGTTGTGGAGAGAAAAAGATAATCACTCCACTATATATGTACGCAGGGGCCTGAGCACTTGCTTTACTAGGGTTGCTCTCTTCATTCTCTCATCCTCTCCAGATATAAACAAGACAGCGGTAGCGACATTTTCTCTCTGCTCACCACTGGTCACAGATCCGGCCGGATCCCGTCGGCTGGTGTGTGTAGAGGACTAGGGGCATCGTTCACACGGTCATCGCCGGCGAGGGAGGAAACCCACAGCTGCCGGACGGGACCGATCCTCTGCCCGTGCCGTTCTCTCCGACACAGCGCCAGCTCGGGAGGTCCTCCGACCCTTCTTCCTCCCTGTCGTATTGTCCACAGATCCGACCTGCCGCCACCGACATCCCGACGACCCTCATGTATAAGTTCTTCGAAAGCGGCCTTGCTCTAATGCCCCAGCTCCCCACGTGTCTGCATGTGCATCTTTTTCTACTCCCATCAGCTCTTCCAAAGCCACCTAAATTTTTAGTATTATTAGAGGTAAAGCTACTTCATGCATTCGAATCTAGGGCTTTGTTCAAACAATGAAGAAAGCGGGGAAAGTTGTAGCATGAATCTAGGACTTGATTCAAAGAGGAAATAATATGGTGAAAGTAGTAGAGACTGGATACCCAACCGGTCTCTTGGTTGAAAAGGGAAATAATGGGAAAACGCAGTACAAACTGGATAAGGAACAGATCTATTATTGGTTGAAAAAAGGATAGAAAGTGGCGGCTAGTGGACAAGTCAACAGAGTATGTCCATGATTAGATTTTTTTCCCTCACATAGTAAAAGGTCTCCAGGATTAGAATTGCCGCCCTCACATAGTAAAAGGTCTCAGGATTAGATTTGCTGCCCTCACATAGTAAAAGGTCTCCAGGATTAGATTTGCTGCCCTCACATAGTAAAAGGTCTCCAGGATTAGATTTGCTGCCCTCACATAGTACAAGGTCTCCAGAATTAGGTTTGCTGCCCTCACATAGTAAAAGGTCTCCAGGATTAGATTTGCTGCCCTCACATAGCATGAACAAACTCTGCATCACCACTTTATGCCTCCTTGTAGGTACATTGTGCTGATGCGTCCACTGTCGCATGTCCTTATACCAACCTTTTGCTGTTGTTAATGTAAGGGCGCATGTAAAATGAAGCGACCACACTGTTACCTTAGGGACATGTCTAACCACTGTTATTGTTAATCTAATGCCTCCAATGATAAGATGCAATTAAACTGTGTTACAAATGGCACTCCTGCTGTTTTCCCCAGTATGATAAGTAAGTTGCTCCTTTACGCTGCTGAGTGTCCTGGTGTCCCCACAGTCCCATGCCCTTAAACCAACTCTTTAGCTGCTGTTGATTTACTGTATCTGGTAAACAAGCAATGCCACCATTAAAGTAATCCCATATTTGAGGAATCTCACTGTTGATGGTAATGCTTCTGGTAACATGAAGCATTGCTGACGTTTTAAAATTTCTACTGTCCTTGCGTGATTGCCATGAATATAATTAACATGCTTCTTTTCAGTTCGTATATGTTATTCTTATTGACCAACAACTGTTTACTTTCTATCTTTTTGTGCAGATAGGGATATCCATTTCACCTTGTTGCTATTGTGACCTTTTGGTGAACTACACAAAACACTTTTTTTTGAATGAGTGTCTTGTGCAATTCAACTAAAATGTCACGTGGGCAACATCTCTCAATTTTGGTGGAATTGCACAAAATGGTGATTGGAGTTTCCAAAATCTCCGTCAAGTTCTGTTGGTAATCTCGTGCAACATTTTATTAGCCTTTGTAAGATGAGCCGTCACTGTCACCACAATGGCACTTTATTTTAGTGGAACTGCACAAAAGGATAAGAAAATTATAGTTGCACCTTACATGAGCCGGACAGCCAACCTTAATGTTCCTCAATTTTAGTGCAACTACTAAAGAAGAACCTGCCAGTTCACGAGAGAAAGTACTTCTTGCTAGCTGAATGATGCAATCTTTGCTTCATTTCAGGTGAACTGCAGAAAAAGGCGCATGAAATTGAATCATGGAAGTCCAGGCAGGCCTCATCCGAGTGGAGCTGGAGGTTGAGTAAAGGAGGCCACTATTAAAGTGAAATCATGCTCTCCTGGTTTGTGCTGTGCAAACAGTAATACTCAACTACAGATGTTGTGATGGTCAAGAGCATTCGCCAAGTTCTTCGATTGTATGACATGGCTAGCCAAGATGGATTTAATCCCGATATTCACTTTATCAAAAGGCCCTATTGGGTTGGTTCTGAATCTTGCAAGCTGGGAATCAATGAGATGTGTAGGCATCTTAGTTGTACTTATTATTTGAATCTTATTTGTTGGTTCTGAATCTTGCAAGCTGGGAATCAATGAGATGTGTAGGCATCCTTGATGTACTTATTATTTGGATCTTATTTGTTGGTTCTAAATCTTGCAAGCTGGGAATCAATGAGATGTGTAGGCATCTTTGTTGTACTTATTATTTGGATCTTATTTGTTGGTTCTGAATCTTGCAAGCTGGGAAACACGACATGATGATGCAGAGGACAACAACCATAACAAACAGTTCAAACTTGGTAGTATTATCTTTGTGAAAGTGCGACAAATGTGCTGATCGTGTGCGTCCTGAGAATAATAATTCTAATTGTTGTGCATGTTGATCCTGTGGCACTGATAGAACGATCCAATGCATTCCTTGTTTGAAGTATAAATTTCTGAAGGAAATATGCCCTAGAGGCAATAATAAAGTTATTATTTATTTCCTTATATCGTGATAAATGTTTATTATTCATGCTAGAATTGTATTAACCGGAAACATAATACATGTGTGAATACATAGACAAACAGAGTGTCACTAGTATGCCTCTACTTGACTAGCTCGTTGATCAAAGATGGTTGTGTTTCCTGGCCATATACATGAGTTGTCATTTGATTAACGGGATCACATCATTAGGAGAATGATGTGATTGACTTGACCCATTCCGTTAGCTTAGCACTCGATCGTTTAGTATGTTGCTATTGCTTTCTTCATGACTTATACATGTTCCTATGACTATGAGATTATGCAACTCCCGTTTACCGGAGGAACACTTTGTGTGCTACCAAACGTCACAACGTAACTGGGTGATTATAAAGGTGCTCTACAGGTGTCTCCAAAGGTACTTGTTGGGTTGGCGTATTTCGAGATTAGGATTTGTCACTCCGATTGTCGGAGAGGTATCTCTGGGCCCACTCTGTAATGCACATCACTATAAGCCTTGCAAGCATTGTACCTAATGAGTTAGTTGCGGGATGATGTATTACGGAACGAGTAAAGAGACTTGCCGGTAACGAGATTGAACTAGGTATCAAGATACCGACGATCGAATCTCGGGCAAGTAACATGCCGATGACAAAGGGAACAACGTATGTTGTTATGCGGTCTGACCGATAAAGATCTTCATAGAATATGTGGGAACCAATATGAGCATCCAGGTTCCGCTATTGGTTATTGACCGGAGAGGTGTCTCGGTCATGTCTACATAGTTCTCGAACCCGTCGGGTCCGCACGCTTAACGTTACGATGACAGTTATATTATGAGTTTATATGTTTTTATGTACCGAAGGTTATTCGGAGTCCCGGATGTGATCACAGACATGACGAGGAGTCTCGAAATGGTCGAGACATAAAGATTGATATATTGGAAGCCTATGTTTGGACATCGGAAGTGTTCCGGGTGAAATCGAGATTTTTCCGGAGTACCGGGAGGTTACCGGAACCCCCCGGTAACTTAATGGGCCTTATTGGGCCTAGGTGGAAGAGAGGAGAGGAGGCCAGGGCAGGGCCGCGCGCCCCTCCCCACCCAGTCCGAATAGGACAAGGAGAGGGGGGCGGCGCCCCCCCTTCCTTCCTCCCCTCCACCTTTTCCCCCTTCCTCTCCTAGTCCAACATGGAAAGGGGGGGAGTCCTACTCCCGGTAGGAGTAGGACTCCTCCTGGCGCGCCTCTCCTCCCTTGGCCGGCGGCCTCCCCCTTGCTCCTTTATATACGGGGGCAGGGGGCACCTCTGGACACACAATTGATCAACGATCTTTTAGCCATGTGCGGTGCCCCCTCCACCATATTACACCTCGATAATATCGTAGCGGAGCTTAGGCGAAGCCCTGCGTTGGTAGAACATCATCATCGTCACCACGCCGTCGTGCTGACGAAACTCTCCCTCAACACTCGGCTGGATCGGAGTGCGAGGGATGTCATCGAGCTGAACGTGTGCTGAACTCGAAGGTGCCGTGCGTTCGGTACTTGATCGGTCGGATCATGAAGACGTACGACTACATCAACCGCGTTGTGTTAACGCTTCCGGTATCGGTCTACGAGGGTACGTAGACAACACTCTCCCCTCTCGTTGCTATGCATCACCATGATCTTGCGTGTGCGTAGATTTTTTTGAAATTACTACGTTCCCCAACAATTTCTATTAAAGCTAATTAAATTTAAGTAAAGTGACCACTAACTCCTGTTATTAGAGGACCAATACAGACCCGCTTGTGAACCGACGTGTGGCCGGAGTAGGTTTCTTAATGGAGGCGTTTGAATGCGCCGAGGGTGGATCTTCTGCCGGGCGTGCAGCGGACGAGGGAGGGGTAGTAACTGTTGTCGCCTGTACACACTTAGTTTACTATTGAATCCAGTTCCCCAAGAGCTGAAAAACGAACTGCTGCCACCGCCTACACACTCGTTCACTTGAAGAGACTCCAATGGCGATCCGAGGGGTGAGTTTGCTGGATATGGACTTCAGCAAGGTGTTCCCCTTTGAGTTCGCCGTTCAGTCCTATGGCTGCACCAAGTTGAATGTCATGTACACCAACGATCTAGACTAGGTGAAGCTCTGCCTCGCCGAGTTCAAGCAGTACCTACAGGACGAGAAAGCACAAGGTTGCAGGACTAGACCTTGTGCCCATCCATTCGTATCCTGACAGGGACCAGCGGATCGCAGTCGCCCAGGTATGTGTGCGTTACGAGGTTCTCATCTAACACTTCTGTAGGGCCATCAGAGGTTCTGGAGCATTCGCCCATTTCATCGGCAGCGCCGACTGCACCTTCACTATGGTGGAGAGATGGAAGAACGCGACGATTCGGCCATCTGGTGCAACAAGCTTGTCGACATCCAGAAGCAATACAAGATCATCAGCAACGGGCAGGAGAAGGACTCCGTGGTTGACCTTGTTGAGACCATCATCGACCCCTGATACGCCAACATGAAAGAAGACAACGATACCAAGGACCTGAACACGTGGGAGGTACCTCTGAATCTAGCCTACATAACCTAGGCGGTCAAGGACGCATACGCATGCTACGACATGTACAAGCAGATCTTGGACATGAGGGCGTGTCTGCTTCCCGTAACCGACGAGTACAAGGACAGCTGCAGCGTCATGATCAATCGTGCCAGGAAGGTCTAGATGTTGTACTTTATCTGTTTATAAGAACCTTTATCATCTGAGTGTTTCATGCATTACCCTAAGTGTCGTAATTATCTGTTTTGTCCGAAATTTTTCTTTGAAGAACCCATTAACCTGTTTGCTTTTTTAGTGGCTATTTGCTTATGGATGTAACTAGTTCACTTGTCCGTTAAAAAAACTAGTTCACTCGGTTGCCATGCTTTGAATCTCCTTCCTCCCAACATATTCCCCTCCTCGAGTGGACCCACCAGGTCTCGTACACAGACATATGGGACCAACCACCTATCCATTTGTATTTCTTTATTTTGTTCAATCTTTCGTCCTCTTCCTAGACAACTTAGTTCTATTTCGTTTTCATTAATCCTATATCTGAATTTTCTCCCACTTTCTTTTTCGATGTAAACTGAGTTTTCTCCCAGTACTTTTCCCTAGAACCAACTCAACTGTCCCACGTCTAGCCTAAAAAATAATAATACCCCACGTACTATTAACTCATCAAATTTAAATGATATTCTATTTCGCAAGTTGAAAGTTCTTACAAAATAATAACAATAATTGTTTATATATAACTTGGCAAGTTAACTCCTAGTGATTGCGTACATAAGCTTGCAAAGATTTTACTGACCAATGCAGTAATAAACGTGCAATCATGTGTTTATGTTTTTATAACATTTCTCCGTCTAGCCCAACATGATATTTTCACCCAGCCCAGCAAGTCCGCGGATTTCGAGAAAAATGCAAATGGGCTTTAAATTCTACCATACATATAAACGGGCTACATAGATGCTACATCATTGTTTCACCCAGCCCACCAAATGGACTAAAAAACAAATGGACTGGTTGACACGTGGGCCAGTAGGTCGAAGCCTAAGAAGGTGTTGGATTTACATCCAACGGCGGCATTCTTCTTCAATGTCTCGTCTTCTTCCCCCAGCACTGCCGGGACCGCCTGCTCCAGCCTCCGGTGTCCAGCGGCGTTGTTTTGCGGTCCTGAGCGAAACGCTACCCCGCCGACGAACAGGCCATCCCTCCACTCCACACCTCTTGTTATTCTCTGTCGAGTGTAGGCCCACCCCGCACCTGAACCAGTCAAGTTTCCCACTCCTCTCCGTCTGCGACTCCACTGCCGCGTCTTCCCCATCCCTGGGTCGTTCCAGTCTGGGGCCTCGCCGTCGTCCACCGCCTCGATCTGCTCGGCGCGGCGTGGTCAACATACGAGAGTCATCGGAAGAGGACTATACATAGAGAGCCTGACGGCTCGGACCCACGAGGTGCATGGTCGCATGCAAGGAAAGTTCCTCCTTATTATGCACTGTACGTGGACTGTACGTGGGAAGGGCTTCTATATTTCGCGAAAAAATGTTCCCCCCCGCTGACAGTCAGACCCACCAGCTATATCTTCGCACGCAAGGAAGTGCCTCCTTATTACGCACACAAAAATGAATACCCCCTGCTAGCTGGGACCCACCATAGTGGGTGGCTGACTTGTTGGCCTACTAAGTTGACGGGGACGGAGGGCTTTGTGAACTTAGTCAATATGAACGATTCTAGCTCCAGTGACCGTACGATGTCCATCCAACGGCCATAGTGCTTCTTCAACCTCTGGTCTTCTTGCTCCAGCCGCCCAAAGCAGCGCCGGTCGTGCCGCGTGCTCCTGCCACCCGTGGCCGGCTGTGATGCCACGGAGGCCTCACCGCCCCCTACTACTCCCACTGCTGGCCAGGGCATCCCTCTACTCACCCACACCCCCTGTTATTCTGCGGCGACGGCAGCCTCACGCCGCAGCCGAACCAGTGAACCCTCGTACTCCTCTCCGCATGGGCATCCACTGCCGTGTCTTCCCCTGCTCCGCGTCGTCCCCTTCCTAGGCCTCGCCGTCGTCCACCACCTAGGTGCTCTCAGCGCGGCGTGCTCAATGTGGTCAACGACCGACTTCCATCGGAAGGGTACTGTACGTGGAGAGGCTGACAGCTGGGTTTACGGCCGCAGCTGGGTCCACGGCCACATCCCAGTTTTTTTGTGATTTGCCAAGTAAGTCGTTTGTCAGGCCTGTTGGGTTGCAAATCTTTCAAGACGAGGAGAGCTTCATTCGGCTGGCCAAGAAAATGGCCTATCAGTAATGAGAAATGGGTTGTACATTTCTAAAACACATCAAACCGGCAATTAGTTTCAAATTTCTTTTTTTCATTTCGAGATTTTAAATTGCATTGATTTTTATGCGTGGATTTGTTGGATTTTATATTGATATACATTTATTTTTAAAATCAGTTTGAATGTGACTCCAAATTTCGGGATTAAAAACAGTTCGGACCGCACCGAAATATGCAAAATTTTGTATAATTTTTTAACCGTGGCCACAATATGGGCTGTAATGCTAACAAAAAGAATATGGGCTCCAAAAAAACCTTAATAATTAGCAAATGGGCTGTAAATTATTAGAAATAATGGTAGATGGGATGTATGCTGTTTTCCACAGATTTGAGGCTTTCCTAAAAAAAGGTTGACGCACAAGCAGTGACTGTTGGATTTCCATCCAACAACCGTCGTGCTTCTTCAATCTCTGCTCTTCCTGCTCCAGCCGCTCAAACAAGCGCCGGCGGGACTGCCTGCTCCCTCCTCCCCGCGGCCGGCTGTGCTGCCGCGCAAGCCTCACTTCCCCACCATACTCTCATCGCTGGCCTAGCCATCCCTCTACTCACCCACACCTGCTGTTATTCTCCAGCGACGGCAGACAAACCAGTAAACCCTCGTACAGTCGTACTCCCCTCCGCATGGGAAACAACTGCCGAGTCTTCCCTGCCTCCGTGTCGTTCCCTTCCTAGGCCTCGTCGTCATCCACCGCCCTGGTGCTCTCGGCATGGCCTGGTCAACGTGGTCAACGACCGACATGCATCTGAAGTGGACTGTACGTGGAGAGGCTGACACCTGGGTCCACGGCCGCACGCAAGGAAATGCCTCCTTATTACGCGCAAAATAATGACTCCTCCACCTCACATCTGGGACCCACCGAAAGGGCCTCTGTATTTCACAAAAAAAACATCCCCCCCCCCCGCTGACAGGTCGGACCCACCAGCTATATCTTCGCACGCAAGGAAGTGCCTCCTTATTACGCAGAAAAAATGAATACCCCTGCTAGCTGGGAACCACCATAGTGGGTGGCTGACTTGTGGGCCTACTAAGTTGACGGGGACGGAGGGCTTTGTGAACTTAGTCGATATGAACGATTCTAGCTCCAGTGACCATACGATGTCCATCCAACGGCCATAGTGCTTCTTCAACCTCTGGTCTTCTTGCTCCAGCCGCCCAAAGCAGCGCCGGTCGTGCCGCGTGCTCCTGCCACCCATGGCCGGCTGTGATGCCGCGGAGGCCTCACCGCCCCCTACTACTCCCACCGCTGGCCAGGGCATCCCTCTACTCACCCACACCCCCTGTTATTCTGCGGCGACGACAGCCTCACGTCGCAGCCGAACCAGTGAACCCTCGTACTCCTCTCCGCGTGGGCATCCACAGCCGCGTCTTCCCCGGCTCCGTGTCGTCCCCTTCCTAGGCCTCGCCGTCGTCCACCGCCTTGGTGCTCTCGGCGCGGCGTGGTCAATGTGGTCATCGACCGACTTCCATCGGAAGAGTACTGGACGTGGAGAGGCTGACAGCTGGGTCCACGGCCACAACCCAGTTTTTTTTGTGATTTGCCAAGTAAGTCGCTTTGTCAGGCCTGTTGGGCTGCAAATCTTTCAAGACGAGGAGAGCTTCATTCGGCTGGCCGAGAAAATGGCCTATCAGTAATGAGAAATGGGTTGTACATTTTTAAAACACATCAAACCGGCAATTAGTTTCAAATTTCTTTTTTTCATTTCGAGATTTTAAATTGCATTGATTTTTATGCGTGGACAATTTGTTGGATTTTATATTGATACACATTTATTTTTAAAATTAGTCTGAATGTGACTCGAAATTTCGGGATTAAAAACAGTTCGGACGGCACCGAAATATGCAAAATATCCTATAATTTTTTAACCGTGGCCACAATATGGGATGTAATGCTAACAAAAAGAATATGGGCTGAAAAAACCTTAAGAATTAGCAAATGGGCTGTAAATTATTAGAAATAATGGCAGATGGGCTGTATGTTGTTTTCCACAGATTTGAGGCTTTCCTAAAAAAAAGGTTGACGCACAAGCAGCGATTGTTGGATTTCCATCCAACGGCCGTCATGCTTCTTCAATCTCTGCTCTTCCTGCTCCAGCCGCTCAAACAAGCGCCGGCGGGACTGCCTGCTGCCTCCTCCCCGCGGCCGGCTGTGCTACTGCGCAGGCCTCACTACCCCACCGTACTCCCATCGCTGGCCTAGCCATCCCTCTACTCACCCACACCTGCTATTATTCTCCGGCGACGGCAGACGAACCAGTAAACCCTCATAGAGTCGTACTCCCCTCCGCGTGGGAAACAACTGCCGAGTCTTCCCTGCCTCAGTGTCATTCTCTTCCTAGTCCTCGTCGTCCTCCACCGCCCTGGTGCTCTCGGCGCGGCCTGGTCAACGTGGTCAACGACCGACATGCATCTGAAGTGGATTGTACGTGGAGAGGCTGACAGCTGGGTCCACGGCCGCACGCATGGAAATGCCTCCTTATTACGCGCAAAATAATGATTCCTCCACCTGACATCTGGGACCCACCGAAAGGGCCTCTGTATTTCGTGAAAAAAATGTTACCGCCGCCGCAGCGAACCAGTGAACCCTCATACTCCTCTACGCGTGGGCATCCACTGCCGCGTCTTCCCCGGCTCCGCGTCGTCCCCTTCCTAGGCCTCGCCGTCGTCCACCGCCCTGGTGCTCTCGGCGTGGCGTGGTCAACGTGGTCAAGGAACGGCTTCCATCGGACGTGGACTGTACGTGGAGAGGCTGACAGCTGGGTCCACGGCCGCAGCAAGGAAGTGCCTCCTTATTACGCGCAAAATAAGTATTCCTCCACCTGACAGTGGGGACCCACCGGACGGGCCACCGTATTTCGCAAAAAAAAACGTTTCCCCCTGACTGCTGGGACCCACCAGCTACATCTTCGCACGCAAGGAAGTGCGTCCAGGCCAAAAAACGATTCGCCCCCTGACTGCTAGGACCCACCAGCTACATCTTCGCTGGCAAGGAAGTGCCTAACAGTCGGGACCCACCTGGACGAAGCGTACGTAGCGTTGTCATTCTGGTCCCGAACGTGTACGTACATACTGGTCGTTGTAGAGGCGCACACGTGTCGTAGTAGAGGCGCGCACGTAGCATGTACACGTACGTACAGCGGCCAGGTGCAAGAAAGAAAACACGGCCACGTACGCACATACGGGCAGGGTCTCGAACGCCTACTCGGTATACGTATGGCCAGGGCTCGTGTACATGGCTGGGTCAGAACGGAGAAACTGCATCGTCGTCGTGTTCATGGGGAGCCAACCGGCTGGGTCGGAGCGAAATGTGTCGTTGTGTTCATCGGGAGGGCTTGGACGGAACAGCCGATGGAAACAAGGCCTGACGTACCGCAGAACGGAGGAAACGGCCTTGTGTTCGACCGGCCACGTTCAAAACAGGATCCTGTTCATCGGGAGGGGTCTGGCGTACCGCAAAACGGAGGAAACGGACCTCCTACGGTCGAAACGGGGGTCCTGTTGATCGGGAGGGGTGTGGCGTACCACAAAACGGAGGAAACAGACTTGTGTTGGAGCGCTACAGTCAAAATGGGGGTCCTGTTCATCGGGAGGGGTGTGGCATACCGCAAAACGGGACTCCACGGGATACTATTCATCACCACCGTCGACCCCCTCCAGCCTCCACGGGCTACTGTTCATCACCACCGTCGACCTCCTCCAGCCTCCACCTGTGACTGTTCATCCACGGGCTCCTGTTCAGCCACCCCTCCACGGGCTACTGTTCATCCAGCCCTCCACCATCTACTATTCATCCTGCCCTCCACGGGGTGGTCCTGTTCATCCTGCCCTCCACGGGGTCCTGTTCATCCAGCCCCAACCGGCTCGAACGATCGGGGTCCTGTTCATCCACCCCCACCGGGAACTGTTCATCCAAACCCCCCAGCAACGCTCACTGTTCATCCAGAGGCAACGCCACAGGGTCCTGTTCATCCACCCCCGCCGGGAACTGTTCATCCAACCCCCCCCCCCCCCCCCCCCCCCCGCAACACTCACTGTTCATCCAGAGGCAGCATCGATCGGCTTCAGTTAGCAACAGTAGCAAAGGAATCGCTAGATCGGGTTCAGTTAACAGCCATCGATCGATCGCTCGGGTTCAGTAACGCGTAGCCTGCAGTGCAATCGCTCGGGTTCAGTTAGAGCCCAACGCCTCGCTCGAGTTCAGTTAGAGCCCAACACCTCGCACACACGCGCGTACGTATGAGAGAAATGCGCATCGCTCGGCCCCTGACCACCCACCATAATCGGGGACACCCCGATATTTTCCTCGCCCTCGCTTCTACCACGGTTTTTTCCATCATGAACGGCCCAAAGAATGTCATGCAGCTGCGTCTCCGGCCCGCCCAGGACGAAAATCCCATTTTCTGTCATGAATTATTGTCATAGAAGTAGGACCCCACCACATCTATGATGATACCGTGTTTTGTCACAATTATCGTCATAGAAGTGTCATAAGTATGACAGAAAAGATTTTCGTTCGGCCCAAAATGTCACAGATGTGTCTTTTTTTTGTAGTGGTACGACTAAACCGCGCACCTACGATGTACACATTCTTAAATATGTACGCCCACAATAACTGGGGGCTTCTTGTACAGAAGGTTATTATTATTCTCCGGGCATCAAGCTCACCAAATATGTGTTTTTTCCTCATCTGTACCTTTTCTTCGCCATTATATGCATCGTTATGACTTAAGTTTTGGCCAAGCTGGGTTGCATGGCTCCTGTGCTTATGCCCTACGTTCCCGTTTGTTCGGCTAGGGCATAAAGGGAGCACCTCTGCAATTCTTACTGGCGGGTCATCCGGATGTGTACCTCAGACTGGGTGGAGCCGAAAGCTAGTGTTCTTAAGGGAATATTCGGTCGGCGGACTAAAGATGTTTTCACACTCATTACACTATGACCCCCCCCCCCGATGTTACGTATACTGCGATTTTTCAATCACAGTTTGGACATGCATATTAACGCATGTTCACACAGGGAAAGGAACCCTTAACGGAACTATTCTCCCTGGAAGATGTTTTTTACAATTATAATGTAATATAACATAGCTAGCCGGATACAACTTGTCTGTTTAAGCAACCATGACCCTTACGCATGGTTTCCATGCATACCCGGGTCTATCTTGCCGCTCAGGTATACGGAAACACTCCATACCTTTGGGTACAGAGGTCGAAGCGAAAAGGTCTGCAATGACAATCGTTTTACAATTGTTAGTCAAAAGAAAAACAATCGTTTTACAATCCGGCTAGGGACAAATATGTCAAGGAAAGTACATAGTCACTGGCTCTCAAAAATTTCCTCCTCTATGCCATCTAACAGGTTGTCTAACTTACATTCCTGTTGGGAATATTTTGCGGCTACTTTTACATGGTCATATACCAAACTAACGGGAATTTATTTTCTGTCCGACCCTAGAGGTCCAACCCGGGCCTTATGATTTGGATCAAGCTTGGTGTACCGTGTCTTCTCCATGGCCCAGGCCTCTCGCGCACCTTCTCGGCAGGCTGATATCTTCCATAATCGAATACGCCGCCGGGCTCATTTGAATAGCTCCACGAGCTCCGCCATACTTCCTGGAGGGGAGGCGGATGGCCATAAAGCCTTGGCAACACTCCGCATTGCTTGCCGAACTCGCTCGTGCCTTTGGGAAAGCTCTTGTAGCAGGTCGCCTTGAGATCCGGACATTTCCTCTTCGGGACGGCCAGTCAGCATACCTGCAGACATAAATCTGTCAGTTCCTGCACTCACCGAATTATAGGGAGACAAGTTCGAAAAGCATACTGAATATGCCGCCTCGTAGCCTCTTATTCTCCTTCAAGGAGTCGACTAGCTGGGCTCGCACATCTTTTAGTTCTTCGCCCAGCAGAGTGTTGGGATCTTGCAGCTTATTCTTCTCATCCCTGACCCGTGTCAGCACACGATCGCCCGTGACCAGTTGCCTTTTGGCCTCTTGTGCGACTTGCAGGGCCTCCTTTAGTTGATCTGACGATCCTGCCATGGGAGTACAAAAAGTTTTAATATAATTGGTATATAATTATAATTTCTCGATAGAGGGGAACATTACCAGGCGATGCCTTCTTGGATTCCTCTAGTCCGGCGGTAGCAGCAGCTAGGTGGGTCCGACACTTTTCCAGCTCTTGAGACAACATGTTGTTCTTCTCTGTGAGCACCTGGTTATGCAATGATCCTTAAATCAGCTATATCAACTGCTTCAAGTCTCGGGGGCTATTTGTATATAATTATCAGATTTGTGCAAATGTGTACTTACCCGCATATCTTTCAAATGCTGGTCAGTGGCTCTGATAAGCCCGTCTCGACCAGCTCGGATATATGCATCAGCCGAGCTAAAGGCGTTGAATGCCTCTTTTGTAAAGCCAGGGTCGCGAAGAGCGGCCCGCCGGCGCCGATGATTCATGGCGCTTTCCACTTCAGAGTTTGTGACGGATACATCATCTGACTCCTCTGCCGAAGGACAATCCGGCGTCACTCCCGTATCAGCCCTCGCCTTTAAAGCATGGTCCAGAACCTAACTTGTGGAGGCGCGGCCGGTAAGATCCCCGGACATGGTCTAGCGAACGCTTTTCCTGATAAGACACAGCGGATAATGTCACAGTTTGATGTGACTACCAGGGGGCATGATCAAAAACCATACCTCTTTGTTGAAGGCTTTGCCGTGTTGTCGTTCTCTTTTCTCTTTGAAGATTTGCTTGGTGCGGGCGCCGCTCTCTTAGGAGATGCCTCTGGCGCACGTCGAGGCGTCGGGCGCCTCCCCTTTGGAGCACGAAATAGTGCGGTGGGTGAGGCGTAATGAGGAAGCCCTTTCGAAGGAGGTGTCTCTTGATCACTTACATGTGAGGTAGGGAGGAGACCGGGATAGTCGGTGGTGATGGCCATTTCTGTGCCGTCATAGCTCGCCTGGTAGAACACTCCATCCTCAAGCTCCACAAATATGTTCAGATCCTCTTTGAATCCGGGGTCAAGGTCCCGGTTGTGATCCTCTGGCTGTGGGGCGGGGCTGTGGATCCCGTCGGTAACCTTCCGCCATTCCTGTTACAAATGGATGGGTTAATGTCCATTAAAAGTGACTCAGGGAGAGGATTGAGTAAAGTGGTGGGATTAGAACTCACCCAGCTAGGAGGATTGTACATGCAAAAACCATCTCGACGTTTAATACGAGTGAACTCCTCTTTCCCCCCTTTGTACAGTTCAGCCAATATTTTGGCCTAAGCAGCGGGGGCGTCCGGACCCTTCCGACCGCAGCGTGAGGCATCATCTTCCCCATTATAGTGCCACATGGGAAGCCCTCTGTATTGGAGTGGTTGGACCCCCCGCACTATAGAAGTCGCCATTACCTCGATTATTGATAATCCAGACTGGGCGAGCATCTTTATCTTGCCCATCAATTGACGTAGTTCCATGCTATCTTCCTCCTCGAGGCTCCGAGGGCACCAGTTGTGGCGTTTCTCCAACGGAGCGCTTGAAAATTCGGGAAGACCCATTCGGGCTGGGTCAGGAAGGGAGACGTCCTCAATATAGAACCATCCGGAAGGCCACTCTTCGGACGCCTTCTTCGGCGTGCCGGACAGGTATCCGGTATCGGCGATGCGCCATACCTCGGCTCCACCCACTTCGAATATTGATCCCTCTTGGTTACGAGGGACGAGGCAGAATAGTTTCCTCCATAATTCAAAATGGGCCTCACAGCCCAGGTAGCTCACAAAGAGCAACGTAACCCGCGATGTGCAGGATAGAGGCAGGAGTGAAATTGTGCAGTTGGAGGCCATAATACTTCAGAAGTCCTCGGAGGAACGGGTGGATTGGAAATGCGACGCCTCTTAGAAAGTAGGGAAAGAAGCACACTCGTTCCCCCTGGATGGATTGGGGAAATTCTCCGCCTGAGCCCCGCCATTGAAGGAAGTCAATACTACTCGAACGGGGACTAGATCCACGGGGCGAAGAAATCTCTGTGTTTGCAGCTTCACTAGCTGACCGTGGGATATGGAACATCTCTCCCAATCGCCTTTCTCGGAGCCGTGTGGACGGGAGGAAGAACTGGGAGCGCTAGCCATGTTGGAGTGGTTCCTCCTAGGAAGCTCTAAGGGTTTTCCGTGTGGTGTGGAAAGGATCTGAGATCCAATCTCTTTAAATAGACACTTTTCTTACATGGCCGGGGTGTTATGTGCAAAAAATACCCGGACCTCTCGTATTCGCTTGACACGTGGAAGCTGAAGCCATGGATGCACAGAAGCCGATGGGTACGACATTAAATGGAAGGCCGAATACAACTCTTTGAAGTCATCGGAGGAGGAACCCGCCTGGCAATGCCGAAGACAATCTGTGCGCGGGACACATCGTCATTGAAAGTCTGGTTCGGGGGCTACTGAGGGAGTCCTGGATTAAGGGATCCTTGGGCGTCAGGCCTGTGGGACATGGGCCGGATTGATGGGCTGTGAAGATACAAGACCGAAGACTTTCACCCGTGTCCGGATGGGACTCTCCTTGGCATGGTTGGTGATACGTCTCCAACGTATCTATAATTTTTTATTGGTCCATGCTATATTATATTCTGTTTTGGACATTATTGGGCTTTATTATACACTTTTATATTATTTTTGGGACTAACCTATTAACCGGAGGCCCAGCCCAGAATTGCTGTTTTTTTGCCTATTTCAGAGTTTCGCAGGAAAAGAATATCAAATGGAGTCCAAACGGAATGAAACCTTCGGGAACGTGATTTTTGGAACGAACATGATCTAGAGGACTTGGACCCTATGTCAAGACATCAACCAGGAAGGCACGAGGTAGGGGGCGCGCCTACCCCCCTGGGCGCGCACTCCACCCTCGTCGGGCCCACGTTGCACCACTGACGTACTTCTTCCTCCTATATATACCTACGTACCCCCAAACTACCAGATACGGAGCCAAAAACCTAATTCCACCGCCGCAACCTTCTGTACCCGTGAGATCCCATCTTGGGGCCTTTTCTGGAGCTCCGCCGGAGGGGGCATCGATCACGGAGGGCTTCTACATCAACACCATAGCCTCTCCGATGATGTGTGAATAGTTTGCCTCAGACCTTCGGGTCCATAGTTATTAGCTAGATGGCTTCTTCTCTCTTTTTGGATCTCAATACCATGTTCTCCCCCTCTCCTCTGGAGATCTTTTCGATGTAATCTTCTTTTGTGGTGTGTTTGTTGACACCGATGAATTGTGGGTTTATGATCAAGTTTTATCTATGAACAATATTTGAATCTTCTCTGAATTCTTTTATGTATGATTGGTTATCTTTGCAAGTCTCTTCGAATTATCAGTTTGGTTTGGCCTACTAGATTGATCTTTCTTGCAATGGGAGAAGTGCTTAGCTATGGGTTCAATCTTGCGGTGTCCTTTTCCAGTGACAGTAGGGGCAGCAAGGCACGTATTGTATTGTTTCCATCGAGGATAACAAGATGGGATTTATATCATATTGCATGAGTTTATCCCTCTACATCATGTCATCTTACTTAAAGCGTTACTCTGTTCTTATGAACTTAATACTCTAGATGCATGCTGGATAGCGGTCGATGTGTGGAGTAATAGTAGTAGATGCATGCACGAGTGGGTCTACTTGTCGCGGACGTGATGCCTATATACATAATCATACCTAGATATTCTCATAACTATGCTCAATTCTATCAATTGCTCAACAATAATTTGTTCAGCCACCATAATACTTATGCTCTCGAGAGAAGCCACTAGTGAAACCTATGGCCCCCGGGTCTATTTTCCATCATATTAATCTTCCAACACATAGCTATTTTCATTGCCTTTTATTTTATTTTGCATCTTTTTCATAAAAATACCAAAAATATTATCTTATCATATCTATCAGATCTCACACTACTAGGAAAAGGGCTATAGATGATATGGCCACTAATGGCGCACCAGACAATATCGTGCGCCACTACTATATACTAATGGCGCACCATGTGTCGGTGCGCCATTAGTGTCCAAATACTAATGGCGCACCACATCCACGGTGCGCCATTAGTAACAATTTTATTTTTCATTTTTTTTCAAAAATCTAATGGCGGACCAGTGGATAGTGCGCCATTACTAGTTAAACTAGTAATGGCGCACCATGTGTGTTGTGCGCCATTACTAGTTTAACTAGTAATGGCGCACCACTCCCACTGTGCGCCATTACTAACTTGGCCCAAAAATTCCACCGAATGCACCCCCCTCCCCGTGGACCGCCTTTTTAGTTTAAAAAAAAATGATGGAAATGTCAAAAAATAAAAGAAAATAAGTTTCACATGTGATATGTGGTCTACTTGTTGGGAAAATTTACAAATATGAATTTCGACTTTATTTGCGAAATCTCTCTGGAATTTGTAAAATGGGCATAACTTTTGCATACGAACTCGGATTAAAAAGTTTTTTATATGAAAAATCATCTACTCGAAAAGTTACATCCAAATTTAACAGGGGGGAGCCCCATTAAACATTTTCAAAATCCCCAAAAACCTAACAGAAAAAAAGTTACGGGGCTTCCACTAGTAACAGAAAAAAAATTGGTTTCGAAAAAGAAATTTGGAATTTTTTTTCAAAATATGATACGTAATGTGACCGGGAAGTTTGAAATATTTTTTCAAAATTTCATCATACTCATGAACATGAACAAAGTCCTAGACATCAACAAGGTTTTAATAGGATTGATATGATAGATATATCAACAAGTGCCTGTGAAGTGAGCTGGTGCTGGGGTTGGATAGAACTGCGAAGTTAAGTGTGCTCGGGCTGGAGTAGTGTGAGGATGGGTGACCTTCCGGGAAGTTTGACCACAGAGTGTGATTTGACTTGAGATTAAGCATAGTTACCCGAGATTAAGAAAAAAATTAAAAAAAAAAATCTGATTTTTTGTTTAAAAAAATTGTTACTAATGGCGCACTTCTATGTGGTGCGCCATTAGTATACGAGATACTAATGGCGCACCTGTGGTGCGCCATTAGTATACCAGATACTAATGGCGCACAAGTGGTGCGCCATTAGTATTTAATACTAGTGGCGTGGTACTAGTGGCGCACCAGTAGTGCGCCATTAGTAGGCAAAACTGGTGCGCCACTAGTAGGCCTTTTCCTAGTAGTGTCACTCTCGTAAGTGACCGTGAAGGGATTGACAACCCCTTTATTGCGTTGGTTGCGAGGATTTATTTGTTTGTGTAGGTGCGAGGGACTCGTGCGTGGCCTCCTACTGGATTGATACCTTGGTTTTCAAAAACTAAGGGAAATACTTACGCTTCTTTACTGCATCACCCTTTCCTCTTCAAGGGAAAACCAACGCAGTGCTCAAGAGGTAGCAAGAAGTATTTCTGGCGCCGTTGCCGGGGAGTCTATGCAAAAGTCAACATACCAAGTACCCATCACAAAGCCTTATCTCCCGCATTACATTATTTGCCATTTGCCTCTCGTTTTCCTCTCCACCACTTCACCCTTGCCATTTTATTCGCCCTTTTTCGTTCGCCTTCTTCCCGTATGTATCTATGTTTGTGTTTCCTTGTGCCTTCTATTTGCTTGCATCTTTGCTTGCTAAAAATCTATTGATATGGATCCACTTAAAGTGTTCTACTTGGATCATCTTCGATCCTTATGCGCTTGTGCTGAAACCCCAACTAGGCTAGTTGATGGGAAATCTTTAGATGAGCATGCTCATTTTGTGCGTCACCGTTTGTTTGAAAAAGGGAGACTCTTATGGAATCAAATAAACAAATTGATGTGTTATGCTTGGAATCTTTGTGAAATTTATGATTTTACTTGTTGCTCTGAAAACATTAAGAAACACCTTCCCTACCAATGTGAGTTTAGTGATAATGTAATCGTATCTTCATATGCTAGGGGTGTTTATAATTACTATGATGTTCAACAAATTGAAGAATTTGTTGCTGTTAAGGGTGCTTATGAAATTGCTTCTTTGATTGAAACGTATGGTGCTACTCTTTACAAATCTGAAATTTTTTCCATACTTAAATATTGTTATGATAATTATGCTTCCAATGCCTATGTTAAACCATATATTGAGGACTCCTCCGCTGTCCAAGAAGAAGCTAATATTTCGCAGGAGTCTATGGAGGAAGAAAATAATGATATGCATGAATCTATAGACAATTATGATTCCGATGATTTGATTGAAATATCCCTTGATGAACATGATGCTTGCTATTCTTGCGGCCATGATGCCACTATTTATGAGGATAAATTTGCTATAGTTCCTTATGTTAAACATGAGATCGTTGCTATTGCGCCCATACTTGATAGTTCCTCCGATGAAAAGCATGATTGCAATTATTTTACTATAAACTCTCTTGATGTCAATTGTGCTAATAATATGCAAACCCCTAAGCTTGGGGATGCTAGTTTTGCTATGTCTACTACTTGTTGCAATGATCACGATTGGGGTGATTCCTCTTATGATCTTGAGAATTTATTTAAGCCCCATGATGAATATGAGATTGATAATAGTGTTTGCAATAATATTGAAAGTGGGTTTCGAAGAGTGTCAACTTTAGATCCCACATATTTGGAGAATGTTCAATCTTATGGTATTTTTGATAAAAGTGGGTTTGGAGAGGTCATGACTTTAGTTAATATTAATCCCACTATTTTGGAAGAGTGTCAACTTTGCATGCATGTGGATCATGTTGAAAATATTTTATGTGATAGCTATTTCGTTGAATTTGCTTATGATCCTACATGTAATTATTATGAGAGAGGAAAATATGGTTGTAAACTTTTCATGATAATAAACTACTTCTCGTTATGTTGAGATTGCTATTGTTTCTTTCCGCTTCCTTGCATATGCTAGCTTTTGCTTGCTATGATAATTTGTTTGCCTATAAGATGCCTATGCATAGGAAGTGTGTTAGACATAGATGTGTTTTTCACATGCTATATGATGCTCTCTTTGTGCTTCAATTCTTGTCTTTCATGTGAGCATCGTTCAAATCTTATGCCTAGCTAGGGGCGTTAAACGATAG
The DNA here is from genome assembly GCF_002575655.3 of Aegilops tauschii subsp. strangulata. Taxonomy (NCBI): domain Eukaryota; kingdom Viridiplantae; phylum Streptophyta; class Magnoliopsida; order Poales; family Poaceae; genus Aegilops; species Aegilops tauschii. The sequence continues at coordinate 71,446,689 of NC_053035.3, forward strand.
CGCTTGTTGGGAGGCAACCCAATTTTATTTTTAGTTTTTTGCTTTTTGCTTCTGTTTAGGAATAAATATTTGATCTAGCCTCTGGTTAGATGTGTTTTAATGTTTTAATTAGTGTTTGTGCCAAGTTTAACCTATAGGATCTTCTTGGATGATAGTTATTTGATCTTGCTAAAAATTCCAGAAACTTTCTGTTAACGAAAATAATTGTTAAAAATCACCAGGACGTGATAAAATATTGATTCCAATTGCTGCTGATCAACAAAGAAATTATCTAGGTCGTCCTATTTTGGCTGAATGTTTGGAGTTACAGAAGTTTGCGTTAGTGACAGATTACTACAGACTGTTCTGTTTTTGACAGATTCTGTTTTTCGTGTGTTGTTTGCTTATTTTGATGAATATATGGCTAGTAAAATAGTTTATAAACCATAGAGAAGTTGGAATACAGTGGGTTTAACACCAATATAAATAAAGAATGAGTTCATTACAGTACCTTGAAGTGGTGTTTTGTTTTTTTCCGCTAACGGACCTCACGAGATTTTCTGCTGAGTTTTGTGTTGTGAAGTTTTCAAGTTTTGGGTAAAAGATTTGATGGATTATGGAACAAGGAGTGGAAAGAGCCTAAGCTTGGGGATGCCCATGGCACCCCAAGATAATATGGGGATGCCCCGGAAGGCATCCCCTCTTTCGTCTACTTCCATCGGTAACTTTACTTGGAGCTATATTTTTATTCACCACATGATATGTGTTTTGCTTGGAGCGTCTTGTATTATTTGAGTCTTTATTTGTTAGTTTGACACAATCATCCTTGCTGTACACACCTTTTGAGAGAGACACACATGATTCGGAAATTGTTAGAATACTCTATGTGCTTCACTTATATCTTTTGAGTTATATAATTTTTGCTCTAGTGCTTCACTTATATCTTTTAGAGCATGGCGGTAGATTTGTTTTATAGAAACTATTGATCTCTCATGCTTCACTTATATTATTTTGAGAGTCTTAAAATATCATGGAAATTTGCTTTAATTATAATATCATGAGAAATTTGATGCTTGATAATTGTTTTGAGATATAAAGGTGGTAATATCATAGTTGTGCTAGTTGAGTAATTGTGGAATTGAAAAATACTTGTGTTGGAGTTTGTGATTCCCGTAGCATGCACGCATGGTGAACCGTTATGTAACGAAGTCGAAGCATGAGCTATTTATTGATTGTCATCCTTTGTGTGGCGGTCGGGATCGCGCGATGGTTAACTCCTACCAACCCTTCCCCTAGGAGCATGCGTAGTAGTACTTTGCTTCGAGGGCTAATAAATTTTTGCAATAAGTATATGAGTTCTTTATGACTAATGTGATTCCATGGATAATACACACACTTACCTTTCCGCAATTTTCTAGCCTCCTCGGTGCCGTGCATTGCCCTTTCTCACCTTGAGAGTTGGTGCAAACTTCGCCGGTGCATCCAAACCCCGTGATATGATACGCTCTATCACACATAAACCTCCTTATATCTTCCTCAAAACATCCACCATAACTACCTATTATGGCATTTCCATAGCCATTCCGAGATATATTGCCATGCAACTTTCCATCGTTTTGTTTATCATGACACGTTCCATCATTGTCATATTGCTTTGCATGATCATGTAGTTGACATTGTATTTGTGGCAAAGGCACCATTCATAATTCTTTCATACATGTTGCTCTTGATTCATTGCATATCCCGGTACACCGCCGGAGGCATCCACATAGAGTCATATTTTTTTTTCTAAGTATTGAGTTGTAATTCATGAGTTGTAAGTAAATAAAAGTGTGATGATCATCATTATTAGAGCATTGTCCCAAGTGAGGAAAGGATGATGGAGACTATGATTCCCCCACAAGTCGGGATGAGACTCCGGACGAAAAAAGGCCAAAAAAAGGAGAGAAAAGGCCCAAATAAAAAAACGAGAGAAAAAGAGAGAAGGGACAATGTTACTATCCTTTTACCACACTTGTGCTTCAAAGTAGCACCGTGATCTTCATGATAGAGAGTCTCTCGTTTTGTCCTTTCATATACTAGTGGGAAATTTCATTATAGAACTTGGCTTGTATATTCCAATGATGGGCTTACTCAAATGCCCGAGGTCTTCGTGAGCAAGCAAGTTGGATGCACACCCACTTAGTTTCTTTTGTTTGAGCTTTCATACACTTATAGCTCTAGTGCATCCGTTGCATGGCAATCCCTACTCCTTGCATTGACATCAATTGATGGGCATCTCCATAGCCCGTTGATTAGCCTCGTTGATGTGAGACTTTCTCCTTTTTTGTCTTCCCACATAACCCCTACCATTATACCTATTTCCACCATAGTGCTATATCCATGGCTTGCGCTCATGTATTGCGCAAGAGTTGAAAAGGCTGAAGCGCGTTAAAAAGTATGAACCAATTGCTTGGCTAAAACCGGGGTTGTACATGATATGAATATTTTGTGTGGGGAAGATGGAGCATAGCCAGACTATATGATTTTGTAGGGATAACTTGCTTTGGCTATGTTATTTTGATAAGACATAATTGCTTGGTTAGCATGCTTGAAGTATCATTGTTTTTATGTCAACATTAAACTTTTATCTTGAATCATATTAAATCTGAACATTCATGCCACAATAAGAAGAATTACATTGAAAATTATGCTAAGTAGCATTCCACATCAAAAATTCTGTTTTTATCATTTACCTACTCGAGGACGAGCAGGAATTAAGCTTGGGGATGCTTGATACGTCTCCAAGGTATCTATAATTTTTTATTGTTCCATGCTATATTATATTCTGTTTTGGATATTATTGGGCTTTATTATACACTTTTATATTATTTTTGGGACTAACCTATTAACCGGAGGCCCAGCCCAGAATTGCTGTTTTTTGCCTATTTCAGAGTTTCGCAGAAAAAGAATATCAAACGGAGTCCAAACGGAATGAAACCTTCGGGAACGTGATTTTTGGAACGAACGTGATCCAGAGGACTTGGACCCTACGTCGAGACATCAACCAGGAAGGCACGAGGTAGGGGGGCGCGCCTACCCCCTGGTCGCGCCCCCCACCCTCATGGGGCCCATGTTGCTCCACCAACGTACTTCTTCCTCCTATATATACCTACGTACCCCCAAACTACCAGATACAGAGCCAAAAACCTAATTCCACCGCCGCAACCTTCTGTACCCGTGAGATCCCATCTTGGGGCCTTTTCCGGAGCTCCACCGGAGGGGGCATCTATCATGGAGGGCTTCTACATCAACACCATAGCCTCTCCGATGATGTGTGAGTAGTTTACCTCAGACCTTCGGGTCCATAGTTATTAGCTAGATGGCTTCTTCTCTCTTTTTGGATTTCAATACAATGTTCTCCCCCTCTCTTGTGGAGATCTATTCGATGTAATCTTATTTTGCGGTGTGTTTGTTGAGACCGATGAATTGTGGGTTTATGATCAAGTTTTATCTATGAACAATATTTGAATCTTCTCTGAATTCTTTTATGTATGATTGATTATCTTTGCAAGTCTCTTTGAATTATCAGTTTGGTTTGGCCTACTAGATTGATCTTTCTTGCAATGGGAGAAGTTCTTAGCTTTGGGTTCAATCTTGCGGTGTCCTTTCCCAGTGAGATTAGGGGCAGCAAGGCATGTATTGTATTGTTGCCATCGAGGATAACAAGATGGGGTTTATATCATATTGCATGAGTTTATCCCTCTACATCATGTCATCTTACTTAAAGCGTTACTCTGTTCTTATGAACTTAATACTCTAGATGCATGCTGGGTAGTGGTCGATGTGTGGAGTAATAGTAGTAGATGCAGGCATGGTGCGCCATTAGTATATAGTATATAGTAGTAGATGTATTTGGACACTAATGGCGCACCAACACATGGTGCGCCATTAGTATATAGTAGTGGCGCACCACATGTCTGGTGCGCCATTAGTGTCCATATCATCTATAGCCCTTTTCCTAGCAGTGTTCGGGTCCATAGTTATTAGCTAGATGGCTTCTTCTATCTTTTTGGATCTCAATACAAAGTTCTCCACGATTCTCGTGGAGATCTATTCGATGTAATCTTCTTTTGCGGTGTGTTTGTTGAGACCGATGAATTGTGGGTTTATGATCAAGTTTATCTATGAACAATATTTGAATCTCCTCTGAATTCTTTTATGTATGATTGGTTATCTTTGTAAGTCTCTTCGAATTATCAGTTTGGTTTGGCCTACTAGATTGATCTTTCTTGCAATGGGAGAAGTGCTTAGCTTTGGGTTCAATCTTGCGGTGTCCTTTCCCAGTGACAGCAGGGGCAGCAAGGCACGTATTGTATTGTTGCCATCGAGGATAACAAGATGGGGTTTATATCATATTGCATGAGTTTATCCCTCTACATCATGTCATATTACTTAAAGCGCCACTTTGTTCTTTTGATCTTAATACTCTAGATGCATGCTGGTAGCAGTCGATATGTGGAGTAATAGTAGTAGATGCAGAGTCGGTGTACTTGTCACGGACGTGATGCCTATATACATGATCATACCTAGATATTCTCATAACTATGCTCAATTCTATCAATTGCTCAACAGTAATTTGTTCACCCACCGTAATACTTATGCTCTGGAGAGAAGCCACTAGTGAAACCTATGGCCCCCGGGTCTATTTTCCATCATATTAATCTTCCAACACTTAGCTATTTTCATTTCCTTTTATTTTACTTTGCATCTTTATCATAAAAATACCAAAAATATTATCTTATCATATCTATCATATCTCACTCTTGTAAGTGACCGTGCAAGGGATTGACAACCCCTTTATTGCGTTGGTTGCGAGGATTTATTTGTTTGTGTAGGTGCGAGGGACTCGTGCGTGGCCTCCTACTGGATTGATACCTTGGTTCTCAAAAACTGAGGGAAATACTTACGCTGCTTTACTGCATCACCCTTTCCTCTTCAAGGGAAAACCAACGCAGTGCTCAAGAGGTAGCAGATGGCAAGCTTGGCGTTCGGATATGAAGATTCCCTTCTCTGTAACCGACTTTGTACAACCCTAGTCCCCTCCAGTGTCTATATAAACCGAAGGGTTTAGTCCCTCGAGGCAATCATAATCATACAGGCTAGACTTCTAGGGTTTTAGCCATTACAATCTCGTGGTAGATGAACTCTTGTAATACTCATATTCATCAAGATCAATCAAGTAGGAAGTAGGGTATTACCTCCATAGAGAGGGCCCAAACCTGGATAAATATTGTGTCCCCTGTCTCCAATTACCATCGACTTTAGACGCACAGTTCGTGACCCCCTACCCGAGATCCGCCGGTTTTGACACCGACAACGTGCGCGCCTCTACTACGACACGTGCCCTTCCGTACTCGGCCACGGTTCATCATTGCAGCGTGCAGACAGACCGATCGTATGTACATACACGTTCGTGACCAGAATGACAACGCTATGTACGCTTCGACTATGTGGGTCCCGACTGTCTGGGAGGATAGGGAGGCACTTCCTTGCGTGCGAAGATGTAGCTGGTGGGTCCCAGCAGTCAGGGGGAAACATTTTTTCGCGAAATACAGTGGCCCGTCCATTAGGTCCCTGCTGTCAGGTGGAGGAATCATTATTTTGCACGTAATAAGGTTGCACTTCCTTGCTGCAGCCGTGGACCCAGCTGTCAGCCTCTCCACGTATAGTACTCTTCCAATGGAAGTCCTTCCTTGACCACATTGACCATGCCGCACCGAGAGCACGAAGGCGGTGGACGATGGTGTGGCCTAGGAAGGGGACGACGCAGAGCTGGGGAAGATGCAGCAATGGATGCCCACGCAGAGAGGAGTACGAGGGTCCACTGGTTTCGACTGCGGTGCGAGGCTGCCGTCGCCACAGAATAACAGGGGGTGTGGGTGAGTAGAGGGATGGCCTGGCCAGCGGTGGGAGTAGTAGGGGCGGTGAGGCCTCTGCGGCAGCACGCCGGCCACGGGAGGCAGGAGCACGCGGCACGGCCAACACTGGTTTGGGCAGCTGGAGCAAGAAGACCATAGGTTGAAGAAGAACTACGGCCGTTGGATGGACATCGTATGGCCACTGGAGCTAGAATCGTTCATATGGACTAAGTTGACAAAGCCCTCCATCCCCGTCAACTTAGTAGGCCCACAAGTCAGCCTCCCACTATGGTGGATCCCAGCTAGTAGGGGGAGTATTCTTTTTTTGTGTGCAATAAGGAGGCACTTCCTTGCGTGCGAAGATATAGCTGGTGGGTCTGAGCTGACAGGGAGGGGAGCGTTTTTTTCACGAAATACAGAGGCCCTTCCAGTGGGTCCCAGCTGTCAGGTGGAGGAATCATTATTTTGCGCGTAATAAGGAGTCATTTCCTTGCGTGCGGCCATGGACCCACTTGTCAGCCTCTCCACGTACAGTCCACTTCTGATAGATGTCGTTCGTTGACCATGTTGACCATGCCACGCCGAGAGCACCAGGGAGGGAAGGACACGAAGCCAGGGAAGACTTGGTAGTTGTTTCCCACGCGGAGGGGAGTACGAGGGTTTACTAGTTCGTCTGCCGTCGCCGGAGAATAACAGCGGGTGTGGGTGAGTAGAGGGATGGCTAGGCCAGCGATGGGCGTACGGTGGGGCGGTGAGGCCCGCGCAGAAGCATAGTCGGCCGCGGGAGGAGGGAGCAGGCAGTCCCGCCGGCGCTTGTTTGAGCGGCTGGAGCAGGAAGAGCAGAGATTGAAGAAGCACGATGGTTGTTGGATGGACATCCAATAGTCACTGCTCTCATGTGTTGACTAACTTGACACGACGTTGCGTGTGCGTCAACCTTTTTTTAGGAAAGTGTACGCGTCAACCTATAGTAGGCACACAAGTCAGCCTCAAATGTGTGTAAAACAACATACAACCCATCCGCCATTATTTCTAATAATTTACAGCCCATTCGCTAATTCTTAAGGATTTGTTTGGGGCCCATCTTCTTTTTGTTAGCATTACAGCCCATATTGTGGTAACGGTTAAAAATTATACGAAATTTTGCATATTTCGGTGCGGTCAACTATTTTTAATCCCGACATTTCGAGTCACCTTCAAACTAATTTAAAAAATAAATTCATATCAATACAAAATCCAAATAATTGTCCACGCATAAAAATCAATGGAATTTAAAATCTTGAAATGAAAAAATTGAAACTAATTGCCGGTTTGATTTGTTTTAAAAATGTACAGTCCATTTCTCATTACTGATAGCCCATTTTCTCGTCTTGAAAGATTTGCAGCCCAGCAGGGCTGACAAAGCAAGTAGGCCACGGTTGGGTATTCTTCAAAAGAACAAAAAATCAGGGCTAGCCATTTTCAGAAAGAAAAAAAACTACTGAGCTAGTCTTGTGGTAAACATAAAAGAAAAGGCTGGCTAGACAGGCCAGAGTGCCCCGCACAGCCCAGTTGACACGCTGCTTCTGTCTCAAAAACAAAGATAACTGGGCAAGCTACTTCCCTAAAAAACTTGGCAAGCTACTGGGTCCGTCGTGTCAGCCGCTCGTTGTGCAATTCTCTCATTTATTGACTATGTTGACAATGGCATGGGACCCACATATCAGAAATCCATTAGGAGGATCCATTTTTCTAGCTTGAAATAAGGAGGCACTTGCTTGCGTACTGCCATGACCCTTGTGGGTCCCTGCTGTCATCCTCTCCACGTACAATCATCTCCTGATTGTGTACGCGTCAACCTAGTAGGCCCAGAAGTCAGCCTCTAAACCCGTGGCGGACAAATACAACCCATTTAAAAAAATAACAGTCCATTCCATACGTTCACACAGAAAGTTAAACATACAGAGCAAAGTAACAGGCCTGACCAGATATAGAGTACTGAACTTCCACGTTGACAACCATCATAGCCAAGTTAACAATCTACTCCCACTAATACACTAGTGTACAAGTACTGACTTACTCCTAGCTAACTAGACGATGTCGGCCGCCATCTGCGGTACACGCTAAATGTCGACACCGACGTCCTCCTCCTCGCCTCGGACTTGCCGGAGGTGCGACAGGGCGCGTTGCTTGCGCGCGTTGGCCCTTTCCATGCCGGCATGGTCCACCGAAGCTTCGGCTTCTAAGCGGGAAACTCACTTGACGAGCTGGTAGTAAAATTCGGCGAGAGGCACGCGTGCGTGCCCGACAGCCTCTAGAGCTATTTGTCGGGCGCCGGCCTCCACGTAGTCGGCCCAGTCGCGGGCGCTCTGCTCGCGACTCAAAGCGGCGGTGCGCTGTTGCTCCATGCCCCGCTGGAGGCGCAAATCGGCGATATGCTGCTCCTCCGCCAGGCGGTCGCGCTCCAACAACTCCTCGTACTCTGCATTGTCATCTAAAGATCAATAGAATGCCTCCTCCCTCCGTCTTCCTTCCGGTGAATAACCGAACACTAGCTCCGGCGGTGAGCACCTCTGGCGTCGCCTTTTGCGGAAGGTCGGGGGCATGACGCACGTGGGGAGAGCGAGGGCAAGTGGCGAGCAGCATCGGGCCGGTGGAGGTTGTGAGGGGAGCCGATAGGGCAAGTTGCGTGACGGTGCTACCGGAGAACGCCGTGAACTAGTAATTATAGGCGAAAGGTAGTTGAAGCAGCGTGTCGCGGGAAACGCGACGGACATCGGAATTCAATGCATAACCAGGCATGGCTTAGCGCGCCAGCTTACCCTAGAAAACTGGAAAAACTGATGTGTCGTCCCGTCCCGTCAGTGGCGCGTCCCGACCGTGCTGGGTCGCACATCGGCATGACGGTCAAACGAGTGCACTCGAATCATCCAGATGAGGTACTCCCTCCTTGTCAAAAATGATTCCACCATTCATCATCTACCTTGGTTGGTGAGATTTTTGAATTGAGCCCTGCAAACTGGAAAGGAGGTAGTACGTGCGTGATCCGCTATTTATTCGTGTAGGATCGAGTAGGTCGGATAGTGTACGTGTAGGATCGAGTAGGTCGGATAGTGTATGTGTAGGATCACATTAGCTGATGAACATTCACTGGGAGATAAGCCATTTGCGAACGTTTTTGCTGGCAGTTTCTTCAGATTCGCATGGCATTTTCTTCGGAACAACTTGTCAGTTTCTTTAGAGATAGGCATTTTTATTCAGAACACTGCCACCTTTGGATCTTGCGTCGCAACTAAAACTGCCAAGAGCGTATTAGTAGGCTAGCTAGTGATCGATAAGTAACTTGTAAACACTGATCGAACAGAAATAAGGAACTGCTAGTAACTTGTAAACACTGATAATACAGAAATCAGGATCATGCTGTGCACAGTAGTAAAAGCCGATCCGTTCGAAATGTTCACATGAGACTCACAGGCCTGGCATTGTAATATGTTCACATTAGTAGCCCAAATTCACAACTAACTAGTAACATGTTAATGCATCTCAATGATTCACAGATCATATACAAATATGTAGCTCCAAAAGCAAAGATCTATAAAAAACATATGTTCTTCCTACTAACATGGATGCTTCTCCGGGCCAACATTTAGTACAGAGTGAAAGACAAATTTGTTTGTGAAGTCTACAATTCCTCTTGCAAACGTAAGTGGTTTCACCAACAGTTGGAACCATGAGAATGAACCACACATGAGGGAGGAACATCCACTGCAAATATGATTTTGTCTTCTCTCGATCACACGGCGAGACTATTTTCAGAATACAAACTTTAACTTAGGCAAAATGATGCCCATTGTATAATCAGACCAAAGCAATGAAGCACCTAGTGTTGGCCAATAAATAGTATAATACTACTTTTGTGCAGTCCATGAAGTGACTATCCTGTCTTTCTGTGTCTATTTTCAAATGGCACTGCATGCAGTGACTATACTCTTCTTTTGTGCAGTTCCACCAAAATTGCGGTCACTTTGTTTGTTCGGGCAGACATCTGTCTGCACAAATATCAACCAGCTAGTAAAGATATACCCCACCTTGTATTTTCGGTTTAAACACGCCTCTTCCGCTTAGCATCTGTCATGTTTTGCACTGGACAATTTGATACTGTCATGTTTTGCCCTGGACAATTTAGTACTGAATGATTTGCTGGTTCAAAGCAGAAATATAGCACCTATTCTTCATCAGACCAAGGATATCCATGTTCGCAGTGATGGAAGAGGTGAAATCGATACAACCAAAATTGAGCATCCAATCATTGAACGTGTCTTGCACCTCCAATGTAGGTCCACCCTGCCAATAAATTCACATGCAAACCACTAATATTACTATCTAATGACAGTACAAAAAGAGTAGCAAGATAGTAGCAAACCATGTACCTTCGTAATGAACAGCTCATAGTGCCACCAATTGGATATAAAGGTTTGGAAGAAAACATCCTCCTACCGTTGAACCATTTGGACTTTTTGTGCAGCTCCACTAAAATCGAGCATCCCTATTTGCATAGATATTGAAAGTGTGATTACTATAAAAGTGGCACTAGTTGAAGCGTAGACTCACAAATATAAGCATTCCAATTTCTTAATGGTAAAAGGTAGCAAGACTGTTTCTAACCACCTGTTTGAAGGAATAAATAAGGCAACGATGGCTGATGTCAGGAAGGCATACATAGTTTTTTCTGAAAAAGTGAACCATTCCTGACTTTTCCTCTTCTTTTAAGCATATTTTGTGCAGTTCAACTAAAATAAAATGCCATCACCGCCTTGACAATTCAGTGACACTGTACAAACAGAAATACTTAACATTACATCATGATGTCAGGTATGTAATCGACAGCCATTAGAGACAAACATACAGACCTCCTCCGATAACATAATGAACATTAATTTTAACAAAGGTGTGACTAGATTTACCAGGATAATTTCAGTGAACTCTACACCCTCTGTTCCTTAATATAAGACGTTTTCACAGTTCAATTTAAAGTACCCAAACATCTAGTATTTATAAAAATAGGTAGTAGTTTTCTTGAGCACATATCTGGGAAAGCTTGCCACACTTTATATATGTCCATACGCTAATGCAACACCATTCGTATACACTAATCCAATGGCTAGTGCAACAGTAGAGTAGTTTTTTTATTACAGGGTACAGTACAATGGTTTTACTGAACAGATTTCCATAAGCAAGCATTGGAAGATTTCTATAAGCATTAACAATACAAAATGTAAAGGTAACAAGTTTCAGCATTGGCATACTAGTTGTGCAAGAGCATTAAACCAAATACAAAAGTCTGAAGGTAACTGATACGTCTCCAACATATCTATAATTTATAAAGTATTCATGCCGTTATATTAGCATTCTTGGATGTTTTACAATCATTTTATAGCAAATTTATATTATTTTTCGGGACTAACCTATTGACCCAGTGCCCAGTGCCAATTGCTGTTTTTTGCTTGTTTTTTACATCGCAGGAAATCAATATCAAACGGAGTCCAAACACCGCGAAACTTCTTGGAGATATTTTATGGACCAGAACACCCAAGATGGGCCAGAGCAGCACCTGGGGGGTGCCCCGAGGGGGGCACAACCCACCAAGGCGCGCCTGGGGGTCCCGGCGCACCCAGGTGGGTTGTGCCCACCTCGGTGGCCTCCCGCACCCGCTCTTTACCCTATAAATTCACAAATATTCCAAAACCCTTCGGGGTGAACCTAGATCAGAAGTTCCACCGCTGCAAGGCTCTGTAGCCACTGAAAACCAATCTAGACCCTTTTCAGCACCCTGTCAGAGGGGGGAATCATCACCGGTGGCCATCTTCATCATCTCGATGGCCACCACGATGAGGAGGGAGTAGTCCACCCTCGGGGCCGAGGGTTTGTACCAGTAGCTATGTGTGTAATCTCTCTCTATCGTGTTCTTGAGATGTCACGGTCTTGATGTATCACGGGCTTTGTTAATATAGTCGGATCATATGGTGTTTTCCCCTCTCTATCTTGTTGTGATGAATTGAGTTTTTCCCTTTGAGATTTCGTTGTTATCGGATTGAATACTTTTATGGATTTGAGAACACTTGATATATGTCTTCCAATCGAATACTCGTGGTGACAATGGGGTATCGTATTGATTCACTTGATATATGTTTTGGCACTCAACTCACGGATTCCTGAGGTGACATTGGGGTAATCTATGCATAGGGGCTGATGCACGTTCTTGTCTTTCTTTCTCCGGTAGAAATCTTGGGGCACTCTTTGAAGTTCTTTGTGTTGGATTGAGTATTATGAATATGAATTTGCTTTGGTGTTATTTTAGTACGAACTCTAGGATAGATCGAACAGAAAGAATAGCTTTGTGTTATTTTAGTATGAACTCTTGAATAGATCGAACGGAAATAATAGCTTTGAGGTGGTTTCGTACCCTACAAACAATTTATTCTTATGTTCTCCGCTAGATAGGAACTTTGGAGTGATTCTTCATCGCACTTTGAGGGATGGTTATATGATCCAATTATATTAGCATTGTTGAGAGATTGCACTAGCGAAAGTACGGACCCTAGGCCTCATTTTCAAGCATTGCAATACCGTTTTTGTGCCCGTTTACTATTTGCTACCTTAGGTCATCCACTTGAGGGAAAATTGCTACTGTCCTACAAAACTCTGCGCTTGGAGGCCCAACACGTGTCTACAAGAATAAATTTGCGTAGTAGACATCAGTAACTAGCATTATTAACTAATGACAGTATAAAAAATTTGCAAACCATATGTACCTTCAAGGTAAATATCATTTCGAACTTGAGGGGACTTAAAAATTGCTATGCCAATCTTGATAATTGATCAAACATAAAAACTTGATCGAACGAATCAAGAGAATGGCCGGAGGAGGAGGTGCCCACTCTTGACCTTTCCTCTTGTCTTCATAAATTTTTGTGCAGTTTAACCAAAACAAAACAACATTAGAGCCTTGGCATTGTAGTGACACCGTGCAAAAAAAATTGACTTATCTCATGAAAGTGAGGTATGTAATCTATAAGCATTAACAGTGCAAAATCTAAAGGTAGTAACAAGTTTCATCGTTGGTATACTGGCTATGCAACAACATTAGAATGTTAGCTAAAAAATCTTTAATAAATGCACAATCAACAGCTACCCCTGAAATAATCCAGTGACATTAAATGGAATTGCTTAAATTTATTGGTGGCATTAGACTGAGTACGGCATTAGTTAAATGTGGCATCACTTTAGCAGTAGCATTGCTTGACTTTACCGCTTGCATTATACTAACAACAAAAAAGTGTCAATAAGAGCATGGGAGGCCCATTCGGACAGTGGGCGCACAAGTATGATGTACCTCCACAGACGCATAGAGTGGTGAGGGAGGTATGGTTGCCCAGAGCAACAAATATCCAGGCAGCATATGTGGATGGCGTCCCATTTTTGTTCTCTTTAGCCACCTTTTTCTTATGTGAGGACAACAAACCGATCGACCTGGTCATTCTCTATTGCGTTGTCATGCCTTTCTAGCCTTTTTCAACCAAGAGACACGAGACTCATTCCTTAGCTACTGATTTTTTTCCCTTTTCAACCTAGATGCGGATTCGATGCCTACTCTGTTGGACAGTACTTTCTCCCTTCCTTTCCTTAGTCAACCCAGACATGGATTAGTCTGCATGAAGTAGGATTTCCTTTAATAGTGCAAATTAAGGTTTTCGTCTGCGTGACCAGCAGAGCAGAGGATAGCAAATTGGGAAGATGGTGGAGTGGAAAAAGATCCATATGTAGCGACGTGGTAGATGGGGCAATAGAACAAGGGTATGGTTCGAAAAGAGGTAGCATACCAGAGGGTCGGCGGGAAGTGGCTTCGCTCGTGGTCATCGTTCTCCGGACACACTACGGCAGCGATCTTGGGGACGGAGGCCTTGTCGTGAGTGCATGACCTTGCTCGCCGATGACGAGTGCGTCAACACTGCACATCCTTTTCTTCCCCGGCGGATCTATGACCACCGATGAGGGGGTAGAGAGAGGCCGTCTTTTTTAGATCTGGAGAGAGGGTGATAGTGTGAGAAGCAAGTGGGCAGCTGCTACCTCTTGAGCACTGCGTTGGTTTTCCCTTGAAGAGGAAAGGGTGATGCAGTAAAGTAGCGTATGTATTTCCCTCAGTTTTTGAGAACCAAGGTATAATCCAGTAGGAGGCCATGCCCAAGTCCCTCGCACCTACAAAAACAAATATAAACCTCGCAACCAACGCAATAAAGGGGTTGTCAATCCCTTCACGCTCACTTACGAAAGTGAGATCTGATAGATATGATAAGATAATATTTTTGGTATTTTTATAATAAAGATGCAAAGTAAAATAAAAGGCAATAAAAATAGCTAAGTGTTGGAAGATTAATATGATAGAAAATAGACCCGGGGGCCATAGGTTTCACTAGTGGCTTCTCTCAAGAGCATAAGTATTACGGTGGGTGAACAAATTACTGTTGAGCAATTGATAGAATTGAGCATAGTTATGAGAATATCTAGGTATGATCATGTATATAGGCATCACGTCCGTGACAAGTACACCGACTCCTGCCTGCATCTACTACTATTAATCCACATATCGACTGCTATCCAGCATGCATCTAGAGTATTAAGATCAAAAGAACAAAGTGGCGCTTTAAGTAAGATGACATGATGTAGAGGGATAAACTCATGCAATATGATATAAACCCCATCTTGTTATCCTCGATGGCAACAATACAATACGTGCCTTGCTGCCCCTGCTGTCACTGGGAAAGGACACCGCAAGATTGAACCCAAAGCTAAGCACTTCTCCCATTGCAAGAAAGATCAATCTAGTAGGCCAAACCAAACTGATAATTCGAAGAGACTTACAAAGATAACCAATCATACATAAAAGAATTCAGAGGAGATTCAAATATTGTTCATAGATAAACTTGATCATAAACCCACAATTCATCGGTCTCAACAAACACACCGCAAAAGAAGATTACATCGAATAGATCTCCACGAGAATCGTGGAGAACTTTGTATTGAGATCTAAAAAGATAGAAGAAGCCATCTAGCTAATAACTATGGACCCGAACACTGCTAGGAAAAGGGCTATAGATGATATGGACACTAATGGCGCACCAGACATGTGGTGCGCCACTACTATATACTAATGGCGCACCATGTGTTGGTGCGCCAGTAGTAACAAAAATATTCAATTTTTTTTTTCAAAATTAGTAATGGCGCACCAGGGGATAGTGCGCCATTACTAGCTAAACTAGTAATGGCACACCACATCCACGGTGCGCCACTAGTAATTTTTTTCAATTTTTTTTCTAAAACTAGTAATGGCGCACCGTGGGAGTGGTGCGCCATTACTAGTTGAACTAGTAATGGTGCACCACTCCCACAGCACGCCATTACTAACTTGACCCAAAAATTCCACCGAATGCACCCCCCCCCCCTCGTGGACCGCCTTTTCAGTTTAAAAAAAATAAAAGAAAATGATGGAAATGTCAAAAAATAAAAGAAAATAAGTTTCTCATGTGATATGTATTCTAGTTGTTGGGAAAATTTACAAATATGAATTTCGACTTTATTTGCAAAATCTCTCTAGAATTTGTAAAATGGGCATAACTTTTGCATACGAACTCGGATTAAAAAGTTTTTTATATGAAAAATCATCTACTCGAAAAGTTACATCCGAATTTAACGGGGGAACCCTATTAATCATTTTCAAAATCCTCAAAAACCTAACAGAAAAAAGTTACGGGGCTTTCAAGATCTAGAGGCAAAAA